>NC_083388.1:22967500-24332500 GCF_031755915.1 Ziziphus jujuba
ACAGGCTGACAAACCCTTTAACTTTGCTCAAATAAGCAACTGTAATGCCAGAATCCTCAACAAAATCTGACAGGACTTCCACATATTCAAACTCATACGGCATATGCTTCTGGGGATCAGAAACCCAACTAATATCCCAATTTTGGTAGAGGGCCCAAGTTTCTCCCTTCCTAGGGTATACCATGTAAGTACCTCTACCTCTTCCTTTTACACACTGCATGCGATGAGAAAACATTAGACGATCTTCAGTTTCATCAGTACCCCCAATTCTATACTTGCCACATGCAACTGGCAGATCCTGATCGCACCAATCAATCTCACTTTGGTCATCTGGGTCGGCTTCAAACCAAGAGATCAGCAGCTTAAACCCAGGAGAGAAAACTTTCTTGATACGGGCATAGAATCTTGGCATACCATCAAATGTATCATAAATAGCCCAAACCTGATTAATAGCAAAACAGTTTTCTGCCTTATCTTTATCAAAATCATTAAATTCAGGGTCAGGATATGTAAGGATCTGTGGACCGGACATATGGCTTGACTTTACTTCAGCACCATCATCAGCTTTGCAGTTTTGGTCGAGGTGATCTGAAATAACT
Organism: Ziziphus jujuba; assembly: GCF_031755915.1. NCBI lineage: Eukaryota > Viridiplantae > Streptophyta > Magnoliopsida > Rosales > Rhamnaceae > Ziziphus > Ziziphus jujuba. The sequence continues at coordinate 22,968,100 of NC_083388.1, forward strand.
GCTTCCTCTTCCTTAACCTCAGATTCACAAGTTTTCTTTATTTTGCTTGGCAAACTTTCTTCAACTGGAACAGTCAAATTATGCTTGACCTCTTTCTCATGACCATCCATAGAAGCAGCAGCAGCTGACCCATCATCTTTGGCTACCCCACCATGCACAGATGCCTTCTTCATGTTCTCATCACTAGCACAGGATGATATAGTCTCTCTTGGCTTTTTAGGACGACTTGCAAAATCTTTATCATCATCACTTACGTTTTCTCTGTATGAAACATTTTGCTTTTGTCTTGAAGATCTCCTAGGGTTATCGCCTTCACATGGTGTAGAAGAATCAATAACATTTTCTTGAGTAACATCTTCAGTATCATTAGTATTTCCAGTCTCACAACTTTCACTGGATTCAACAACTTTCTTCCTCCTCTTTCTGTTTGCATTTTTCGAAGTGTCTGGTTCCTTGGACTTGGCAGGATTAGACTTGGGCATTTCAGCACCTTTCTTGCCCACTCCAACATCTACATGCTGTTTATCCTTCCCTTCCATCTTTGGACGGCCACTGTGCTCAGCAGCATTTCCTGTCTTTGATGCGGGATGGAAGCTAGAAAACCTGTCCTGGAATTTTGTGCCAGAATGGTTTCCTTTACTATTATGTGAGGATACTTTTGGAGGCCCCTGATTCTGAGCTTCTTTCTGGTTGTCAAATTGACTCTGGAAAGATCTTGGTGGCACACCTTGAGAACCCAAATCCTGAGCAACAAAATGTTGGGAGCAACTATGACAAGATAACACTCTATTGACAAAGTTTCTGTAGTATTGGAACCTTATTTTACAATATGGGCAACATGTCCAAAATGTGAGTAGTGTTGTCTGCTGATATGATTGCCAGCCGGTTGATTGTGGATGAGGAATATTATGTTGATTGTTTGCAGTACCATAATGATTCTGAACAGATGTGCTTCCATTTGATTGATGGAGTGATGGATTTACGACTGCAGTTCGCATTAAACCTCTGTATTTCATGTCATATATAGAACGTTTTGAATGATCAGTTAGTACTCTGTTTGCTTCACCAATCAACTTAAAAGCAGCCTCTGCACCAGCAAACTTATTTTTATCAGGATGAAGTAACAGTGCAAGCTTTCTGTATTGTTTTCTGATGGTTGCATCATCAACCGTTTGTTCAATCTGAAGAACTCCATACCAATCCATTTCAGACACACCCATTTTCTTTTCTGCTGAACAGTGAACTTCACAGACTGCAAGCAAATGAGAAATTTTATCAAGCTCAGGAAATAACCGTTGGGCCTTTTGAGCAAACTTCATTGCTCCTGTAAAATCTTTGTTTTGCATCTTTGTTTCTGCAAGTTGCATTGCCCTCATGGCCTCCTCTTTGTTGCACTCCATCAATGATTTAGAAGCAAAACCACCAACTAGATTTGCTGAATACCAGCATAAACACTTATAAAAAGACTAATCTATCCCTGTGACTCCACAGGCCACCTGTCATCCAAAATTATCACCCTGCACGAAATAGTAGCCAACCATCAGTATTTAAATTTTCCCACCATCATATAGTTATCTGATTAAATGATGCAGAAGAGTTCATGGTACACCCACCATTTAGTAACAACCATCAGATGAACAAAAAAGTCCACCGAACAACTGACAAGAAATAATCTGACTTTTCCTGAGCAGAAGGTTCAGAAAAACAAAACAGCTCCACAGGCCCAGTAGGCCAACACTGAAAAGTATGGAAGCAAAACCCAAGATTTCAAACCTGCAACTCCAAACCCATAGACAATGAATCAAAATCATTTAAATTTCGTTCCTCCATCAGCTCCAGTACACATACGCGTATTCACAAAACACAAACATAAACTCACAAACAAAAACCTGGAACTCTAAATGTACTCGGAAAATAATAGTCAAATTAGGACCTTGAATGCCTGCATGAAATCCTTACAAAGCAAACTAATTAAAATAAAATGATTATAAACAATTTGTGCGTGGGAACAACTTCCGACCTCCTAATCCGCTCTTTACTCCCGCCTTATTTCAAAATAACACAGTGAAAAGTAAATCCAATAATTCAAACTCCTTTTTATGCTTACTTTTTTTTTCTTTCCCATTGAAAACAACCACAAAGAACAAAAGCAGTACACGGGTTGATAAGATAAGAAAATGCTAAAATAATAAGCCAACAAAAATTTAAACCCTAATGCATACAATTTATCAAGTTTGTACAGAAGATACACACAGCATATTTACACCAAACAAACTCAAAAACACAAAATCTCACCTCCAGAACGAGAACGAAAGTAAAAAGCAATCGGAAAATAAATAAAAATAGAAAAAGGGATAGAGAATGCAAGAGGTTCAGTAAATTGCAAGGAAATAAAGAGAAAGGTTAAAATCTCAAAAACCCTAAAAAAACCCCCAATCGCAAAGTATAACGTGAGCAGGAAAAGAGAGGAGCTTACTTGCGGTCCAGAGAGAGAGAGAGAGGGAGAGAGAGAGAGAGAGAGCACGAGAGAGATGAAAAATGAAAATGGAGCGGGAGAGAAAAAAAGGAAAACGGAAGGAGGGAAAGAGAAAGTGAGAAAAAAATATTTGGGGGGAAAAATAGAGAGTGAGTAACAAAGAGCCCCCTCTGCTTCTCTGAAATTGCTCTCCTTGCTCTTCTTCTCTCTAAATTTTTTCTTTTTTTGTATTTTCACAATAAAGTTTCTGACCCCTAAACCGCCCTTCCTTCCCCTCTCCTCCCCACCCCACCAAAATTTCATTTAATTTTTTTTTTCTTCTCTTAAACTGATCCGGAACCATCTAGATCTACTTAAGAACCTTCCGATTCCTTGACTTTTTAGAAAAATTCCTCATCCAACGGTTAATACTTAATCTTTTTTTATGTATTTTATTCACCGTTTGATTACCATCCAACGGCCATCAAATCAAACCTCCTTATACAAAATATATTTTTTTTCCTTCCAAAAAAAAAAAAAAATTTTCCAAATTTCCAAAATTTCCTTTTGTTGCTGTATTGTTTTTGAAAATTTAAACAAAAAGGTTTTTGGTCAGATTTTGATTAAGCAAAATTTTTCTGTCTTTATTAAATCCAAGTACTATTTTCCTATCGTTATCAAGAGGGCTTTCCTTTGTAAACTCTGACCACCTTCACAGGTTCCTATTTTGAACCATATCATTTTTAATATTTTATAAAAAATAAAAAAAAAATCAATTTTCAAGTTCTTAGCTACGAAAATGGGGATTCGGCTGATATTTGGTTTTCAAAATATGGAACAATTTTTAATTTATTTTAAAATATTTGATATTTTAAAAAGGTTATGAAAAACATAAGTATTTCAGAAACTGATAAATTGTTAATTTCAAATATAGTCGATGAGAAACTGGTTATTAGATTTTGTTAATTTTGGAGAAAAAAACTATGCATAAATGATAAGGTGATACATTGTTTTTCCCACTTTTGATGTGTCATGGAGTGACTAAATTAACATTTGCTTCAACTTCATATTTTGAATTCAAACGACATAATATGTTATACCAAATATAAAATAATAAAAATTGAAAGACAGAAAACACATCTTTCTCAACGAGACATATTTTCTAAACTAGCACTTAACAATAATTACAATCATATTACTAAATATTAATTACCATAATAGAATTTTTTAGGACAATCCAGAAGACAATGACTATTGGCGTTTAACCTTTAATTATGAGTTCAATGTACAAAATTTTACTAAACATTATTTGGAACTTGAAACCTTGTTGCATACATTAAATGTATATGATGGCCTGGGAAGAGATGGACAAAGTTTGGAATTCATGCCCAAAAAATATAGTTCTGAAAACAAAAAAATGGAGAATTACCATTGCAATTGAGAAACATAAAATCAGTTGCGATATAGATTCAAGATAAACTTCTGTCCTATGTATTTCTTGCCAAGACATCCCTCATCAGTTGCTTTGGTGCTGCATTTTCACAGATGAATGATGACGCAAACAGCATGAGAATTTTGAAAAGAAAGAATCTATAATAATAAGAAAACAAAAAGTATCAAGCTACTCTTACCAGGCAAACCTGTGAATTTTTCAAACTGTTCAAATCCTTGATTGATTAACATTTCTGTCCCATATACAACAGCTACTCCGGACTCTTGTGCTTCTCTTAAAAGTCTGGTTTCTTTCGGAGAGTAAATGGCATCAAACACCAAAGAGTAGTGTTTCAAAGCTTTCTGCAGAAAAACAATTAAAAAAAAATGAGGTACCAACTAAAAATAGCAATCAACTTGATAGATAATGGTAAATAGAAAGACAGTGTAGGAATTTGAATTCCCAGAGACATGCATTTTCTCTTATTTTGTTAAACAATTTGAACGTGTAATTATGGAAAGCTTGATAAGGAGACAGACCTTTGGAATAGGAGTTGCATGACATCTTGGTTTCATTCCAACCGATGTAGTGTTTACAAGAACCATACCATCCTCCGGATGGAAATTTTCTAACTCTGCAAGAGTTATGGCTTTTCCTCCAACTTTACTTGCAAGTTCCTTGGCTTTAGCTAGCACAGTCGAGAAAAAGTCAAAATGCATTAGAAAGTGTAAGTAGAGAAGACGAATCTCCTTTTATGAAAAAGAAAAGGTGAATCACCGTCTGAATATCTGACAAGGCTACAGCTGTTACATTCTCAGATACAAGAGAACAAAAAGAGTATTAGGTTTTTTAACTTCTTTTTTGTCCAGAAAAGAGATAAAAACAAAGGACTTTCTTCTCTCTTTCTATACTTTTTTGATACTTAAACATGCCCAAAAATTGGATAAAAACTGGAGGAGAAAATCATTTTTGCATTGACAAATGGTCAGCCTCCATTAACTTTCTTCATTTACTTGTGCCATACTCCAGTTAAAAGTTTTAAAAATAGGTTTCAAATTTCTGTTATTTCTGAAGTAAATAGGCAAATAGAGAGATCTTTTCCTTTCAAGCATTAGCTTTTATGTAACTCAAATCTATGGCAAAGAAAATTGCTAAAGATCAAAAGGGTTATAATTTAGAGAATTCTGCCAGAATAGAGATTAACAATGATAGCGCATATATGACAGGAAATTCTTACCTAATGTACGATTGGCAACTACTACTCTTGCTCCCTTTTCTTTTCCACCGTATGCAAGTGACTTTCCGGCACCACCAGCTCCCATGACCACTAATAACTTACCGGCTAAGGGAGAACCAGATATGTTGGCTGTTCTATTTAATGCTGTACAGAAACATAACGAATTACAAAACCTTGCTTGCAAGCCTAACTATAGAATAGCTTTTAGAATACAACGGGAACCTCGTAGGCCTTCCTCAATTGCTGCAATTGCTCCAATATAGTCAAAATTATAGCCTATTAACTTTCCATCGGTTGGTCTCTTAATCATGCAATTAATAGCTCCTATTATCTGTAAAGAAGATATAATCAGGATGCACTGAACCAAAAAGAGTTGGTTGAACACTTTCTTCCATATATAGCATCAATGCCAGAATCTTAGGTGTTACTTGAGGCGAAAGAAATCTTATTGCAGTATGTAAAGCCAGTAAAGATTTTGAATAATAGGAGCTAAAGAAATACCTTAGCAATTGGATCAACCTCATCACTGCAATTAAGTCCTGCTTCCTTGTGAGGAGTTGTATAACTATGCATATAAAAAAATAAATAAATAAATAAGAAAAGTAACAATTATTTCCGAAGTCTAAATGGCAGTTTAGGAAATTGCAGGAGGATTTTAGAGTTGCAAAGTGTCATGTAGGTGGGACTTTGTTACGAAATTTCTATATATAAAACATGAGTTAAATCCACTTCCAAACCCATTGAAGTTTGAGACGAAGTCAAGAAACAAACTACTTGCAGATGAATGGGAAAATATACCAAAACACAACATGAACACACTAAATGTGAGAGTCCCAAATTAAAATCTGAGTTTCTCAAACTTGGAAATAGACCTGAAATATGGTAGATAGTGCATGTGTGAAGCTTGCTATGAGATTTTACCTGTATCCAACAAAATCAGGGGACGAGTAAGTTGTAAGGAAATCTTCAACACTATCAACCAACAAAGGCAAATATATTCCATCAAAGCCAACTGATTTAAATGCTGCATTATAAAGATGAGGACTTTTGCTGTGACTAACAGGATTTCCTATCACACCATGTACTTTGGTATCAGATGCTATTTCTCTGAAGTTGTACAAATCCAACAACTCCTTTATAGTTGGTTGCCCTGGAGCTGATACCACCCCGGGCTCAAGTGAACCAAAAGTGAGAAATCCTCCAAATTTCGGGCTAAGTATGCGTGAAATTAAACCCTTTTCACCCATAACAAGTCCTATCATTGGAACCTGCCAATTTTAGTTCTGGTTCAATTAAAACAATATAGATACAATCAGTAGAAACGGTTCTATTTCATAAAGCACAGCTTGAAGTAACTTACATGAGAATGAACAAGTACTTGAAACATGCGTGCAGAGTCGGTAATATCTAAGGCAGTTGTTGCAATCTTCACTATGTCAGCTCCAGTAGCCTGTATTCTTGCTACAAGTTCAGCAATTTCCTCAACTGATGGAGTATTTTGATAATTGTGCGAGGAAACAATGATTTTAGCTTTTCCTGGTTTCTTCAGCTGAATGGAATTGTAGAACTCGTGAGCTACCTTCAAGAAACAAATAGGAAACCATGGTTAACTAGCTAAAATATCAGAAATGACATAATTCAGTAGGAACACCTTAAACTAACTGATAGCATATTGTGCCTTTTCTCGAAGTTGTATGAATGAATAAAGTGTGAAGTCCAGCCGCACCACACTGCACCGACAGTGTGAAACCAGCCACACTGCCATGAGCTCACCATTGTTGACAATGTTTGCTGCATTTAACACCAAAAAACAACTTGCTCAACAATTGTGGGCAACTGTCAGAACCAGTTGAAAACGGTGGCCATGCAACTGACCTTATGAGCCTATAAATAGGCTCCATCCCGTTGCATCTCCAAGCCAAGCCAAGCCAAGCAATCTCAATTCAATCCCAAGAGAGGAGTGTTGAGAGCATTGTAAAGGCTCCAGAGAGAGCTTGAGAGAAGAGTTAAAACTCCAGAGAGAGTTTGATAGTAAATAGAGAGCGATTCCACGGGAGAATCCGAGAGAGAGAAGTTTTGTGTTTTGTATTCTATTTCCAAGAGAGTAATAGAATTCTTTTTTATTTTTCTTCTCCACAGTGGTCAGAGAACCATAACATAAAGAAGCAAAGCAATATGATTCAAACCAAACTGGGAGTCTGAAACTCAGTCCAGAATTAGGCTAAAGGATCAACAACTGTTCCAATACTTTCTTTTCTTCTTCATGTTCCCTAACCTACATTTTGTTTGTGGATTGGAGATCAAAAAGCCGGGTCCTTTATTGTGTAAAGTGTTAAGTTGGAAGAACCAACTCAACTAACAAAATGGCCTATTTATGCGGAGCTTTCTATGGAGCAGTTGTCCTAATGTATATAAACCAATGAAAGCAATCGGCAGTAACAGAAGTAACAGAACTGCTGAATATACTAGTGCTTTGTTCATTCTTTGACCCAACAATCAGGTTCTATTGAGTAACAGAATTGCATAAAAAAACATAAAACATTAAAAACTAAAGCAAGGAATAAGAAATAAAAGATTGCAATCTCTACCTTAAGCTCAATGTCAATATAATCAGCACCAATTTCCGAGGCTAGATGCAGTGCATCTTGTCGCTTGCTTTCATTACCATCATATTGACCGCCCTCCCATACTGGTCTATGAGTTATATGATATTTCAATGTGAGGAAAATAAATAAATAAATAAAACATTCGATCAAAAGAAGAGGAATTCCTATTCTTAACAAGTTACATCTAAACCAATTGTTATTTTTCCTCAGCTTTTGAAAAAACAAGGTTTTTCGGCATTTAAAGAAAAGAAAAGTTCAAAATTCAGTATGAATAATTCAATCCCAAGTGATAAAGGACGAATTACAATTAAGAAAAACAAAAATTTGGCAACTACAGCTAAAATGGATTGTGAGTTTTATAAAACAATTCAATCATTACCTGTAAGTGACAATAGCGGGCAAAGGAGACCGTTTGATTAGGATTTCGAGATCTTGTCTCGGAATGAAGTTCTTCAGGTAGTCTAAACGAATCTCAACAATGTCAGCACCAGCTTCATTTGCCTTTCGCATTTGAACCAGCATCTCATCAACCGACTCCGCCATTATTGGAGCACAAATCAGTGTTGAATTTCTTCTACCTCCTTTTGTAGTATGAAGATCCGAAGTAGTCAACTATAAGAAATTCGCGCAAACAGAGAATGAGAATAAGCCTAGTTTACATTTTTGTGTGAAAAGAATGTAGGAGGTAAACGAAAATGAAATCTTAAGCCTCAAATTTCCAAACCATGTACTGTTTTTCTTCCACTGAATTATCACAGAAGCAACTCTGACTCTGTTTAGTAAACTTGGTCCAGGAAGAGAGAGAGAGAGAGAGAGAAAGAAAAAAAAAAAAAAACTCTGTTTGGTTAACAAGAAAATGGTAACCAAAGAAATAGAGCTTGAATCTTAATTCTCCATTAAATGAATGACCAGGTATAGAAACAGGGTTTTCTTTATATCTTCCATTTAAAAACCTTCAATTAACCTTGTCCATTTCAGCCAAAATCGACTCAAACTTCACAATTTCAGAAAAGATCAAAAACAGCCATAAAATCCAATTAATGTCATTATATAAGCAACAAAAAAAAAACAAAAGGGTCGGATTCTATACCAAAACCACGAAATCAATAACTCAACCCATCTTTTCTCAAATCCAGAGAAAAAAAAAAAAATTGCTAAAACTATGTACAACAACAATTAAAAAAAAGAAAAAGAAAAACATTGCTGGAAAAGGAAGAAGCTTTACTGGAAGGTCGCTGATAACCATTGTGTCTGAGTTGCTTGAAAGTTTGAACTCCGAAGACAAAGGTAGCGAGAAATGGGAAAGGTAATGGGAAAAAGGTCTAGTCAAGACCAATAGAGAGAGAGAGAGAGAGAGAGAGAGTTTGGTATGTTGGGATGTGATTTGGGGTTAGGTAAGGTAGGAGAGAGAGATAGACTTCGGCTGCTGCAATTAACCACTTGCGTAACCTTTCCACCTATTTTAGCTTACCAGTTTTAAACCTTTAAAAAGAAGACCGTTAGATAGTTTACTTTTTGCGACTTTTTTCCTTTCTCTTTAACAAGTTGAAAACAATGTTATCTACGTTTTACCCAACATTATAACTTTTTCTTTTTCTTTTTTTTAACTTTTATCTTATTTGCTAGAAAATCCCTTGTATTATGACATTAATTATTTTAAGTCACCAAGTCCAATCAATGCATTATAATAAATGAATTTGATAAAATTAAACACATATAACTTATATAAGTCTATTTAGAAATTTTTTCATTCTATTTTTTTATTTAAAAATTTTTAAAACTATATATATGGATAATTTTGTCAAATTTATTAGGACTTTAACATAATAATTTAAGGGGCTATACAAGAGTTTTTTTTTTTTTTTTCTTGACATTGGGAGGCAAAATTCAAAATGTAATACAACTGAGGGGTAAAATATAGTTACCCATAAATCTTAAGGAAATATTCCTTTGTGAAAATGTTTTTATGTCTCTCTTTTATTATGCAAGATTTTCTTCTTAAGTAGAGGATTTAATAGAATGACTGAAAATAAAATTCATAATTGTTTTTACATTAAAAAATTGTTAAAAAAAAAAAAACTATGTAGTTATTCATTATTACTATTTATATTAACAACAGTTCGAAATGTATAATTTTTTAAGAAACAATTTAAGGTATTTTCATTTTTTTTTTTAACTTTCAGAAATATTTATAAGATTTTGGAAAAAAAAAAAAAAATAGTTCTAAACTAAGTTTTGAAAGTTTAGGATCGGCACTTAATCGTACATAGCGTGGTTAGGTAGGTAAGGCAAAAGACCGACCGTGACGGGGACTTCCACATCTCCTTCCTTCTATAAGCCATCAAACGTGCGCGGGAATCGTCCACTTCAAAATTTCCTTTTTCTTTTGGCCCTCCATTTCTCTATTATTATTATTATTATTATTTTTCGAATAAATCTCTCTCTCTCTCTCTCTCTCTCTCTCTCTCTCTCTCTCTCTCTCTCTCTCTCTCTCTCTCTCTCTTATTTATTAGTCTTTTTTTGTTTTTTGCTAAGTATTTACTAGTCTTTTATTTATTGCTGCTCGAATTGACCAAATTGTACTTTAATGTTGTTTCAAGGAGTCAACTTCCTGTGGCCCCGTGTTTAAAAGAATATACTATGCCCGAGTGGCTCTACACTAGATTAGGCTATTTTAAACCATTATAATTTATTTAACTTGTAAAATCCAATGTAATGTAGGCTCTTTTAAACCAAATAAATAAATGTAATTTAGGATCTAAAATGAGGAAAAAAATAACATAATTACAATCCTAAAAATTTCCAATTGTTTTAAATTTAAACCACCAGTAATACAACCAATAATTTTTTTAAAAAAATACAACCATTAATAACTTGCAAAGATAAAATATATAACCAATAATCACACTTTTTTTTGTCCTGTACCAATAATCATACTTAGATATCAAAATAAACTGGTTTCTTTACATTAAATTTTTTGTCCTGTACAAATAATTTGTTTCTTTTTTTGTCCTGTACCAATAATCACTTGGGATTGTACAGTTTACGTTCCTCTTTCCGGTAGATTTTCCACCACGTAAATAGAAACTCAAAACAAAGTTTTTCACTTTTATCTTCAAATCATTTATTTCTACGTAGGGGGACAAACTCTGTCTTTAATTTATCTTATTAATACATATAATTTGACATCATCTAGTAAGTAATACATGACACATCTACGTTGTCTAATGCAGGGAAAAACATCAATTTTCATTACAAGAACTTGTGCCTGGGAACGGGATAACAGATGAAAAATTCTTGCTATTTCTGTAGTATCGGCTGCGTCCACGACAAGTTTGATGATATCTGGGCCAGTAGCTTGAACGCGTGCAACAATACTGCCGAGATCTTCTTTTGGAGGGTTCTCACCATTCACATGGTATGATACAATAAATTTGCTGCCACAATGATGATTCATTTTCTGTTCCACCAGAAGAACAGAAGCCAACTACAGACGTTCACAAGAAAAAAGTTGGAATCAGAAACAGAGTTGCGTGTTGATGAGTCCTACTTGAATTGAAACACTACGAAGTTGAAGACAACCCGGTACTCTCTGAAAAATTGGAGAGTGGATTTGAAGAAAAAACGGAGTAGGTGACAGAGAAATAAATAAATAAAATTGATTGAGTGTGATGAAAAAGAGAATGGCTAATACATTGGAGTCCACTTATAGCTAGTTTGGTCATGAAAAAGAAAATGATAATCGATAAGGCCAATTCAATTCGAGTTATGGGAATTTGAAAGTTGGTGGGGATAATTGTTTGGTTCTAATATCCCAGCACCATCAGCATCGTACGACTCAGAAGCAGGACTCAATTTGCACACAGAAAAAGACAAAAACCAAGAGTCAAGAGTCACGAAACTCCCACCCATTTGAGAAGGAACCATTTTTGTATATATACTGTTAGAGTTTGGGCCCATGTATATGTAAATGATTTGGGTCTCAAAAGGTTTTGGGTTTTGGTTTGTTTTTGTTTTTGAAAAATATTATTTTTGAATAAAATAAAAATATTTTTGAACGTGGGAAGTTGAGAGTTTGAAGGTTTTACAACTCTTTGTTGTTTAAAATTAGTTACTTACACGTTCTTTGATAACGTTTCTACAATTTTTTTTTACAGAAAATAAGAAAAAAAAACAGTGGAAAATGGAAAGTACTCAGATAGTTCGAAGAGAAGAGCTTCAGAGGTGTTGAATCTGAAAGCTTTTGCAGCCGTTGTATCCTGGGAGACGTTCGCTACAAAACTCCTTCACCGGTGGGCGTAAAACGTCTTAATGACACTGTGGTATCACACAGGCCTCGGTCAACCTTTCTAGAAAGTAGATCAATTTTAAGGACCTACACATTCTATAATGTTTTAATTATTTTGTATTTAATTTTATTTATTTTGTATTAAATTGTCCATATGTATTTATATGTATTTACATATTATGTTTGCAACAATCTTAAGACGTTTTACAAATTTTATATATGTAAATATAATGTGGAAATTTAAGTTGTTTATTATGTTATTGATTACTATGTATATATTGCATTTTTATGTGTATATATATATATTGATTATATATTTCCATGTATGTTTCACTGTTGAAACAAGAGAAAGAAAAAAAAAATTTATGGGTAATTATTAATTTTTATGTTTTTTATCAAAAATTCTTTCCAAAATCGAATTGCCCATAAATTTCTAAACCTTTTGGTCTATTTTTGGCAATTTTTTGGCCGCTGGAAGAGTGAAAAAAAGAAAAAAAAAAATTGATTCTGGATCGTATGACCCGTTTACTAGAGAAACCGAGTCAAAACCACTCGGTTGAAGGTTGAAGAAGAAAGGAAATTAGGGTTTGGGCTGTATCCTAAAGACTGGGCCAGTTTTTTTTAACTGGGTTAGGCCCAGTTCTAAGCCCAGATCAGGTTAGAACAGGCTACTGTTCAACCCAGGACCCAGGCTCGATTGAGATAAAGGCCCAAAAGAAACGACCCAATGGCAAATAGGCTAGCCACGTGTCGCAAGGAGAGAGCGCCACGTGTCGAAACGACGTGCATACAAATGGGGCACCGAGGCGAGGCCACGTGTCGCAAAAGCAATGAGCCAACGGGGTGGAACACGTGTCAACCTATACAGGTGCCATGTGTCTCCTTCTCGGACGGCCACGTGTCACGCTCTGGATAGTCCACGTGTCAACCTGCTAAGGTGACACGTGTCTGTCTCTAGTAGTGACACGTGTCGAAAATAGTGTCAACAGGATCGCCACATGGCATATCCACGTCAGCCCTAGCTGTCATGTGGCGTTGCCACATCAGCATAGTGACACGTGGCATGAACAGTACCAATAAATAGTGACTGTAAATAGTATTTTTTATGTATACAGTAATTTTTGTGGTGTATTCAGAAACCTTAAAAATCACTTTTTTGTGTTTTTTCTTTATGGAAATTGCTTATAATTAGTTTGTTAATATAGAAAATAACAACTAATTGATTTCTGTTGTGTGATGTTACAGAAATGGTAAGTGGAGACAACAGGATTGTGCCCACTTAGACTTCTGGAATTCAGATGCCTCCTTCTGCTAGTTATGCAGAAAAACTTGAGAAGTTTAATGGAGCAAACTTCAAAAGGTGGCAGCAGAAGATGCTATTTTACTTGACCACCCTGGGACTTGCGCGGTACTTGACTGAAGATGCGCCATCCAGTAATGAAGAGAGTGATAAGGAGACTCTCATGGCGGTGGATGCATGGAATAACTCCGATTACTTATGTTGGAATTATATCCTGAATGGCCTGTCTGATGCCCTGTATGGTATATACTGTGGCACGAAATCAGCTAAGGAGCTGTGGAAAACATTGGACCGGTAGTATAAGACCGAGAATGCGGGTTCAGGAAAGTTTATTACAGGCCGATTCTTGGACTACATGATGGTGGATGCGAAGCTAATAATGAATCAAGTACATGAGTTGTAAGTGCTTATTCAGGAAATGCTTGCTAAAGGGATGATAATGAATGAAACATTACAAGTGGCTTGTATGATTGAGAAGCTATCTCCGAGTTGGAGTAACTTCAGGAATTATCTGAAGCACAAGAGAAAGGAGATGGATATGGAGGCTCTTATTAGCAAGCTTCGCATAGAAGATGACAACAGGAAGTCTGATAAGAGAACTTCGAAGGTCGTGTTGAAGGCTAATGTTGTGGAGCATGGTCAGGGCTCCAAGAATAAGAAGCAAATTGGAAAAGCTTCTAAGCTGGGGCCAAAAGGAGAAATTTTCAAGAAGGCCAAATTTCAAGGCAGGTGCTTCAACTGTGACAAGATGGATCACAGAGCTACTGAATGTAAGCTGCCAAAGAGAAAGAGGAACCAGGCACAGGTGATGGAGGACATCACTAAAGAGGTTGACGATATTGACCTAAGTGCTGTGATATCTGAGGTGAACTTGGTGGGATCTAATCCTAGACAGTGGTGGATAGATACTGGTGCGACCCGCCACGTGTGTTCGGATAGGAGTATGTTCACTTCCTTCGAACCAAAGAAGTATGAGGAGAAGCTGTTTATGGGTAACTCCGCTACCTCAGAAATCCAAGGTGAGGGCAAAGTAATCCTGAAGATGATCTCGAGGAAAGAGCTGACTCTGAATAATGTACTGTATGTTCCAGACATTCACAAGAATCTGGTATCTGGATCGCTGCTGAGCAAACATGGTTTTCGCTTAGTGTTTGAGTTAGATAAGGTTATTTGTCCAAATTTGGGATATTTGTGGGAAAGGGCTATGTAGTCAATGGTTTATTTAAACTGAATGTAATGACTGTAAAGCCTAAAGAAATGAATAAAGCTATTAGTTCTTCTGTTTACTTGCTTGAGTTTTCCATTTTGTGGCATGGTAGACTAGGACATTTTAATTTTAATTCTCTGCGGAGATTAATTAACTTAAATCATATTCCCACATTTGAAATTGATTCCAATCATAAGTGTGAAACTTGTGTGGAAGCAAAATTAACAAGGTCATCATATCAAACAATTGATAGAAAAAACGAACCTTTGGATTTAATACATAGTGATATATGTGATTTAAAATTCGCACCGATTAGAGGTGGTAATAAGTATTTTATCACCTTTATTGATGATAGCACGAAATATTGCTATGTATACTTGCTTAAAAGCAAGGATGAGGCTATAGAGAAATTTATTCTCTATAAAATGGAAGTTGAGAATCAACTCAACAGGAAAGTTAAAGTGATCAGAAATGATCGTGGTGGAGAGTATGTAACTCCTTTCGGAGAGTATTGTGTTCAACATGGCATAATACATGAAGTTACTCCACCATATTCGCCACAATCAAATGGTGTGGCTGAACAGAAAAATAGAACCTTGAAAGAAATGATGAATGCAATGTTGATAAGTTCTGGAGTACCTCAGAACTTGTGGGGAAAAGCCATTTTGTCGGCAAATGATCTTTTAAATAAGGTGTCCCAAAAAGATAAGGTAAAGACACCTTATGAGGTATGGAAGGGAAGACAACCCTTCTACAAATATTTACGAGTATGGGGGTGTCTAGCTAAAGTAGTAGTACCTACACCTAAGAAGGTGAAAATAGATCCCAAAACTGTTGATTGCATCTTCATAGGATATGCATAGAATAGTAGTACATATTGGTTTCTCGTGTATAGGTCAGAAATTTCTGATATACACAAGAACACAATAATGGAATCGAGAAATGCATCATTTTTCGAACACATTTTTCCATATAAAGTGGAAGAAGGACCGAGTACGTCTAAACGAACTTATGACACTATTTATGATGATAATCATGATAGTGATCAAGAACAAGAAACTGAAGTTGAGTTTAGACGTAGCAAGAGAGTAAGAACTGAAAATTCCTACGGTCCGAATTTTCTTACTTATATGCTAGAAAGTGAACCTCAAAGCCTCAAAGAGGCCATAAATTCTCCTGAAGGGAATTTATGGAAAGAAACGGTTAAAAGTGAAATTGATTCCATCCTGCAGAATCATACTCGGGAGTTGGTAGATCTTTCTCTAGGTTGTAAACCTTTGGGTTACAAATGGATTTTTAAAAGGAAGATGAAAGCAGATGGAACAATAGATAAATACAAGGCAAGGCTTGTAATTAAGGGATACAAGCAAAAATAAGGCCTTGATTATTTTGACACTTATTCTCCAGTAAAGAGGATAAATTCCATAAGGATGGTACTGGCAATCGCAGCATTGAGGGATCTTGCAGTACATCAAATGGATGTGAAAACAGGTTTTTTTAATGGAGATCTAGAGGATGAGATCTACATGGAGCAACCTGAGGGTTTCAGTGCTCCAGGACAAGAAAAGAAAGTCTGCAGATTGATAAAGTCCTTATATGGACTTAAACAAGTTCCAAAGCAATGGCATCAAAAATTTGATAATGCCATGCTAAAAAATGGATTTAAAATAAATGAATGTGATAAGTGTATCTATGTAAAAGATACAGAGAATGGATATGTCATTCTATGTTTGTATGTAGATGACATACTCATAGTAGGTAGTGACGACAATATGGTCCGAACTACAAAAGCCATGTTAAATTCTAAATTTGACATGAAAGATATAGGGCTTCCAGATGTGATTTTAGGTATGAAAATCACGAGAACTTCGAATGGAATCATTCTTAGTCAAATTCATTATGTAGATAAAATACTGGCTAAGTTTAGTAATGATGATACTAGTATAGCCAGAACACCCATAGATATGAGTTTACACTTATCCAAAAATAAAGAAGAATGTGTATCTGAAGTGGAATATGCTAGGGTGATTGGAAGTCTGATGTACTTGATGAGTTGTACCAGACCAAACTTAGCCTATGCAATAAGTAGACTAAGTAGATACACGAATAATCCAAATGAAGATCATTGGAAGGGGATGGTTAGAGTACTAAGATATCTACGATACACTCGTGAATACGGAATGCACTATACAAGATATCTTACTGTATTAGAAGGATATAGTGATGCAAATTGGATATCAGATATAAAGGATTCAAAATCCACTAATGGTTATGTGTTCACATTAGCAGGTGCAGCTGTGACATGGAAGTACTTAAAACAAACGGTGATAGCTCGATGCACTATGGAATCCGAGTTTATTGCTTTGGATAAATGTGGTGAAGAGGCAGAATGGCTACGCCAATTTTTAGAGGACATTCTGAGGTGGCCTAAACTTGTGCCAGCAATAAGTTTACATTGTGATAGTCAATCTGCGATTGGTAGGGCACAGAATATTATGTATAATGGAAAGTCTAGACACATTCGTCGTAGACACAATTCCATTAGACAATTAATCTCAGCTGAAGTTATCTCAATAGACTATGTGAAGTCAAAAGATAACATTGCGGATCCGCTAACCAAAGGGTTAATAGAGAACTAGTTGAGAAGTCATCAAGGGGAATGGGATTGAAGCCCGTGAATAAAGTCAATACGATGGAAACCCAACCTAGTTGACTGGAGATCCCAAGATCTAGGTTCAATGGGACAACTCAATTGTAAAGACTAGTATGGATCATTGTGGGGGGTTAATCCTCTGCCCATTCCTATGATGAAACAGTGATAGAAAGAGGTTAAGCATAAAACTATGTTTTTAATGATTCGTATAAGTGTGTGTTTAGTAATCTATGCATAGGTATGCTGATTACATAAGAAATAGGAATCACCTATGTGAGAGAGAAGAGTGGCCACTTCAAAGGAGAATTGTTTAGGGCACAATTCTTTAGAAACTCTCGCAGAACCAGGGAGGTATTCAGGGCCAAAATGAACACAACAGTGAGAACTGAAGTGTACCAGGAAGGAATCATGTGTGGGTTATGTTGTCATTTACACAAAAGACGAAATGGTTTAAAGATATCGCTTCTACCATAAGTCAGTAAAGAAAATGTAGTCTCACAAGGAAAGGTTCAAAGAGTAACATCTACCTATTCTATGTAGGTTTCAACTGTAGAGCTTTACCACCAGAGTCATGGTTGTTTTAAAAGTCAAATCATTCATGTGGGGGTTTGTTAGAGTTTGGGCCCATGTATATGTGAATGATTTGGGTCTCAAAAGGTTTTGGGTTTTTGTTTATTTCTGTTTTGGAAAAATATTATTTTTGAATAAAATAAAAAGATTTTTGAACGTGGGAAGTTGAGAGTTTGAAGGTTTTACAACTCTTTGTTGTTTAGAGTTGGTTACTTACACGTTCTGTGATAACGTTTTTACATTTTTTTTTTTACAGAAAATAAGAAAAAAAAAGGGTTTTTTTTTTTTTTGAGTTGAATGAGAGAGAACAAAAAACAGTGGTAAAGGGAAGGTACTTAGATAATTCGAAGAGAAAAGCTTTAGAAGTGCTGAATCTAAAAGTTTTTTGCAGCCGTTGTATCCTAGGAGATGTTCGCTACAAAACTCCTGCACTGGTGGGTGTAAAACATCTTAATGACACTGTAGTATCACACAAGTCTCGATCAACCTTTCTAGAAAGTAGAACAATTTTAAAGATCTACAGGATCTATAATATTTTAATTATTTTATATTTAATTTTATTTATTTTGTATTAAATTGTCCATATATATTTAGATATATTCACATATTAGTTTGGTCATGAAAAAGTAAATGATAATCGATAAGGCCAATTCAATTCGAGTTATGGGAATTTGAAAGTTGGTGGGGATAATTGTTTGGTTCTAATATCCCAGCATCATCAGCATCGTACGACTCAGAAGCAGGACTCAATTTGCACACAGAAAAAGACAAAAACCAAGAGTCAAGAGTCAAGAAACTCCCACCCATTTGAGCGGGAACCATTTTTGTATATATACATCAGCAGCGGGCTGTGCCGTGCGGTGTATGGATGGGTTAAAGTTTTGGTACGTTGGAGATCTGGATTGCTGGTGGTGGGTTAGGTGTTTGATATGTTCGAATCTCTTTCCTTAAATAATACCCAAAAGGCACGTTGGTTTAGGAGGGCACTGAATGCTTTTTGAACCCCTTATTTATTTATATTTTTTTATTGCTTATTTCGTCTTCTTTCTAGTTTTGAGTTAATAACTTTCTGCTCATGTCTAACTATAACTATGATGATTACTAAATGGTAATCCATTTTTTCAGCCTATTTGTAAACGGCTTCTAGATTGTAGTTGTTGAAGATCTAATATTATTTTATATTTGTATTCGTTGAAGAGTTCATTTGAATAGAAAAATTACTAACGAGTGGTTTATTGCTTAAAAAGGAATTATTCAAAAGTACAAAAATCAAAATTTATATTTTGGATAAATATTATCAAATCTGTATTACCATATTCAAATATAAATTAATTTCCTTTCTTGAAAAAGGATACCGAAAATTTAGCTACGCTCATTATGAATGATTACCTTTTTCAAGATATTAAAACAGGAAAATAAGAAA
This sequence comes from Ziziphus jujuba, assembly GCF_031755915.1. Lineage (NCBI taxonomy): Eukaryota > Viridiplantae > Streptophyta > Magnoliopsida > Rosales > Rhamnaceae > Ziziphus > Ziziphus jujuba. Next base: position 22,987,271 of record NC_083388.1, read on the forward strand.
GGCCTTTTTTTTTTTTTTTTTTGTTGGGGCTATCCTCTGTGTCCTCCCCATCCAAGTGACTCAAACACGAGTGCTCACCGTCGGAGCTATCCGCTTATATGAAAGTATGAAAAAAAGAAGATTTTTTTTTTTTTTTTTTTGGCTATCCCCAGGCCCGCTCCATTCAAGTCACAAATGCTCACCACCAAAACTACCCGTTTATATAAACGTATGAAAAAAAATATACATATAATCTTTGTAAAATAATGACACATACAGCATTACGAAATATGTTTAATTTAAATTTTGAAAGATTTTTAAAATATTTAACAGTTTCAACATATTCGATTTAAATTTTAAAATAATATTTATATTTTTTTAAATTTAGATATATTTAATTAGAACTTATATAAAATTTTATCAAATTTAAAAAATTATTGATTTTCAAAAGAATTTTAAAAAATAATAAATTTGAAAATATTTAAAAAATAAAATTGTAATTAAAATTGTTAATATAAAATCTAGTCTTAATTTTAAAAATTTTTTGTGTTTGGTTTATGAAATAGAATAAAAATTCTTAAAATTTTGATATTCTTTTATCTGGTTAAATTTTTAAAATTTATTTTATCTATTCCTATAAAATTTTAATTATTTAAAATAAAAAATTACTATTTTTTCTAAAAAAACTCATAATCTATATTTTTTAAAATAAAAAAATACAAAACACGTTATTTTATTTTATTTTTTTATATATTAATATTCTTTTTAATTTCATATTTTTTATCAAACTAAATAATAAAAATAGATATTTCATTCCATTTTTTTTATTCTTAGAAATTACTAATTTTGAATTTTTAAAAAAAATTATTATTTTAATTCTTTTAAAAAAACATAATTTTAAATTTTTATAAAATTTATAAAATTATATAATAATTCATTAAATCTTTTAAAATTTATAATTTATTAATTTATTTTAAATTCATCATATTGGAGACAATTTCCTGGCAAAACTCCCAGGAACCACTGTTTCATCCCATTATACTTGAATCAACTTTCTCCTTCCACATTCCTAACATAAAATTAAGTCCTGAAATTGTTTGTGATGTAACAAGTTCCTCAGGCTCTGCCAGATTCTCTAACGCCATAAAACCATCACTAGAAGCACAGACGGTAGTTTATTTATTTATTTATTTTTACTTTGAATTATACCATATTTAATTCGAATTTCGTTTAAACATATTATATTATTCTCAACAAAATAAAAAATAAAAAATAAAAAGTTGATTAAAACGTAGTAAATATTGAGAACCACTTACCAGCCTAGGCCCCGGTGTTCTTCGAAGTCACTTATCTTTGAACTATCTCAAGATAAAAACCAAGAAAGTGTTTTCGCTTTCAGAAAAATAAAGAACCTATAAATTTCACATGCAATTAGTTTTATCATTTTAGTTATGGAAAATTCATTCAACAAATCATGGCCAAACCATCCGACTTTAGAAAAACAAAGAACCTATAAGCTTTACATGCAATCAGCTTTTTCATTTAGTAGTAGAAAAATCATTTGAAAAAAGGGGTTTAAACAAAACCATAATGGCCTAAATCGATAATTACATAGCCGTTTTTTAGAAAAACAACGAACCTGTAGGCTTTACATGCGATTAGCTTTTTCATTTTAGTGGCAGAAAAATCATTTAACAAAAGGAGTTTACAAAAAACCATCATGACCTAACATATTAATTAGGTTATATACGGATGGCCCTTAGCTAATATAACCATAAGTTAGAGATAACACCCCTTAGCTAATATAAGCATACGTTAGAAATAGAACCTAATAATGCCTGAATAGCGGATCGTTTAAATAACGCAATCCAGCATTCTGCCCAGCTCCCAAATTTGCACTAAATCCACCATACTGCCAATGGCTATTAGCAGGCATCGCTGCTCCATGCAGGTTAGATGAACTCACTCGCGGAAAAAAAGGAGGGTAAAATACCGATGATCCACGGGGTCCACCGCTTGATTCAGACATAGCTATCCGAGGACATTTGTTTCTATTTTGTTGTTGTTGTTGCCCATTGTGGTCCAAAGTCCTGGTATTTTGTTTCTTCTGCTGTGGTGCAACCTTGGGTTTGAAGGCATGAGATGGAGTCAAACTTCTCCTTTCCTCGTTGATTTTTTCCAACAGATCAATGCGTTTGTCAATGTTGGTGAGTGGGAAATATGACTCAAGGTTGTAATCTATAACACATTGCTTCACAGATCTTAGTGCAGCTATTTCCTCATCCGTAACCTTCGCCTGTGAGCAAGAAACAAACCATGGTAACTATATTAACAAGGGAAAAGGAGTCCTAGATCAAAAAGAATACATAGGAACATGTCAAAAAGAAGGGGATCCATACCCTGAATTCAGCAGGCTCATTTCCTTCACAAATATTTCTGGCAGAATTCTTCACAAGGTCCAAATATTCTTTTAATAGTGCTGCAGGTGAAATCTTTTCAACTAACTTGTATGAACAAATGAGCCTAACAGCATCTAGATGTTGATTCCTTTTAATAAGAGTGTGAACAAGTTCTGCCACATGTGAAACAAAATTGCAGGATTTATGAAAATGACTTGGAAAAGTCCCAATAGAACAAACCAAACTATAAATAGTGATATTAGTAAATGCATAAAGAAAAGAAATGCCCATTGAAATTCGAGAAAGAAGGAACAATATTCTAACCAAAAGTCAGTAAGAAAAGCTCCCATGTATCAAAAAGAGAGGTAGTTACATGATTAAAAACTTAATAATTTATAACCTGATCAACAATTGATTGAAATTGTTTGATTTCAATCGTGCAAACACCTTCGAAATCCTTCACAGAAGTTTCAAAAGGAATTACATATTCACATTTGGTAAAACTTTTACTTCCTTCCACAATTTGAACACCTTTTACATCCTTCGTTGGATGCAATAGCAGTAAAATAAATGGATTAAATCAAAAAGATTAACTAGAGGGACAATCATATTGCTTTAAATTGGTCTCAAACATTAGAGGACACAACAATTGCCGATGCTTTTTCCGTCTTACATAAGATTGTTCCATCCTTGTCTACACTAGTTTTTACACAACTGTAAAGGTTGTCAGCATTTTTGTCAGAATAATTATATAAAATTCTCATTTATTAGTTGTATTTTTACAATGGATTTTTTCATGCAAAATGTTACTACAACTAGAAACCTAGACATGAGCCAAATCTCAGCAAAAAGCCCTATATCTATGTTGAAATGTCAATCTCTTCTCCACAACAATTCTAACCAAAGAAAACTAGAATCAATTAACAAACTTCCTTGTTTTACATTATAATCTATTAATCCAATAATTTTCTTGGTCATTCCCCACAACAATTTCTTGTCTAATTTACATTATAATCCAATAATACACAAAAAATACTACAATTTTAGATTTTAAAGATGTTCAACTTAGCAGTTAAACCTCAAATTAATAACCATATTATGTTATTAGATCACGAATATTGTCTCAACAACATTGATAGACAGTACAATATGATTTCCTAAAACAATGGCAGGTAATAATATCATACTATAATTATAATATATAAGTACTCTACCTGGTATCAATAACCAGATGGTCTAATTAGTTTTTAATTAGTTGCATTTTCAAGGTTTAACTGCAAACATACTGCCAATTGCCAGATTGAGAAATGAGATTGACATAAATATAAACTTCCACATAAATATAAACTTCATAATTACAAATACTTTTAGTCAAAATATTTAAATTGCAGAAAGATGCTACTAAAAAAATCAAGAAATTAAGTAAAAGCAATCATACGTGAAAAAAACTGCATCAGAGATAACAACTAAGAAATGAATTTTCAGAAAACTTACCAGGAATGTTATCAGCAAAATCAAGGGTTGTACATAGCTCTAAAGCCTCCTTATGCTGAGAAATTTTCTTCAAAAGCTTTAAAATATCATCTGTATTAAATGAAGAAACTAATCCATATGTAGCAAGAAACTGCAGAAAACACAAAATCTCAAAAGAATTTTCAGGAGCAGCTCTCATTTTCACTTCCCATTCTAATGCCAGTTTCCTTGCATCGTCTCTCACACTAGGTCCAATTTGTGGTGAGAGCCCCATTAGCTGATCAAACTGGGAAATATTCTTCGTGACATTTGCATTGCAACCAAGAGTTGGACACTTCCAATATTTTATAAATACCCCTCCTATCACGTCTCGCATAATTTTTTCCGGGTCTTGTGAAATTTGAAGAGTTGCTAAAGTTTCATTGTCTGCCAAGTCATTTCTAGTCAAATTCTCATTTCGACAATGCAAACTCCTTCCACTTTTCGTGGTGCTGGGATGAAAATTTGGAGCAGAATTGGTTGCAAAGTTTCCCGATAAGTATTCTACTTGCTCAACTTCGCCTGTGGAACAAAAGACATATGCTTGCTAAGAAGTGGGAACAAAAAACAAATAATGAAATGGGTAGATTAGTGAATTAAAAATTCTCAAATTTTCTTTTTGCTTAACAAGGACATAGGAGCAACCCGCTATTTTTATGGATACTTGTAGTTCTGACAACCCATATGCACCGAATAATCATCCAGTCCATATAAGCCGTACTTTGAAGACCAAAAATTTAAATAAAAAATAGCTAGACTTTAAAAAATGGCCCTTAGGTGGTTGTTGGACCAGTGAAAATAAGTTTCTTTCACTTTGATACTTAGAACATGCTAAAGAGTTGGTATTGCAGGTTGTAATTTGAGAATGCAGTAGACAATTATTCATACAAAAGTCAAAAAGATAGTTTTCATAAATTGGAAAATTAAAAACAAAAAACTAAAAAGGCGTACCTGGGGCTTTATCAGCTATACCAAGGGCATGAAGTAATACAGATGCTTGTCTACGGTGAGCAACAATTTGAAGAAGGCTCCGAAGTTCGTTGGCATCAAAATTAGAGGACAAATCAAAGACAGCCAAAAGCTGCAAGAAACCCAACACCTCCAATTGATCCTCCGTTTCCACTTTCAACTTAGCCTTCCAATCAGCCGCCAACTTCCTTGCTTCTTCTCTCACTTTATCGCTAATCTTTGATGGTGAGGTTGTCATTAGCTGCTCCATCAGAAGAATACAACTCTTCCTAACGGTTCCCAAATCAACATCCTCCTCCTTATCTTTACCACCAGGAGGATAAAACCCTCGAATTGCATCCAAAACCAATTTCCCAGGGTCCGATGAAGCTCTGAGATTGGCACAGATCTGACTGCATACTAAATTATGCCTTTTCAAGTGCTGATACAGAAGCAACTGCAAGTTACCTCCACCTCCACAAGTGGAGATGCATGATTGGTAAATTGATGATGTAGAAGAAGAATTGTTAGGGGGATCATTATCTGGTTGCTCGATCTTTACTTGAACCATGTTAGTTTTTTCTTTCAACGACCTTTCTTCGAATTCCTTCTTTTCCAACACGAATTGTTTAACCCTCGAAACGAATTGCTTTTCTTTCGCTTCAAGTTCATTGAAACGCTCATCAATGACCTTCTCTTTCAATTCAACCTCTTTGACGAATTCATTGGTCTTGTTGTAGAGCACATCAACTTCTTCAAATTTCAATTCCAATGCTTTCTCTTTCAATCCCAGCTCCTCAAACAGACCGTTAAATTCAGCTTCTTTCACCTCCAATTTTTGACAATATTCCTCCATTGATTTTCTCAGCGAAGCAACATGCTTCTCTTTCAGCCGGACCTCCTCTCTCACAGAATCGAGCTGTTGCTCTTTCGATCGGAGCTTGGCCGTGCATTCCATTATAGAATCCTGAATCAAAGCCAGCTTTTCATCTTTCAACTCAACTTGTTCTCTCAGCTCCTCCACCGACCTTCTCAGAGCATTGAACTCTCTCTCTTTCAATTCGAGGTCGTCGCGATATTTCCTCAGCAAAGCTCGAAGCTTTTGAACTTCCCTCCCCTTTGACTCAACCTCTGTAGCCTTCGACTCGGCCTCCCACTCAGCCTCTCTTATAATCTTCTGCAACAAATCCAATCTACTCTTCCTCTCTGTAACGCATTTATTGAGCTGATCGAATTCTCTTTCTCTCTCACCCAAAGAAGCACTCAGAGCGCGGAATTTATTCTCCTTAACCTCGAGCTCTTCGCGATTTTCCTGAATCAGAACCACGAGAGACTCAATGTGCTTTTCGTTAAACTCAATCGTTCTCGATTGCTCTTCGATCAGACTGTCAACCTCATTCAACCGCTTCTCTTTGAGTTCAAGCTCGGAGCATATCTGCAACCGTTGGGCTTCCAATTCTTTCTCTTTCAAACCTATGTGGTTTTCGCGCTCCGCGAGTTCTTGACGAAGGCTTTCAAGCGTAGTACGAGTGGAGTCCAAGTGTTGCTGTAGATCCTTCCATTGAAGCGTGATCAAGAGTACGGAAGAAGCTTGAGAATGAAGCTCTTCCATGGCTTTGCAGATACTACTCTGCTTCAACTCCGTAACCTTCAAGTCCGAAGCTATCTTCTCCATTAAGGAAACCAAAAAGGGCCACAAAATAAAAAGAGAGAGAGAGAGAGAGAGAGAGAGAGAGAGAGAGAGAGAGAGAAGGTGTAAGAAAAACCCAAAGCTTTACAGATGAAGAGAAAGACCAAAAAAAGAAAGAACCCTATGGAAAAGCAAATATACAAACAGTCTGAGCGAGAAAATTGAAAGAGATGAGATCTTTGAGTTGGTATTTTTGAATAATATGGTTGTTTTGGAGAACTGGGAAAGGACTGGGAGTTTGGACCTTCCGACGGAAGCCAGTCTTTTTGATTATTTGGGTATAGGATCGTGGGCCCACTTAAAATAAAGGGGGATTTTCCACGTCCACCAGCCCCACATCCCAATCTTAAAATCAAATTTAATTTTATTATTATTATTATTGTTAGTAGTATATATTTTTGGCGATGGTGGGACCCGCTATTGCGTTTGTACGCTGTACCGATAGATCTAGTTCTAGTGGCAGCAGCGCTGGTAGTATGGAATAATTTCAAGTACTCCCGGTGTATGGAGTACTGAGCACTCCTGCCATTTCTAAACTGACACGTGCATTATATTAATGCTTAATTTTAAAAATAACAATCCCAATATTTGCTATTAAAGATGCCTCTGGGCTTTTGTTTGGTTTCATAAGATCCATTTCTTCGCAGAAAATAATAATAATAATAATAATAAACAGTGGCAGCGGACGTCCAGGGCAAAAATGAAAAGTAAACTAAGTGGCAGTGGTGAGTGGATGATGTAATACGATGCAGGTCACTTTCCTCTAAATAGTACTGCACTGATCATACGCGACAATTTTAATTTATTATTTATATAAATTTATTTTTTTATATTAAATTTTTAATTTTAAAAATCAGAATAAAATTAAATGCATCTAATCCTCATTTAATCCTGATTTCAGCACTAAATTGTTGCATAGCAAAATCTTTTTTCATCTACTGAGTGCACAGAACATTACCAGTGGACCAGTGCTTTTACTTCTTTCCAATTCATCCCTTGCTTCCTAGATAACATAGTTCTATTTTTTTATGGCATGTCAATAATGCAATCGAACTAGGAAAAGCCAAAAGCTAAAAGATCGTGATAAAGGAATTTACCCGTTGTTATTTTCTGTGAAGTCCAACCGCACCACCACTACACCGACAGTGTGAAGATTGCACAGCTATCATTTTTGACACCACTGCACCGACAGCCACCATTTATGACAATGGCCATTGCTGCACCGAAAATAGATTGTTCAACAATTGTGGGCTCTGCAGAAGCTGTTGAAAATTGTGGCCATGCAACCGACCTTGTAAGCCTATAAATAGGCTCCATCCCGTTGTATGCAAGCCAAGCCAAGAGAGCAAGCTCAATATTATCCCAAGTGAGGAATATTGAGAGAAAACTCCGAGAGAGAGAGTGTTTAAGTTCCAGAGAGAGCTTGAGAGAAGAGTGAGCAATTCCAGAGAGAATTTGAGAGTGTAGAGAGAGGTTCCACGTGAGAATCCAAGAGAGAAGTTTTTGTATTTTTGTATTCTATTTCCAAGAGAGTAATAGAATCCTTTTTTATTTTTCTTCTCATATATCTTCTCTAAAGTGGTCGGAGAACCACAACAAGTGGTATCAGAGCTCCAGGTCGAGAGCTTGAGTTCAAAATTTGAAGAAACAGAGCCACTGTTCTTCAGGTTGGTGTTTCGAAAAGTTTCTCAAATAATTAATTTGACAATACCAGGTGAAAGTACCCGACGAGACGAGAACAACGAAGTTCGCCGGAGAGAAACGCCGAGTCTCACTCGCCCGCACGCGCCGCCTGAAGTTTTCTGCAACAGCTCACGCGCCTCACGCGCCGCACGCGCCGTCTGGAGGTTGAAGACGACCATGTCAGCAGACACGTCAGCGCACCCTGCCACGTCATCTGCCACGCCAGCCGACACGTCGTCAGCCACGCCAGCCGACACGACATCTGCCACGTGTTGACACGTCAGCACAATCTGCCACGTCATCAATACTTTCTGAAATTACGGAACAACCCCTGAATTATTGGAAATTACAGATTGACCCCTGTAGTTTCTAAAATTACGGAACAGCTCCTGAATTATTGGAAATTACAGATTGTCCCCTAAAGTTTCTGTATTTGCAGGTTGACCCAGAAATTTTGTGAAATGACAGTTTTGCCTCAAAATTTCTGGTAATTATATTTTGACCCCGGAAGAGTCAAGTCCACCATTTTCGGCCGTTCCGGACGCAACGGTTAACTCCGTTTTGCCAAATTCAGCTCCATTTTTTGGTCAAGCCATAATGTCAATGGAAGAATCATCTTCGGGAGCTATGGTTAAGCTCACTGCCACAAATTATACACTTTGGAGACCTCGGATGGAAGATCTCCTCAATTGTAAGGATTTGTTTGATCCTATAGAAGCTAAAGGAGAAAACCCCGATCCCAGCAAAGTAGCAGAATGGAAGAAATTAAACAAGAAAATGATCGGTCAAATCAGGCAATGGATCGATCACAGTGTCTTCCATCATGTAGCGAAGGAAACGGATGCATATGCGCTCTGGACAAAATTGGAGGACATGTACCAGGCCAAGACTGCTCGGAACAAAGCCCTGTTGCTTAAGCGATTGGTAAATCTAAAATTACAGAGTGGAACTTCTGTAGCCGAGCATACCAGTGAGTTCCAAAGCTTGGTAAATCAACTATCTGCTGTGGATTACCAACTAGGGGATGAGGATTAGGCCCTCCTACTTCTAAGCTCTCTTCCAGACAGTTGGGAGACATTGGTAGTCTCTCTCAGTAATTCGGCCCCAAATGGCAAACTTACTATGTCTATGGTTAAGGATGCCCTATTTAATGAAGAGGCCAGGAGAAAGGACATTGGCATGGATAAGTCACATGCCCTCGTCACAGAGAGAGGAAGACAGCAAAGAGGTGGTCGAGATAGGGGAAGAGGCAGGAGCAAGAGCAGAGGCAGATCTACAGACGGTAGAAAATCATCATATAAGTGCTATCATTGTGGCCTGGAGGGTCACATGAAGAAAAACTGCAGAAAGTTGTTGAGAGAGCAGAGACTCCAAGGTAATCAGCCGAAGAAGGATGGAGAGACACTAGTCACTGTTACAGGAGAAGTGGCGCTCTGCTCCACCGAAGAAGAGACATGCCTTCATATATCAACCCAAGATGTTAAGTGGGTAGTCGATACTGCAGCATCCTACCATGTCACTCCACACAGAGATTTCTTCAAAACGTACAAAGCAGGAGACTTTGGTACGGTAAAGATGGGAAATTCCAGTTTCGCAAAGATTATGGGAACTGGTGATATTCAGGTAAAAATGAATGCTGGTTGTACAATCACTTTGAAGGATGTCCGTCATGTTCCAGATCTTCGGCTTAATCTACTTTCGGGAGCAGCCTTAGACAAGCAAGGCTATGACAACTACTTCAGCAAAGGCACATGGAAAATGACGAAAGGTGCCATAGTTGTCGCCCGAGGACATATTTGTGGAACGTTGCACAAGACTCATGTGAAGATATGTGCAGATAGCCTCAATATTGCAGAAGGAGAGGCGTCTCAAAATCTGTGGCACCAGAGACTCGGTCACATGAGTGAAAAAGGATTGTCCACTTTGGCAAGGAAGAAGCTTATCACTGTTTGCAAGGATACTGCGCTAGATCCTTGTAATCACTGCTTGTTTGGTAAGCAACATAGAGTCTCCTTCAGTTCCTCTGCATTGAGAAGATCAGAGTTGCTTAGTCTGGTGCACTCTGATGTTTGTGGTCCCATGGAGGTGGAATCATTAGGTAGCAACAAGTATTTCCTGACCTTCATTGATGATGCTTCTCGGAAGGTGTGGGTATATTTCTTGAAGACAAAGGACCAGGTATTGGATTACTTCAAACTGTTTCATACCATGGTAGAGCGTGAAACAGGAAAGAAGCTGAAATGTCTTCGCTCAGATAATGGAGGCGAGTATACTTCCAAGGAGTTCGATGCCTACTGCAGAATACACGGCATTCGACATGAGAAGACGGTCCCTCGCACCCCACAACATAATGGAATAGCCGAAAGAATGAACCGAACCATTATGGAAAAGGTCAGAAGTATGATCAGTATGGCTAAGCTGCCAAAGCCATTCTGGGGAGAAGCTGTTCGTGCCGCCTGCTATTTAATCAACAGATCACCGGCAGTACCGTTGAATTTTGAAATTCCGGAGAAAATGTGGTCGGGTAAGATTCCCTCCTACTCTCATTTAAGAGTGTTTGGTTGTTTAGTTTATGTACATGTATCCAAGGAGCTCAGACAGAAGCTCGATGCAAGATCTACTCCATGCATCTTTATAGGATATGGAGATGAAGAATTCGGATACAGGTTATGGGACCCGAAAACAAAGAAAGTTATTAGAAGCAGGGATGTAGTATTCCATGAAAACCAGAAAATGGAAGACATTGAAAAGCCCAGAATGTCTCCTAATTGTAGTTCTAGTGCCGAGAATTTTTGTCCTAATCCAGCACCAGCACAAATAGCCACAGAAGATAATGAGGTGCATGAAGATATACCAGAAGCAGACCAGGAGGAAGAATGGGATATTGAGCAGGGGGAGACTCAATCCTCTCAAGCAGCTGTAGGGCCATCACAGCGGTCAGATGATGGTACACCTCCTGAAACCAGTGGTTTACAAGTTCGGAGATCTGAGCGAGGCCGAATTCCATAAAAGAGATTTTCAGAATCTGAGTATATTCTGCTTACTGAAGAGGGGGAGCCAGAGAGTTTCCAGGAAGCTGTTTCTCATCAAGAGAAGGAAAAGTGGCTGCAAGCAATGCAAGATGAGATGGAATCCTTGCAGAAAAATCATATTTATGAGTTGGTTGAGCTTCCAACAGGAAAAAAGGCACTAAAGAATAAATGGGTGTTCAAGCTCAAGAAAGAAGGCAGCGGAAAGGTGGTGAAACACAAAGCCCGATTGGTGGTCAAAGGATTTCTTCAGAAGAAAGGAATTGACTTTGATGAGATTTTTCACCAGTGGTAAAAATGACTTCAATTCGAGTCATTTTTGGTTTAGTAGCAAGTCTAAACCTAGAGCTTGAACAGATGGATGTGAAGACAGCATTTCTTCACGGTGATTTACATGAAGAAATCTACATGGAGCAGCCAGAAGGATTTGAGGTTTCAGGGAAAGAAAACCTCGTATGCAAGCTAAAGAAGAGCTTGTATGGCCTCAAGCAAGCACCAAGACAATGGTATAAGAAGTTTGACTCGTTTATGGTGAGTCAAGGTTATAAAAGGACTGCAGCAGACCAGTGTGTTTATATTCAAAAATTTTCAGGTGGAAACTTCATTGCACTTTTGCTATATGTGGACGACATGTTGATCGTTGGACAAAATGCAATGAAGATTAGTCAGCTGAAGAAAGAATTATCTAAGTCCATTGATATGAAAGACTTAGGACCAGCTCAATAAATTTTGGGAATGCAAATAATCCGAGACAGGAAGAATAGAAGGTTATGGCTATCTCAAGAGAAGTATGTTGAACGGGTGATAAAGAGATTCAACATGGATAAAGCCAAACCGGTCAGCATTCCACTTGCAAATCATTTCAAGTTGAGTAAGAGATTGTGCCCCTCATCCAAAGAAGAGATAGAGGAGATGGCTTCAGTACCATATTCTTCAGCGGTAGGAAGTCTGATGTATGCAATGGTGTGTACCAGACCAGATATTGCTCATGCAGTAGGTGTTGTGAGCAGATTTCTTTCAAATCCTGGAAAGAAACACTGGGAAGCAGTCAAATGGATTCTTAGGTATCTTAAAGGTACATCGAAGCTGTGCTTGTGCTACGGGGGAGGTGATCCAATCTTAGAAGGCTATACAGATGCAGATATGGCCGGAGACCCTGATAATAGAAAGTCTATATCAGGTTATCTCTACACTTTTGCAGGGGGAGCTGTGTCATGGCAGTCAAGATTGCAGAAGTGTGTTGCTTTATCCACTACTGAAGCAGAGTACATTGCCGCAGCGGAAGCGGGTAAGGAAATGTTGTGGTTAAAGCGTTTTCTCACAGAATTGGGCATCAAGCAAGAAGACTACAAGATACATTGTGATAACCAAAGTGCCATGGATTTGAGCAAAAACTCAATGTATCATTCCCGTACAAAGCACATTGACATCCGCTATCATTGGATACGCGAAGTAATAGATCAACAGTTGCTGAAACTGATGAAGATCCACACAAAAGAGAATCCAGCAGATATGCTAACAAAAGTTGTTGCTCAAGAGAAGCTGAAGCTATGCAGAGACATAGCTGGAATAGATGGCAGATGACCATCAGTTTTAAAGGCGGCTGGAGGGGGAGAATTGTGAAGTCCAGCCGCACCACCACTGCACCGACAGTGTGAAGATTGCACAGCCACCATTTTTGACACCACTGCACCGACAGCCACCATTTATGACAATGGCCATTGCTGCACCGAAAATGGATTATTCAACAATTGTGGGCTCTGCAGAGGCTGTTGAAAATTGTGGCCATGCAACCGACCTTGTAAGCCTATAAATAGGCTCCATCCCGTTGTATGCAAGCCAAGCCAAGAGAGCAAGCTCAATATTATCCCAAGTGAAGAATATTGAGAGAAAACTCCGAGAGAGAGTGTGTTTAAGTTCCAGAGAGAGCTTGAGAGAAGAGTGAGCAATTCCAGAGAGAATTTGAGAGTGTAGAGAGAGGTTCCACGTGAGAATCCAAGAGAGAAGTTTTTGTATTTTTGTATTCTATTTCCAAGAGAGTAATAGAATCCTTTTTTATTTTTCTTCTCATATATCTTCTCTAAAGTGGTCGGAGAACCACAAAATTTTCTTCCACATACTTTTTGAAAAGGGCAGTTGGCACTTTCACCCTTTAATTATTAAGCTTTTGTACTGGATGTTTGTTCTTTAGGCAACCTTGTCTTTTATTTATTTATTTTGTATTTTGATCCTTTAATTATTTTTTGTTTCTATTTTTAGCAGATTTAAAGCATGCAGCACATTTGATACAACATGCACATATCTTCCAAAATTGTTTAATTTTGTAATGTTATAAAATGATCCAACATCAAAATGTTGAAGCTCAATAATTGAGGAGGCATAAATATTGGAAATCCTTTTAGAAAAAAAGTTCAAATAATATCTGATCAACCCATCCAATCTGTTATGCTAAATTTTTGTTGGCAAATGATCTGTTTAATTACAAAAGAGCGAAACAACAAGCGACCGAAAAAGGACATTTGATAATAGTTTAGAGGCATGTACAAGTTGTAATCTTGCTAGTAAAAAGCCTCCGTTTTTTTGTTTGGGTAAATTAGTAAAAAGCCTCCTTGCCAAGCAGTGTGCTTCATCAAAGCAGGTTTTGTATTCAAATTAATTGTCAAGCAGTATGCTTCATCAAGGCATGGGAAATGGCAAGGAGATTCTAAAGCACCACAGCTTTCGGTGACTTCAACCGAAAAAGCCTGCTTGCCTTGATGTGGCATGCTGCAATCAGTATCATGCTTCACTATACATGTAAAAGAAACTAAATGTTAACTATGATCTAACTAAACCTGAAAGAATTGAGAAATTAAGATGGTAGACTATTTACTTTGATCAATGGTACCTACCAAGTAGCAAAGGCTGATGTCTTGATACTCATTTTGATGTACCAAAATAACAAGCAACTCATTTGACTTGCATAAATCAAACATTTTTTTTCTTTTCTCTATCTAAGCTAGGTAATTTGATCCCAGATCCCTATCATCCAGATTCTTTATTGGTGGAATAAGCTCATACCTTTAATTTTCAAGGAACATTAGATGAAAAAGCATTTCTGTAATTTTCAATTATTTACTTATAGAACAATCACCTTGATGGCTTTTGGTCTCATTTTCCCTTCCACTTTTTTTTTTCCCATTCTCCTTTTATAATCTTGTACCGGGACTTTAGAGTTTAGATCCCTCTTTCCATTAGTTTTTCCACCACTCATAGAAAAACTCAAACAAAGTTTTTCATTTTTATCTGCAAATCATGTATTCCTATGCAGGGGTAGAAACTATCTTTAATTTATCTTATAAATACATATAATTTGACATCATCTAGTAAGTAATACATGGCACATCTACATTGTCTCTGATACAGTGGAAAACGTCAATTTTCATTACAAGAACTTGTACCTCGGAACAGGATAACAGATGAAAAATTCTTGCTATTTCTGTAATATCAGCTGCATCGATGACAAGTTTGATGATATCAGGGCTAGTAGCTTGAATGCGTGCAACAATATGGCTGAGATCTTCTTTTGAAGGGTTTTCACCATTCACATGGTATGACACAATACTTTTGCTACCATGATGATGATTCTTCTCTGTTCTGCCAGAGAACAGAAGCCATCTACAAATACTCACACGATACAGATTACACTCAAACTTTTGCAAATTTTTCATGTTCAACTAACATTGATGGTCAAAAATTTCAATTTCAATGTCTTTCGGTTATCTATTCATGCAGGATGATGACATAAATGAATAAATCAAATGCAAAGAAGGAAATTAAAGGGAATTGTGGCTACTGGAATAGGTAACGCTTTAAACAATATGGTTATGGGCATTTCAGTTGTCTCAAGGCTTCCTTAATGTCTATAAAGGATACTTTCGCACATCATTTTAGCTCCTAAATAACATGACAGTTTGCACAGAAAACCCACATGTTTAAGCTCCTTGAAGATTTGATGTACCACTGATCCATCTTGGAATCAAAATATATAAAACAAGCAGTGATATTTTCAGCAATATGATTCAGGACCAACAAGAATGTCTTTTTAAATAGGAGATAATTGTTGATGGACAACAAGGATGAAAACTGCAAATAATTCAACTTGATGGCCGTTCTATGGTCAGAAAATACTAGAAATTCAACGGATTGAGCCATTGAAGGAGCATATCATGGTTGAAGTTATCTTCATTTCCAACACCAGTTTTCACCAAAAGAGACCGAGAAACAAAAAATTATATATATATATATATATATTGCCAAAAAGAACTAAACAACAAAGAACCAACCTCTGCTGCACAATGGAATGATATCATATGGCAAAAGGAAAATTGTTGTGAGAAGGAAATGAGTAAACTTTGGGCAAAAACAAAAAGAAAAAAGCTGGAATCAGAAACAGAGTTGCCTGTTTATGAGTCCAACTTGAAATTGAAACACTACCCAGTTGAAGAAAATCTCGTACTCCCTAAAAAATTGGAGAGTGGATTTGTAGAAAAACAGAGTAGGTGACAGAGAAATAAATAAATAAAACTGATTTGAGTGTGAAAAAGAGAATGGCTAATACATTGGAGTCCACATCCAGCTAGTTGGTCACGAAAAAGAAAATGATAATCGATAAGGCAAATTCAATTTGAGTTATGGGAATTTCAAAGTTGGTGGGGTAAGTGTTTGGTTCTAATATCCCAGCTCCATCAGCCTCGTACGACTCAGAAGCAGGACTCAATTTGCGCACAGAAAAAGACCAAGAGTGCCAAGAGTCAAGGAAGACCAACCCATTTGAGTACGAACCATTTTTGTATATACAGCAGCAGCCGACTGTGCCTTGCGGTGCATGGACGGGTTAAAATTTGTTTAGGTTGGAGATTTGGATTGGTGGTGGGTTAGGCGTTTGACATGTTCGAATCTCTTTCTTTAACGAGGTGTTTGGGTAGAGGTAAAGTTAGTATAAATCTAAAATTCTCTAAGAAAGTGAAATTTTTTCCTGTTTAGATAATTTTTAAGAGAAGGAATTTGTAGATCTTATGAGATGTTTGGGAAGTGTCAAAGTTGAGAGAATTATTTTTTCTTTTAATCTGTTTGTTGAGTAATGGAAAAGTTGGGATTGATAAGTAATTAAATTTAATATTTTATAATAAATTAAAGATAAATATGTATTTAAAAAAAATTAAAATTATTTTTTTTGGTATTCTTAAAATGACACCTATATAGATCGTAATAACTTTCTCATATATTTTCCTACATTGGTGGGAATCTAATTTCTGGGTTCACACTTTTCCACTTCAAAGTAAGTATACAAACAAAAGAAAGTTATCATTTTTCCAAGAGAATTAGATTCCCACTAATTTTATCTTTACCTAAACATACCGTTAGTAGAAAATAAATCTCGTAATGTAGAAAACTGAGACGGAAAGTCGATCTGTTTATTCTAAAATTTCCTGACAAAATAATTTTACATATTTTTTAAAATATAATTTTATCTTTTAATTATAATATATAAATTTATTTAATTATTTGTAAGTCCTATTTTCCTCTATAATTAACCAAATACTATAAAAAGAATCCCAAAAAAACCCATTGTCAGAAAACTGAATCCCAAAAAAATGATTTTCAAAAACCAGTTTCCTTCAACATTTCTTTTTTACCAAACACCCCATAAGTAACACCCAAAAAGCAAGTTCCGTTAGGTGGACACTCAATGATCTTTGAACTATTTTTTATTTTATTTTTTATTGTTTATTTCTTCCTCTTTCTAGTTATAACTTTTTGCCTATGTCCAACTATGGTGATTACTAAAAATAGCAATCCATTTTTGCAGCCTATTTGTAAACGGCTTCTATTTTTCTTTTTTTTCTTTTTTTTTACTAAAATTGGGATTCCATTGAAACCAAAAGAGCGAGCAATGTACAATTACAAGCACAGGACTCAGGTAGTAGCGACTGAACTACTTTCCTGAATCGCTCGATTAACAAAAGAAAGCGGTAAACAGTTAAAATCTAGTTGCCCACAGGCCCCTTGTTTACCCGCCCATTGACCCACAGAGTGGGCTAACAAGTTTGATCTTCTAGATGTCCACATAAATGAGATACTATCAAAAGCATAGGTAAGGTCCAATGTGGCACTCAGGAGAGCCTCAGCGGCCTAGTGCATGCAATTCCTGCTTTTCTTATTGATTGCTTGAATAACTGATAATGCATCTGATTCCAAGCATACATTTTTCCATCCCACAGATACAGCAACATGCATAGCTTTGAAAATCGCTTCCAATTCAGCCACCTTAGGAATAGACACTTCAGAGGTGAAAGCATGCACATGCAGAATATTCCCTCGGTCATTTCGAGCCACCATGGCCAGCGTGCTCCCATTCTTTTTCGTGGTTGCATCTGTATTTATTTTGACCACTCCCACCGGAGGCCCAGTCCAGTGGCACCTGTTTTGACCCGTCCATATCTCGTTGTTCCCCTCTTCTACCAGTTTGTTGGCCTCCACTGTCTCCTTGTATTTCAACATGACATCATCCATCGAGAAGAAAGCTTCCATGTTATTTTCTTTATGAACTACCTGGTTTCAAGCCTACCATAGATGCTCCAGCAGAATAGCGCTAAAAGTGAAGAAACTTCCCTTGTCTGTAGGATGCACTGGGAGATTTCCCACCGAATTAGCCAAAAAATTCAGGTAGGATTCCAAATTAGAGCATCCAATAACTTCCCATCTCCAAGGGCTTGCAAACCAATATCTCTTAGCTACTTCACAGAGGAAAAAGACATGGATCTCGGTTTCCCTGTAGTTGCAGCCATGAACACATCTATTGTCATTCACTTTTATCCCTCTGTTCTCTAAAACAGAGAGCACAGGCAACCCTCGGCTTGCAAGTTTCCATAAGAAAAACTTCGTTCTTTCATGCATGTTGCTGTTCCATAGTGTTTTCCACCAATTCTCATTTCGCTCTATCGAACCTCTTTCTAAGTTGTATGCAGACTTTACACTAAAGTTTCCAGTTTTTGTTCGCATCCAAATCAGCCTATCCCTCTGCCAATTTTTAGCCCAAAACATGCCTCTAATGCTGTCTACTGATTCCTGATCAAAAATTCTCGAAATGTATTCCCAGTTCCAGTCCCCGTTACTCCTTTTCAAAGAGCTTACCATCCCCATGAAAGACGGAGGAGGAAACGTTGGTTTAGGAATAAAACCTGGGATGTTAGGCACCCAAGGGCCTTCCCATATATTGATAGAATCTTCCAGCCCCACTCTGAAACATATGTCTTTAGCCAATAAAGGCCGTACTTTAAGAACTCCACTCCATTGCCAAAAGCATCCTACTTTCTTCCTGCATTTTATAAAGGAAGAAGTGGGGAAATATTTAGCTTTCAAAGCTCTAACCCACGGCTTATTCTCCTCCGTTGCCAGGCTCCACCCTAATTTAGCCACCAAAGCTTTGTTGAAAGTCAACAGGTGCTTGAACCCAAACCCTCCACAGCTTTTCGGTTGGCAAAGAGATTTCCAAGCTATCGGCACAAAACCTCCTGTAGTTTTCTCCTCATTTCTCCATAAAAAGGCCCTGTCCATCTTTTCGATACGATCACACCACCCTCTAGGGAGAAGGAAATTCGACATGGAGTAAACAGAAATGGCGGAAAGCACATGCTTCACCAATGTGGATCGCCCTACTTGAGAGAGTAAATTTGCCTTCCACCCTTGAATTCTTGACTCCACCTTTTTGCTTATTTCTTCAAAGGCAATTTTCTTGTTTCTCCGTATTAATAGGGATAGTCCTTCCTTGGATACTGTGTGAAAAGAAGCATCCTGACTTGTCCAGATTAATCGCTTGTCCTATCCATCTACAATAGAGTTGGAGGCATTTTATGATGTTACTCACTTCTAGATTGCAGTTGTTGAAGATTTAATATTATTCTATATTTGTATTCATTGAAGAGTTTATTTCAACAGAAAAATTACTAATGAGTATTTTATTGCTTAAAAAAATTATTCAAGAGTACAAAAATCGAAATTTATATTTTGTATAAATATTATCAGATCTGTATTACCATATTCCAATATAAATTAATTTCCTTTTTGAAAACGGATACCGAAAATTCAGCTAAACTCGTTACGAATATGATTACCTTTCCAACGGATACTAAAACAGGAAAATAAGAATGGCTATTAATATGTAAACGTATGAAAGAAAGAAAAAAAAATATATATATATCTATATATATATATATGTATATAATCTCTGTAAAATAACGTTACAGGAAACTAGCTTAAAGAAATTTCCACAGCTTTGGCATTACTTCATGACGGACGACAATTTCTTTGGAAAACTCCCAGGAACCACTGTTTCTTTCATTATACTTGAATCGACTTTCTCTTTTAACATTCCTTCATAAAATTAAGTCCTGAGATTGTTTGTGCTTGTGACAAGCTCCTCAGGTTCTGCCAGATTTTACAACACCCTAAAACCATCATTAAAAGTACGAAACTAGTGTAATTTTTTTTTCTTTGAATTATACCATATTTAATTTGAATTTCATTTAAAAATATTATTTTATTGTTAAAAAAAAAAAAGAAAAAAAGAGTTGATTAAACGTAGCATGCCGAGAACTATTTACCAGCCCAGGCCCAAGTGTTCTTCGAAGTTACTTGTCTTTGAAATATCTCAAGATATAAACCAAGAAAATGTAGCCGTCTTTAGAAAAACAAAGAACCAATAAGTTTTACATGCAATTAGCTTTTTCATTTTAGTTGTGGAAAAATCATTGAACAAATCATGGCCTAACCAGCCGATTTTAGAAAAACAAAGAACCTACAAGTTTTACATGCAATCAGCTTTTTCATTTTAGTAGTAGAAAAATCATTTGAAAAAAGGAGTTTAAACAAAACCATAATGGCCTAACCCAATAATCACATAGCCGTTTTTAGAAAAACAACGATGCTATAAGCTTTACATGCGATTAGCTTTTTCATTTCAGAGGCAGAAAAATCATTTCATAAAAGGAGTTTACGTAAAACCATCATGACCTAACCTATTAATTACATTATATACAGATGGCCCTTAGCCAATATAAACATAAGTTAGAAATAGCACCCTCAGCTAATATAAGCATAAGTTAGAGATAGAACCTAATAATGCTTGGACAGTGTATCAAACGAGTAACGCAATCCAGCATTTTGCCCTGCTCCAAAATTTGCACTGAATCCACCACACTGCCAATGGCTATTAGCAGGCGTTGCTGCTCCATGCAGGTTAGATGAACTCACTTGTGGAAACACAGGAGTGCAAACTACCGATGATCCACGTGGTCCACCGCTTGATACAGACATAGGTACCCGAGGACATTTGTTTCTATTTTGTTGTTGTTGTTGTTCATTGTGGTCAAAAGTCCTGGCATTTTGTTTCTTCTGCTGTGGCGCAACCTTGGGTTTGGAGGCATGAGATGGAGTCCAACTTTCCTTTTTGATTTTTTCTAACTGATCAATGCGTTTGTCAATATCGGTGAGTGGGAAACATGACTCAAGGTTGTAATCTATAACACATTGCTTCACAGATCTTAGTGCAGCTATCTTCTCATACCTAGCCTTCGCCTGTGAGCAAGAAACAAACCTTGGTAACTATATTAACGAGAGCAAAGGAGTCCTAGATCAAAAAGAATACATAGTAACATATCAAAAACCAAAAAAAAAAAAAAAAAAAAAAAAAAAAAAGGCATCCATACCTTGAATCCAGCAGTCTTATTTCTTTTACAAATATTTCTGGCAGATTTCTTCACAAGGTCCAAATATTCTTTTAATAGTGGTGCAGGTGAAATCTTGTCAACTAACTTGTATGAACAAATAAGCCTAACAGCATCTAGATGTCGGTTCCTTGCAATAAGAGTTTGAACAAGTTCTGCCACATGTGAAACAAAATTGCAGGATTTATCAAGATGACTTGGAAAAGTCCAAATATCACAAACCAAACTATAAATAGTGATATTAGTAAATGCATAAACAAAAGAAAAAGCCGATTGAAATTGGAGAAAGAAGGAACAATGTTCTAACCAAGACTCGGTAAGAAAAACTCCCATGTAGCAAAAAGAGAAGCAGTTACATGATTAAAAACTTAATAATTTCAAAAATTCTAAAACTAGGATGCAATGATTGTATAATAGACTAATGATAACCTGATAAAAAATGGATTGAAATTGCTTGATTCCAATTGAGCAAACACCTTCTACATCCATAGTAGAAGTTTCAAAAGTAATTACATATTCATATGTGGTAAAACTTTTACTTCCTTCTACTATTTAAACACCTCTTACGGCTTTCGTGGGATGCAATAACTGTAAAATAAATGGATTAAATCAAAAAGATTAACTAGAGGGACAATCATACTGCCTGAAATTGGTTTCCAACATTTGAGGACACAAATATTGTCAATGCTTTTTCCATCTTATATAGATTGTTCCATCCTTGTCTACACCAGTTTTTACACAACTGTAAAGGTTGTTAGCAGTTTCATAAAAAAAATTATACAAAATTCTCATTTTAGTAGTTGTATTTTTACAATGGATTTTTTCATGCAAAATGTTACTAAAACTAGAAACCTAGACATGAGCCACATGTCAGCAAAAAGCCCTATACCTATGTTGAAATGTCAATCTCCTCTCCACAACAATTTCTAACCAAAGAAATCTAGAATCAATTAACAAACTTCCTTGTTTTACATTATAATCTATTAATCCAATAATTTCCTAGGTCATTCTCCACAACTTTCTTGTCTAATTTACGTTATAATCCAATAATACACAAAAAAATACTACAATTTTAGATTTTCAGACCATACAGTATGTATTTCTTGGACAATACACTAAAAGCATCTACTTCATTCTCTGCTTGCAGAGAAGAGTGGGAGAAGAAAGTGCAAATGGAATTTCCAAAGGGTTACATTTCAGGAAATAGAAACAAAAAGATATAGTAAAAGCAGAATATTTTCTATTTTGCTGCATTCATAATATTAAGGAATATAAAGAACAATACAAAATGAAATATCACTACCAATTCACATAATTAAGTTAATCATTGAAAGAAGCAGGAAAATCAATTTAAGTAGGTAGACATGTTATTGTATCTCTATCTATGCGTCAGCATTTCTCACTTAATACTTTCAAGTTTCTTCTCTAGCAGTTTTGAGCATTTGATCAATGCAATGCCAAATTAGCTACACTTATTGTCACAGATGTTCAACTTAGCAGTTAAACCTCAACTTAATAACTATATTATGTTATTACATCACAAATATTGTCTCAACAAAATTGAGAGGCAGTACTATATGATTTCCTAAGACAATGGCAGGTAATAATACCATATTCTAATTATAATATATAAGTACTCTACCATGGTATCAATAACCACATGGTCTAATTAGTTTTTAATTAGTTGCATTTTCAAGGTTTAACTGCAAATGTGCTGCCAATTGCCAGACTTAAGAAAAAAGATTGACATAAATATAAATTTCATAATACCAAATACTTTTAGTCAAAATATTTAAATTGCAGAAAGATGCTACCAAAAAAATCAAGAAATTAAGTAAAAGCAATCATAAGTGCATAAAACTGCATCAGAGTTAACAATTAAGAAATCAATTTCAGAAAACTTACCAGGAATGTTATCAGCAAAACCAAGGGTTGTACATAGCTCTAAAGCCTCCTTATGCTGAGAAATTTTCTCCAAAAACTTTAAAATATCATCTGCATTAAATGAAGAAACTAATCCATATGTAGCAAGAAACTGCAGGAAACACAAAATCTCAAAAGAATTTTCAGGAACAGCTCTCATTTTCTCTTCCCATTCTAATGCCAGATTCTTTGCATCTTCTCTCACACTAGGTCCAATTTGTGGTGAGAGCCCCATTAGCTGATCAAACCGGGAAATACAATCCTTCATGACATTTGCATTGCAACCACGAGTTGGACACTTCCTATATTTTATAAATACCCCTTCTATCATGTCTAGCATAATTTTTGCCGGGTCATGTGACACTTGAAGAGTTGCTAAAGATTCATTATCTGGCGAGTCATTTCTAGTCAAATGCTCATTTCGACAGTGCAAACTCCTTCCACTTTTGGTGGTGCTGGGATGCAAATTTGGAGCAGAATCGGTGGCAAAGTTTCCCGATAAGTATTCCACTTGCTCAACTTCACCTGTGGAACAAAAGAATATGCTTGCTAAGAAGTGGGAACAAAATCAAATAATGAAATGGGCAGATTAGTGTAATAAAAATTCTCAAATTTTCTTTTGCTTAACAAGGACATAGTAGCAACCCGCTATTTTTATGGATACTTGTAGTTCTGACAACCCATATGTACCGAATAATCATCCGGTCCATATAAGCCGTACTTTGAAGACCAAAAATTTAAATAAAAAATAGCTAGACATTAAAAAATGGCCCTTAGGTGGTTGTTGGACCAGTAAAAATAAGTTTCTTTCACATTGATACTTAGAACATGTTAAAGAGTTGGTAATGCAGGTTGTAATTTGAGAATGCAATAGACAATTTTTCACACAAAAGTCAAAAAGATAGTTTTCATAAATTAGAAAATTAAAAACAAAAAACTAAAAGGCATACTTGGGGCTTTATCAGCTATGCCAAGGGCATGACGTAATACAGGTGCTTGTCCATGGTAAGCAACAATTTGAAGAAGGCTCCGAAGTTCGTCGGCATCAAAATTAGAGGACAAATCAAAGACAGCCAAAAGCTGCAAGAAACCCAACACCTCCAATTGATCCTCCGTTTCCACTTTCAACTTAGCCTTCCAATCAGCCGCCAACTTCCTTGCTTCTTCTCTCACTTTATCGCTAATCTTTGATGGTGAGGTTGTCATTAGCTGCTCCATCAGAAGAATACATCTCCTCCTGACGGTTCTCAAATCAGCATCCTCCTCCTTATCTTTACCACCAGGAGGATAAAACCCTCGAATTGAATCCAAAACCAATTTCCCAGGGTCCGATGAAGCTCTGAGATTGGCACAGATCTGACTGCATACTAAATCATGCCTTTTCAAGTTCTGATACAGAAGCAACTGCAAGTTACCTCCACCTCCACTAGTAGAGATGCACGATTGGTAAATTGATGATGTAGAAGATGAATTGTTAGGGGGGCCATTATCTGGTTGCTCAATATTTACTTGAACCATATTAGTTTTTTCTTTCAACGACCTTTCTTCGAATTCCTTCTTGTCCAACACGAATTGTTTAACCCTCGAAACGAATTGCTTTTCTTTCGCTTCAAGTTCATTGAAACCCTCATCAATGACCTTCTCTTTCAATTCAACCTCTTTGACGAATTCATTGTTCTTGTTGTAGAGCAAATCAACTTCTTCAAATTTCGATTCCAGTGCTTTCTCTTTCAATCCCGGCTCCTCAAACAGACCTTTGAATTCAGCTTCTTTCATCCCCAATTTTTGATAATATTCCTCCATTGATTTTCTCAGCGAAGCAGAATGCTTCTCTTTCAACCGGACCTCCTCTCTCACAGAATGGAGCTGTTGCTCTTTCGATTGGAGCTCGGCCGTACATTCCATTACAGAATCCTGTATCAAAGCCAGCTTTTCCTCTTTCAACTTGATCTCTTTCCCGCATTCGTAAATGGCACTCTCGAATTCTTTTTCTTTCAACTCAACTTGTTCTCTCAGCTCCTCCACCGACCTTCTCAGAGCATTGAACTGTCTCTCTTTCAATTCGATGTCCTCGTGATATTTCCTCAGCAAAGCTTGAAGCTTTTCAACTTCCCTCCCCTTTGACTCAACCTCTTTAGACTTTGAATCGGCCTCCGACTCAGCCTCTCTTATAATCTTCTGCAACAAATCCAATCTACTCTTGCTCTCTGCAACACGTTTATTGAGCTGATCGAATTCTCTTTCTTTCTTACCCAAAGAAGCATTCAGAGAGCTGAATTTGTTCTCCTTAATCTCGAGCTCTTCGCAATTTTCCTGAATCAGAACCATGAGAGACTCAATGTGCTTTTCGTTAAACTCAATCATTCTCGATCGCTCTTCGATCAGACTATCAACCTCATTCAACCGCTTCTCTTTGAGGTCAAGCTCGAAGCATATCTGCAACCGTTGGGCTTCCAATTCTTTCTCTTTCAAACCTATGTGGTTTTCGCGCTCCCCGAGCTCTTGACGAAGGCTTTCAAGCTTAGTACGAGTGGAGTCCAAGTGTTGCTGTAGATCCTTCCATTGAAGGGTGATCAATAGTACGGAAGAAGCTTGAGAATGAAGCTCTTCCATGGCATTGCAGATACTACTCTGCTTCAACTCCGCAACCTTCAAGTCTGAAGCTATCTTCTCCATTAAGGAAACCAAAAAGGGCGCAAAACAAAAAAATAAAGAGAGAGAGAAAGAGAGAAAAGGTGTAAGAAAAACCCAAAGCTTTACAGATGAAGAGAAAGACCAAAAAAAGAAAGAACCCCATCGAAAAGCAAATATACAAACAGTCTGAGCGAGAAAATTGAAAGACATGAGGTTTTTGAGTTGGTATTTTTGAATAACATGGCTGTTTGGGAACTGGGAAAGGACTAGGGAGTCTGGAGCTTCCGACGGAAGCCACGGCTTTTTGATTGTTTGGGTTCAGGATCGTGGGCCCACTTAAAAGAAAGGGGGACTTTCACGTCCAGCTGCCGACATCCCAATCTTAAAATCAAATTTAAATTATTATTATTATTATTATTATTATTAATATACTTTTTTGGCGATGGTGGGACCCGCTTTTGTATTCGTATTGATAGTTCTAGTTCTAGCAGCAGCAGCAGCAGTGAGAGTGCTCAGCACTTCTGCCATTTCTTAACTGAAAGGGGGACTTTCACGTCCACCTGCCGACATCCCAATCTTAAAATCAAATTTAAATTATTATTATTATTATTATTATTATTATTATTAATATACTTTTTTGGCGATGGTGGGACCCGCTTTTGTATTCGTATTGATAGTTCTAGTTCTAGCAGCAGCAGCAGCGAGAGTGCTCAGTACTTCTGCCATTCCTTAACTGACAGACGTGTATTATATGAACGCTTAATTTTAAAAATAACATGTTATTTCTAATATATATAATATATGAAAATATTTGTGGAATGAAAATACAAATAAAAATATAAAAAAATAATTAAATAAAAAAGATTAAAAATTTATATTTTTTTAGATTTGATTTATTTATTGAAATATTGGTCCGAGATCTGTATAGTATTATAGTGTCTTTAAGATTATTTTTTTTCTATCGGTGTTGATATTTTGCGACGGTAATGTTTCAGAATACAACAAATTCAAAATTTTAGATAAAACACTACTTGAATTTTTTTCGAATTTTTAGAGTATCTGATCTTTACTACACTTACTAACCAAAACATGTGCAAAAAACTAATTTTTTTCTTTTTCTTCTTTCCAAATTGATTCTCCCGTTGAGAACTATTATTTCAAAACTTATTTTTTACCACTCCATCAAGTCAAAACCCACGTTTGAAAGTTAAAAGGCCATAAATAATGCACATAAAAGCCCATTAAAGTCTATTAATTCAAAATCATTCAAAATAAAAAACACATTGCAAACGTTACAATCCCCCACATGAATGATTTGACTACTATGCAAGACTCTGGTGGTAAAGCTCTGCAGTTGAAACCTGTATAGGATAGGTAGATGTTACTCTTTGAACCTTCCTTTGTGAGACTATATCTTCTTTACTGACTAATGGTAGATGCGATATCTTTGAACCATTTCATCGTTTGTGTAAATGATAATATAGTTCACACAGAATCCTTCCTGGTACACTTCAGTTCTCACTGTTGTGTTCATTTTGGCCTTGAACACCTGTCTGGTTCTGCGAGAGTTTTTGGCGAATTGTGCCCTTAATAATTCTCCTTTGAAGTGGCTACTCTTCTCTCTCACATAGGTGATTCTTTTTCCAATGTAATCAGCATCACTATGCAAAAATTACTATACACACACTTATAGGAATCATTAAAAGCATATTTTATGCTTAATCTGTCAGGACCCGTCCAAAATTCCTTCCCCGGAACCCTAGACAAGCCCTGATTCCAAGGAAATACCACCGAACCTTCCAACGGAAAATCCGGCAGCACCTCCCCTAAGGAATTTACTTACCACAAATTACCTGCACTGAAACACACTTCTAAAAACATCCCCTTATTCCTCCCACAAACCACATTGTTCCACAAATTTCAGCACTTCTCAAAAGCAACAACAGTCCAGTGCATAAATAAAACAGAAGTATCCCAATAGTATACAGAGCTTTAAGAAGTGCTAAACAACAGAAATACAACAAGGCTGAAAGAAATAATACACTGAAATGAAAGAGTACAGAAGTACTTCTCGAAACACAACTGCAGCGGAAAACTTGGTTCGCTCCGGAAGAACGTCTACCACCACTTTCACCTAAGGGAACAGAATTTAAGAGTGTGAGATGCTAATCATCTCCGTGAGTAACCCGAACTACTGAACACATTTAATAATAAAATAATAATAATAGCAATTAAGGAATAAAACAAATACCAACAATTAATAAATAAATAATAATAACTGTTGGAAAATAATAATTTCCCTCAAAACTCTCACCAATCGCTCCGTTTGAAATGTTACCCTTTTAAAACCTTTTCGCAAAACCCAATGTACATACCTCCCAAAAACCAAGGGATTAAACCATTTGATAAACAATAAATAAATAGAAAACATACCCCAAATATATAATAAAAATATAATAAATTATAGTAAATAATTTTGAACACCTTTGGGGTTTAAACTGTTATTTGCAATTTACACCAACGCACCACACCATATACCGGTGATGCCCTCCGATACCCAGCATCCCGAGCACCGACTGGCGGGGGGTTAAAGAGAGAAACCTGCAACGGTCACTTCGGCGTCCCGACAGTATCGACTGCTAAAACCATCAACCCGGCCAAGGAGGGGGGCGGCTATGTGCAACAATAACCTTGCCTGCCCACGGTCCAATGGCAACTCATGGGTGAAGTAATAACCGTGCGCTAAACCAGATAATAACCGCGCACTACCACGTGTCCATACACCATACACCAGAACACCAATACTGTATGAGTGCGTCTAAAAATAAACACTAACAACCAACCGTACCGTTTTTCCAAAAACCACCGTGGGAAGTATACCAAATTTTCACAAAACACCATCCCACATATTTTTATTTAATAACCCGGTACGAAACAGCGATAATAACAAACCACAATTTTCTCGAAATACGAGATGCAACCATAAAGATACCACGGGCATAATTTATAAAATTCAAACCAATATTTTCGTAAAATATTTAACCCAATTATGCCCGGAAAATCAATTTTAAAAACCACGTACAAATACTACCAAAATACACCTTACTCATGCATAATAAATAAATTAAACCACAATAAAACCATAATTAAATCACACCACATGAGCATAATTTAAATACCAATTTAAATACCAATTAAACATAATCAATTGCCCAAAATAATTTTTGAAGGTGGGTCACTCACCTTGAGCACGCAAATCAACTAATATCCTCCTCGGGATCAACTCCACTATTCGCGCATCCACCTAAACAACCACAGTACACCAACCAAAAACATTAATATTTTATTCGGGTAATTCCCAAATGGGTACCCGAGGAGCGAACACCAAACGATATCTAAGGGTTACGAGTTATATACCGAATCGAAGCTCGCGTGATGAGGATCACGGATTCGGTCTTACTTTCCGGTGATCGGACCCGACGGGGTCGGAATCTCGCCGGAAAGCTTTTCGAGTTTCGGCTCCGCAATTCTCTCAAACCGTCGTGAATTGACGGAAACGGAAGCCGGATTCGGGTTCAGGAGGTCGAACACAGTTGACTGGAGCCGGCCGGAAAACTGGGTACTCGCCGGAACAGTACTTTCCGGCGAGCCGCCGCGGTCACCGGCAACCGTCGCCGGCGGCGGCGCGTGCGGTGGCCGTTGGTCGTGAAATTTTGCAGACTTGTAGATCGTGAGGAGAGCAACCCAACCGGACCGGCGGTGAGCAAAACGGAGGCCGGACGGCGGAGAAATCACCGTTTGAAGATTTCCGGCCCCTCGCCGGAAAACACTCCGATCCCAACGCGTCGGTGGTCCGATGGCCATGATTTTTGGTGGGTCGGCCGGACTTGAGGAGAGGATCAACGGTGTACGGTGCGTGTGGCCGAAAAATGGCCGGAAGTGGGTCGATTTGCGGTGGCCGGCGGTGGAGGGGAAAAACTCGCCGCCGATCTTCGGAGGTCCGATCCGGGCGCGTCCGGCGGCCGTTCGCAGTGAAACTTGGAGGTTTTGCCGGAAATGAGGAGGGCAAGCTTGCTGGCCGGTGCGTGCACAGTAACTCGGCCGAAACAGTGGAAAAACTCCGGTGGCCGGCGCTCTCTCCCTTTCTTTCTCTCTCCTCTCTCTCTTTCTCTCTCTTCCCCGAGAGTTTTAACAAATAAAAACCCATGTGTGACACTGTTCATGCCACGTGGACCAATCAGAAGCTGACACGTGGCATTTCACTGTTCACCGACCCAAAAACATTAAAATATTACGGTATCCGGTAAACTTCAAACGTCCATAACTTTTTAACCGGATGTCCGTTTTAAGCGTGCCGCTAGTCTGTGAACTCGTATCGAAGAGCTCTTCACAACCATGCACGAGTCAAAGCTCATTTCCCCATAAATAAAAAGTCAACTCCGACACTCCTTGGACAGTTTGGACCGCAACTTGTTTCATCCATAACTTTCAAACCGTAGCTCCGTTTTCGACGTGCTACCAGTCTACGAATTCGGGGCATCGTGTACTTCACCACGGTACCCTGGTCAACTCGAAATTCCCACCGAGTCAAAAAATCAACTTTTGACCCCCTTCGATCAACGGTCAACCTCGGTCAACGTGCACGGATTCCGGTGCAATTTGGGACGGGGTGTTACAAATCTCTTTCTATCACTGTTTCATCACAGGAATGGGCAGAGGATTAACCCCACAGTGAAACATACTAGTCTTTACAATTGCGTTGTCCCATTGAACCCAGATCTTGGGATCTCCAATGAACTAGGTTGGGTTTCCATCGTATCAACTTTACTCGCTGGCTTTAATCCCATTCCTCTCGATGATTTTTCAACTAATTCTCTATTTAACCCTTTGGTTAGCAAATCCGCAATGTTATCCTTTGACTTTACATAATCTATCAAGAGAACTCCAGTTGAGATTAGTTATCTAATAGAATTATGTCTACGACGAATATGTTTAGACTTTCTATTATACATAATATTTTGTGCTCTGCCAATAGTAGATTGACTATCGCAATGTATACTTATTGCTGACACAGATTTAGGCCACCTTGGAATGTCTTCCAAAAATTGGCATAGCCATTCGGCCTTTTCACCACATTTATCTAATGCGATGAACTCAGATTCCATCGTGGATCGAGTTATTACTGTCTGTTTAGAGGATTTCCATGTTACGGCTGCACCCGCTAATGTAAATACATAACCACCAGTGGATTTTGAATCCTTAATATCTGATATCCAATTTGCATCACTGTATCCTTCTAATACAGATGGATATCTCATATAGTGCATTCCATATGCACGAGTATATCGTAAGTATCTTAATACTCTAATGATTCATTTCCAATGATCATCATTTGGATTACTCGTGTATCTGCTTAGTCTACTTATAGCATAGACTAAGTCTGGTTTTGTACAATTCATTAAGTACATCAGACTTCCAATCACCCTTGCATACTCGACTTGAGATACACTATCTCCTTTATTCTTGGATAAGTGTAAACTCACATCTATGGGTATTCTAGCTATATTAGCATCGTCTATACTAAACTTAGCCAATATTTTATCCACATAATGCGTTTGACTAAGAATGATTCCATTCGAAGTCCTTGTGATTTTTATTCCTAAAATTACATCAGCAAGTCCCATGTCTTTCATATCAAATTTAGAATTTAACATGGCTTTCGTAGTTCAGATCATATGGTCGTCACTACTCATAACAAGTATGTTATCTACATACAAGCAAAAAATGACATATCCATTCTCTGTATCCTTTACATAGATACACTTGTCATACTCATTTATCTTAAATCCATCACTTAGCATGGCATTATCAAATTTTTAATGTCATTGCTTTGGAGTTTTTTTAAGTCCATATAATGACTTCACCAATCTACAGACTTTCTTTTTTTGTCTTGGAGCGGAGAAACCCTCGGGTTGGTCCATGTAGATCTCTTCATCTAGATCTCCATTAAGAAATGCTGTTTTCACATCCATTTTATGTACTTCTAGATCCTGCAGTACAGCAATCGCTATACCATCCTTATGGAATTTATTTTTATTACTGGAGAATAAGTGTCAAAGTAATCAAGACCTTCTTGTTGCTTGTATCCTTTAAGTATAAGCCTTGCTTTGTATTTGTCTATATTTCCATCTGCTTTCATCTTCCTTTTAAAATCCATTTGTAACCTAAAGGTTTACAACCTGGAAGAAGATCTACTAACTCCCAAGTGTGATTTTGTAAAATAGAATCTATCTCACTTTTCACAGTTTCTTTCCATAAATTCTCTTCAGGAGAATTTATAGCCTTTTGGAAGCTTTGAGGTTCACTTTCTTGATATACGTAAGAAAATCCGGACCATAGGATTTTTTCATTTTTATTCTCTTGCTACATCTTAGTGCAATCTCCGTCTCAACATCAGTTTCTTGTTTTTGATCACTATCATGATTATCTTCATCGATAGTATCATAAGTTTGTTTCGACGAACTCGGTCCTTCTTCCACTTTATAAGGAAAAATATGTCGAAAAATTATGCATTTCTCGATTCCATAATCATATTCTTGTGTATATCAAGAATTTCTAACCTATACACGAGAAACCTATATGCTGTACTATTTTGTGCATATCTTATGAAAATGCAATCAACTGTTTTAGGACCTATCTTCACTCTTTTCGGAGTGCGTACTACAACTTTAATTAGACACCCCCACACTCGTAAGTAGTTATAGGAAGTTTGTCTTCCTTTCTATAATTCATAGGGTGTCTTTATTTGATCTTTTTGGGGCACCTTATTTAAAAGGTCGTTTGCCGACAAAACGGCTTCCCCCTATAAGTTCTGAGGTACTCCAGAACTTATCCACATTGCATTCATCATTTCTTTTAAGGTTCTATTTTTTCGTTCAGCCACACCATTTGATTGTGGCGAGTATGGTGGAGTAACTTCATGTATTATGCCATGTTGAGCACAATACTCTCCAAATGGAGTCACATACTCTTCACCACGATCACTTCTGATTACTTCAATTTTTTGGGTGAGTTGATTTTCAACTTCCGTTTTATAGAGAATAAATTTCTTTATAGCCTCATCCTTGCTCGTAAGCAAGTACACGTAGCAATATTTCGTGCTATCATCAATAAAGGTGGTGCAAACTTTAAATCACATACATCACTATGTATTAAATCCAAAGGTTCATTATTTCTTTCAATTGTTTGATATGATAATCTCGTTAATTTTGCTTCTAGACAAGTTTCACACTTATGTGTAGTATCAATATCAAACGTGGGAATATGATTCAAGTTAATTAACCTCCATAGAGAATTATAATTAACATGACCTAGTCTACCATGCCACAAAATGGAAGACTCAAGCACGTAAACGGAAGAAGTACTAACTTTATTATTAATATTCTTTGGCATTACAGTCATTACATTCAATTTGAAAATACCATTGACTACATAGCCCTTTCCCATAAGCATCCTATACTTGGACAAGATAACCTTATCTGACTCAAATACTAAGCGAAAACCATGTTTGTTTAGCAACGATCTAGACACCAAATTCTTACGAATATCTGGAACATACAATACATTATTCAAAGTCAGATCCTTCCTAGAGGTCATCTTCAGGACAATCTTGCCTTCCCCTTGGATTTCTGAATATGTAGAATTCCCCATGAACAAATTCTCCCCATTTACCTTTGGTTCGAAGGAGGTGAACATGCTTCTATCTGCACACACGTGGCGGGTTGCACTTGTATCTATTCACCACTCTTTTGGGTTAGAACCCACTAGATTCACCTCAGACACAACAGCGTTTAAGTCAATTTCATCAACCTCTCTTGTGATGTGCTCCATCATCGTTGTCTCTATGTTCCTCTTTCTCTTCGGCAGTCTACAATCCGCCGCTCTGTGATCCATCTTGTCACAATTGAAACATTTTCCTTGGAACTTGGCCTTCTTGAAGATACCTCTTTTAGGCCCTAACTTGGAACTCTTTCCAGGTTTTTTTTGGTTCTTGGAGCTACTACCATGCTCTACAACATTAGCATTTATTCCAGCCTTCATGGATCTTCTATCAAACCTCCTATTGTCATCTTCTATTCGAAGCTTTCCAATAAGAGCCTTCATGTCCATTTCCTTTCTTTTGTGCTTAAGATAATTTATGAAGTCTCCCAAACTAGGAGGCAATTTCTCAATCATTACAACAACTTGAAAGGCTTCATTAATGAACATCCCTTCGGCAATAAGTTCTTGGATGAGCACTTACAGTTCATGTACTTGACTCATCAATGGCTTGGTATCCACCATCATATAGTCCAAGAATTTGCCTACCACAAACTTTCCGGACCCTGCATTCTCAGTCTTGTATTTCCTGTCCAGAGTTTTCCATAGCTCTTTGTTGATTTCGTGCCACAATACACTCCATACAAGGCATCAGATAGGCTACTCCGGATACAATTCCGACATAAATAATCAGAATTCTTCCACGCATCCACCGCCATCAGAGTTTCTTTGTCACTCTTTTCATCACTTGGTGGTTCGTCCTTAATTAGAAACCTCGCAAGGCCCAGAATAGTCAAGTAGAACAGCATTTTCTGTTCCCACCTCTTAAAATTTTTTCCATCGAACTTCTTAGGTCTTTCTGCATGGTCTGCAGGTGGAGGCACTTGAAAAACAGGAGTCTGTGAAGGCACTTGTGCAGCAGGCACATCTCCACTAGTCGTTCTTGTATTTTTCACAAAAACAGAAATCAATTAGTTGTTATTTCTATTTCAACAAACTAATTTAAACTAATTTCCAAAAAGAAAATACATAAAAATGTAATTTTTAGGATTTCTGGATACACCACAAAAATTATTGTATACACCCACAAAATTACTGTTTACTGTCACTATTTACTGCCATGTGATACCGCCACATGTCGCACTGAAGACCGACACGTGCCACACTCTCGGATGGCCATGTGTCATCTGCTACAGATCGAGACGTGAATCATCCTTAGCACGACATGTGGTTTGCTTTGAACGTGACTTGTGTCACCTATAATAGATCGACACGTGGCACTAGCAAAGGTTGACACGTGGCTCCCATAGAATCCGACACATGGAGATGTGTGACAGACACGTGGCTTCACTACTGGCGAGCCATGTGTCGTCGTTTCGTATTGCCATGTGGAGATCTCTTACAGCGACACGTGGCATATCTAGTTGGGTCGAATTTCATTGGGCCAATGTTTGGACTGGGCTTGGGCTGAACAGTAGCCTGTTCTAACCACGGACTGGGCTTTGGAACTAGATCAGGTCCATTAAAATTTAAAATTCGGGCCCATTGACCCAGAAACCTATCCAAACCTATTTTTCCAACTCGTTAACCCTTTTTCTAACTATCTTCAACCTCCAGCCAAGTTTTTTCAACCAGTTTCACTGGTAAACAGATTTTTTGACCCAGTTCACTATTTTTCTTGCTTTTTATACTATTCCGGTATCGAAAAATTGCCAGAAAAACACCAAAAGGTTTAGAATTTCATGAGCAACTCAATTTTAGGAAAAAATTTTGATTTAAAACAAAACTAAATATTGCCCAAAAAATTCCAAACCCACGGGAAACAAAATTTGTTTTTTTCTGTTTTTTTTCCCACATACATAAATATATATTCACGGAATAGTCTTAAGAATGTTATTTCTAATATACATAATATATGAATATATATGTGGAATGAAGATACAAATAAAAATACAGAAAAATGGTCAAATAAAAAAAATAACTAAATAAATAAAAAAGATTGGGAACCTGTGTTTTTCTAGATTTGATCTGCTTGTTGAAATATTGGTCCGAGACCTGTGTAGTAACACATGTCCTTAAGATTATTCCCATTCCATTAGTGCTGGTGTTTTCCGACAGCAGTCTCCCAAGATACAATGGATTCAAAATATTAGACAAAACACAACCTGGATTTCCCTCGAACTTTTAGAGTATCTGATCTTTACCACATTCACTAACCAAAAAATGTGCAGAAAACTAATTTTTCTCTTTTTCTTCTTTCCAAATTGATTCTCCCGTGGGGAATTATTATTCCAAAACTTGTTTTTTACCACTCCATCAAATGAAAATCCACGTTTGGGAAGTTAAAAGGCCACAAATAATGCATATAAAGGCCCATTAAAGTTCATTAATTTAAAATCATTCAAAATCAAAAACACGTTGCAAACGTTACATAACAATCCCAATATTTAATTAAGGTATAGCTAAGCGGAAGAAGCTATTCCGTCTTTACATCTGCAAATGCAAGACTACAATATGATATTTATGATATTATTAAAAGATATTTTTTTGGTTCAAGCAGAAATAAAACAATCCCAATATTTACTATTAAAGATAGCTTTAGGCTTTTTTCAGCCAAAAAACAAAAAAAAACGATAGCTTTAGGCTTTAGGCTTTTGTTTGGTATCATAAGATCCATTTCTTAGCGAAAAATAATAATAATAATAATAATAACAAAACTCATAATAATAAATAGTAGCAAGCGGACGTTCAAGGCAAGAATGAAAAGTAAACTATTTATGTACGAGACAAGTTACTTTCCTCTGAAACTGTTATTCGTAACTTGACTGATCATATACGACAACTAACTAATTATTTATATAAATTTATTTTTTTTATATTAAATTCTTAATTTTAAAACTCAGAATAAAATTAAATACATTTAATTATCAATATCCGTTTTAGCGATAAATTGTTGTGTAGCAAAATCTTTTTTCATCTTCAAATCCACAGCACATTACCAGTGGTTTTATTTCTTTTCATTTCATCCGTTACTTCTTGAAGTAAACAACAAGTCCTATGGTTTATCTTTCACCCAAAAAAAACAAAAAAAAAAAAAAGGAAGAAGATAAGAGTGCCAAAAGAAAAAACATTCAGGACAAAATGAAGGAGCGGATAAGTTAACCGCTACAGTAAAATAATCCCCCGAGAGGGGGATTAAGCTAACCCGTCCTTCCCCCTGAGTCAAATTTCTGTCCGGAGCTCATCGAAGGCGTTGGTGGTGTCTCTCGCGTGCGTCTGCCCAGATCAAGCTCTGTGTTCTTCTTCTTGAATCTGTGAGTTTGCCTTCTTCTTTCTCTTCTCATTGTTTCTCCCAGTCTGTACTAATAGATATGGAATATATATGTAGACCTGTTTCTCCCAGTCTGTACTAATAGTTACAAGAGAAAGCAGAACAGTTTGCATAAAAGAACCAAGTTGAATTCCAATTCAGAGACCCTCTCCTCTAAGCTGAAACCAGAAACCCAAAATGGCAGCAACTGGTATCCCACAAAGATAAAACGCGCTGAGATTGATATAAGCCCCTATATGCTGCCAACCACATCCTCTAGCCACCCCTGAATTTATTAACATAAAACAGTTAATAGAACCTTGAAAACTAAAGCTTTATGTTGTCAAACAGAAATAGAAAATTCATTTTTGATTGAAAAAGTGTGTGGAGAGATTTTTAACCTGAAAGGACCCCTTGTAAGCTGTCGAAAATAGCATTGAGACAAACCAGAGGAGCCATTTTGGTCACGTAATCCACGACTTCCTTTTCGTTGCTAAAAGTGTAGCCGAAAATTCTGCGGGTGAAGAAGAGGGTTGTGCTAACTATACTTGTTTCTGCCACTGCAAGAAACATCACTGCACATGTAGCAATTCGAGCAGCTTGTGGGTTTCCAGCTCCTAATTCATTCGAAACTCTTGTGCTATAAAAAACCACAAACAAAAACACACAAATTGGCTAAAATTACTTTCTTTTTTTCTTTTTTTAACAGGATAAACGCATTATACATATATATATATATATATATATATATATATCTGTGTTTGAGCATATGCATACCTTGCTGCAGCACCAAGCCCAAATGGAATTGGAGAAAACCACTGCAAACTTTATACTACTAGAGAAACATTACCAAACCATTAATGCAGAAGGGATGGCGAGGCGAAAAAACTGTCCAACGCCATGGAAGAGTTCCACGGAAACTGGACTACGGGTTCTTTCACAAGCAGAAGAGAAATTCATGTACAATCCGAGCAAAATCACGTTCAACCAATTCGAAATACCGATTGCCAATGCACCTCCATGGCTATTCAATCCTGACTTGAAAACCAGGATCCTACAGAGGGGAATATGGAAAAGAAGAGTGGCACAAGAGCTTATGAGCATTGGAATTATCAGGCTTTGCATCTGAAAGTATCTAATAAGTGGTTGAAGAGGAGCATAGGCAAAGAGAGCAGGAACAAGCCAAATTGTGAATTTGCCAGCTTCTTGAGCAATAAGAGGGTCTTGACCTGTGAAAGTAAGTACCTTTGCCATGTTAATCCATATCAAAGTTACAGGAAAACAGACCAAAAACAGAGAAAAAATAGCAGTGTAAGTTTGAAGTCCAAGTTTCTTATATTCCTCTGCTCCATAAGCTTGCCCACACAGAGTTTCCAGTGCACTAGCCATTCCTACCTGTAATTTTTAAACCATTCAAGAATTATAAAATCTAGTTAGTTATTCATTGAAGATAAAGATGAATTCCATTTTTATTAATTATTGTATACTGTATATATATATATAATCTTATGTTTTCATTCATGTTCAATCAATGTAACCTTAATAAAAAAAATAACAAACAGAGAAAATAAATTAAGCAAATTAAAAATAACAATTTTTTTTTTTAAATATTGTGATTATTAAGATTCTATCACTAAAAATAACCTTAATATTGTGATTATTAAATTCATTAAATTTAACATGTCCTCTGGTTCAAATCTTATCATAAAAAGGGAAATTATTCCCAACTATAGAATATGACCTATACATATGATGGTGTCTAATATGTCCTCCTCTTATTCAGCAAGTGTCAATCCATAACATACCCTCTAGATCAATCTTGTCTAAAGTTACATATTAATATTATTTGTGGATGTATACAACAAATTTTGTATATTTTGCATGTATATATAAATATATAAATATATAAATGTACAACTTTAATTAGATGTAATAATTTTTTTTTAATATAAATTTAACTTTTAAAATTTTTATTTTTTTAAATTAAAAATATAATTACAAAATAGTCCTATCTAGTCCGATTTGGCACCAAACATGGTACAATTAGTCCATCATTCAGTCTGGAACTATGCCAAACATAATACTGCACTAATTATTTTGTCCGATCCGGACCTATTCGGCGTACCAAACGCGCCCCCTAAAAGGGTCTAAGTGCTAACTACCCTTTTAAAAAAGCATGTGAAAGAAAAGGACAGTGGTTCAATTCCTTTATCACTATCTTTTAGCTTTTGGTTTTTCCGCGTTAGGCTGCATTATTGATAAACATAGAACCTTTTTTCTTTTTTTCTTTTTTTTTTTTGCATTTTGCTCCTTTAATTATTCTTTTTTTGTATTTCTAACAGATTTAAAGCATCCAGCACATTTGATACAACATGCACATATAAAATGATCCAAGATCAAAATGTTAAAGCTTAATAATTGAGGAGGCATAAATACTCGAAATCCTTTTAGAAAAAAAGTTCAAATAACAACTGATCAACCCATCTGTTATGCTAAACTTTTGTTAGCAAATGATCTGTTTAATTTAAAAAAGAGCGAAACAACAAGCGACCGAAAGAGGACATCTGATAATAGTTTAGTCATGTACAAGTTGTAATCTTGCTAGTGCAAATAAAAGCATCCCCACTATAGTTCAGTTTTTTTTTCTTTCTTTCTTTTTTTTTTTAAGATTAATTAAATGTCTTGCTTCCTTAAATAATAACATAAAACAATCGGGTCCATGCCCTTTAATCCTTACTATTCCGAAAGGAAGGTCAAGAAACATTTTGTTTGTTTTGTTTTAGTACGTTTTCAGAAATAAATTTTTTTATTTAATTATGACATAATAAAATAAATGACATGTGAATTTTTTGAGATCATTCTATTGGATACTTTGAGCATTTTATTAGTTATATATCAACATTCCAATAAAAATACTTGTATGCATCCAAAACCCATATTGGGCAAGATAAATGTATTAAAAAGGAACAAATTTTAATGGATGGTGCTAATTACTGTGGCAAACTCGCTTTGGACCAGTCACTTCCACATAGATAGATTGTATAGTGATTAAGCATAAAATTTTTTAGCTACTCAGTTAATAATTTGTCATAAAAAGAGTAATGAGACAAATAATAAATTAGTAATTAATTGGATGACATCTTAAATCTTTTTATTTCTTAAAAATAAAAATCTCTGTGAACTAAACCTTAAGATTGACCATGTTAGGACATATTATCCACCAGGAATCCATCCGCACTGATACCAAATGCTAACAAATATCATATTTCCTAAAACAAACTATCATACGCAGCCACTTAGCCACATGAAAATTTGCCAACTACATT
The DNA here is from genome assembly GCF_031755915.1 of Ziziphus jujuba. NCBI lineage: Eukaryota > Viridiplantae > Streptophyta > Magnoliopsida > Rosales > Rhamnaceae > Ziziphus > Ziziphus jujuba. The sequence goes on from NC_083388.1 coordinate 23,027,289, forward strand.
CATTATTCACATTAGGTTGAATATGGATCTTTTTTTCTTTTTCTTTTTTTTCTTTTTTTTTTTCGTGTGTGTGTGTGTGTGTGTAATCGAACACAGATCTTCTTGATAACAAGAAAGGTAAATAAAAATAACGCTTCTTGGTAACAACAAAGGTAAAGAAAAATAACAGACAAATTTCTATGTAATGCTCCATAATCAGGCATGTGAAAATTTGCCAACTATATTCACAGTCAGTTGAATACGGATCTTCTTCGTAACGAAAAAGGCTTGAATGTAGTTTTAATCAGACATACGAATAGAAATGACAAACATGGGAGGAAATTATAATTTGAAAGACCTTGCTGTGATACAATGCAACAGAAGCAGCATCAAATATAAAGGCAAATACTTAACATTATCCCACACGTACAAAACTGATCATCGGAGGCTATACAATATCTGCATCAAAAATCCAGGACCAAATATGCTCTAAGACACTTCCCGTGAATTTTTTAATACTAGATTTTCCAAAATATAAGTTGAACCCTTGTTTACTTGGTAAGCAGATGACTTGAACACTACAATCTTTAAGCTGCTCGGGAGTAACCGTCATCAAGCCTTTATACGAACCACAAAAGAACCTGTTCAATAATTTATAACAACCATTACTCTGAAATACATGCCATTCAATGATGATTAAATAAATCGATCAGTAAATAATGCAACTTAAAAACACACCATATAAAAGAACCTGAGACAAGAAAACAAATATTAGGCAGAGGAAATTAGTGAGAAAAAGAATAAGATTCTTGTAGAAAGGAAAAATAGATTGACAAACTGACTACAGGACGTAGATGAAAGGTGAACCAGGTCCCAGGGTGGGTCATTAAGAAACAAACATATAGATGTATTGTACAACCAATTATAATCTAGTCATGATTGAATGATGCAAAAAAATAAATGAATAAATAAATGGTATAGCTATGCTGGCAAGTCTTAAATCAATACAAGGCTAGAGAAAGCACCTAGTTCATATTAAGTTTTTACCAGTTTTGGAATCCAAGCTTGGCAAGATAACAAGCTTTAAAAATTCATCCTTACATTTTTACGGTTTCATGGATTACTTAATATCTGAAAGTAATTCCATTGAGGGAAAAGCAAAGTGAAATCAAGGTTTCTATTATAGCAGAGGGTTATGTAAACTTTATAACATTACATATACATGTTTGCTAGTTTGTAAGGTAGAGTGAAATGAACAAAACCAATGATGACAAATAAAAGGAGAGAATTAAGGAAAAAGCAAATATAAAACAATGGAGAAATTGAAACTGTAAAGATCATCCAGAAAAGCCAGAAGGGTCACGATTGAGGGCCTATAATTTTAATGTAATTTGATATGCATTGAAAGATATCACAAAGCTAAGACAATCAAGAAAAAGTAACTCACATGCAGGAAGGTTGGACATATCTGCAGAAACTGCACAAGGGATCCCTAAATTAGAAAGAGCCCCCCTTATAATTCCACATGGGAAATAGAGATGCATGCTTGTCGTTTGTGCTGCCTTGATTTCTGCTGCCTCAGGATTATCTTGAGATAAATCTCCATTTTCAGATGGATCAATTGACATGCGTCGCAGCTAACAAAACTTATCATCTTGCAATACAAAGGTACCCTGAAAGACATTACAAAGCCACTCTGTCAAATTTAAGCAAAGACGCGTTTTACTTGATTCAGTTCTTCTAGAGCTTACTCTATGATTGGTCTTCAAGTTGTCTATCTGCTTCTTGAATAGGTCAGACCAGAAATCTTTGCAGATGAACTTGATTGCCTCTAGATGATCATTGAACCAAGGGCGTTCCATAGTGTACATAAAAAGTTAAGAAATTAATTTTGATTACATAATTATATGTATGTGCACACCTATATAACTTGTCCAAAATATATAAATTAAGTTACTGAAATCCAAAAATCGATTTTATTTACATGTTATGGTGTTCATTGCTTCAAGCAAAATTCTTCCTTAAATACAAACTACACAATCATACTTAATTTCCTAAACGGCACAAAACCACTTTTCAAATTCGTATCTCCAACACTTTTTTTTTCTACATTTTCAAAAAAAACACAGTGAAAGGTAAATCCAATAATTCAGACTCCTTTTTATGCCTTTTTTTTCCCCCCCATTGAAAACAACTACAAAGAACAAACGCAGTACACGGGTTGATAAGATAAGAAAATGCTTAAAATAATAAGCCAACAAAAATTCAAAACCCTAATGCATACAATTCATCAAGTTTGTACGGCAAATACACACAGCATATTGACACTACATACATTCCAAACCTTCAAACCCCAAACAATTACTGCAATTTTAAATATATGTATTTAAAATCACAAAATCTCACCTCCAGAAGGAGAACGAAAGTAAAAACCCATCGGAAATAAATAAAAATAGAAAACGGATAGAGAATGCCAGAGGTTCAGTAAATTACAAGGAAATTCTTACCTAATGTACGATTGGCAACTACGCAAGTGACTTTCCGGCACCACCAGCTCCCATGACCACTAATAACTTACCGGCTAAGGGAGAACCAGATATGTTGGCTGTGCCATTTAATGCTGTACAGAAACATAACGAATTACAAAACCTTGCTTGCAAGTCTAACTATAGAATAGCTTTAATACAACGGAAACCTCGTAGACCTTCCTCAATGGCCACAATTGCTTCAATATAGTCAACATTATAGCCTAATAACTTTCCATCGGTTGGTCTCTTAATTATGCAATTAATAGCTCCTATTATCTGTAAAGAAGATATAATCAGGATGCACTGAACTAAAAGAGATGGTTGAACACTTCCTCCTTCCATGAATAGCATCAATGCCAGAATCTTAGGCGTTACTTGAGTGTGTAAAGCCGGTAAAGATTTTGAATAATAGGAGCTAAAGATATACCTTAGCAATCGGATCAACCTCATCACTGCAACTAAGTCCTGCTTCCTTGTGACGAATTGTATAACTGTGCATAAAAAAAATAAAAATAAGAAAAGTAACAATTATTTCCAAAGTCTAAATGGCAGTTTAGGAAATTGCAGGAGGATTTTAGAGTTGCATAGTGCCATGTAGATGGGACATTGTTAGGAAATTTCTATATACAAAAAATGCGTCAAATCCACTTCCAAACACATTAAAGTTTGAGGCAAAGTCAAGAAACAAACTACATGCAGATGAATGCAGAAAATACCAAAAATACAACATGAACACACTAAATGTAAGAATCCCAGATTAAAATCTGAGTTTCTCAAACTTGGAAATAGACCTGAAATATGGTAGATAGAGCATATGAAAAGCTTGCTATGAGATTTTACCTGTATCCAACAAAATCAGGGGACGAGTAAGTTGTAAGGAAATATTCAACACTATCAACCAACAAAGCCAACTGATTTAAATGCTGCATTATAAAGATAAGGACTTTTGCTGTGACTAACAGGATTTCCTATCACACCATGTACTTTGGTATCAGATGCTATTTCTCTGAAGTTGTACAAATCCAACAACTCCTTTATAGTTGGTTGCCCTGCAGCTGATACCACCCCGGGCTCAAGTGAACCAAAAGTGAGAAATCCTCCAAATTTCGGGCTAAGTATGCATGAAATTAAACCCTTTTCACCCATAACAAGTCCTATCATTGGAACCTGCCAGTTTTAGTTCTGGTTCAATTAAAACAATACAGATACAATCAGTAGAAACGGTTCTATTTCATAAAGCACAGCTTGGAGTAACTTACATGAGAATGCACAAGTACTTATAACATGCGTGCAGAGTCGGTAATATCTAAGGCAGTTGTTGCAATCTTCACTATGTCAGCTCCAGTAGCCTGTATTCTTGCTACAAGTTTGGCAATTTCCTCAACTGATGAAGTATTTTGATAATTGTGCGAGGAAACTAAGATTTTAGCTTTTCCTGGTTTCTCCAGCTGAATGGAATTGTAGAACTCATGAGCTACCTTCAAGAAACAAATAGGAAACCATGATTAACTAGCTAAAATATCAGAAATGACATAATTCAGTAGTAACACCCAATCTCATTGATAACATATCATGTCATTTCTTGAGGTTGTATGAATTAATAAAGAAGCAAAGCAATATGATTAAAACCAAACTGGGAGTTTGAAACTCAGTCCAGAATAAGGATAAAGGATCAACAACTGTTCCACTACTTTCTTTTCTTCTTCATGTTCCCTAACCTACATTTTTTTTGTGTATTGGTGATCGAAAAGCCAGGTCCTTTAGTGTGTTAAGTTGGAAGAACCAACTCAACTAACAAAATGGCCAATTTATGCAGAGCTTTGTATGGAGCAGTTGTCCTAATGTAAATAAACCAATGAAAGCAATCAGCAGTAACAGAAGTAACAGAACTACTGCATATGCTAGTGCTTTGCTCATTCTTTGACCCGACAACCAGGTTCTACTGAGTAACAGAATTGCATAGAAAAAACATAAAACATAAAAGACTAAAGCAAAGAAAAAGAAAGAAAAGATTGCAATCACTACCTTAAGCTCAATATCAATATAATCAGCACCAATTTCCAAGGCTAGATGCAGTGCATCTTGTCACTTGCTTTCATTACCATCATATCGGCCGCCCTTCCATACTGGTCTATGAGTTATATGATATTTCAATGTGTGGAAAAAAAAAAAACACAAAAAAAAATTCAATCAAAATAAGAGGAATTCCTATTCTCAACAAGTTACATCTAAACCAATTGTTATTTTTCCTCAGCTTTTGAAACAAAGTTTTTCAGCATTTAAAGAAAAGTTCAAAATTCAGCATGAATAATTCAATCCCAAGTGATAAAAGATAAAAATTACAATTAAGAAACATAAAATTTTGGCAACTACAACTAAAATGGATTATGCGTTTTATAACAAACGATTCAATCATTACCCGTAAGTGACAATAGCGGGTAAAGGAGACCGTTTGATTAGGATTTCGAGATCTTGTCCCGGAATGAAGTTCTTCAGGTAGTCTAAACGAATCTCAACAATGTCAGCACCAGCTTCATTTGACTTTCGCACTTGAACCAGCATCTCATCGACCGACTCCGCCATTATTGGAGCACAAATTAGTGTTGAATTTCTTCTACCTCCGTTTGTAGTATGAAAATCCGAAGTGGTCAACTAGAAGAAATTCGCCCAAAAAAGAAAATTAGAATAGCCGAGTTCACATCTTCTAGGAAAACACAAAAAACCTAACTCAATTTTGCCCCTTTTTGTGTACTAAGAATGTAGGATGTAAAGGAAAATGAAATCTTGAGCCTCAAATTTCCAAACCATATATTGTTTTTCTTCCACTGAATTATCACAGAAGCAACTCTGACTCTGTTTGGTAAACTTGGTCCGGGAAGGGGAACCAAAAAAAAAAAAAAAAAAAGAGGAAGAAGAAGAAGAAGAAAAACCCTCTGGTTGGTTAACAAGAAAATGGCAACCAAAGAAATAGAGCTTGAATCTTAATTCTCCATTAAATGAATGACAAGGTACAGAAACAAACAGGGTTTGCAAGGTACAGAAACAAACAGGGTTTTCTTTATATCTTCCATTTAGAAACCTTCAATCAACCGTGCCATTTCAGCCAAAATGGTTCAATTGACTCAAACTTCACAATTTCAGGAAAAAAAAGCTTATAAACAGCCATAAAATCCATTTAATGCCCACATTCCATTTTTTTTTTTTTTCCTTCCCACTACTGTTATATAAGCAACAAAAAAAACCAAAAGGGACGGATTCTAACCAAAACCACGAAATAAATAACTCAACCCATCTTTTCTTAAATCCAGAAAAATAAAAAAAAAAAAGAGCTAAAACTATGTACAACAACAATTAAAAAAAAAGAAAAAGAAAAACATTGCAGGAAAGAAGCTTTACAGGAAGGTCGCTGATAACCATTGTGTCTGAGCTGCAAAGTATGAACTCCAAAGACAAAGGTAGCGAGAAAGATGCGAGGAAATGTGAAAAAGGTCAAAGTCAAGAACAACAGAGAGAGAGAGAGAGAGAGAGAGAGAGAGAGAGAGTGGTATGGAGGGATGGGATTTGTGATTACGTAAGGTAGGAGAGAGACATGACTTCGGCTGCTGCCACCAAAAAAAAACCTTTCCACCTATTTTAGCTTACCAGTTTTATACCTTTGAAAAGAAGACCGTTGGATGGTTTATTTTTTGCGACTTTTTTCCTTTCTCTTTAACAAGTTGAAAGCACCATTATAACCTTGTTTTCTTTTTTTTTTATCTTCTTTGCTATAAAATCCCTTGTATTATTACATGAATTATTTTAAACCACTAAGTCCAATCAGTGCATTATAAATTTGATAAAATTAAACATACAGAACTTATATAAATTTTTTATTCTTTTATTTTAAAATTTTTGGAATTATATATATATAACTAATTTGGATTAAAACTTTAAGGGGCAAGATAAGAAATCAATTCTTTGTATAAGAGTTGCATTACATGACAAAACTGTAAAATCTGGCAAACTATATGAATCTAAAATGAGATTAAGGATGTCGCCTGAATCGTCGAATATATGAGAGAGTTTCGGATTTAAGATGAAAAACGGTAGAAAACGAAGTAGAGAAGTCGGTTGTCGGTGGAATTATTGATGGAAATCTCGGCCGACCCTCTCTCATGATCTGATTTGGTGTATGTGTGTGTGTGTATTTGTGTGGGAGAGGAGCTGTCTGACCAATGGAGAAAAAGCATAAAAAAAAAAAAAAAAAGAAAGAGAACAAATGGGAGAGAGATGCCATTGAAGAGAGAGAAAGAGAGGGAGGAAGAAGAAGAAAAGATAAAAAAGAAATCTTTTTTGGTGCGGGGAAAAAAGGAAAAAGAAAAAAAAATAAAAAAAAAAAAATATAAAATAATAACATGATAATATTATATTGTATAAGGGATGATATATGATTTTTTATATTGTAGCATGTCAATATATAACTTTTTATCTTTTTTATCTTTTTATCTTAGTTTTTAATTTGATTTTATCTATTCAAAAATAAATAAAAAAATTATTAGTTTTATATCTAATTGGATAAGTATTTTATTATATTTTATTATTATTGTATTCTAATTATTATATTTTTATATTATTATACTGTATTAATTATTTTATGTGTCAAAATTTATATTCTAAATTAAAAATTTATAGTTTTCATAATTTTATTAATATTTATATCAATATTAATATTTTATTTATATTTTTATAAATTTATATTTTTAATATTTTTACCAATATCAGTATTTTTTTTACGATATTTTCTTATATAGGAGGTAGGCTGGTGAGGCAAAAGACCGACCGTGACAAGGACTTCCAAGTCTTCTTCCTTCTACAGGCCGTCAAGCGTGCGCGGGAATCGTCCCCTTAAAAATTTCCTTTTTCATTTTCCAGTCTCTCTCTCTCTTATTTATTAGTCTTTTTTTGTTTTTTGGCTAACTATTTGCTAGTCTTTTATTTATTGCCGCCGGAATTGACCAAATTGTAAGTTGCTTCTTGGGGTCAACTTCCTGTGGCCCACAGTGTTTAAATGAATATTCTGGGCCCAACCGTTCTACACTTAGATTAGGATCTTTTAACCAGTCTAATTCAGGCTCTTTTAAACCAAATAAATAAATGTAATTTAGGATCTAAAATCAGGGTGTAAAAATTACATAATTATAATCCTAATAAGTTTCAATTGTTTTAAATTTAAACCACTAATAATACAACCAATCAGTTTTTTTTAAAAAAAATACAAATAATAATAACTTGAAAAAATAAAATATATAACCAATAATCACACTTTTTTGTCCTGTACCAATAATTATACTTAGATTTCTTAGTTTCTTAATTAATAATTACAATAGAAGACATACAAATCAAATTGAACGCTAAATTACCTGGGGGGAAAAAAAATTAAAGATTATCACGTACTTTTAGTTTTAAATTATTAACTAAAAGTATCTATATTTATTATATATAATTGGACCGATCACAGTGTTGTGCAGTACTATAATTTAAGAATAAGAGAAAATATTTATAAATTTTATATGAACAAAATAGAACAAGATATGTAATTTATATAATATTATATATTTCTCCGTTTCAATAATCCTAACTTCGAATTCATGTTAGATATTTGTCATCCGAAAAAACAAGAAAAGAAAAGAATGGTTTTATATTTAACCATGGATAAGATAACCAATAATAACTTGTAAGAAATAAATTAAATAAGCAATAATAATCGTACTTCGATATCAAAATAAAATGGCTTCCTTTTTCTCCACCGTTTATCTCAAAGTTTTAAATCAGCCACTTATTATTATTATTATGATATAAATAATTAAAACAATTAAATGAGAAAGAACTTGGTATCCAGGTAATTAATTTATTTTATTTTTGAATATTCTTGGTAGCCAAGTAATTATGCCCTACAAAAAATGAAACAGTATCATTCGTTCTTTCCACTGAGTACGTACTAAATACATAAAAACCTGAAATTATAAAATAAATTTAAAAAAAAAAAGAAAAAAAAGAAAAAAAAAAAAGCTGGTTTTCATAAGAAACGCAGTTCAAACCGAATCAGCTTCATAACAATGGAAACTCCAAGTGCAAGCCTTCTTATTGGACCACCAGAGCTCTACAACCCGACCGCCACCACCACCGCCGCCCGTCCCTTCATGGATCTCGTGTTGGTCAACTCCGAGACAACACCAGTACCTAGACCTTCTCCTAAGGGTCTCACCGACTGAGGAAGGAAATTGTTGTGCTTCTCAGAAAAGCCTTGGAGCTGCCGGAGGTTTACATCGGAGCCAATCAACAGCGTAGCCTCCGTCGCCATGAAATTTTACAAGGACAAGTTGTTGGAGCACGACGAGGAGAGGTTCCTCAACTATCTCTACGATGTGAAACAGGGGAAATCCATGATCTCAGTCGGAGCTTTGCTTCCCCACGAGATCATACAGTCTTTAAATTATTATCGTGATTATTATGAGGATTATGAATATTATGATTATTGTGGGAAAGAATGGGGGATGATTTGTTAAAGAGATGCAAATTGAAGAACTGCATTGCCGTTTTGCGATGTCTCAGGTAGCATGGATGGAGGGAAATCCCATGGAGGTCTGTGTGGCGTTGGGATCGTTGGTTTCAGAATTGAGCGAAAACCCATGGAAAGGGAAGGTCATCACTTTCAGTGAAGACCCTCAGCTCCATCTGATACAAGGCCACGATCTTCTTTCCAAGACTCAGCTTGTGAGAGATATGGATTGGGGAATGAACACGAAATTCCAAAAGGTGTTTGATAGAATTCTGTGAGTGGCTGTTGATGGAAAATTAAAACCGAAGGAGATGATAATGAAGGTGTTTGTTTTCAGCGACATGGAGTTCGATAAGGCTTCGGAGAATGAGTGGGGAGACTGACTACAAGGCTATAAAGAGGTAGTTTCGGGAGAAAGGTTGTGGGGAAGCTGTGCCGTAGATTGTGTTCTGGAATTTAAGAGACTCAAGATCAACTCCAGCGACTGTGAGCGACAGTGGGATGGCGCTGGTGGTAAGTGGGTTCTGGAAGAATTTGATGAAGGCGTTTTTAGATGGTGGTGGAGACAAATTGAATCAATAATTTAAAGAATTTAAAAAGAAAAAAAAAATTAAAGACAAATTGAATCAATAATGAGTATATTTTCATTATTTGTCGAATTTGGTGTCCGTCGATCTTTGCTTTTGCAGTTTGATTGGAAGCTTTTCAACATTACGATAGGAGAGGCTTCCATACAGTAAAACCGTAAGCGATCTAGTGCTTAATTTGAAAGCAAATGAAAGAAGATTAAAGCACGGAAATACGTGTGTGTGTGTGTGCGTATGTGTGCGCTTTAGACAAGAAAAAATATATATATGAGAGCATTATTATTGTACACAAAATACTATAGTTTACGTCAGAACTTGTCAAAAACAATCTGTCGCATGAATTCTTCAGGTGCTGCAAAACCAAGAAAGTAAATGGAAATTAGACAAGTTCAATGCATCAAACAAGTTAGTTGGCTAAATTGTCTCTCTAAACTCGTAAAGTTGATTCCGGATAAAACCCAAAAAAAAAAAAAAAAAAAAAAAAGACAACAGAGCACCGGTTACCTTGTCCACCAGTAAAGAGATTGAACTGTCCAATTGCCTGTCGGAGAAACATTTCAACTCCACTGACAGTGATGGCACCTGCTGCTTCAGCTTCCTTTAATAATCTGGTTTTCCTAGGTGTGTAAACAGAGTCAAACACAATCTGATAATCGCCCAAGGTTGCCTTGAAGAAGCCAAAAAAATTGGAAGAAAGAAAAGGAAATTAGTAAAAGAAAACAGAAATTGAAATGTCTTTCATAGGCTAGACAAAGATAAGGAGTAGACCTCAGATACAGGAATCCGATCAGTATTTGGATGCATTCCCAGAGGCGTTGCATTGGCAAGAATCGCCCCTTTCTCTGGCTGGAAGTTGACTAATTCTTCAAATGGCCGTGCCTCGCCCTTTAGAGCACAAGCTAGACATTTTGCTCTATCTGTTTAGTAAACAATAGAAGTTAGGAGAATGTGGGTTTTGTATTCAAATTAATTGTCAAGCAGTGTGCTTCATCAAGACATGGAAATGGGAGGGAGATTCTAAAGCACCACGCTTTCAGTGGCTTGGGAAAAGCCTCCTTGCCTCGATGTGGCATGCTGCACTTAGTATCATGCTTTACTATATGGGCGAAAGAAACTAAATGGTAACTATGATCCAACTAAACCAGCAAGAAATACATTATTTATTTGAGAATTTAAGATGGTAGACTATTTACTTAGATACCAAAATCAATGTCAAAAACGACTATGCGAGCTCCTCTACTTTTGGCACCAAATGCTAAGGCTCTTCCTGCACCTCCAGCACCAGCTAGCACAAATAATTTACCATGAAGCGGTGAATTGAATGATGCTTCTCCATTGGTGCATCCCTCTTCTATAACATTTCAGATTCACACCGATCAGAATGCAACTTTCCAAAAATGTTTCAACTATCAAAAAAGCACCATCCAAAGAAAAAAAAAAAAATGCAACTTTTAAGGGTATAGATTTTAAGTCTTACCTATCAGCGCATCCTCAATTGCAGTTATTGAAGCCTCACAATCTGTGTTATAACCAATCAGCTTGCCATCACTGGGCCTCCTTATAATCGTGTTAACAGCACCTATAGACTGATGCATCATGTTAAGTTCATTAAACTGTCAGTACGGGGAAATAGAAAAGCAAATTGAACTGCATTTTTATGCCATACTTGTAGATCACAATAATTGTCAAGCAGCAAATAAATAAGCCCTGTTCCATATCTTAGGAAGGAAAAGGGAAAAACAAATAAGGTGCCATCCTCAATTTGGAATGGCAGATATATCAGGAAGATAATGAATTGCAAATACAATCAGTCCTGAATGCTAATTTTTAACAACTGATATTAAGGATTATATAAACCTGAGCAAGCGGATGAACTTCATCACAAAAATCAACCACAGCTTCCTTGTATGGAATTCCCACACTGAAATACCACAAAAACGAGAAGAAACATACAATATTAAAAATGACAAATTTTCCAACAATAATATGTCATGGTAATCTTGTAGTGGATCAAACTCAAAAATAGCATACCTAAATCCAGCAAAGTCTTGGCTGGAATAGACGTTGAAGAACTTCTTGAGATCATCGACAAACATCGGAACATAAATTCCATTGAACTTCACATGTCTCAAGGCAGGATTATGCAATATTGGTCCTTTGCTGTGGCTAACTGGTTTTGAGATAAGCCCAAAAACTATAGTATCCCCATTTATGCAGTCAACTTTATAGGCTTTTCTAAGGCTGTCTAAAGTAGGGAGCCCTGGTAGAGAGTTTCCATCCATTGATCCATATACTATAAATCCACCAAATTTTGGGGATAATATCTGGCTTATAAGACCTCTTTCCCCCACACAGTATGCAATCAAAGGTACCTACAAAGTATCAAAAGGCTGATGTCTTGATACTCATTTTGATGTACCAAAATAACAAGCAACTTTTTTGACTCGCATAAATCAAACATTTTTTCCTTTTTATCTCTCTAAGCTGAGTAATTTGATCCCAGATCCCTAGCATCAAGATTCTTTGCCAGTTGAATAAGCTCATACCTTTAATTTTCAAGGAACATGAGATGAAAAAGCATTTCTGTGATTTTCTATGATTTATTTATTGAGCTATCACCTTGATGGCTTTTGGCCTCAATTTCCCATATTTTTCATTCTTCATTTATAATCTTGTACTGGGAATGTGGAGTTTACATTCCTCTTTCCAGTAGTTTTTCGACCACTAAACTAGAAACTCAAACAAAGTTTTTCACTTTTATCTTCAAATCATTTATTCCTACATAGAGGGAGAAACAGTCTTTAATTTATCTTATTAATACATATAATTTGACATCATCTAGTAAGTAATACATGACACACCTACATCGTCTAATACAGGGAAAAACAGCAATTTTCATTACAAGAACTTGTACCTGGGAACAGGATAACAGATGAAAAACTCTTGCTATTTCAGTAATATCAGCTGCATCAATGACAAGTCTGATGATATCTGGGCCAGTAGCTTGAATGCGTGCAACAATATTGCCAAGATCTTCTTTTGGAAGGTTCTCACCATTCACATGGTATGATACAATAATTTTGCTGCCACAATGATGATTCATTTTCTGTTCCCCCGGAAGAACAGAAGCCAACTATAGACGTTCACATGATACAGATTAGACTCAAACTTTTGTGAAGTTTTCATGTTAAATCAACATTCATGGTCATAAATTTCAATTTCATTGTCTTTCCATTATCTATCCATGCAGGATGATGACATGAATAAAGACATCATAGGTGGGGAAGGAAATTAAAGGGAAATGTGGCTATTGGAATAGGTAACGGTTTAACCAATATGGATATGGGAATTTCAGTTGTCTCAAGGCTTCCTTAATGTCTATAAACGATATTTTAGTACAGGATTTTAGCTACTAAATAATATGAAACAAGCAATTTACACTGAAAACCCACATGTTTATGCTCCTTGAAGATTGATGTATCAGTAATCCATCTTGGCAACAAAATATATAGAACAAGCAGGGATATTTTAGCTACAGGATTCAGGAACACCATGAATGTCTTTTAAATAGGTAGAAAATTGTTGATGGAACAAGGATGCAAACTGCAAATAATTCATCTTGAGGGCCGTTCTATGATCAGAAAATACTAGAATCCATTATTTCGGTGGAAAATTATAAATCTTCCTTATAATTTACAACAAACCCACACGCAGCAGGGCTCTGATGACAGTCAAATTCATAAATTAAGAATTTGAAATGATAGGACTGCTTTCGATAGAGAAAGCAGAAGTTTTGGGATGTTCAGGAAGAATGCAAAAGATACAACTTCAAGTACCAAAATTGAAACTTTATTGCATAATTGAACAGCATAAGATTGTTAAAAGCAATTATACCTTGAGCTCAAAATCGACATAATCAGCGCCCAACTCTTTAGCTAAATTAAGTGTTTCAAACCTCGTGTGCTCGTCACTTTCATATAAACCACCATCCCTTTTTGGCCTGAAACAATGAATAATGTATTACATTCCTTAGAAATCAAAAACGCCCGACATTTATCTATTTTATTCATTCCTATCTTCATAAAAAACAAAAAGGGTACAATTTTAGTCAGAAACAATACCTAAAAACGATAAGCACAGGCAATGGCTTATTCCTCAAGATGATTTCAAGGTCTTTGTGAGGCAGGAAGTTCTCAATGCAGTCCAACCTGATCTCAACTAAATCTGCGCCTTGTGCCTTAGCCTTTCGCATATCGCTCACCATTTGCTCAACGGATTGAGCCGTTAACGGAGCACATATCATGGTTGAAGTTAACTTCATTTCCAACACCAGTTTTCACAAAAAGAGAGCCAATATATCTGTATATATATATATATATATATATGTTGCCAAGAAGAACTCTAAACAACAAAGAACCAACCTCTGCAGCTCAAATAGAATGATATCATATGGTAAAAGGAAAAATGTTGTGAGAAGGAAATGAGTAAAGTTTGGGCTAAAACAAAAAGAAAAAAGCTGGAATCAGAAACAGAGTTGCGTGTTGATGAGTCCTACGTGAATTGAAACATTACGCAGTTGACGACAACCCGGTACTCTCTGAAAAATTGGAGAGTGGATTTGAAGAAAAAACGGAGTAGGTGACAGAGAAATAAATAAATAAAATTGATTTAAGTGTGTTGAAAAAGAGAATGGCTAATACATTGGAGCCCACATACAGCTAGTTTGGTCACGAAAAAGAAAATGATAATCGATAAGGCCAATTCAATTCGAGTTGTAGGAATTTGAAAGTTGGTGGGGATAATTGTTTGGTTCTAATATCCTGGCTCCATCACCATCGTACGACTCGGAAGCAGGACTCAATTTGCACTCAGAAAAAGACAAAAACCAAGAGTCAAAGAGTCAAGAAACAACAACCCATTTGAGCGCGAACCAATTTTGTATATATACATCAGCAGCTCTGTGCCGTGCGGTGCATGGACGGGTTAAAGTTTTGTAAGGTTGGAGATTTATTTGGATTGGTGGTGGGTTAGGTGTTTGACATGTTCCTCTGTTTCCTTGAGTGATACCCAAAAGGCATGTTGGGTTAGGTGGGCACTCAATGTTTTTTGAACCCTGTATTTTTTATTTTATATTTTATTACTTATTTCGTCTTCTTTCTAGTTTTAAGTTAATAACTTTCTGCTCTTGTCTAACTATAACGATGATGATTACTAAATAGTAATCCATTTCTCTAGCCTATTTGTTAACGCCTTCTAGATTGTAGTTGTTGAAGATTTAATATTATTTTATATTTGTAGAGTGTTTCTAGTTGGAATACCAAAATATCTTTACACATTTCCATATCTATTAAATATACTAAAATATCCCTAATATTCTTTTAAAACCTCAATCATTAAATTTTTTATTTTTTTTTATCTTTTTATTTTCTAAACTTCTCCTCTGTAAAACAGCAGCCACCGCTCTGACCTTATATGGGAGTTACAGTAGACCAAGAGCACTCCTGCCACTTTGTCCTTTTTTTTTTCTTTTTTTTTTTTTTTGAAAAAATAAATACTGTATTCTTTTACTGTTGATTCATTAAATAAATACTGTATTCGTTTATTGTTGATTCATTAAAATAAATACTGCATATGCCGACTGTATATCAGCCATTGATTTTTTTTATAAAAAAAATAAAACAGCGTTTTTTTTTTTTTTAAATAAAAACTAACATAAAGAGACAGTGGTGGCCGTAAGTATGCCAGAACCTATTGCATCATGCCATCAATTTGCTTTAATGGCTACTGTAGAAATAAGAAAGATTATATATATAGTTTGAAAAAGCAACCAAAAAAAATAATAATAAAAAAAAGTTATTTTAGATAATTAAAATATATGGGACTGTATAGAGTTTAAATGAAATTATAAAAACAATCACTTTATTTGTATTCATTGAAGAGTTCATTTGAATAGAAAAATTACTAATGAGTATTTTATTGCTTAAAAAAAATTATTCAACACAAAAATCAAAATTTATATTTTGTACAAATATGATCAGATCTGCATTAACATATTCGAATATAAATTAATTTCCTTTCTTGAAAACGGGTACCGAAAATTCAGCTACACTCATTATGAATATGATTACCTTTCCAACAGATATTAAAACAGTAAAATAAGAATGGCTATTAATATTATATAAACGTATGAAATATACATATATATATATATATATGTATGTATAATCTCTGCAAAAATAATGACACAGGAAACTAGCCTACTTACATAAATTAAGTCCTGAGATTGTTTGTGATTGCGACAAGCTCCTCAGGTTCTCCAGATTTTATGACACCCTAAATTCGTCATTAAAAGTACAGACACTAGTTTAATTTTTTCTCCTTTGAATTATCCCATAATTAATTTGAATTTCATTTAAAAAATATTATATTATTCTCAAAAAAAATTAAAAAATAATAATAAAAGTTGATTAAACGTAGTAAATATTGAGAACCATTGACCAGCCAAGGCCCCCATGTTCTTCGAAGTTACTTATCTTTGAATTATCCCAAGATATAAACCAAGAAAGTGTAGCCGTTGTTAGAAAAACAAAGAACCTATAAATTTTACATGCAATTAGCTTTTTCATTTTAGTCGTGGAAAAATCATTCAACAAATCATGGCCTAACCAGCCGATTTTATAAAAACAAAAAACCTATAAGTTTTAC
The DNA here is from genome assembly GCF_031755915.1 of Ziziphus jujuba. Lineage (NCBI taxonomy): Eukaryota > Viridiplantae > Streptophyta > Magnoliopsida > Rosales > Rhamnaceae > Ziziphus > Ziziphus jujuba. The sequence goes on from NC_083388.1 coordinate 23,043,626, forward strand.
ATGCAATCAGCTTTTCATTTTAGTAGTAGAAAAATCATTTGAAAAAAGGAGTTTAAACACGACCATAATGGCCTAACCCAATAATTACATAGCCGTGAAATACAACGAACCTATAAGCTCTACATGCAATTAGCTTTTTCATTTTAGTGGCAGAAAAATCATTTAACAAAAGAAGTTAAAATAAAAACATCATCACCTACCCTATTAATTACATTATATACGTGATGGCACTTAGCCAATATAAGCATAAGTTAGAAATAGCACCCCTTAGCTAATATAAGCATAAGTTAGAAATAGCACCCCTTAGCCAATATAAGCATAAGTTAGAGATAGAACCTAATAATGCTTGGACAGTGTATCAAACGAGTAACGCAATCCAGCATTTTGCCCAGCTCCCAAACTTGCACTAAATCCACCATACTGCCAATGGCTGTTAGCAGGCATTGATGCTCCATGCAGGTTAGATGAACTCACTTGTGGAAACACAGGAGTGCAAACTACCGATGATCCACGTGGTCCACCGCTTGATACACACATAGCTATCCGAGGACATTTGTTTCTATTTTGTTGTTGTTGTTGTTGTTCATTGTGGTCAAAAGTCCTGGCATTTTGTTTCATCTGCTGTGGCGCAACCCTGGGTTTGGAGGCATGAGATGGAGTCCAACTTCTTTCCTTTTCGATTTTTTCTAACAGATCAAGGCGTGTGTCAATGTTGGTGAGTGGGAAACATGACTCAAGGTTGTAATCTATAACACATTGCTTCACAGATCTTAGTGCAGCTCTTTCCTCTTCCCTTGCCTTCGCCTGTGAGCAAGAAACAAACCTTGGTAAATATATTAACGAGGGAACGGATATAGTCCTAGATCAAAAAGAATACATAGCAACATAAAAAAAAATTAAAAAGAAAAAGACAAAAAAAAAAAATGGGCATCCATACCTTGAATCCAGCAGGCTTATTTCTCTTACAAATATTTCTGGCAGAATTCTTCACAAGGTCCAAATATTCTTTTAATAGCGGTGCAGGTGAAATCTTGTCAACTAACTTGTATGAACAAATAAGCCTAACAGCATCTAGATGTCGCTTCCTTGCAATAAGAGTTTGAACAAGTTCTGCCCCATGTCAAACAAAATGGCAGGATTTATCAAGATGACTTGGAAAAGTTCCGATATCACAAACCAAACTATAAATAGTGATATTAGTAAATGCATAAAGAAAAGAAAGGCCCATTGAAATTGGAGAAAGAAGGAACAATATTCTAACCAAGACTCGGTAAGAAAAACACCCATGTATCAAGAAGAGGCAATTTACATGATTGAAAACTTTAACAATTTTAAAAAAACTCAAAAACTAGGATGCAATGCTTGTATAATAGACTAATGATAACCTGATAAAAGATGGATTGAAATTTTTTGATTCCAATTGTGCAAACACCTTCTACATCCTCATAGAAGTTTCAAAAGGAATTACATTTTCATATTTGGTAAACCTTTTACCTCCTTCCACTATTTAAACACCATTTACGTCCTTCTTTGGATGCAATAACTGTAAAATAAATGGATTCAACCAAAAAGATTAACTAGAGGGACAATCATATTACTCGAAATTGATCTCAAACATTTGAGGACACAACAATTGCCAATGCTTTTTCCATCTTATATAAGATTGTTCCATCCTTTTCTATACTAGTTTTTACACAACTGTAAATGTTGTTAGCAGTTTCGTCAGAAAAAATTACATAAAATTCTCATTTTATTACTTGTATTTTTACAATCGATTTTTTCATGCAAAATGTCACTACAACTAGAAACCTAGACATGAGCCACATCTCAGCAAAAAGCCCTATATCTGTGTTGAAATGTCAATCTCTTCTCCACAACAATTCTAACCAAAGAAAACTAGAATCAATTAACAAACTTCCTTGTTTTACATTACAATCTATTAATCCAATAATTTTCTTGGTCATTCTCCACAACAATTTCTTGTCTGATTTATATTATAATCCAACCATACCCAAAAATACTACAATTTTAGATTTTTAGACCATACAATATGTATTTCTTCGACAATACCCTAAAAACATCTACTTCACTCTCCGCTTGCAGAAAAGAGTGGGAGAAGAAAGTGCAAATTGAATTTCCAAAGAGTTATATTTCAGGAAATAGAAACAAAAAGATATAATAAAAGCAGAATATTTTCTATTTTGCTGCATTCATAATATTAAGGAATATAAAGAAAAATACAAAATGAAATATCACTACCAATTCACATAATTAAGTTAATCATGGAAAGAAGCAGGAAAATCAATTTAAGTAGGTAGACATGTTATTGTATCTCTATCTATGCGTCAGCATTTATCACTTAAATACTTTCAAATTTCTTCTCTAGCAGTTTTGAGCATTTGATCAACTCCGTGCCAAATTAGCCATATTTATTGTCACAGATGTTCAACTTAGCTGTTAAACCTCAAATTAATAAATATATTATGTTATTACATCACGAATATTGTCTCAACGACATTGATAGACAGTACTATATGATTTCCTAAAACATGGCAGGAAATAATATCATATTATAATTATAATATATAAGTACTCAACCATGGTATCAATAACCACATGGTCTAGTTAGTTTTTAGTTAGTTTCATTTTCAAGGTTTAACTGCAAATGTACTGCCAATTGCCAGACTTGAGAAGTGAGATTGACATAAACATAAACTTCATCATTACAAATACTTTTAGTCAAAATATTTAAATTGCAGAATGATGCCACTAAAAAAAATTAAGAAATTAAGTAAAAGCAATCATACGCGCAAAAAGCGCTAACAGCTAAGAAATCAATTTTCAGAAAACTTACCAGGAATGTTATCAGCAAAGCCAAGGGTTGTACATAGCTCTAAAGCCTCCTTATGCTGAGAAATTTTCTCCAAAAGCATTAAAATATCATCTGTATTAAATGAAGAAACTAGTCCATATGTAGCAAGAAACTGCAGGAAGCACAAAATCTCAAAAGAATTTTCGGGAACAGCTCTCATTTTCACTTGCCATTCTAATGCCAGTTTCATTGCATCTTCTCTCACACTAGGTCCAATTTGTGGTGAGAGCCTCATTAGCTGATCAAACCGGGAAATACAATTCTTCATGACATTTGCATTGCAAACACGAGTTGGCCACTTCCAATATTTTATAAATACCCGTCCTATCATGTCTAGCATAATCTTTGGCGGGTCTTCTGACATTTGAAGAGTAGCTAAAGTTTCATCGTCTGCCCAGTCATTTCCAGTCAAATGCTCATTTCGACAATGCAAACTCCTTCGACTTTTGGTGGTGCTGGGATGAAAATTTGGAGCAGAATTGGTTGCAAAGTTTCCCGATAAGTCTTCCGCTTGCTCAACTTCAGCTGTGGAACAAAAGAATATGCTTGCTAAGAAGTAGGAACAAAAAACAAATAATGAAATGGGCAGATTAGTGTATTAAAAAATTCTCAAATTTACTTTTGCTTAACAAGGACATAACAGCAATCCGCTATTTTTATGGATACTTGTAGTTCTGACAACCCATATGCACGGGATAATTATCCAGTCCAGTCCATACAAGCTGTACATTGAAGACCAAAGTTTTAAATAAAAAATAGCTAGACATTAAAAATCGCCTTGGACCAGTGAAAAATAAGTTTCTTTCACATTTGATACTTAGAACATACCAAAGAGCTGGTACTGCAGGTTGTAAATTTGAGAATGCCATAGACAATTTTCCACACAAAAGTCAAAATGATAATTTTCATAAATTAGAAAATTAAAAACAAAAAACTAAAAAGGCATACCTGGGGCTTTATCAGCTATACGAAGCGCATGACGTAATACAGGCGCTTGTCTATGGTGAGCAACAATTTGCAGAAGGCTCCGAAGTTCATCGGCATCGAAATTAGAGGACAATTCAAAGACAGCCAAAAGCTGCAAGAAACCCAACACCTCCAATTGATCCTCCGTTTCCACTTTCAACTTAGCCTTCCAATCAGCCGCCAACTTCCTTGCTTCTTCTCTCACATTATCGCTAATCTTTGATGGTGAGGTTGTCATTAGCTGCTCCATCAGAAGAATACAACTCCTCCTAACGGTTCCCAAATCAACATCCTCCTCCTTATCTTTACCACCAGGAGGATAAAACCCTCGAATTGCATCCAAAATCAATTTCCCAGGGTCCAACGAAGCTCTGAGATTGGCACAGATCTGACTGCATATTAAATCATGCCTTTTCAAGTGCTGATACAGAAGCAACTGCAAGTTACCTCCACCTCCACTAGTAGAGACACAGGATTGATAAATTGACGATGTAGAAGAAGAATTGTTAGGGGGGTCATTATCTGGTTGCTCAATCTTTACTTGAACCATATTAGTTTTTTCTTTCAACCACCTTTCTTCGAATTCCCTCTTTTCCAACACGAATTGTTTAAACCTCGATTCGAATTGCTTCTCTTTCGCTCCAAGTTCATTCAAACGCTCATCAATGACCTTCTCTTTCAATTCAACCTCTTTGAAGAATTCATTGGTCTTGTTGTAGAGCACATCAACTTCTTCAAGTTTCAATTCCAAAGCTTTCTCTTTCAATCCCAGCTCCTCAAACAGACCTTTGAATTCAGCTTTTTTCATCTCCAATTTTTTATAATATTCCTCCACTGATTTTCTCAGCGAAGCAAAATGCTTCTCTTTCAACCGAACCTCCTCTCTCACAGAGTCGAGCTGCTGCTCTTTCGATTGGAGCTCGGCCGTGCATTCCATTATAGAATCCTGAATCAAAGTCAGCTTTTCCTCTTTCAATTTGATATCTTTCTTGCATTCATCAATGGCACTCTCATACACTCTGAATTCTTTTTCTTTCAACTCAACTTGTTCTCTCCGCTCCTCCACCGACCTTCTCAGAGCATTGAACTGTCTCTCTTTCAATTCGATGTCGTCGCGATATTTCCTCAGCAAAGCTCGAAGCTTTTCAACTTCCCTCCCCTTTGACTCAACCTCTTTAGCCTTTGACTCGGCCTCCGACTCAGCCTCTCTTATAATCTTCTGCAACAAATCCAATCTACTCTTCCTCTCTGCAACACATTTTTTGAGCTGATCGAATTCTCTTTCTTTCTCACCGAAAGAAGCATTCAAAGCGTGGAATTTGTTCTCCTTAACCTCGAGCTCTTCGCTATTTTCCTGAATCAGAACCACCAGAGACTCAATGTGCTTTTCGTTAAACTCAATCATTCTGGATCGCTCTTCGATCAGACTATCAACCTCATTCAACCGCTTCTCTTTGAGTTCAAGCGCGGAGCATATCTGCAACCGTTGGGCTTCCAATTCTTTCTCTTTCAAACCTATGTTGTTTTCGCGCTCCACGAGTTCTTGACGAAGGCTTTCAAGCTTAGTACGAGTGGAGTCCAAGTGTTTCTGTAGATCCTTCCATTGAAGGGTGATCAAGAGTACGGAAGAAGATTGAGAATGAAGCTCTTCCATGGCTTTGCATATACTACTCTGCTTCAACTCCGTAACCTTCAAGTCCGAAGCTATCTTCTCCATTAAGGAAACCCAAAAAAAAGAAAAAAAAAGAAAAATAAAAAAAAAAGAGAGAGAAAGAGAGAAAGGTGTAAGAAAACCCCAAAGCTTTACAGTTGAAGAAAGACCAAAAAAAGAAAGAACCCTAGCTAAAAGCAAATATACAAACAATCCGAGCGACAAAATTGAAAGAGAATCTTGAGTTGGTATTTTTGAATATTATGGTTTTTTGGGAATTGGGAAAGGATTAGGAGTCTGGAGGTTCTGACGGAAGCCGCTGCTTTTTGGTTGTTTGGGTTTAGGATCGTGGGCCCACTTACAATAAAGGGAGATTTTCCACGACCACCAGCCCACATCCCAATCTTAAAACCAAATTTAATTTTATTATTGTTTTGGAGATGGTGGGACCCGCTTTTGTGTTTGTACTGATAGTTCTAGTAGTAGGGAATAATCTCAAGTAGTCCCGGAGTGTAGAGTACTAAGCACTCCTGGTCATTCATTGACTGACACGTGTATTATCTCAAACAACTGGCTCGTGTATAATATTAATTACCCTAGGGTTTTGTGTGGTTAGCAGAAAATAATAATAATAATAATAATAATATCAAAACTAATAATAATAAAGAGTAGCAGCGGATGTTCGAGGCAAAAATGAAAAATAAACTTAAGTGGTAGTGACGGGTGGCTGATTATACAATACACGTCACTTCCCTCTAGAAGTGATTATCCATAACTACACCGACCATATACGACAAACTAATTTATTATTTTATATAAATTCATTTTTTTATATTAAATTTTTAGTTTTAAAAAAGTCAGAATAATATTAAATGCATTTAATTATCAATCCTCATTTCAGCAATAAATTGTTGTCTAGCAAAATTTTCCTAATTTCAACAATAAATTGTTGTATAGCAAAACTTTTGTTCATTTTCGAGTGCACAACGCGTTACTAATGGCTTTACTTCTTTTAATTTCATCCCTTATATTTTACTTCTTAAAGTAGATGACATATTCTATGGTTTATCAATAATGCAGCCTAACGAGGAAAAACCAAAAGCTAAAAGATAGTGATAAAAGGAATTGAACCATTGTCCTTTTTCTTTCACATACTTTTTGAAAAGGGTAGTTAGCACTTAGACCCTTTAATTATTATTAAGCCTTTTGTACTTGGATGTTTTTTTTTTTTTTTCTTTTTTCGCTCTTAAATTTTTCTTCCTTTTTTTTTTTTTTGGGGGGGGGGGGCATTTTGATCCTTTAATTATTATTTTTTTTCTATTTTTAATTGATTTAAAGCATACAGCACATTTGATACAACATGCACATATCTTCTAAAATTGTTTAATTTTGTAATTTTATAAAATGATTCAAGATCACAATGTTAAAGCTTAATAATTGAGGAGGCATAGATACTGAAAAACCTTTTAGAAAAAAAGTTTAAATAATATCTAATCAACCCATCTTTTATGCTAAACTCTTGTTAGCAAATGATCTGTTTAATTAAAAAAAAAGAACGAAACAATAAGCGACCGACAGAGGACATTTGATAATAGTTTAGAGTCACGCACAAGTTGTAATCTTGCTAGTAAAAATAAAAGTATCCCCACTATAGGTTTTTTTTTTTTTTTCCCCCTTCTTTTTTTTTTATTTTTTTTTTAAGATTAATTAAATGTCTTGCTTCCTTAAATAACAATATATATATATATGTGGAACCATCAAATCCAAGCCCTTTAACCCTTACTATTTCTAAAAGAAGGTCAAGCAACATTTCATGAATTTATTTTATCTGTTTTGTTTTAATATGTTTTCTGAATTAATTTTTTTATTTAATTATAGCATAATAAAATAAACGAAATTTGAAATTTTTGAGATCATTCTATCGGGCAATGGCGGTAGATACTCTAAGCATTTCATTAGTTATGTATCAATATTCCAACAAAAATATTTACATGCATCAAAAACCTCAATTTAAAAGGGACATACTTTGGCAGATGGTGCTACGACAGTCAGGGCAAACTCGCTTTGGACCAATAACTTCCACATAGATAGATAGTAGAGCAATTATACATAAAAAGTTTTAGCTACTTAGTTAAATAATATGTCATAAGTAGAGTAACGATTCAAAGATTAGTAATTAATTGGATGATATCTTAAATCTTTTTATTTTTTAAATATAAAAATCTATGTAGAAAACAAAACCTTAATATTAACCATGTTAGCACATAATATGTACCAGGAATAGATCACCAATGATAACCAAGATTTAAAATATCCAATATTTCTTTTATATTTCTATTTTTTGAAAGGATTGAAATAAAATTTAAATTTGATATGGAAATGGATAAAATTTTTATAATATTCATTGAAATTTTCGAAATTTCGACAAAATTTTCATAAAATATCTACATCAAATCATTAACAATTTGGTTAAAAAATTTATAATTTCCATTGAAATTTCAAAAATATCTTGGAATTTTTAAATTTTTTAAAAAAATTCATAAATATTATTGATATTTAGTAAAACTTTTATCAAATTAACTTCATTGTTAATTTTTTTACCCTTTAGTTGCTTTTTAAACATTTAGTGATATAAGCAAAGTAGAATGAATTGAATTAAATAACATTAACAAGCTCTATTTATTTATTGAATATCGATAAAGCAAAAATACCAATATTGTGGATTATATTTTTGAACTTTGGAAATCTTGTTGTTGAAAATATCTATTTTGCAAATGTGGATAAATAAATGATGAAACATATACATGTGAATTGTGAAATAATAATGTTTGTTTGAAAAATAATGGAAGATGATGATGAAGAGGGCAATCAAATGTACTAATGGATTAGAGATGTTCATTTAGATGATCATGAAAGGAATCCTGATTCAAAAATTGTTCAACGAACTGAAAAAGAACGAATAAAAGTTCAAAAAATGATTGCTGAATAAATAAATTCTAGTAATGGTGATTAATTTCAAAGGCTTATGAGAAAGCCAACTAGAACTACTAGTGCTTCAGCTCCATCAAGTGGTACACATTCACAATTTGAGACTCTTAGTAGTCACTCTAGCTCCAATGATGATGAAAATAACTTCAACAAATTATCTGAATTAGAAGTTAGAAGAGATAGTGGCCAAAGGAAATCACCAAGTCACAAAGTTTGATTAAGCCTATTTACTGGTGCACAATATTACACAAATGCAACATAAGATGAAGATCATGGAAGTAGAGATGCAAGTCAAGGATTCGGTGCTGTTGGAAAAGACTATATACGTAAAGAAAAATCTATAATGGAAATGTCACAAAAAAAAAATCAATTTCTATGAATTTTGGATCTATGAGGGTTGGAAGTCATTTTAATAATCCTTATTCAATGGATATGTAGGAAATGTCATCAAATAGCAACTCATGCGTACCATCTCAAACTCAACCATCAGAGAGTAGTAGTTATACACATAGTCGACCAATAATGCAAGATCTATATGTTTGGCATATTAATAATTATATATATGCAAAATTATCAGAGAGATATATTTTTTCATAACTACTTTTCACATTTCACATTTCAAAATCAAAATGAAGAAGAAATCGATAATTTTCAACCATCCAGAAATTTTATGTGGTATTAAAATGACATTTATGAACTACAATGCAATTGTAATAATCATTTTATATAATATAGTTAATAAATAATTTTATCATATATGTATTTTTTGATATATTTTTATTAATAATAATTCATCTATGATCATTAACGTTTATTATAAATCAATTTACTAAGAAGAATATAACATCAATTCAATATTTTAACAAATTTTATAATTAATTTGATAATTAATAAATTAAATAAAGTAATTCTAAAATTTCAATAAAATTTTTACTTTTTAAAACAAATTTTCACCATTTTTTATAATTTTTTATCGATATTCGATATTTTCTGATATTTACATGGAAATTTACGTATTTTAAACTCTCGATATTTCCATTGATATCGATTTTTTGAACAACAAATACCAATAAATATCTTTTTTCCTAAAACAAACTATCATACACAACCACTGAGCCACATAAAAATTTGCCAAACTACATTCATTATTAACATTAGGTTGAAATATGGATCTTTTTATTTATTTGTTTATTTACTTTTTTTTTCCTTTTCTTTTTTTGGGTAATTGAATACGGATTTTCTTGGTAACAACAAAGGAAAAGAGAAATAACAGCTTCTTGGTAACAACAAAGGTAAAGAAAAATAACAGACAAACTTCTACGTAATGCTCCATAATCAGGCACGTGAAAATTTGCCACCTATATTCACATTCAGTTGAATACGGATCTTCTTCGTAACAAAAAAGTCCTGGATGTAGTTTTTAATCAGACATACGAAAGGAAAAATGACAAACATGGGAGGAAATTACAGTTTGAAAGACCTTGTTTTGAACCCTTTTTTAATTTGTAAGCAGATGATTTGAAGACTATAACCTTTAAGCTGAATTTCTGGAAAAACCGTCATCAAGCCTTTATGCGAACCACAAATGAACCTGTTCAATATTTTATAACAACTATTACTTTGAAATACATGCCATTCAATTACGATTAAATAAATCGATCAGTAAATAATGCAACTTAACAACACACCATATAAAAGAACCTGAGACAAGAAAACAAATATTAGGAAGAGGAAATTAGTGAGAAAAAGAATAAGATTCTTATATAAAGGAAAAATAGATTGAGAAACTGACTATAGGACGTAGATGAAAGGCAAACCAGGTCCCAGGGTCAGTCAGGAAGAAACAAACATATAGACATACTGTACAACCAATTATAATCTAGTTATGATTGAATGATGCCCAAAAAAAAAAAGTATAGCCATGCTGGCAAGTCTTAAGTCAATACAGGGCTAGAGAGAGCACCTAGTTCATATTAAGTTTATTCCAGGTTTTTTGGTATCTAAGCTTGCCAAGATAACAAGCTTTAAAATTCATCCTCACATTTTTACAGTTTCATGGATTACTTAATATCTGAGAGCAATACCAGATTTGCTTATTGCTAAAGTTCCTTAATTTTCTATCAAAACAATAAAGTAACCTCTAGGATGCAGCATGGAGAGAGAAGTCACTTCACTTCCCTCCAAAACAACTCAAGTAAGACAAGTAAATAAATAATAAAGAAAGCTAAAAGGCTACACAATTTCTCTATATTGGGAGTTAGATAATCAATGAACAATATATGAGAGTTGAAAAGTAGCATGATATAAAAAATCAACAAGCACATGCTCATAAATGATCATATGACAAATGCATAAAATAATTGAGGTGTAAGAATCTTTAAGATTGAATAACCCTATTGAGGCAATGAGCAAACTGAAATCAAGGTTTCTATTATATCAGAAGGGTAGGATTATCCTTATAACACTACATATATCATAGATCCTTATAAGGTAGAACGAAATGTACAAAACCAATGATGACAAATAAAAGGAAAGCATTAAGGGAAAAGCAAATATAAAACAATGGAGAAAATGTGAAACTGTAAAGATCATCCAAAAAAGCCAGAAAGGTCATGATTGAGGGCTTATAATTTAAATATAATTTGATATGCATTGAAAGATATCAAAAAGCTAAAACACTCAAGAAAAAGTAACTCACATGCAGGAAGGTTGGACATATCTGCAGAAACTGCACAAGGGATCCCTAAATTAGAAAGAGCACCCCTTATAATTCCACAAGGGAAATAGAGATGCATGCTTGTCATTTGTGCTGCCTTGTTTTCAGCTGCCTCAGGATTATCTTGAGATAAATCTCCATTTTCAGATGGATCAATTGACATGCGTGACAGCCAACGAAACTTATTATCTTGCAATACAAAGGTACCCTGAAAGACATTACAAAGCCACTCTGTCAAATTTAAGCAAAGACGCATTTTACTTGATTCGGTTCTTCTTCTAGAGCTTACTCTATGATTGGTCTTCAAGTTGTCTATCTGCTTCTTGAATAGCTCAGACCAGAAATCTTTGCAGATGAACTTGATTGCCTCTAGATGATCATTAAACCGAGGGCGTTCCATGGTGTACCTAAAAAGTTAAGAAATTAATTTTGATTATATAACTATACGCATATGCACACCTATATAACTAGTTCAAAATATACAAATTAAGTTACTGAAATCCAAAGATGGATTCTATTTACATGTTATGGTGTTCATTGCTTCAAACAAAATTCTTCCTTAAATACAAACTATATAATCAGACTTAATTTCCTAAAGGGCACAAAACACACTTTTCAAATTCGTATCTCTAACACTTTTTTTTCCTACATTTTCACAGTAATCAAACACACTATTACTGAAGCTTAAAAATTTTCCAATAATCAAAGTGGCCCAATAAACCATATATGTTATTTTTCTTTAATCATATTCCGATCAATTTGATTTATTCCGCAGAACATCATAAAACCCAAATTAAACTGAGTCAGATCTAAAGGCCAAACCTTGAAATCATCAAAAACCCTTAACAAAAGAGAACAAATCATTTCCTCGGAAAATGAGAATACAAAATTGAATTAAAAGAAAGTAATATAGGCCAATAAGAAAGCAAGGGGAAAAAAAGAAGAAGAAAAAAGTGTACCGTTCGGAGAGCTGATGGCCGACCTGGTAACCAATGGCCTCGATCCTACGAGCAGCGAGCTCTGGCTTATTGGCGTAGAACCGATTGCAGTAAGTGGAAACCATCTCCGTCAGTATACTATCCACGCAGCTTTCTGCGACCTCTCTTCCCATTCTCTCTCTCTCTCTCTCTCTCTCTCTCTCTGTGTTCTACTCTGCTATGCTTTCTCTCCCTTTCTTCTTTTTCTCTTTGCTTCCCACTGGCTATCATGGGCTTGAGCACAGAGGATTAAATGGCTCTCACCCTCTATATGGGCCTTAAGGTCAAGGTCTTACTTGACATACCTGAGTCCACAAGTGAAATTTTATGAAAATATATTTTTTCAAATTTTTTGTATGTTAGAAAACAATAAGGGACTTGAAATAGGAATTGTATAAAATGGAATAATTTTAACTAATAATTTTTTTTTTTGGGACAATTTGTCTCATTCTAAATACACCACCAAAAAATATTCAAGTGGATTGGTGTTTTAGCGTTCTCGCATGCACACATGTAACATTTTATAAATATTTTGTAATTTACATCCAATATATCGACTAATGATATATAATAATGAATAAAGATATTCATCATACTCCAAATCCTATTTTAATTGACTGTTTAAATTGTATATAATATTGGTTCAAACTTTGAATCTTTTGTACCAAAAAAATTTGTAATAATCACATATATAAATTCTCAATTTTAATTTAGGAATAAAACCCACTGTTTTAATAATTCGAACTCGAATCTTTTCCAAAAAAAAAATAATAATAATATAAATAAAATACTGTAATTATATGAAGCACAAACTAAGTAATGTAACAATTTTACTAAAAAAACAGAGAAATGAAGGATCTCTATTTATTTAATTTATTCTGATTTAGAAAACGCTTTCACATGTAATAGGATCCTTATAATTCTATATAATTGATTCAACAACCAATGCAATTGTTATGTAGTAAGTTGCAGCGAGGGGGTGTATGGCATTCAGGAGGACATTGCCAATCTATACAGTCTTTGTCGGATTGACAGCCATATTTTGAAGGTTTCAAAACCTCTGTAAACTCATTGCAAATGCACTTGCACTCCCCATTAATAGAGCAATAGCCATTCTCACAACCCTTCTTATCACAATAATCTATGCAATCCGAAGCCTTCTTACATTTGCCTTCTAATTGCAAACCTGCATATACATACATACACATATATTATTACTTACGATTTCAAGTTTTTCAAAACATGCAGATATATATATATATATATATATTTGGAGAGAGAGAAGAGAGAGAGAGAGAGAGAGAGAGATGCAGGCTTACTCGTTGCAGCAAATAGGAGGAGAAACAAGCAGACTAATTTGAGTGAAACAGTAACCTTCAACATTTTTTAGGAATTGTATGATAGTGCTATGCTAGCTAGCTCTCCTTCACAAACTACGACTAATTTTGTGGTTTTATTTTGAAGCTAGAATATAAATAGAGAATTGGGTAGTTATAATTTTGTGGTTTTACTTATAAGGTAAAATATTTAGTGATAACTGTATAATTTTCTTCCCATTTAATTTCTTTTAGAGCATTTCTAATGAAAATGTGAGACATTGTGAAAGAAAAATGTCACATAAATGATATAAATAGTGTTTAAAAAAAATTATACTCTAATAATAAATGTATAAATATCAAGTTGATTTGATTTAGACCTGTCAAAGTATATATTTACTTCTAAAAGCTATATTAGATATTGTTAAGTTTTTTTAACAAGTAAAATTTTTCTTAAAAGTTTTAAAAAAAAAGTTAATAAAATATATAATTAATCAATAATCATAAATAACTGTTGTACATATTATCAGTTGAAAACAAAATTGGAAAACAAATTTAGAGCGTCTTTGTTAATGCTTTTAGAACTCTTATAAATGCTTCCAAAAAAGACAAATAAATAATTAAATAAATAAAACTTGTGATTATATTTGGCCAAGAATTAAAAAGTGTTAATATGATAATAAATAAATAAATAAATAAACATTAAAAGTGCTTTTAAGAGAAGCACCTAAGTTGGCATACAAATAAATTAAAATGCATACACGCATACAATCACTTTGTGTCCACAAAAAAGTGACTCTGTCAGCAAAATAAAACCTTAAGTGTGACACTTTTGTGACAAATATAAGTGTGACTTTGATTGCTTAGAAACAAGGATTTTCTATATTTTTATATTTGGGTTTCTCATTGATAAGGATGAAAAATTAAAATTTATATTTGGGCTTCAAAAAAATTATGATATTTTCATACTTTCTAGTATATGTATAATGGCGCTGTCTCTTTCATTTCCTCTGCCTGATATACCTTCATTAAAATGAAATTTGTGGTTTATTTATTTATTTAATTTCCCTCCAGCTTCTATAGGCTTATCGTCTTGGGTCTTTTACTTTAAGATTGGACTCAGAGGATTGAGGGCCCTCACCGCCACATGGGCCTGAGATCAATGCTCGGAGATAACGGAGAGATCTATGGCAAATTGCCAATCAATAATATTAACTAGAAATTCCATCTTTTAAAATTCATTTTAATACATTGACTTTATTCCCTAAACACGTGTTGGACCGACCAACAACAGAACATGATCAAAAGTCTTAATGCGAGCAACAATAACAAATCCTTCAGCTAAAAAGAGAAATCATAGACTTCTTTTGACTTCTATAAACATATTACCTAATTGAAAGTCAGACTGCATATAACACATATATATGATTAATATTTCCAATTCTCATCCTCCAGTTCCCTATTGAAAAAAAAAGAAAAAAAAGAAAAAAACAAAAGAAAGATGGAGACAAACGGATATCCAATTTACATATTTTCAGTTCGGTCCCAACTCACGAGTAGGTATCGAATCTGGCGCCCCAGGCTACCATCAAAACAAACTAGATTCTTGTCTATCAACCAGCGTAAAAGTATTTTATAGAAAGCTCTTCTTCTCCTTTTTCTTTCGTAAGGTAAAAAACAAAAAAGAAAACGAATTGGCATATACATGCAGCAACTAGCACTCCTGAAGTATACTCTGGCCAGTGTAAACATGCTGACCATCCCTTTCTTTTCCTCCTTTCCACATTTACAACGAGAGGAGGGATTTTTATGCCTATATTTCTAACTAAAAGACATAGCATATCACTTTTATGCACCAAGATCTTCGGTTCAGGGGTGTAAACGGTATCCAAGAGCAACACTAATAAGTGCTACCATACAAACATACAGTAGAGGGAACCCAACTTGAACTCTCTTCACACCTCGTTTACTCAATTCTATCTGCATTTGAGACAAAAAAGAAATTGTTGTCACAAACTCAGTTGAGTAAATCTTAGATGCAGAAATAACTTTTGGGTGGGGGGGAATGATGTTCTTAAAGAGCTTGGCATTCGCATGTTATATTTTTTTTCATAATAAAAAATGAACATTTGCAATTTACAACAAGACAACAGCATTTCTGCAGAGATACCAAGTGAATTCAGACCTCAAACCAATCCCTCCCTAACACTTTACCAAGTCAATGTTTCCATCCGAATTATTCTTACATTTTTGTTTTGTTTTTTTAACTCATCACTACTCATTCTTTACCTGAGGTACTAGCAAAAGAGATCATAATTGCTCAATCCGTCAGAAAGCACGAAGTTGGAAATTAGCAGCATATAAAAAGCAGATATAGAAAAAGCAATTAACAGGCTTTGGAGAAAAAACCAAAAACCTACCAATTCACGCATTTAATCAGCCAGCATACACTGATGACCAATAATTTCAAAAGTCAACATGAATATTATAGGATCCAAACAGGACATTGGCTAAACTAAAGAAACACTAGAGAAAACTATGATGGGTTCAAGAAATTACTAATGTCTCCTGTAAGATCTTTCTCTCTTCGATGCTTGAAGTCCTCTCAACAGTCAGCTTTGAAATAATAACTTCAGCCTGCAACGAGAAAGAAAACTTCATCACGATGAGCTTCGAAAAATAAAGAGCAGGAATACAACCCAAGTGTGTCATTGTCAAAGGCAACAATGTTACAAAATTATCCATTCCGCAAAAAACATAAAACAAGCATATCAAGTGACAATTGGGGAATAGAATGATTGTTAGCCATTAACTGTGAGCAGACTATTATGGCTATAACTAACTAAGTGGGTATCACATAAACTGAGTTATCTGTGAAAAGCTTGTAAAAATAAAAGCCAACTCCAAAGAAAAATGAGAGTCAGCTAACAAGGTGTCTTCATTTCCAATTGGGCAGGCCAAACAAAATACGATTACAAAAAGAAAGTAGAAATCTGGATAAAAATCACAAAGTAGAATTCCTATAGTCCTGATTCCCCATGCAATTGGCATTTCGCAGGTGAAAGATAAGAAGCACAAACTCATTAATTATACTACTGATCTAAACAGCATTTCTGAAAAGACCAACCTTACTTAGCTTTAATTCCACTTCACTTAGTTTTGACTTCATCTCCTCAATATCTTTCACTAACTTTAACGATTCAACATCCTTTGCTGGCTTCAACTCAACATCCTCTTTTGGCTTCAACTCAATATCCTCTGCCGGTTTCAGCACAACATACTCTGCTGGCTTCAACTCAGCATCCCTTGCTGGCCCCATCTCAATATCCTTCACTGGCTTTGTCTCACTCTCAACAGCCTCAACTGGGTTCAACTCAACATCCTCCACTGGCTTCAGTTCCACATCCTTCATTTGTTTCAACTCTGAATCCCTTGCTGGCTTCAAATCTAAATCCTCCTTTGGTTGTGTCTCCTCAATACTTACCATTTTGGATTCCCCCACATCCTTGATAATCTGAGACATTAAAAGACCACAATCTTATATCCTAAAAGCAAATTTGTCATACTTTTGCATGGAAACTTAAACCACTTAATTGCATTTTATAAATAACTAAACAAATATACAAAGAACTGCCCCTAAAAAACAGGAATTATTAACCCATTATGTCCTATAATACTCAATTCCGACGGGTCCTCAAAGTTAACATAAGTTCCACCGGAAAATAAATAAATAAAAAGAGTCTTTCGAGAAAATCATGCTGAAATAAAGATCTTTGTTCAAGAGATTGGTCAAATAAGTAGAGTTTCTCTAACCGTATGCTGTCTTGAGAAGATTTCAGCTCCATTCAAAGTTTGATCTTTAAGAACTGAAGCTTCATGGCCCAGCCCCTTCTTCAAGGATCCAGTAATAGGATACAGCATTGGTGACTGAGGTGGGCTCATAAGAATCACTCGCAGCTTCTTCTCTTCGACGTACTTGTCACCACTTTTAACAAACTGCCAACAGAACCAATGAGAAACCATAACTGAAAATTAAGACTGACTATAGCCATAAACACTTACCATGCTACCTGTAATGTCCTCATCACTTGTACTAGCAGACACAATTGTGCTCTGGATTAAGAACTTATCTTTGCACTCAAAATCAATTGGAGCTGTACGTGGAGCTTGCATTGTAACTACATCATAATTTCATAGAATGAGTCAAAAAGATACAAAATAAGGGGCAAAAATTAAAATATGACAAATTTACAATCAGAAAGTAAAATGCGGATCAAGTAATATATCTTCTCAGAACAATAGATAACATTAATACGGTTAGTTCAATATACAGGTTTCCAATTAACAATAAAATTACTTAGCATGGACATCAAAGAAATCATATAATAGCTATGGCATTTGCACATCATCCTACAACAGATTTTCTTATTAGCCACTTTCCTCAACCACTGCAACCATCGATTTGCCAGAACCTATGTAATTGTAAACTAATATTTTGATTAGCAATTATTCCTGGTCCTTCAATCTCTTAGAAAAGCTTTACTTGGAAAGAAAGTAAAAAAACTTCAACAATAAACAAACATGTGATACATCATTCCTCTTATAAAACTATCTAAAAGTTCAAACCATACATTACAAGACAATAAAAACGAAATCAGCATCATCATGTTCACAAGAACATAGTCAAAATGAAATCTATCAACGTATGGGAAAAATGAATAAATAAAAAAATAAAAAGAAACCTGTAAAATCACAGATAGATTTTGGCAGTATAACACCAACATTAGGTCGTACACAGTATTTCTTAGGAGATGTGGTTTTGACCTGCCAACAATAACATTACAGCATTATATATAACCATGATGCTAGACATTTTTATCACAGTTCACTGATCATCAGAACAAACAATATGCATTATACCTTAAAAGCAACATGACTGTCAGTGTTATTGGTGAGACGAATAGAGCAGGAGCTTTGCTTCTTCAACTCACCTACAGAAAAACAAGCACACAATTAATAGACCAATTTAGAAATTTAGAAATCATCCTTTGAATGAAATAAACTAAAATAGTGAGATTCAACCCCTATCTCATTTCATAGGCTAGGCGACCATGTACCAGCCTTACGTAGGCTAGAACATGAATAATACCTACAGATCAAATTTTTTAAAGCCATGAAACTGTTCCTAGTTATATCATTTGGCAAGGATGCACATTAACATGCTACAATCCTCATAATTTAAGTCATGGCCTCAACAACGATGCCCTATTCTCGTGCAAAAGCTCGGAAGAAAAGATAAATTGAAAGGAAACACGAAGAAAGGAGCGAAACTAGTTATGAGTTCAGTAATAATGAACCCACAAAAAAAACAGTAATTTTGTTCTACCATAATCAAAACTACGCAGGTGAAATACATGGAAAGTTGAAAACGTAAATATATAAACAGATTTCAATAACAATTAGACATATCACAACAAAACTACATCAACGAACAAGATAAAGAAATTCACTTAACGGGCCATGCTCCAAAAGTGAACTCACTTATAAATTTCAGTTCTTTGGGTTGAATTTCCAAAATTTGTGCACTCATTTCTCCTTCCTAAACAGCGAGCGCAAAAGTGATCCTTAGTTTAACGCCAGCCACCGATACCAAAATCTCCTTTAACGCCAGCCACCGATACCAAAATCTCCTTTACCCTGCAAAATCAAGGAAATATAGAAGATACACAAAATAATAATAATAATAATAAATACATAAATAAATAATAAAAAAGTTCCCTGCATAAAATATATAATTTACGTGTGGGTGCGCACACGGACGCAGATATATTAATGACCAACCGACCGTTTGGTTCAAGAGAAAAGTTTAGAATTCAAAAGATATATGAATAAGATATTAAACTACTCATTATTGGGACCCATAAGAAAATTACAAAGATGAGAAAATGCAAAATTAAAATAGTTCCACGCGCTGGATCTCAAGTGCCCCCCAAAAGCATTGAATCATAGGATTCTGAGAATCAATACCCTTTTTCCTTTACTCTGTTTTCTCAGCAATCAAACACAGAGAGAGAGAGAGAGAGAGAGAGAGAGAAAATCTGTCCCCAGCTTCTCAAACCTGTACTCCACCAAACTTAAAAATTCAATTTGATTGCCATTCAGAGTCTGTCTCAAACCCGAGCTAAAAATCGACTCGAATTCCAACTCGCTCATATGACTAAGAAGTCAAAAGCAAAGTCATCCAAACAAAACGTCTCGGAATCAAAGACTCAAAAACCGAAGGACATAAAAACCAAACTCCGAGTCACTCCCAACTCGTTTCCTAATATAATTCCAAACAAACTCCGACCCATTCTCTGGACTCCGATCGATCAACAAAACTCTCCTCAGCCAAACAACAACGCTGTTCTCGGATGCATCGACTCCAATCAAGTCTTCTTTCACAAGTCAATTTGAAAGTCAACATTCATGGTACGAGGCAGAAACCAACAAAAAAAAAAAAAAGGAGATGAAAAACTTACCGATTTGAGCGTAGTAACTTGTAAGAGGAACAGAAAATTAGAGAGACAGAGATACAGAGAGAGAGAAAAGAAAAAGAAGAAAAACGAGATGGCGTGGAAATGGAGCTATTGAATTTGGAAGAAATATACCTATATATGTGTGTGTATATATATATTATATATAATATATGTATATAGAATAAAAACAAAGGCTAAGCCTTGGTTGTATATGCCTGTTGATTATTCCAAGTACGGGGACAAACCCTAGGATTCTAGAGAGAGAGAGAGAGAGAGAGAGGTTTAGAGAGAGAAAGAAAGAAGGCCTGGCTTGCTTTGGTAGTCTAAATCACGGTGGAGTTGAGAGGGAACTGAGCAAGTGAAAGACTGAAAGCGAAATTTATACATACATGTTGTGGCGTTAGTTGTACCGGTCGTTTGGACCGCGCGGTTCGGGTTTGAGTCCAACAGAAGTAATACAAAAAGCAAACAAGGATCCGACTTTGGAGCCCCTGATTTTGCTTCATTTTTCACGAATTTACTTTCTTTTTTTTTTTTGAACATATAAAAAATATTTTATCGCACATTCTTTTTGGGAGGGCAATTATTCTTACAAAATTCCTAGCTGTAAAAAAAAAAAAAAATGTTTAGTGTCAATTTTACATCGTAAAATTAATTAATTTTTGCATGAGGATTGGTAGCAATCAGCTACTGCCATTGTCAATAAAAATGGTATTGTTTTAGAAGTTTAGAGGGACAATTATCTGATTAATTAAATGGTAACTAAGCCCATAACAAACAAGCCAGGACAAATTTTTAAAAAAAATAATAATTATGTAATAACAATAAAAAGCCAAGAGAATGAAGTATTTGCTTTATTCTGATTTTTTTATTTGCGTGTGCGTGTGTATGAGAAATGGTATTTATAGGAAATATAAAAGTGGACAGTGTGAGAGATGCTTGACATTTGTCCTTTTATGCATGCTAAAAAAACCAGAAGAATTGTGTTATAGAGACAGAAAAAGTTAATAAATTTGAGTAAAATGGCCAAAATATGAGATGAAAGCAAACAGCAAGGCTACAGTAATGGCATTTCCCATCTTGGGCAGAGTCCTATACTCTCTTTCCTCTCAACTGGCACCACTTCTTCTGCCTCAATAATGTTATAATACTATTTTTTTTGATAATTGAACATTATATTATTATTAAATTCAACTGTGTTGGATTGTTTAATAAGAAATTCTTTGTTTATATAATAATTATAACTAAATTTGGGTTATAGCCTTTGTGTTGTGGAGCAG
Organism: Ziziphus jujuba; assembly: GCF_031755915.1. Lineage (NCBI taxonomy): Eukaryota > Viridiplantae > Streptophyta > Magnoliopsida > Rosales > Rhamnaceae > Ziziphus > Ziziphus jujuba. Next base: position 23,064,910 of record NC_083388.1, read on the forward strand.
CGGGGATCTGTTTATATAGAAACATAGAATAAATATATAGTTTAATGATGCATTAACTTTAACGCAAAATTAAGGAATTGATAAAATTTATACCAAATGTATCTTAAAGTGAATTAAATAATAGTACTATAAAAAAATAAAATAATTGTATAATGCATATATTAAAACTTAAGAATTCATGCAGTGGGAAATGGAGCTCTACAACTCCAATGACATTTTTATTCCCTTTTTTGATGTCTATCTCTGTTAATTAATTTATAGATTTTATATATACAATAAACTATAAAATTGAAAGATGTAAAAATAGAAAATGGATATTTTATTATTTTATTTATGATTTGATTTTGTTTGCTTTTAAAGGTTCAAAGCTTTAAAGACAGAGATCAAAAGGTTACTCCCACAATCATATCAGCAATTTCTTGTTTATCCTTCTAATACTGTTAAAATGTAGTAATTCACCTTTCGGCATAGAAATGCTGACCAACTTTTTTCATCTAAAGGATGAACAAGATTTCATAAAAGGAGGATCGATTAATAAAATATAATTATATATTTTTATATATGTATGTATAAGTACAACCATATTTATAAAAAAAAGAGTACATATATTCCATAATTTCCTTTTCATAAAGTTGAGATTTTTATGCCTTTCGAAGAAACTTTAGAATAATTCATAAATATATTGTCTGCTTTTAATTTTCCTACGGTTTATAATGTATAATGATATTTTTATAATGTTTCTTTAAGTTTATTTTATTTAGTTTTCTTCTGCATTGTCAAATATTGCCGAACAAAAAACTTCATATTTTAATATAGTTGTTGGAAAGATGTTTTGATTATATATTGACATTATATGTGTCTCAAGGTTGAATCTTTAATTACTGAATGCTAGTTTATTTTTGTTTTTTAAATTCTACATTAAAATCTAAAAAACATATATAAAACATACAACCTTAAATCAATATATAACATAAACATATCATATTTTTATACCCAACCAGTGATAAAATCTCTAAAATAATCTCTAATTTAGCTGTATATGCAGAGCTAGATTGAAAATTCCATCCATTACACTAGAAAAAAATGACAATAAGATCTCGTGCTCGTTACTTTTAAAAGAAAGATTCTTATATAAATTAAATTAATTAAGCTCACTAGTTGCTTCTAGTTCATCAGCTTAGTTATAGGAATGCATATTATTGTCGCATTATTACACGACCTTTTGTATTTAAAAGAAATAAAGAAAAAAAAAATCCGAAAACATGAGCACAAATGGGGCACCTTAAAAGGGCGATGAAAAGCCGGCTTTTTCGGATTCCATTACAAGAACATCATATCTATTAGCCAAGACGTCATTATCAAAAGGGTTCTCAAATACTCTCAAAAAGGTTTCCACCTGTCAAAGCTATGCAATGAACACCAACCTTATAAAATTTTCTAATATTGGAAACCAACTTTTTCTTTCTTTTTAATTTGTATACAAATTTTTTTTTATGTGGTTGTAAAATTTTGAAAATGCCCATATAACATTTTTAAGTACAATTTGTTTTTTTTTGTAGAAAAGGAAAGAGAAAAAGAAAAGAAAGAAATAGCGGAAAACATATAAAAGTGGACTATAATTATTAGTTATCACTTTAATGGCTAACAAATAGTCAAATGTGCAAACCACAGAGATTACAAATCTATGGTATATGTCATACATGAAATTAATTATCATGGCCATGAAAATGAAATAGAACCTACTAGTTAGTTGAGAAATTTTGAAAAAATAGGCCCCTGAGGAAATTAATAAAAAAAATAAATGTATCATTTCCATGAAAACCCGTTTCTCAAGCTTTCCTCCAACTGCCATTTTTCACGGACAGCAACTCAACGAAACAATCAAACATCAAACTCAACATGCTGGCCCATCAAACACATCCGTGGGTCCCACATATACAATTTGCATTTATTACATGCCACATGGGCTTTGTGATGCAAATGATCAATTATTAATTCTGAAAAATCAAAATTTTCTGTGGTAATCCCAAATACACAATTTGCATTTATTAAATGCCACATGGGCTTTGTGCTGCAAATTGTCAATTATTAATTCTGAAAAATCAAAATTTTCTGTGGTGATCAATTTTTAAGTGAACTTGAGAGTTAATTTTTTTCCCCAAAAAAAAAAAAAAAAAAAAAGGAAGGGAAAACAGAATTGGGTATTTATCATGAGGCATTTAATAAATAAATTCGATAATATCGGAGTGAGAATAATATTTAATTCCATTGGGGAATATTTTTTTTTTTTAAACAAGAAGAAACTATAATTGGGGATAGTATCACTTACAAATAGTTTCTTATTAAGATGATTTGTGTTTAAAGATATTGGAACTTAATAAAAGTTTTACCATATTGAAGAGAACTAAGAATTAAATTACTGACTGTAAATGATAATTAAAATAAATAAAATGATAAATTCCTATATACTATTATTAAAAACAAAAAACAAAAAAATCCTCAAACAATTAAAGTGAGAGAGCGGATACAATTCCCTTTTTTTTGGGTCAATCACTCAATAATAATTAAAAAAATATTAATGCCACAAGGCCTGGTTAACCGACACCGAAACGTTTCAGCCCAACCCATTGTCCGATAACCCAGGCCCAATAGATAAGTATTCCATTTCCAGCAGAACACATAGTACTCATTTTTTATCTGCTTATTTGGATCAGTCAAAGTTTCTCTCACTTTGAAAATGACAGATGTCAAAGACTCAGAATAGAAAACCCTTCCTTGTCAATATCAAAAACAATATATAAAAAACTGGTAAATACAAAGAGAGCCTCTCCGAACCAACCACCTTTCTTTTTTCACTTTTCCACTCCCCTCGTACCCTCCGCCTCTTCCCTCTCATCTCTCTACTAGACTTTTACGATCCCTGCATGGCGGCCATCCCAGCAGCTTCGATCTCTATTCGCTCTCGCCCTTCTCAGCTGCAAAAGAGCCTGGTACTTCTCATATTTTATTCTTTCTTTTGTGGGTTTTCTCTATTGATCTCTGTTTTACATGTATTGCTTTTTCTTGACAAATTACAATTCCTTATTATTATTTTTTTTTAATGAAACTTTCGTATTGAATATTGGGTTGTTTTAATATGTTTATAAGTTTTTTTAATTATTGTTTATGGTTTATGAGGAATTATATGTTTAATCTAAGTTGTGATGCCAAATGGGTTGAGATGTTGTGTGAATTTTGTTGATGTATTTTGTAATTTTGTTCTCAAAATCATTGTAAAGATTAAAACTTTTATATATGGATGTGTGGGAATCAAGCATCCATGTACATGTTCTGTTTGAACTTTGCCAATTTGCGGAAATGGGTATTTTGTTATTGATATTATTTAACTATCTACTAATGTTTTGATATGTTGAACAGGGAACATCCAGGAGTTTGGGTTTGAAATCAGTTTCGCTTTCTGATTATGGAAGAAGCTCTCTCTCATTTACATCACGACCTCGTTCAATGCGCCTACGAGTTTCCTGCGCCGTAAGTTTTTTTCCACTCAGTGAAGTCTTCTTCATATTGTGTTCTCAATTATTTGTTCAAGATGCACCATTTGGTACCGTAGGAGAAAACAAGATTGATTCTTTGCAGATATCAAACGTAAGTTACTGGTTTACTGGTTCTGGACGTGGTGATTGTTAATATCTAGGAGCAAATGTCAATATGTCATACATATAAAACTGGTATATGATTGCTTCCAATTTGTTAGCCTTTGCAATTCATTGATTGATACTGTGTACTTCAAATGCTACCTACTTATTACCACTGAGTCATTTTCATTTCATGTGCTTTTATGACCTCTGTATGAATGTTTTTTGCGGGTGTTTGCAACTGTCTATTATGCTAGTTGTACTAATGAGAGATATGTATCTCAAATGTCATTGAGCAGGCCAAGCCAGAGACCGTGAAGAAGGTGTGTGATATAGTAAGGAAACAATTGGCCGTACCTGATGACTCCAAAATTGATGGCGAGTCAAAATTTGCGGCCCTAGGAGCTGATTCTCTCGATACGGTACCCTGCAATTATCTTTTAACTTTGACTTGGTACCCATAAGTTATTTAAGCAATGGTGGAAGCTCCTCTGCTTGTTCTTTAGAGATATGCCATTCATTAGTCTTGTTGGCTTGGGCACTTTTTGTTAATCTCTTATGGATTTCTTACCAATGTTAATGTTGTTAATCAACAATTTTTCCCATATAACAAGAGAATCTTATATTATTCAGCACCACCCTTATGGTATGCATGTAGTGCAGTTATAGATGAACTAGAACCAACATTTGTTGTCTTTCTTGTTCTTTCTTCCTTTGTTCCTCTGTTTCTCTTCTGCTATATGTAGTAAGTTGCTTTTAAATTGATCCTGCTAAAACTAGCATATGTGAATGCCATCGTTGTAGGTCGAGATTGTGATGGGACTCGAGGAAGAATTTGGAATAAGCGTGGAAGAGGAGAGTGCGCAGAGCATCACAACTGTTCAGGAGGCTGCAGATCTCATTGAGAAGCTCATAGAGAAGAACAAGGCTTAGAAGAAAGAAATGAAAATCTAGTCGCAGAGGCAAAATTTACAACACATTCCAGCATGCTCTGGATATATATTTAGCATTCTAGTTATGATGTCGATCCTGTTTGTGTCAACTCCGAAGTGAACGTAGTTGTTGTTTTGTCCTTCACTGATAAAATGAACCTCTGTTTGCATCATGAACTTTCCCTTTTAAAATTTCGTTTAACGCGTACCTTGTTCTTTCCATTCGATTTGTTATGGTTGACATATATATACATATATATATATATGTATATATATATATATGTATCCTATTCCTACCACAACCCAAAAATAATCATATGTATATGGTAGGAGATAATTACACTGCAATTGGTTGATAAATATGACTCCTAAGCCGGACATTTCACCATGAAATGAATATGGGCTGGTTCTCAACTTCAATCTATATATCATTTTAACCAGGAGGAAGATATATGCCTCTTATCAAGTCTATGCTTAAGCTACAAGGAAGGTTTTGATGAGCGAAACGCCTAGATACATAAAATGGGCTCATGATAATTGATATTTACTCTGTTCTCTGCTTGTGCAGTGTTTCCATGCTTGGTGTCAGGCTCGATACGATGCGCTCTGTTTTCCCTTTTTCTTCTTCTTTGTTTTTTTTTTTCTTGGAGCTGGTTTTATTGGTCGAGTATTAATAAAAACAGAAAGACTGAAACAAATTATTGCCCCTTAGAGGGAGAATACCAATGGAAATATTAGACATTTTTTTTTTTTTTTTTTTTTGAAGAGAAAAGAAATCCTCTGGAGGAGTAAACAAACTCAAGAGAAACGATTCAAAGCAAACAATTAACCGATGACCATCTTCCAGCTTTTAGTAATTACCGGTCCCAAACTAGTTTAAATTTTGCAAAATATTGGGCGAGAGGATGAAGATATAAATTAGATAGAATTTGTCCTCGCACTTTATTCGACTTTTAACCCTAAAACGTTACCAAAACATTAGATATGCAGCATCCTTTTCCTTTTTTTTAAAACCTTTTTATCTTTTATTTTATAATACATTTTACACTTGACATTTTAAAAGAACTAATTTAAAGCAGGTTCATATCCTACAGACTTTATACCCTCCAAAACCCTAGACAAAACTACGAAACTCCGCAAGCAATGTAAAATATGATTTGCAAAGATAATACAGACAGTAGACACTAATAAAAGTACAAGGGTTTTTAACATCTAGCAGAATATTCACTATTATTTACAGCAAGCGTATAGGATGAGTAAATTTTGTGATCCAGAGGTCGTTGCCACATTACTCCCAATCAGCATCAAAGAAACCAGCATCTTTCATCTCCGAATAGTAAACATTTTCCAAATTCAGATCTTCCTCCTATATTAGACCAAAAATTATGAATCCATTAAACATAAGCAACGTATAAATGTCTTTGAATAACTAGTAATACCAGTAGAAGATGCAATAGATGAATGCTGACCTGGAAAAAGTCTGCGAGAAATGTTATGTATATAAGAGGAAGATAGAATGCATGGTAGCATACAATAGTGGCACTGTATAACCTGCAATGCAAGTATGAAAGAAGCATAAATACAAAGGCCCTTCAGAATGTCACACTAAATACAAGTCCAAATGGAAACTTTTAGCTCCAAACAACCAATTTATAATTACCAGAAGCCAAACCCAGCCCCATTTCCAGTAATACCACAAGCAAGAAGTGCTAGTCCGTTCAACAAGAACATGATAGCAGTGTACTTGTAGAATGCAGGTCTCGCTGCAGAAAAATATTGAAGAAAATCAATTTCTGTTAAAAGGCTGATAAGTGATATTATGCTAATTCATAAAAAGAAGCATCTATTGGACAAGCTCACCTGGTAACCTTTCTCTCCACTTGGAATTGTACATGTACAATATGAAACCATAAACTGCAGTAAGCACAAGCCTATGGACAACCCACAGGTTCCACTTCATATTATGTGTATTATCATTGGTGTCAATGAATAATGGAATACCAAATCCAAATAGGTATATTGCCTGAAAGAAGAGCCACATGCAATTAAACATCAATTATGTATATTGTTCATCCAAGTGGATGAAGACTATAGAAAACAATTTTACAAGCAAAACAAATATTTCCTGTGCCAACATTTTGGAGATCCTATTCTATAACAATAGATGATCAATGGTTGAAATTTGCATAGGAATTGACATTTGGTACACTAACCAAGAGCTTGGACCCTTTGAAAAGTAATGCAACTACTAAAGCAGAGTAAAAATGACGAAGTCCATGCTTCCTCCCTGTATGATGTTAATATTCTTTGAATCACAAACAAGTACATGTTGCTCATTCATACGGTTTGAAAATTCATTCTGAGAAAGGAAAATATATATATATATATATACATATATATGTATACCTTGAGAAGTATGTCCAAACCAACAATTAGCCCTGAGACAACAAAAGTCCGAGTCAAAGCTTGTGATCCACTGGCATGATTTCCTTTAAGTAAAAATGCCAGCAAGCTTACTTCCAAGAATAGCATCCCCGAGGTGGTAAACAAAGATAAGACATTCCATGCTAGTTCTTTCCCTGGAGTACACTCCCATGCCTGTGGCAACAAAAAGAGAAATCCAACTCAGCTTTTAAACTATAAGGTCAAAGAAAAAAAATGACTATTTTTTCCGCAAAAGTTAAATTTGTATATCGAATATTCCCTGCAAGCTATTGTTGGGGGGGGGGGGGGGGGGGGGTGACAAACCTATTCAACAGCCCTAAGACAAGAATCACTGTACTGCTATTATTTTAGAGCAATAAACCTCATAAAAGAAACTTGACAAAAACTCTCTTTGTCATCTATCTTTAAAAAGTTACACATTCACAGTAGAACCAATCCTGACCCCCTAACACTAAGCCATCAATGATAAAATCCAAAAAGAATTACACTATTCAACTACTACTAAGCTCAAGACAGTAAAAGAAACAATATTTGGGGACTGCATTGCCCACATTCCCGAAATTTACCCTAACACAGTATTCTGTAACCTCAAACAGCCCACCACTAAAAATTGAATTAAAAGAAACCAGCAGAAACAAGAGTTACAAGATTAGCAGAGATTAATAAAAATACTAAAAATGTGTAACCGCAAAAACTATTGAGAAACAGCCAAAAACAATTTATGACCCACAAATTCAGATATTAAATACAAGAGAGCACACAAACTCAGTGGTCATTTGAAGAACTAATTCAACTTAAAAGTAAATAAAAAAGGAGTAAAACACAATATTCTCCTACTCATTCAGCGACTGATAACGAACCAAAATAATTCAAAGAAGACCCAATACGAGAATCAAGAAGAACAGAGAATCATCTAAAGAGAGAAATGAATAATTGCCTTCCACATCTACACTATACTTGTCCAACCTAAATTCGACCAGCACTGAGCATGCAAACAAAAAATCATAGGGATTCAGCTAAAAATATGTAGACAATAATAAAAAATATCAAAAAAAAAAAAAAAAAAAAAAAGGAAAATTCTACTATGACTACAAATCTCAGAAAGCGCAAACCTGAAGAGAGCACCAAGCAAGATTGAGCAAGCTGACAAGCCAGAGACAGCCGTAATAGGAAATCATAATATAAGAGCGGCCATGTAAGAGCTTCGAGAAGCTCTGCCTAGCCTGCAAAGCCAAGTAGACGACGAACAGAAGCGACGCCACAATCAGAGCCGTGTTGTGCCAAAACCCATGGCACTCGAAGAGCCAATCGTAGAACTTGGGACCCGAATCCCCATCTGTAAGCGTCGAATCGAGACCATGAGAGAGAGGGATTGAGAGCCCACCATGTGAACCAATTTCTTCTAGACCTCGCATTTTAGCATCATACAAAAAAAAACAGACCAAAAAAAAAGAATTTTAACTTTGGGTTGCTTTTTGGGTAAGATTTGGAGCTGCTTAACTGATTGAAACCCTAACCCTATGCCTGGCGGAAAAAGGGGTTCGTGGAAGGTGTGGTGGAAAATAGTTTCACCAGTTTCATTCGGTCATCAACGACTTTTCCACATTTTGGCTAACTTTTTCCTCTGAAAGCGAGGAGACAATTAGCGGTTTTAGCAATTTTAGACTCGCGGTCTGATTTGGCGTTTTCATCCATAAGAGGCCCGTATTTTATAGCTCAAGCTCCATTTTATATTTATAGGGTGACAGCGCAAAGAAGTACACAAAAAAATAAAAAAATAAATAAATAAATAAATAAAAAAATAAAACTCACAAAAATAATTTCTACTTAAGCTAAGTACTTTAAATTTATTGAAGTAAAACATTTACATATTTGGTGGGTTAAAAAAAAAAATGGCAAAAGAAAACTCCCAAAAATATTGCCGAAATTTTATTTTTTTTAAAATAAGTTACTTTTTTGGAGGATGGCTCATTTTTCAGTCAATTCAACGCGTCATTTAATAATTCTTTTTGATCTAAATTAGGGATAAAATTATCATCAAACTAAGAAAAGGAATAAAATTTGTAGAACTACACGACTCGTGATAAGGCCGTGCACACTTACCAAACTTATTCAAACCAAATGTGTTACGCGGCCTGATCAACGTTAAAAGCTCTGCTTTCATTCCCTCATTTGTGCCACAACGTTCGGATCATTTTAATCTTCATCTTCAATCTCCAAAATTCCCTAAGAAAAAACAAAAAAATCATTTACAAACATTATATTACAAATCTCCATTCAATGCTCAACCTTTCGAAAGATTGATTCTTTTTTCTTTTCTTGAAATTAAAATTGGGTTTGATTGAAATTGAAATTAGTCTCTTCACTTCCGGTGGGGAAATCATGATCAATACGAGTTGATTTCTTGCAGCACAAGAAACCAAAAGATCAAAAATCTTTTCTCTGCTTCGAATAACATAGTAGGAAAATTGAAAATCGGCTATGGATCGAAACAGGTTCGTTAGGCAGAAGAGCAACGCGGGCACGCCTAATGCGCCTGCTTCACCAATGATGTCTCCTCTGTACCCGAACCGCCATGCGAGGACAGGTTCAGTGGGAATGTCGAATCCAAGGAAAGCTCAGAACGCAAAAGCCGCTGCACAGAGGCTAGCACATGTAATGGCCAACCAATATGACGATGAAGATGATGATGAGGACGACCTTCTTGTAGACTATGGCTCCACGGGTGGCTCAGGGATTGGTCTTGCTGGTGGAAGGGCAATGCGATCTCGCTCTCCAATATTGGTAAAAATCCCATTAAACCCACCATAAAATTAGGAAAAAGTTCTCATCTTTCTGGTCAATTTCATAATCCATGTGCAAAGTTAAGATTCTAATTGAGGGTTTTGAATATTTTTGTGTTAAAATGTTTGTTATGCATATGTATTTTAGTCAACTCGTACAGTTCAAGAGCAACCCTCCTCTGGAATCACACCACCAGTTGGTAGATCATCTCTGGGTGGGAATTATGGAGACCAACCAGTATCAGCTCGTTCAACACCACTTGGCAGGCCATCTCAGTCATCTTCCATGGTCAATTCTGTGGATCAGCCTTCATCTGCTTATTCTGTATCGGCTTCAAGACATTCTCAGCCCACCAATTCCAATGTTGAACAACAACAACCTTCTTCTCAACATTCTTATTTTCATGTATCTACTCGGCCATCCCAGGTTGCCAGTTCTGTTGAATCGCCTACTTCTGGTCGTTCTGCAATATCTGCTAGACAAACTCCGGCGGCCAACAATATTTCTAATGTTGAACAGCATTTTCCATATGCTTATTCTAATATATCTTCTAGGACACCCCAAGTGGTAACCAGTTCTGTTGAACAGCCTACCTCTGCTCGTTCCAGCATAATGTCTAATACTCGACCTTCTCAGCCCAACAGTGCCACCATTGAACAGCCTACGTCTGCTCGTTCTAGCATAATGTCTAATGCTCGACTTTCTCAGCCCAATAGTGCCACCATTGAACAGCCTTCATCTGCTCGTTCTTCGATGTCCATCCGAACGTCTCAGGCTGCAACTTCTGTTGAACAACCTCCATCTGCTCCTCGTTCTCCATTAGTCACCCGCCCTCATTTAGGAATCAGGACGGTTCCAATTGTTCCGGCTGTTGTTCCTTTGTCAGTTAAGCCAACAGCTTCTGCTGTTCCAAATGAGGTTAATGCAGAAATTCGGAGAGATAAAAGGTATAGAGAAGTTCCATACACTATCAATATCTTCAAAATCTTTTGTTTTTAGATTTTATCTTTACTTGGAGGTTAAGCTTTTAGTCTCAGATTGTTTTTGCTCTCAATCTCCCCCTTCATTTTTCTTTTTTAAAAAGAAGAAGAAAAGGATTTTGATGTTTGAAAGTGCTATAAAGAGAATGAATTAAACGCCCATGCCTTCATGTTTCATTGTTATAAGATTTTCATCTACTCTCAACATATACAGATTCATAATCCCTTGTGTTTTTCTTTTTCAACTGCTATGTTGCAGACTATATATTACTATGACTAACATTTATGTATGTATGTAAATATAATTCTCTGTTAGTTCTGGTGCATAAACAGGTTGTCGCTTGACTTGGGGAGTATGAAAGTAAGGGAAACTGCCCCTAATCCCTCTGCTTCTGCTCTACAAGATGAGGTATGGCTTATATTGAGCTTAATATCATATGTCCTTATACATGGTTGTACTCATAGATATACTCTACTGTTATTTCATGCCAAAACTGTATTTTAATTGTTTCTTGTCTGTAATTGAAACCATTTTAACTTTTATTGCAGCTTGATATGCTACAGGAAGAAAATGAAAGCTTACTTGAAAAGGTGATGCCAACAAATTTAGTAATTTATCTATGGTATAACTGTGACTAGTTGACGTTGGCTTTTTAAGATAAAATATTTCATCTTCTCAAAAATAAGCATCATAAGGTGCTGAAACAGCCATTTTAAAATAATCAAATATAGTAAAAGTCCTGTCATGCAGATTTGACTATTGCTGTTGTTTTCACGTAACTAAAGACAATTTGAACCTAGGACAGAAATTTTGAGTGGTTTATTGGTACAAAATTGGTATTGTTATTGTTTCTGTGCGTGTTTGGCACTCCATTTTGATATGTGCGTCCCCAGCTTCGACTTGCAGAAGAAAGGTTTGAGGAATCAGAGGCAAGAATTCGGCAGCTGGAGCAACAGGTAACCTTTTACAGTTACAGAGCTAGCAAATATACAAATATTCTACAACCAATATATATATATATATCCACTCATTTATTAGATTAGTGAAATTATGTCATGTCTAAGTAATACCTTCCAAACTTCTATTGCTATATTGCTTTTAATTTTCTTCCCCATTTTGTTTAAGATGATATTGACAATTATGAATGAATGGAACTATAACTGTTATGAATGTTGTCTTTCCCGTTATTTTCCTCTAGGTTGCTAATCTTGGAGAAGGCACAACTTTGGATGCCCGTCTTCTAAGCAGGCAAGTTGAAGTATTCCTACACTTTTTTTTAATTTTTTTTTGGTTAGATGCTAATTTTCCTTCTTCTTTTTTTAATTTTTAATTTTTAATTTTTTGGTGTTACTCTCCAGAAAGGAAGCAGCACTGCAACAGAGGGAGGTTTGTAGAACTGATCTGCTACTATCTTTTATGCTTCCATACGAGTATCAAATATAACCAACTCATATACTTCTATTACAATGAAGTTTAACAGAAGCTGGTAGATTGACAGAGTTTTCCTTGCAGGCTGCTTTAAGAATTGCATTTCAAAATCATGGTAATAGAAACAATGATGCCACAACTGAGCACCTTCACGAAACTGAGTTTGAACTGAAATCACTTCAAATTATGACACAGAGAATGATATTGACTCAGGAAGAGATGGTTTGTTTTTTATGCTTAGCTTTTTTATTTTCCATTCATCTTTATTCTTCTTTTATGCCCTTATGTTGTTTTCAGTGTTCATCTTAGGAAGAAGTTGTTCTAAAGAGGTGTTGGCTTGCTCGGTACTGGGGTCTGTGCGTTGAACATGGTACAGTCATATTAATTGGTTGATCTTTCACAACATATTCATCATCTGCTTTTTGTCTTTCTACGTTAGAAGCTTTCAATAGGAAGTCGTATATTTTACATTGATCTTTATGAAACAAGAATTGAACCTGATATCTAATAATTATTGCTGATTTTCAATTGCAAATCTGGACTAGTGAAGTTACTTATATGTTAAAAAAAAACCTTTTTCCCCCCCATGTTAAAGCAATTTCTTCAATCATGATCCTTAACGTGCTGTTTCTTCCTATGTTGTTTCATGTTGGTAATTAGCATTGAAACATATGGCCATTAAGTTATTATAGCCTTTGTGATTGTTGATGTATGATGGGAAATTTTGCAGGCATGGACTTGAATGTTTAATGTGCACTGGAATTTTTTGGCAGGCATTCAAGCAGAACTAGCTAAAGAAAAACATGAATATTGGTCATCTTTTGCACCTCTGCCTGTTGAAGTTGTATTAGCTGCAGGCCAGAAAGCTAGAGAACAGAACGGTAAGATTGCCATTTGGATAGATATCTATTTAATATTGATTGGTCTGTTGGTTTATTTTTATTTTGTCAGCCACATCTCTTCTGAATTCAAGATAATAATGGATTTTTAACCCTGGTTTTAAAATCATTATATCAATGTTACTGTATTACTTAGTATCATTCTTTGATCTCCATCGTGGACAGACAACAATGATCTAGACGACAGAGAATCAAGTCCACGTGACGTGAGTGAATTTTCTGGTGATGGAAACATTGAGAACATGCTTTTAGTTGAGAAAGGTCTACGGGAACTGGCTTCTTTAAAGGTTCTTGCCGTATCCTATAGCATTAAACTTTTAAAAGCATGTATTCCTATGCCATCATCTTTAAACGAATTCCATCGCGTTGAGCTGAGTTCGATTGGAAAACTTCCTAAACTGATGTAAATCTGTTCTTTCTGATAACGCCATCAGTAGTTTCTGAGATTAGCAACAGTAACATAATTTCTTTCTCTCTCTTTTTCTTTTCTTTTTTCTCCTATCCTATTCATAAATTTGTGTGTTTAGATGTAACATTGATTGAAGATTAACATTATGCTGTTAAATAACCTACATAAGATTGAAAAATATGGTCTTATTTGTTGGAATAACTGTGAGACCTAAGTACTGAATATCATCTCATCATTAGTCAATTAACTGAAAAATAACAAACAATGATTCCAGTGCATCAGTATACTAAATATTGCTTTCTTAAATAACTGTTTCTTGCAAAGACAAACTTTTTTAATATGTCAGTGTTTCCAAAGGTAGAGGATGCAGTGGTACTTGCAATGGCTCGACAACGACGCACGAATACAATAAAATCAGGTGAAGTAATCTTTGGTTTACAAGTTGATAACATTTTTGTTGTGAAACCAAATTGGCGTTTCTTAGAGATAAATACCTAAGCCTCTGTATCTGAAAAATATAAAATCTGAACGGTACCATATATTCATCATATATGCAACAGATCTAAGTTTGAGACATATTTGGATTTTGATATATCTCAATCCCACGGTAATATGATTTTAAAAGTGCTTTTTGTTTTTCATTTCTTTATAAGTACAGATGAGTTGAAGCTACCAGCTGAGGGACAATTTGATGCATTTGGTAAGTTTACCATGTATCAAAAAACTTGCATTATTAAGTTAATGAAGCTAGCTATCTGGTTTTATTGTTTTCACATATCCATTTTAACATCAAATGCATTTGCCTTAGAATTGACCCCTGATGAGTCTCAAGAAGTACTCTTCAAGCAGGTATAACCATACCTTTTATAGAGTTATAAAATATTTGAATTTGACATGTTGGAAGTTATATATTGACTTGGTTTTTCAAAATTGTTTAAATTTGTAGGCTTGGCTTACATATTTTTGGAGAAGAGCCAAAAACCATGGGGTGGAACCAGATATAGCAGATGATCGTTTACAATTTTGGGTCAGCCACAACACCAAGGCAGCCACCTCACAAGATGCAGTTGATGGTTTTCTTTTTTTCTCGCTCTTTTTTACTAACAAGTTTATATACCTATTGATAATAAAAAAGAAATATATACATACATATATCACTTCCCTGATCTTTGTTAGATCATCAAGTATATAAATCCTGAATGTGATTTGATTTGGTAATTAATTATTGATTACAGTTGAACGTGGGCTTATTGAACTGAAGAAGTTGAGTATTGATACCCAATTATGGGAAGAATCTCGCAAAGAGCTTGACCAGGAATTACGTAGAACACAAAGTCAGTCTGAAATCTAGACAAATGCATTTATAAAGTTTCGATATTCTTCTTAGCATTTTATTTACATTTTGTCTAAAATATATCACTGAAAAGTCTGTAATATAGTACCATTATAGTACTGATAATATTTTATTTTGAAGATTTATTATATTATAATCGGATTCTGCAAATATGAAAGTAACAATATAATTTTGGTGTAACACTAAATGCAAAATAGGCTTGATTTTGCCTAGAGAAGATGAGAGGCCAGAAAATAATGATGATAATGAATACTTATGTTCATTAGATATGTTCGGAAAATTTATCATAAATACAAAGATTTTTAATTGTTATCAAACTCTAAAAAACAAAAAAAAAAAAAAAGGATTCCTTTTTTTTTTTCTTTTTCTTTTTCTTTTTTTTTTCAAAAACAACTCCATATTAACTTCAATTTAGGGTGAGATAAGCCAAATCAGACCGATTAAACTGAATTAGTTTTGATGATGGTTGATTTGGTTTTTCCTCATAGTTTGGTTCCATGTAGTTTTCATAGTATCAATAAAAAACCAACCCAACCGATATCTATCCCTATAATTAATTATTGACTTCTTATTTTCTCGTGTCACATCTTGCAAGTAAAACATCTAATGTAAAATATTTTGGAATTAATTTCATATGGCTCCAAAGGAGATTATATGTAGCATATATGGTCATTTTGTTTGTACTATTCCCTAGTGTAATTGATGATGACATAATGTATTGAATTCTTATCCGCATCTCTGTTTTGGTCATGTTGATGTTTTGGTCATCGCTGATTTAGCTTGACCAATCTTCCAAGTTGTAGATAAAGAGTTTGACACACTGCATATAACAAATTATGATAATTACTTGGTTGAGATCCAGTTTGACACGTGGCTTTCACTTTTGGTGCGCAAAAATGAGAATGCATCGTTTAAGTTGACCTCCTCTATGTGCAATATTTTGGAAGCATGTGGATTTTGATGGTGAATCGGCGATTAATTGTCCCTTCTTTTTTGTGAATATAAATTCTCTACTTCACTCAGCCTTGCACAATGACCGATGCATTTATTCTGTTCAACTACCAACCAAAGTTGACCCAAAAATTAAGAAGAACCATCAACAAAATTGTTAAACTACACAGATCAAATTATAAGTATTCCAAAGGAAATGGTCTAATATCATTTTATAGGTCCATATAAAAAAAAGGTAATAATGGTATCAACATATAATTTATAAAAAAAAAAAACAAACAAACAAACAAAAACGGTAGAGCCAAACAAATTGAATTATCAAATTGGTGCTGATTTGGAGTTCACAAATTATGAGATGAGATATTTACCACCCAAAAAAAAAAAAAAAAAATCATGAGGCGAGCTCTAAGCTACCAAAACAAGTAGATAAAATGTAGGTTGTGGTTTTTTTGCAAGCTACCAATTGAGGTGATTGATTTTTGTCTTTCTAGTCTTATGACAATTTATTTTCAAATTGTACAAAAATTCCCAACAAATGATGGGAACGTTCTATTATCTAAAACCAACCCCTAGAATGGCAGTTTTTATTTTTTTGTGAATAATAAGCTGTACAATATTATGTAAATTTTGTACAATGTTTTAATCGGGCATATGCCAAAAAAGCCTTACTCTTTCTATCTTGACTAGGAAAATGACCTTTTTTTTTTTTTTTTTTTTTGGTTGGGTGAAAATTACGAAAAGTACTTACACAAACAAAGAAGAATAATTTAAATTTATAAATACAATGATGCATAAAAAGAAGGCTGGGCTTCAATGTTGGGCCACATCCAAGCTCGAAGGGGAGTCCAGCATCTTCAGACAAAGACCGTCAACTCAGTGCTGTTCACTCTGCTCTTAGTGTGGATTGACTATATTACCCCAACTGGGTAGGTGGAGGTAGAATCTAGAACCACAGACCCACTCGCTCTCCTCTTGAGTGAGCGTTATTTATTGTTTCTATAAAACCCTTCAAACCCACCCAGCTCCAGATTCTATTTCGCATAGCTCCAATTTTCTTTCTACTACTTCTCTCTCTGCTCTAGGGGGTGTTCTGAGGTTTTTATCATCCTTCTCTGATTTCTGATCATGAGTTTAATGTTTATTTTTATTTTTTTTCCTTTTTTTTTTTTTTTAATTTGTTATATGGGTTTTGCTTGTTTGTTCTGAATCGTCTGAGAAGTTGCTTCATTTAATTTGTATGATGATTTTCTTCATGTTTTAGCCTCATTTCTTGTTGATCTTTGAAGATCTGAATTTTTTTTGGGCATAATAAGCTTAATATTCAATTTTTTTTTTTGGTTATTTATTTGGGAATTGGGAATTTGACTGATGCTGGTCCTCAGTTTAAAGATTTTTTTAAAATACAAATTGGAAAACTCTTAAATTATTCATAGATCGCTTACAGACAGTCGAGTTTTTGGTGGCTCAAGTGTTTTTTTTTTAACATTTTAGTTTTGGTAATTTTTAGATTATCTTGTTTGGATGCTGATTGCTGAGAGCTGAGGAGAATATTGTGGTTATAGTTTTAGCTGATCATTTTTCTTATTCATCATCTGTATCCGTGCAAGTATTTAGTATGAAAATGTGATGGGAATTTAGGGAAAAACTGGAATAAAATTATGAAACCCATAAGTGAATTGGTCATATTCTTAACATGGAAAAAAAAAAAAAAAATTCCAATCAAACCAAAGCAATCTAAATGGTTTGAGCATAATTGTGTATGTGTATATTATATATACACGTGCAGCACACCTGCCTGTATGCATACCTACTAAGTGTTGCTTATACTATATCTGACATGATTTTTGGTCCAACTGTTGCAGTTTATTGATATTGGTTAAGCAAGTTCGTTGCTTATACTATATTTGACATGATGTTTGTGCAAACTGTTGTAGTTTGGTTCATATTGGTTAAACAAGTCCGTTGCTTATACTATAATTGACATGATGTTTGTTCGAAGAAAATCTTTGTTACTTAGCGTAGCTTGTGTTTTGGACCATATTTTTGTTAGATTTCTTATTGCAGTTTTCTAATCAGCTGTTTTGGTTAGATCACATAGAACGATGGTGAAGGCTGTTGCCGTGCTTGGCTCCAATGAGGGTGTTAGTGGAACTATATACTTCGCCCAGGAAGGAGATGGTAACGTTGAAGTTGTTTGTTTATCTACTGGATGGCTTTTGCTATTGTTCAATTTTTATTGATTATATTTGTTTGCAAACTTTTTTCAGGGCCAACTACAGTGACTGGAAATGTTTCTGGCCTGAAGCCTGGACTTCATGGTTTCCATGTCCATGCTCTCGGTGATACAACCAATGGTTGCATGTCAACTGGTATAGCCCAGGACTTGAATTGTTTTCCTCTTTTATATTCTGATGCAGTTAGGGATTAAAAAAAGTAAAGCCTCAATATGATTCCCAAATTTTCGCTTGTCATCTATCTAATTATTGATTTGTTTGTAGGACCACATTTTAATCCTGCTGGCAAAGAACATGGTGCACCTGACGATGAGAATCGTCATGCTGGTGATCTGGGAAATGTCACCGCTGGTGATGATGGTATGCAGTGTAACTAAAACATCATTTGTACTTGTTACTGATGGTTTCATGGTTTCTTTGGTTATTACCTTTTTTTTTTTTTTTTTTTTTTTCTTTAATTGTGATTTTAACTATTTGCTTCTACATTTCACGTCTATATTGGAGTTGGGTTGAAATTTCAATGAGTTATTAATACTTGTAACATACTATTTTTTTGCTACTGGTTGCATGATGTCTTTGTTTGTTTGCTTCAGGAACTGTTAGTTTCACAATTGTTGACAAGCAGGTGTGTGTTTTTCAACTTCTATTTATTTATATTTCTTATTTTCGTAGAATCTTCTTGACCCTAAATTCAATCTCTATGAATTTTCTTGTTCTGATGTATTTATATCATATTATTTGTATTTGTTTGCAGATTCCTCTCACCGGAGTACACTCCATCATTGGTCGGGCTGTTGTTGTTCATGCAGATCCAGATGATCTGGGCAAGGGTAAAATTTAAAGTTCCTTCTAGAAATCTGCCTTTTGGAGTGGTTCTATAATCTACATCCTATATATATATATATATATATATGTATATCATAAATGATCATAGAACAGTAGGATGTACCACTTTCGTATTTATGTGTTCTTTCTAATAAGTTAATAACTTTAATGTTGTTTAGTCCGTCTAATGCAATCGGCATTTCTTTTAATACCCAGGTGGACATGAGCTCAGCAAATCCACTGGAAATGCTGGTGGCAGAGTAGCTTGTGGTAAGTCGGCTCTTATTTCAGTAAAATGGATCCTTGCATTTTGATTAGTTTCCATATAACTTCTTATAATATTTTTGAGATCGACTATAGTTAATACATGGGTTGACTAATTTCAATTTTTTTGATCGATCCCTGTTTTAGTTTTAATTCAAGCCGTAATCAAATTAAAGTTTTTGCGTTAATCTACTTTAATAGGATTTTCATCTATTTTTCTGTTTTGAGCAGGTATTATTGGTCTTCAGGGCTAAAATATCTTTCTGCACCACCCTGGAAAACACATGAAGGTGGATGTAAATGTTGTTTTTGAGGTTTGAAGAGGTTTAAAACTCTTAGCTGAATGTTAGAATAAGGAGAAGAACAATATGGGTGAAATCTGGTTGAATCTGTTTTAAGTGCTCCATAATTTTATGTACTGTGTTTTTGTTGAAGACTTACTGCTTGTTTTCATAGCGGTGGTTAACTTCTTTCTAATAGTTACTTTCTTACATTTTCTGCCATAAATTAGAATATCTTCGCTCCCTCGTCTTTTTCCTTCTTTACCCCCTTCTATGTCAGAAGGAATGAATTATCAATAAAGGTAATAAAAATTGAAGAAAATATTCATCTTGCAAGTAATAAGCTGCAATAGATTTTCTACTGGAAAGGAAATTGCTACAAAGGACAAAATGGACCTATTCAATCTTCAATGTATGCTAGTTTGCTTGCAAAAGAACATATTTTTTGAAAACGCTTACAAAAGAAACATAAAACGACTATGAATTGTTGCAAAAGATAGAGAAACATTCATGCGACCCTACATATATATATATATATATACATATTTCTTATTTCGAGTTGGATCAAAGTGTGTTGAGGGGAAGATAATTTATTGTTTTAATTTATGGTCCGTCTCTTTGTTAAGAAAAAGCTAATGGATTGGAAATTGTTGATTTTATCAATCAAAAAGCTTCCTTCAAAAAAAAAAAAAAAAAAAAAGGTTCCGACAAAAGATATTATACATTTTTTTTTTTTTTTGGTTCAAAAAATATCATAATTCACTTATGCATTATGCAGTTTGCGCACCTTAATAATTAGAAGTGTTAATTCTATAATTAGAAATGGATTAATACATATGAGTAAGAAATTGACAAAAAACAAAAATTAGAATAAGAATAACAATATGTTCAAAATAAATAATAAGAATAACAATAATAATGAAACATTAATAAAAATGTTAGAGAAAAGTGCCAGGTAGGAAATAAAAAAAAAAAAAAAAAAAAAAAAAGCAGTCCCTAACTAACGCTTCCCAGCGTCCCCACTGCTCTAACCCCCAATTCCCTCACTGCAAAATTTAGGGCTCCATTGTTGGCAGCAATGTCCACCACCACCGCCGAGAGAATCTCATCAGGCCCTCAACTGTCAGACACGAACAAACAGCAAATTCGCAAGGCCTTCAACCTCATCAAGACCCACGCTTCCGCTGTTGCCAATTTTACCCTCCAATGGCAGGAACTCGAAGACCACTTCATCTTCATCAACAATTCCATCCAATCCAAGCTTCAAGAATTCCGTCGGAAAAATCAATCCCTAGATACCCAATTCACTTCCGCACAGCAATCCCAACTTAGTACCCTTGAAGAGGACGTTTTCAGTCCCACCCTCCAAGGCCATTCCAATTCCAAGGAAACCCATTCCGCTACCTCTCCCTCTGTTCCATCCCAATGCAATCCCGTGGATACCCAGATCAAAAATGAAGAATCCTTTCGGGCCGACTCGAATTTTAATGATATTCCCAGAAAGAACGGGAAGGTATTGCTGGTTTACTTGAACGGGCATCTAAAAGAGCACGAATCCATGCGTGACGGAGTCCACAATGCGCTTAAGGCTTCAGAGGACTCTGCAAAGCTAGTGCTTGAGGCAATTGAAGAAGGTTTTTGTCCAACGGAGTTGAAAACTGGAGGTGGAGATTTGGAGGTAAGCGCTACAAGGAGGAGCTGTGTGCTTTTGTTGGAAGAGTTTATGAAGGTAGCACCTTTGGTTAAACCTCGAGCGATAGAACAGGCAGCGAAACTTGCATCGTTATGGAAGGCTAATATAAAAGCGGAAGTTTGGAATTCTATTGAAGTTTGGGGATTTTTGCTGCTTTTGGGTGCTTATGCTTTGGTTGATAGATTCGATAGTGATGAGATTTTGGAACTTTTTAAGAGTGTGGTGCAGCGGAAGCAGGCTCCGGAATTGTTTAGGTCTCTGGGTTTGGCTGATAAGGCCTCTGGTGAGTTTGTGTGCTTTCAGATAACCCTTCTAACTGTCATTTTTTTATTTTTTTTATTTGAATAGTTGATCGGTTGAGAGAGTGCTAATTATGTGTCGTTATCCATTTTCATTTCTAATTTTACATAATTAAGAAAGCTTAAAATTTTCCAAAAAGATATTGGTGATTCGCACAAATGTTCTCTTTCCATGTGAGTTTTGACTCGTTTGTGCTTTATCGATATGGGAATTCTTTCAAACTAGGACCGTCCTTTATTTCATGAGGCTGTGAATTAGAAATGCTAAGCTACATGTTAATATCTTCTTTGTTTTCTAGTTATTTATGTCTTTGGTGTGGGACACAGATTGATCTTTTAGTTACAACTTTAGAAGGTGTACATAGAAGTTATGTCTTTGTTTTTAATCAAAAAGTTTATGAAAACCTGACCTCTATTGCCAATATCTTTTTCCCAGTTGGAAGTTTCTTTATACGCATCGTGTTTTTTAGTTGATCGCTGTGATGATACTAGTGATAAATACTCATTTTTTATTGTTACTTTCTTTTGCATTCCAATAATGGAACTTCTCACTGGAAATTATAATTCTTATTGCCGTCAATATATGTGCTTATTCTTCATCTCTCCTTCTGCGTGCTGGAGCTGTATATATTAAAATTGTCTAGCTTCAGAGTAGGAAATTCTCTGACTTTCTTCTTATGTTACTTAGGCAATCTGACGTAACCGAAATTTTATTTTGTGTCAGATTTTATCCAGCATCTTATTTCAGAGAAGAAACAACTTGCAGCTGTTAGATTTATCTTTGCCTTTGAAATGATTGATAAGTTTTCCCCGGTACCCCTGCTTAAAGCCCATTTAAATCACGTTAAAAAGGTTGCTAGGGTGCCCTTAAAGAAGGGGAAAAATTCTCTGAAAGCACAGGTATGTTTGCCCTTTTATTTGTATTTTTGCTTCATCTCACCTCCTTAGACTTGGATCTGACTGTCATCTTGTTTATACTTGATTCTTTGAAAATCCTCAGAATGATGCCACAAATAAAGAAATAGCCTCTCTGAAAAGTGTAATAAAGTGTATTGAAGACTACGAACTTGAATCCGAATACTCTCCTGAGAATCTAAGGGCACGCATTGATCGGCTGAGAAAGATGATAAAAGAGAGGAAAGGAATGCAAACAGCTTCTGGCTCCCAGGCTCAGGTGCAACAGCTGAGTGGAAACAAAAGAACAGCCCCTAAGGCTCAAATGAATAAGCAGAAAGGTAAAAACAAGCAGCCTCGGATGGCACCAGCTGCTGCTGTTCAACATGTTTCTGCCAGAGCAGCTGCCACAATCCACTCTCTACAGCAGCATCAAGGTGCACAGTACTTGTCTGCAGCTGGAGTAGCTGCCTCAGCAGCAGCTCCAAGTACTTCTTTTGTTGCTGCTTCGAACTTTTACTCCGTCGATGCATCTCATAATCAGCAAGACAGTCCATTCACTATTTACCAAAAAAAAGACAGTCCATTCACAGGCCATGGTGCACAGTACTCGGCTGGACGCTATAGCTTTTCACGTTCCATCCCTGATACGCATATGAGTGTAGCAGCTGGATCTTATGGTTTTGTGGGTTCCCCTCCTGTTGTCCAGCGCCCAGGATTGACTGCTGGTGGTTATGGTCTGCACAGAGAAACAGTAACTGGTCACTATACATTAGGAGGATCTGGTTCTGTTACTTCGCGTATGGATTCATCAAATGAGCAATATGGAACTAGTATAGCTGCGAGTGGGAGAAGTGGACAGTTCGGATCAGCTGGAACACTTACTGCCACGGGCATTTCTTCTAATGTGAGTCCTCGGAGTTCCCTCTCCTATTTCCATGGGGATCCTCTGAGGGTGCCAAGTTACAATAATAGGGCAGCTTTTTCTAGTAGTGGCTATGAAATGCCATCTAAGCGTCCACCTGCTATTTATCGCCTTTAGCTTAACTTTGTTACTGGTGGTTGTAATCCGTTCTTACATACTCCTTAGAGGAGCATGTCTATCATACATAAGGAGGTGGATAAAAGTATCTACTTGTTTTGCCTTGCCTTTCTGTAAATGGGTTTTCCTCTACAGTAGTTGGAGATGGGTTAAGCATTACGAATGTTTTTGTGCTGTTTGTTAATGATTACTAACATAAATAACTGATGGGATATTAATAGTTTTGAGTATGGCAATCTGCGACTTCAATTTTCACGGGTAAAGAAGTTTTGACCGTTGCATTTATTAGAGTTTTTCGTGATATTTTGTTGAATAATTTGACTATGTTTAATTTATCGTTCTATCACGTATTGAGCCTGCCCTGACAGGCTTTCTTTCAACTGCTCTAGTTGTGTTACGGACACGGAGTTAAATACACCTAATGTCCGCATTTATTGCAATGAACCCCAAAAATAAAAATAAATAAAATATTAAATATAAGAAGTAGGAATTGCCAAAAAAGCAAATTCCGAAATTAGCAAAAGTTAAAATTTAATAATTGGGACAATTGATTATGATTTCCAGCTTTAATTAGTCAATGGATTATTAAATATCTACTTTTTATTTTTCACTTGTCATTTTAGGAATTTTTATTTTTTTTTAAAAAATCTCTAAAACAATTTCCTTACCATGCGTAATTTGAACATGCACCGTGAACTTAAACCCAAAAAAAAAAAAAAAAAAAAAAAAAAAAAAAAAAAGCCTCGACCACGCTCATTTTAACAAGTGGAAAGGACGCCTGTCAGTGTCAGCCTGAAATTACGGCACAGAATTGGGCACTGCTGGTATCGGCAGACAAAGGTCATGGGATTCAACCAAAAAAAAAATCATGGGATTCAACCAAAAAAAAAAAAAACAAAGGTTCATGGGTCCCATGGGGTTCATAATGGGGTCTTTAATAAAAATCCAGAAAAAGCAGGAGGTGTCATATTTTAGCTATAGCTAAAACAATTGCTCAAGTTCAACGGAGCCACAGGCTCAAAGTACTTGCTAATTCCTTTCCTGCAAATGCTATACTACTCCGGCTTCCCAAGAGCGAAGTCTTATTGTGCAGTTTCAGTGAATAAAGAAGAGACAAAAGAGAAAGCGGATGGAAGAATAATAACAAACTAAATTAAGCTCTCGCGTCAAGGAGAAATTAAGCTCTCGCGTCAAGGAGAAAACAAACAAGTCACCCCATTTTGATGCTTGGGGCGAATGGAAAAGCTGTACACAATAAGTACTTGGCTTGCAAATGATACAATATGATACAATCCCTTCTACCCATCCCAAAAAAACTCATCGCAAATTTTGACACAGTAGATTTAAAGTCGTACATCTGTTTGAATTTTCACTGCATATACACAGCTCACAAATTATTTTACATCTTGCTAGGCTGTCTTTTCATTGCCATTGAGGTTCTCCACGTTCAGTTGGTGAGCCCGGAACAAAAGGAACAAAACCCCGGCCACCAAACACTGGACGCATGAAGGCATCATCAAACTTACGCCAATAGCGATGGACAGTATGTGTTGGAGTGGCAAGAAGGGCACGGATGCTTCCTGGCCGTGGAATATCATGGCCAACAAGATCCGTTTCAGAATCCTGTGCACTTCCAAGAAGAGGCATAGTCGCTGATTTTGGAGTAGATGGATCTGATAGGGTCATGCTGGTTGTGTGTTTTGGGTTAGGTATCAAAAACCTTATAAGAGGTTTAGTCAGCAAACCAAATACCTAAACAGAATCAAGGAGCAATGAATCATTACCACTTTCAAACAGAAACTCCACACATCACAAAATTGCAAAAGAGCTTTAATCTGACTAGCAGAACATCCATATATTAAACTAATTTTAATGGCTGTTTGAGCTCCTGTTAAGCCCACAAGTATGTAAAAGAAACATCCTAGTTGAAGAATGCAATCATGGACATAAATTCAAGCCAAATGCAACAAACGAAAGTTTCAGAAGATGACACTTCTATACAGCTTTAGTGGCAGTCACAACCAATAGTGTGTATTCCTCTTTTATTATTTCTTTTAGATGTAAATTAGATCATAGTAATTCATCCTAAATTGCAGATATAAGCGTACAGGAGGAAAAACCAATCCTACAGAAAGTTAGGATCTATGATAGTGTAACAACACAACAATGTTCATAAAGTCCGAGAGTGCAAAATCTAGACCAGGCTATTCTACAACAAAGAAATAAAGGAAGGTGTCTTACCACTGTGCTGAAAAGAACAACAGTGATCGTGCTGGTGATCATGATTGCATTAGCTCGCAATTGGGTATGCCCTGACCTTGTAAACTGCATTCAGAGAAGAAGTAAGCCATACGGAGTGCATTTCTAGAGATAGCTCTTTCAGACTTCAGTGGTTTTCAACTCACAGGTATATCTATATATATATATATATTTTCCTTTTTTGGGTAAATTTTCAACTCTCAGGTATGGTTTCAATAAAAGTAGATTATATGAGCATACTTATAGTAGCATGCCAATATTATTGTTCCCAGTAATCATTCACATAGATTCAAAGATATATCTAAATCACAACTACAATATTAACATACCTGATTGTAAGCAAGGGCTATAGACACAGCACCTCTCATGAGACCAGCCCACCATATTATCACCTAAAAAATAACAAAATTTTTTGTGTGATTTGATATACCAGTAGATGAGAAAGGAGAAAGTTATGATGTTACAGAAACAGAATGCCTACTTGCTGCCTGATACTAATTTTCTCGTGCGAATTTTTCTTAGCTAAGTTGGATAAGAAAGATAGGGGGAAAACAAATGCTGCTCTTGCAACCATAATCAAAGCTAGGAGTATTGAACTCACTGCTACTGATGTTCCAGGACTGCAAATGAAAAATCAATGTAAGACCAGCAGATAGTTTTTAGGGGCCAGCTTCACTGTAAAATGTGTCAAAAAAAGGCATATTACATTTATAACCGTAAAAGGATAAAGTATAAGAATCCTCTGCTATATGGCATACCTATCACTCACGAATCTCCACTTTTCAATATCCAAGGCATCCATACCAACATAAAGAAAGATAAAAATCTCAGCAACAAATGACAAGGTTGCAAATGCATGCCTGCAGTTATGCACACAGATGTAAACCATTAGGCAAAAAATCTGTTAACCTGTGTCATATGCATGACCAATGAATTTTTCAACATACTTGGTGGTGACTCTTGAGCTTTCAGTCACATTGTGCCAGGTATAATGAGACATGACAATCCCACAAAAGAAGACAGTGAGAATGCCACTTAAATAGAATAACTGCAAGCCAAAACAAATATGCCAGGATGATTGAAATTAGTAGTCTACACTAGCCATCAAGATCGTATCCATAAAAGAAACTAGGAAAAGGAGAAGAAAGATTTCAGGAGAATACCCAAAGTTATAAAACTTACTTCAGCAAGCATATATGAAAGATATGCCATAAGCATCATAAGAGCAACCTCCCGATCTGTAGAGTGCCTGAATTATGCAAGAACCAAGTTAAGGAAACTTTTGATTTATGGTTCGGTTTCAATATAGAAATATAGAATTTGTCATATAATGGAAAATAAGTTATTTTTATGACAAAACCAAAATTGAAAACTGCATACCTGCCAAAGTACAGCTTTTTGATAATGTAAGCACTAAGCAGCCCTGTCTGCAAGGGAAAGACATAAGTAATACCAATTAAGTTACGTAAGAAACACTACAGTTCTATATGAAAACACAGATACTCATAGACACATGTATAACTAGCCGGTATATGTGTTTTATATGCATATATATGTTGAGAGAGAGAGACTTACTATCACTCCTAGTAGGGTGCTTGCAACAAACAAGTACAAGAAGTTGCCAATAAAATGCAAAGCAATTCGGGGGTCAATGTTAGTCAGGTCAAAGCTTTGGATTGCATTGAAAAGTACTACGGATGTGGCATCATTAACAACACCCTCCCCAAAAACAAGACTATAGAGTAAAGGTGTCTCATCCTGATTAAGCACCTGCAGCATCAGACCAACCACTTTAGCTTGCAAGTGAAAGATACTATATTTGTTACAACACTACTAAAAAGTTGATATGCCATACCTGCAATGTGCATACAGAATCTGTTGCTGCAAAAATTGCACCGATAGCTGCAAAAATAGTAGATAAGAACAGTGATAAAATTGAATGATATTTATGATATTGAAATAAAGAAAGAGGCAGTACCTAAATAATCCCCTATATCCAGGGAACCGATGTCCATTTTCTTGAAAAACTGAGTAACCCCTGCATCAAGCATAACCATATACAGTCATGACAAAGACAAACAACTCTCCAGTCAATCGAAAAAAAAAAATACTCTCCTCCACCAAGTAAACAACATACTATAACCAAAATCAAACATCATGTTATCAAGAGATGAATGCAAACGAAGGATAATAACATCTAAAAGACTCAAACATGTAATTCTACTGCATTCCCCGCTTAGCCTTTCCGGATAGCAAAAAAAAGTCACCTGACCATTGAGAAGCACTATTTTCATCCTCTAAAAGAATTAATACATCACATTATGCTTTTAAAGACCAACAAGAAATTACTGAGCCAGGTGCCAGCAACAGACCAATATGACCTTATCAACTGCATTGATTGCATACAAGAACTACGAGAATAAATTAACTTATAGCAAAAGCCACAAAAACATATTTGACACCAGACAACTCGAGTAGCAAATGGAACAATTGCTCGCTGCTGACCATCAGGAAAAAGGCCGTAGTTTGATAAGACTGATGACAACAGCATCAATCTGCAGCAAATAACATTTTTTTCCCTTTGTACAACCAAATAAGCCATGGACATAACTAAGATTGTAAAAAGTATTTAGACATACCTAGTGCTATGATACTGCAGGATACCAATGTACCAATAGCACCAAACATCACGATAGTAATGAAGTTGACAAAGAACTGCTTCTTTTTCACCTGAAACCTGGCATTTATTAACAAACAAAATAAACATCACCAGGCTTAGATAAGTGAAGCACTACAATTTTATTATTAGATCAGGTGACAGCCATTATACTCAGGGAAAAAGCTTACCCTGCATTAAATATGATAGGAGGCAGCATGTATATAAAGAAGAGATCTTCACTGAAAACTAAAAGATGTGAGCTTTTCCCACCGCTAACTAGCAAAATAACAACTCCGGTGCACACACCCTGCAAACAACCACCCAGCATAAGACCAATGCAAATCAACCGAAAACAACCAAACAACATATAGTTCAAAATCTATCATTTTCTATAATTTTCTTTCTCTTTTTGCAGCAATAAAGCTATACTCACGATTACAAGTGCAGTAATCGACTCGTTCACCCATCTATTCTCCTCAAGCAGATGGCCAACCACAATACAAGCACAGAGCAGAGCCACAAAGAGGTTCATGGAGACCACTGACGCGTGATCCGAAGTAGATAGCATTTGCAATTTAGATACCGCATAGCTCAAGCCGACAGCCATTATTCCTCCTTTTTCTCCAATCCAACAATATATAACAATTTAAGCAGATTATTTGTTCAGAATACAAAGATTTCAGATTCCTTTTTTTATGGTAGAATCGTCAGAATCTAAGTCTCCGAACTGTCCATTTCAGGGAGCTTTGAATCACTTAAACCCTACAATTTCTGCATGAGATATTAACAAGCATGCATGTTAAAATACCAACAAACTTTACACGCTTTGCAAAACAAAGGTTTCTGTATCAGATGCCGCCAAAAAAAAAAAAAAAAAAACAAAAGAACCGGCAGAGAAACATAAGATTTCTGAGCACAAATTGTTGGAATACAAAACTTCGGGATAGTTTTTAAAATCAGAAAGCAGAATGTGGAGAAAAAGTAAGTTTCAAAATTAGATTAAAAATAGACTCCTATGAAATCGAAGTAAGAGCAACACAAAATATTTGTTCCTCGAGAATATGTTGGAAAGTTTAAAAAGCTTTTCGTAAATCAAACAAAAAATCGTTAAAATTTCCAAAATTTCTCTCACTTTACGAGATTTTCTCGGTTGCCAACCGAAGGAAAAAGCTTTCGCTCCCACTCTCGCCATTAAAAACATCATCCTATAGATGCAGAGACCTACACAAGCTGCTTACCAAAGCGATTCGGAGCAACATGCAACAATGAAGCATGAGAAGGTTCCCACCAATTCCTTCACAACTTTACAATCAAATATCGAAATTAAGCTTCGCGATTTGGATCAAATATCAAATTTCAGTCACACAGATAGAGGACGAGAGAAAAATAAAATAAAATTCCAACGAGAAGGAAGTTGGAAAATCAATCGCTCGCAGTGAATGAGAAACGTCCTGAGAGCTCTCGCTAATTTATTGAAAGAAACCACGCCAACTCCAGTTGAAAAGCTTAAAGAAAGAGAAAAACCAAAAACAATGAGATAGACAGAGATTCGTGTAAAACCAGGGAAAGACAAAGGAGAAAAAACAAATTGAAAAAACGAAGACCGAGAAATTTGCAGATATTTTGATTTTCAAAGAAACAGTTTTTTTCTTTTTCTTTTTTTTAAGGAGATTTAGATAGAAAACTCTGGAAAGGGAGAGAAAGAAATGTTTGAGAGAAAATGAAGGAGAGAATTTTGTAGAGAGAGAAAATTTGCCAAGTAAGAAGAGAGAGAGAGAGAGAGGCGTGCGCTTCGGGGGAAAACGGAGGGAGAGAAAGAGCACCAAGCGGAGCAGAGCGGGAATGTTTTATAAGGTACAGGCGGATACAAGTGTACTCGATTCCAATAATTGAATATTAACCGTCGACCTGTTCAATGGTAATTCTTGATCGAACATTTGACGGTTGTGGTGTGTTCTGATTGTGAAATTGGGTGCATTGGATTAAGATGCATGCAACATTGTAGGTGTTTCCCTTCTCAACCAGTCGTGTCTGCGTCAGCTTGCTGTTTTGTTTTTAATTTTGTTTGAATAAAAAAATAATTGCTGAGATTTTTTCAAAACAAAAAACAAAATTGATAATGTTTTTCATGTTGGAAAATAACTTTAGAAAACTAAAATATTTATCTATAATGTAACGTCTATCGCATCTGTTTGTTTAGCTTTCAAAGTAATAATTTAAAAACTCAATAAACTCCTAGATGGGATTGGATTATTGGAAAGATATCCTTCTAGTCCTCAGTTTCATTTAATCTGGTATTTATTTTTTGTTTTTATTTTAATTTAATTAATGTGGTCTACATTGAACTTTTTTTTTTTAATGTGAATTTCTCTTTCAAAAAAAAGGAAAAAAAAAAGAACAGTTTTAAATGCAAATTTCAACTAACCAATCATGTGATTTGTCTAACAAAAAAATCTCCGCTTTCTAAAGAAAGCCCCAAAAAAAAATGATTCGTAATTTAATGCTAATAATCTTTCCCCAAAAAAAAAAAAAAAGTTTTAATGCTAAAAAGCTTTCCTATTTATCTTAATATTCTATCGGGTACTTACCAAAACTATATTTTGTGCATTTTTAGATAATAGTAACCCAGGATAATCTCCATTAAAAAAAAAAAAAGGAAATTAAAAATGTTATTTTGTCATTTTTCTAACTAAGTCGAAGATAAATAAAATAAAATTCATTTGCCTTCTGTTTGGAGTTTTGGAATTTATTGATAGCTAAAAATTAAAACAAATTAAAATCAATACATAGTTTTATAAAAGTATCTAAATCCATTATCATATATATTTTTATATATACTTATTTATGTAGTTTTCATTTTTAGATCACATTTTTTTCGTTAAAATTAATAAGTAAAATTATATATATATATATATATGTATATGTTTTTTATCTCTTCTCTCATATATTTCATTCCAAGCACGTCCTTAATTGATTGTAATAATACAAACCTCCATCAGGAAATTTTAAAATAAAAAAAAACAAAAAAACAAAGAAAGAAAGAAAAGAAAGACTTGACATCCATAGGTATAATCATCTTGAATTACAAATTTATTTACCAAAAATTAAGAAAAAAAATATTGAATTCCAACTTAATATGTCATTAATTATATCTGTACTAAAAAAATGTCATTATATGTAAGTCTATCATCCTAAAAGTTTAACGATAATATCACTACTTTTTCATAATTCGAATGCCATGACCTTTAATATATATATATAAACATAATTTATTTTATACAATTTATTATAGATGGAAACATATCCGTGATGGAAATTTCATATAGTCTAGGTATAAAGTAAAAAGTAATCAGTTAAATATTATTTTGTACGTTTAAAAAAAAAAAAGAAAAGAAAAAGATAAAGATAAAGATATAAAGACAAAGAAGAGCTGCATCTGGATGGTTATGGATCCATTATTCATGTGCATATCAATGAAAGTCTCATGAATCCGGAACTCTTTTGAAGTTGATTAGAATCACGGAATCAGTAATAAAGTTAAACTCCTTTTTTTTCCCTTTTCAATTACCTTTTTTTTTTTAATATACTATTAAAATTTAAATTATTCCCTTTTAAAGAAAGGAAAAAACAAAACACAATCATACATGATTAGTATTAGCTAGATTTCAAAATCCAATGGGTTTACAATTCAATTTAACTTATAAATCTGACCTATCTCTATGCGATTTCATTTGGTGGTTTAGTTGTGTAAAATTTTGATTTCGATTACTGTCAATATAGATAAAGTTAAAATATTCATTATTGTTTGGGGTTTGGACATGTATAGTCGCCGTATTTGAAACTAACACATCAATTGTATTTTCTTATAGTATTTTCTAGAAATATCTTTTACATATTTATACACAACTACAAAATAATAGATTTTCTTTTTTCCCCTTTTTTGTGTCAATGCTAAGCGTAATTAATATGAATGGTTCTGGATGGTTCAATAGTAAAATATTTATTTCCATATGTAAAATGATAGAATTTACGTGTCCACACCAATTGGCCATTCTTTTAATCATATTATATATATATATATATATTCAACTAAGAAAATAATAAGTTATTGACAGCAAATTAATTTATATATTATATATTGAGAAAACATAAATAAAAATATTTAGGGTTTTCATCACGTTCTAATCGGCCATGATGGAAAACCTCAAATTTTTATTTAGATCAATAAAATATTCTTAAACGCGATTCTAATTGCTTGATCAATCTAATTCACATCTCTACTGTTTTTTAAAAATTGATAAATTACTAATTAAGTTGTACTTGTATATTTTTCAATCAATATAAAATCCACGTTCATGTGAGGTTGTATTGCACCCATGTTTCAAACAAGATCCAAAAAACATTAAAGAATCGGGAAAAAAAAAAACAAAAGCATAAAAAAGATACATATTAAAAAAAATAAATTTAAAAAGGCCAAACCATGAAGGGGTTTGAGTTCATAGTGATAGGCATCATCAATTTCATTTAGTAGGCATTTTGATTGATATTTAACATTTTACCAGCCAGATCCAGCAAAGTCCAGCACATTGAAAGCATATAATATAAATGACTTACAACAAATACAACATAGATCCTAAGGTGGTTTGAATGATATATATATATAATATGAATATTAATTCAACGTCTATATAAATTCATAGAAAATTGTTGACTATGATTTGGATGGCGTGCATCCGAACCCCATCTTTTAGTTGAGTGCATGACGCCGGAGAAACCTCCTTGATTGAACGCATAGATTTAGAAGAAGAGAACAAAATCTACATTTTGCCATATTCACCCACCAAAAGGAAAATCTAACTATTTATTTCGGATTATAAGTGATAATATAAGTTATCCCATTCCAAAGAATATTAAATAGATAAATAAATAAGATAAGGATCATATTAAATTAGATAGTTCTATCTCCAACCAAAAAAACAAAAAAAGAATAGATTGTACTATTTTATCCTGCATTTGTGATTTTATAGTTACAGAAAAAGAAAAACACTTGTTGATGTTAACTTCAAAATTGGAAAGGAAAAAAAAAAAAAGAAGAAGAAGAAGAAGAAGAAGTTATATGACTTCGTTTTCTCTGTTTTTTGGATTTTTTTTCCACACGATATATGGCTTCGATTTTAAGGACTTCAACACTGGCAATTTAATTTCTAAAATACTTTCTTAAATTTTGTAGCAAACAAGCAATAAGTCAGTAAATTTTAAATAGAAAAATAATTGCGAACACCTCTTCTTATTTAGATATTGAGGACAGAACCAAATCGATATTAGTTTCAATAAATAATTTTCTTTTGTTTTTTTCCAAATATCATTGCATGTGTGGACCTCTGAATCCGTCACATTACATTGATATTGTGGAGGTTAATGATCATACGTTCTTTTTTCACTTTTAATTTAAATCACATCATCAACTTTGTAAAAGAAAACAAAAGGTATGAGTTATGAGTTTGAAACATAACTTCTTTTATTTATTTATCTATTTTTTGGCATGAAATTTGAAACATAACTTAGGAAATCACTCCGGTCAGGCATATCCAAAGTCCAAAATCAATAAACTTCTATTAAATTTATCATTATTATTATCATATATATATATAAATGATAATCACATCGACAATATATTATGATAATAATCGTAGATGATAATTATAGATCTTAAATTTAAATTACATTAATCCAATCTTCTCTCCAAAAACTTCAAAATTCAAAAAATGAACTCTTGCATATACACAAGTGCCCTAACCCTGCAAGCTTTAAGTGTTAATATGGTTGGTTTTCAGTTTTAGTTTTAGTTTTTTATATTTCTCTAATTAATTATGCGTAATTTACTTATATAAAGTATTATTTAATAGCAGTTAGAATTTATTAAGCATCTAAATTAGAAATAAAGTTACAAAAATGAACATAACTTTAAATTTTATTATGTGTTGTTTAGTAACATTATTGATTCTTAGTTTTGGTCTTTTTTTTTTTTTTTCAATTTAATTGTTTATAATATGCTTAGGTCAAGTACTAATTGTCGATAGTTAGAATTTATTAAACATTAGAAAATTTACAACAATACACCATAAACTATATATGCTTTGATATTTTACATCCTAAATTTTTTTTGGCATTTCGCACCTTGAAATTCTTTTTTTTTTTTTTTAATTACCGTTGCACCCTTTTTTCTTTCAATGTTAACTTTTTAATAGACTTGTCGAATGGCTGGTACCGTGGGATAAAAATGAGCATATAAAATGCAATTCTATATAGTTTAAATTTTAGAGTGCAAAATATAAAATTTTTAAGTAAAATTTTTTAAATAATATATGTTTTATTTTTATAAAATTTCAATAATAATTTGTACATATTATAAAGATTCTAAATAAAAAAAATAAAGATCCATAAAAAAGCATAAGCTATTTCAAAAATCTAAAAAAAATTAGAAAATTATTTTTACAAAATATATTATTTTTTTATTACATGTATTTTTCATATTTATATTTGCTATATAGAAAAAAGATACTTATAAATTTTTTTAAATAAAATTTTCACTTTTCCAAATAAAAATATTTTGAATCCATGTTCAAATTTTTTTTATTGATCTTTGTGTATTTATATTTTTTTAGGATATCTACTTATGTAAAGATTTTTTTTTAGTTTCTTTTACAAATTTCTTTTAAAATATAATTTTATTATTTAATACTTTTTTGTATTTTAATTAATTTTGTATTTGAAATTTTATATTTGCAGGCTAAACTATATAGAATTGCACCTTCCACCCTTAATTTTTTGTCTCATTTGCTAGCCATACGATAACTCTGTTAAAAGTTAACACAAAAAAAAAAAAAAAAAAGAGGGTGTAACAATGCAAAGAAATATGAAATTTAGGGTATAAAATACTCGAAAAAAAAATTTCTAAAATGAAAAGTGCCAAAGCATGTATAATTAAAGGTGCATTGATCTCAATATTCCTTAAGCATATAAGCTAGCAAATTAGATGAAGGAAAAAAAAGAAAAAAAAAAAAGAGAAACATAAAAATAAAATTGAATACAATTTCAAATTGTGATAGTTTTTGGTTTCTGTTTTTTTCTTTTATTTCCTTAAAGTTTTTAATTGTTTAAAATGTCTAAAACTATTACTATCATCAACAAACATTTGACATAAGCGAATTACATATTATTAGGTAGGAAATCCTTTTCTTTTTTTTTCTTTTTTTAAAAAAAGTTAAGTCCAAAAATCAACTTTGCTACCAAACTTCAACTTAAAAAAAAAAAAAGAAGTTAATTATATAAAATATCTAACAGTTTATAAGTACTATTAACTAATACTTAAGATAAACAAATCATACATAATTAGATAAACAAAATAAAAAAACAGAAATTAAAAATAAACCATGTACCAAATGATACTGCGCATTGTCCTTTGAAATAACTTATATGACAATAATTACAAATAATAATCATAAATACTAAGTTCAAAATCGAATGCTAAAATCTCCCTTCTCAGTTTATCAAATTTCAAAAATCGGATGCTAAAATCTCCCTTCTCAATTTATCAAATTCCACGTTGCATTTTGTACCATTTTTTTAAAAAATCCGTACTACATTAATTTAATCGTCTTCCAAAAATCTTCAAAATCTAAACAACGAACTGTTCCATATATACAAGTGACCTTCCCCTGCCTGCATGCCTTAATTTTTTAAATATTAATTTTATTAATTTTTGTACAGCTGCACGCCTTAACTAAACTTGCTTCCCACCATCCTTATCCAAATGAAAGCAGTGGAGGGTGTGAGATGTGCCTATACAGGTGGATGAGAGGTGAATAGTAAGTAATTGATCTATCATTGTATATGTTCGTGTTTGCCAAGTCACTATCTTTTGTTCTACCAACAACAAACAGCCATATATCAATAATGCAGATAGTACCGATGATATGATAAGAAGCTGAGAAAATGAAATTTCTCTAACTATATGTTGACAAAATAGTACCCATAAAAAATAACAACATTCAAACAACTCAATATACCATATATCATAAGTTTATATGCCTTTATAAAATGACACTTCAGCCCCCTTATATATCCTGAGCTTCAAGAGTTTATTAGCGACGATAAACTATTTTAAATTGTTAATTTCTTACCGTCAATAAACTGCTAAAGTCTAAACTATCATTGGCTCGTTCAGCTAATAAAATAAAAGTAGATATATAAATGTTAGTTATAATATTTTGTCATGTTAAATATGACCGGCTATATTATCCATTAATAAAAAAAAAAAAAAAAAAAACGTCGGCTATTTTTTCCATTAAAAAAAAAAAAAAAACATCGGCCGTGTGTCTAATTTGTTTATTACGTACTGCTGTCCATTTTAGTTTCCGTGCCATGCCACCCGTACATGGTGTAGACGAGTGATGCTCTGGATGAGAACTTGGCCTAATCTTCTCATTTATTATATTATTTTCTTTTTGAAGTTATTTCAAAGGAAGACGGAGTCTCCTTATATTAGCCAACTGGTTGGAAAATATATCATACTGTTATTAGCCAACTTGTTTTTACATATACTCTTAACGAATAAGAAAATAACACTCGCTAATTCTGCTCTACTGAAATTTCTTGTGCTACAGTTCATGATAGATTTCATTCTTTTTATTATTTACAATAATTTCATTCTCTTTCTGTTTGTGTTTTTGTTTGTTTGAAGGAAATATTCATGAAGCAGAAGAAACAAAAAAAAAAAAAAAAAAAAAAAAAAAACGTAGAAGAGGAATGGCATATTCATGACATTTTTTTTTTCGGTGTCTAAATTTATTGCTAAGTTCCATTTGGCAGACAAGGGATGCTCTTAATGCTGGGGGTGTAGTTGATGTATAATTTTTGACAGCTTTTCTTTGAACTCTAATACTAGTTTTTCAGTGGGGACCTTTGAGAAATTGAAAAAGATTGTTTTTGACACACTATCTAAGTCTTCTTCGTTTCTTTTTCTAAAAGTAGCATAATTTCTTCTACAGGTTAACTTATTAAATTAAATTGTTTACTCTTATTTTATGATAACAGAAAGAGAGACATTTGTGACATTAGTGGTCATTTGGACTGAATAATTTCAAT
The DNA here is from genome assembly GCF_031755915.1 of Ziziphus jujuba. Lineage (NCBI taxonomy): Eukaryota > Viridiplantae > Streptophyta > Magnoliopsida > Rosales > Rhamnaceae > Ziziphus > Ziziphus jujuba. The sequence continues at coordinate 23,102,325 of NC_083388.1, forward strand.
TATATATATGTGCATTTTCTTCTTCTTCTTCTTCTCTACTGATTTTGTGATATCTTCTTTTAGTGACGATTTCACCAGGTGAGCAAGTTATGCAGATAATTTGATAGAAATTGCTTCATGCATGATACAGCAATCGAAAAACCAAATTGCAGTAATAAACAAAATCGTCAGATAAATACCAATATGTGGAAGCAAATACAAGCTTTACATGTTTAAATAACATGCATATTTATATAATATGATATACTATGGCCAAATTTTAATACAGTTCTAGTTCAAGAATCAAATAACTTCATCTGGCCCCATTAATAACACTAATTCCCAACTTTAGTGCCATAAAATGCAAGAAATTTCGTCCATTCAATCGACTGCAAATTGCAAAAGCATTCGTTGGCACTCTTGGTAATGAACCCATCAGAAGCGAGGAGGCCCACCAAAAGGACCTGGTGGGCCACCTGGACCCCCTGGCCCACCTGGACCCCCTGGCCCACCAAACAGTGGTGGACAGCATCTCTCCAGTATGCAGCAGCAGCAGAGGATATAAGCACTGCATTGCCAACAGTAAAAAATTAGAGATAAATTCTTTCATGGTAACTAAAAAAAACCAATTTATAAAAATAATTCAAATATTATTTTCCTAGGGAAATGATAAATATTACAACTTTCAGAAGCCCCAAAGACCATTAGGATCTAAATGGGCCAGATCTCAATGCAGAACCGAGTCCTTTTTTATTCAAGTAGACCCCATTTTTCAGCGGTTTCCAAATTCGCCCAAAAAAAAAAAAAACTACAAAACATTTTGTAACGAAAAAGTGAAGAAAGCTAGCAAAACTCACCAAGAAGAGACAAGACGGCAAACACCATCACAAAGAAAACCGAAACAACCACATGGGCCGGGTGGTCCGCCAGGCCCCGGAGGCGGTGGTCCCCATGGCGGAGGCATTGTAGCTATGGAATATCTATATGATCGACGTGCTCAGAAAAAAAATAGAGCCCTCTCTATATATACACACACTTGGATCAGTTTAGACGGAAAGAGAGAAAGATCATAGCTTAATGACTAAGTATTCTCTGGAAGTTTCATTTGCAGAGCACGAGCTAGTAAATAGGATATATCGGTACAGTTGGAACTTTGAAACCAGAGAGTAATAATATTTAGTAATGTAAACGTCCAGCCACCTACTTTTTCTCTTAAACCTAATGTTCAAACTTCAAACTTCGAACCTAACCTTCAAAACCCCATTTACATTTACTTGTCGTTTAAGCATTCAAAAAGTATTATGGATATAGATCAAATGAGAAATAAAAAAAGTACATCCATATCTACACGTTGTACTTTGGATATTTGAAAGTAACTAGAAGCATAATATATTTTCATATACATATATACGGAAATTCTATAATGAGGACAGTCCGTATGAGAACTGCAGTATTAGTGATGATTTTTCATAGTATTAATGATGGTTTCTTATAAAATCGTCACCAATATTATGAAAAACCGTCACCAATACTATGGTCCGCATGAGAACCGTCCGCAGCATAGACGGACTGTATATATATATATATATATATAGGGAGAGACTATCATCAGATCCATCCTCGTCCTTTTATATGCGGTCCTAAAACGTGTTTTAATTCCCTACCCTTAGATTAAAACCAACGGCTCACATTATACTTCAAAATTTCCTTCCAAAAATGCTCTCTCACTTAACCCACAGCCTTCCCTTCCTCTTCCTCTTCTGCTTCCACTGTTCCAGCAGCCACAAAAAAATCCACCTCTTTCGCCAAGTTTACTTTTTATATTTTCCTTCCATGGGTCTTTTTTTTTTTAAGAAAGAATTTTTTTAGTTCAAAATTTTCCTATATTGTTGCTATACAACGAATAGGGCAATAACCTCCCATCTATATAAACTTGGTCACAACCGTCTTTATCTTTTTTTTGGGTTTTCTATGTTTTGGTCCCAAATGACAAAAGTCAGGAAGAAAACCTAACAATTTTTAGCCATGAAAATCCATCAAGCAGAAAAAAATTTATTCCTTTTCTTTGCTTTACTTTCAAAAAGTTGTTTATCAAAATTTAATTTTTCTCGTAAAATCCAAGAGAAGAGGAAGCTTGGGTGAACGGCAGTGGTTGTCGTTGTTTAAAAGGTTGTTTAGGAAAAGGACTTGGCTTAAAAAAATTGTTTAAGTTGTTTAATTTTACCTTAAAAATGTAGAGGATAAGAGGAAGGGAAGGGAAGGGAAGGCTGAACGGCGGTGGTCTGGGCTAAATGGCGGCGTTGTCAAATTGTGGGGGATGCAAATCTTGTCAAATCCAAGAGAATAGGAAGCTAGGGTGAAGCTTGGTTATTAATTTTGTAAAATACACCGAGTTTTTCAGGTAGATTTTTTTTGGCTGTTGGAACGGTGAAGAGGAAGGGAAGGGAAGACTATGGGCACGTGAGAGAGTATTTTTGGGAGGAAATTTTTGAGCCGTTGGTTTTAATCTAAAAGTAGAGAATAAACACGCATTTTTAGACCGCATACAAAAGGATGAAGACGGACCTGATGATAGCCTCTCCCTATATATATATATATATATATATATTTATATACATGTATGTACAATTTTGCTAATTGTTATACATACACACCTATGTATTAGGTGTGCATGTCAAAGTAAGCATAATCCTAATGTATATCTCATAGTTTACTCTTAAGCCAAAAAAAAAATAATAATAAAATAAAATAAAATAAAATAAAATTATATATCTCTTAGTTTACATATAATCAAAAATATTTTATAAATTACATATACTTTAATGCATACACTCCCAATGACACATGATGTGCACGGGTGCGATAGGGTCGTATATGTACACAAGCATTTACACACATATCCATAAATATGCATATGTATACAATGTTACATTTTTTTTTTTGGTGACTAATGTATGCAATATTACATGTTCCAACTTCAGCAAACGGTATATGGTATGCCGAGGCGAAAAGAGATTCTTCTTCTTCTTCTTCTTTTATATATATATACATATATATAAAATTAATTAGTATAGAATTAAATTCAATAAGAAAAATCTGTTGAAATTTGTATACTAGTGAATGTACTGTTACATACAATTTGTATATATAGTCGCAGTTAATTTATTCTTTATGCATGTTTTATCTATTTATTTTCAATGGAAAAAGTCCTCTCTCATCATATATATACATATATCGGTGATAAAAATGAGATTAAAATCTTAAAATTCATAACTGCGTATATGAAATCAATAAAATTATCACTTCTGTTGATGTATATATATTGCACTTAATTAAATATAATAATGCCGCTGTAGCTTTTTGTTTCCAATTAATGTCATACATTGCTAAAGCTATTCATATTAATATATAAATCACTAGTTAAGTAGACGTTTTACATATATATATATATATATATATATTTTATTCATCCCGGCTCATTTGTTATTATTATTGTAAACCGCTAGTAAAGTAGACGTTATATTTATTTTATTCATCCCCACTCATTTATTATCATCATTATTATTATATAGTGACGTGCAAATTAATTTACTGTAGTTGCAATTTTGACCAAGAGTGGTTAATATGTTTTAGTGTCATGTATGTATTTTCAGCTAAATCCCTCAATTTTCGCCATCAACTAAACTTTTTTGATCTTTAGTCTTCATATAAATATGCACCAAATACCCATAGAATTTATGTGAATATAAATATATGCATACATAAAAGTATCAGTTGTTAAAGAAAAATATAAAAAAAATGAAAGTTCATATTCCACTAGTTTAAGTTTTTGAAATAAGTAGTATTTCAACATGATATCAGAGGTCAAGAGATCCAAAATGTTTTAAGTTTAAAATTCAACAACTCCACCAAAATAATTAATAACACATGTAAAGATTCAGAAAGAAATCCAAAAAAGATACACCGATAGATTTACATGTGAAGGAGAATGTTAGAAAAAAAATATAAATGAAATGAAAAATCCAACAACTGAAAATAATTTTATGATAAAGTCGATGGTATTGCATATGATATATACATATATATGTCCACAACCAGACGTTAAAATGTAAGATGAAATAGTGGAAACAACATTAATATTGTGTTCCTAACGCACTGCTTCTAACACAAGAATTCCTTTATTACAAGTTCTATGTGCAAAAACACTATATTATATGTATGTCCGAATGGTAGCAAGCAGCTGCTAATCATGATTCATGGGGGAGGTGGTCCAAATGGGCCTGGAGGTCCAGGAGGTCCAGGAGGCCCACCTGGACCCCCGAAGCAATCTCGAAGCAGCCAGCAACAGCATAAGAAGCTCAGGCTGTCAAACACCGAACGACAAAAGAGGGATTAGCTTCAAAACAAAAAAAATACGGATATGGAAATTAACATTAAAAGAAAAAATGCATGAAAATGACTCTGCCCAGCCATTTGGCAATGTTTTCTGTATGTATAAATGCATATACATAATATAATATCTATTTAGCAATGTTTTCTTAACAAACATTTCATTGAAAGTGAAAGAGAAACAAGTCGTAGAATTATAATACATGGAAGTAAAAACAACATTAACACTAAGATTTGCATACCAAGAACCAATACAATCACATATTCCACCGAAGAAACCTGGCGGTCCCGGAGGACCGGGTGGACCAGGAGGTCCACCTGGTCCGCCTGGTCCCATTGTTAGCTAGCTTTTTGCAACACCACCCTCTACGAAAGCACCACCACGGGGCAAAACTGAGAGACCAGCAAGCCAAACAGAGACCAAGAGCAGGGCACTTGATAATATTGAATAAATACTCGAACAATTTGCAATGATTTTGGGAAGGCTATTTGGGAACTTTTTATAGAAGCAAAGCCTTAGAGGGTTTATGGGGGTTTATAGAGAGAATTGCTTAGACTAGAAGCATCCATCTACCTGTACACGTTTGTGTTAGATCATACTTATTTCCTCCAATCTCACTTTTTAGGTCCCTCGTTTTAACTGACACGTTTTCACCTACTGTTCTCCTTCTAATCTACCATTCACAGCTACTTTCAAGGTTTTTTATGCTATCAACATACATGCTCGTCCTTTTAACCAAAAAAAGAATAATAAAAAGAAAAACTTTATTAATATTATTTGATGAATATGCTACTAACATACCCTTTTTTTTTTTTGGTAAATACTATTAACATACTCTTGGTTGAGCCAGCCATTACATAAACCAATCAAAATGTATTCTACGCATTTAATGAAAATAAAAATGTATTTAATTACAAGAAAAATGAATATAAAAATGTATTTACCCATAGCATGAGGGTGGAGCAGGTATTGAATATGGGGTTAATATCCAACTTGGATATAGGGCGAGTAGAGTTTACCAATATGTGCCCCAAATCTTCTGTTGTGTTCAATAATGCACATGCAACTTTAGATACCAGCTAATAAGGAAAGATGAATTTATAAGATTACAAAGAGACTTCCCCAATCCAACCAGCTCCTCAATTCCTATCAATCCCCATTCAGAACTAGATTTAATATTGGAGTCTTTATGCTTTGTTTGTTTAGTCAAACCTAATTCTTAGGATTAAATTCCCCACTTTTTTTGGGATTAAATTCTGCTAAAGGATAGACGCACCTTTCAAATTTCCACTAGGCTCTTTTTGAAAAATCCAACATAGGCTCAATTCAATAACGCAACTGCATAGATTTTGGGAATTGAATTTTAAAAACGGCCCAAAATATTTTAATTTCATACTTTGATTAATATATACTTACCAACAACTTATTTAGCTGGAGTCTAACCAACATTTTAATAAAGAATGGTATTTTTTCACCCAAAAAACAAAAAAATAAATAAATAAACATAAAACGAAATAAGAGAAACCCTGATAATCTCTATATATCTCCTCATCCTCTCTCCCTTCTTTTTATCTCACTCCTTCGCAAAGGAAAAGCTAGAAACAGATATTAGCGTCTCTCAGTTTTTTACTTTGCTTGTTGCACAAGGTAACTAAAAGGTTAATCTTTTATTTTTATTTTATTCATTATTAATATTTAATATTAAACATGGCGAGAGAGAGGATATTCAAGAAAGCCAAGGAAGACATGATGAGTAAATTACCTGATGAAATTTTGGTATCAATTATGAGATGTTTGCCAACAAAACAAGCAGCAAGAACTAGCGTGGTTTGTCAGCGATGGCATAAGATTTGGAAGATTACAATTTCTATTCAACCAAGGTTGATTTTTAATTTGGACAAAGGGTGGTCCTCTGCTCTAAGGAAGAAGTCGCTTAGGGATGCGGCGAAGGATTTGGCAAAGAAGAGGATAAACGAAGTGAATGCAGTGTTGAAATTGCATGAGGCACCAACACTGGACGAGTACTCATTGATTGCTTCCAAATTGGAACCAAAGCATCGTCATCATATAAACACATGGATGGATTTTGCTGCCAAAAAACATGTCAAAAAGCTCACTTTGCAACTTCGTTCTAAAATTGGTTACAATGCTACTTTTCTTGCTGATAATTTTGGTTGTCTCAGGGAATTGTATATTCAGGTAATACTTGTGGGTGAAAACTCTATCCACCGTTTGTTCTCCAACACTCCGTTCCTTGAACTTTTTTCACTTTTAAATTCCTATACATTATATGATTTTAAAATTGTTTCTGCTCCCAATCTCAATTACTTGCAAATAGAAGATTGCTGTAGTCTGGAAAACCTCGAAATCTCCTCAGCAAGCAATCTTAAAAGATTGAAAATAAGAGGTGATGTTGCTTTGCAAAGCGTTGACATATCTTCTGCTCCAAATCTCTCCGATCTAATTCTTGGCATAGATGGTCCGAATTTCAAGCTTGACCATCATCTGGCTTTACTTAATCAAATCAAAAGACTTACTCTGTACATTGATGTAGGTTACTATTTATTTTCTCCATCTTAGTTTATATTTATTTATTTTTTGTTTTGGAATTATCAATTTGTTTATGTTTGTGTTATTGTTTAATTTGGTCAATTGGGCCTTCTCTGCTAGATTTTGTCTCGGTTTCCTCAATGACCTAAATTTAACAAGGTTGAGCATTTGAAATTGGAAACTCCTTCGGTTTTCCATGTACCATTTCACCGTTTGCTGTATCTTGTAAAAGCGGCTCCTTTCTTGAATACTTTCTTATTCAAGGTCAGTGCCATTCTACAAATATTTATTTAAAATCTTTTGTGAAATTTTGGCAAGAAATATTGGGAACGTTCCCCTTTGAGTTTTGTAGCTAAAACTCTTGTTTTTCAAATAATAAATTTCTTTTTAAGTGAATTTATTTGTGAGTGGCATGCCAATCTGTTATGTTTTATGGTAGGTCACAAAATTTGGATATACCGGTGGAGATAATGCCTTAGGTATTAATATATATATTTTATGATTTGATATATATATATATATATATATATATATATTATGGATTAATGTCTTAACTGATATTTATTTGAATATGATTTTGACAGTGGTTGAATAAACGCATACCTAAGAAAGTGGAAGTGAATGAGCATTCATGTCAATACCTCAAGGTGGTGAAATTGGACAATTTTGCAGGATGCCAATGTGAAGTTAAGCCATTGTTGAATTTACTCGAATATGCTGTCTCAGTGGAGAAAATAATCATTCGGCTTATGTCTTCAAGCTGTTGGAGAAACGGCGGCACAGAATCATGGAGGAACTCTAAAGAGTTTGTTAATCGATATGAAGAGCTCTGTCTCGGATGTGCCCAGCGACTGAAAACCCAAATACTCGTAATGCATCCTAATGTAGATGTCATTATTACTTATGACTAGCATTAATCCAAATACACCCAGTTAGTTTTCTTGTAAAATGTCAGTCTAATTCAAGAAAGTGATTATCTTATATGATCTTATTGTAATCTTTATGCTTTTCACTCTCACTCATGGAATCAAACACAGCATAAAGTGAGCATGGTTGAAAATTTTTCAGAACCCACAAAACAACTTAGAATTATAATTTCAGAGAAAGCAGTTTGAACTTTTGTCATAATGTCCACATATCAAAGGTGTACAAGTGTATATGGGATCGTAGGTATCTGTTTGCTAAGTTCTCGGGTAGTCTCACTATATTACTGTAGGTGCACTCCATCCGACACGTTGCTTGTAAATGGCATCGTAGGCTTCAATGTTCAAAACTGAAGCAAGAAATAGAGCTATCTCGGGCATTTTTTTATATTTTTTTTTATCGAGATTTTGTATTATCACTGGGACAGAATTGAAGAACATGTTAGTTATACAAGCATGGTAATGCTAATGAACGTTTTCAGATTGGTGTTGCATGATACACTCCTTTCTCACCGCCCAAAAAAAAGTTCTTCAAAAATATTTTTGACAAAGTAGATTTTAAAGTCTCTGCATTTATTTTTTAATTTCACCAGATATACAATATGATATAGATTATTTGTTTGAATTTAATCCTTTTGTGCAGACAATATATAAGTTATTAAGGAGAAGAAATGTGAATTAAAAAGTAGAACCAGATTGCCATGTGGCGTATTTTGGATATATTTTAAAAGTGATTAGAAGCATCATTGATAATTGTAATATAGTTCAGTGTTCCTGTTTAGAGTTTTCTTAATAAGCTGGAAATACAGTATCTATATTGTATTTAATGTTGATATTAGATATATATATATATATATACACACACATATACATATATATAAACACATGCATATTGCATCCAACCTCAGCAAACAATTCAGATATGCCTAGGTGATCCGGACCCAAAAAAAAAGAAAGAAAGAGAAGAAAGAGATAATCAAAATAGGAATTCTGGATCTCCGCCACAAAATTATATTTTTATTTATAATTTTATATACATAATTAATTGGATAAGAAAAATCTTTTGAAATTTGTATGCTATGGAATGCCATTGAACTTTACTTGCTGGATACTGGGCCTTTAAAATTCGGCCCTTTAAAATTTGAATTCGCTCTACAGCCCGAAAGGCCTAGCCCCAAACAGCCCAAAACGGCATTTTTGGGCTTGAGCCTGGCTGGGCAGCCTGAATTTACATCCTAGTTACACCAGAAGTCAAAGCTTGCTTACACACCAACCCCACTTTCGTCTTCTTTCTGCCATTCTTCTTCCTCATCATCAAGTAAAGGAAACCCTGATTGCTCTCTCACTCTCACTCGACCAATTTGCTTTGGTATCAGATAAGCAACATAGTTTGAGCGAGCCCCGACTAATAATCGAAAAGGGCTGAAACATTTTGGTTGTCCGGGCATCAACCTGAAAATCAGAATTAATGGGATTCATGCTCAAGCTGAAAAAGTTAAAGAATTCCAAAATGAAAGGTGGGCGGCCTCTTACTAAATCTGAATCTAAATCTAGATCAGTACAGCAGCAAGATGTAGCTCATCCCCACTTTCAGTAACTTCAAAACCCACTTTCCTAGTTAGAGGTAACTATCCTGTTTATTTATTTATTTTTATCTTTTTCCTAGTTTAACTTTGTCTTGGTAGATTAATATATATATATATATATATATATTAAAAGCTTAAAAAAATAAGAGGAGGCTGATAATGTTTGAAGGGGAAAAAGGAGTCTGCTGCTGATGATGATAATGAGTAAATTAGCAGATGAAGAAGACGATTTGAGTAAATTTCCAGATGAAATTGTTGCATCAATTATGTGCTGGTTGGATACGGAAGAAGCAGCAAGAATGAGTGTGGTTTCGAAGCGATTACGAAAGATTTGGAAATCTACGATTCAGAATACACCTAGGTTGGCTTTCAATGTTGATTATAAATTTGCAAAAAAATTGTCTGCAGCACACAATGATAGATTGACTCTCAAATTTGAGAATGATGATGATGATAGTGATTTAATCAGACGGTACTCCAGTATCATAAATGAGATGAAAGTGAGGGATTTAATGAGAGACAAAATCATAAATGAGGTGAATGGAGTATTGGAATTGCACAAGGCACCAACTTTGGATGAGTTTTCATTATTTGGTGATAGATTGATTCGGAAGCAACGTCATCATATAAACACATGGGTGCATTTTGCTGCCAAAAAACATGTCAAAAAGCTCACTCTGCATCTTAACACTGCTATTCGTTACGATGCTACTTTTATTGCTGATAAATTTCATTGCCTCAGGGATTTGTATATCAAAGGGTTATATGTCACTCAAAACGTTATTCGCAGTTTATTCTCTAACTGTCCATTTCTTGAACGTTTTTCTCTTCTGCATTCCTATAAATTTGATAAGTTGAAAATTATTTCTGCTCCCAATCTCAAATACTTGCATTTGAGTGACAACTGGAATCTGAGACAATTTAAATTCTCCTCTGCAAAGAATGTTCTTGATACAATAGAAATAGGAGGAGGTCAGTATCCTTTGCTAACCATCGACGTCTCTGCTCCAAATCTTTCTCACCTAAACCTTGCCATCCATCACTGCTTCAAATTTGACCCTTATCTGACTCTACTTAATCAAATCAAAAGACTTGCTCTGCGGATTGGATCGGATCGGTCTCTTCTTCAATTTCCTCAGTTTAGTAAGGTTGACCATTTGGAATTGATTCTGTCTTCCAGCTACCAAATACCAATTCACCTTTTGCCTGATTTTCTCAAGACAGCTCCTCTCTTGAATACTTTGTCAATCAAGGTCAGTGCCAATCTACAAATGTTTATTCATTTAATCCTCAATCCCTTACTATGGGCCTGAAGTTCCATTTGAGTTTTGCTGCTTGCTCTTTGTTTCGCAAAATGAGAATTTATCTTTTTTCATATAAAAAATTGTGGGTGGCATGACAATGTGATACGTTCATATGGCAGTTCTGCAGACTACGACATCCTGCTAAAGATAATTGCTTAAAGGTATGAATTATATATTTTTGATGATATGGTATTATTATTATTGTTGTATATTTATTTGATATGGTTTTGACAGTGGTTGGGTAAACATATCGTTGAGAAAGTGGAGGTAAATCATTCATGTCAATACATTAAGGTGGTGAAGTTGGATGATTTTGCTGGGTGCCAAGATGAAATTGAGTTTCTGTTGAATTTACTCTATACTGTCTCAGTGGAGAAAATAATAATTCAACTTATGCCTTTTACTGTTTGGAGAAACAGAAAAACGTGGTGGTGCTACGAAGATGAATTTGATAATCTATATGAAGAATTCTGTCAAGGGTCTGGTCAGCTACTGAAAATGAAAATACTGCAGATGCATCCTAATGCAGATGTAACTGTAAAATTATGATTAGGTACAAACCGTGTTTTTATTATTTATGACTATCATTCAAGGAAGTGATTATTATTATTTTCATAATCTTTTATTTTATTATTATTATTTTTTTTATTTTATTTTTTATGGGTCTTGTAATGTTGCCAACAAACGAACAATACCCATGGTTTCTAACAAACATAAGTTAGTGAAGCATATAGGTTTCTTTTGAGACTTTACAATTCCTTTTATACTTTTTCACTCTTACTTAATGGAATCGAACACAACTTAAAAGAGAGTATGGTGGCCCGTGGCAAAGTATTTAGATTCTTAGAACCCATAAAACAACTTGAAAGAGTATTGACTTTCACTCAGTTCCATCAGAATTCTTACAAAAGATATGAAGTATGGGGTTGTAGGTCCTATGTTCGGTAAGTTCTGAGGTAGTCTTACTATTTTCTCCAGGTGCACTTCCATTTTTGGCGTTGCTTGTAAAAGGCTTAAATATAGTGTTCAAACCAGATGCAAGAAAAACTATTGCTGTATTCACTGAAAAAAGATCAGTTCTTGCTGCAAGCAAAGGCCTTGCTGCATATTGAATATGAATGCTTGAAACTCTTCATCTTTTGCTTCAGGAATTATTTATCAAGATTGTTGATCATTCCGTGAAAAATCCTAGAGAATGGAAGGGCATGTTAATACAGCCATGATAATGCTAATGAACATCATCAAATTGGTTTTCATGATCAACCTATTTATAAACAATTGAATATATATAACTTGTAAATGATATTACCTTCTCAGGAATGAATTAATCACACCATGTATGTGGTGCATATATGATACACTCCCATCTCACCAGTCTTTTTCATAACTCCGTTACAGATAACTTAAAAATCACGTACATTTTGATCGCTGGGAATTCTGCAAGGTTAGCAAAATAATTGAAGGTTTTGATCATGCAATGCTGGACACTCAGTGGCAGCGACCGACCTGAAAGTCGCTGCCTTTATTATGAAATTGGAAATTCAGTACCTAATACATTAGTTGAGAATCTAACACGTTGTGCCTTCGACTGAGTCGTTTTAGAAACCATGTGGCCCTTCCGATTCTATGATCATTTTAAAAACGTGATGGGGGTTTAAGATATTTATTATCAAATCCTCAGTATTAAGTTGTAATGCTCCACTTTCTGTCCTCCTAGGGCAAAAAGAAACATGACATTGATTTTTCTTTTCCCTATCCAGTTGACTTAGTTGATGTCGCGGTGGATATGACAAAACTCCTTTTTTTGAAAATTTATATAAGATTAGGGTAGTAATGTTAGTGTTAGATTAGGGTAGTAATGTTTGTGTTAGATGTTAAGTAGCATTATTTTACCATGATTGAAGGATTTGCACATGACATGGCAAAAAGGTCATTCTTTTAGCAAGATCATCTTCTCACTTGCTCAGCTATGGTAGTAAACTAGGTCCTCATGTGGTCTACTTGTTTGCATACACATCTATTTGGCTGTCTGCAACTCCGGCTCCTTAAATCCTTTTAAGTAAAGAATGCCTTGAGAAACAAGAATGAATTGTAATTATTTCAATATTCATTCATCCAAGTGCTGACGTATGCCTGATTAAGCTTTCAAATTCACCTTTATAATTATAATAACTCTCTCTCTCTCTCTCTCTCTCTCTCATTTTATTTCATTTTTTCTGGTATTTTGTTCGGTATATTGACGATATAAAAAAGGTTTTACATGAACTGTTTTTAGAAGGTCAATGAACTGACTATGTATGCAAGATAATGTTATCATAGTTCGGCTACAAGTTTGACTGTTTTCTTTGCTGGTATGGTAGTTTCTTGTTCAAACATGGAGGGTCATCAAATTAATACACAGAAACAGAGCATATCTGCTACTACTTCGAATTGAAACGGGAGTTTCTTAAGGGTGCCTTGAGAAGGTCCTATTCTCTTCAGGAATTGGATAGCGATAACAGAATATATTTTTGGCCCCATTCATGCTTCCCTGATGAATTTTTTTGCTTGCTTAGACTACTAATATTTCATTCGTTAATGTTGGAGTACACTGAAATGTTTGTCGGTATAGATGTTCTGGTGGTGGTGTTTAGCAATAGTTGTTTGATGGGGGTATTAGTTATTGTACGAGATGCTAGTGATGGAAGATTTTATTTTACGGTGTATAGGTTATTGTTTGTAGGGTTTTTTCTACAATATCTACCTTAGATTCTTGTTAGTTGGTAGCCCAAGCTATGTTATGATGACAGGAATATTGGTTATGGGTTGTGGAATTGAGGATGTTCAGATTATTAGCAGTATTGGTAAAATCCTACAGTTCTAAGTGGAAATTGGAAAATAATTTGTTACCAGTTCTCTTAATATAATTTCTAAATTTGACATCTAGAAGTTTTTAATCAGTACTCCATATTTGTGGTAAGATCTTGTCTTTTCTAATAAGGAACTGGAACTAGTTTATCTCCAAATTGCTTCGCATATTATTCAGTATTCAGGAGTTGCAAATTAAAATTCAAGAGTACAATTCATTTTCTTCCTCAGAAACCTGTTATAAGTTGTTTTAGTTTGAAAAGAGGGTGATTGCTTCAATTATTTACTTAGTGGATAAACTGCCAATGTTCACATAATAACATCCCTTGCAGTTACAAAGTGCTATGTTTTTAATCATAATACATGTAAGTGCTGCAGAATCTATTGATGTTCTTGACAGCTGGGTGAGGGAATTGTTTGCTAGTTACAGGAAAGGACCCCAGGTAAATCTGGAGTTCAAAGTGGAAGCTCCCTTTTGGAAATCTGGAACTTTACAGGCTAGAGGCTGTCAAAATTGTCCATATCCTTAAGACTTTAACGTGGTCGTTGCCATGTCTTAGTCAAAGCTATCTGAAGAAAGTTAGACGATTTTAAGTACATATGGACGATCCGAATGATTCTTATATTTTGATATCTCGAATGTCTGCAAATGGGTGTAAATTGTCATAGAGGTTGTTGAAACTTGGATCAACAGATCCTCTTCTTGTAGGTTCGAAAGAAAAAAACGCTTGAAAACTTGGCGTCCCTTTTGTCACATTCCTTTGATGGCTGCTTTTTCCAGATCGTTCTGTGTGTCAAACTCTTCTTTCTCTTGATATCATCGCTTTTGCATTTCTTATACATGGGACGCTTTTTTTTATCGCATTTTCTTGCTATCAGTTCTTTCAAACGGTTTAGATGGGTACATGTTGTTGGCTAGTGATTAATTCTGAACAGAAAGTTGTGACTTTTAAAGGGCCAAGGAAGTTTGCATTCCTTTCTCAAATCTAGAGTATGGCAAACATCCCTATCAGCTCTGTTGAGGATGAAGGTATACACGGTTCATCTATGGGTTATATCCTTGAAATGCCTATACACCTCAAAAACTCCAATGAAAAACCGAAAAAGATAAGGGGTGCAGATGAATTTCCTAAAACGTGAGTGATGATTTTGCAGTTAATGAAATTAACCCCAATTATAAATTGTCAAAATCAAAACTTAAACCAAAACCAAAAACCTAACACTATCATTATCATTATCCTTTAAGCTATTATTGGAGTTTGTAAAGGACAAAAAAATAATAATAATAAAATAAATATACAAGATGTAGTTTCTATTGTTTGGTTAAGAAGCATATTTTTGTGATACTCATTCCTGTACAAAAAAAAAAAGAAAAAAAGGACAAACCCATCATAATATTGCTGCCAGTCCTACCGCTTCACTCTCATCCACTCTGGTTTCTGTAGAGTTGACCATGCTGCGAGGTCTCACTGAGTGGGATTACAACATATTGCATTATTAGTTAATATATACGTGTGTGCAAAAAATACTATTTTTACGGGAAGCCGTGAGAAAAAACAAAATGCATGAGTGGGGTTTGAGTGCTTACTTGATACATTGGTAATTACATTTACACTTTTCTGAGCGGCAAGTGCTTTTAACTTGTTTCCGGTAGCTAATAAGAGCAAGCTTTTCATATGTTGTTTTTGTTCTTTAGGACTAGATGTCTTTGTCAAAGCTTCTTCAAAAGCAAGCAAATCTTGAGGTGTGATGGAAGGAAGCGAGAGCAAAACCTGGGACATACCAAGAGGAACCACCCTTACATTAATAATTCCCAAGGAAATTCTTGAAGGCAGTGAAATCCACTAATAATGTGCCAACATATCCAGAAGTATGGGGGTCCATTACTAACCTTCCTTGGAGCTGAATCTCTATCACAGAGATATATGAATATTTCACGACAGAGACCAACCAGATCAGCACTAATAATTGCATTTGACTCGAGGGCTAAACCTTGAATAATTGCTGAAAACAGATCCTTGGAAACAAATTCTTGGAGTTCGACACTTCTTGTTGATATGGCTAGAACAACCAAAGTAGCACAAAAGGAAGAAACTTTGGTGACTGCTTCACCATCTGTCCATGTGAAAGCTCCTAAACATATATGCAATGCTGGAAGGGCCAAATTTTTGTGCTTCAATATGAAACTGAAAGAAGCATGGTTAAGACAAGTAAAACAAAAGTAAACAGCGACGAGCAATAATATCTTGAATCGACAGAAATATCTGCTTAGCAGTAAGTGCGAAATACATACCCAACCATGGAGTTTGAAGTGAATGCATCCAACTCTTTGAGTGAAGACGTATCCACGCGGCTGATATGTCCAGAGCTCTCCAAGGTAGGAAGTCTGGTATTTAGCTGTGGTGAAGCTATAACAGAGAGAAGTGAGCAAACCTCCCGAGTTAAATCTCTAAGTAACTTCTCCTCCATTACTTCCACTTTTAAGTCTGATCCAGCAAGAATTCCATGGGCATCTGGAACCTTTGCTCTACCTTCATGTAGAAGACTGGACCAGGAGCAGCTAAGAACCTGCTGAGAGTGTAGAAATAATGGGTGCAAAAGCTTTTCTAGCCAAACCTCCCACATATCTGAAGGGCAATTTTTAACCAAAGGAATCAAAGCTGAATGAACAAGCTGCCTTATATGCCTGAACTCCATGGATTGTATATTCTCCATCAGGGCTAAAGCGACTGAATGAATATCCAAACATTTGAAAAGTGTATCCCCAATTGTTGTTGACAAGCCCAATACATTGTACCTAAAATTAAAATGATTAATTAACACTGGAATGATAGGAAGTGATGAGATCCACACTAAACTAGCTTAAAGGATAAAAAATTCCAGAGAAGAATTATATAATTTTGAAACAAAAGATTATAACGAAATGCATGCATACCCGCTATCTCTGATACCTTTCAGCCAATTCCGTATATCATTTTCATTTGGCTCTGTATAACCTTCCTTACTTATACTGATCTGATATCCCTCGGCGGATATTGATGCACCCTTTGACAATTTGGGGTTTCCTTCCCCAAGAAGACTGAACCTCTCAACATCACTCATGGTCATAGCGGCTTTTACCTCTACAGGTAGTGATTGAGAAACAGATGGAGACCAAAGGGAGTGTACCACACGAAGCAGCTGCGCATAAATGAAGTTGAGTAAAAATAGTAACCTTTTCACAAAGAAAAGATGACCATAAATGTACCATATCTAAGAAGAAACATAGAGGTAAATTAACATGGCAAATTAGTAGGACCAACATTCATACTTTCAGAAGAGGTGGCAGCATCCATGATAAATGAGATGCCATAGGATGCAAGAAAGTAGAACTTGCTGCCAAGTTGTTTTGTAAATTCGGTTGGGCTTTTCTTGTTCCACTTCTCTTGAGTGCCTTCTCAAAGAAAGTCACAGTATGGAAAATTGACCACATCATTGGTGTCTCAAAGCAAAGCCGAACTATACCTAGTGGTTCAGACAAATAATTATTTTGCCAATCAAGCTGAGTCCACTGTTGGCTCAAAGGTTCTAATAACCAGGCCAAAACCTCTTGCTGTTGCTGAATCCTGCATCATGTTTAAACCTTTCTATATAAGTCGGATGCATGAGGATATTATATTATCCCACAAAAAGAACATGAAAAAGCAAATATTACCCTGCAGCAGAAGCCATGACAAGAAATGCTTCACCTAGAAGATTATGTTCACCACGAAGTAAACGACCTTCTCTTTGCAAATACGCCATGGTATCTGCTATACCCTACATATGAAACCACATGATAAAGTGAATAAAAAGAAAAATATCTGTATGATTAAGTTTTTAAGTTATTAATTGTTATATGACATTAAACAAAAAGTTATATTTACCTAATTGTTATTGTAATTTCTCATGGTTTATCATACAAGAAATCCTATATAAACGCAATCAGTAAAACATAAAAATTCAACAATATATTTCTTCCTCCACAATATGAAGGCACTATCTTAACATTAAAGGTCAACTCCATACATATATAAAGGTCAGGAACATTAGACATATTGCCAACTTTGACTTCTTTTCTCCAAGGTCTATCTACTTTTATTGAGTATCAGATGCAAATCAAGAATACTGATAAGTATTAGCATCTGATACAGATATAGTATCATTGCTCCTTAATGGAAAAAAACCTATGCTGCAAAAGTATAGGGATAAACATTAGGGATACGCAGAAAACGGGAAAAAAGAAAAAATCGCATCACCTTCATATGAGGCAGAACACTTTTATCAGCAGCTTTGGCAATACGAATAAAAGATGTACAAATTTGCAACCTTGCATGTCGTGCACTATTTGTAGAAGGATCCTGAAAAAGAAATAATATGCTTTAAACCGCATGCCCATTTAAATTCTGTTTAACGCAATGAAAATCAAAGTGATTAAATAACTGAAGAGACACCTTAACGACAAATGGAAGTGAGGTTAAAAGCTCAAATAATTTGTTGATAACACTGCCAACTGCATCTGGGAAAAACTTCAGAAAAGGACCAAATGCATCTAAGTAGTGCCCAAGTACTTCCACAAGGGCTGGCTCAGTCCATTTCAAAGAAAGAAGTTGCTGAAGCAACCCTTCAAAATAAATAAGCAATATCTTTAGGAGTAAAATATGTAAAAATCTAAGGCACTCAAAATATAGGTCGTAAAAGAAAGATGCTAAAACCTTCAAATATTCTGCATAGTGCGAGTTGAACTTCAGAACTACCACCAACGATTTCATTTGACCCATCAAAAACTGTGCTTACAACATTTTCTAAAGCCAATTGCATGCTATCCATCACAGCCAGCTCCTTCAAATCAGAAAAAAAATGCATGCAAATAATGAAATCATCATTTCTAATCTAAAAATTGAATGAGGCTGAAAGGCTGGCAAATCCAATAACAAAAGTTCAGATAGACAAAGTGTTTGCAACCGTACCTGAGCAGGCATGGAAGAAAGCAAGAGCGTTTTGATAATTGTATCAATTCTTTCAGAAACCTTAATACCAGCTATCAAGGGCTTGTATGAAGCAATAAACTTGATCAATTCTAACTGCATTTGCATCAAGCATTAGTGGGAGAAACCAGAAAAAAGGGCAGGCAGATTAATTATGATGCAAAAGCAGAAACTTATGTACCAATTTTGAACGATACTGGCCAAAATCACCCTTTCCCTCAAAATCTTCACTCCACAACTCCAATGACCCCATACTTATTCCAAGAGGAACTTTTTCTTTCTTGAGCATGCGCTGGAAAGATATATCCAGAATTGCAGTACACATATCATCATTTACAAAACTTAAGATAACTTTCTTTTCGTTATCAACCTGGACAGAACCAGAGCCCAAAGCTTTAACAACAGAACCATCCCCAGTTGAATGTACAACCTTCGGCTTTGACATTAAGTCTCTCATTAGTGCCTATAGAAGCAAAAAAACAATTGACACATTCAAATACGAGCAAGGTGCATTATAGATTCACCCATCAGAAATTGTAACAACACAAGTCAAAACTCTCCTCATACCAGCCAAAAGAGCAGGGATTGAAAATGAAGAGCTAGCTTAAAATGTTGAAAGAACCCCAACATCTGCAAAAGTAATAAAAGTGGTTACATATCAACGCTTATTTCATTATAACTTCGTTAAGTGTTTAGTTATACTGGTTCCCAAAATGAAATGCACATGTACATGTCTGAACTTATTCGCATATTTTTACAATATTATTTTAGAAAGGTGCCACTCTGATGCTCTAATTACCAGTTGAAAATAAAGAGGTAGTAAGGTGCTATCACCAGCAATACATTGCAAGTTTGAACTGCCCAAGAACACCATACTCTCACATATATATTCTGCAAACTCAATATCACTTTCATCGAGAGCCCCAGAACTAGAGCCAGATTTGTATAAGAATTCTTTGGAAAGGTTCATCAGGGTATGAAAGATATTTCTCATTGCAGAATCAAAATCAGGGGCAGATTCATCAAATGGTCTCTTCCTACAAGCCACAATTCAGAATAAAATAAATGCAGTGAAAATATCTTATCAGGAAAATACGTATGTCCTGACTATATAGGACAATGAAAAAATATTAAAAAAAATTATAATACCCACCTGGGAGAGACAAGTTTGAAAAATTCACAAGCATGAAGGCGGAAATCAGGGGAAGAAAGGAGAAAACTACACCTGTGAAGGAACAGAGAGGGGGCAATGAAGAATATGTACATCATTAACATCCATAGTTTCATCACATGTGGTGCCAAAAACTTCAAAGAAGGATGTCATACCCATGAATTATACCATATTTAGCAAGATCAGGTAATGGAGCCCATTCAGCATATGCATTAACAGCATTCAAAGTAGCTGTCACTGTAGCTGCATGTTGTTTTGCAAGGTCCAATTGTTGTTTGCCTGCTTCATTCACCGCACATCCGAAGTGCCTTTCTAGTAACTGCAAAATCAGGGCACTAAAATAATGCTACAATAAGCAACCTGTAACTCAAGGTGTAAAACTAAGGCATACCGTGTATAGTAAAGGCAAAATTTCAGGCAAAGATTGAGTAAGCCCACGCAGTAATAGTCTTCGTCGATCACCTAGATTGAACATAACAATCAGGATAGAAGGTCGGTATCAACTTAGGTAGAGAAGAAAAACCATCATTCAAACCAAGAACATAATACAAACAAACACACACATGCACACACACTAAGAGACAAAGTAGACCCTAAGGAAAATGTAATAGACCTTCCAAATCTTCATTGTGAACAGTTATATCTTCCGGAAGCCACCTCAGCATCATTGAAACCAACTCAGCCTATTTGGAAAAGAAAACATTGTAACTATCTCGTACAAACTTTTAAAGGAAATATCAGCCAGAACTAAGGAAAAATAATATACTTGTACAGGACCCTTCCCAGATAAGGAAACCAGAGATGGAAGCAGTTCGTGCCATAGGTGTACTTCTCTTCTTACAATCTGTAACACGGAACAACATAAAGTACTATAACAGAAACATGATTATAAGCAGATTAAACTGTAGTTTAAGGGATAATGTTATTAAACCTCAGCAACAAGGGCTGCTGTTTGACTTTTCAAGGCCCATTCCTCACAAGGATTTGCCATCTCAGACATCAAATCAAGAGCAACATTTGCAAAGTTCCTCCTCTCTATGGAGCTTAATTCCTCCCACCGCAACCGAACCAAATGCTGCGGGTACACATATTTAGTGGCCATGCCACTCAATTACTACCAAAAGATAAATGGTTACAGAAATAGAAGCTAATAAGAGAGAAGGTTTAAACATAGGTAATTATATTATTTTGGTTACTAAATTGACACACAGAAACCTCCTGTTTTATAGTGGTTTGTCAGCGAGGGGTCTATTATTTAGTTGTTTTTTTTTTTTTTTTTTTTGGTTTTTTCAAATTCTTTATGGAGCTTCCACTCATTGCACATGTTAGTAAAGACATACATGGTTTTACATATTCACATATTAAATGTTCATACATACCTGTTCAAAAGACTTATTTCCAGTTTCAGAAGTTACTAAACTGCAAAATCAAATGGCAAATGCTTTTCCTTCCTTACATTAATAACCAACAAATATAATTATCTCCTAGACAACAGCAGAAACCATGAAACTACAGGGAAGAAATCACGTGTATATAATACTAAGTTTCCTTCATGAGTTACATCCAGGTCAGAAAATGGTTTGTGCTAGATAAGACATGGAATTTAAGTATAGCACGGCAGCATGAACTATTTTAACGTGGCATAAGTTATGAACAAAGTCATCAAATTAAATGGCAGCAATTATCATATCAATAAACCTAGTAGCTTTAAAAAAACACAAAAGTAAAGAGAAATTGGATGTGCACTAACCTGCAACATTTTAAAAGCATGCAACCGAATTTCAGAGGACCAGTCTTTTTTTACTAGAAGGAAAGATGTGTTTGCCAAAACTCGTATATCTCCAGCTTTGATCTGCTCGAATTGAGCATAAGATATGAAACACAAAATCAGCCACCGTGTTTCATCATAATCTTACAATTCATGTGCAAAAATGTTACAGAAGCTATTTTACTACAGGTTTTTAGCAACCAAAGAGAAACCACAAACCTCATCCAATTAATTCTTTGAACAAGCAAAGAAGCCTGGGAATACATAGAGCTTTATAACAGAAGAAACCATGCTATATATATACATATATATATATATATATATTGTTATATACTTTTCTTGAAGCTACCTTTCTGATGTGGTTTTTGCTTTTGAACAAAATCTCATGCAAGACGGCAACAACAAATCAATACCATTTACACATGCATAAAGGCCCAAAATATCCATGTACCATTGACACTCATTTAGAGAAACAATTTTGTAAACTATTGATGCCAAATGTATATGACTCTGGTGGTCAGCCACTACTCTCTTGATTACTTAACCGTATTAATAGTCACCTTCAGAATGCTTGTTTATGTTCTAAACAACACTAAAACAAGAAAAGATGAATTGCCAAAATTCATTATTTACCATCAAAATTGTGGAAGACTACTAATCTTTCATTACCCAAAACCCACGCCTCAATCAAAAGACTAAACAATCCCAACAACATATTCATTTATCTAAAACCTTACAAGAACATAAAAAGAAACCCAATTTACCATGTCCACAGAAATTTGCAACCAATTTAACAGTATATATAAATTACATATCTTAATTTCGAAACCCAAAGAAAACAAACAATCACCGATAACAGCTTTAGAAAACTCAATCAAAACCCTGAAAGGGCAATATAAGTTTCGAAATTTACAACTATTTTTGTTTTTAACAGATACGAGGTTGGTTATATTCAATATACAACTGAAAGAGTGGCTCAAAAATTAAGAGCGCGTACAGATTCAAGGTAAGAGACGGCGGCTTTGCGATCTTCGGGAGTGGTGCTAAAGTTCAGGGCTACGGCTATGGCTCTGGCCACATTGCTAGCCATGTTGTTGCTGCTACTGCTCTCTTCCATTGCCTCTGTAGTCTGAGCCTAGGGTTTCTTTTCCCTTCTCCTTCTTCAAGACTTTTCCGACAAATTGATAATCAAAGATTCAACCTTTATTTTTTTCTAAAACAGAGAGCAAATGGTGACAGAAAATAAAAAAGTGTTTTGGGTTTTATGGGGTTTTAATACGCCTTTTGGAGTTTTACACAAGAAACATGAAACTCCCTTGCTCCGGAAGCTTGTTTATATTTGGTATTATTATATTATTATTATTATTATTATTATTATTTTTATTTATTTTTTTTTTTTTTTAAGTTAGGATGAATAGATGATGACCCTGGTTAGAAATTAGAATCCCCCACCCCATATATAAAAAAGATTTTATTTTATTTTTGTATAAAAAAAAATCTGTCTTTTATTCTTTTCTTCTTTCAAGCAATATTCAAATTTTAAAAAGAGAAATCCAATTGAACAATGTGCCTACATGATGTGGGTTTTGTGGTAACCACTTGAAAAAAAAAAAAAAAAAAAATCGATGAGAAAAAGGGCTTTCTTTATGAGATTCTTCACCGTCTCTGAAATTTAAGTTGATTGTTGATTTTCAAAAATATTCATTTTTAAACCACACTTTTTTAGTTACTTTGGTTGCTATAATTCAGTTCCAATTAGATTTCAACACCTGGAGAACAGACTAAACCAACCTATAAGACTATGAAACATGCAACAGACAATATACGTCTTCTCCTACTTTCTTTGTTTTTCACCTTAAGAAAATATAAATTATATATGTATAAAATAAATATTGGCCTTGTTGTCAGCATCAGAAAGCACTTCCCAGCCACACAATGCTGATGTGGACAGCTTTCTTGCATAGGCATAAATTCTCTTCCATGTTTTGTTTTTTATTTTCTTTTGCTTCCATGCTTTTGGCAGAGCATATCTAGCATTCTCGTGGAATTCTTTGAAAATATTTTTTTAGGCAGCACTAAAAAACTTTAAACCCAGATTGGTAAAGGCTATAAAATGAAAGATTGTCCCGTCTTCAAATCTAAACTCTAGAACTTAGCAATTTGAACTAAATACCTTCTCTCTGTGCAAAGAATGGGGAAAAACTTACAAATAGACATGTCATGCACACGGATTGCATGGAACAAACACCCATCAACCAGTATCAGATTCAATTACAAATAGACATGTCATGCACATAGGTTGCATGGAAGAAACACCCATCAACCTATTTTGCAGACAAAATCTGACCCTTTCGAAAATATGACCTGTTAAAAAACATGAACAGAGAGAAGAGATGTAGGGTGCTAATCTGACAGGACAGAAAACCATGAAAAAAATAAAATAATGATAAGAAGAAGAAGAAGAAGAAGAAGAACAAAAGCAGCTCTCGTTTCGATATTAAATTTTTTTTTTTTTTTTTTACTATTCTCAAAAGTATTTAAGTTTTTAGCATCACAAGCTCAAAAGATAAAGAATCGACATATACATGACAGGGGCAATACCTCACCATCCAACAAATTGTACAGAAAAAATTTATTTTTGAAGAGAAGAAAAAGAAGAAATATAAAAAAGAGAAGGGAGGGGGGGGGGGGGGGGGGGGGGGGGGGGGGGGAAAGTGGTTATAAATAGGAAAAATTGCTTTTTCTTATCCCTCAACTTTCCACAAAACAATTACACCTAGTTTGAGAAGAAGCTGGGCTGCTTTTGATTGTTCATCTGCACCATTCGACGCAGCAATCCAGAGTTTTAAGCCATGCTTCTCTTTCCTTTAACCCTAGCATCATCATATTTATCTCTATGGGTTCCTGCATGGGATCGTGTATCACCTGCAGCGTGTTTTTTCCGTCTTGAAGGACCATTTGCAGAAGAGTCTACCAATGGACCTGACCAAGTTTGTACCGGCCCTTTCGAGTAAGTGAACGAGGTTGAACTGAATGGGATATCAGGAGGAACAACTGCAGGGTCAATATGATGTGAAGCTCCCACGGGAAAGCCAACTGCCCCATCCTGGTGTGGTGGAGGAAACTTCTCACTTTTGCTCTTTGCATTTGCATGTGTAATTAGACGCCTTCTCTGTTTCAGATGGAAACCAACATGTGAATTATAACTGTAACTCAAAACTTAATATTCAATGACAACTCACAAGCCTAGGCATAATAAATAAACAAGGTCAAAATTGCTTTATGTAGTATGTTAAAGCGAGGCATGTCCAAGGAGCTTACTTTCATACAAATTTGAACAAAAAAATTGCTTCATGTAGTATGCTAAAGCGAGGCATGTCCAAGAAGCTTAGTTTCATACAAATTTGAACAAATTCAATCTCTTTACTGACCCAAAAAGTTACAAGTTCAGTTTTCTTTTTTTCTTCGCTATTTTATTTACTTTCTCAAATCCATGAAATCTAAATGAGCCCTTTGCATATATTACTTATCAAACCTTTAAACATTGTAAAAAAGGAAAAAATCTCATGACAGCAGATTCTTCTGTTATGATTCAGGTTTCCCAGCCAGCTTCAAGGGGGAAGGGAACAGAATTTATTAGTCAAGATAACAGATCAAACTAAGAAGAGTTTTGGCAACCACCAAAGAACTTTTTTGAGTATCATAATTGTATCTGTATGAAACAAGTAACAATTTTAAAATGCCATTTGTTAAGTGTCAACTTTAGCTCCAAAAGGACAATAAGGGCACAAAAATAGGAGCAATGACAATCTCACATGTATTTTCTACAAAATGCTAAATAACTTTCATGGTTAACCTTTTGTATAGGATACCATAAGATGGAACTATCTTCTATAAATGGAAGCACCAAAAAAAATTAAACAATAATGATGATACACAGAAGCAACTTATCAGACATACATCAATATTGTATTGAAGTTCAGCATTGGCTTCCGGAGCAGGCATAGCCCTAACAGCACGTTCACGAGTCCGTGTTTTCTTTGCATTGTCTGCGTGGGCTTTATTAGCAGCTCTTAGCCTGCACAATCACACAAATGATGCTTGTCGCGTGTTATTTATGAGCATTATCCACAACCATGCAAGGCAACAAAATAAGGACTACATAGTCAATTTTCAACAATAGAAAAAACTGCCACAGAAAAATCGAAAACAATATATGAATTGCTGATATACAACAAACATAAAGGGACACCAGTGTTGCTAAACTGGCTTGCCAACCAATGATTTTGACCTACAGATATCACATCTGTTGTTTAGCAACATAAACATACAGATTTGCCTTTTGCATTTTAAACAAAACATGGTTTTTTTTTTGGGGGGGGGGGGGGGGGGGGAGAGAGAGAGTCCTTGCTGAAAGGATTAAACTAGTTGCACTGAAGCCTTTAAGCAATGTTGGATAATTTGTAAAACAAATGCAAAAACTAAAAGATAACCAGGCATCAGAAATTCATAATAAAGAGAAGTTTAAAGCATCTATACCTCCGAGCTTCATCATCCCGACGTTTTGCATCAATTTCCTTTGTTGGAGGATACTGCGGGAGGCTTGAAGGTTCACAAGCATAAGGCTCTGTCATGAAGAACTGAGAAAGAGTGGAGAATGGATAAAATGAAGGTCACGGGATTGCAAAATAAAAAATCAAGAGACAAATTATTGATAAGAATCAGTCGTAAAATTCAAAAGCTATCAATCATAAAATGTCACCATTCACCTCACTTCTTAACGCATCTGTAGCAGTTTTACGTTCTGCAGGATCAATTGCAAGAAGAGTATCAATAAGGGGCAGTGAAGATGGCGGGAAATCTTTAAAGGTTTCTTTTATGCATCTTTTGTAAGGGTCTCGAGGTTTAAATAAGGTTGCATTTGGCAACTTTGCTTTTTTCCAATATTCCTCTGTTGGTGAGCCACATAGTTTGTATATTTTATGTAGTTGCTCCACCTATATGACCAGTAATGATATTAGACACACACCACAATAGGCAATTACATATCTATGATAGAAATACATTGAATAAGAAGGCTATGCTCAGCATTCTCAAACTTAAAAGCATCAAAATTGAGTGGAAGACAACCAGCAATACACATCCTGATGAATCAAAAATGTACAAAGTAAACTCCATAACACCAAAGAAGAGCGTTAAGGAACATAGAATCCTAGAGATGAAGCCAAGGCAAACCAGAGCATGTTACACCATAATCAAGCATGAATCATAGGAAAAGCATGCATCACACAAGCTACCATCCCATAAAACCAAACACCTAATGCCATTACAAGAGCAGAAGGAACTAACAACAACAACATTCTGCTGAGGTTATTAACCTAAGACTAATGTTTACTACACAACACATTTGCTCTTGCATACCCTTTCATAAGACCCTAGGATCTACTCCATGTTATATCTCAATCTCTCAAATATATTAAACCAATAAACCTTTATGAACTAGACAAGCAAAGGAAAAAGTAAGCTGGATCCGAAAGTTGACTTCCAATGTTACAAATGAAGAAGAAGGTAACTTATAAATTAAAACAAGAAAATTAAGTACCTACCTCTGTACGACCAGGCATTATGGGTTTCCCAGCCAATAACTCCGCTAAAATACAGCCTGCACTCCAAAGATCCACACCAACACCATAATCAGTAGCCCCAAGAAGAAGCTCAGGGGGTCGATACCATAGAGTCACTACCCGACTAGTCATGGCATGTTTGTGGTTTGGATCAAAGAAAGAAGCCAATCCAAAATCAGCAATCCTAAGCACCCCCCCATTGTCAATAAGAAGATTTGACCCTTTTATATCACGATGAAGGACACCATGAGTGTGACAATGCTCGAGTCCAGACAATAGTTGTTGCATGTAACATTTGACCTGTAATGTGATGCATGTTAGATAAATGGAATACCAGTGTAATTGCTGCTCACACACATGCATCAAATGTTACCAAGAATTCAACTTTGAAGGTGATCCTGGGCTGACCTGAGACTCTGTGAACTTGATTTCTGGGCTTGCAGCAAGTCCGGCTAAGTCATGCTCCATGTACTCAAAAACCAGGTACAAACTACAAGACATCCTCGACGTAACCAATCCCTCCAGCTTTACAACATTAGGATGATTCAGTCTCCGCAAAATTATGATTTCTCTAGCCATAAACTTTACACTTTCAGGTTCCAAATTGTCAAATCGGACCTTCTTTAGAGCAACAATTTTACCCGTCAACATATCTTTAGCTTTATACACATTACTGTAGGTCCCAGACCCAATCTGGCATTTAAAAAGAAGTCACAGTTAAAAAGGACCAAAAAGAGAAAGCAAAATTGTATATGATAGAAAATTCATTAACTTTTTTGCTATATCATAAAATATCCATGCCAAACACTGGGCCTCTCCCTGTTTAGATTTCATTTTAAGTGAACCAAACGAAATTATGCATTATTTTTTCATCATTAATTTCAAAACTATTGTTGCCACATTGTTCTACACTAGCAATTAAGAATATCGTAGAACTGAAGTTCTAATGAAATAAAACCACCCACCTTATCAATTTTCTCGAACGTATCTGCCTTCCGTGGAATCCATCCATTGAGTGCCTCCCCACATGCCACCGTGAGCCAGGGTGGCCACCCAGCTGCAACCTGTTCCCCACGCAAATGCTTGGGTGGATTACTCAACCTTGGGTTGGGTTTGGACCTCCTTCTTTCCCCTCTTGATGGCCGCTGAACCCCATCACCCTTTTCCTCCTTCTGGGTCTCAGTCCCACCATCAGGAACGTCAAGAGTCTTACTTCTTGTATTCGTCACTGGAACATCATCCACCTTTCTATTGGATTCTACACTCAAATCCCTCTTCTCCTCTTTAGACTCAGAGACTACACCTGAGGATACCTCTCGTCCAATCACACAACCCATTTCTTGAATCTAAGCCTCATTGCTCAACATGACCTATCCAAAAACTCTTTACTTACCAACTAATCACTACAAAATCAATCAACTAATCAACTTACATGCTTTAAATACTTTCACAAATCAAACAACTCAATATTCAACTGTCTCAACCACGTGTGATATGCAACGAACAAGCACAAAGCAAATCATAAATCAATCCAATCACTAAAACAGGATTATACTCAGAAACCCAGTAATTATAACTTAAAAAAACTATCCATAATTTTGCTAAAAAGAAAAATAAAATAAAAGAGGCTGAAAATTGGAAGTTCAGGTATAGATGATCTGGGATTTCTTCTAAGAACACAATAAAGTTAAAAAAAAAAAAAAAAATCGATCTGGGTACAAAGAGAAAGGAAGAAAACAATTAGATTTCCACATAAAGTGGCAGTTTTTACAAGAGAGAAAGTGATAGATGGGGAAACCAGGTGATTCAAAGGATATTAAGGAAAAAAAAAAAAAGGAAAAGAAAAAAAATAAAAAATAAAGATGGTATATTGCTATTGAACAGAAACAAAGAGAAAGAGTTAATACTCACAGTGATTGAATCTGAATTTTTGATTGGTAGATTTTGAAGAGAGAGATAGTAAGTTCGGTAGTGTTTTTGTTTTGGTATGGGTCTCTCCTGTTATGGGTCTTTATGATGATGGCCGTCTTTTCTGGCTCTCAGACAAGAGGACGAATAAAAGGAACAGCAGCAGATCTTCCAATTTTCACAAGTCAAACTCTACAACTCTCTCTCTCTCTCTGAACTTGGATTTTAATTCCCAAATTGACGGGCCTATTTGTGTGTTTTTTCCCCTTCTCATTATCATTTGTTTTTTATTTTTTATTTTTTACTGCAAAGTCTGGTTTCGTTTCTTTTTCTTTGATGAAAAAATATATATATAATATATATTTATCCATATTATATATGCTTTGTACGGCTCTCAGAACTCAACCTTGATTATGACACAATTCCGTGCCCTATAAATTCCGGAAATATAATATTCTCATATGCCAAATGGGGAGCTAGGAAAATTATAGATTGATCTAGAAGAAAATAAAATGATAATTCAATTTTTTTAAAAATATAATTAAATTCTTATTTGATAGATTATTTTTTTCAAGAAATGGATGCTAATTAAGGTCTAAATTCACTGGCAAGTAAAATTGCTACTTCATTCATTCTTTTCCCAAAAAAAAAAAAAAAAAAAAAAAAAAAAAAAAAAAACACAAATAAAAATAGGAATATACGGGGCTTATACTTTTTGTGAGTTTATTTATATGTATATATGTAATAATCCTTACTTTTAGTGAATCCTCAACGAAACAAAAAAAAAAAAATATATATATATATATATATATATATAATAATAAAATTTGTTTAAACTTTCGGTTTACATTTAATATTAATTCATTTCATATACGTATCTAACAGAAATAAATGTTGAAAAAGAAATAAACAAATAAACAGCAAGCAGAGATGAATCAGTTGGTAAGAGCAATCTCATCTACGTTTCTTGTGCTGAATTCAAATCTATCGAAAAGCAAAAAATATCTGAAAGCATGAAATCAGTTAAAAAAAAAAAAAAATAGACAGCAAGCACCGCCACCGGTAGTAAATAGAATCAAAACCTTTTGAAACTTTCTATTTTTATCAAGTGTTGAACCAAATTTGATAAATTAAGCTCGCTTAAAATCAGAAAAATAAAAAAGGGTAATTTAGAAATTTAAATTTATTCATCTTAATTATAAAAGAATTAGATTTTGAAAATTACCCTTCTACCTGATTTTAAAAATTAATTTCTCAAATAACCAATCTCATTAAAATTTTAATAAATTAAGCTCAGTTTAAAATTAAGAAAATAAAAAAAATAATTTAGAAATTTAAATTTATTCATCTTAATTATAAAAGAACTAGATTTTAAAAATTACCCTTCTACTTGATTTTAGAAATTAATTTCTCAAATAATCAATCTCATTAAAATTTGATCAAATACTTAAATGGTCCAAAATTCTTTCATAATTGATTTCAAAGCTTCTCATTACCTAACTAAGCCTTATTCGGTGATCCATAAGATTTAAAAAGTCAAATCAGATTCTACCAACTTATTCAATCCAAATAGAGAGATTAATTAAACCAAAAAAACAAAGAAACAAAAAGAGCTTAGAGGGAGATTATATTATTTCAGAGGTCATGAAGAAAGAATGTAAGACTTATAAAAAGACTTCCAAGTCTCACAAAAAAATCACGATCATGGGGGAGCCCGGTTCTAATTCCATATGTGGATTCTAATTGAAATCAAGACCACGAAGCTTATTTAGTTCCAGATGATGCAGAGTCAATTCTAATTCCGGATCAAAGGTTCTATGAAACATTTTACCTTTGACGTAAAACAAAAACCAAAATGATCAAAAACAAAAATCTGTCTGCCCACGCATCAAGAAGAAAAATATTCTTAGCTTTGAAACCCAAGATAATTAGATTTGCAAAAAGTAAATCTTTAAGAAGGAAATTGGTATGGATGATTGCCAGAGCAACTGTCTGCCCTCTCAATTTACCAGAAAGCTATCTACCATCTCAACAGCCACCACAATAGCTTGAAAAACCAAAGGAATACACCAACAAGAAAATTTTTACATATAGAACAACTGTCTTAAATAAACCAAAATTGTTGGGTTACCAGTCATTACAACTTTTTGATACTTCTCAATCCTCACTTTTCTTCTTCTTCTTCTTCTTATCTTTCTTAATGGGTGTTTCAGATTCTTCTTCTTCAGTATGTTTTCTTTTCTTCTTCTTCTTCTCTGCCTGTTCGACATCTTCAATGACATCCTGTACCTGAACATTCTTGGCTGAATGTTTCTTCTTTTTCTTCCTCCCGAGCTCTTCTTCCTCTTCTCGTGCATTGGCATTTCCCTCAGGCACAGCGGTGTCCTCGTCATCAGCCTTCTTCTTCTTCTTCTTTTTCTTCTTGTCTTTTTTATCTTCTTCTTGTGCATTGGCATTTCCATCAGGCAATGCGGTTTCCTCATCATCAGCCTTCTTCTTCCTTTTCTTCTTCTCTTTTTTATCTTTACCTGTTTCAGGAGCCTCCTCCGCTGTTACTGCAGCATTCTTCTTTGGGATTGCTTCTTCTTGATGCTGAGCAGAATTACTTGTTGATTGTCCAGGTACGGAATCTGCTGCAGTATTATAGGTCTGCATGGAACATAAGAGTCAAATATTATACACTGAAGAAGGTTAACTAAGTAAAACACACGGAATAAACATCTTGCCTTAGCAGCAGTTATCAAGGCACCAGTTCCCTTCTTCCGATCCTTATCATAGACTTCTATCTTAGGTTTTCCTTTAGCTGATCCAGCAAAATGACCCAATTCTCTTCCCTCAAGATTCCTCAACCGTGCCTCAAGCTGCGCAAATAGCAGTTACTGTGAGCAAAATTTTTGGTAAAAACAAACAGGAGGCAGCATGTATCTTAACAAAAAGTACCTTGGCTCGATTCTCTAGTCCCATTGAGTTATCTTGGTTATCTCCAAGAGCATCACATCTAATTGCCAGTGCAGTTTTTGCAGCAAGTGACCTTGAAATTTTTCCCTTCAGCTTTGGAGCTGCCTGACCAATAAGTGATGCATGGTAAATAAGACCATATTTAGGAGTTGCATGTTTGGTCTTTAGAGCTCTAAAGAGAGCCTTTTCAGCCCCAAGAATCTGAACCGTACTCCCAGGCTGCTTTGCAAGGTTCAACAAGCTACCCCCATGAGCAATGAGGCGAGCACCAACTAGCTCTCCAACAAGAGCAGTCAAATTCGGGGCAATGGTATTCATCCTACTTTTTAAGTAATCATAAAGTTGAGCTCTGTACTCTGAAAGAGAGAGTACTTGGTCACAGAGTTCTTTGATGTTGATCAAATCAATGTCACTAACTTCAGTTCCCATGGAGATCATAGCTGCTTCCTTCAATTCTGTCTCAACATCGTCGGGTAATATCTATGATATTTCAACAATGAAATAACGAGATACATGTCAATTAGTCTCATCTCTATTTTCATACAAATTGATATACGAATACAAATGGCATTATGGTTGCTCAATTTCAAATTGAGGAGATCAGTCATTCTTGTACTTTCTAGCTCACAAAAGAAAGACAGTAATGAATGTTTAGACTTAACCATGTACGGAAAGATAAGACATAAGACAAACACTATGATTGAATGAATTAGATATGGGTTTTCCAACATCACAAACAGGAAAATCCACATTAACAACAAAATAAAAAGAAACCACCAACTCTACCTCAGAGAAATCAAGCTTTGCAGCATTTACGCGGTTACCCATCAGCTTCACTGTCTTGGCATAAAGGATGTTGTCCTGTACAATCTTAGCAAGCTCTGGAAAATGCCAACCAAACCATTCTCGGACTCTCATTGCATAGGTGTTCAGCTCTTTATCAAGATCATCAAGCAAACCAATGGCTTGAATGATCATTGTATCAACCTAAAAACATAAATACAAATTAAAAATTTTCTCAATTGGAAGATTTTATAAGACATAAGAAGAGAGAAACATACCTTATCAGCACTGAACTTCAGCTTGTATCTAGAGAGGCTATGAGATAAGCCCAAGCTCATTGGTGCTAAATCTTGAACTGCTAGACCTGATATGAGTTCGGTCAGCTGATTTCTCACTCCTCTCATCAACTCCATAACAGCATTGTCATGAACACATTCTATTTTCTGCATAACATGAAATGCACAAACTTTAAAAAATGAAAATAAATCAAAGTGAATCAATCATAGATGACCAATTTCTCCTTATTCAAATTCAATAAAAGCTTTCATAGTAATGCTAAACTGGAAAAGAAGTTTTAATAGAACATATGAGTAGCAGACCAGTTTTTCCTTAATGATGTTTCCAAGCTTCGAATCTGCCACAGCCAATTTCTCACCATCACAATGAGCACGCAAGAACTTCCGCAGCCCCTTACTTGGTTTGCTGTCAATCAACAGGGTTGCGGCTTCCAAAGCTTCTGATGTATTTTCAAACTTGGAAAAAGCTTTCAGCTCTACCACCTAATGTTGATACCAAAAAGCAATTAGACTCAAACCAAACAGCTATTCTTGCAGAATGTAGACTAACATGACTTTAATGCTAAGATCACAAAAGCTAAACCAAACTGAAGAAAAGATACAATCATTTAGAAATAACTCTGGCCTACCAATTGGAGATTCATTATACAAAAACCATTTTTTTGTATCTGAGAGAGAGAGAGAGAGAGAGATTACCTTTCTGGCTGAGTCGGAACTAGAGAAATCCTTCCACAAATCCTGCAGCATAAATTATGAGAAAAAAAAAAAAGAATAGAAAAAGATATAAACACCTGTTTGAAGCTAAAAGAAGAATACCCTGATTGAAAATTCAAAACCTCACGATTCTTATCACCAAAATCTAACAAAGCACAAACTTTTGTAGATATTGGTAAAAACCAACAATGGGAAATACTAAATTATAGATGCTAAAAACACTACCCTTGTCATACTTCCCTCAACCAACCCCCAGGCTTAGCACTAAAAGGTAATACGAATACAATACAGAAAAAGTTTTGGAGATGATAAAAACCTCAACTTTGGAGAGCTTCCCTTCATCCAATACTTTGAAAAGGGCAAAACCAGCAGGAGTCTCAAATAACAGAAGCATTTTTCCTACTCCCAAAACACACCTACAAAATCAAACAATATTCTCAGATCAGCATCCACTTCAAACAAATATCCGATTGAATAAGTTTTTCAGTATCAAACTTGAGCGAGCAAATATAGAGTTTTTGTTCATGGAGTAACCAGTCAAAGCTCTATAATTACCTCTTCTCTCTGTGCCGCTGGGTCTGAGAGAAAGGTCGGGTAGAGAGAGAAGAGAACAGCGTGGTCCAACCAGGGCTTATAAAGACCCCCCAATCTTAAGAAGAAAGGGTTTATAGCGGTTTCCCAGTCTATGCAAAAGGGAACATGGGGAACATCTGTAGACGTAAATGGGCATATTTGTCCACAAGTTGTCTAGAAATTGAGGTGTTTGTTGACGTGGAAGTTCTACACGGCAGGTTTAACTTTTTCTATGTGATACCGGCCACAGTCTATTGTACAGACATTTGGCCTTCCCAGATCAATGAAATCAATAATTTTATTAATAATAATAGAAAGCGATTACTGGGTGATTTTGGAGTAATATAATATTTACCAAGAACTTCACTTTGATTTAGATATAAATGTCATGGTACTCAAAATTTAATGCAACTAACAAATAGCCAAATACCTTTAATTTGAAAGACTTTCTTTTTTTTGTTTTGGGTCTTTTTTCTTTTTTAGATCTGTATCCAAGCAAGCCAAATAACTTTTAGCAAGAAAAACAGAAACAGTAAAAATGGATCAATTTCAACTAGCAAATAAGAGAATTATAGGGTATATCTAATTCAATTGAAATTTTTTTTATTGAACTTTAATTTCTTTCAATTTCATTGCCTATACACCTGGCATATCTCTGGTACAAAAGACATTGTATTTTGACTAACATCAAACAGGAAGCGATAATTCGCCTGTTGAAACGCACCAAAGATGCTAGTTCCAACATTGCCATGCAGAAAACTCTACCAAAAGTTTCAAAAACAGCATCAAAATTCAGCACCGGATTAGCTCCTCCATCAAAGTGGAATGTCAATGAAGGGAGACCATAACTTCCCCTTGGTTTTGTATAGCAAAGGTCAAACCTCACCCCTTGCGGTTAACCAGGCAGAGGTTGCCATTGATATCTTTGCATAAAGTACTGAACCATTTCTGCTTTCAAAATCCCATATGCAGGTTCAACAAGCAAAGAGTAAGGACAACCCAAATCCATCACAAAACCACCGGTGAGGTTCGGTCTCAACCTGAAGACTGCCGGATTGATAGCCAATAGCCTTCCTTCAATACTAATACCCATAGGCTTCACATAGTGTCTAGGAATTCCAGGCAAGAGACCTGTTGTTTGTACCCTTCTTGAACCACTTCCTGCTATCTTTGCATCATCACCAAAATATAAGAATGTATAGTCTCCTCTCTGTGTGCTTCATGGTTGTAAGCAGTAGGTGAAACGCCTTTTGGTCTGATCAGCTAGCTGCATAAGGTTGGACCTTTGTCCCGAGGCCAATCCTAATAAACGACCTATCACATTATCGGCTCCTTCAAACAGATCTTGATTATCCAAACCACACCCAAAAACCAAAGGCACATTCACCATGTTTTGGGCATCATTATCAGTAGTAGTACTAGTAGCACTGCCTGAGAATGTGAATATATTAGTTGAAACCCAACCTTTACTGCCTCCTCTCAGGTACCTATTGTTGTAGATACATCGATTAATTCTCACAGATATTTGGAACACAAAGAGGGTGATTACAAGGTAAAGTATGGAATGAAGAAGATTGTTGGTATCTGAAGTTTCCATATCTTAAAGGTAAACAATTGATGCAACCTTCACATTGAACCCATGTATCATCACTGCCTGGATCCACTATCAAGTAGGGTGAGTATTGTCTTGGGCCTATTAAAATTTGGGACAAGTAAAATCCTGCTTGATTGCGTTGAACAGAAGTATGTATCGCATTTGCTGAGTTCTTCATCGGTAGCTCATCTTCTTCTGTTGAGTTAATTGGAGATGACGAACTCATTATTGATGATTTGAGATTGAGAGCCCGGATTCTGGATATTTCAAAGAGTCTTTGATGTTTCTCTTCAAGGGTGAGACTTGCAGGGAAGAGTAGTGAATCAACTGGGATGAGTTTGATTCTGTTACGTAATTGGGAGAAAAACAAATAGCAACGGAAACAAAAAAAGCGAAGAACAAACACACAGTTTACGTGGAAACCCTTGACGGGAAAAACCACGGGCAGAGAGAAGCAAATTCAATATCGAAAGATTTGTACAAGGTGAGCCAAATTTCGAGATACCCTAAAAACCCCAATGACGGCCGAACAAAAATACAGATATATATATAGTACAGAAGAAACCCTAAAATTGAACAGGTCCATACATTTTTTCTCTAAAATTTAGTTTCACCAAATGGGTCGCACCGCGAGCTTTTCGGGTCGGGTCAACAAGAATTCGGGTCACAAACTCTAACAGATTCTCAAGCTCTGATTCTTAATGGACATGGAAGTGGCTGTGATAATGTGAAAAAGAAGGGCTAGTAACAAAGTTCCTCTCATAATTTGTATGTTAACGTTTATGATTGCCAGAGGTGAAGCCTTTTTTTGTTTGCTTTTGATGGTGAAGCACACCATGAGTAAAGGTGGTATTTGTATAACACTTATTTTCCATTTTTGGATGAGCACTTGATCTAATTTATTACAGCTTTGCAATAAATGTCCTTCACAAAGAGGAATTTAATTAACCTCTTATATTAGGATCGCATATTATTATTCATGGTTTACAAGTGAATGCCGAGAGAAATTAAAGGTTGCCTGACCTCAAGCTTTTTATGCATTACACTGAAATATAATTAACGACATTTATTACAACATATTTTAATTAAGGGGACAATAAATGTTGAGATAAGTTTAAGATGTCATTAAGAATTTTATGAATCAAAGAGGGAGATCCCCTTAATCAAACCATATAAACGGAAAAGTTGAGAAACAATAGGAATCTGTGATGTTGAAGTTTGCTTTGAGCTATGCAAGTGGAGCTTCGATTCCTTTTAGGGAAAAGGAAAAATAATGTTTAAAAGATTTTAATTTTCTTATTTGTTTAAAAGAAAATTATGTAGAAAATAAAAATGTAATATAAAAATAAAAAGGAACATGTACATCTCTATGTTTCATAGGAATATGTGAGAGTGCCACCATAACTCTTGCTCTCTTTTATTATTATTTTTTCTTTAGTAGTATCAAAATTCCAAAAACAAGGTTGTAGGAAAACAATGGGCAAGTTGAGTAAAACTGTGTGAACTAATACTGAGAAGTCTACTACTATACCTAGTAATGTCTAAATGATATCCAAAAAGCTAGAAGCAAAGGAGCTTGTATCATATATATCGAGGTCAAAAGCTATATATCCCTGTTGCAGATCATTGGTTCTGAAATGTAGGCAATAAGCTTAATAAACTTGGAAAGTGCCTTTCTTCTAGAGTGTGAAACAAGAGAAAGAGCAGTTATTAGTTTGTTTCGAACCTCTCTGGCTATTGATGGATGGAAGGTGCTGCCTGTTCATCAATCAACTGAAATTTGATTACTTCTCTTTGAAAAAAGTAATTATCAGCAGCAGATTTTGGTGAGCGATTATTGTTTCTGTTTCATTCTAGAAGTAGTAAAATTGAATTCTTCTTTGAGAAGCAATTTGTTGGTAATATCAAAGAAGTTATTTGCAATCTTTCACTGTGTAACCGCTAGTAGACTTTCTTTCTGCCATTAAGATTGCCAGTTCCCTCAAGTGATGGAGTATTTTACTAATTCTGTCAGGAAGCTAATGATTTTGACTTAATTGAACTAAAACAAAGGCTAATCAAATTTTTATTTTATTGCTTATAAACTTTGCTTGCCTCTGGTGCAAATGACGTTGTATTTTGACCAACATCAAACAAGAAACGATAATTTGCCTGCTGAAATGCGGCCAGGATGCTCGGTCCATCATCGCTGACAGGAAATATTGCCTTGCAGAAAAATACTTCCAAAAATATCAAAAAACAGTCTCAGAATTCAGCACCAAATTAGCTCCGTCAAAGTGGTATGTTGATGAAGGAAGACTACAATTTCCTCTTGGTTTTGTGTAGCAAAGATCTAATGTCAATCCCTGTGGTGGTACTGGTAAAGGATGCCGTTGATATCTTTGCCTAAAGTACTGAACCATTGCTGATTTCAAAGTCCCATATGCAGTTTCGACAAGATAAGTGTAAGGAAAACCTGAATCTATTGCAAGCCCACCCACTGCTGGATCAATAGACAACAGCTTTCCTTCAATACTTAGAGCCAAAAGCTTCACAAAGTATCTAGGAATTCCTGAAAACAGACCAGCGGTTTATACTCTTCTTGAACCATTTCCTGCTATCTGTAATGTATAGCCTCCACTCTGTAGGCTCCATGGTTGTAAGCAGTAATGACTTTAGGTCTGTTCAGTTAGTTGTACGAGGATGAACCTTGGTCCTGAGGCTAGGCCTAAAATTCCACCTATCACATTATCGTGTCCTTGAAATTTCAGATTTTGATTGTCAAAACCACACCCAAAAACCAAAGATACATTTACCATGTAGTTTTGGACATTATTGTTATTATTTTTACTATTGCCTGAGATTGTGAAGCTATCAGTAGAAAGCCAACCCTTGACGCTTCCACTGATGTACCTATTGTTATATATACTTTGATTATTCTCACAGATATTTGGACCACAAAGTGGGTGATTGCAATGTAGATTATGGTATGAAGAGGGCTGTCGGTACTTGAAATTTCCTTATCTTATAGGAAAGAAATTGATGTATCCTTCACATTGAACCCAAGTTTCATCGCTACCTGAATCTACAACCAAGTAGGGTGAGTACAGTTTTGAGCCTATATACATTTGGGATATATAATATCCATCTTGGCTGCGTTTAAGGGGAAAATATATAACATTCATCTTCTGTTGGGCTAATGGGAGTGGAAAAACTCATTCATGATTTTAGATGCACAACACGTGCTGTTGATATTTCAGCCAGGCTTTGATGTTTCTCTTCAAGGGTGAGATTTTTAGGAAATAATAGTGAATCAACTGGGATGAGATTGATTCGCTCAAGTTCTGGTTCTCAATAGGCATGAAGAGGATATGAGCATGTGAATGAGAAAAGCTAATAATATTGTTCCTCTCACAATAATTAACGGTATGGTAAAGCCGATCACGGTTAGTTGATCTTTCTTTCAGATCTGCAATGAGTGTCCTTTCACAAAAAGGAGGAAATTAATTTGTGTTCCATATAAGACCTCCTAACTGCACTGTAAATAAATGGTCACCCAGCTTAATGCTGAGAAAAATTAAATTTTACTAATATAAGCTATCTCATTTTAAGGAATAATAATTTTTTTAATTATGATCCAAATATCACTGTCTTTAAATTCACAATAAAAATTTTAAGTTTTCATTGGACTTAATGAAGCAAGATAAAAGAACAGAGAAACAAGTCAAGGATCTCTGACATTGAAGTTTCCTTTAGGCTATGTGTGCAGCTTGGAAGTTTTCACGGAACCAAACAAAAGTGCAAAAGATTTTAATTTAATTATTTGTCTAAAAGAATATTTAGAAAATAAAAATGGAACATAATAATAGCTAGAAGTTCTGTCTGCATGGAGCAGATTTTGTTTTGTTTCATTATGAAAGTAGCAGACATAATTCTTCCATGAAAAGCACATTGTTCATGTAATAACCATAACCTATGCAGATACCAAATGATGCTAATTCCAGTGAAACTTACAATTTATAGGACCAATTAAGCAAACCAAGGGGAAAAGCTAATTTTACTTTGCATAGAAAAAAAAAAAAAAAAGGCTAACTTAACTTTAATTCCATTCAATTTCATTACCTATGTACTTTGCATATCTCTGGTACAGAAGACAATATTTTGACTAACACCGAACAAGAATCGATAATTGGCCCGCAAAAATGCACCGAAGATGCTGTGTTAAACATTGCTAATAGAAGAAATTGCCATGCAGAAAACTCTTCCAAAAGTTTCAAAAACAGCATCAGAATCCAGCACCAGATTAGCTTCTCCTTCAAAAGTGGTATGTTAATGAATGGAGACTATAACTTCCCCTTGGTTTTTGTATAGCAAAGGTCAAACCTCACCGCCTTTGGTGGACCAGGCAGAGCATGCCGTTGATACCTTAGCATGAAGTACTGAACTTTTCCTGCTTTCAAAATCCCATATGCAGTTTCAACAAGAAAAGAGTAAGGACAACCTGTATCCATTGCAAACCCACCCAAAAGATCTTGTCTCAACATGAACACTGCCTGATTGATAGCTACTTAGCTAGTCGTCTTCCATCAATACTAATACCCAAAAAGCTTCACGTAGTATTGGGAACTTCAAGGCAACAGACCTTCTGAACCATTTCCTTCAGTTTCTGCATCATCACTAGAATATAAGAATGTATGGGCTCTTCTGTCTGTACTCCTTAGCTGTAAGCAGCACGTGAAACGCCTTTTGGTATTATCAGTAGTTGTACAAGTATGGCCGACTTTGGTTCTGAGGATAGGCTTAATGATAATGATCCACCTATCACATTATTGGCTTCTTCAAAGAGGTCTCGATTGTCAAAACCACAGCCGGCATGGAAATAGCTGTGAGAATGTGAATGGGATAGATTAATAGTATAGTCCCTCTCATAGTTGGTATGGTAAAGCTGATGGTCGTTAGAGGTAAAGCCAATTTTCGTTTGGGTTTTCTGATGTTGAAAGCAAGCTATGAGCAAAGGTGCCATTTGTATGACACATATTTTCCATTTTTGGATTTGCACTAAATCTTGTAGCTATGCAATAAATATTATAAATTTCCTCACAAAAGGAAATTCAATTAATCTCTTATATAGGATCTCATAATCACGCTCCAATCAATGGCTTCCAAGTTAATACTGAAGGAAATTAAGGGTTGCATGATCTCAAGCTTTCTAATGCATTACACCAGAATATAGTTGACAATATTTATCACGACATATTTTAATTAAGGGGAAAAATAAATATTGTAATTAAGTTTAAGATGTTATTGAATTTTATGAATCAGAGAGGTAGATCCCCTTAAAACAATATATTTTAATTTGGGGAACTGGAATTGGTATGTCTGAAAGTTAAAAGAACGAGAAACAAGTTAAGAATCTATATGACATTGAAGCTTCCTTTAGCCTATGCTTGTGGAGCTTGGATTTATGAGGGGGGAAAAAAGGTGTAGTAGTAAAATCATGATTTATGAGCTTGCAATTTTCATTATTTGTTAAAAAGAAAATTCAGGAAGAAGAAAAGTAATGTATGAAACTTAAATAAATAAGTAAATAAAAATGGAAATACGTAACAGTGCCACACCAATTCCAACCATAGGTTATTTAACATTGGGCAAAGCTGAGTACTATGAAGTGTAAATAACTAGATATATATATATATATATATATATATATATATGGGGAATGTATAAAAGATATCCCAAAAGGGCAAAAGCGGATGACGGTTTATTTTATCAAGGTCTAGTTTATTTTTACTATCACCAAAGAAAAAAAAATCTAGCTCATTTTACAATTATGGCCAATCTGTTACAAAGATCAAAAAAAATAAAAAATAAAAAGTTAAGTATAACACAAAAAGAGAGAGAAGGGAGAGGAAGAGAGACAGAGAAAGAGAGTTTGCATGCAGTAGTAATTGATGTAATATTTAATATATGTTTATCTATCCTTGCTTATTAATCTAAAATCTTTAGAATTTCATGCATTCACTTAAATATTTCATCCTTGATTATTTATGAGAATCAAAAGCACAAAAGCAAACTATCTTGGACCTAGAAGAGAAGGATCAAGATAATAGATAATTAACTAAAAAGAGTATTCCTTACCATGGTTCACATTTTCATAATCTTCTCTATGTTCTTCTTCAGAATCTTATTCAAAATATTCTTCACAAATTTGGGCATTCTATTATATATGCATACGTATATTAAATACATATTGAAAAGAAACATATTTTAATTGAGTACTGTTCAACTGATAATAGAAGTACAAATCTATATCATGCTTTGTTGTAGGCTTTTTTTTTTTTGGTGGTTCAATCAACACAGTTGTTTTTGTTTTCTTCTACTCGAATTGAAAGGTTAAGAATGTTTTAAGACCAATCAAGAAATTATTAACTTCCAAACAAATACCATAACTTTGTGAAAAACTCCATATTATTATCTCCAGCCAGGGTTAAAGGTTTTGGAGAGTTTTATAGCGGTTTCTCAGTCTATGCAAAAGAGGACACCTGCCAAAGCAAATGGGCATATTTTACCCACGAGTTGTCTAGAAATGGTGTTTGTGTGACATGGCACGTTTAACTTTTTTCCATATGATAATGGCCATTTTGATCTTTTAGAGCAGTGAAAACAATAAATTTTTTCAATAGAAAAAAAAAAAATCAGTGGGTAATTATAATTTGGAAAAATATAATATTTACAAGAACTTCACTTTGATTTAGATATAAATGTCATGGTACTCAAAATTTTAATGTAAGCAACATATCATCAAATACCTTTATTGTTGTTGTTCTTGTCTTTATGACCAAAAACCTTTAATTTGATAATCACATCACATTGATTAAAAGACCTTTTTTCGTCTCTTCATTTCTTTTAGGATCTGCATTTAAGCAAAGTAACCAAATAACTCTAGCAAATTTACCAAAAAAGAATTACAAAAAATTTAAAAGTAATTTAATTTAATAAAAGTATAAAAAGATAATTTAAACAACAACACGAGAGAGAGAGAGAGAAAGAGAGAGAAGATTAGAAGGTATAGATTATTTATTAAAAATCTTAAGATGCTTTTATAATTACTCTATAACTCAAGATGCAAATAAAATATTTATGAGTGATAAATAATAAAACTTTTATTTTTATTATGGTTTTAGTATTTAAAAAAATAAATAAAATTACATCCTTCCAATAAAAATTTGTGAATAAACTGTTGTCTGATCGGCAATGATCAAAAGAGCTAACAAAGGGAACAAAACGATGACGTATGACACTTACTGATATCAGTTTGTGAAACCCTGATGTCCGCTAAACCCTAATATCTGAGAGGGTGAGTGAGAAAAGAGCATAGAGCTTCAATTGGGGGGCCAAGATGAATTATTCGAGAATACTTACAAACACTTTGTGTAAGAAAAACAACTCGGACTTTCTTTTTTCTTCCTTCTCTTTTAGTGCTTTTGCTTCGTCGCATTGCCGTTCTATCTTCTACACTGCGCAGCTTCAGAACTCATGGATGGACAAAATCAAAGGGGTTATTACCGGAAAAAAGACCTCTCAAGAAGACACATTAATCAGCTCCGACTCCTTCACGCTTCTACGTAGGTCCATTTGATCTCTCTCTTTTCAACCTTTATTTTTTTTTTAATTAATT
Source organism: Ziziphus jujuba (assembly GCF_031755915.1). Taxonomy (NCBI): domain Eukaryota; kingdom Viridiplantae; phylum Streptophyta; class Magnoliopsida; order Rosales; family Rhamnaceae; genus Ziziphus; species Ziziphus jujuba. The sequence continues at coordinate 23,145,956 of NC_083388.1, forward strand.
AATTTTTTTTAATATTCGCTTGGTTATTTTATTTCCTTGCTTGTTATTAGTAAAACCCAATTTAGTTTTTGAAAATGGGGGTGATTTTCAGTTAAATTTGCGTATTCTTCGTATACCCTTTTTGTTGTTTGTTGAATTATCTAGTATGTATATGATTGATCAAAGGTTTTGCGGATGAGTTGAAGAATGCGAGAAGGGTAGGGGCATTCAAGCAATATATAGTGGGTAGAAGCAGCGAAGCGACATTTGCTGACGCTTTTGAGAAACAAGAAGCAATAATTCGATATCTTGGAGGTTTAGATTCCACTGGAGAGGTTGGTTTTGGTTTCTCTCATTATTAATCAACAGTCTAGTTTTTTTGCTTAATTAATTCTGTTATTCTGGAAATTTTGACTTTGTCATTTCTTCTTCAGTCACGTGGTTGGTTTTTCATATTTTTTAGAATATCCAAACCAGTCAAAAACAAGAAGCAGCAAAGCATTGTAATTGCTCGATTGCCGATGTTGAGAATGCTCTTTCGAAGTTTATGTGGGCTAGAGAAGCACAAAAGAAGCTCGAAAGTCTGAAGAAAGAAGGGAAACCAATGCCAAAGAGCATTGCTGAGGTATGTTTTCCAACCATTATATGCATTAGAAAACGACTGTTCTATCAGATAACAGTCCAGAACCAGTATACAGTTATGGTATACCATATTCAGGAATTATTCATGTTTACTCTGTTTCTGTTGAATTAGGCCAAAAAAAAAAAAAAAAAAAAAACTCTGTTTTAGCATGTTCACACTCATGCATGTTTGGTATAGTTAAACTAGTCCTTTTTAATTTTCTTAATATTTCTATGGATTTTTTATATTGGAAACTCATTGTTATTGTCTTTCGCTTTCTTCAGGTGCAAAAACTGATGGGTTCGTCGCCACTGGATCTTGCCAGGTCTAATTTGGCTAAGAGTGGGCAAATCAGTCGAAATGCACTCTGTCCTTGTGGTTCCAAGAAGAGATATAAATGGTACTGGTCTAATTTTGAACTAGTGAGCAATTCACTTCATCACTTGCATTTTCTAAAAGAACATCTTTGGAAATTGTCATGGAAGTAGGATCGATTAACTGTTGTCAATCTTAGACTAGTTGTATGTATGCATGTGTGTTGTATCTCTAGTTTTTCTTATAAGAATATGAAACTGTTTTCATTATCAGTCGTTGAATCTAACTTGTTTAATGTATTTGTGATGTCTAGACATGTTGCAATCATTTAGAGCTATAGATGAATAAAACTGTTTAAACTCTGCCATTTTGTTTCTGAATGCATGATTTTCTTGAGGTTTTTTTTTTTTTTTTTTTTTTGTCTGTTTGGTCTCCCAGGTAAATATTTATGACATGTTCTGAATACATGTTCAATATATGCTTTCTCATCCTGTGAAGTATACTTTTTTTTTTTTTTTTTTTTTTTTTTTTTTTTTGTTTCTATCAAACCTTTTTTCCTTCAATAGATGCAACCCTTGTACGAAGAAATGGTTCCCTTTGAATATGTCATGAGCAACTCTTCCTTCTTGGTGGAGATTATGGTTTTAAATAGGCTTTACTTAACCCCATATGTATTGTTTTGAAATACATTTGATTGTTGATCTTCTTGCATGGTTTTGCTTATAATTGTTTTCCTTCATATGAAGGTGCTGTGGGAAAAAATAAGTGATAGAGTAGTTTTAAGTCCCTTCACTGCTGGACCATCAAAATGGAGATATTCGAAGACTCCTAGGAAGAATTTCAGGTCTCAATCTCCCAAATATTGTCTGTTGATATCTTGTCTTTCTGATGTTGTCTGGTTGGAATTGTGTTTATATATTTATTTGTCATAGAGTGAAGCATAATAGCTCAGAGTTTTTAATCTTTCTTGACATGTTCTAATTTCTTTCCTTTCTGGTTCCAATTATATTTTTCTCATATTTGTTTTTATCTGTTTGGAACATGATTTCAATTTTCATAACTGAAAACAAACTTTAATAATCATCAAATTAATAGATAAATATGAAAATTTAAGGTTGTGTATCCGATCTAATGGTGGAAGTAAAGTAAGAAGTGGATTACACACAATAACTTTACTCTTCCATAATCTTGTTTATAACCCAAATTAATCACCTAACTTAGAAGTTTTAATTGTTTACAATTTAAAATTGGCATATCTTCAAACTTCACTTCAACAGTAAATCTTTTTTCCTTCTCAAAGACTTCATAATTTGACAATCAAACAAGTGCCTAACTGTCATAATCTCACTTATATGGACTGCACTGTAGAATAATTATGCAGTATTTCTATCTGAGAAATACATGATTTTTTATATTATCCAATGATGGGTTTAAAACACATTACTACTGTTTAAACTCTGCCATTGTGTTTCTGATACATGATTTTTTAAAGTTTTTCTTTGTCTTTAAGGTCTCCCAGGGAAATACTTATAATTGTAATGTTAAGTAGTAATAGAACTTTCACTAATAGTCTCTAGTATTTTCTTGCTTTCTTGTCCCGTGAAATATACTATTTCTATCAAACTCCTTTTTATCTCAACAGGTGCAACCTTTTATCTTGTACGCGGTAATGGTTCCTTTTCAGTTGGTTGTTTGTCTACCTAGAGCAACTAGTCCTCCTTGGTGGAGATTGTGGCTTAAATAGGCTTTGCTTTTTCGAAATATATTTGATTATTTATCTCCTTGTATATTCCATGTATTTATTTGTTTTTCTCTACATGAAGGTGCTGTGGGAAAAAATGAAGTGATTTAGAGAGTAATTTTACACCCCCTCAAATGGAGAGATGGCAGGATTCCTACAAAGAATTTGAGGTCTCAGTTTCACTAATGTTGATTGTTGGAACCTTGTCTCCCAGATGCTGTCTGGTTGGAATTTTTTGTCTGTAAATTTATTTGAAATAAAGTGAAGCAGAACAGCTTTGATCATTAAATTCCCTTTTATAATATCTCTTTTTTTTTTTTTTTTTCTTCTTTTTGTTAGTTTTCATTCTTTCTTGATGTGCTTAATTTCTTATCTTTCTTGTTTTTGTTAAATCTTCTCCCGGTTGCTGTTAGCTGTTGGAACGTGATCTCACGCTACATAACTAAAGGGGAGCTTTAAAAATCATCAAATTTATAGATGAATATGAAAATTTAAATTTGTGGATCCATCCATTCTTTGGTGAAAATACATACATTCCTACGTATACGTACAATGAAAATATGCCTGTAAGTAGTACTCAAGCTCCAAAAGCTTAAAGACCACATATTTCTTAGAGATGGAAAAGTTATCTACTTCAATCTGCTCCGTCTTTGTCCTCTTTGCTTTGACCTGTGGTAAATTATTGACTTCTGCATTTTATATAATCTATGTTTGTTTTTCCAGTTAAATCTGTCTCAATTTGTTTAAGTTGTGGCATGGAAAACATGTTCTAGAATAATATAATCATAATTGTTTTCTTCTACTAATAATTTTATTTTAGCGATGTCCGCTGTTTCGGACATGCTTTGACTCACTTTATTATTGCCAATTGAAACTTTTATTATTGCCATTATTTTCTCTCTTTCGCGTATATAAAATTACAATACTTTAGAGAAAATATATATATATATATATATATAAAATTCAAATTATGTTTTTTTTAAAATCAAATTCTAATTATGATTAAATTTTTTTAATTGGAATAGAATAGTTAATATTTTTACAAAATCATGGCAAAAAAAAGCATGGATATTTAATTCCATAATACAAACTTTATTATTTTAGCTCCAGCAACAAAATAAATAATCAGATAAAAACAAATAGAATTATTAGTAACTTCTTTTTTTTTTTCATAAATATTTACTTAAATTTCCTTTTCTCTTTTAATTTTTAGAAAAAGAAATAAATTTAGTTCTACTTTTCTGCAGTTATTTTTCTTGTTTTCTGCTTAAGCTATGTCCAAGATGTTTAACACCCATCAGGATGGCTTGTCATTATTTAACTACCCCGGAATGAACTGAGTTCATGAAAACAACCCATGAGGTGCCTCAAATACCCTATATCTTAACCAGTGTTTAATCATGGTCCAATTCTTTTGCTACAAGCAATTGAGCTATTGTATTTAACCATGGTCCAATTCTTTTGCTACAAGCAAATGAGCTCTCTCTCAAACTGGTGACGACAAGCATGTTTCTATTCTTTGCTGACGAGCTTGTTTCTGTCCTTTATTAATTCAGCTTTGCTCACAAGCTTGTACACCTAAGAAAACTAGAGAGGAAGTATAGGAAGTAGGAGATCTTAGAGAGTGTTTGAGAGAATGTAAGTACTTTTATTACTTATAGAATTTTTAGATTCTTGAATATCTTAGATGTGTTATAAATGAAGGATCAACCTTTTTATATAGAGGGTGATCAATCTTTTTATATTGAAGGTTTAGCTCAAATCACAAAGATTTACAATATTTTTGATATGTACACATATCATTCATCTAGCTAGGATTTAGATTTTTTAGATATATAGGCATGTCATTCATTTAGTTAGGGTTTAGATTATTCTAAAATTATTTACAAGATCTTTACACAGAGTATTTTAGAGAAATTCTTATCTTTATTAGTCTAAGATTCTATAAACTATTTCGGAATTTTCTAGAATCCTCAAGGAGAGTATAAAATCGTTTCGATTTCCAATGAAGTTCTAAGGTCAGTAAGGAATTCAAGATTTTTTAGAATTTTGGATTGGAGTAGTAGACAATTTTTACTTCATAATGCATGCATTTCTCTTTTGTTTTCTTCTTTCTTTTTTTTTTTTGGGTATCGGATCTTGAAATTTTAGTTAAATTTCTTATTTGTGTTTTGAATTTGAGTTTTCTAGTGAAGTTTCTTCTTGTTTTTTCATTCCAAACATGTTTTGTTTTTTGATAAAACTGTTTGAATGTTGAACTTTTCAGGTTTAGTTTGTAGTCCGTTGCTCTGTTTGGTTGCCAAGAGCAATTTTTTTTTTTTAATTTCTTATATTCTCTTTTAGTGCGTTGTGTTTTGTTGTTCATGATTCGGATTTAAGATTTTCTTGCAAATTTTTTCTTTTCTTTTTTTTTCATAGGAAGTTTTTTTCATAATTTAAAAAAAAAAATTCTATATAGTATTGTTATTTACACATTATCATTTAAATATATAAAAAATATAAAATAATTTTATACAATATTTTTAATACCTATAATATTCATATTCAAAAAGTCTTAATTAAGCCCAAAAAAATAATTTTTTTTCACAAATAGCTTACAAATCAACACCACTCTACGAAAACTCTTTATAATAATATTGGAAAAAACTGATGGCCCATGGAAATTCTACAAAATTTTCTCTCCGGTTAGAACACTTGCAATAGAAAAATATATTTATTGGAGTGTTCAATTTCAAAATTATGGACGTCTCTAAATATGTTCAGTAGTATACTTCTAAATGTATTTGAGATGTTAAGTCGCATATTTCTAAATAAATTTAAGATATTCATATCTAAAAAGGTTTGATAGCATATTTATAAATAAATTTAATATGTTCAATCATATATTTCTGAACACATTTGAAAAGTTCAATATTATATTTCTGAACACAGATCTGTTTAATTAGTAAATATTCTTAATGATAATTTTAATGTGAATAAAAATATCATTTTACAAACTGTATAGAATTTGTTTAGTAGTACAACTAGAATCTCTCTTTTTTTCATTCTAAATGTGTTTCGGCTTTTATGTGGAAACTGTATGATCGCTGAACTTTTGTGCTTATGTAAGTGTGTTGCTCTGTTTGGTGGTAGAGAAAATAAGTAGGAAAAAGATGGCGCAATAGATGTTTTTAAAACTTTTTTTTAATTGTTTTGTGTTTTGATAGGGATCAGAAACATCAAAACGCGTTTTTGGCTGGTGTAGTTAAAACTGAATGATTATGTAATATAATATTTTTATTTTCCATATATTTTATTTTCTTGAAAAATCAACGTCGTTATGAGATATTCATTTTCCATAGATGTTGGTGTTTCAGATTCTTTTTTTTTTTTATGACTTAATTTCTTCGTCTTTGTCTATTTTTAACCATAGATACGATTAAGAGAAGAAATGGGGGAGATCCGACAACAGCACATGTCGCTCCCACCCCTTCTGTTGCATAGCTAAATATTAGTGAAATGTCTGAATTCAAGCATAGAACTAAAATCGTTTACCGAAATCTATGAATTGGTTACAACTCAAATCCAAGAAATGGAATGAAGATTTCAAGTAAACAATAGGTGAAGGAGGGTTTGAGACAAGCCATTAAGCGGATGAAACACAAGGTATTTTGGAGAAGTTTGGAACCGAGGCATCTGTGACAAATGGTTTAAAGCTTCTTTCTCTTCCCTATCGCAGTATGTACTGTGTGTCTGTATGTGATAATTTTAAAGACCAACTTACTATTCTTTTCTTTGGAGATGGTCTTAGAGCATCCTAAGGGATTTTTTAAGGTAAAATAGTATATTTTCTATAATAAACAGTATCTTTTAAAATAACTAGTAAAATTTGAAATATTCTCCAATAAACTTTCTATTTAAGCTTTTTATTTTTATTTTTTCTGTACAAATTTATTGTTTTACTTGTAGCCCTTCTTTTTGATATGAGTTACCTACCTATTAAATATTATAATAATAGCATAAAAAAATGTATTACATTCAATTAAATTCATATAATATTGAAATAAAGAGTAGTTTTGGCTGTCTATCTTTGAAGAGGCAAACCAACTTTTTATATTAAAAAATCAAAATAAAAAGTTAATTGGAGCTCTTTTTTAAATGTTATCTCTTTAAAATAAATAGAATGACACATTTAAAGAGTATTTTGGGAATGCTCTTACACAGTCCAAAAGAGCGATTTGCCACCACCTAAGCTTCCTCCACCGCATCTTCAGCCACCACCTGGGTTCAAAATCTCTTCTCTTCTATTAGTTCTAAGATCTATTAAATTGCTAACATCTATAATCATATAATCATGAGGAGTTTTTTTGCACGACTATATTTTATCTCCTATTGCATGTTACACTAAAAAAAACACTTACTTATTTCAATTGAACAAAATATTATAATATTTAGGACAATATCTATCCAACAAATCAAAACAAAAACATATTTTTAAACTAAAATATGATTATTATTACAGTTAAAATATTTGATAGAGGAGGTTTAAAGATCCTCTAGCTTCAAAAAAAAATTCATACAATTTTTTTTCAATAAATATGTTTTAAGGTTATAGAATGTTTTGTGAAATAAAAATTCTCCGTCAAATATTATCCTTTTTTAAACAATTTAATCAGTTCATAGATATATTCTACTATATTTGAATCGATTAAAACTCTTTGCTCATGCCATGAAAAGGTAATTGCTGTTTTAACGTCAAAAGTTTGTTTCGTTCGAGATCTTTTGGTTAACTGTACATATTTATATTGTTTTATTGATATGTCTTTAACATTTTAATATTGTTCAACTAGAGTCTATTGAATATTTAAACAATGTTTGGTAATGTACAACAATATATTCTGTTTTAAATGAATATAAATATTTTTGAAAATTCACATGAATACAATGGGAATAAAAGGAAAAATGCTGTGTCAGTTTTCTTTACTGTAGATTTTTTTTTTTTTTGATTTTATGACTGAATAATTATTTTTTTCTAATTAATATATATATATATATATATATATTTACTAAAAAAGACTTTTCAGATAAATAAAAAATAAAAAATAATTCTATTAGGGCCGGGGTCAACAGTAAATGTGTACTGAAAACTTCTGCATTTTTTTTTTTTTTGGGCTGAAGAAAAAAAAAAATTCTGCTGTGTTCAACATACTAATTATAACATACACTATATACGTTAATTCTCTACCATATCTCATTTTTCAATAATAAATTTTGGTTTTGAATTAAATTTACTTGGAATTAAATGAATATATTTTTGGTGATAAAGCCATCGTTCAGTCATTACAAAAAGTAAAAGAAAAAAAAAAATGATGAAATAAAAACAGAATTGAATATAAGTTAAGGCGTTTATCTTTAGCCTCCACCTTTTTCCCTAAGACTCATAATCCATGGGTTTCGTCTAAATTATTACGTATAAGTTTTGGAAGAATAAAGGAATCTAATATTGTCTCAACACAAACACCATTCTGGACACTAGTAGTTTTTTTTTTTTTTTTTTTTTTTTTTTTTTTGGTTCAAATTCTTGACTTTATAGTTTGCTTTACCCAAAAAATAAAAATAAAAAAAAAATATAAAATAGCCAAAATGCTGAATTGCAAATGCATCAGTGATCATGATTCACAACGAGGGAAGAAAAAAAAAAAAAAATTACAATTGTAATCCCATTCCTATTGAAGTTACAAATCCGGAAGGTTCATGCCCAAAAAAAAAAAAAACACGTATCTTCCCTTGGGCTTGGGATGGCTTGAGCCCATCCAGAGCTTTCTTTTGGTGAAAGCCCACCAAGCTACATGATGGTATAGATAGAGAATCCGTGTCAGTTATACTATAAATGACATTTTCATTTCTGCAGTCGATCGGTGTAATTTTGAAATATTTTTGGGTTTTCATACTTTTTGTAGAAATATCCAAATCAAAAACAAAGAATAATTTTTCGTTTGAAAGCTTGAACCACAAAAAAGTAAAATTGATTTAACTGTTATCAATGTAATTCTGTGAGGGTGTGTTGTATCTCTAGTTTTGTGAAAGAATATGAAACAGCTTTTGTTATAAGTATTCACATCAAATTTGTTGATTTCATTAATAATGTGTAGACAAGTTGCAATAATTGAGAGCTTGGGATGAAAAGTACTTTTTAAACTCTTCAATTTTGTTTCCGATACATGATTTCTTGAGGTTTTTCTTTCTCTTCAAGGTCTCACTGGGAAATACTTAATGACATTGATGTTAAGTAATAATAGAGCTTTCACTAATAATCTTGCTTTCTCATCCCTTGAAGTATACTTTTTTCTATCAAACTCTTTATGCTCAACGCATGCAACTTTTTATGTTGTATACAGTAATGGTTCCTTTTCAATTGGCTGTATGTCTACCTTAAGCAACTAGTCCTTCTTGGTGAAGTATACTTTTTGCTTTTGTGAAATATATTTGATTATTTATCTCCCTGTATAATTCCATGTATTTATTTGTTTTTATTTATATAAAGGTGCCGTGGGAAAAAATGAAATTTAGAGAGTAATTCTCCACCCCCTCACGTTTGCTCCAACGACTGTGGAAATGGAGAGATGGCTGGATTCCTACAAAGAATTTGAGGTCTCAGTTTCACAAATATTGTTTGTTGGAACCTTGTCTCCAAAACGTTGTCTGGTTGGAATTTTTTGCTTATAAATTTATTTGAAATAAAGTCTTTGATCATTAAATTTTCCTTTTATAATATCTTTTTTTTTTTTTTTCTGTTAGTTTTTTCATTCTTTCTTGATGTGTCTAATTTATTTTCTTTCTTGTTCGTGTTAAATGCTTCTTCTGTTTGATGGAACATGATCTCACCCAACATAACTAAAGAAAACCTTTAATAATCATCAAATTAATGGATGAATATGAAAATTTAAATTTGTGGCTCCTTCCTGTAGGTGGAAATAAAGTAAGAAAGAGGATTATACTGAACAACTTACTCTTCCTTAATCTTGTTCAACAACTTGAATTTTTTATTTTTTTTTAATTTTTTTTAGTAACATTATTTAAAAAAATAAAAATAAACAGAAAACAGTTTATTATCGCTTTTATCTTTCAATACTTATAAATTTTGATTAAAAAAAGAAAAAAACTCATTATTTTGACATATTTTAGTTATATTAAAATTGATTTTGAATACTAGTCAATCTTTTTTTTTTTTCAAATTCGAATAAAAACCTTTAGGGGAGGGGTAAATTGACTTTTAACCCAAGCTTAGGGGCTAACTGCTTAAAAAAATGTTTAGGCCCAAATTGAAACTTGACTAAAAATACAAAGAGTATTTTATAATTTTCTCAAAAAATTTAAGGATACAGACAAGTTGCTACTGGTTTTATGAGCTTCTAATCGTGGTAAACCGCGTCCATGTACTACTACTGGAGATGATAGAGGAAATGGTTGTATATAAAGAGGATACAAAATCCCCAAACGATGTTTGGTTTGAAAATAATTCTGTAACAATGTTTGGAAATTATTTACCAGCAACCCAGTCACTAATAATCCATGGTTTTTTTAGAAAATTATTCCACATAAAGTTTGGGAGAATAAAGGTATCTAATATTGTCTAGTACGAACAACATTCTTGACACATTCACCCAAAAAAAAAAACATTCTTGACACAATAGTTTGCTGGACAAATAAACAGCCAAAATGCAGAAAAACCTTGATCTTTCTGTTATCTATAATTAACTAATCGAATCAAAATGACATTTCAATGAAGAGCATGCACATTAGGAAGCCAAAGGCTTGAAAGTTCAATATCGTGATCACATAACATGACGGTACACGAGGGAAGAACAAAAAAAAAAAAAATTCTACACTCAACGTTAAATAATCAGAAGCTTATACGTAATTTTTTTCCTACTAGAGTTACAAAATGAGAAAGAAAGCAGGTCTAAGCCTTCTGCACAAATAGATGATCCAAGAGAGAAGAACCGTGCACTAATCATCCGCCTCTCTTTCAAATAAAATTATCGACAGGGAGTTGCAGACTTAACCTTCTTGACAATGTCGAGAAGTTATCAGAGGCGATATGATAAAAGAGCACATTAGCCATCGGCAGCTTCACTTTGTTCTTCTAAATAGCGAACAACAAAACCCAACTGAATGAATCAAAAGAATTTTAATCTTTGAACCGCCTAAATTCAAACCATATCTCATAGTGATTAAAAAGTAAACTATCATGCGTATGCTTTCCAAGATACTCAAGCCCCAAACTCTTGAGCCGCTTGGTACACTCTTCTCCTCCCAACCGTGAACAGAACTTAATGTTATGCGACACAAAGATTCGCCCATCAAGGGGTTTCAATTTGTTAGCTAATCTCTCAAGACCAACCCACACAAGCTTATCAGGCATATGAAGGAACACAGCGCTAGCATATATCAAATCATACATAACACCAGAACCAAACTTAGTGAAGTCCATGTCTTCACCTTTCACAATCAAAGGGCGCTTGTTCAACAGACCTTGGGATGGAAGTTCATACCTCAATGCGGCCATCAGTGACAGCTCGTCTCTTTCAAGACAGTGGAAGTGTTCAGGATTAAGATGACGGATAAAATGCAAACCAACTCGAAGGGTGCCACAACCAATCTCAAGGACATGAGAGTCAGGTGTGAGGTGGATAAACTCAGCAAGGAATTCAAACACATCCCGTCCCCCAGCCCAAGGCTCACCATAGTTGCTATGATGCTCTTCAACAAGGAGCTCACCAGGGCAAGGGAGGGCAGTGTGATTATCTGATCCAAGTCCTTCATAGTGTGATATACCCTTGAAACTAAGAATATAAAAAACAGGAGAAACCTTGAGTTTTATCTTTGTTCAAAAAAAGATTTATGTTACAGAGAATGTTATGCCCAATGTCTAATTTCCTACAATGACAACCACAAAGAAAACTGAAACTAGAAACAATTAGAGCACAAAGCCACAGAGGGTGCGTCCACAACTGAGTAAAAAAAACAGGAGTTCAAAACAATTTTCTTATCTATATGCTTTACTTCGTCTATCTTTTGTATTCTCAAATCCCCCAGATGAGAAAAGTTCAAAATTGTGATCTTTCATTTTCCCAACCAACCTTTGCTCATTAAGAAAAGCAACACAACATCATTCTACATGGAGGAAAGCAACTAATATATGGAAATTACAAAATTTGATCATAAAAGTGATTCACTCCTCCTAAAAATATACAGAAACTGAAGTGAATAGACTATAACCCCATTACCATTTATTAAAATTCCTCGGTTGGCCAAACACACAAACGCAAAATCATTGAATTGGTTTCAACACAACTCTGCCAAATTCTAGCTCATTTTCAATACCATACATAAATCAATGAAATTCACAATTCCACAAAGCAATAAAACATATTAAATATCGAAAGATTTTTTAAAAGAAAAGCATACATTATAAATCCACCGTTTTAATCACACACAATCAAAATACATAAAAATAATATATATACAGGGAGGGAGAGAGAGAGTACATACTCTAATAGATCTTGGAGCTGCTGGGCTCTGGTACGAGGGTTAATGCCCTTACGGAGCACATTGTCTTGCATATGCAGCCCATTAAGTCGGATCTGATCCTTCAACCATTCGACATCCTCTCGGCTAGTCGATATGGGCTGGCCTACTGAAACTTGGGCAGTTCCACCAGCGCCAGCGCCGGGGCCGGCGGGGGTAGGGACTCGGGAAACACCTCCGGGAGGGCAAGAGCAGGTGGAGAGAGACGACAAAAGGAAGAAGAAGAATATGGCGGCCGCCGACAACGCCAGTACCAGCATCGGAACTGTTACCACCACGCCCTTCGCCGGCGGCAAAGTTTTCGATGATATAGCCATGCCTATCTGATTTTTGTGATTTTATTTATTTAATTATTTGTTTGCTTTTTCTATCTATTCTATTGGGCTACCTCCCGTACTACTCCATCGTAGACGCTGCGTGTGTTTTCAGATTCTTTATCCCGTGCAGTTAGATTCGATCTCCTTCAACACGACGCCGTATCACTGAACACGATGATTTTTTTTTTAATTTTTTTTTTTTTTTTCTGGAAGACCAGTGTCGTCTCGATTTTCTTTTGTACCACGTGCAAGTCGTATAAAGGTTATATTAGAGTGTGGGCGAGTCCATAGTTAATCTCGTGTAGCCAAATGACTATGACAATTGACATGAGCTACTGTGTGTGGGGAAAGTCAAAGTCTTCTGGGAAAAAATTTTTGAAAATTGTGAAAGAATTTTTTTTTTTCCCCCTAATAATATAAAATATTTTTCATCATTTTTCAGACATATATTAAATTTTGATAGTGAAGATTTTTAATTGCAAGCATAATCGAACCCAAGACCGAACCGGTCCAGAATTAAAAATCATTATCAGGGTTTAGAAATTTGCCATAAAAACTGCACTGTAAGTACATATTGAATTAACTGTTTCTTGATAGCTGTAAGTAAGAGAGAAAAGCTGGAATGTTACAGAATCAAACAGTTGCAAAGTGCAAAAAAGGCTTTGAAAGTGGAGAGATCCTTTAATATGTAGAAAAGATTACAAGTTCTCCATAGGCAAAAAGCTTTTTACATCTAAGCTTTTAAGAAAATATAAAATCTCCATGCTTGAGCTCTGAACAGTCAGAAACTTGAAGTTATTTTTCATTACATGATGATAAAATACTTTAAACAGAGTTATCAGCCACATATGGGCTACAAAAATGAGTTAAACAATTAATTACAGTCACTCACAGTCACAGCAAGGCCTAAGCAAGCCAGCAATTTCAAGAAAATCATGCAAAACAATAATTAATACACCCCACCAAGCAACCAGTCTAATTCACACTACTATAATCTTTATGTATGAATATGATGACTTTATAACAAGTTAAAATTTTCAGATCAATATATAACCCCAGAACCAAAATACTCACAAATTTTACAATACCACAAAAGATTAGCTTCAAATTTCTAAAGCTTTTTCTTCACAACTAAATCAGATCAGACATCCTTCTTCTGTGACGATTAAGTGGTCTAAAGTTTGGATCAGATGAAGTAACCAGTTTGCTTCTTGACAACAGGGTTGTCTTGGAATCTGAACCATTGTATTTGGGACTCTCTGTGTTATCTGTTTCCGTAGCCAGTTTGCTTCTTGACAAAACAGTTGCCTTGGAATCTGAACCATTGCATTTGGGACTATCTGTGTTATCTGTTTCTGTCATTTGTTTTTTCCTGTTTGGATTTAGTAGACTTGGTTTGAAACGGCGATCCAAGTAACTGATTGAGTTGGAAGCTGTGAGTTGGATAGAACTTCTGGTCCCTAATCGCCAACTTTTTGTTCTTCCAACAATTTCTTTTTCTGCAGCGCTTTGCCTTTGGCGGCTGGCTACAGTTGAAGTCATGAACCGAGGCAGAGAACCAGAAATACTTTTTCTAGTTGCTTTGTCAATTGTTTTGGGGGTTCCTATTACTTCATTTAGATCTTCTCTGGGACTTGAGTGGCTGTTTACCTCATCTTCAAGAATGTCACAAGTGGTTGAGTAAAGTTTTTTGTTTTTGGTTAACAAGAATTCAGCCTTCTCTATTTGATACTTGACTTTTTGGCATTCTTGTTCGGCTTCTCTCATGTCATCTTCAAGCTCCTTAACCCTTTTCTCTTTTTGCTTCTTCACATCCTAAAGTAATGTCTTACGGTTTATGATCGAGCATTCGATACTAAGGAAGCTAGCATTTCATAAAACAAGAAAAACCTTTGAGAAATTTACCTCCGGCAGTTCTCTATTGGACTCTACTGCTCTTGCTCTCTTTGCGAAGCACAAAGAACAAATTGTCTCACCTACATCTTCTTCAAATGGGCTGACATGCACAAGCATCAACACCTTTGAAGAATCACCTACAACAAGCATGATTGCCAAACACATCAGGCATTTCGATTTCAACAATAAATAGGGTGTTAGAACACCATGTGGAAAGAAACCCTACTTATCATTTCAATTCATAAATTCACAGTTCATATGTAACCATCTAAATGAATAGGAGTTTGATTGTTTGTCATTGTACAGAGTTCTATTCTGTCACATCTGCAACAGTACAAGCTAATTTGAAATCAAATGGCTACGAATTTACTAATTTGAAATTCTGAATCAATCCAACTTGAACAACGTCCAACCACCAATGACATTTAAAACAATCATTAACCCCCCATATCAAGAATTACAAAAGGGCAATGTCATACCTAATGAATCTTTGAGAATTTGAGTTAGCTTACTATTCCTGCAAGCCAAAAAAGTAAAGCATGTGACATTACAGTTGGATCGGCAAAGAAAGAACACCATAACAAGCCATTCTTGTCTGAGAACTAACTCAAAGAAATGCATTCACATTATATTACAACAGCCATTTTCAAGCATTTGTCTTTAAAAGAAGAAGAAGAAGAAGAAGAGTGACAGTTGAACCAAGCAAATGACTTACCTGTAAGGAACATGACCCCGCTTCCTTCTTAAAGCAGCAACTACATCACCCAATGCTGAAAGGGAGAGATTTATGGCCCTTCCCTCATCAAGTGTTAGTCCACTAGCTCCTGTTTTCAACAATCGTTCACTTCCTCCAAGATCAACCATCCACAGTTTGCTTACTTCTGGTTTAGCTTCGGAATCATCCCCACGTCGGAAAATGGTGATCCTTGTTAAGCTAGATATATAAAGCTAAACAGATAACGCAATTACGAAATCAAATATACGCAACCAAATTTCAAATTGCCTAGCTAGATCTGAAAAACCCACCAGTGAGACCTGCTGGATGCCTCATTCACATTAGTCCATGAAGTAGATCTCGCTCGCCTCCCCCTATTATACCACCATCTTGCTTTAGCATAATCTGGGATTTGCACTTCCGTAAGACCTTCAATTTCCACCAATCCCTTTGGATCTGTTTGAATGTTAAGATTGCTGCCGTAATAGAGTCAGCCAGAACGTCGTTATCAATCTAATAACCCTCAATTTCGCATATTGCAGATGAACGTACACAAGACAAGATCAAAAAATCACTTACCATCTTGTCACAGTATATGCTCTAGAGGTTGGTCTTGGAGCCAGTAGATCTCTGAGACTGCCCATGTAAACCTCCAACATGCTCATTGAAAACGTTAAAGAAGATGTGCCCTCCAAAGAGGCTTGATGAAAGAGCTCTTTAAGAGCTCGAGGAGCAATCCCAGGCTGCTCATTTGTCCCATCCTGTAGATTCATCAAAGGTGAATAATTTGCATTTGCCACCAATTAAAACAACAACAATAGCTACAATCAATAGTTTTATTACTAACCATTGTAAATGTCTTGCCGGTGCCAGTTTGACCATAAGCAAAAACACACACATTATGCCCATCAAGTGCAGATCTCAGAATTGGTTCCACCTCAACAAAAACATCCTCTAAAGTGTTTCCCAAGCAAAAGAGTTTCTTATTACAATTGGAATGAGAAATAAATAATGAAACATGGGAAGCACTGCTTTTTATTCTACACTCACCTTGGCTTACTTCTTGAGGAAAAACCTTGTCCATTTCAAATTCTTTTCTGGTTCCACCTGACCTGACTACAATCTTCTCCGATCCGGTGGAAATAGGTTGTCGAGTTCTTATCCTGTCCATCAATAAAAATGGCCGAACTCGACAAAATACTCGAATGCTGCCTGAAAATTAAGTTCAGTAGTTACATACAGAGAAGACTTATACCCATTTTAGATATAAACTCGTGCTTAAATAACTATGTTCCACTGCGTACCTTTGATGTCTAATATCTTATTCAATGCTTCTCTCCTTTTGTCATTCCACAGCTTTTCCTTCAGCCTCAACTGAGCAATTTCCCCTGCAGAGCCATATCAATGGAATAAGATATTGGCATTACTGCAGTGACCATCATTGTTTAAAGTAACAAAAATCTGAACTTTGCGGAAACTGTAGTGAAAAAATTCTACCTTCCAGACTTGATATGGACTGCTGGAGCTCATTCTTTTCCTGCTCGGGAACAACATTGACATCGGTATAAATGGTGGGAAGAGGAGGGGAGTCAAGCAAATCGGAAACTGGTGGAAGACCATCAAGGGAATCTGGGTTTGATTCCATTGGCGATGTATTCAAGGACACTTTTAGATTAGCTGAAGACAACGAGATCTGTTCATTTTCGATGGAAATGAACATTTCTCAGGCAACCGCAAGGCAAAACAGTTCACCTTTTTGAAGCAAATGCAAATAGCTGAGACCAGAAGAAATACCAGTATATTTAGCGTAACCAACAAAAACAAAAAAAAAAAGTACAAAAAGTGAAAGAGATATATATGTACTTATATTACATTAAGATATAAAGTTGGAAGCTTAAACCAATCTAACAAAAAGAAACTTCTAAATATCTATTTAAAAAAAATAGAACTAATAAATACTTCTTATTTATTACTACAACTGACCCAACAAAATCAGTAACAATAAAACGGAGAAACCTCAACTGACAAAAGAAAGCACTTTTGAATTAATTGAAGTTTAAAAAGCAGAGGAAGAAAAAAAGAAGAAGAAAAAAATCACTCACAATCTCAAAACACACTAATAAATTTGTGGACTTTAAAAGTTCAAGAACCCACTACCATGCCAGTTAAGATGAGTAAAAATCTCTATAACAATACCCAGTAATCAAAAAGTGAAAATTAAAAATAGCAGATATAAAGCTACACTTGCATCGTTTTAAGTATAATAATATATATATATATATATATATAACACCAAAAACCCGGCAGGATTTTAGCAAGAGATAAAGCAACAAGTCGGAAACTAAGCACAGATTTTCAAGAACTTTGAGGAAAATTTTGAAAACCTCCAAATGAAAAAAAAAAAAAGTAAGTGGGTATGGGTTGCTTTCAATGATTGAATACTCCAAGGACCCCTGATTAGGAATTGAAAGTTCTTATGCGGTTGAAGGTTCACTGAGCCAATAGAACATGTTGTTTTAAAGATTCTTTCTTTTTCTTTTTCATTTAATTTTTTTTTCTCTCTTTTTTTTTATTTTTTTATTTTTAGGATGGTTTAGATCAAAAACAGAATTGTAAAGTAGTTTTCCAGACAGGAGCGTGAGGAGCGGAGGGGCAAAAGTGGACCTGAAGTTAAAAGATCTGCCTTTTGGTTCTAATAGTTATCTGGATCACTGTAATGTATGACTTTGCTAATCTTTGACTGAAAGAAATTGGAACAGGGATTCTGTGCAATGCATTAGTTCCATCACGCTGCCAGATCATGTAGGACCCATTAGTTTATGAATAGATGTGATAACATGGCAAGGTCTCATTGACCTTGACACAACAGTGTCTAGCCACTGATGCAGAGGAATTTGCTTGTTGAGTTTTTTTTTTTTTTTTTTTTTTTAAACTGTTTACCAAAGAAGTAGAAGACTTGCCGTTAACGGTAAAGTTGCAAATAATTGCAAGCAAGGACCTTCATTTTTTTATTTTTTTTTGGGCCATTGGCATTTAAAAATTTAATAACGTATTATGTTCTTTTTTCTTAACCATGGGTTTGCTGCATTTTATGTTGGAACCTTGGAAATCAAAGAAAAATCTTTTAAATATTATTAAATAGTATTTACCCTGGAGCATCGAAGTTTCAACTAGATTCTAATTTCAGAAGGAGAGCATAATTGGGTTTTTTGATCCTGAAGGATAACATAATTGGGTTGCAAAAAGCAAAAGCAGCCAATTTCATTTCTCTTTCTGGTCCATCAAACATATCCCAATTTTCAAAATTTTGAATCCAATTACGTACATGTTTAGTGAATTTTACCCCAAAAAAAAAGTTGTTTATAGAATTAATTGAATGCAAAGTTAATATTTATATATTTCTATTAATTGAATGCTAAGTTAATATTTATATATTTCTCTTTTTCGTTTTATTTTATTGTTTGTGATTTTAGGGTCTTAAAGCTAAAAAAGTCATCATATTTTAAAATTTTCTTTTGGTAGTGCATGAGCGATGATATCATTGTTTGACATGATGTGTGGTTGTGATCAGTAATACAATTTTCCTCACCGAATGTTGTCCACGTCAGAAACTCTACCAAGCATGCACACCCTATTCTTCTTCTTTTTTATTTTTTATTTTTTTTTCTACTTTTATATTCCCATTGATAAAATAACAAGTTAAAGAGAAAAGCAAGTTATAATTTTGACCCACATTCAGACTACAGGCAAACTTTTTTTTTTTTTTTAATTTTGTTTCCTACATGATATGGTTATTAATTACATTATCTCTCTGCAAGCAAATGAATGAATGAATGAATGAATAGCAATTTCTTTTTTTCATATATTCGTTTTTATTATTTTGGGATGTGAATAAGAGCCATTATTTAATATCTATAATCCAATCCGACAAAAAAAGTGGTGGGTGATCAATTTAATTATCTGTCTTTTACATTTTCAACATAGAGTTCTATTCCATTGCCTATTAATTGTCTGATCTATGCAGTAAATATTTTTGTAGCC
This sequence comes from Ziziphus jujuba, assembly GCF_031755915.1. Classification (NCBI taxonomy): domain Eukaryota; kingdom Viridiplantae; phylum Streptophyta; class Magnoliopsida; order Rosales; family Rhamnaceae; genus Ziziphus; species Ziziphus jujuba. Next base: position 23,165,152 of record NC_083388.1, read on the forward strand.
ACACGTTTTAGATGGAAAGGACAATCCTGAAACAGGTAATGACATTTATTCTATGTTCAGTAATACATAAAGAAAATCGGCAAAAAAATATTTTTGTTCTAACTAGAGCTAACATTCAGCAATTAGTTTTGTAGGATCTACAAATATTGTACAATATACAATATTTGGTTTACATTGTACATAACTATGAACCATTAAACCGATAAAGTGTATAATCCTTTTATATTAATTTTATTCTCCCGATCATTGATAGCTTTTTGGAGTTTTTAGAGTGGGAGACCAAATTATTACTTTCTTGTTGTATATATAGAATAACCACTTTATCAGTGAGTTTCTGAGTCAAAACCCAACTTTATCGATTTACTTCCTTTAACTTTTTTTTGTTTGCAATTTTAAGTTGTTCAGTTGCTTTCTGGTTGGGTTTTGATGGAATAGTAAAGCCAAAAAAAAAGCATAATGTCCCTAAGAGAGAGAGTTTGACAATTTCCACATGCTTTTTTTAATTTTCTTCCTATCTTGGACGGCAATGATAATGTGTGTATATATATATATATATATATATTACTAACCAGAAGCATGACATGAATCAAGAGTTGTCCAGTTGATTCATGATATTTACAAAAGAACGGGACAATGATAATATAAAGATATATGAAAAAGGGCTGTGGAATCTCAACTTTGATTGATAATTGATATTCCTTCTCTAATTAGGAAAATAGAGCAAAGTTTACGAAACATAAGAAATGGGGTTTTGTGATTGTCAAGTAAATTAAAGTGGTATGAAGTCGGCTCAATCCGTCGTACCTGTTTGCATGAAGTTGTGGATTTGAGTTATGGCAAACCCCATTTGAGTCTTAATGTGGATTTCACGTGCTATGCATTGTGGGAGAGGGTGGGGACTCCTATTCGGATTATCTAGCCCCATCTACTAATGGTCTATAGTTCCTTCCTATATAGGCCAAGACAATCACCAAGAAGCTCATTTTTAACTCACTAAAAAAAAAAAAAAGATAAATTAACTAGATTTGCTTTTGTTTGGACTTTGGTGAAGATGTATATTGATTTATTTTTGGAAGTTGTAGAAAAAAATGTCCAAGTCATGCCCTATTTTTACATTAGGCAAAGAGATTGTCCTCGGCAATAAAATGGACTAAAAGACATCTATACAGTTAGGTTAGGTACCCTATTGTCACGGACTTGTTTGTTTACCCTTCAAGCCGTGCGGCCTTAGTTGCTATTCCGACCCTTTGTTGCAACTAAGTAAGCCTTTTGCCCACTAAAAGAAAAAGCTAAGCAAAGAAAGCTAGAGCACAAAGAGAGTTTGGGAGAATGAAAGTATATTACTTGAAAGAGAGCTTTACAAGTATAGATGAGATTTCTTGGATGGTTTGGCCAAATGAGGCCTCCACCTATTTATAGGCATACAAAGCTTAATCCTACGGCTATAATTGCTTTAATCCTACGGTGGAGAATGGTTCCCACCTACTTTCCCACCTACTTTACATAAAATATCTAAAGAAGCATCTAGAATGGATATGTACATGGCTTGACCTAGGTGCTTGGCCCATTGTAAGGCCCAAAATAGGCCCAAAGTGGATTATAAGGCCCAAAATGGATTGCAAGGCCCAAAATGGAGAGAATGCTCACCAAGTGTTTGATGAAATGCTTCAACCGTGACATTCTCCCCCACCTATGCCGTCGACGTCCTCGTCGAGCTTGCTTCATGGAACCTCTTGATATGATCTTCAAATTGCCAAAGCGCGATAGCAGGTTCCCAACTTGCTTCGCTATTGGGAAGTCCCTTCCATTTCACCAAGTACTCATGACTCGGATGGTTGTCCCTTCCACGAACTACTCGATCAGCTAAGATGCTCTCCACATCCTTGTCATAAGTGTTGTAGACCCCTATTGGTGCTCGCTTGGACTCCCTTCTTGTATGGTCTTCCTCATCCTTGTAGTATGGCTTTAGACAACTTACATGGAAGACCGGGTGAAGTTTGAGTGTAGGAGGTAACTCCACCTTATAAGATACCTTGCCCACCTTCTTGACGATTGGAAATGGTCCCTCGTATCGGCGAACAAGGCCTTTGTGTAGTCCTCGGGTAGACTTGTGTTGGGATGAAAGGATTTTGATGAACACCAAGTCTCCCACTTGATACTCCACGTGCCTTCTTTTGGCGTCCGCCCACTTCTTCATTTTCTTGGTGGCCTTATGAAGGTACGACCTTGCTAAGTCCACTTGTTCATGCCAACTTTTGGCGACCTTGAATGCGGCAGGACTCCTTCCTCCATACTTGGTAACAAGTGTTTGTGGAGTGAGTGGTTGTTGCCCCGTGGCTAACTCGAATGGACTTTGATTGGTGGACTCGCTCCTTTGCAAGTTGTAGGAGAATTGGGCAACATCTAGCAACTTTGCCCAATCATGTTGGTTGGCACTCACAAAGTGCTGTAGATATATCTCCAATAACGCATTAGCTCGCTCGGTTTGCCCATCGGTTTGTGGATGGAAGCTTGTAGAGAAATGCAACTCCGAGCCCATGAGCTTGAATAACTCCGTCCAAAACCTTCCGGTGAATCTTGAGTTTCGATCACTTATAATTGATCTTGGGAGTCCCCAATACTTCACCACGTGCTTGAAGAATAGCCGTGCCGTCTCCTCAGCTGGACACTCCTTTGTCGCGGCAATGAATGTAGCATACTTGGAGAATCGATCAACTACTACGACTATCGTGCTACATCCCTCGGACTTGGGTAAGCTAATGATGAAGTCCATGGAGATGCTCTCCCATGGTCTCTCCGGAGTTGGTAGTGGCTCCAATAAACCTGCGGGTTGTCGCTGTTCCACCTTGTCTTGTTGACAAACAAGGCAGGTCTTTACATACATTTCGACATCGTCCTGCATTTGTGGCCAATAATAGTTGGTCTCCAACAAAGCTCTCGTACGCTTTTGCCCTGGGTGGCCGGCCCATTTGGTGTCATGGCATTCCTTGATCAAATTCTTCCTTAGGTTGCCCCACCTTGGTACGTAGATGCGATGCCCCTTAGTGTAGAGAAGGCCGTCCTCAACCCAAAACCTCTTAGTCTTGCCCTCCATGGCAAGTTGTAGGAGTTGCTTGGCCACAACATCACGGTCCATGCCCTCCTTTAGTAGGTTGGGTAGTTCCCCTTGGAACTTGGTTATCGATGCTAGTTCGGCTTTCCTACTTAATGCATCGGCAACTACATTGGCTGTACCGGGCTTGTATTCGAGCTTGTAGTCGAACTCGGCAAGAAAGTCTTGCCAACGGGCTTGCTTGGGGCTTAACTTCTTTTGAGTTTGGAAATAGCTTGTGGCCACATTGTCAGTCTTTACCACGAACTTAGACCCCAGCAAGTAATGTCTCCAAGTGCGCAAGCAGTGGATGATGGCGGTCATCTCCTTCTCTTGGACCGTATACCTCCTCTCCGTGTCGTTGAGCTTGCGGCTTTCAAATGCGATTGGATGCTTTTCTTGCATCAACACGCCCCCTATGGCAAAGTCGGAAGCATCAGTGTGCACCTCGAATGGTTTGGAGCAATCGGGCAATGCCAACACGGGTTCCTTCATAATAGCCTCCTTCAAATTCTCAAAGGCTTGTTGGCATTGGGTGGACCAACTCCATGTCTTGTTCTTCTTTAGCAGATCGGTGAGTGGTGCGGCCAGGGCAGAATACCCTTTGATAAACCTCCTGTAATAGTTAACGAGACCAAGAAAAGATCGCAGCTCACTCACCTTGGTTGGAGGATCCCACTCTTGGATGGCTTTCACTTTGGCTTCATCCATGTGCAGCTTGCCATCCTTGATCTTATGGCCGAGGAAATACACCTCATTGGTTGCAAACGAGCACTTCTCTCTCTTCACGTAAAGCTCATTATCCTTTAGAACCTTGAACACAATTCGTAGGTGGTGGATGTGCTCCTCTAGCGTCTTGCTATAGATGACAATGTCATCCAAATAGACCACCACGAATTTGTCCAAGTAAGGATGGAAGATCTTGTTCATGAGAGTGCAGAAAGTGGCGGGTGCGTTGGTGAGACCAAAAGGCATGACGAGGAATTCGTATGCTCCATATCGAGTAACACACGTAGTCTTTGGCTCATCACCCTCCGTAATTCTAACTTGGTAGTACCCCGACCTCAAGTCAAGTTTGGTAAAGTACCTTGCTCCTCCAAGTTGATCAAACAAATCGGCTATCAACGGTATAGGGTACTTGTTCTTGATGGTAACCTTGTTAAGTGCCCTATAGTCGATGCATAGCCTTAACGAACCATCGTGCTTCTTTTGGAACAAGACGGGTGCTCCATAAGGTGCTTTCGACGGTTGAATGTAACCGGCATCCAAAAGCTCCTTAAGTTGTCTCCTTAGCTCCTCTAGCTCCGGTGGAGACATGCGATATGGTGCTTTTGCGGGTGGTTTTGCACCGGGCTCCAACTCGATGCAATGATCCACCTCCCTCCTTGGTGGAAGTTTCTTGGGTAGTTGTGGTGGCATGACATCCTTGAACTCTTCAAGGACTTGGCTAACCTCCTTCGGTGGCTCCTTGGAAGTAACTTCTTCTTCCTCGCGTAGAGTAGCAAGGAATGTAGGCTCCCCTTTCTTTACTCCTCTCTTGAATTGCATGGCGGAGAGGCGGTTGGAAGTACTTGGCTTGTGCATGGTTGGAATCATGCAAGGGCCTCCCTCCATTATACACACCGTGTTGTAGCGAGGGAGTGGTACCACATTGAATTGCCTAAGAAATTCCATGCCAAGTACAATATCAAAGTCATCCATAGGAGCAATGGAGAAGTTTACGTTACCTTGCCAAGTGCCAAGGTGCAACTCCACGTTACGGGCCATGCCATCTAGCGGTTTAGCCTCCGCGTTCACCGTTTTCAACCACCCTTGACCTTTGTCGAGTTTGAGGCCAAGCCTCATGGCCTCCTCCTTCCTTACGAAGTTGTGAGATGCGCCGGTGTCTACCATGACTTGGGCATCTTTCCCGTTGATACGTGCCGCCACGTACATTAGGGAGTTCTTCGTATTGTTGGTTGGGATTGGACTAGCCTTTAGTGAGTTGAGGAGTTGTATACAACCCATTTGCGTGTGCTCGTGAGTTTCCCTCTCCTCGAGCATGGCACTTAAGGACTTCCTCTTTGGACAATCTCTAGCCCAATGGGGACCATCACATAAGAAGCAATTTTCTTTCGGCTTGAATTCGGGCTTACCTCCTTTCTTCCAATCTTTGGTTGGTAGTGGTGGCCTTCTTGGAAACTCGTTACTTTGGGGAGTTTTATGGAATTTGGCTCCCCCACCTTTAATATAATTAATCTTAGGCTTAGAGTTGGAAGACTCACCTTGCCTAAATTCGACAAGCGTTTCAGCCGTAGTGAGGGCAGTGGAAATATCTTGTACTCCCCTTCGTTGAAGCTCTTGGCATGCCCACGGTTGCAACCCATCCATGAAGTTGAAAAGGAGATCCTCCTCACTCATGTTGGGAATTTGGAGCATTAACCCGGAGAATTGCTCCACATATTCACGGATGGAACATTGGTGCTTCAACTCCTTCATGCGTTTCCTAGCTTCATTCGCCACATTCTCGGGATAGAATTGTTTCTTCAATTCACTCTTTAAATCTTCCCAAGAATTGATAGTGCATATGCCTCTCTTCATTTCTTCATGCTTTCTACGCCACCACACCGCAGCAAGATTAGTAAGATATAGGGTAGCGGTGTTTACCTTTTGCTTTTCGTCTTGGAAATCCAAGGCCTCGAAGTATCGCTCCATGTGCCACATGTAGTTGTCCAACTCCTTTGCATCCCTTCTCCCACTAAACTCCTTGGGCTTGGGAACATCTACCCTTGGAGTAGAGACTATTTGTTGGGTGGTGGCCGTGCCACTAGTTGCAGCTCTCTTGCATAATGCTCAATCCTCACGAGTCTCCTCTAAACTCTTCTTAAACTCATCTAATTGAGCTTGCATAAGGGACAAGGTTTCAGTTACCTTTGTTTGGAAAGCTTGGCTTTCATGACGCCATGCCTCGGTGTTGACCTCGTTGGTGTCTTGCATGGTACCTCTAAGCTCCCCCACTTGGCCTTCCACTCGGCCATCGAGCTCCCCCATGCCTTGCTCCACACAATCAAGCCGCTCCAACATGTCGGCAACGGCCAACTCCATCTTGACCACCTTGGTCTCCATGGCGGTGAGAACGTCCTTCGACTTTGAACGCCCACGTCCCTTCCTTGCAGCTTCGGGGATGACCTCCCTTCCCCTTGCTTCTTCAATCACAACCTCTGATGAAGACATTTTGCTCTAGATGCTAGCTTTAACCTTGGCTCTGATACCACTTGTCACGGACTTGTTTGTTTACCCTTCAAGCCGTGCGGCCTTAGTTGCTATTCCGACCCTTTGTTGCAACTAAGTAAGCCTTTTGCCCACTAAAAGAGAAAGCTAAGCAAAGAAAGCTAGAGCACAAAGAGAGTTTGGGAGAATGAAAGTATATTACTTGAAAGAGAGCTTTACAAGTATAGATGAGATTTCTTGGATGGTTTGGCCAAATGAGACCTCCACCTATTTATAGGCATACAAAGCTTAATCCTACGGCTATAATTGCTTTAATCCTACGGTGGAGAATGGTTCCCACCTACTTTCCCACCTACTTTACATAAAATATCTAAAGAAGCATCTAGAATGGATATGTACATGGCTTGACCTAGGTGCTTGGCCCATTGTAAGGCCCAAAATAGGCCCAAAGTGGATTATAAGGCCCAAAATGGATTGCAAGGCCCAAAATGGAGAGAATGCTCACCAAGTGTTTGATGAAATGCTTCAACCGTGACACTATGCATGCACTAATTGCAACCCGAAACCCTTATCAAAAGTCCAAAAAACGTACATGGTGTAGAAGTAGGTCGATGGCAAGTTGGCAACCTATTTCTTTAAAGACTTCTTTGACTTTGGTGTATATAAATGGTCTGCTCACCATACAAAATAATTAAAATGGTTATATGTTATCCAATTTGTTCATCTCAACACAAAAAGAAAAGGAAAAAAAAAAAATCCAATTTGTTCATTATTTTTCTCATATCGTCGGAAATCAATTAGCTATCTAATTTGAAACCAAATTTTTTTTTAACTAAATTTAATAATATAGTTTTTGTGTTGTTATATCAAATTGAATCGTTCAAATGGAAATAAAAAATGTTCAAAGATTTAAACACCTCTTCTAGACTCGTTAACCATGCATGCACAAACTCAATTTGGTCTTATTAAACTATATCATTTAAATTAGATTCTAATAATAACACGCTTCAAATTGTGTTCTTCGACTCCTTGTAAAATTTACAATGTTCATATCGGTTTAGATGTGATTTCATTTTTAAATTAAAGGATAATGTGTTTACAAATTTGATATTCTGAAAATTGTCTTCCAATTTATAATAACGAAACATAATAACATAATAAATACGCATAAAATAAGATGCATCACTTTATTGTTAGTTGTAAAAAATTACATGAAAGCTGAAATAAAATGAAATCCAAAATTTGCCCAAAACTCCCAATTCAGTATCACAGGAGTTTTTTTAATAAATATCCATTTGACAGGATTTTTGTTGGAAACGAACCATGTATTTTTAAAATTTAGAATTTGGCCAAACATATAGCTAGATGGGCATATATATCCATTTTCTTAACATCTTAAAAAAAATCAAAATAAAAAAAAAAATTAAAAAAGAAATATATATATATTTCTTTTTTAATTCTTTTGGTAAATTTGATTTTCATATATACGATCCAATACATTGGATAGTATACTTGTATATATTTAATTAATTATTTACATCTTAATTAGTTGGAAGCACTTTATTATCATAGAAAAAAGTGATGCAACTTATAACTGTTTAGAAGTTTCACAGAATAGAGATAAATTAGGTCCATTGAATTTTTATCTAAAACGCATAAAAATCTCATAATTATTGAAATCTGTTTATGAAATAAAGGGAAAGATTTGTGAAAGAAAATAAATAATGATTTAAGGTTGGTAATATTATAAATAACTAGGTCCATTCAAGTTAAATCTTAGATACTTTTTATATTTATGAAAAAATATGAACAGACTTAATCACGGTTCTGTAATTGTAGTTATTTATGTAAAAAAAAAAATAAAAATTTATCTCAGTGAACTAAGTTTGTAAAGCATATAGTTGGGCTAATACGTAAATAAGAAAACTAATATGGCCCAAAATTCGAAACTAATGTCATTTTATAAAAAAAGAAAAATGTCGACGCGTAGACCGACCGCTATTAACTCCACTCGCTCAGAGTTCATCTTCGGTATTCAACAATATCTTTCATTGACCGCCGAGCCCCTCTCTCAAACTCCCTCAACGGCTCAACCGGCCCTGTACCAGAAACCGAGGGTAGACAAAGCGAGTACAGTATCATACAAAAACATCGCGAGTAGGGAAAAGTTCCTCATTCCTATAGTTTATCTGTTTGTCCGAAAAGACTGTATTGCCCTCCATCAAAACCCAAATAACCGAGTCAAAGGACACGCCACAATAAAATCGATGCCCACATTTTCACTCTCATCTCTCTTTCTTTCTCTCTCATAAAACCTCTTTCTCTCTCTAAAAATTGGAACTTCGGCAGTAGAAGAAGAACACAGGCAGGACGAGCTTCAATTTCATCACTGATTGAGAGGTTAGGGTTTTAATCTAATTTTTGTTAATCGCACACTAATTGTTTTAAGTTTGATTTTGTTTTTGTGGATTATTTATTTATTTGGGTTTTGGTTAATTTAGTTTAGTTATGTATTAAATATTTCATTCTTGGTCGGACAACCTAGAACCAATGATCTGATTGGTAAATTACGCTGGGATCAGTGGGGCTTTCTTGGATTTTCATTTTAATTTCGTTGCTGTTTTGGGAGCTTGATATATTCACTGGGTAATGCTGTTTCTTGTTAATTTCTTTACGTTTTTAGTTATTTTGATGCGTGATTGAGTGATTTGGAAGATTGTGAGATTGAGTTTCGATAAGTTGATTGTTGTGTGAAAAATATTAGATATACACCCTTCCTATTTGTTAGTTTACCGGGAAAATGCAGTTGAAAAGAAAGTGGAATTAGAATTCTGAAATTTTGATGTCATATTACTTTACTGTGGGAATTTGGAAAGGAAAAATTTCGAACTTTCTTTGTGGACTGATAGTTAACCGGGTCTGAGAAAGAGAAAGTTCAATTCCAATCATTAATTAATATAAATTCGGTTATAGGTGGCACTTTTTTTGTTTGTTGAGGAAGCACTGGCTCTAGTTGACTGAGTGCCATATGTTGAAGTGCTAAGATAGGTTAAGGTTTTAAAATCCATTACAAATAGCAATTTGGAACTTCTCTATTTGGCTGGTTACCTCACTAGAGAGGTAAGTATAAACTGAAAATTCATTTGCACGTCAAGGCTGTGAAGGTGGTTGCATGGTTAGTTTTGTTTGAGCACCAGTGCGTGTGCCTCTGCGTGTGTACATATATTTTTATATGTATATATATAACTTCTCTATCTGGCTGTGAGGATAGTTGCATGGTTAGTTTTGTTTAAGCATCAGCACATGCACCTCTTTGTGCGTACATATATATTTATATAGCTATTTGGAAATTCTCTATTTGGCTGATTACCTCGCTAGAGATGTAAACGTAAATTGAAAATTCATTTGCACACCACGGCTGTAATGTTAGTTGCTTGGTTAGTTTTGTTTGAGCACCAGTGTGCCTCTATGTGTGTACATATATGTATGTATGTATATATATATATATATATATTTTGTTGCACCTAGTAATTGGGCATTGTAACTAGTTACTTGTGTTTACAAGTCTAATAAATATCTCAACTATTTCTACCTCATGCTGGTCATTCCTTATGTCTGATGTAACAGTAACAGCAGTGTCTTAGTAGCTTTTCTAAGTCATGACTCACTGTTTTGATGATTTAACATCACGACCAAATGTCACTTAAAATTTGAAGTAAAATCTATATTCGGATCTGCATGTATTTTATTGTTATTTATAATTATATAATTGATTTTAAATTTATTGGATTTCTGAATTTTATTTGATTATTTGATTTCTGCAGTTATGATAAGTCTTATATTTTAGTATAACCCGAGATTGCAAATTCTGATGCTATGCATGGAATTCAATTATTTCTAGCATTGACTTACCAGCTATTAGCAAAAACAAAACTGTAATTTTTAGTTAGTTTGTGAATTTATTCTCTTTATTTATATAATTTTCAGTGGTTTCTGCAATGCACCGTGTGGGTAGTGCTGGAAACACAGCCAATTCCACCCGCCCTCGTAAAGAGAAGAGATTAACGTACGTGTTGAATGATGCAGATGACACAAAGGTGATTGGATGTTTACTTCTTCTTTTTCTCTATTACTTATCTTTAATTTGTCTGTTTGAGTAGTTGTTATTGCTTTAGAGATTGTATGGATCACTGTAATTCTTTAATTTTGTATAACAATGGGAGGCAGTTCAGTGTTTTTATTTATTTATTATTTTTTTAAATCATACTGTGAGAATCATGTCATTGTGTTATTTAATAATGTTTTTTTCTACCTTGTTTAAAGTTTTCTGGGTACATTGTCCTTTGATATATATATATATATGTATTTTTTTTTTTTTCTATTTCAGTGGAACCATTCTAACAATTTCATTCTGTTGTATTGGGCCTGCAAATTACCTGTAGGAGAGAATACCTTTGACCACTATTTTTTGTTTGGCACTGATGCCATTCATTTTTTGGGTTGTATTTATTTTGATTACTATTTTGTAAAACCCTATTGTTAGATTGCTTTCCTCCTTATTTATTTGTTATTTATTGTTTATAATATTGCACTTGTGATGTTGGCATTACTCTATTTAATTTAAAGGCAGATAGAGAGTAATGGACAATTGTTATGTTGTTGGTTTTACTTATATAGTTCTGCTTTGTTTCTTAAATTGCAATGTTATGTGAAAGGTAGATATGTTTGTTTACTTGAAAAACCCACCTATGGAGTTGTATCTGCAGGACCCATTATAGTGGGACCTGTTATTTTTGTGTGCCACAGGCAAATTAGAAATTCATTGTGTTTTTTCTCATAGCTAGTGTATGCCATTTTTCCCTTATATAAAAGTATTTGATGAGTTTTTTGTATGTCCTCATGTTACTGCATTTGGAATGTTTCTCTATCTGCAGCATTGTGCGGGCATAAATTGTTTGGCTGTGCTGAAGTCATCAGTGTCTGGTGGGAGTGATTATCTTTTTACTGGGAGTCGTGATGGCACACTAAAAAGATGGGCATTGGGTGATGATGTTGCTACCTGCTCTGCTACCTTTGAGTCTCATGTGGACTGGGTATCCTTATCCTCTTTCTGCTTTATCCTATTTAGATCACAGTATTTCTAATTTGAGGTCTTCTTGATGCTTAAATCATTACAAGTGTCATTTGATTTTAATTTTAAATGTATGCTTACCGCATGATAAGTCAAGTATTGGATATTAACATAAAGCTTCTGACTGAGCAGGTAAATGATGCTGTTCTTGCTGGTGATAATACACTTGTTTCCTGCTCTTCAGATGCCACCCTCAAGGTGTTGATTGCTATTTTTCTTGGTTTGAAGTAGAAGTTTATGACTTTACTATTACTATTCTTATTTTTTAAATGACTGTCAATTGATTTATTCTACTTTTTTAATCTATTTATTTTTCTGCAACTGTTCTTGGGACACCAGACATGGAATTCCTTGTCCGATGGGAATTGTACAAGGACTCTCCGTCAGCATTCTGACTATGTTACTTGTCTTGCTGCAGCTGGAAAAAATGTAATTTCTTTGTCAAAATTTCGTGGACCTTATTTAATTTCATGGATTAAAGGTTCCTTTTAGTGTTATCCCGATATATAGTTTCCACCTTCAGTTTGATAGTGTAAACTATACTTTGGAGGATGGATTGTATATCATATAGAAATCATTTTCTGATCCTTTTATAGTGGCATGCATTTTAGAGCAATGTTGTTGCCTCTGGGGGACTTGGAGGGGAGGTATTTGTGTGGGATCTTGAAGCTGCGCTTGCTCCAGTTTCAAAGTCAGGTGATGCAATGGAAGATGATTGTTCGAATGGTATCAATGGTTCTGGGAATCCACTGCAAATGACAAGTTTACGCACAATTAGCTCAAGCAATAGTATTTCAATGCACACTACTCAGTCACATGGATATGTTCCAATTGCTGCCAAAGGCCACAAGGAGTCAGTTTATGCTTTGGCAATGAATGATAGCGGAACTCTTCTTGTCTCTGGTGGTACAGAGAAGGTATGCTGTGATTTTGGTGTTTGATTCTGTATCTTACTCCTGATTTTTAGGTTTTAGCTAAGATATCATCTAAGACTAGCTGCTTTTGGACCTGCATTTGCTTGATGTATAATTTTATTAATTATTTGAGTGTATTAGGGTTATCATAATTGCAAATAACTTTAGTACCTTGCATTTCCCTAGGTGGTCCGTGTTTGGGACCCAAGAAGTGGGTCAAAGACGATGAAATTAAGAGGGCATACAGATAATATCAGGGCTTTGCTTCTTGACTCTTCTGGCAGGTTAGTGGCATAGGTTTGTCTGTTTTTCCATGAATGCTGTCTAGATAATTTTCCTGAATATTCTAATTATTTTTAGACATTGAATAAATGATTTCATGCAGTATATTAAGTTCAGAATTTGTTACTATTATTATTATTTTTTTAATATTTCCACTGGATTATCTAACCCTTGAAAGAAACTCATCTAGTTATTTTAATTTTCCTAAACTGAATGGTTAGTTGTCATAATTTTTCTTAGAATTCTATCTTTGGTATTGCTCTTGCTACAAAACCCTTTTCCCCATAACAAATTTTAAATAATACCCATAGTGCCAATGAAGAGATGCATGCATGCATATTTTCTGTTTTCTTATCTATGCATTTTATATAGCACAATATCACTACACAACATGGTATGAACAAGAAAAAATAAAATGCTGATAGTATAGTATCGATTTTGATAAGGCATTTCGGGATCTTCTACTTGTGTAGCTTCTCTCTATTCCATTCATGCAACTTCCTTTTTTTTCCTCTTAGAAATTAACATTTTGTTTTTCCAAAATTGTTTCAGATTTTGCTTGTCTGGATCTTCTGATTCAATGATCAGGTATATCTTGCAGCTTTCTTTTTTTGTTAAAATGAATGCAGCATCGTATTCATATTTTATGGGGGCTTTCTTTTTTCATATAATAGACAATTGGTATTTTGGTCATTTTATGTAACTGATTAAATTTCCATATCTTTTTGTAGACTATGGGATCTTGGTCAGCAACGATGCATGCATACCTATGCTGTGCACACAGACTCTGTATGGGCTCTTGCAAGTACTCCTACATTTAGTCATGTATATAGTGGTGGCAGAGACCTTTCTGTGAGTACAATTTCTAAGAGTTTCTTCAGTTTCTGGATTTTGTTTTCCAATTATCTGTTGTCATTTGGATTCAGTGCCCATCTTTGTGACGCCCAATTCTGTTTATACACCCTCAGTTATACTTGACAGACTTGGCAACAAGAGAGAGTCTTTTGCTTTGCACAGGGGAGCATCCTGTTCTTCAGTTGGCTTTGCATGATGATAGTATATGGGTTGCAACTACAGACTCTTCAGTTCATAGGTGGCCTGCCGAGGGAAGCAACCCTCAGAAGAATTTTCAAAGAGGTGGCTCATTCTTAGCTGGAAATTTGTCATTTTCAAGGGCTAGGGTGTCCTTAGAAGGATCTACACCCGTAAGTACATTTAACATTTTTGGTTTTTTCAGATGTCAACTTTTGCATTTTCCTTGTGACGATACTTTCTTTTAGGGGTTCACTGGTTATGTTGTTCAGTTTAATGTTTAATCTAACTTGATGCTAGAATGTTCTCTGGTTCTTTGTGAATTGAAATTCTGTATTTTGGTCAATGCTTTACAGACTCCTGTTTATAAAGAACCATCTTTTACAATTCCTGGAACCCCTGGGATAGTGCAACATGAAATACTAAATAATAGAAGGCATGTCTTGACAAAGGTAACGTAATTCTATCTATATGTGTTACCATTATAAATGATCTGGTATTTTTCTATTTTTGCTGAGTATGTTATTTAAACTTTTTATAGGATACTGCTGGTTCAGTGAAGCTGTGGGAGATCACCAGGGGCATTGTAATTGAGGATTTTGGAAAGGTTAGTATAATTTTGTTTTTATGTAGAAAAGTCTAGTTAGAATTGATATGAAAGTTGATGTCTAATTGATGATTGGGAGAAAGGCTTGGGTGGCTAGTGATATTAGTTATGAAGTCTAATCTGTATTTATTATAAATTTGTATTGGGATAACTTCATGATTATTCTAGCTTTTATTGTCAATTTTCAGGTTTCATTTGATGAAAAAAAGGAGGAGCTTTTTGAGATGGTATGATTACTAGTCGACAAATGTTATCTCAGTTTGACAGTTGCAGCATACTCATCTTGTGATTTCTTTGCTCCTTCAGGTAAGCATTCCTGCATGGTTCACTGTGGATACTAGACTTGGAAGTTTGTCTGTCCATTTGGATACCCCACAATGCTTCTCTGCTGAGATGTATTCGGCAGACCTCAACATTGTGGGAAAGCCTGAGGATGATAAGGTAAATATATTTATTATCTCAATCTCTTAGTTTTGCTTTGTTTTCCTATATTTTATTTTGTATTATTACTATTATTATTATTATTATTATTATTATTATTATTGTTACTATTATTATTTAAATAAAAGAAAATTTGAAATAAGTCCATTCTCCACATGCGGTATTGGGTTATTGTAATTTTGCAGGTTAACCTTGCACGGGAAACTCTTAAAGGTCTGCTGACTCATTGGTTGGCCAAAAGAAAGCACAAATTTGGATGCCAAGCTACAGCCAATGGGGAGATATCTGGGAAGGAAATTACGGCAAGAAGTCTCACCCATTCAAGAATTGAAGCAGATGGGAATGCCGAAAATGATTCGAATGTCTACCCACCTTTTGAATTTTCTACAGTATCTCCTCCTTCCATTATTACTGAGGGCTCACAGGGAGGTCCGTGGAGGAAGAAAATTACTGATTTAGATGGAACTGAAGATGAGAAAGACTTTCCTTGGTGGTGTTTGGATTGTGTGTTGAATTATCGCTTACCTCCCAGAGAAAATACCAAGTAACCTCTCTGAATTATATATATATATATATATTTTTTTTTCCCTTCTTTTCTTTTCCTCAAGTTTAACTATTTGTTTGTGTGACTAAAGAAGATAGTATTGGAAGGCCTATTCTTGTTGTGCTAAGAACAAGTTTTAACATTTATTGGAAGTTTCTTCTCATATCCTTTCAGATAGAAGTTGCATTATGCTGAAGTGTGAAATAGAGATCTGATCTTTAGATTTTATGTTTATCTCCACAGATGCAGCTTTTATCTACATCCATGTGAAGGTTCTACTATCCAGATCCTTACACAAGGAAAACTGAGTGCACCTCGTATTTTGAGAATTCACAAAGTAAGCTCTGAAGTTTTATGTCACAATAGTTTACAGGTGTCATAAGTTTCGTTTGTGGAAAAAGAATATTCTTCACCTCTATGGGTAAAGTTGAAATTTGTTTCTTGTTTTGTGCTGGGTTTAATCTGCTACATAATGATATTGTTTAAATTTGACAATGGATTAAGTTTTTTTATAAGGTTTTACTGTTGTTCTGCAAAAGTACGATTTAATCATGCATCTTTTCATTCTGTTTTGGAACACAATTTTGGCTGAAGAAGCTTGGTTTTTTTGTTATGTAGGTTGTTAACTATGTTATTGAAAAGATGGTCCTTGACAAGCCAATAGAAAGCGTGAATCCTGATGGGGCATTTCCTTCAGGTCCTGCTGGAGGACAGTTGCAGACCTCAGCAGTTGGTGATGGATCTTTCCGACCTGGATTGAAGCCATGGCAAAAGCTTAGGCCTTCCATAGAGATACTGTGCAACAATCAGGCAAGTGGATATGCATTTGCTCTTTCTCTTACATTGGCTGATTTAAACAATTTGTCAAAATGAATACCAAATGTTTGCCTGCAGAGCCATCTGCCAAATAATCCCATTTCTTCGGGTGAAATTTAAAGCACAGATTTTGGTTCACAAAAGCTTTATGCTTTGGAATAGCTTAATATGATCGATTCTGATTTTGAAAGGATCTAGGTTACATTAGATTTGTAGAGACATAACTATAGTGTCCTTGCTAATCTTTTTGGTTTTTTTCCAGGTCTTGCCTCCGGACATGAGCTTGGCCACGGTGCGTGCTTACATATGGAAGAAACCTGAAGACCTGGTTCTTAATTACAGGGTAGTTCAAGGCAGGTGACCATGACATCGAGGAGAAGGTGAATTCACAGTATCCTAGGCTTAATGTGCTCTCTGGCCAATTTTGCCTACTCAGTTTACTCAAGCTTTGTGATTGGTGCAGGTAATTTGTGCTTGTATAAAGTACTGGAACAAATTTGATTCTTCCGAGGATGCTTCTGTTGATCAGAAATACATCGGATTGTTGTAAATTTGGAAAGCAATCAAGTACTGGATCTAGTGCATCCTCCAATCTCTGCTGAGGGCTTCTCGCTAGCATTTCCCTAGTTCAAGTGGTGGTATTATAAACTTTGAACTTTGTGGCTGACATGCGAGCTTTCACAGGATACTGCGAGTTGCTTACTGGTCAACATTCTGCATATGCCAATAGAAGGGTTTTTGTCTGTGGATGAGAAATGATAGAAAGTATCTTGGAGTTTCTCCGAGGGCAGAGAGTTAGAAAAATATTATGGCGATAATCTTTGTAGATTCGTATTGGGGGTTACTGTACCTAGTCATAAATAACTCAGTTGTGGAGGTTATTTTTTAACTTGGTTTTTGGAAATAAAACATTCCCAATTTCTATCAAATGAATTATTAGATATTTATTGCTAGACTTTTTATTTTTATTTTTTAACTTTAATGCTCTATTGTATACATTTTTATTTTTATTTTGAAATACTAGTGCTTCGTGTTCTTGGTTGAGAAGTAATATACTGTATTTAGGTAAAGTCATTTCACCAAAGCATTGTCTTCCTTGAAAATTACTCGTTTCAGACTTTCAGTGGATGCATTCGGAACATTAACACTACATGCTAAAATTGAAAATGATTTTCCAGCTGCTGGAAATAAAGTAGTTGTTAAAATCAATCATTGAAAATACGTCTCAACAATTATAGGAAGTAATAAACAATTCCACTCTTAAATCATAACGGCTATAAATTTAGCCATAAAATACCATCTTTAGAAACAGGTTTTGGCAGCACATTTTTTTCAAAATTTGAGAGATTATCATTTATTTTGTGTTGGTTTGCCCTTAAAAAGAAAAAGAAAAAGAACAAAAAAAAAAAAAGAAAAAAAAAGCACGCATAGATGAATGATAAGAGTTTTGTACACAAAACAATCCAACAATTATTAGTCTCTTTAAATATCGAAAAAAAAAAGAAAGAGAGAAAGAAAGAATTATTTGAATTTAATCTTGAATGTTTAGAGAGAATCTAAACTAAGAACTCCCAAAACTTGTATGATATAAAAAAATGATACAAGTTTGTATTGTTAGAGTGACAAATTTTCGTGCTTATGTCGTTTCCTCCTCAACATTTAGTTTTTGTGGTCCCTGATATTATCTTATGCAGCTTAAAATTGGAATAACATAAAAATACAATATTCATATATAACACATTACTCGGGCTTTGGCAATGCTTCTCATAATTATATCTTGAACTATTCTCTTTTTATTTTTTATTTTTATAATACCAATATTATTACTTTGTCTGACTATCCAACCTCCGAAAGAAGAAAAGAATTAATTCCATTGTTTTATTTATTTATTTATTTTTTTTATGAGTAATTCCATAGAGTTTAGAGTGACTTATGGTGTATTTTAATTTCTATTTCTTTATTAGTTATTGCGTGTAACTGAAAGATCAATTTGATACAAATTAAAGAGTACTTTTGCAGGCTAAAGGACAAAAGCCATCGCTTTCTTGTATTGTCGTGAATCGTGACGTTAACCTAGTTATGGAGGAACATCAACTCAGTCGAAGGAGATTTTACAATACTAAATTACTATGTTCATATTGCTTTGCTGTTGTGTGTTCTCCCAACAAGTAAACTTTAGAGTTTTGCATAGATTTATGCTACAATCTTGGGTTTTTCCGTGGTAAAATTTGCAATTTTTGGCTTCAATGTATTGGAAAAGTTAGAGATTGACGTAGGATTTGATGGGTTTTACCAGTGCAAGTAAAACAATTTTTTTTTTTTAATATCTTTATAGCATACACTTAACAAAAAAAATAAAATAAAATAAAAAAATCCCATTTTTATCAAAGTTATGGATGAATTAATTCATGGATGAGATTTTCACTGTAACCACCATTATTGTTTAGCCCCTCAATAATTGGTTATTCATTCTTCAAAAATGTGAAAAAGTTTGCCTTGTAGCAATGATAATCTAACAAATAATTGTAGCCTTTCCATACTTTGCCAGATTTGTATTCCGTATTTGAGCGACCCTTTAAGAAACGCTAAGAGTGTACGAACACAGAGGCTGTGAATGGAAAAATGGAGAAAGGACTAAAATGACATAACGGGGTCCCACTTATCACTCCTGTGGGCGCCTTACAAGCCGAGCTTCGTTTTACTTAAAAACTGTAGGCCACCAGAGGATCATGTATCATATGTGGCCAATGCTTAACCAGATGAAAGGAATAGCTATGGACAAACCAATTTCTCTCAAACACCACTCAGACCCTCATCATCGTGTAATTACAGAAATTAGCTGCGATTTCCACTTTTCTCCACCAAGCATTTATCAGTGGTTTCCCCTTGTTGTCCTTGTATTTACTTTACCCATTTATCTCATATTATTAATTGCTTTACCTTCGAATTTCTGTATTTACTTTCAAGTTGTTGTCTCAGTATCCGTTTCTTTTGTTGCCTTGTGGATAAAGTCTTTTATTTCGTCTCCTTGCCAATTTGGTAAAAAGCTCCATAATTCATGTGCTGGGTGCCAAAGTCTGCTTTCTTGCGAAAGTACTTGGTGCAGTTCTCTTAATCTTGCTACTAAGTCTGCTTTTTTGTGCAATATTCAGAGTCTTTGATATCTTATCCTAGATATAAAAGGTCCATTTCTGTTAACAATGATTTAGGAGACCTCCTACTAAGTAATTCATTTGAGGTGTTTCCAAGTGCAAGAACCTGTAAAGTCTTTTTGAGTCCAAAGTTCCTTAATACTGCTTGTAGGAGGGATGGCATCAATTCTAGGTTTCAGGGTACCACCCTTTTTAGTTTTGAACTCAGAGAATAAGCCTCAAAGCCGTGTGCGGGTTCGTAGTTCAGCTAGTGGAGATTCAGTGGTGCTGTCATCTGATTCAGTAGTTGTAAATGGAGCTTCTGTTGTTGGGGAGAAAGAGAGAATTGGGTCTTGGATTGAGAATGGGAATGGAAGTTCAAGTGCTGAAGTTGATAAGCAGAAGAAGATAGACAGTAGTAATGTTCCTGAAAATTTGGAACCACTGTGGGATGATGGGTACGGTACCAGTACTGTGAAAGATTATTTTGATGCAGTCAAGGAGATGATCAAGCCTGATGGTGGACCACCCAGGTGGTTTACGCCCATCGAATGCGAGTGTCCTGTAAAGGATGCTCCAGTTCTTCTGTTTTTGCCGGGTAACTTATGCCTCTCAAGTTGATTTTAGTTTTGTAAGGCCAATGAATTTCAGGAGATTTGCTGGTCATGGGTTGGAAATTGGGAGATTCAGCTGTCATTGACTGAACTTTTAGATTACAGATCGTTAAAATGTCTCTCTGGCATTGATTCATGCAGGAATGGATGGAACTGGGATGGGCCTCATTTTGCACCATAAAGCTCTTGGGAAGTAAGTTATATTGGTCTTATCTTTGTGAATAATGAATGGTGTTTCTAATATGAGGAACTTCTGACATGGTCATAAAATGACTAAAAACTTGAAGAGAATTCCGAATTTAGATTGTAGTATCTTTATATTTGTGATGACTGATAGCTTAAATCCTGCTTTGGTTTTGCTGGCAATGTGTGATTCGACCTTTATAAATGGTATAGTTCTATTTTGAACTTTATTTGTATGATATTTGAAATAAACGACCTTGGCAACTTCAATGTTGAGGTATTAGGACGCCAGGTTGCAAGTTCCCAGATATGATTCTGAAAAATGTTTAGTTTAAGCAAAAATGCTGAAAGTTAAGACCAAAGCCAGATCGCCTATCCCACAGCACTATGTTAATGGGACTAGAATTGAGTAGTGGCCATCTAATGTCGAGGTCATATCGACCTCCTAATATTGCAGTGGAGTTTGTTTTTCTCTTGTATACCATGTGTGTTCTCATGTGACATAATTTTTGGTGCTCATTGTGGAAATAGTACTTCTGTTTCTCACTTTACTTAAATTATTCCAACAATGGAGAATTGTTCTCCTAGTAAGAGAAAACTGATTATGCTTGAAGAGCATATCTAGAAATGTGACATCTTTTCATTCTTTGCAACAATTACTAATACATACTCCTGAAGAATGCAGGGTTTTTGAAGTCCGATGCCTGCATATTCCTGTTAATGATCGAACTCCATTTGAAGGACTAGTGAAATATGTTGAAGAAACTGTTAGACTTGAACATGCTTTGTCACCAAAGAAACCAATTTATTTGGTGGGAGATTCATTTGGAGGATGCCTATCACTTGCTGTTGCTGCTCGAAATCCTACCATTGATCTAGTTCTAATATTAGTAAATCCAGGTTGATCTTCAGATGGTGCAGTTCAATTTTCTTGATCATGTACTGTTGAAGTATTTGTAATCAATGAAGTCTGACATTTTTGGTGTTTCATTTTAGCTACTTCATATGCAAGGTCTCAGCTACAGCCCTTGTTCCCCATATTGGAGTCTATGCCTGATATACTACATGCCTCAGTTCCCTATCTTCTGAGCTATGTTATGGGTACACCATTTGTTTCTGTAAAGATTAATAATGGAGTTTATTTTGGATATATGATTGCAAATTTAACAGTTCTTCAATTCTTAATATCCTGCATTCTATCTAATTTTTAACGTCGATGTATATAATGTTTATTCTCTAAATATGCTCTGTAATCATGGCATCAGGTGATCCAACAAAGATGGCAATGGTTAACGTTGAAAGTAGGCTTCCTCCGATACAACGATATGAGAAAATGTTTCACAATCTCCGTGATTTGCTACCATGTCTTTCTGTAAGAACTGCTTGCATTTTTAGCCTTTCTCTGAAGTATCTTGTTCTGCTTTCTTTGTTCCATGGCAGATAGAGTTTGTTATGTACAAGTTTAAGATTGATTTCTTATGTTTTAAGACTTTAGTGACTTTCCATTCTTGTTTCTTTTGTAAAATTTCCATGCATAACAGTCTGAGGGGAATAATTGTTTGGTCTACTTTTTCTTGATTTTCTTGGCAGTTTTTTACTGATATTATACCAAAGGAGACTCTTCTTTGGAAGCTGAAGCTGCTCAAATCAGCTGCTGCTTATGCTAATTCTCGTCTTCATGCTGTAAAAGCCGAAGTACTTGTGCTGGCAAGGTTATTTCTCTCTAAACAACATGCGGTTCTCTCTTTACTTTTCCATGCATAGATAAAAGTCTCGCTTTTGCTCGTGCTTAATTTCTTTCAAGTAGGTGTCAGAATATCTAAGCTAGCTCTTTTAACTTGTGTTCCTACCTACCCTTGGTTTCAATTGTGAGTCCTGAATATATATATATATATATATATATCTATACATATATATATTTTATAATAAAGTTACATTTATAGTGTTTTTTATTTTTTAACTTTTTTTTATTTTTTATATTTTCACTTCAGTGGTAAGGATAGCATGGTTCCTAGTGAAGATGAAGCTCAACGTCTGAGAAAATCATTACAGAATTGCACAGTTCGTCACTTCAAAGACAATGGGCATACCCTTTTGTTGGTAAGTTCTGTGTTGTATGTAGCATTGTTCTTCTCTTATCTTCTTCCTTTTCTTTCCTATTCAAAATCATTTTTTTATTGTTTTCTTTGGAACCAAACATGATGTAAAAGTTGAAATAGAATTTGTTGTTATGTTGCAGGAAGATGGGATTAGTTTGCTGACAGTTATTAAAGGTACAAGCAAATACCGTCGTTCAAGGAGGCACAACGATGTCTCAGATTATCTGCCTCCTAGTAGGACAGAATTCAAATATGCATGTGATCAAGTAATTGGGTAATTCACATGAGAAACTTTAATCTAATTTCTTAACTTTTATTGAGACACTATCAAGAATGCAATGTGATCAAACTCTTTTTACCATAATTTGTCTCTAAGAGAATATATAACTAGAATAGCATGTATTGCAGATTATTACGTTTTGCTGCTGGTTCTACAATGTTTTCAACAACTGAAGATGGAAAAATAGTGAAAGGTCTTGCTGGAGTCCCAAATGAAGGTCCTGTGTTACTAGTTGGTTATCATAATTTAATGGGATTTGAACTTTATTCACTTGTTGAACAGTTTTTAAAAGAGAAAAATATAATGGTCCGTGGTATGGCACATCCTCAAATTTTTCAGTGGAATTCCAAGCGTTCATTTCCTGAATTTTCAATGAATGACTGGTTAAGTGTATTTGGTGCTTTACCTGTCACACCCACCAATCTATTTAGATTGCTTTCCTCAAATTCACATGTTCTTCTATATCCTGGTGGTGCGCGTGAAGCTCTCCATTACAAGGTTTGCCAAACCTCATTTTATTCGTTTCAGAATAATTCATTTCTTCTGTTTTTTTTGACCTTTGGTTCCCAAGTTTTATATGGTGTTTTCCGATATTGGCAGGGTGAAGAATACAAGTTGTTTTGGCCTGATCAACCAGAATTTGTGAGAATGGCAGCACGTTTTGGGGCTACAATTGTACCATTTGGTGCTGTAGGAGAAGACGATCTCGTACAAGTAAGTTTCCAATATTTTTAATTTTTTAAATTCATAAATATCGTTCTATTGCTGTTGATTTTCTCTTATCTTGTTCTTCGTCCTCTTCTTTTTAACAACTTTTGAATTGGTTTTCAAATGACTAGTAAAACCCATTTAGTTTGGAATCTCAAAAGAAAGCCAACTTTGTCTCTATCCGTCCTTTCTTCGAGCTTTAAACTCCATCTAAAGTTGGTATTTTTGCTAACCTTTTGATTATTACTTGAATGTTGGCAGTTGATTTTCGATTACAATGACGTAAGAAGAATCCCTGGAGCAGAGCAATCTATTAGAGAAGCTAATGGTGTAAGATTGAGGTAAAATTTTCAACTTTTCAAAAACGTGTTGAAGATTCCAGCTACTTTTGTGAAAAAAGACAGTTTTGTTTCTACCGAGAGTTGACAAGAAAATTGGCTCTGGTTTTGTAGGGATGAGACAAGTGGGGAAGTTGCTAACATAGAGCTGTTTATACCAGGGCTTTTGCCTAAGATGCCTGGTCGCTTTTACTATTTGTTTGGGAAACCCATAAAAACAAATGGAAAGGAGGAGATCCTGAAAGACAGAGAAATTGCAAACCAGTTATACTTGAAGATAAAATCTGAAGTTGAAAAAAGCATGAAATACTTACTTAAGAAGAGGGAGGAAGATCCTTATAGGAGTGTTATTGATAGAACACTATACAATGCTCTATATGCTTCTTCTCGTGAGGTTCCAACATTTGAGCCTTAAAATTTGGTCTTCAAATCCAAAAGTACATGTTCTTGGTTTTCCGTATATGCATACAGAATTGTGAAGTCGATTTATGTAAAGAAAAACAAATATCATTAATGAAAAGTTCTGATTATTTTTATACCAAATTTGTTGCAATTGCTGTCCGCGATGACACATTATATAATCATAAACCCCAAAAATTAATGAAAGTTGTCTGACAAAATGAAGCGGACTTTGTACATATCAAAGCTCATTTGGGATGTTGGACTGCATTGACCTGGATTGGACTAGTCTACTTTTTTAAGTTTTCATCATATGTGTTTGTGAGAATATATACAGCTGTATTAAAACGTGACTAAGTTAGCTTAACTTGGGTTAAGCAAATTATTCTTAGTGGAGCAATATCAGGCATGAAATTGGGACCCAAGTGGGTAGCCAATATCGATCTCCAAAACAGAATGAAGTATATCTGGTACAGGATACCCATATATATATGTAAAACATCTTTGTCAGGTAATAGCAAAATGTCTATCTCAAACTTGCTTTGCCCAAGAGCACATTCAACTGTTTATAAATATCTCTAGACTGCGGAATAGAATTTACTTTATTCTATTAGGAAATGTGGAAGAAAAAGCTTGGTTGGGTTATTTTTGAAAGCTCAGAGAAGAAGACATAAAGGGTCATGCTCCACTAAGAGCAGCATTCGATTCTTCTTTTCAGTTGCAGAATCTGGGTTTTGAAGAGAAATAAAAAAAGGATAGAATTTATCCTTGATGGTTATATTGAAAGACAGGAATTTTTGGCCAACTATAGCGACATCAATGGAGGACAGTGAATCGTTCTCTCTGTTCCAGTTTTGGAGGAACCGAAAGTCTTCTGGATTGCGATTCTAATTTCAAAATTTATACTCCCAGGACCAGGAAACGACATAGGAAACTACAGTGCTTTAAAATTTTTCTGTCTTTCTCTGATTGATATTCTTTCATAATTAGAGGCTGTGTTTCTCAGAATCCAAATAGTTGTCCTATATTAAACTCCATAACTTTCAAATTTTGTAAATGCTGAACTAAATTGCAAGCAATTAATTTATGCTATTATCCAAAAAAATTGACCAGATTCTAGATGATAAAAAAAATTAAAACAAATAAAATTTTGATCTCATCCGTAGAAGCTAATGGAAGTCATAATCCATGAACAGAGCAGAATAATAACTATATAATATATGCTCTATGCATAAACGAATTTCTCAGGTGCGTGACAAAAAGTAGTACAAGATTCTTCTCCATCATATCCCCTACTTAGATTCCTAACATTTTCTCTGGGATCATCACAAACAGATAAAAAAATTTGTGTATAAATAGAGACTTCCACAATTGGTTTGAAGATCAAGACAGAAATAGTTTTATAATACAATATATATACACACACATATATACATATATAAAGCAAAAGCAAGCTAGGAGCAACAATGGCTGCCTACAGTAGTTATGCATACAGAGGAAAACCGCATGAAGACGAATGGAACGACAGCACAATCTACTGTGAGGATGGTGTCTGCCGTACGGTCATTGTGGATCCCGACGGTCGGAAAACAACTGCCATCGGCTGCTCTCCCTTCCACGAAGACGTGGACAGCTATGTCGTACATTCCGAAACGATAGAGCATGTCTACAATCCTCGCGTCAACGAGTACCGACACAGCTCTCCAAGGAAGAACGTGGAGTATGGAGGACATGAAAAATGGCGCCGACCTTCCAGCCCAGATCGCCCAAAGGAGCTCGACGATTTCTTCAACGGAATCCAGATCGAAGCTAGCCGACCCCACCATAAGAACAACAACCCCAAGCTCGCCGGCGGTGCCGCCACAAATTGGCGCCCAAACACCCACCCTCACTCAAATGGCTATGGCGGTGGCTACAACAACAAGCCAACTGCTGGAAGCTATCCAATTCGGAACGAAAAGTTCGACGACTACTACCGCAAGAAAAGTCCGACCCGAGATTGGGAGCGACCAGTCAACCATGGGACGCGGCCTGTTAATATTTCATCTCCAGTGGGTGGTCGCGATGCCAGATTGGGTGTACCAACAAATAGCATTGAGGAAGCCATTGATTACCTGAAGGGAGAGAACGCAAGGATTTCATCTGTGCCTGGTATTAATCATGGTGGTGGTGGTGGTGGTGGTAACCAGGGGCATTTCGTCAGGCAGTACGTGCAGCCGCCGAGAGTATACGAGGCGGAAGATATTCCTCCAAGACATCAATATCCAGCATCGTCGACATGGCCACGCACTACATCACCACCAACTCATGGACGTGCATATCCTCCTGGAGTCATTGACAGTCACGAAGCGGCAAGAAGGTTTGGAGGGAAGATTGTTCGAATCTAAAAACAGTCTATCAAACGACATGTCGTGGGCTTTCAAGCTCCGGTTGCGAGAACCCGATAATCCCACTGCCTGGTGACGGTTATTTGGATTTTCATTATTATTTGGGCTTTTATTATATTATTGTTAATATCTATGGGCTTTCCAGTTTTATGTTTAATTAAGGGGTGCTAAATATTATTCACCAAAAAAAAAAAAGTGTAATGTTCAAAAAAAAAAAAAAAAAAGAAGGACGGTGTAATAGTTTGGTTTGCTTGGTATTATAATATTAATTAGTGATATTGAAATAAACCCTGTACCAAGCCTGCGACTATATATATAAAGTTTTTTTTCTTTTTTTCTTAAAATTTTTTTTTTAGCTTATAGAACTATTGGCTTTATTTATTTATTTTTTGGGTAACTGTTGGCTTTATTATAATAAAAATAATTGTAAAAAAATAATCCAACCACTGATTAAGAAAAATAAAAAAGAAACTTACCATTGTATTAAAAGCAACTTAAACTATTGAAACATCATCATCCATCGTTATTATTGGAGGCTGGAAAATTCAAATTTCTAATCTTTGTTGAAAAAGATAGTGCTTTTTTTGGTAATAGAAAAAAGATAGTAATTTGCTATTAGGTGTGAATGGTGAATGCCAATGCGATCAACAAATTCACCATTATTTCTGTTTGTTAAGGGAGAAAAAGTAGGATATTGTCCCATTGAAGAGTGCAAAGATTTTCTTTTAATTAATTATGCTAAATCCATTATGACCACCCTAAGAGCGATATTTGTATCAACACTTCCATATCGATATTGAAGGTAAAAATTAAGAATATAAGGGATGTTGTTGAAATTGATTTTCAAAGGGTGATTGAAATTGGGAAGAGAAATGCATATCCAATAAGAAGACTAAATTGATATGTTGTTTTCCTTACATTTTTTGTATTTACTAGTACTAAAAAAAATAAAAATAAATAATTAATACTTAACTTTTCTTAAAAAAGAAAGAGTTCTGTTACAGATATATTGGTGAAAAAGTAAGCCTTCTATCATAAGAAAGATCCCTCTCTAAGTTATTTTTTCATTTTTTATTATTTACTATTGGAAAAAAAAAAGAATAAAATAAAAACATGACTCATATGAACAATTCTTGCCATCTTTTTGCAAGGTAATCTTTATTTTCCATGGATGAAAATTTTTAAATTAACCTAATACTTCTTCATTAGACATGTCAACTGAGATCATGATTCATATGAACCTCTTTTAGTTCTTAGGCAATCTATTTAATTAATATATCTTACTAGCAAATTATGTAAAAAAAGAAAAAATAATCAACTTTTATAATTTATAGATTAAAATATTATTCAATTTAATGTACTGAAGTGAATTTATTTTTTAGTTTGAGCTTTTCAAATTCATTCTTTTAAGCAATCTTTTGTTTTTGTTTTTCTTTTTTTTTTTAGACACTATTTTTTAAAACGTACTAATCTTTTTTTATTTTTTTTATTTTAAGAATCTATTATTTAAAACATAAGAAGTTAATTTTTTCTTTTTTCTTTTTTTGAGACGAAGGATTATTTGCTTTAAAAAGAGGCAAAGATTTCGTCCCTAATTGTAGAAAAATGTGTTTGAAGATATCGTTCACAAAAAGCTAAAAAACTCGTAAAAAGTTATTTTTTTATTATTTTTATTTTGAGACAAAGGATCATTTACTTTTATGTAAAAAAGAAAAAAAAATCAATTTCTATAATTTATAGATTAACGTATTATTTAATTTGATAAACTGAAGTGAATTTATTTTTTAGTTTGAGCTTATTAAGTTCAATCTTTTAAGCTATACATATATATTTAGAATCTAAAAAAAGATTTTAAAAAGTTAATTGGATCATTTGCTTTTATGTAAAAAAGTAAAAAAAAAAAAAATCAACTTATATAATTTCTAGATTGAAATATTATTCAATTTAATAAACTGAAGTGACTTTATTTTTTTAGTTTGAGCTTACTAAGTCCAATCTTTTAAGCAATCCTCTCTTTTTTTTTTCAGAATCTAACAAAAGGTGTTAAAAAGTTAATTTTTTTTTTTTTTGATTTTGAGACAAAGGATTATTTGCTTAAAAAAAAAAAGGGTAAAAATTTATTGTAGAAAAAGATGTTTGAAGATATCATTCAGAAAACGGTAAAAATCTCGTATAAAGTTAAAAAAAAAAGTATATATATATATATATATATAGATATAATAAAAAAAACTCGTCGCGTATGAGATTCGAACTCATGCGGGGATACCCCACTTGCTTCGCAGGCAAGCGCCTTAACTACTTGGCCAAAGCGACATCGTTTTCTAATTAAGTATCTAAAAAGAAATACTAAAAATTTCATTCAGAATAGTAAAAAAAAAAAAAAAAAAAAAAAAAATTCTAATAGCAAAAGTTTCGTTGCTTTTGAGATTCGAACACACGCGAAGACACTTCACTTAAAAGGCAAGCGCTTTAACGGCGCGCCTATTTGTAAAGATTTTTAACTCTTATTCTCCCTCATCTAACATTATAAGAAAAATTGCCACGGTTTTTTTTTTTATATTAATTCCTACCATAAAATCTCAAAAATAGAAAAAAAAAAAAAAAAGTGTACCCTTTCATTCTTTCCTCGAACGAAGTGTAACCATTTTTGGTCAAGCCAAGGGGAGTGTACCCAGCTAGAAAATATGAATATTAATTAATATTAAAATACAATCCAGACGACAACTATAATTGTGTTATTTTTGGGGTCAGCATTCAATTTTTATTCTTTTGAGCTCTAAGACCATCTAAAAATAATTAATAAATTCTTGATGATTTGAATAAAAAAAAAATAATGTATTCTTTCTTTCTTGCCCTCTTTTTAATAGAAAAACAAAAAAAAGAGTCTTATTTTTTTAATCAATATTTACATTACATATAAGTCTTACACTTATTTAGATTCACAAATATAGAACAAGTAATAATAAAACTATTAAATAATTATTAAATATAAAACTATTACATAACAAAAGTATAGCATTTCAATCTGTTGTTTCTTATATATACTATAAAAGAAAAAAGTTCAAGTGAAATACTTAATTTTCTAGGATACATTTTAACTTTTTATAGCAAGAAAGGAAAAAAGAAGAAGAAGAAATAACAATAAAACAAAACAAAATAAAACAAATACAAAAATAAATAGAAAAGATTAAAAAAAAATAGTACCTAATCTATGGTAAAACAAAGATTAAAAAAAAAAAAAAAGCACACTAACAAAAGCTTTATAATTATGTTGTTAATTTATGAAGAAAGTCCGTATGCATTTTCATTAATTTGTAGTTTTCCAAGGCTAAATGTCGAGAAGGTGCAGTAACAAAATTCTATGTTACAAAATACAGAGTAAATAGAAGGGAACAAATTAGAAGGAGCTAAATAAATTAATAAAAATCCAATAAAATATTCCTCCAAATAAACATCGAAATAGGTCTTTCACATTTTTAAGGATAACATAATTTTTAGTGTAGCGTGGTTGGTGGCGTGGTGCTAAAGTAAAGCGGGCATATTCTGGTACCTGCCATTATTGTCTTTGCCTTTTATGGAGATTCATAGTTCATCTAAAGTGATCACCCTCCGTCCATTCAAGCTGACGGACGTGGATGATCTGCTGTCATTCGCAGGCGATGATCAAGTTACTAGAAACCTTCGATGGAAGACTTTGACATCCAAAGATGAGGCTTTGACTTTCATCAAAGATGTTTGTATACCCCACCCTTGGAGGCGTTCGATATGCATGGATGACCGTTCGATCGGGTTCATCTCTGTGTTCCCAGGATCAGGTGAGGACAGGTGCAGAGCAGATGTAGGATATGGTTTAGCCGTGAAGTACTGGGGACAAGGGATAGTCACACAGGCAATGAAGATTGCAGTTCCTCAAGTGTTCAAGGACTTGCCAGAAATAGTAAGGCTGCAAGCTTTTGTAGATTTAGAGAATAAAGCCTCTCAAAGGGTATTAGAGAAAGTTAGGTTCCAAAAAGAGGGGCTTCTCAGGAAATATTTCATTCTCAAGGGAGTATTAAGAGATTTTATTGTCTATAGCTTTTTATCGACCGATTTTCCTTCCTCAACGA
The DNA here is from genome assembly GCF_031755915.1 of Ziziphus jujuba. Taxonomy (NCBI): domain Eukaryota; kingdom Viridiplantae; phylum Streptophyta; class Magnoliopsida; order Rosales; family Rhamnaceae; genus Ziziphus; species Ziziphus jujuba. The sequence continues at coordinate 23,195,465 of NC_083388.1, forward strand.
TTATTGGTAAATAATTAAGGAAAGAGTTATATTACAAATGTGTTTGTTAATGATATATATTTGGAGTCTTCACTAAGAAGTTGTTTATGTAAATGATATACCAAAACTTTAAGTTAAAACTATATATGTGAAGGTTTAGCAAAACCTCATAAGTTGTTATTATTATTATTTTTTTCTTCTGTTTTTGTATTTTGTAAATGGTACTTGCTTTAAGTTTTCTTTTAGAAATACAAGAAGAATTAATAAGAAAAAGGAAAAAAGAAACGACATGGGGAATAATTCAATGATTGACTCTTTTCTATACTACACCATAGCATGCCAAACTACAAATATTAAAATATTGAATATTAAATAACTCACACAATATACATACATATATATATATATATATATCTATATATATTTTTTTAACAAATAAAAGAGAGTAGTTGGCAGAGATTGAAACAGGGTAGACTAATACATGATATTTGTATGATATTAGTGTTGATGAAGTAGAGTTTGTGGTCTGCATTTTAATTTGTATTTTTCATAGGGCTGAAACATGACAAGTGACTGAAGCACGAACTGAATAAACAAAGAAGTCGGCGAAAAGAAAAGATCATCACATGTACAAATATACAAAAAAGGGCCAAAACTGGCAGTCTTAAGACAGTATATTACAATGTGTTCAGAGCCAAATTAGCTTCATAAACTAAAACAAGCATATTCTTCTATCTTGGTATTGTATTTCTGTTTACTAGGTCAAGCATATTCTTCAATATTGGTATTGTGTTAAGTCTTATTAGTACCTGCCAAAGTTTGAATACATGAAAGCAGTGATCTAATAATAACGTACTTGTTTTTGTGATTCTCAATTATAAGCATCATAGTTTATATACTTCGTGTTTTATGATCCAATGAAAATGTGACCTACTTATCATGCACTGTGCATAAGCCATGGATTATTTGAGGCTTAGCTAGAAGGTTATACATTCTCCTTGAGAATTTACATACTGCTCCATAAACAATCTCTTAGTTTAGCTCTCAAGCCAGCATCATACAGGATAGAGAGTGCGCATTCTTCTATAAACTATTGTATATATGTAAAAGTTTGAACTGAATGTATATATATAAAGAAACCAAAGATAATTATGATGAATATCGGCCATATTTCTGTTATGTTTCGGCTCTTTTCTGCTAACTTTGTTCATACAATTTTGATATGAGGGGTCATACAAATTACAACCATGAACAAACTTCCCAAGCAGGGTCCACACAAATTGATACAAGAAAAAATACCAGTTTAAAGTCCCACATGGGAAACAAAAAAATAAGTGAATGCGGCAGATGTATAAGAAGTGAGAGCATACCACATTGAAACATACTTACCTGGACGGGGTCAATGGGCGATCAAGAAGACCCACGGCCTAGGTTGGTGACCTCCATTGCACTTAGGAGGGGTGCCCGCCTATGGTCTCCTCACTGTAGGAGAGCCAACGTCATAATTTGTAGTAGCGGGGCCTGCGTTCGCGCGGCCCCTCTCATATTCTAGTTCAATATTTCCTCCCTTTTTTTTTTATTAATTTTTTTTTATTTTAAAAGAATTTCTATAATATTATAGTATTGGAATATTCTTAACATAGCAAGCATAAGCATTTGATCAAAGCGGTCTTACCCCCAACGGCTTTCTGGAATTTCTATAAAATGTCAACTTTTACTCCAGATGGCTTACAGGTTACCAAAGCATACCAAAGCATACGGTCATAGTTTATGTATGTGATGTACTCAAGTCTACAGAAGGTCTTATATCTTGGTCTACAAATAGTTAGGAAAGAAATCATTGATGCTAACGAATTCATTGATGCTATTCCAAGTGATCAGACCACGTGATCACTTCACCTATCTCCAGAACGTTGTCAAGTTAGCCAGAACGTTGTCAAGTTAGCCTTCCTCCTGAAAGCAGTGCGAATTAATTGCTGTTTTGCTAAATCCCTCATCTTTCCTCATGTGTTTTGTTTGTATATATATATATATATATACACATATGTATGTATAGTGTACGCCTATCTGTTGAGAAATGAACAAGGGGACAAGGAAGGGGAAGATCTAGAGGAAAAAATACTTCGATATCTAGCACAGTTTGTTAATAGTGGATTGGTTTTTCTTCTCTTTCTCACCACTAGCTACTTTAAGTAAGCAGTTAACCTATTAATTTGTTTATATAAATGAATTATTTGTATATCCATCTTTTCCAATTTTGTAGAGAGTCAGAAACTCTTATAAGAGAGAAGCAGCAACTCGATTTAATTGCTGTTGTGCTGATGTTGACATGTTCTGTCCAAGTACACAATGACCCTAGAAGCAAGAATGAAGATAAATGTAGGCATATATAGAGCCAGGCTAAAAGCCGGAATAGTTGATCCAGTAGTTCTAAATATAAATAGAAGAATCCCGAAGGAACAACCATCCGCAAATGTTTTTATAGATTAAGAGGTGAGTAAGGGGCTGCTTCTTAGCGCTCCAGGAAATGAGATTCCGACCAATGATGTAATCATACAGTATCTTCACACTCAGTTCAGTTTTTTAAATAACATAAATGGTTCTTTTATTTCTAGCTGCTGGCTGCTGCTGATGGTGAAAAGTATGAGGTCTTTAAAGAAATAAGTTTTTTAGTATAGGACGTACACACACACACACACCAAAAAAAAAAAAAAAAAAAAAAAAAAAAAAAAAAAAAGAAGAAGAAGAAGAAGAAGAAGATGGTGGTATTTCTGCAAAAATTTGGTGCACAATCATGATTGTTCTAAGAGGAGGATGTCAATCTGTATTGTACTTGGTGTGTTAATGTAATAATGATAGTTTTCTTAATTCGAGCTTGGAAGTTTCTTGATAATATCTTAGCCAGCTAGAATTCTTTCCTTGATATTTAAATTAAGATTCACTCAGCGAGAGAGAGAGAGAGAGAGAGAGAGAGAGAGAGAGAGAGAGAGAGAGAGAGAGAGAGAGAGAGAGAGAGAGAGAGAGAACAATTAATTTGAAGTAGAATAATATATCAGTTGCTGAATATACGCAAAAATTTGATGTATTGAAGACTCGAAGCAAGATTTAAATATGGTTTAAGGTCTGACATTAAAAAAGGATTTATTACGACAACCCATCAACAACTTGGAGCAAGCTTTTCAAGTTTCTTTGAATTTAGAGGAGTATCTTGAAAATTTTAAGAGACTTGATGCATTACTAAATCAAAATATTGTAACTATAGCAAATCAACCATCTAATCAGCCCACAAAGTCCAAGGAATCTATTTTTGATATTGCTGCTTTTAGAGAAAAAGCGCCCCAAATGTTTCAAGTATGGATGGATTGGTCATATGGCATAAAATTATCCCAAGAAAGAAATTACATTTTGGTACAAAATATGAAGAAGAACTAGATCAATAGAAGGAGGAGGACGAAGACAACTTCAACTATGGGATCTATAATCTAGATGATTTGGAAGAAGAAGGTGAAGTAGATGCTTCATTAAATACTGTTGTAAGACGTATTCTTACAATTCCGAAAGTTGAGAAGGAGGATTGGAAGTGCACATCTATTTTTCAAATGCTAGTTTGTTGTGGAAATCAAGGAAAAAACCTTATCATTGATAGTGGCAGTAGAATGAATGTTGTTTAGGCATTTATGGTAGAGCACTAAAACTTCCTGTTGAATTACATCTACATCCATGCAAGGTAGCATGGATTGATAGTATTTCAATTCTTGTAACTCAACGCTGTTTTGTTTCTTTTTCATGTAGAGTTTATAATATTCTATTTGGTATGATGTGATTTCAATGAAAGTAACATATATTCTTCTTGGTCATCCTTGGTTTTATGATAGAGACGTGTTTCATTGTGGGAAAGAAAACACTTACTCTTTCATATTTAATAATAGAAAAATTGTGTTGAAACCTATGATGGTAGTTGAGATGGATAACTATAAGATAGAAAAGCAAAGTAAGGTCTCAAACAACTTATAAAAGTCACAGCACATTCTTTCCAATAAAGAATTTGGACAGGAAACTAGGAAAAAGTTGATTGAGGCTCAAGTTCTTTAACTACCAAATTTTACAAAGAATTTTGAAGTGATATGTGAAATATCAAATGAGGGAAATGGAGATACTCAAGAAGGACATCCTATTGCATTGTTTAGTGAGAAGATTAATGAAGACAACCAAAAGTATTCTTTTTATGATAAAAAAAAAAAAATTCTAAAATCCAATCCTGATTTCTATGAGCAATTTCATGCTATCAACTCATCGGAGTCAAGTTTTTCTAAGCTAGGAGAATTGATGTAAGATGGAAATAAGAAATTGTTGCAAATTGGAAACAACTTTTGAAAACTTATCAAAGGAGAGGAAAATCACATTCTAAAGCCCAAACTTTGATTTGGAATGAGTTAGGATGAAGATAGGCTTATTTTCCTGTCAAGGATCTTTGTAGCCTTAATCTAATTTAGTTTCCTTATTTAATTAAAGTTATGTTATTATTTTAATTTTCTTATTTTTTAGGAATTTTTATTAATTAGTTTCCTTGTTTAATTAATTAGGTTCTTATTATTTTAATTTCCTGATATTATTAGGTATTATTTTAGTTTTCTAATGTTATTAGGTGGTTTTATTATAAATAGGGTTTTCGTAACTCTTTTAGATAGTTGATTAATAATATAAGTATTTTTCTGAAATTATTTTTTGATTTTGTGTGATGCAAACCAAAGTCTTCGAATTTCAAAAATGATTCCTAAAATTGTTCTAGTGTGATATTATAACTCTATTTTTTTAATTTTCAGTTTTTTTTTTCTTTCCTACCTATCCTACATCACTAAAAAAAAACAAATTGGGATTTCCCATAAACATAAAAGTGGGCAACTGCATGAAAACTTCACTCTTCACTGCGTGTGGAAAGGAAAATTAAGCATATAATTCCAGTGACTAGCATATGCTGAAGGTATAAAACCACGTAAAGCAGTTTTTGAATAGAAGGAACCTACTAGACAAGTGGACATGCCAACCAACAATTCGCAAATCATGTTTATGTTAACTACCAACATTTTCCATCCCGATTATACAGGTGTGAGAAAATACACTATATTATTTTTATATTCTTTTCTCTAAAGTGACCGTTGAGTTCAACACAATATCAGCTTCTTGCTTTTGATTTCTATTTGCAATTTCATGAACATTTAAAACTCAAATCCAGCATGCAAAAACCTAAAACAAAGAAAAAGCCGACAATCCAATAATCCAAACAAAACCGAAATTGAACTTCTACAAAAGCTGTTTAAACTATAACATCCAAATGAACCTAACAAGGAGTGTTTTTGCGAGGATAAGCATGCAGGAGAAAAGGGGTAGAGAGAGAAAGAGAAGACTAACAGTGGCAGACGCATTGGTGTAGAGCAAGAGAAAAGAGATCAAAACAAAAAGACTATTTTTGGCTTATTTTATGGCAAAGTTTCCTCTTATGATGACAGCATTTCACACCAAAAACTAAACACTTACAATAAAATGTCCATGAAGCTTAATCAACATAATAATTTCTTCTGTACATGAAAGAGACATATAAAACAAAAATCCACAGAAATCCCTAAAGAAAACCCTAACCCTTATAAAAATGAGAGCCTAAGTCATTACCATAAAAATAATAAACAGTTTCAAAAAAACGTATAAAACAAAAATCCGTAGAAGTCTCCACAAAAAATCAATTTTTGTACATGAAGAGACATATGAAATAGATATCCACATAAGTCCCTATAGAAAACCCATTTTTGTACATGAAAGAGACATAAAACAGAAATTCATAGAAATCCCTGTAGAAAACCCTAACCCTAACACAAAAAGAGAAGTAAAGTCACAGTAAATGAAAGATACATATAAAATAGAAATCCACATAAAGAAAACACTAACCCTAACATAGAACTAGAGGAAAAGTCTATTGCTACTAAAGGTTGAGGAAGAGTCTCAAGATGGCATGCAAAGTCCACCTCTGACTAATAGAGAGTTCGAGACAGATTTCACTTGCCCGAAAATGAGCTGGGTGGACATCCTCAATGCTTCGAGGTCAGTATTTCAGAGAGCATCTACGATCATCTACGTAAATAATAATACTAAAATAAGTAAAAATATTAAAACAAAAAAAAGAAAGTAAAAAAAAAAAAAGAAAAATAAAAAAGAAACATGCATAGATACAAAAAGCTTGTATCTAGAACTTGCACTAGAATTGCCATGCACGCTGTTTCCCATAAAACTTCTCATGGCCTGAAGCTTAAAAAGCACTTTTCACATGCTATTTTGACGTCCACTGAGTCGAACAAGATCCGAGACCAAAAGTTCACCAGTCAAAGTAGGTAAAGAACATGCTCTGATGACGTCCTATTTGCAAGGTTCGATTTGCAAGGAGATGTGTCTACATTTCACTCAGATTGCTTGCCATTTTTCAATTCAGGAGTTGTCTCTCACTTTAGGGTTTTTTCAACGCAAATGAGAGTTCTAAATGTCGATTTATCTTTATAGCTAGGAGTCCACGTGCCTTGCACACAGATTGATTTTCATTACAATATTTTTAAATAAAAAATAGCATATAACACTATGAGAGTTCTCTCTCTCCCCCTTAATTTTACAATTAAATAGGGTGCCGGCAGATGACAAAAACAATACAATTGGCTTATTCATATGAATAAAAATGTCACATAAAGAAAGTTCAAAGATTGGTGTTCTGTTTTGCACTAGTCTGCACCTTGCCAAATTAAAATAATAAAATACGAGAACATAAAATTAACTTAAAATCAATGTAGATAAATATAGAGTAGTTGGCGGATAATGACACATTATAGAATAACTCACTTGCTATCTGTTTTCAATCACAAATTTTGTTTGCATTTTCATTAATTTGTAGTTTTCTAAGGCTAGAGGTTAAGAAGTTAAGTATCAAACTTCTATGTGACAAAACAGAGTAGATAAAATGAAACCGCCAAGAAGAGATGGGATAAAAGAAATTCAACATAATATTCCTACGTGAACACCAATATGGGTCATTCATATTCTTAAACACAACATAATTTATTAGTGTGGTACTGTGGTTGGTGGCTTGGAACTAAACCTGCTAAAGCAAAGCAGGCATTAATATTTTTGTCCTTTGTGTTTATGGAGATTCATAACTCTTAAAAAAAAAAAAAAAGTCATCACCCTCCATCCATTCAAGCTAAAGGACGTAGATGATTTGCTGTCATTCCCAGGTGATGATCAAGTATCTCTGTTAGTGTAATGTCACTTTTGTTGCTGTCATAAGTTGCTTTGTAATGATTAGTTACTGTACTTTCATTTTTTGATAGAAACACTGTTGTATTAGGTAGCCAAAGTATGGCTTGTCTTTTGGAAATATGATTACTGCAGTAGTAGGTGAAAATTAGGTGGTTTACTGTTTCTGAAAACTTGTGGCTATATGTTATGTCCATAATGAACGAGGATGTTGAGACCACACCAGTTTAAGCTTCTTTCTCTTTCATTTTTGCTGTGTTTTTTGTTCTAAAAATCCAACAAATGGTATCAGAGCTCTAATGATCTTAGTGGGGCTATGAGTGAAATCGCAAAAAAAAAAAAAAAAATACAGAAACCTTCCTTCTACCTTTCCTTCATTTTTTTAAATGGCTTCAACTCATTTTTCTGCTCCATCACCTCCTATATTTTCTGAAGAAAATTATGCCATGTGGTCTATAAAAATGTAAGCTTACCTTCAAGCTTTTGACTTGTGGGAAGTTGTAGAGACCAATAGAAATCCTCCCCCTTTGACAGCAAATCCCACTATCGCTCAAATAAAGCAACATAGTAAGGAGGTTGCAAAAAAGTTTAAGGTTTTATCTGCCTTACATGCTGGTGTTTCAGAAGTGATGTTCACTAGAATTATGGCTTGCACTACAGCTAAAGAGGTCTGGGACAAGCTGAAAGAAGAGTTCCAGGGAAGTGTAAGAACAAAACAAATGCAGGTATTTAACTTAAAGAGGGAGTTCAAAACTTTAAAAATGAAGGATTCTGAGTTGGTAAAAGACTTCATTGACAGACTAATGAAGGTAGTAAACCAAATCAGAATTCTTGGAGAGGAGCTGAGTGACAGAAAAGTGGTGGAGAAAGTGTTGGTCAGCTTACCAGAGAAGTTCGAAGCAAAGATTTCATCTTTGGAGGAGTCAAGAGACTTGAATCAGATTTCTTTATCAGAGCTTGTTAATGCTTTACAAGCAACTAAACAAAGAAGATCTATAAGACAAGAAGGGAAATAATGTTTTTTATGCGAAAACTAGTGATGAATCTAAGTTGTGGCATAAAAGACTTGGTCATTTTAACTATGACTCCTTGAATCTAATGCATGAAAAGAAATTGGTGGAGAATATGCCTGCTGTTAGCAAAAACCTGGAAGTGTGTGAAGTGTGTCAGCTTGGTAAGCAACAAAGGCTGCCATTCCCTTCGAAAGGCGCTTGGAGAGCCTCTGAAAAGCTTCAGTTAATTAATAGTGATGTATGTGGACCTATGAGTGAGAATTCTATCAATGGTAGTAGATATTTTCTCACTTTCATAGACGATTTCTCAGAATGTGTTAGGTGTATTTTCTGAAATAAAAATCTGAAGTTGCTGAGATTTTCACCAGCTTTAAAGCCATGGTAGAAAATCAAGCAAAATGTGGCATCAAGGTGATACGATCTGATAATGGGACTGAATATACAGCTCAAAATTTTGAGTTGCAATGCAAAGAAGCTGGAATTCAACATCAGCTCACCTCTCCCTATACTCCTCAGCAAAATAAGGTTAGTGAGAGGAAGAATAGAACTATAATGGAGATGTGTAGATGCTTGTTGGTTGAGAAGCAATTACCAAAGAAGTTTTGGGCTGAAGCAGTAAATACCTCAGTGTATTTGCTAAATAGATTACCAACTAAAGCATTGGAGTTTAAAACTCCACATAAGGTGTGGTATGGGGTCAAACCTATTGTGGAGCATTTGAAGATATTCGGGAGCATTTGTTATACACATGTTCCTGAAATTAAGAGAGATAAGTTGGATCAAAAAGCTGATATGGAACTTTTTGTTGGTTACAGCAGCAACACAAAAGGGTACAGAGTATATCATTTGAAAACTAACAAGCTAATTGTTAGTAGGAATGTTAAAGTTGATGAAGCTGCTATTTGGAATTGGGAAAAAAATGAAGTTCAAGCCTCAGAAAAGAATTTTATCCAAGAACATGATGAGATTCAGGAGGAGAATGATTCAAATGATGAAGATGCTGTTGGAATTCGAGGTACAAGATCTTTAAATGATGTATATGAGAAAAGCATCTAAGGTACAAGATCTCTGACTGATGCATCCAAGATAAGCATTCGAGGTACAAGACCTCTGACTGATGCATCCGAGAGAAGTGTCTGAGATACAAGACACCTATCTAATATCCGAGATATAAGATCCATGTCTGATGTCCGAGATACAAGACCTCTGTCCGATGTCCGAGCTATAAGACCACTGTTTGATGTTCGAGCTATAAGACTCCTGTCCGATATCCGAGATACAAGACCCATGTCCGATGTCCGAGATACAAGATCCCTGTCCGATTTTCGAGCTATAAGACCCCTGTCCGATGTCCGAGATACAAGATCCCTGTCCGATGTCCGAGCTATAAGACCTCTGTCCGATGTTCAAGGTACAAGACCCTTAACTGATGAATATGAAATATGCAACCTAGCATTGTGTGATCCAATTACTTTCAATGACACAAATCAGTTCGAGACATGGAGAGAGGCCATGAAAACGAAAATCAATATGATTAAGCAAAAACAAAACTTGGGAATTGGTGAACAAACCCCAAGGCAAAAAGGCCATTGGAGTGAAATGGATCTTTAGGACCAAGGTCAATGCTGATGGTACAATAAATAAGCATAAAGCAAGATTGGTAGTTAAAGGTTATATGCAGCAACCTGGTATTGATTATGGAGATATGTTTGTACCAGTTGCGAGACATGAAACAATTAGATTTCTACTAGCACTTGCCGCTCAAAAGGGCTGGAAAGTTTACCATTTAGATGTGAAATCTGCATTTCTAAATGGTTACCTGCAGGATGAAGTATATGTTGAACAACCTGAAGGATTTGTTGTTCAAGGAAAGGAAGACAAGGTTTATAAATTGCATAAAGCTCTTTATGGCTTGAAACAAGCTCCCAGAGCTTGGTATAGCAGAATTGACTCACACCTCGTTGGAAAAGGATTTAAAAGGAGTGAGAATGAGCCTACTTGTACGTGAAGTCAGGTTCAAATGATGAAAAATTGATTGTTTCTCTATATGTTGATGACTTGTTTGTTACAGAAGGAGATTCACAAAGTGTGTTGGAGTTTAAATCTAAAATGCAAAAGGTGTTTCAAATGTCAGATTTAGGAGTGATGAAGAACTTCTTTGGCATGGAGATATATCAATTTAGTCATGGCATTTTCTTATCCTAAAAGAAGTATGCTGTGGAATTATTTAAAAAGTTTGACATGGAGAAGTGTAATCCAATTGACACTCCAATGGTTTACAATCAAAAATTTGAACTCGAAGATGGTGCTACCAAGATTGAAGTTTTAACCTATAGAAGCCTTATTGGAAGTTTGCTGTATTTATGTGCTTCTAGACCTGACATTATATTTTCTGTGAGTTTGCTTTCCAGATTTATGCATGCTCCTTCACATATGCATTATTCTACAGCTAAAAGAGTATTAAGGTACATTAGAGGCACCATAGACTATGGTGTTTGGTTTTTGAAGCAAGAAGAAAGCAAGTTGATGGGCTATGTTGATAGTGATTGGGCTGGAAGCATGGAGGATTCAAAAAGTACTTCAGGGTACTTATTTTCTCTTGGTTCAGGTCCTTTTTCATGGAGCTCATAAAAACAGGGTTCAGTTGCTCAATCCACAGCTGAAGCTGAATATATTGCTACTGCAGCTGCTTCAAATCAAGCTTTATGGCTAACGAAGTTGCTTGTTGATTTAAATAAGAGGCAAGAAGAAGCTACCACAATATACTATGATAACAAGTCTGCAATTTCCATTGCTGAAAATCCAGGTCAACATAGAAGAACAAAGCATATTCCAGTCAAATATCATGCTGTGAGAGAAGCTGAAAGAAATGGTGAAGTGAAGCTAATTCATTGCAATTCTGAGGTTCAGCTTGCTGATATTTTGACAAAAGCTTTGCCAAGAAACATGTTTGAAACATTACGAAATGATCTTAGTGTTTCCAGCAAAAGTGCCAAGGAGGAGTGTTAGTGTAATGTCACTTTTGTTGCTGTCATAAGTTTATTTGTAATGATTAGTTACTGTACTTTCATTTTTTTGATAGAAACATTGTTGTATTAGGTAGTCAAAGTATGGCTTGTCTTTTGGCAATACGATTACTGCAGTAGTAGGTGAAAATTAGATGGTTTACTGTTTCTAAAAACTTGTGGTTATATGTTATGTCCATAATGAATGAGGGTGTTGAGACCACACCAGTTTAAGCTTCTTTCTCTTTCGTTTTTGCTGTGTTTTTTGTTTTAAAAATCCAACAATCTCGAAGAACCTATGGAAGACTTTTACATCCAAAGATGATCAAGTTTTGACTTTCATCAGAGATGTTTGCATACCCCACCCTTGGAGACGTTCAATATGCATCGATGACCGTTCAATCGGGTTCATCTCTGTGTTCCCATGATCAGGTGAGGACAGGTGCAAAGTAGATATAGGATATGGTCTAGGCGTGAAGTATTGGGGACAAGGGATAGTCATACAAGCAATGAAGATTGCAGTTCCTCAACTGTTCAAGGACCAGCCAGAAATAGTAAGGCTGCAAGCTTTTGTGAATGTAGAGAATAAAGCCTCTCAAAGGGCATTAGAGAAAGTTGGGTTCCAAAAAGAGAGGCTTCTCAGGAAATATTTCATTCTCAAGGAGTGTTAAGAGATTTTATTGTCTATAGTTTTTAATAAAACGAATTTCCCTTACTCAACGACTGTGTAAATAAGGAAGGAATTATCTTATATATGGGTTTATTAATGATATATATATTTGGAGTCTCCTGTAGAGGTCATACTTTGTTTATATATGTAATTGATATACCAACACGTAAAGCTAAACTATATATGTGAAGGTTTAACGAAAGCTAAATTGGCGAAAATTAGGCTTTCTTCTATCTCAAGTTTGGTGTCCCTCTATTAGGTAGTTTTAATGTATTTTGTAAATGGTAGTTGCTTTAACTTTTCTTTTAGATTACGAGATGAACTAAAAAAAAGAGCAAGAAAAAAGAAGTGACGTAGAGAATAGTTTCAAAGATCGATTCTTTTCTACACTACCACATAGCATGCCAAACTACAAATATTAAAATACATAATATTAAATAACTCGCACGATACATATATTAATTGTATAAATACAAATGAAATAGTTTAGTAGTTGGCAGAGATTGAAACAGGGTAGACTCATGCATGATATTAAATAACTCATACAATACATATATTAAATATATAAATACAGATAAAATAGGAGAGTAGTTGATAGAGATTGAAAGAGGGTGGACTAATACATGATATTAGTGTTGATGAAGCAGAAGTATCTGATCTGCATTTTAATTTGTATTTTTTCTAGGGCTGAAACAAATAAAGCAAAATTCGATCTTATACAAAGAAGCTAATAGAGGTCATATAACCGTATAATATTTGCTCTATACATAAACAAATTTCTGAAGTGTGTGACAAAAAGTAATACAAGATTTTTCTCCATCATACCCTCTACTTAGATTCTTTCCTTTTTCTCTGGATTATCGCAAACAGATACAAAAAATTTCTTGTGAAGCTTATTCTTCAAGCTTGAGTTCTTGTGAGTTTTAGCTGTTACGTTCATTAATATAACTCATTTTGTTGTTGGTTGTAGAGAATGGCTGTTGATCAATGTTTTTTAAGGAACGAAATAAAATTGGTTTGACAATTTTTGATTAACTTACTTTATTATTGATTGTACAGAAGGGCTGTTGATCAAAGTTTTATAAAGAAACGAAATAAAATTGGTTTGACAATTTTAAATTTGAAAACCATGATTGAAACAATCTTCCAAGAAAGTGTCACTGAAGAATACTTTCAAAGGATTGTAGATGAAATTATGCATATGAACAGGTCAGTCTAAGAAACGGTGGGAATTGCAATTAAGGTTAGACTTTATACTTATTTGTTAATTATAATAATTTTATACTTTGAAGTTAAAATATCTAATGGTAGTTTGCTATTTGTTTGGAATAAATTAAAATGATTTTAAAATTACTATATGTAATAATTTGAAAAAGTGTTCATGTGTACTTTAATAATCAAGTTATTAAAATTGGTTATATGTTATTGATATTCTCTGTCACATACATAACAAAATTAATAAACACTTTCATATTATGATATGTTCATCCTCAACAGTTTGATCAGGGGACTTAAACAAATCCCAATGTTATCCAATAATTTATCAGAGTCTGCACATTGATGTCATGATCCTTTGAAAATAAGCTACAATTAGAAAAACAATGTTTCAAATGTGATGGAAGATAATCATAACTCAAATTAAGTGTTGGTAAAATATCATCTTCGTTTCGAGAGATTTTTGAGAGATCTTTCTCTTTGAAAGACAACCATTTTGTTTCTGAATCTTGGAAGTACAACATGCTTCCTATTGTCCTCAAGGCAAGAGGAATTCCTCCACATCTTTTTACAATTTCCTTTCCAATATTTACAATATCAGAACTTTGAGGCTCTTCTCCTTGCTCAAAAGCCATTGTTTTAAACACAGACCACGACTTCTCTTCATCTAAAATCCCCAAGTAATATGGCTGCATTGTACCTATGATTTTCGCAACCATTTTACTACGAGTAGTTACCAGTACTTTTACTCCCTTTTGCCCCACTCATTAACAAATGTTGTAAACCAAGCCATTTCTCACGATTTTCATTCCACAAGGATAAGAAAATACCACTTTCCATTTAGTTGTTCTCAAAAATACCTTTGCAATTGATCCATCTCAAGACGATATTCTTTTGTTTTCTTCTACATATACAATGATTCTCTCAAGAAGCAATTTCAAATCGAAAGAATCAGAGACACATATCCAGATTGTTGAGTCAAAATGCTTGTTTTTTACATGTTCATCATTGAAAACTAGTTGAGCAAAAGTGTAGGTTTTTTCCTAATCCTCCCATTCCAACTATTGGTAGGATTGCTAACTCATCTTCTACTCTGGCATCTAACAAAGTTCAAGGATTACAATGTCTTCAGAGCCAAGTTTAAAAATAAACAAAACTGGCTATCTTAAGACAGTTTATTACAATGTCTTCAGAGCCAAATTTGATATACTTAAACAAGCATGTTCTTCTATCTAGGTAATGTATTTCTATTTGCTAGCACATAGCGGTTATGGAGATTCATAGTTTATAAAAAGTCATCACAGTCCATCCATTCAAGCACATAGATGCAGATGATCTGCTGTCATTCACGATGATCAAAGTGAAAGCTAGAGACTGCCACAAAGTATGGAATTTTAAAAGGTGACAAAGGCTCCTGGGAAGTCTGCAAAAACAAATATCATGGCAAGTGATGTTGTGACACCACCTTCACTGCACCTTCTCAAAGCAGTGTCTTTGTGCCTACAGCCTGCTGATATTGTCCCCTTAACTTCAACATCTATACCAACTAAAAACTGGACATCGGTCCTATTAATACTTGCCTAAGCTTGAATACATGAAAGCCGTGATTTAACAATAACCTGCTTATTTTTGTGATTCTCAATTATTAGCATCATGGTTTATATACTTTGTTGTTTTTATAATCCAGCAAAGACGTGAACTGCCCCATAAACAATCTCTTGGTTTAGCTCAAGCCAGCATCATATAACGCACAGAGAGTGAGCATTCTTCTATATATAAAGAAACCAGAGATAATAATTGAATAATTACCATATATATTTATGTGGTGGTGGGGTTCCTATAATTTTGATAATGAGATCATCATATCAATCATGATCAAACTTCCCAACTAGGTTCCACAAATTGATGCTAGAGGAATACCGAGTTTATAGTCCCACATGGGAAACAAAAAGAAAGTAAGGGAATGCGGCAGATGGATAAGAAGGCAGAGGTTACAACATAGAAACATACTTACCTGGACGGGGTCAATGGGCGATCAAGAAGACTCATGGCCTAGGTTGGTGACCTCCATTGCACTTAGGAGGGGTGCTCGCCTATGGTCTCCTCAATGTAGGAGAGCCAACGTCATAATTTGTGGCAGTGGGGGCCTGCGTTCGCGCGGCCCCTGTCCAATTCTAGTTCAAGTTTAATATGATTTTCGACAAATATGTCCAATTCTAGTTCAAGTTTAATATGATTTTCAACAAAATATTTTATTGAATGGATTGTGTTTCTTAATTCCAAAGAAATTTTTAAACATATTTTTTTGAATGGCTTGTGCTTCTTAATTTCAAGGAATTTTTGAAATAAGATGCCTAACAGAGATCGGTGTAAGAGGTAACCCATTAATATTGATTCCAACCGGAGTAAATAAATTTCCTATTATTAGGTTGGAAGCAATCTTCTCTCCATTGCAAACTTCTTGAGCCAATTCTTTGCATCCCAAAGTAATCCAATCTCTTGACAGCCTCAGAACTCAACCTTCCCATGATCGGATCGGCTTCTGCCATTGACTTGGAGAGAAATCAATAGAGTTCAAAATTTGCAGCGAGAAACTAAAGCAAGGCGCTTCCTTTCCAATTATATATATGACTTTATTAGCCTGAATCATTGTTATGAAATTGTAAAAGTTCAATAAAGTTACAAATTAACAACAATACTATTTCTGAAAATCGAAGAGCAAAGAGTACCCGCTTAGTCTTTAGTTCAAACAAAGTGCTACCACATGTTTTTTTGGGCTCAAGCAAGGTATACCCACTTGAAATTATGTGTGATGTTGATCCCCTTTTTTGACTTAATTACTGAACTACAATCCAGATTATTGTTAATGGTTTCTTTTCATGCCAGTATTCAATCTTAATTTGTTTGAGCTCTAAGACCAGTTAAAAGAATTGTTAAAATCTTGGATGGAAAAAAAAATCAATTCTTTCTCTCTCCCTTAATGTTATAATTAAATAAGGTTGCCCTGGTGGTGCCGGCAGATGACAAAAGCAATATACAATTGGCCTGTTAATAAGAATAAGAATGTGAATGACATAGAGAAAGTTAGAATATTGTTGTTCTGTTCTGCACTAGTCTACACCATACCAAAATTAAAATTTAAAAATATAAGAACATAAAAAATAACTTAAAATAAATATAGATAAATAGTAGAGTAGTTGGTGGATAATGACACAATAAAGACCAATTCAATTCCGATTTGTTTTCAAGCACAAAAGGTTATTTGTAGTTTTCTAAGGCTAAAGGATAAGAAGCAGAGTAAATAATTGCATGTGACAAAACAGAGTAGATAAAAAGGTAACCAACAAGAAGGAGCTGAATAAATGAAAGAAATTCAATACAAATAATATTCCTAAATTAACATAAAAAAGGATATATATATATATATATATTTTGGTGAAGTACCAAACGGGTCTTTCACGTTCTTAAAAGATAACATAATTTAGTGGTAGTGTGGTTGGTGGCTTGGTACCAAAGCCTAAACCTGATGCTGTAAAGCAGGCATATTCTGGCACCTGCATTAATATTTTTGTCTTTGCGTTCATGGAGATTCACAATTCATCAAAAAAAGTCATCACCCTCCGTCCATTCAAGCTAACGGATGCAGATGATATGCTGTCATTCGCAGGCGATGATCAAGTTACTAGAAACCTTCGATGGAAGACTTTGACATCAAAAGATGAGGCTTTGACTTTCATCAAAGATGTTTGTATACCCCACCCTTGGAGGCGTTCGATATGCATCGATGACCGTTCGATCGGGTTCATCTCTGTGTTCCAAGGATCAGGTGAGGACAGGTGCAGAGCAGATGTAGGATATGGTCTAGCCGTGAAGTACTGGGGACAAGGGATAGTCACACAGGCAATGAAGATTGCAGTTCCTCAAGTGTTCAAGGACTTGCCAGAAATAGTAAGGTTGCAAGCTCATACAGATGTAGAAAATAAAGCTTCTCAAAGGGTATTAGAGAAAGTTGGGTTCGAAAGGGAGGGACTACTTCGTAAATATACCATTCGCAAGGGTTCATTAAGAGATTTAGTTATTTACAGTTTTTTATCCACAGATTTGCCTTCTATCAAAAGGACGATCTCTCTGTAAATAGTTTATTTAATTTTTTATTATTGGATAAAAAAAGAAAAATAAAATAAAATGCCAAAAAATGATTACTCATAACCACCGAAAATCCTTAACCTCAGATACTATTTCTTTCTTTCTAAACCCACTCTCTCCCTCATTCAATATTTCAAGAAATTGTAATAGATTTTTTTTTTTTTTTTTTTTTTGGGTTCACCTTCTTCTATATTAGTTCCCCATCATATGATCCCAAAACCAAGAAATAAAAAAATTAAAAAAAAATTCCCACAATTTCATCCACCCTGAAATGGTCAGAACATTAATAGCCACAAAACTTTGGAGGGAGACTCAAAATAAAAATAAATAAATACATTACAAATTGAATACACACCAGATGCAAGTGCTACAAACTGAATATAACAAAATATAGAGAATTTTACTCTAAATACGTACTCATATCTGGCCATGAGGGATCAAATTTTATCATAGCATTATCAACAAATCACTGTATTGAAGAGCAATTGATGCCATCTGCTTGAAAGGTAATCTTTATAGTTTATCCTCCATGGATGAAAATTTTTCAGTTAACCTAACACTTCTTCGTTAGATATGTCAATTAAGATCATGTCTCACGAGCCTTTTTTAGCTCTCAGGCAATCTATTTAGTTATTGTATGATACCAGTAATTATGCTTTTGATATAAAATTCAACTGTTATAATTTCTACATTAAAATATTATTCTATTTAATTAACCGAAGTAAATATATTTTTTAGTTTTGAGCCAATTTTTAGATCACAGAGTAAGAAGTTCAATCTTTTGAGCAATCTTTTTTTTTTTTTAGAGTTTATTATTTAAAATGTAAAAAAATAACTTTTCTAAAATTTATCCTTCTTTGTTTCATTTTTGTTTTTCAATAGATGAGATCTTGGCTTTCATTATCGTTGTACTTTATACTATAAATTTCATTAACAGATCATATATATTGTAGAAATACATTTTGTAAATTATAATTATAATTGGCTCCAAAAAATCAAGTTACAATATTTTAAGGTTGAAAAATGTATTAACAATAATTTTACATTTTAATATCATGATATATTTGGCGTAAATTAAGAAACATAAAGTAAATTAACATTGAAAATATAGCTTCTCTTTTGTTTTTCTACCATTGCTATTATATTATTTTTAATTTAAAAAATGAAATTAAAATACTTTTATGTTCTATTTATAAAATATAGAATGATCTATTTTCTGTTCTATACATCAAAATTTATAAATATTTATATTATTAAATATATCCACATCCATGCATCAAGTAAAAAAAAAAGAAGTGGAATTGTATGATACCAGCATTTATGCTTTTGATATATGTTTAATTTTTATAAATCCTATATTCTAATATCATTCAGTTTGATAAACTGAAGTGAGTTTATTTTTTTAAGTTTTGAGTCAATTTTAATGTAACAAAGTATATTTCTTTCCTCTTAAAATTTTTATTAGGGGGAATATTTACCCAAAACCTGAGAGTGTTTTTGCAGTGATTCTAGGCCAAGTCTTCTAATATTTTAAAAATCAATTTTAAAATTTATTTTTAAGTTATAGTTTTAGTACAAACTAAGAAATTTAAACTTTGTTTGGTGATCTTAAATAGTTTCTTAAGTTATAATTTTATCCTCAAATTATAATACGTTTTTTACTTCGCCTCTAAACTATTAAATTTTCTCACAGGGTCTCCAAATTATTGTTTTTGTGTCACTTTAATCCAATCAAAGAAAATTTGGTAAATTAATTGGGTGCTAACTCCTAACTTTGTTTATAAACAATTTTATTTTATTTTGTATTGTTTCCGTATAGCAGTGTGTAGGCAAATTTGTTGGAGATGCACATACAATTGAACTAAAATGGAAAAGAAACATTAGTTTGATACATAATGGAAGAAAAATTAAAATTTGGATGGCAAAGTAGAAAATGTGTTATAATTTTATATCCACACCGAAATTAATATAAATTTCTATTTTTCTTTTGAAACAAAAACAGTCTAAAAGTAGTTTAGACTTTATATTTCTAATAAAAATACATATACAATGTAATTCGTCACAAAAATAATATTTTATATATAAAAAATATATATATATAACCCTCCAAAATTTGGGTGTTAGGCACTGCGCACTGCTTGTGAATAAACTATGGACTTGCACTCGGTACAAAAACACCCCGCTGCAGTCTTTGGGCAGCAGTTGAAATACAATCATTTACAAGCTTTTCTTTCATTCCTTTTCGATTTTCATATTTAGAATTACAGTATATATTCTAATCATTTACAGGTTGAATATCACTTTATTCACACTTGAGTAGGATTCACCGAGATTTCTTGCGGTAGAGGTGAACTTGGCTGGTCCACATTGGAAGGGACAGCAAGCCGTTGCAAGGGCTTGAGAGCCACCGTCAGCTCCGCAAACGAGGGCCGCAAGTTTGGTTCACTGAAACAGTTCCAAGATAAAAAGTAACAATCAAATGAACTGGGGATACTCCTCTAAGAAAGTTTAACAAATATATATATATATGCATACATCCAACTGAATTTCATAAACTCACGTCTGCCAACACTCAGAAATTATACTTGCAACCAAAGGATCCACTTCCTTTGGTATTTCAAGGCGACGATTCTGGAAACCCACAGCGCCGACAACTTGCATTGGATTCATCCCGCTCCAAGGCAATCTCATAGTAGCAAGCTCCCACAAAATTACTCCAAAGCTATATACATCACACCTGCATTTTTAACACAAAAGATTTATACTTTTTAGCAACCAAAAACAACATTGATGCTCTTCAGTGCAATTGAAAAAAGGAAATTAAGGAAGCATTAGCCAAACGACTAGTACAATCGTACAACTAGAACACAAAAAATCCACCACCTCCAACTGGCAATAGAAATACCAGTACAACCATAACAAACAACTCACTTTTCATTTGAGGGCTCATTGCGGAGAACTTCAGGTGCCATCCACTCAGGCTAACACATGAAAGAAGACTTGATGAGAGAGAAATTTGAAGTGCATCAAGATAATATTAAAGTTGCTGTTAATTGTGTCCATGCACAGAAACTACAAAAGAAAACACTGAAAGATTCTTACCGTTCCAGCAGTTGACTTGGATGACAGAAAAGTGTTGTGTTTCAACCGTGACAATCCAAAATCACCTACCTGCACAAGTAGAGTGAATTCCAATTTAAGATAGCAACTTATCATAGGTTCTTTATGTTCCCTCGTTTTCTTATCAACCATGACACATTTGTGAAGAATAAAATAATACCGAAAGGAACTCTATACCTTAACATTCCAGTTTTTGTCAACCAAAAGGTTAGGTGATTTCAAATCTCTGTGAACAATTGTGGGCATACTAGCATGCAAGCAATTCATACCCCTAGCCTGAAAAATAAAATAAGTCCTTAAAGCAGATACGGATGCAAACTACTTGTTAAAAAGAATAAAAGTTACATTATCTTGTACCACATCAAGAGCCATCTTAATTCTACGCTTCTCATCAATTTGATGATGAGGACGATGTATGATCCGATATAGGCTTCCTCTGCAGAAACCAAACACCAACAAAACCACTAATTGAGAAACCATGAAACTTGCAACCATGTAAATATGAACAGCATTATCAATCAATTGAAGACTATTACATATTGAATTAGCCTAAACTCCAAATTGGTAAGATATGCTTCAAAGACCAAGGTCCATATTTATACCTTGGAAGAAACTCAGTAATAATAGAGAGGTTTGGAGGTCGCGTAACAGCACCCATAAATAGAACAACATTTGGATGACGCAGCCGACGCATTATCCGTACCTTATATTGGATAAAGGATAAGAAATGCAAGGTTAATAAATTTAAATTGATAAAACATTAACAGCAATGATCCCAACTCCAATCAGTCTTGATCCAGTCAAGCTTTAAAAAGTGCAAAATTCAAGAATTATACTACTCCACAAGATTTTGATAAAACCATTGTCTTTTCAAGAGAGAAGGGCTTACTTGTTCATAGCATGATAAATTAGTGATTCTAGTGGGGCATCATAACAAGGCAACAATACCGATATCACCAAATACTGGTCTCCACATATGATTTAATTATAAATTCCTTGATAATTTAGCTTGATATATTTAACACAACAGAACAAAACTAGCAGCAATCTTATGTAACTGAACAAGGCAAAGTTAGAACAAATTCATATCTCATATATTTTCCAAATATTCTTGGTAATTAGTATCAGAATATCAGATCCACCTAGAGTAGTTCGTTACTTACTTCCCTTTTGAACTCAGCCAAAGCAGCGCCTGAGAAATCCTGGTCTAAGAACTTCTTCACAGCAACCTCCTGTAATTTAACAACAATCTACAAGTCAAAAATTAGGAATTCCTTTGAAACGATAGGACAAGGAATCATAATATTAGAAGAAGCTTCAGCAAGCGAACAAAAATATTAGAAAACAAAAATTCCAGATATTCTTCCAGCAAAACAACCACTGCAAGGATGATAGCAGAAACAATTATACGCCTCCACCTGCTTTCCAGTAAAATAACAAAAAGAAAGGGACAGAATAAAACATGGCTGGATAACCATAGGTTATAATTGTGCAAGTTTTAGTCATACTACTAAATGGTACTCAAAGACTTCTTACATAATATTATTACATAAACACTGCTCATGAATTGAAAGATGGAAAAGAAAACAAAAACAAAAACCGAAAAAAAAAAAAAAAAAAAAAAACTGACTAAGTAAGAAAATCATACAATTAGATGCAATCAAACAATAAGATAATTAAAGAACTTTAAGAATATTGTTGGCTAAGCATACTCTCAACAACAAACATTCTTATTCAAAATTAAGTGAAAAAACAAAAATGATATGACTATAAAGTACCCAAAAAAAAACTCACTGTTCCATTCCAATCCGCATGGTAAACTTCACCATATGAACCTAATCACAAAATAGAACAAAAAGGGAATAATTAGACTCTCCCAACTAAAATAAATTTATTGTCAGGCATGAATTAAACAAAAAATGAAAATGAACAACAAGAGCACCAAATAGAAAGAGAGAGTCATATGGAAATAGAAAAAAGCAAAATAACAAAATTATCAAAATCGAAAAACAGATTTCATATTTACTGCCAAGATTTCCAAATAAACTAAAGAAACCTGTCGAGGTCTGTAGATTACCTAGGCCAATCCTTTCACCAAGAACTAGATCTTCCCACGGAATTTCACATTCACCTACATCTACATCATCAAATACTTTATCAACCCTATTTCTGCTGGATTCAACCGATGAGCTAGGACTTTCTGGATCCTTCAACTTCAAATGGGCACCCAAAACTGTGTCATGTGTGAATTTTCTATGGCAACGGAAATCAATCTCGTCATTTTCTTTTGCCACATCTACTGTGTCACTCCGCAAATCTTTCGCATCCCTCGGATGTTCTCCCTCATAGTTAGTGTTTCCATCCTCCGCCATAGTCAACTTATTAAACTGACAACTAGAAGTATTGTCAGATGATTTACAACCGTCATTATTGATCTTTTCAGATGAAGTATTGCTGGTAGAAGCTGATGATACCTTATAATCATTAGGTTCACGTTTGATTCTTGGAAAGAGACCTTCCATATAATCGTACTCTTTTGTTCTAGGGACTTCATTGCAAGCATGCAGACTTTTCCACATTAATGGTGCAGGAGGTCGGCCAGGGATAACATTATTCCTTGGTCTCTGGATCTCATCAACTTTATTCTCTATGGTTTTGTTATACACGGAAGTTTTGCCAGTTCCTTTTATTTGGAATGGATTAAGATCGGCAAAAAGATTCTTAGGATCCTCCGGGTTTTGATTATATGGAACTACATTCATATTCATCCTTACACCTCCATCAACTGTATTGGCTCCACGGTTCCCTTTAAAGCGAGAAGCCCCAATGGCTGATGATGGAAGATGATCTGACTGATTTGAAGGAGCCACTTTATTAGGTATTTTAAAAGAACCAGTGTTGTCGACACCAGAACCAGTGTTGTCGACACTAGAACCAGAGAATGCAGGCACAGATTCTGCCTTTGCAGACCTTGAATTTCGATCTAGCACTGAGCTGCTTTCAAATGCAGGATTTTGGCTGCTTCCCTCACCTTGAAGTGGAGGGTATGCTCCTGAATAAGCCACTCCAGAATCATTAAGTGAATAATGTGTTGGAATGATACTGCTATTTGGGTTGTATGGCTTAAAGGTAGTGTCTTTTGCACTTGGAATGTCAGTTGGAATAAGTGTTCCAGGGGCTGCCATGAGATCAACCAAAAACTCCCTGAAGACAGAAAATAACATATCTAAAGCCATATGAAAGCAGAACAAACTAACAGTTACCATTAAAACAAAAGGAGACATTCGGCTTTTCTTAATCTACATTAATGAGTCTGGGTAGAGAGTCTGGGCAATTGAAGACAGGTAAATACTTGACCCCAGCTATTAAGACACATTAGAAAGTTCATATGATGGTTCAAGGTAATGATTTCAAGAACATAGGTCAACCAAAAATGATAAAAGGAAAGCAAATGTTTTAGAAGTAAAAGAAAAGCCACAAAATTTTAGGACGTTCTTGGAATACAAGTTCATGAATATCAACTTCAACAACAAAAGTCTCAACCCACAGCATCATAAAGAGTATATGAACAACAATATCAAAAAGTACAAAAGGCACAGCATGACCTTTCATCCTCCAACTTTATTACGTTGAAAGCACCATCCTCGACACCTGTGTAATGACTACCTTTTAGAAGTCTACAAGGCATCTTGATATTGTCAGCCAATACCTACAACCAAGGAAACAAAGAAAATGAATACACAGCTTCCAAGTAGGCAACTAGGTACTTGTAAATGGTAAGATCATCAATCTTGACCTCATCAGCACTAAATTCAAAATTTCTTAAACATAACTAGAAGAAACTTAACATTAACTCTTTTATTCTTAAAAGAAACTTAACAATAAGAGCATTACAAAATCAGCTTTTAAGATTGTCCTGACATGGAAATTTCAGAAATTAACCAAAGTTGATTGTAAAGCAAAGGAATTGAATGGAATTTCTGATAAATGGGGTGGCATTTACCAGAGAAAGAAAGCGAATTTAAATGTTCATTCCCAAGAAAATTAATAAATAAAAATAAAATTAAAAATTTAAAAAATGCTAAACAAGTTGAGAATCTAACTATGTAAGACCTACCTTGTGGCTACAACTCCATACAAAAACAAAAAACCCTCTGGGAGAAACAAATCATTATAATCCATTTCTAGCTTAGTTAATCATACCAGATCCTAAGAAGCACCTAATTACAGAAAAACCAAGAAAGGCTTGACTACCACATAATACCAAGGAACAAATCCCAAGGCCCACAACAACTGAGCAACCCTGCCACAATAAGTAAAGTACAGCTAAAATTGTAATGGTTCAAAGCCAATGGTTCCATGCTGCAGGAATTTACTAAGAAGATTAAGAAAAGAAAAGAATGATAAAGAGCGAAGGAAGGCGATCATTTACCACACCACATAACCAATAAAAGTACGGGTGATAAGAGACGGCATTGAAAGAGATAACGGGAAAAAATGACCAAAACCAACTAATGAGAATCTAATAGTTAACCTTGAAAAGCAAAGCACGGTGACGAGAAAGGCCAAGAGTTATGGACCCAATAGGAAATACACTGGTGTGTAGAGATGTCCTCAACTCAGTACTTCTTTCCATCCACCTAGCCAACATGAAATTAGCATCTTTTACAGGCCCACCCATACGTTCCATAACGAGCTCAGCCAGCTTCTGTACCAAAATGGTAACCTCACTGACAGGGTAGTCTAGTGCAATACATTGTGCAATTTGAATTAACTCTTCCAACACAGGATCAATTGTTCGGTTGACTAATAAAACTTCAAAGCCAGAGTTTCCAAGGTTTGTCTCAAGATCTGCAAGTGAAGGCATTTTTCCTTGAATAGCTTCTGTGGACAATCCATGCACATCATAAAAACCATCCACCACTTTGTCTTCGTAGTCAAGCACGTTATATTCCTGGTGATTGACATAACCCAGTAGTCAAGCAAAATAGAAAAATACAAAATTATTTTTCAATAGCAGCACAAGTGTAAAATCCAAAATTAATATTCCAATTGAAGAACAAACATTAAGTCATAACAAATTGGTATAAGTTAACAGCTGCGCAAATTGCAATTTAATTTTCATGTTATGGAAATGCATTCAGCTATCTGGATTGGCATATGAAAGCTAAAAATGAAATAAATACAAATCTATTGAAAGCAAATATTTCATTTCTTCCCCACCCAATTTTTCATGCTTTCAACTAAAGAAAATTGTTGTTAAAAGAAAAAAACTTTAAAAATTGATTAACATTCATGGAAATTGTAATCAATTCTAATATGTGTTTGCATAAGTACGCGAGTCAAAAAAGAAAATTACAAAACTTGTAAAAGATCAAATTTTTAAAAGTGAAACTACTAACAAAGCAAACGTAAAATGGTTTTCTCACCCAATCAATCCCTTGCCAGTGCCTATTGGACACAATTCATTGTGCTAGACAAAATTCTATCCACTACTCTAGCATAAAGTTAAGCAAAATGTTAAGAATTTTTTTCACAATCAACTGCTTCTCAAAATTTGCCGAAAACCAAACCATCTCTAACTCAAGAGTGCAATAAACAAGTTCTAAAATTCCGCCCCAATCTAATAATCGCCCTAATTAACACCAATCCATAGTCAGAGACAGAAATACAAAAATCTAACTACCAATACACAATTCAACTCACAACAAGCAAGAACAAAAGATTACAATAAATTTCAATTTTCATACACAATTCAACGCACAACAAGCAAGAACAAAAGATTACAATAAATTTCAATTTTCCAAAATTCATCAGAACCCACCCAGTAGTGCCTGGCCAAGGCCTCGGAGGCAGCGTCGTCCTTGTCCCTCGCGGAATCCATTCGATGAGTCCCCAAGCTCAAGAGAGTCGCCGCTCGGATTTGATCCTTCTCCGGATCATCGCGACCATCCGAATTCGAAGCGCTGATCGCTAGGGCAAGCTGAACCTGAAATTTCTCTTCAGACGACATGTAATCAGACCGATTCATAGTTGCTGAGAAAGGTATTCCGGTGCCAGTTGCGCTGACGGTGGAAGCCGAAGACGGCGACGGCGAAGACGAAGATGGGCTTGCGGGAGGATAGCCGGAGTTCTGACCGGAAACAGTGCGGTGATCGGAGGCGCATGTCTGTGGCGGCGTGACGGAGGTATTAGAAGTTTCGTTGGATCGACCAGGGTCGTGGTTGCTTCCTATATGAAGCTTCTTGAAAATGTGCTTCATTTCTCTCTCTACTTTCTCTCACTTTCTCACTCTTTCTTTGTCCCTCTACTGTTTTCTCAACATCAAATTCTGCTCTCACCGATTTTCTCTCACTTTCTTTCTCAATTTTCCCTCACTTTCCCTCTCGATTTCCTTCTCTTTCTCTCTAATTTAGTAATTCTCTCTCTCTCTCTCTCTCTCTCTCTCTCCCTTTTCCTTCTCTTCTCGTCTATATGGCTCTGGGTCAGAGAGGAAAGCCAAAGGAGGGAAAACTTAACGCAGTGGTATGTATGTTGGCCGGTCATAAACGGACATGGTTTTCAATCAAATCACAAGAATGCCATGAACCATTTCATACGCGGGGTTGACAAGTTATTACCAAATGAACCACTAACGACACGCCACGTAGGGATTAGTCAACGTTGGAACATACATGTATTGGGTGCTTGTAGGCGCACGTGTTGTGAATCTATCCAAGATTGATTCATACGTGTAATTATTTTATTACACTTGGTGCATGAAACAAATAAAGAATTTCATCACACCATATAAATTTAAAATTTAGTAAAAATGCAAAAATCTTATTTGTTTTTTATATGACTTTCTATTAACCAAATAAAAATAAAATGTTTTCATGTAATTAACATTGTTTGTTTGTACAAATTTAATATTTTTTTTTTTGGTCACTGTAATTTAATCCATGTGCCAGCACTAGGAACATTGCCATGCACTACAAACAACATGTAATATCCAGACGGTGCAATCTGAACCGTGGACGGCCCAATCACACTGACATTGTAAGTGAATTGAGTCACAGTCGAAATTCCAACCAACTTCATCACCACCATTCTCTGATTCATGCCAAAGGAATGAGTGGTAAACGACGGCGCAACGATTCTGACCGATAAAACGTCGACGTTTAAATATCTAGGCACAGTGAAATTAACCCAGAAAGCCTGCCCGTACCTTAAAATTTCATTTCCCACCACTACATTCTTAGGTCTGACAGGCCCGTATTCCACCCTTAGATATGGTGGAGAAAACGCCTCAAGGCTTAAATCTGTCCGGTATTCGACTCCGGTGAAGTTATAGAAGATATGTGGGTTGCTACCGCCGACTAAAACGCGGCCGTCAGGCACTAAAACCGCCGTCGAATGGTACAGTCTCCGCCTCGGTGAAGCCGCCATGACTGTAAACCGGCGATCGGGCTGCGCCGACGGGTGGTAGATGACAGAATTCTGAACTGGGTCCTGCCCGCATTCCCAGCCGGCAGTGCCAAATCCAGCACCGTTGATTATTAAGATGTCTCCGGTTGGTAGAATTACCATATCACCCATTACTCGAGGTATAGGCATGTCTTCCATGATCCAAGTTGGGTTTTGATCAGTCACTTTTAGCCTCCCACATGAGGATATGGCCTGTACGAAGTTTCCTTGTCTCGCAAGCAAATGTGCACCGTTTGGTGCACCACCGCATATCATGATTTCAGCTTCAGTAGTGTCAGCTCTGTTTTCGTCCATTAATGGTAGCAAAACCGATGAGCCTGAGCTCGGATAGTTACGAGGTTCACCACCCGGGATAGAAGGAAATTCCTTAACCACTCGGTTAAGATTGTAATTGAACAATATTGATCTTGTATTAGCGAAAATAAACAAGTTTCCATCTGGTAAAAGGTGTAGAAATGGATAAAGATTGTTTTCGTCGGAATCTCTGGTTTGTCTCAGAAAATCAAGCCTGAATGTACGTCGTTTATTATTATTCTCTCGAGGGTAAAATTCGTAATTAAATTGTCTTCTTCCTCCGAGGATAATTATACGTCCGTCTGGTAATAATTGATTAGTAGCATACCACCTACGTTGAGACAAGTAGTTTGGAAGCTCAATCCAATCGCAATAATCTTCCTCGCAAGGTTTAAAAACACGAACCACATGGTCACCGTCGTTGTAGCCTCCGGTCTGGATGAGTGTTCCATTAGGTAGAACGGAACCAGAAGAGCACCAAGTATCAGTTTGCACCGTGAGTGGTCGGAAAGTGTTGGAGCCGATATCGTAGAGTATGGAGTGAGCAGTGCAATCTATTCGGCTCACCAAGTCGGAAGGGTCATACCGACACCGGCCACCAGGAAGAGAGATGTTAGAGGAGCCAAAGTCGGTGCGGTCAAACATGATGACCTTGTTATCATGTAGAACTTGCATGTGCATGGCGGATATGCCAATGCTGGAATGCAACAGATGCCACTGGCCACGGCGGCTGGAGTAGGTTGGCAGAGTCTGAGAAATAACTAGACGGCTACAAATGGTGTATATTGCTAGATTTAGGGACAAAAAGAAGATGGTATTGATGGTCATTGTGGGAAAGGAGGGCTTTAGGTGATGAAGTTGATGCAGTGAGATTGATGAAAGGAAGGAATGTGAATATAAATACCAGCTCGTTTATTAATATTCTAATCATATATTGGGAAGGGAAGAAAGAGAGTTTATCTTCGCAAGGAGAGATGAATTTGCAGAAAAGCTCAAGAATATGATACTAAATAATCGGAATGCAGTTTTTCCTGAGAAAATGTAGCTCATGCCCTCCGCACGTTCAGAAAATGTGGGGAGATGAGTTAATTTTCTAATCAACAATTTTCCCTGGAATCAAAAGGTTCGGACATGGCATTGGTTGATTTCAGCTATGCCCCTTCTACATCACTTTACTTTTGGGATATCGAACAAAATTCTTTTGCCCCCTATTCAATGTCCATATACACATATACCAGGAGCAGTTTGAATTCCCATTTCAATAAATTAAATACTACAAAGGAGAGCGATGAATTAAAGACAGAAGAGATTAGTTAAACATACTATCAGTACGCAACTCTTTGATTACTAGACAAACAGGTTTACATAATAAATAGAACGCCATCATAAAATATATGCAAAACCCTCTCCCAGAACAAAAAGGAAACAAGAAAATAAAAATCCAAAAGGTATAGTGAACAAGGGGGCTGGCTCCAGAAAATTTACTGGTTCAACCTAATTCCTTTTACCCCTACTATTTCGTCTCCGTCCAACTACCGTCCATCCATCTTCTTCAACCTTGGGCGTTGGCTCAGCCACAGGCATGTTTGTAGGAATCATATTTGACACTGATTGTGGCGCATCAATCATCATTTCAGAAGAATCATTACTAGCCCTGTTACCATCTCTAATATCATTGTTGTCATCCTCACTATCATCGTCATCGTCCTCATCCTCATTCACAACCTGACACCAGTAGGAAGCAATATAAGAGACAAAAGCATATATGCAGCATCATTTCGACTTCTGAATTCTAATGCACTACATCACCAATTATTACTCATGGCTTGAAGAAGGGTTTTCTATCTTGGATACTTGATCAACATCCAATGATCTAAACATCTCCTGTGAACCTCACCAATTCTCTTTCAAGCAATGGATATGGGAAAAGCATGTGGCTATAGGAAATTAAGAACCATAAGATCCATTAGATTTAAATCATGTAGAAACTTTACCTGTCTGACATGAGGATGTGCAACTCTCTTACGACTGGTTTCCCTAAGACTTCCAATAGAACTAAAATTACCATCCAAACATTCTTCATGCATAATCATTAGTTTTTCAGCTACCTGTATCGATCCATAGATATAGTTTAGACACAATAAGTCAATAATCAAATATTGAAAACTGAATCCTAAATAAAGCAAAAGAATATACTAAATAATGTAGAAATCATTCAAATAAATAAATAAATTATTAAAATGCCATGAGCATGGGGATTGTGCTTCATCAAAAATGTTAAAGGGATTGTGATGTGGCCTTACACAATTTTGTTAAGCATAGCCACAAGAATTAACGTCTAGTATTATTACAATCAGTTTTCCTATTTGTAAAGGGTTTCTTCATATCCGGTTTTCCGGATGAGTTTAATTTCCTTGTTCACGGACTGTCTCTTCTCTCTCTTCCCTTTCCTAAGGGGTATGGCATCAACATGATTCTGGTTTTTGCATTTTGCATATATGATAATTGAATCTCATTGCACTCCAAGGACTAGATATGCATTTGAAAGATATGTATGCACAGTTAGACTGTTCTAGAACAGTGTTTTTTAACTTGCAAAGTACTTCTGAGAAGGGGTGATGCATAAATTAATTATATTGCAAAAATCAACAATAGATGCACTCTGAAGACTAGAGTCGCAGCTGAGGACAACTTAAGACAATTAAAATGATACAACTATTCTAGAACCTTAAAAGTTGACTTCTCAACTTGCAAATACTTCTCTAAGTGTGAAGCATATGCTAAATTGCAAACATAAACAATATAACCCAGATGAAAGCAGATAATTTCAAGAGAAATAGCCTTCCTATTATGTCAAATATCAAGCATTTAGTAGAAACCAACGTTTGAAAAGTTTTACTTCATAAGACCTTTCTTTTCTTTTCTTGTTTTTGACGATTTTTTCCATTGTAATCCACTTAGATACTAGTAGGCATATCATAAATCAAAGTTCCAGAAAGATATCAAACTGAAAAGAGAAAAACAGAGAGAAATCATTTGGCCAATCTACTAAACACCCTCGAAATAGAGAAATCAAATATCTTAAAAACATAGTTTTCTAAAACTCCAACAATTGAACCATCAAAGTATCGTAAAGAATAAGACATACCTCCTCAACGCTGCCATCATCGAGGATAGCATTGAAGGCACTTTCAATACCCTCGTCAAGCATGTTTTCTAAATCATCTATATAGAGAGGCTCTGAGGAGGAAAAAAACACGTTTTGATTAGACAATATTTAACAATTTTATTATAATAAAATTCAAGGATATGGTCATAGATTGACAATGCAGCTCATAAAACCTAAATAAACTAAGATTTCAATATAAATTTTCATCCTATTAATTTACAAAATACAAAAACTTCATAATAAAAGCAAAATTATGTTTTTCAGAATAAATTAGAAGATAAACAGGAATTAAAACAAAACAAGAAACAAAACAAAAAGCGCATACAAAAAAGAAATTCACAATTCTTGATTAAAGGTGCCTAATTCTGGATAAATTCCAACTAAATCTCAGCACGATTCTCAGATATCATATGAAGGAAGCAAAAGGAGACAACTTTCAATCAAATTCAGCATCAGGTCTAAATATAGATACAACAAATATTATAATTTCAATACATATAAAACCCAAAGAAAGAAATCTTACTTCTCAAAGAAAACCTTTTTATACTTTTAGTAAATGCGCAATACTTTTCTAGATGTAAATATTATAAACTCACAAAACCGAGTTGAACCGAGTCAAAAGCAGCTTGAGGGGAACAATCAAGTACCTTTAGACTGAGTGAACCAGGAGAAGATATCGGAACCGAGTTGCTCCGCTTTGCTGCGTGAGTCACGCCCACCCCACTCGTTCTCGACGGCCATTCGAAGCGCCGACCACTGTGACAGAACCAGACCAATTCCTTCTCTGAATATGGACTGGGACTCAGCCGATAGCTGCTTTGGAGCTTCCATTTTTTTTTTTTTTTTTTCCCCCTCTCTCTTTCTCCGTCCCTGTTTCTGTGTGCGCGTAAAACCTCAAACCTAAATTTTTTTTTTTCTTTTTGTTTTTTGGACAGCACTTAAAACCTAACTGAAATGAAGCTTTTATGGTGCTAGGAAAAAGAAGTGGTCTGTTTGGTTACGCGAATAGTTACGATCCCACCGTAGATTAAAAGGGTTTTGGAGTATTTATAGGAACAATTATGTGTACTTGTGGCAGGGTCATCAACTTTACAGGGATTTTAATTTGAATAATCTAATTTAAGAAATTTCATTTATGGCCTTATAATTACAAATTATATTCAATCAAATACAGTAAATATAAAAAATAGAATACAAAATTTAATATACAATAATGTTTAATTTACCCTTCCTCAAGGAAATAAATTGATATAAAAAGATAAACCGAAAAAAAAATATATATATATATATATATATATTTTGTAAGACCTTGAATTATGAAGAATATTTTCTTCTATTTTGATTTCCCTTGTCCTCCATCATCATATGATGTCAAATTACTCCCTTACTTAATCATTACTTATCAATTTAACAAATTTGACCAACTACCAACCTATATAATTAATGATTTTAATAACTAAAATTGATAGGGAAAAAAAGAAACATAAACAATTTTCCATTTGGTCAGTTTTATCTTTTAAAACTGTAATTCAAGCATATATACGCTACATATCTCAAGCATTTGACAAAGTTTTTGGTATAGGATGAACTGCTACATGGTTTCCTCAGCAAACTTCATATAATTCATGAAACCTTAAGGCAATGCAAACTTTTAGAGACCAACCCACAGGACAATTATGAAAGCGGCATGCCATCCATATGAACAAAAAAAATGAACTGTTAGAGTGAAACTATGATGTGGCAAATCTACATAATTCCAAAAGTTATGTTGCAGACTAGTAGTCTGTATGTACATTAAATCATCTCCATGACAAGAGATCATCAGGCCTGCAATCCCACCCTGTCCTGTGCTTTTTGAACCCTGTTCATCAATTTGGTTGACTCTTCTGGCAATGGAGCTGGGGTTAGTTCCACTAGATCATCATCCCCATACTCATCCTCATCATTGTCGCTGTCAATCCACCCATGGTAAAATCTACGCTTCCGGATTGGATGACTGTGCTCAGGCAATGGTGAACTGATATCATTTGAAGGAGACTTCTCTAGAGTCTTCTCTAAATTTTCACAGCCAACAGTATTGCTAGACGTTGAGAGACAACCCTTTTCATCTACAAAGAGGGAGCATTTATTCCATAAAGAAAAATGGGAATCAAGACTGTAACATAAAATTAAAATGTGCTTTTCTTATTCAAAATAAACACACGATTGATGAGGTTCTTCTAATCGATTTTGTAGATCATTGGCAACATTTCTTGCAAATCAAGTAGACATAGTCTTAAAAACCATCTTACCATGAGAAGTAGTCCTTGATGCAGTGTACAGAGGATCACTGGTTCGCGATGAAGTGTCCAAAACCTCATGAGTCTGCAGTACTGGATCTGCATCTACTAAGTTAGAGCATGCATGAAGAAGAGTCGAGGGCTCTGGCTCACCAGCTGGAACATTTGTATCATCATTTGCATCCCCTGCCTCAGCTTGTGAAGAATTGTGCTTCAAAAGAGAATAATTAATCTGTAAAACTACTTTCAATTGCATGCAAATGCAGGGTTCTAATAACCAACCAGCACATATATGATTCATGTACAATTCATAATTCAATAAATTAAACAAACTAAAGTTAATTATACAGGTTCAGCCAGATTAGATTTGCGATTTTATAGATACAGAACCATGAGATTATAAAAAGGGGCTATAGAGCAACAAAACAATGTAAGAGAAACTAGTATAGCAAAGGAACCTAGTTCCACTATAGTTTCTCAGACAATTAATGAAGCGCATGGTCCACATTTACAACTGAAGTATAATCCATCTCAGGATATGTGCTGATCTCAATTAGTCGAATTATTAAGTACCATCTATCAGAAACCAAAAAGATTTAAAAAAAAAAAACTCAGCATTGTTTTTAGTGTTAAAACTTCTTCGAGCAAAACCGCATTCTTTTGACATTATTCTAGAAAGTTCAGAGGTATTTTCTTGAGTCCCATTAATTGATTGACTTGGTTGCTTAAAGCGTGTAAAACATCATCGCCAAAAGCTTTGAGAAGTTTCCTTACAGCTAGGTCACAATACTTGCGTTTCCATGTAAAAGTCTCACGCCAGAAAAAAAATATTTACAATATTCTATTAGGAATTCTCATAATTCAAACCTGTTACCCCCAGCTTGGTTTCCAGGAAACTAAGGAAGAAAAAGAAAATGAAAAGTATTCTCACATCTTTATCTATAAATTTGACCTCTAATTTGGACAAAATATGTATTAATTGCACTAAAATATGAGAAATTTGCAATTTGTTTTTTATCCCACTACCTTTTGTAAACAGCAGTTAAAATTTAGTAATATGGGTTATATAAATTAAAATAGATTAAAGAGAAATTTGCAATTCATTTTTTCTTCCACTACCTGTTGTAAACAGCAGATAAAATTAAGTAATATGGGTTATATAAATTAAAATAGATTAAACAGAAACTCGGGAAAAAAAAATTAAAAATAAGAAAATGAAAAAAGAAATTACCCTATGTTCTTCCTCGTTAGCATTTTCATTATCGAGAAGGGTCTCAATAAGAAGCGAGTAAGCTCCTTCTTCAACAAAAACCCAACCGTCATCTCCACCATACACCTGAAACGTGAAAAAAAAAAATATTTAAAAAAAAAAAAAAAAAAACAAACAGTTTTACGTAAAAACAGAGCGAAATAACAAAAACCCACAATTTTAACTTCAATTTAGAGCAAAGTAAGGAAACGTGAGGGACAAGAAAAACCCACATTTAGGAGCTCCTTAACTTTTTGTCGAACTAAAGGGTAGGGAAATCCAAAAGGACGCATAGCATCAAGAGCTGCATCCATACGAGTCTGACCCCTCTGAGAAAATCAAAGAAAAGTGTAAGAGAAAATTGCTAGAGCAGAGACAGAGATCGATAAAAATAAAAAATAAAAAATAAAAAATAAAAATGTGAACGATTAGTAAAAGAAAATAAGCAAAACGAAAATCCAAAGAAAATTTTAGTAGGAAAAAAATGAAAACCCTTCTTCTTCGACTTCCTCTGGGATGCATTTTAGGCCGGGGTTTCAAATCCCTTATTCTCAACCCGAAATCGCCGAGAGAAAACTGTGTGAGTGAGATGGTTTGCTTTACGTTTCTGGGTTTGAACTCTGATCCCAAGTCTCAGTCAGAAGACTCAGGAACAGTTTTCAATGGGCAATTTAGAGTGAATGTCAGAATGTGATTAAGACATGGATGTTGCTTGCATTGCTTCAGTTTCGCCAATGACTCTGCGTCTTCGTACGTGGGTATGTAGAATTGGTTGCATTTTATAAATTGATATTTGAGAAGTAGGGTTACTGAAAAGAAATTTTTAATTAATTTAAACAAATATTTTTAGTTTAATTATTTAATGGTATTTATCATATGCGGTAATGTTGTAATCTGTTGTATTTATTTAAATAAAATAAATATGTACATTACTGGATGACAAGTATTTATTTATTTATTTATTTATTTTGGTTGATCCAATAAACGATTTCGAATTTAAACTAATTTATTTGAAAGTATAATTAATTGATATGGTACCAAGAACAATATATATGTGTATGATAAGAAAAGGTAATTTGGTTGTGTTATATATGTATATATATTTTATTTATCGCTATTATTTGTATTTGTATGTCAATTACTAATTAATATATGACAAGAGTTTACCTTATTTTTATTTGAGGTTTAGATTTAAAAAGTCAAACTTAATTCAAATGCATCAAATTACTAATTAATATGTAATTAAAAATTTCAAAAATCAAAATTAATTCAAATTTATCAAACTACTAATTCATAAGGAATCATAAATTCCATTGAAAATGATAAAAAAAAAAATGGTAAGAGATAGCTTATTGCTTCATATTCACTTGTTTAGTACGCTTATTGAAATAAGAGTAGTACCATAATTTATTGTTTTAAACTTTTTTTTTTTCTTTTCTTTGCAGTACCATAGTTTATTTGAAGTTTGGCTTAAAAAAGGGATCAATAACTATTGATATATATATATATATATATTTTGGGAGAATAGATAATGTTACTCATATCCTCATTTATTGTTTAGTAACTGTAGTTAAAATGTTTTATTATTTATCATTATTTGTAACAATTATTATTTTATATGATAAATTTTAATTTTATAATTTTTTATTTTAAAATATTAAAAATGAATCTTTTAAAAATAATCCTTTAGCATTTTGATTCCACCTGTAATTATTCATTGTGCTAACAAAGAGTATTATTATTATTATTTTTTTTTAAGTTAAAGTGAGAAGTGCATAGTTATCTCTACACAGTGCATGACATGCACCATAGATGTAATTCTCAAATAGCTAAGTGGATTACAAATGATACGCGTCATACACACGACATATTCACTTTGTATATTAGGAAATCGGAGCTGATAAATAATGGAGATTTTTGTTAGAAGAAGTAATGATTTTATCAGGAGTTGTTCAAAGTAATTAAGCTCACAAACTGTACTGCAGGTTTTTAGATGCTTTTTGCAGCTAATTAACAGATTAAAATGTATTGTTTAATTAATTAATCATGTGTTCTCCATTTGAATATATAATTTATCCAACTATCGGCAGACTTATTCTCAAAATATAATACATATACATATACCTTTTTTTTTGATAGAGGAGGTATATATATTGGATTATTATTATTTTTTTTACTCAAGGATTGCAATATTTTAAATTAAACATACCATTACAATATATTCTAGGTTTTCAATCACTTCTCAATTAAACCCTCCTTGCGTTAACATTTCTGTTGCATTGTGCTCGGTTACAAGCGCGACACCCCCCCCCCCCCCCCCCCCCCCCCCCCCCCCCCCCCCCCTCCCCCCTTCTTCATGCATGATATTTGTAGCTTTGATTGTTAACAAGTGAAAATCCAAGAAAGAACTAAGTCTAATTGCAAACTTTCTGATAACACTGAGGATTTTGTTTTGCTAGTAACCCAACAAAGTCTCACTTACATGCATAACAATGGTTTTTCAATTTCTCCCTTTCTTATGTTTTTATTTTTTTAAATTTTTTGTTAAACTCAATTTCTTCATGTTGTAAAAATATATAATCAAACTATATAATATAGACTTCACTTGAGTCTGTTCCATCGTCTTCCAAGAAAAAAAAAAAATATACAAAACAAACGTAGAGATGTGAAAAGAAATTAAAGATAGTGATATTCCCATTCAACGAACAAGGCCATATAATTCCTTTCCTATGGCCATAGCAGTCCAAATAGAACTCCTTCAAAAGGGTTATTCAATAAATAACCTTTGTTAAACACCCCTGTTAGTAGCCAAACTAACCCCATGAAATGGAGGAAGACGAGTAATGATCCAAAAGACGACAAAGGTGCGTTGGCAGCATTGACTATTCATGTATATATATATATGTACCAGCCTTAGGTGGCAAGATCTGTGCACCCTTATAAGGTGCCATGTGGAATTGAATGAAAACAAAGGTTTGAGGACCCAGCATACACGACTCTTTTTAGTGTCACAAACCCCGTTGAAATCAACAAGACAACCTCGTCATCCTTCTTCTCCATGCTTTCTACTTCCTCAGAAGCAGAGCTCCTTTCAAAAAGCTCCTCCAATATCTTATACATGAAAACCATGGCCATAAGCCATATCTTTTATAAATATATATATATATATATATTTCTTTGTAGTATTATAGTTTTTTTTGAAATTTAGCTAAAATGAGAAATCAATAATTAGTTATGGTATTGTCCCAAAATTAAGCACCAATTTTTTTTTTCTTTTGGTAAATCATTTAAGCACAAAATTATACAGAAGGTTTAGATGATTTTTGCAGCTAATTAACAGATTAAAATATAATAATTAATTAATCAGGTATTGTCCATTTAAATATATAATTAATAGGTTTATTGCAATAATAAAACCCATTACAAATTAATATATCTTTATATACAAAATTCAAATTTGAACTTTGGACTGAAATTCTTCCACCTTAAATTGTAATGATTGCACAACAAGTAAATTGGGCGCGGTCGCCTGTCATACTGTAAGCCACCACAACTATACTAGCAGCTGTGTTTTATTTTTTGATACCAAAGGTACAACGTACGGTTTTAATTATCAGACCCATATATTTTATAATATATGTTTAAATTCAACATACGATTTGAACTTATTGAAAACAAAAATGCATTATCTGTACATAGGTATATATATATATATATATATAGATATAGGTGACGCGAATATACATCCTAGGAATTGATAAATTTGATGACTTAGTCTTATGCATTGATGTGCTAATGCCACGTGTGTAATCCATCTCCACCAACACAAATCCCTTTTGTCCACAAAAGCACATTGAAACCAGCAGTTCACCTCAAATTTCGCCAGCTATCCCTCAAAACACTTCCCAAAATGTCGGATTCTTTCTTTGCCACGTATCGCTTTCTCACTGACTACGTGTCCCAACGTTGCATGTTTCATGCACGTATATTTTCTCCTCCATTTTCTTCTCCAACCGCTCACATTTCACATCACGATAATATTATCACCTCCATCACATACATAGTTTTTCCAATCCCATATCTGATCGAATTCCAAGATAAAAAAAAATTATTAAAAAAAAAAAAAAAAAAAGACACACAACAGCCAGGAATTGTCACCTAAAATATGAGCCAAGAGCAGCCACTGAGACCTCAGGACAACGAGCCCATCAAGATTGATGGGGATGTTTTCTCCGACGCAAAGGAAGAGCTGGCGCAGAAGCCGGTAGTGCCTAAGGACGCCGAAATTATGCAGGCAGCCGAGACTGCCTTTCTTGGACACACCGCCAAGGGCGATGCTGCGGCGGCTATGCAGTCGGCGGCAACGAAAAACGAGAATGCCGGTCTGGTGGGTCATGATGATAAGAGCAACATTGCCGACAAAGATATTAGCATCACGGAGACAGATCTTCCGGGTAGGCGTATAATCACCGAGGCGGTTGGCGGACAGGTTCTTTCTGCTATATATATATATATATATATATATATGAATTACCAATTTTATATATACAGTTTTGCTATATAACATGTGCACGTTTTGACTATCAAAAACGTACCTGGTTAATTACATGACTCTTCGTATAACCATATAATCCACTGGTACGTGAGAGTATTTATGCACATGTTTTATTGCAAAATTTTATATATAGTTTCACGCTTTTGTTTTTATTTTTTATTTTTTCCTTAGTCCTTGACTTGTATTGCCTATTTTTATTTTATTTTACTCCTGATTGGGTTTAGGCTGCGAAATCCAATCAAATCTCAAGCAATGTAGATGAAAAGCAAAGGAAAATCCAAAAATTAGTTGAGGTATATATACTAGCCAAGATTTTCTTCATCAATACTTAACAAAAATAAATATTAATATATTATAATTAATATGTAAATTAATACTACTACATATTGTAAATTACTATGTTTGAAATCAAATATTAGTTATGTATTATAATTAGTTTCATCAATGCCTAATTTTTTTAATTAATATATGAAACTACATGTGGTAATTAAATTTAGTTTGTAATACGGTACCCATACTGTACGTGTTATGCCAAAAAAATTAAAAAAATTAAAATAAAATACCCATATGTATGTGTACATGTTTAAATCTTTGATCCATATTACAGTGAAAGAAAGAAAGAACAAAAGAATGGTTATGGTTTTCTCATAAGTGTAAGAGTATTTCCCAAGAGAATCTTTAAATATAGTATTCTCTTTATTTTAAAGAAACAATATTTAAAAAAGAGTTTTAATGAATTCTTTATTTTGATTTTTTAATATAAAATGTTGATTTGACTCTCCAATTGTAGAGAGCCAAAACCATTTTTTATTTTAATATTATATTTATTTAATTGAATATAACATATTTTTCTATATCACTATTATAATATTTAAAAGATAATTCATATAAAAAAGAAAGGTTACAAGTAAAACAACTTAATAGGAAGTTTGTTGGAGAACATTTCAAATTTTACTAGTTATTTTAAAAGATGTTGTTTATTATAAAAAAATATTTTTTTTTACCTTAAAAGAGTTCATTGGGAATGCTTTAAGCTGTCTATTCACGTATATACTCTAGTTTCGCTATGAGCTAATGAGACAACGTAGTTGCCTTGCTTCTTAGTGGATAGGTAGCTTACTACTTATACATGGCTGTGATATTGCATTACATGTGACTCAGTATAAATAGAAAAAACTTTCTATGTCTAGAAATCTTTTAGTCTATAATAGTGGTTTTAAAAATGTTATGAAAACTTGCTATGCCTAGAAATCTTTTAGTCTATAATAGTGGTTTTAAAAAT
Organism: Ziziphus jujuba; assembly: GCF_031755915.1. NCBI lineage: Eukaryota > Viridiplantae > Streptophyta > Magnoliopsida > Rosales > Rhamnaceae > Ziziphus > Ziziphus jujuba. The sequence continues at coordinate 23,236,198 of NC_083388.1, forward strand.
GTTATAGCCAATACAAGTAACTCTTAATTGTATCTCATTTTCAAACAGAGAACTTATAAAACCATGATATATATATATATATATATCTTCAAATTGGCATAATGTATATTGATTTCCACTCCAAAGGAAAAAATAATAATAATAATAAATAAACCCATCTAGAAGAAAAAAAAGCATATAGACAAACAGTGCCTTGCAAAAGAATTTGAATGTGTCGATAAAACTCCACAAAAACCAAAAATAACTAAATTAACATTCTCTTTGGGATGGTTGTAGATAAAAATATAACATAATGCATATAGATACATATATATATATATATATATATGATGTTGTTGATGGGTAGGTGGTTGGACTATTTAGCCAGCGAGTTCCATTGGCACCCCCTTCTACTGCTATTCAACAAGGTGCCAATTCAGGCGGCATCACAATCGGCGAAGCACTCGAAGCTACCGCCATGACCGCAGGCCAGAAACCGGTGGAGTGGAGCGACGCGGCCGCTATCCAAGCGGCTGAAGTTAGAGCAACTGGCCGTACAAACATAGTTCCCGGTGGTGTGGCCGCCGCGGCTCAATCAGCTGCTACTCTCAATGCTCGTGCAACCAGGGACGAGGACAAGACTAAACTCGCCGAGGTTCTTGCGGTAAATATTTGGGGAAAAAAAAGATCAACCTTCTTTTCCATTGGAAAAAAATTTCACTAAAGGAAAAATAAAATAAAATAAAAAAGACTCAGATTTTCTTGGACATTGTTTCAGGGTGCTGCTTCGAGATTACCATCTGATAAACCAGCGACACGGCGAGATGCGGAGGGGGTGACAAGTGCAGAAATGAGGAACGATCCCTATCTCACTACACATCCCACGGGAGTGGCAGCTTCGGTGGCTGCAGCTGCTAGGCTCAATCAGATTAACAACAACAATAACAATAACAACAACAACAACAACAACAACAACAACAACAACAACAATAATACTCAAGCACCAAATCAAGCAGCAGCAGCAGCTTCTACCTAATTGGCTATAACTCTTGTATTTTTGTTTTTATGAGAGATGTTAGAAGAGAGAACTTAAAGAGGAATAAGAAAGAGATAAAGAATTTGAGAAGAAATGGAAAACAAAAGTTTGGGAGTTTAGAATGAAAGTTCATATTGGATTTTATGGTTTGGCTGTACTAATGAGGGTTTTGTATTTATATCTCCTTTGGTTTGTTCTTATGTAATCATCATCGTCATGTGGGCATGAATAAATCGGCCTTCACACTTTTTGTAAAGCTTTTCCTAGTTGCCAACCGACTTCACATTAATTCATTTCTGTAATTCTTCTTTTGATTTCTTTTAATTAATTTATTGTTCTTTTTGTTTTTAGCACATCAAGTGAGTTTCTCAAGGAAATGGAAACTATATATGACTGACAAGGAGAGTAAATATATATTATGTTTAATTCTGGGGACCAATTAGTACATGTATAATGATTACGGGGAAGGGAAGGTCGAATCAGAAGCTCATCACTTAACGTTAATTAGAAGTTGTTCTCAGAACTCTGAAGGCCAAACACAAGAAAATTTAGGAGTTCATTCTTTCTACCCTGTCTGGTTATCAAGCTTAGCGACTTTGTGACGAGATGATGGGGCTATGATAAGCTTTACATTTGGCGTTTCAGAATGATAACACAAGTTAAAACAATCTGTGTGACATTTTTGTGAAACTTCATATGATCAATAGGGGTTATATATCTACGAGCAACCAAAATTCCCAAATATAAACATTAAATTCCTTTTTGTCAAATGTCTTTACAATGAGCGTACCACAATAAAAAAAGAGTTGCAAGAAAGGGTATCCCGCACTTTCAAGTTTCGACCGAGTCTCTACCGTTTTGTAAGTAAAACGTTTATAGAAATGGAAGAAAACTTGAGAACCACACTACTGGTCGTCCTTGCTGGATGGTAAAATCCACAATGCAGTCCTGAACGTTTGATGTCAAAGGATAAAGTTATCTCGCCTGAATTTGGCATAAAAATCATTGAAGGGAACATAGAAACAAGGCTCCCCAACACTGTTGAATTGTATACAGTACTCCTTTTGCACCAAAGAATCAAAATTGCTCAAAAACCCAAAAAATTACCAGCCTGAGGTTAACTGTTTTGAATACAACAAAATTGACAGTTTTCCTATATAATGTACAAACTATAGTAACGTAATCCTAATGGAGGAGAAAATATTCTTCCTCCCCTAAACTTTCTATTAATAACAAGTATCATGGAACCGACTTGGGACTCTGCGTTGTCAAAAAGTACTCTTCCATGTGTTGACTGGATAAGGAGACGTCTAGTGCTAACTCTTTCGTAACAAGTCTGAGTAGTACTCGCACCAGTTCTCTTACTCTTGCTTCCCTGATCAGCAAAAACCACAAGAGAAACGGTAAGCTCGCTCAAACATTCATCAATACATGTCGGGGAGGCATCATGAATCTGTGTTCTTTACATTATTGTTATTTCGTCACTGAAGTTTTTAAGTAATTTCAACACCAAAACTGAAGTTTTTAAGTAATTTCAACACAAAAATTTCAAAATGTGTTCTATTGCTGTGCGTTGTAGAATGCTGTTATTTATTCATTCCAGTGTAAATTCGAAAGTCTTGCTGTACTATTGATGCCCAATCATTTGCAAGAAAATAATGAAAGATCCCAGTGAGGCTTAAACCCAATCTCATGGGATTGAGAACAATAGAATTCTTTCACACAGTCAAATCAGGAGTGGAGGGATAAAGGCAAAATTTGCTTGATAGAAAATATAGAATTAGGCCATCATGCTCACATAAGCCAGTCATTCTTACCTCTTCCAACAACTTGTCGAGAAATATCAAGAATAATTTTCGCATAGTTAATAAATACCTTCAAATAAAAGCTTACTGTTGAATCTATCATAACAGTAAATAAACAAATTGTTATCGATTGTATTTCCCTTTTATACATTTAACTAAAAGATCTACAGCATCATGTAATAGTTCAACCTAACTCTATAAGCTTGACACAGGAACAAAAACTGATCAATTTTATGAACCAATGGACATCTGGAGTTTCAAATCAAAGTTTGTAAGGATTAGCTGATATCTCCACAATATTCTCCTTAATTTTGTTTAGACAATCGTGGTAAATGCAATAATAATGAACAATCCTTATACCAAAAAAATAAATTAAAAAATAAATATTTAACTCACCTTGATATGACAAGCTCACAAAGGCATGGAAACAAAACAAGCAGATGTGACCGCTTCTCACGATTGTTTTCCTTGGCCAGGCCGTCTTTCAAATATGGATGCAAGTGAAGAGCAGATGCTGAGTCTGGATGAATGACCAGACGGCTCAGTTCCTCCAGGACATAGATGAGTTCCTCTACCCTTGCAGCTGGTAGTGGACCTTCACCTGCGGGAACAGTTAAGAAGTTCATGAGTGAACGATCATGAATGTCAAAGTCAGCCCACAAATATGCAAATATTAATAAACGTTATATAATTGATACATACCAGAGTCTCCCTCATCAATCAAAAATCTGTTCAAGATGAATTCGCATCTGGTCATGAGAACCATGATTGAAATTTTGCTAATTTCAGATCTTTCCAAACTCCAACTATTGGCTTTCTCTTCATAGCTGTACACAATACTAGCATATGAAAATTTGATAATGTAAAGATAAGACAAAGAAAACAAGCAGAGGAGATGGGATGCATAATTTCAAATTGTCAAAAATTTTGTTAGCAGCAGAAACATGATGAAACTTTAGCTTGCTTACAAAACAATTCAAAACAGCACCCTTATAGCTCAACTTATTTACAGTACTAACCCTACAAATCCCTAAAAAGCAGTAGACCAAGAATGTTAAAATTAATATGATGAGAGCAATCTCATATATTACCATTAGATTAAGTGCCTTTAGGAAAACCAACAATTAAAATGAAAAAAACAAAAAACGAACTGATACGGTAACAAAAGTTCATATTGTTAAAGTTATCACTATTCCAAAAGCTTAAGACGTCAGGAAGTGATTCCAATTTTTTATAGCAAGCAAACAATAATTATTTTTAATGTGCATCTTAATATTGAAAACCAAAATGTGAATATAGCATGTATGAATTATATGTTACCTGCTCAAGGAAAATAACTTCTGTAAGCAAGCCAAGGAAAATCTTATACAGTGAGAAGGCATAAGTGTTACAGTCTCAACAGGCAAAGAGCAAGTCCGTGATGCACAACGGTCCAAGGTAGACACTAGTCTTAGCAAAATCTGTGAAACCAAAGAAAAATTATTAAACAGAAGTTACAGAGGAAACTTGTGACTAGTTTAATGGTAGAATCACAATATGAGAAGGATCAATACAAAGTCATGAGAAGAAATTGGATTATTGAGGATCAGTTATTCATCCAGATCTTCTAACAAAGATTAAATTACAACGAGACTATATAAGGCTTATCCCGATTCAATCTTGTCTTGCAGTGGGCATTAAGGTAAAAGAAAAAAAAAAAATTTAATAAAGACTAAAGTATTTATAAAATGTTTGAAACAAAGGTTGCCAACATAACAGGCATTAAAGACAGAGGAAAGGATTTGATCAAGTATTAGAACATTTATAAGCTGAAAACATGGATCCACATGTTTGACGTATACCTAAATAGCCAAAGAACAAGAAATGTTGAGAAAGAGAGAGAGAGAGAGAGGAAGGATCATAGCCGCTGCTTTTACTACCGCTACCACACAAAATATGTGTATCAAAATTATCTAATATTTAAAATATGGTTAGAGAGAAATTACATCAGAAGGTGCATCAATTGGCAGCCTCAAAATTTGGTCACCAAGAATGTTTAAAGTCGTAATCTCAAGTGACTCATCAGCCTTTACTGCCACAGCTGAAAGAGAATCAGAAGGAAGGGCCCGCCCACAATAACCCACAAGGAATATTTCATATACATCTGCAACTTCCTTCCAAATACGTGTTCTTGCAGGTTTACTGACATTAGAATCATGTCCAGAGTCCACAGATAATTTGCAGAGATCATCAACAAGAATATGATTGAAGCCTTCAACAGCTAACCTCCAGAGTGCACCATCTGGGCTGTCTCTTCTAGTAGTCATACACCTAAGATAGAGGGTTGATCCTGTCATTAACATATAACAATAACTGCATCCTACAAAAAACCAAGTAAAACTTACAGATGCAGTAACAAGGATGTTAACAAACAGTGTGGCCGCAGTTCTAAGTAGTTTCCAAAAGGCTTAATTCTATTTATCTGAAGTTGTGCATATGCATCATATTACATAGTCAGCTATATTCTCAATCCTTTGATAAGACACCCATAAGCATCAAAACCAATGTTGGGTAACCAGTTTAGCTATAGGATACTGAAAAGGACTTCAAGATTGTTGCTGTATGCATGCTATGATAAATCGAGTCCAAAACGTTTCTCTTATGAGTGTAGTTGCACCATAACAAATTAAGCATCAGATAAAGAGTAATTAGTACCTTCCCAGACTTTGAATAATTTCAGGATATATAATATACTTTTCAATTGCTGGTGCCTGTAAAAAGAGATCTACCAGCAAAGGAACAAGCTTTTCTGCAAACAAATAACTAGGGATGCCTGCTGAAGTTGGAGATGTTATTTCCATTTTGTTTAGGGATTTGGAACCAGTCCCATTCGATCTTTCATACTTCAGGTCAGCATCTGAAAATATAATATATTCTCCTTTATTAGTTTCTAAATGAAATTAGATAAGGAGCAACCGAGCCATTATTCATACCTTGATTTTGGTCAATAGCGCTGGCTTGCACTGCTTCATCTTCCTCATCTTGTGAGGGGGAGTCAGATCTTGGTAAATATTTCAAAAAATCCCGAAGAAGAATTAGCCACATGGATGAAAGGTGATCAGCTGGACGTAACAATGGTAAAATCTCCAGTATTGTACGTAAAACAGGAGGAACGTGTCCCTAGAGAAAAAAGATAATAAATTACATAGAACAAAATGTCATTTAGAAGAGAATTAATTGTAAGTGTTGTTAAGTTGCCCTAGTTTTTGTTACCAATAGAAAAATGACTATCTCAAAGAAGATGGTCATAGGAACATGGAAAGCTTCTTCTGTTATTAAGCCCATAGCAATGTAGAGTAAGAGATGGCTAGATGGCTATGTAAAAGTCAATATGGGTCAACCTCCCCCACCCACCGCCGCCCCCCGCCCCCCCCCCCCAAAAAAAAAGTAAATTGTCATGATTAACTTTAGTTTCGCATTTATAATCTCTTGATGTTGCTGGTTTTCTCAAAGGAAAATCATAAATGAGCATGAAGAATTGTCAAACAGACCTAAGGGGCTTCTTTCAGCCATCAGAAACATTTAAAACTTTTTCTCTTCCTTGCAACAACTCTCTCAAACAATTACCACGTACAAAATTTTGACATCAAAAGTTGACTTACAAATTCAGTTTCAAAGTTATCACTATCCACTATGGCTTGCTTGACAGCCAAATTTATGATCCCAAGCAACATTGTATACAATTGATTGTCAAACATCCTCTGTGCTTGAACATATAGTTCCCCTGTCAAAGTTTGAATAGGTTGTCAACACATAAGCATGCAAATAAATGTTTCCCTGGCTGGGAGGCAATACTGCAGAAATAACAGAATTGGAAATTTCTTCTAATCTTCCTTGTAAATTGAAGACCAAAGCACAAGGTAAATGTCAGTCATAGGTATTAACTCGATATTTCCTTGTATTCATGCATGTATACATAAAACTACACATAATTCAATCCTTGGTTATTAAAAATTACCAAGACCGTGTAAAATCTCCTGCTTCACCTTGCTAGCTGCATTACCACAATAGTTTGTTGACTTTTGAAGAACAAACTCATAAATATCAAGCACCGATGTAAGGTAAGGCATTGGTACATTTCCCTGTGCAACACAATCTGTTCAGCGCTAGAACAGTAATTTAAATAGTGCTTCTCAACAGCATTCTAGGCATTAATTTAATGTCAAGCGATCTATTTCACAAAAGTAACTACCTTTGAAGAATGGGAAAGAACAGTTGTCTGTAAGCAATTTATTGCTGCAAGAGAAACCTCTTTGCTACCATTAAGAATACTATTTTTCACAAACAGAAGCAATGATTCCCATCCTGCAGAAATGAATATCATACCTTATTTGTAGAACAAACTGAAAAGCAAAAAAAGTAATAAAGCCAGATACATCAAGATCCTTTGATCGACATACCTGACCAAAAGTTGGTCAAGCTTCTGAGAAATGGAAAGAAAGAACGTAAAATACGAGCTATTCCACCAAGAACAAGAACAAGTGTTTCATCCCACTGTTTCTGAGCTGTGTTGCGACTGATTTTTGCAACAAATAAAAAAAATTAATATTATTCATAGAAAAGCAAGCGGAAGGAGAACCAAACCTATTATGATCTAGCAATCACAAATCAAATAAAATAAATGAAGAAAGAATTAATCTACATGAACCAGAAAAAATGGAGTTCAGTATGGGATTATAAAACCAGTTAACATAAGAACTTTGTATAAACAAGGAGAAAAGAGTAGGTGAGATCAAGACTAGACAATCTATACTATATATACCTATGATGTATGAGCATGTGAACTGCTTTTCCACCTCTAGTTCCAAGTTCTTTCCCTTGCCATTCGTCTTTTGATGAAGTTGCAGCCTAAAATTGAAGCATCCAAGTTATAATACATGAAAGAAAATGCTTCTAATTCATGTTCTAAAACCACTTTAACTAACCATGTGAGAAGCACGATCTAGTGTAGGGAAAACATAATTCCAAAGGCAATCCTCCCACATGCTTTTTGAGAGTTTCTGCCCATGACTTCCCAGAGTCTGAAAAAGAGTCCTGACTGCTGAATTTCTGACCTGAAATATTAGGTTCAGCTATGATGACAATGGCTTACACAGGTACTTCATATTCATGAGAAGGCTTTTATATATTATGCATCATGGAAATCTATGATCAAAACAACTCATCCCACCTCTGGCCTCTCATCAGCTCCAAGATTCTGAAGCAATGAAAAAACAGAGAAAAGCAACTTGTCACGATCAATGACATTTATCAAACGCACTTGGTCCAAAACACTACGTGTTTGCTCTTCTGGCTTTTGACCATCCATTTCCTTTTCCGTGCGCTTAAGCCCTTTTGCAATAAAGTCAGTTGTAGTCCATAAAAGGCCTATAGCTGTCAAACTTATATTCAGCTCTGTTTTCTGGGAACTGTATGCTCCAGTCACATCTACACATCTGCAAAGTTCAAATTCATCACTGGAATAACTCCAAAAAGTGTTTAAAGTGGAAATCACAATCATCCATGTTGCAATAACCAACACTGAGTCTACACAAACATTTATCAGTTAATATTTTATCTACAAGATCCATGTGGCATATATGCGGGATTGGAGGAAATAATGTCTAGAATATTCATAAAGCGTAGGTAAGATCACTACATCAGATGAATGTCACAATCGCATAAAGGAAAATATCAAGATTATTTATTTGCAAAAGAAGAGTAGTCCTTGAAACCAGTTTCAATAATTTCAATTTCCAATGTAAATGTCAACAATCCCGCACTATTTCTACAAATGTTGTAATTTTTTTTGGTAATAATCTGTAAATGTTGTATTGATCTTACACATGAAGGCAGTCTGCAGGAATAGTGGAAAGTCCATCATTCATAATCACACGTAGGCTCTACAAGAAAAATTGCAAATTCAATTGAATATATAGAAGTGAAAATATTTATTTAGGAATACAATAGAAAAACTAACGAGATAGCATTGTTAATGAAACACCTCATACCAAGTAAAGAAAAGGAAAGTAAACATTATAAATTAGGCATCAGCCACATTACATTACTAGCATTCAGAAATTCACAACACAGTATTGATGAAAATGCTTGCGTGGGTATAATTTTAGAAATGCAATAGCATCAATAAAGTAGAAACTAATAGCTACATTTGCCAAGTTCAGTGATACTAATAAACATAAATTATAAGATCAACAAGCTATAGCCAAAAGGTTTCAAAAGCTATAGAAAGTTATAAAGCTTCATGGTTAGCTGGAAACCAGAAGATAACGTTTAAAATATATTCTTAGTCAATTAAAAGAAGTTGTGCTTATATAGCAAATGGGCACAGAAAATTAACTTCTAGGATACTTTATGTTCTGCTTACCTTTCTATTTTCCATGTAAAGGAAATTTCAAATCACAAATGAAAATAACTCACTAAAGAAGAAAATCCATGCAGGATAACAAATTTTTTGTAACTTCTATCTTATGGAAGGCAATTGAATGCAAAAGCATAAAGAAAATGCCAGCAACGCATGTTCAAACTGCATGCATGAGTATCTCTAAGATCTCTTTCTAACCTGGAAGCCCAAGGTGACAATTTCCTTCTCTGAAGCATCAGCCACAGACCTTAAGAAGAGAAGAAATTGTAGAGGACCAATAAAAATGTACTGTAAACAGAACAAAGAATTTGGAGCAAGAAATTTATGTTAAAGGCAAACCTCAACATTTCAAGAATATCAGGCCAACTGTAGTGTAACTTTTCTCCATGCCTCTGAAGGAAAGTTAGTAAATTTAGCAAAAATGGGAACAGACTGAGAGTCCAGACAAATAAATAAGAGAACAATTTGAAACAGCCCTCAGTAATCACATGTTACCTCTAAAACATGAAGAAGAATTTTCAACGATCCAGCACGTACATCAATGCTTTGAGTAGATAAATAAAGAACCCGCAATGGAGATATGGCAGCACATTCAAGTGATCCTATTTCTGAAAGCCCGGTTTCCACCTAAAGAAAGAATAAGTGTCAATGTAAAGCATTGTTAATTCCTAATTCACAAGAATAGATACTTTAAGCAACCATAAGGAGGCCAAAGTTTCTCACATTCTGAGATGTCTCATGGGATCTAGTTGTCATATCATCCTGGAATTGATCTGAATCTAAAACAGCACATATTGACCGGTCTAGTGCATCCAGGGCCATATTTCTTAAATGCTGGTTAGGTTTGTCTGCAAGCTGTATAGTGTTCTAAATTGTCAAGGGGAATGTAGATGATGCAAGAACCATACAACATAAGGAGATATAACTGTGATCACCTCAAGAAAGTGGCCAATAACTTGATCCCACAATGGCTCCACTCCTGTACCATTGTAGACATATTGAGAATGAAAATTATTTATTTTTCCAGGAAAAAAAGAAAAAGAAAAAGAAAAAAAACTCAAACAATAAATTTTAGCACATTCACAGAAATTACATACTGTGAAGATTATTGACCAGTATGCAAATCATACGTTCCACCGAAAACATGATACTTCCAAATTTTTGACTTGATGCTGGTCCAGAACCACTTAGAGTCCCAGAAATACATTGTTCTGAAAGCTGGCGCAATGCAGACAGAAGGGATTTTACTGCAGATATGTGCATTAGTGCCGAGCTCTCAAACAGCTTTCAAACAGAGAAAAGCACCAGATTAGAACATGCAGTATCAAGAATTTTCAGAAATATAAACGTTTAATCAACATATCAAACAGCAAGTTGCATGGTTTACCTGAGAATTTAAAGATGAAAGAATACTGAAATCACTGTATTGACCAGATGATTCCCTTGTAAGCTTTGGGACAGCTGTTGTGACCTCCTGTCAAGAGAAAAGTAATATACTTCAAAGATTATGATGGTTATAATAAAGCCTGCCAAACTGAAACATCCTTGAATGGTAGAAAGGGACAAAATATACCCACAGATTAATTGCATATAAAGATGTAATGCATGTTTCATATGGTGCAAGACCAGCATGATTGTATTGGCTGATGAATCTATTGCCAAGTCATATGATTTCTCAAAATATAAACTCCTCCTAAAGCATATATATCGCAATTTTGAACTGCAAGATGTTGCACTGCATTTCCAAAATTACCTGTGTGGTGGCATGTGGTGAATGGATTGCTCGGTCTAGAGCTGCTAGAGTTTCCAAGACCTAGAATGTTTACCAAAAAGAATCAGGATGTGAATTCTGGGATTTGGAATGAATACAAAATTACTTGACATACCAAAACCCAGGATGGACCCAACACGTTATGGAGTCGATGAGCAATGTTGAACAGAGTTCTTAAAGCCTGAGTTGCAAAAACAAATAAAACCAAATAGATAAATAGTCAACCAAGATAATTAGCAAGACTAACATTCCACATGATATTAAAGCAGAAGAAGATAAAACCAAGGATGGAATATAACATAAGAATAGGGCCAAGACAAATACCTGCACATTCTTGGGAGTAAGGACAATGGTTTCCCTTTGGTCGCCTAATGATTCAGAGCGTCTTGGACCAGGAGATTGTAAAGCACTGCTGAAATCTCAATTTAAACCAAGAACTTCAACATTATCAGGTGGCTGACTAATACCAGAGTATGTATGAGTTCAATTCATAAACGGAATGTTAAAAAAAAATAAAAAAAATAAAAAAAATAAAAAAAAATAAAACCTGTTCTAAACGGAATTGAGTTCAGTTATCTAATTTGCTACTCAACACCCTGCTTTCTTATAGTGATATCATAAACAGAAAACATATAAAAAAGTCTTTGTCTTCAACCATTAACAAAAACATGCTGAAATTGAAATTAATACGGCTACCACAGTTCTCTTACGAAAACAATTGACTATAAAGTGAAAATCATGGTACATATCCTACAAGATTTAGCATTTTTAAGGAAACTACACATTAAATAAAGTCAGTAATAGACTTCAACCACAATGAGAAAAAAACTGAAGAAACCAACAGAACTAAGAAAATAATACGCTTTTAATAGACTTCAACCACAACGAGAAAAAAAACAGAAGAAACCAACAGAACTAAGAAAATATTACACTTCTTTTTTTTTCTTTCTTTCTTTTGACAGATAAATGAGGCATATATTAGACAAAACGGAGATGGAAAGAGTATGCATTACGAAAGACAAAACCAAGGAGGTGGAAACAGAATGCATTACAGAATCTACTGAATACAATTTTGAAGGTCCGAAAGAAGAAAATATATATTAAGACAACCAATTTTGAGGCTGCAGAAATTTTCATGGACTATTGCCATTTGTAGAGATCGTAAATATGAGAATTGATCAGGGATATTGCAACTTAGTACCTCCTTCTTTCTGCTTCATTCGGAAAATTGATCGTAAATTTGCAAAGAGATGCTAGAAAGGAGTTTAAAGGTTCTACAGCTCGAAGAACTCCACACGCCTGTGGATTCAGTATGCAATCACATGACAGAATAAGAAAATTATTTATGCAAAAAAAAAAAAAAAAAAAAAAGATGCGGATAATACTGCCATTGATAAATAAACCAGAATCCATCACTTAGAAGGATCTTTTGTTTAATTTTGCAAGGGATATAAGGCAATAAAATGTGCTGAAATTGTGGCCATGACTCTATGCAGAGTCAATAAGACAAAACTACAGCTACCTGAGTGAATGCCTGATATCCCTTCAGTATTTCCAACACGATTGCCTCTCCTTGTGACCTTCCCAAGTAAACTCACGTTAGATGCAAAAAATCATTTGTCCAAGAACACTACCGTACAAGGAGTGAAGCTCACAAACCTTGACAAAATAAGAGATAGGGCATCTAGTATGGTCAACCACACTGAATCAACCATCGAAAGGCAGAGAAGAGCAGTTTTCCCAGTACATTTTGCAGGCGGATCATAATCACATTTGGGAGATTCAAGCTGATAAGTAATATATGCATGCAATCAGATGACTCTTACCTAATAAGATTGTGAAAGAGAATTTATTGAAAGAAGAACAAATACCTCACCAACATCCATCGCTTCATCTGTCAACGTGGCTACCGTAAAGACAACACCCAACAAACCTTCAACAGCCAGAGTTATCGCATGAGCTTCACTGGCAACTAAAACTGCAGCATTGGATGCATCATTATCAAGGCTCCACTCAACCCCTGCAGGAACAATATGTGGTTATCTTCTATGCAGTCTTAACTACAATACATAAAATGATTTAAGGTTAACCCATGATTCTCAGAACTACAATATAATCCTAGGAATATGTATTTGTCATCAATTCTTCTACATCAGCAAGTTGGAGAAGAATATTTTTTTAACCATCTTAACACTACAAAATAGTAAGAAATATATGTGGTCTTCATTCACCTTTAGCTTTGCTACTGAACATCCCTGCAACAGCAGCCAGGCTCTCCTCACTGGTCTCTTGAACCTATAGTTTCAAAACTTGGTTTGGTCAAAGGAATTAAATGCTCTGTGCAAACAATCTAAGTAATAAATTTTTAAATTTCTCCACATTTAATTGTTCCCAGCAGTTAAACTAGCAAAAAGATCAATCACCATATGCATAACAAAAAGCATGATGTTTACAAAATTATTAGCTATCTAACTGCCAAAAGCAGCAAAGGCTTACAATAATAGAACAAGAAGAAGGTTCGGCAAGTTTCAAACCAGTAGCATTACTAATCACTCCATCAGAATCTAAAAATGCAGTTTCCTTGAGTAAAACTCCTAGCGGAAAATAATGTGAAGGGCAGAAACCAAAAAGATGACTAAAACAAAAAACAATTATTAAAATACATGGATCGAAGCAAAAGTTAAGACATCTCTTAATCGATCTTCCTCAAAACACAAGAATATTACATACCACACAAATTCAAGCCTACATTTTCTGAAGACAAACTAACAAACTGCAATATGAATTTATCATGAACCAAAAACTAAACAATATTTCTTGGGGAAAGAAATAAAATTCTATATATATATATATATATATAATAAAATCTGCAATAAAATCTTACATGTACACAAGAAACAACTCTAGCGAGAGCTTTAACCATGCCTTCAACAACATTAGTGTTCTTGGGATTCCTACAAAACCAATATTGAATAATCTAAATATTTCCCCTTTAATTAACAACAATATTTTGCTTACATATACAATAAACAATTAACCAATTTTTAAATTTCATATCAATGTGATTCATGATTAACAAGGGCATTTAATACGACATTGCCATTCATTGGACCATCAAGGTGCAATCAACAATTGAATCATAAAATCTAAACAAGCACCCAGCAAAATAATGCACTCTCACTTGATGAAGAATATGAAAAAAAAAACCTCCCCCACCCCCCAAAAATCATCAATTGATGATTTTGAGCAAAAACTCATATATCAGAACATGGTATACACAGTTCAGAGAGAATACTGTTAAAACGAGCTACAAAGCCATAGGATAAGATGCTTTGTTCACCCAATACATATTATCAGTTAGAAATAGACGAATATGCAAACCCCATCCAGGGAAGCACATCACTTGGCCAAGCTATAGTGGAAATTATTCATAACTTTATCCTGAAAGATCAGATGTACAACTGCAACTTCAACCAATGTTAAGCTCAATCAATCAAATAATACAATGCTAACAGCTTTTCCTTCCCAGACCAATTACCAACCAAAGAAAATAGCACGAATACAATGGTGGACCAACACAGTTAAAGAGTTGTAAGCCACATCAACTACAGCCGAGAGAACATGATCTACAATGGTATATTCTGTTTTGTTTAGTTCTGGAAACCTCTGAAATAGAACAAATAAATTACAAACAACGCATATAATATAAGGGTTATATCATCCTGTTTTATATCCAGTGGGCCTAATATTGACACTTGGTGAAGTTGATTACCATTTTTAGAGGAGGGTATCAAAGATAAAGTACAAAAATATATAATAGACTTCTTATCCATTTTTCCAAAGAATAGAATATAAAAAACATAAAATTTAAACCACCTCCAGTGAGCTTACATGTCAAAGTTCTGAAAAAGGATCCTCAATGTCCTTGCCTCCACACAAAAACCCTGTTAAATTCCACTTTTTCTAATTATTTTAAGATTTACAGAGTCCCAAAAAACCAAAAACAAAAGAGAAGAACAAAACACTCGGTATTTCAAATATAATACATAAGTAAAGAATGTGCTCTACTTCCAAACCTACCCTTAAGATTTCAAGAACAAGAATGCGATGCCACAATGGAAGGTCAAGAAAAATAACCTTCAATAACATACTGAGGAAAACCTGCATTTACAAAACCAAAAAAGAAGAAAAAATATTGAATTAACTGTTGCAGATTCAGGTACCAAGAAACAATTTCTTAAGCAAAGAAAAACCAGAAAACCAAACTTTCAGTTCATTCATGACCTCAGAAACAGTTGAGAACATAGAATGTTGTCTTAGAAGAAGTCTAAAGTGCTAAAACATGAAAGGATGAAGAAATTTGTCCATGGATGAGAAGGAAGACAAGGGGAAAAATAGTGTGGAAGGCAGCGTGTAGCAATGCAAGTACATTTGGTTCCCGACTTTTGACAAAGGTGGAAATCAGGAAAAACATGTGAGTGTAATAGAAAATTTTTCCATTTAAGGTTCTATGGAGAATATTTCTTTTTAATATCCAAGGTATGTATGGGGTAGGACCCCCAGTCCCCAATCAGTCTACTTCCAGTCTGGTGATGAATCAGGATTTCATGCATAGACAATTACAGGGATTTACAAAATGCTGGTTTTATAGCTGGGAGACTGGCAAATCCAACCAATTCATTTCATCCATGATGAAAGAGATACTATATAAATAAGAATGCATTAAATTATCTTAAAGTCTATCAATATGCCATTTCCTTGGTAAAACAATCATATGTAGAACGCACCTCACATTCAGTGATAAGGGATGAACTGTAAAGCCTGATAATATGAGCAACTGACCGCAAAACCAAGCGACGAAAAGAAGGCTCTCCTGCTTCTCCTTCAACCTGAATCAACACAAATGCCTACAGTAAAAGTTCTTCTCAAGTTGAGATAGCATAAAAAGCCCCAGAT
This sequence comes from Ziziphus jujuba, assembly GCF_031755915.1. NCBI lineage: Eukaryota > Viridiplantae > Streptophyta > Magnoliopsida > Rosales > Rhamnaceae > Ziziphus > Ziziphus jujuba. The sequence goes on from NC_083388.1 coordinate 23,252,145, forward strand.
GAACCTAAAGGTTTATCACTATACATGTTTCCAGATAGAAGTTACCTCAGCATTGGTACGAATTGAAGTCATTAGAAGTGAACATATCTGGTGTCGCAGAATCTGTTTAATTTTAATGGAATCTGTTTAATTTTAATGCAATCTTTTAACAAAAAACAGTTTTACTAGCAAGCTTAAGCATAAGAGACGAACAAATATGCATATACAGCGCTTTGTTATAATCACCTGCTCATATGGAATCAGCGTTCTGAAAACAGCCACATAGTTTGACAAAATAAACCTGTAGGGGCAAACATCGACTCGCAATCAAGATAACAGTAAGTACATTATAACTAACTATAAAAGAATAGTAAATATTCTTTAAAACTATAAAAATGCAATGAACCCAAGACCTCCTAAAGGGCTAATCTACAGCGACTGGGTTCCTTGGGGCCTTGTAATCTATATAAACATGTGAAACTCAACAAATCACTATGCAACTATCACAGCTCCCCTGATCACATCCTGGCACCCTGACCAAGGAAAGAGTCACTATCACAATCAAACCAATACTTGCTTTTGGCAGCCTCACTATGCCTCATATAACTTCAAGCCAACCTAAAACGTTCAAACCTATGGTATCAACTAGGTAGATTACCTTGCTTATAAACCACCTACCAATAACATATAAAACATAGCATGTATAAACGATTAGAGAAAATAACTTGATCAGCTATATATTCATGGAACTCTTTAAAACACATACAAAAGGAGCATAGAAACTTAAAGGTAGATAAATCTTACTCAAGTATATCAAGTACAAAGGGTCGCTGAAGAGAATTAACTCGTAACCAAATTCCCTATAGGATAAAGGTAAAAGTATCATTGCCGGTTAAAAAAGTCCGTTCGTATAATGTTATATGACTAATGTTTAAATTGGAAGATAGAAAATAATAGAACCAGATAAAAAATTTCCAAAAACACCCCAATAAGTTATAAACAAATGTAGAAAATCAATTAAGTGACAGATCATAATAGTTCCAATCAGCACATACTGATCCACCTGCAGCAAGGGCTGTCAGGTCTTCGAGCAGACGAAGCCCAAGCTTTCCAACTTTAGTTAGGGACTCTCTCATCAATGCTGACCCTCCAGAAATAGACTCAAGCTCCAATGACCTGTTAATGTTTTGATTTTTTTCATATGAATGTGGAATTGTCAAATACTCTAAATGAAATAAGTAGATCTACGCTAATAAGATGAACATAGAGACACACAAAATACACACCAATTGCACATACACACAATAGTTACCAAAAGGTAAGTGATAGAAATAATAGGAATGCATAGATTGCAATGTTCACAGAAATTACATACTCTGAAAGATTGATGCTGCGACTGATATCACCAGGAACTGAACTAGTCCGAGAGATGTAACTTCCGGAACCAAACTTGCCAGCAGGCAGAGACTCAGCAGAAACTACATGACCAAAAATTAAAGCCACTGCTTGTCTGAAGGTAGCTGCAGCAGTACTGGAAAACTTCCACATTAAAAGAGGGTTCCAGATGGAAAAAAAGGTAACATCACTATATGTAAAGCAGATAACAAAGATAGAAGCACTTATAGAGAAGGAAAAAAAAAAAAAAAAGGCGAAGTCAGGAAAGAACATGAATAACTAATAAATAATACTTTTAGAGAAAAAAATAACCTACTTCCGCACACTGTCAGAGGATCGATTGTTTTCAAGAAGCCGAAGACAGATACCAAGAGCTTGAGCCATGCTGTCCTGTGAATTATAAATCAGTCAAGGAACAAAAGTTCCTTAAGATACTCCACCAAAACCCAGAAGTAAGATGAATAAAATTTATGCCAAGTTATCATCAATTTAAAAAGCTTAAAACTGTTAGAAAGTGGATTGTAAACCCAAACATTACATACTTGAAAATTAAAAAAGTGGAATATTATGACATATAGTATTGGATGCAACCAAACTTTGCTTATCATACAGCACCCAGAAATATTTTTTTCACAAACAGTTCCCATTTGTTCACTGATATGATACATTTAAACAATGGCAGTCTACTTAACATAGCAAGCAACTAAACTGATTAACTAAATTATCATAACAAGTCAGTCAATGCATAACCAATGAAGCTTGTTTTCATGCAATGTCAACATTAAAGTGCTAGACACTGATACTTAGCTCACAAAACCATTAAACAACGACTAAAATTTGAAGGCTAGTAAAATGGAATTTCAATAAAAATTAAACTAAAAGTATCACTCTGACAGGCCTGCTTTTCAGTAACTTAGATATGTTGCAAATTTAATAGGGTATAAAACACATAATAATATGCCTACATGATATGCCAATGAAATCTAATACCATTATACCAGCCCACTTTAATTCCTGCATAGTTATATCAGGAGTATCATGCAGCAGATACACTTATGTAAGATGATTCTTAAATCCAAAAGATCAAAAGGCTAAGAGCAAATTCTATAAAACGGATAACCTACCATAACAGAGAATCAACAATAATTTGTCTTTTTGGTAGGCTAAGTAATCAAATAGCTAAATGTCAAGTTGCATGTGGCTAATTTTAAACACGCTAATTGGTCATTGTTAGACAAGATATACATGAAGTAATAAGATCGTGTAAATATCAAAAAATATAGCTTTCTTTTGCAAAGAATTTAAACTAACATCTAATCAAAAAGAGTAACTAAAACTACGTTTTCAGAATCCTCCATACTGATAAATCTGATTTTATTATTAAAGAAATTTTCTATAAAAAGAAAAGGAAAAAAAAAAAAAAAGAAGAAAAAAAGAAAGGATCTTCATGGAGCTTATTAACTACCACATTGTTATCAATATACAATCCTTATAATTCCAAATCATTCCGATAAATTCCATTTTGTATAAGCTATAATGACAATATTCAATCCTAATTTTTACTAGTGCTTTCCCTATGTAACCAGATATCTAGGTTTCAAACTTGAATTACAAGCTCACCATGAATGCATCAGATTTGTTTCCCATTAATTTGATTCAAAAAGCTTGGCAGGCTTAATCTACCTTATGAATTTTTTTTTTCTTTACTATTTTCCAACTTATGAAAATGCACATTAAGCCCCACACCAGCCGTAACAAATATTGTCAACCAATAAGACAGCCTGTGAAAGCATGAAGTACGTTAAAATTATATTAATCATTGATTACCTCATTTTCAGGATGTAAACGTGACTGTAGTATTATTAATATTGTCTGAAGTGTCTTGAGTTGAACAATCTCATCAGCCATTTCAGCATGCTGCAGGAAGTAGAGAAAGGATGTAAGAATTTAATTAATTGGTACAGCACAATGAAACACACTGTAACTTGCTTTGTAAAATATGAAATCATAAAATGCCCAGCATGGAGGTCCCTCTGTTTATCTTAATTTTTTTTCTTTTTTTCCATTTTCCTAAGTAGGAAAAAACTACATAGTAGAATTAGATCACACTGAATTGAGAGATCTAACCAGCCTTAGTGTCATAATTTAAGCAAAGAAATGAAGAAGTATACAGAATGCAGGCAGCAGGATAGAATTAAAATCAGCAATAATATTTAAAGAACCATATATTAAATACCATATATTAAATATAATTAGCCAATAACAGCTGATGGAAAAGTTCCAACAGAAGGCAGTGATCTTATAATCATCAGTTATCATAATTAAAAACAAGAAGACTTTAAGAAACCAACTCCCAGAAATTCCTTCTGAACCATGTTAATGAGGTAATCAAAACAAGGCCAAAATCAGCATCAACAAGAACCATATACTATATCTAATAAGCCAAAGTGACACTGTAATTACAAGTGATCTGTATGGAAAATTCAAGGAGACTTGATGAAACCAACTCCTAGAAATTCCTTCTGAACTGTGGTGATAACTGATAAGGTGATCAAAGCAAGGCAAAGCAATTGCAACAAGATTAGGCCAAAATGAGCCTTGGGACGCTGCAATGACTTTAAGAAAACCTTCACATCCACTAGCCAAGCAGCTTCAACATTTTTGCAGGTATAGATAAGCTTCATATTGGGTCTATAGCAGACCAAAGCCTTGGAATGCTAATCCTCAGATTGACCCACAAAAAGAACTCCAAGTTTTAGATCCTGACCAGCAGACCAATCATTTATTTGTGAATTATGCACAGTACATGAAGTTGTTTATTTGCTTTCCATTATATTTAAACTATGCCCTCATCTTTAAATCTTTCAAACTGAAAAATGCAGCAAACCAATTTTTTTTTTTTTTTTTTTTGTTTGCACTATTAGTGTGAAACAAAGACACTTAATACCATGACACTTAATACCATACAGATGCCTAGTTAATGACACACTTCCTAATAACGAACAATGGAAAATTCAAGCAAAAATTTTAGCTTGCCACCTCACATGACAGAGCATTCTAATTGAGACCTTATATAACACAAAACCAAAAGGCCAAAAAATTAAAATAATTAAAATAAAACATAACTGTTGTATCAATGTTAATTATTAGTACATTCTTACATCTTTCAGTGTAGATAGAATCTCTTTTAAAGCTGATGGAGCAACTGCGTCATGAGATATTAGCTTTTGCAAACACGACAGTCCCAGAACACTCAGCTTGACAGTTCTGACCTCACAAGCCATCAAAAATATTCTGAGTATATCCTCATTATTTGCAATCTCACTGGGACTTGACAACATACGAAGCTGCAAAACCACATGAAAAAGCATTCAAATTCCAAGTCCATGTCCTATCAAATCAAACCGATTAACAGTTACATTGATTCCTCTGTTGCACTCCCTCCGCAATAAAGAATGTATATGTGAAAGTAACGTCTACAATTCCCAAACGAAACTAGGTACAGAACTATATAGGAATCAAATCAACTTAAAACTATGAAAAATATAACATTTAATCCACTGGTTCGACTTTGCTTGTTTGCTGACAAATATAAAAACAAAGTGATTCGCAATAAAGTGAGCTAAATTAATCGCACTTGTGCACTAACACCTCAAAATTGATCGCGTTTGGTATTTTTTTCAGCATCTCCGCAAGCAAAGAGAACATTCAACTCCAAAACAACTCAAAAACACCATTTCCGCAAGACGACATTTATTTTCTAAACTATTGCCTCCGTGTTTCAAAATATCAACTCACCGAGCAATTTACTTTGCCACTCTCAGTTCAGTTATAATCACACACTCTCACCAATTGAGGAACACGCATATCTATATAAAACACACAAGCATATATACATATATAATTTTATATATGTGCAGAAATGTATAAGATGAAGTATGACCTTCAAGATAGCATGTTCGGCTCCGTCCTTGACAGCAGGATAGCGACGGCGAGCCTCGGCAGAGAGAGCACGGAGATCTGATTCCAAGACCGCCATGAAAGCCATGGATAGCTGGAGTTCATGTAACAGCTGAACAAAGCCCTTGGACTACGTTTAGAGAAAATTTCTATGAGATCGCTCCGAATTTGAGAAATATAGACATGGACTAGAATATTGAAGGAAAATTCGATCAGAAGGAAGGGAAGGCGAGAGAGAGAGTGTGCGTGTGTTGAATAACAGATCTTGATTCTTTCCAGCAAGAGAGAAAAAGATCCGTTGGAAGTGTCTTCGCACGAGTCACACCAAACAAGTTGGTCTGGGCCTTACTATACTCGACCTGCTTCTATGAGCTCCGCCACAACAACTAATGGCCCATTTCAACAAAAACAAAGTAAAATAAATAAATATCATATTGTAATTTGATTGAGATCCAAATTATTCCTTCTGACATTTCCTGTATTTCCTAATTAAATTAAGTAATCTATTTAGTGTGATATAAAGTTTAAAAGAGGAAGATAACAAAATTAGTGGGAAAAAAGTTTTTATTTTTTTATTTTTATTTTCTTATCATTGATTTGAAGAATTGGTTGTAAAATTAAAAAAATGCTGTTTCACTGATTTTTAATTTATTCGTAAAGATTTAAAAAGAATAAAAATAAAAATATCACACAAATATATAGCATTTATTTCCTTTGTATATACGAAGCAAAATAGATGCAAAAAAATTAATTTTAGTAGTTGAGCATATTTATTTATGCTATAAACATATAAATTCGAATTGTATAGAAAATGAATTTTAAATATTTTTTAATGTTCAAAAATAATATATATATATATATATATATATACACGAAACAAAATATATAATATGAAAAGAGAATAACATATATGTTTTCATGTTAACATATATTATAAAATTATAAATGTTCTTGAAAATATTTGAAGACTTCTCTTTTTTTAACTTTTTTTTTTTTTTGGCTTTACAATTACATATATGTTTTTATGTAGAAATATGTTTTTTTTCACTTTTTCATATACATACATAATATTTATATTAACCGTATACATGGTCTTTTATTATTTTATCGTATATATGTACAACAGATGTACGTAACAACTAGATTTGAAACCGCAGTTTTGAGAGCCGGTCGGCAGTACAGAAGAGGTACGGAAAGGAGAGAGGTAGATAAATAAAATAACTGATATTTTTGCCAAATAAAAAATAAATAAATCCCTAAAAAGAGGCTGAAAGGGAAGGATTTTCTCCGTCCAGCCAAAGAAATACTTGATCAAGAGGAGGCTGCCGATCATGTTTAAAGGGAAAAAGAGGGTCAAGCCGTCAAGGTAACTAGCATAACTGTTTATGTTTTTTTTTTTTGTTTTTTTTTTTTTAGCACGTTCATGGTTTAATTTGACTAATTTTCAGTACCGTACAGCCAAATAATTGCATGTTGGAGAGGCTGACGTTAGAGGGGAAAAAGTCGAAGAAGCTGAATGTGAGGGTCTAAAAGAGTTATAATGTTTAGTTCTGTTTTCTTCTTTTAAAAGTTTATCATGCGTGGTTCGATTTGGAGGGACGAATTCTCTCCGTCCAGCCAAATGAAAACAAGTTATGTTCAGTTCTCTTTTTTTTATAAAAAATTTATTTATTTCTTTTTCTTTTCTTTTTTTTTTTTCCAAATAAAATCTCCGTCTAAGAAGCTTGTTTTTGTTTTTGTTTTAAAAAAGTTTGTTTTTTTTTTTTCTTTAATCTGCTTTATGTTGGCAGTTTAACTTTTGATGGAAAAAGCAAAACTGAATTGAAAATGTACGTGTTAATTAGCAGGAAGAGGAAGACAGGTTACCGGGGGAAATTCTGGAATCAATTATGCATTGTTTGAAGATGAGAGAAGCAGCAAAAATGGGCTTGGTTTCTAAGCGTTGGCAAAAAGATATAGAATTCTTCACTTGAGATTGCACCTAGGTTGGCTTTTAATGTCGACAGGATAAGCGATTTGGAAAGACCGTGGCGATATAGAGATTTAGTAAACAAGAAGATGAAATGCAGTGAATGAAGTAGTGAAATTGCATAAGGCACCAACTCTGGATTATTTCTTATTAATTTCTTCCAATTTGAAATCAAAGGATTGTCATCATATACACGCATGGATGGATTTTGCTGCCAAAAAAACAGGTCAAAAAACTTTTTTTGGAACTTGATTCTGATATTGGTTATGATTTCGAATTATGGGCATGTATGAGCCCTGATTATTAAGGCGGTGAAGCTAGATATTTTCTCTGGGTGCCAACATCAAGTTATGTTTTCGTTGCATTTACTTTAAGTATGCTGTCTCGGTGGAGAAAATAATCCTTCAGCTTATGCCTTCTAGCTTTTGGAGACATAGAAGTCGTTGGGTGGACTATGAAGATAAATTTAATAATCAATATGACACAAGGGTGTGCCCAGCTACTGAAAACCCAAGTACACCAAGTGCATCCCAAGGTAGGTGTGATTATCAATTAATTTAGCTGTAAAAGTTTGATTATGAACATGTTGTGTTTCTATTATTTATGAATAGCATAGTTTGACTTTGGACATGTTTTGTTTCTATTATTTATGAATAGCATTGATTCAATATTACCCAAACAAAAAAAAAAAAAAGAAAAAAAAGAAAAAAAAAAAGAAAAAAAAAAAAGAGAATAGCTCTGATTCAAAATACTCCAAATCCTAGGGCAGATATTAATTTAGCTGTAAAAGTTTCATCATGGGTACGTTGTGTCTCTATTATTTGCCCATATATTGAATAGCATTGTCTCAATTATTATTGGCATGTTGTGTTCTATTATTATTTATGATGATGATGATGATGAATTCTAGTTGTTCTTATAAATACACTGGGTATTGAAAACTGTACTGGAATAAACAAGCAGCATAGCAAAAGAAAGATAGGTCTTTCATGCTAATTTATGGCTATACACATATAGTCATACACAGCATTTTAGTCATCCAGCAGAGAGAACTAGTGCCACACAAATTATAAGAAGTGAAGTTGTAACAATTTCTATTGCATGAACCAGATAGATTGATTTTGAAAGGACGCGACCAAAAACTTCAATCAAAAGTCATGTTTTCTGCTTCGTGCCTGATGGAATCAAAGAGTGGAGAAGATAGGTAACGTTCGCCAGCACTGGGGAAGACAGCCTGAAAGAACATAAATAGAAATGTCATTAGGAAAGAGTGTATATAGAATTTTTATGCGGATTGAAAGAAGGAAAAACCAGACTTACAACGATGAGTTTTACTGCATTTTCCGGCCTTTTCGCTAACTTAATTGCAGTGGCAGCTGCAGCCCCAGATGAAATCCCCACCTGCATAAGTTATCAACATCATGACTGGAAAATCCTGAAATATTGAGTGCTATAAAATCAATAGAACCATCAAGAGTGACTTCAAAAGCCAGACCAGAAGACCTTCTTTTAAGGCAAGCAGCTTAGCGGTTTCAATAGCTTCCTCACTTGATATCTGAAATGTTAAAAAATTATAGATGTTTTTCCATGGAAACAAAAATAGCAAAAAGAAATGCATTTCACATGTTAATTGATTATAGTAAATACCAAGTTAAACTGGACCTTAGTACTTACTTGAAATAGTTCATCAAGAATGCTAAAGTCTAGAACATCTGGTATGATACCAGCACCAAGTCCTTGGGTCAAATGCTTCCCTTTCGACATTTCCATGTGTTGTTATTGTGTATCCAGTTAGTGAACTCACTTTAGATTTGAAATTATGTACTACAATTTCTAGTCTCAAAAACAACCTATAGAAACAATCAAGTAAGCTGTTAAAACAATCAATTCTCCAAGAGCATTGCTACTTCCATATCTAATTACCATATCCTTCATTTTTAGGCCTTAAAGTTACAGCTAAACATACAGTTTTTTGCATTAAGTTAGCAATCCTGCCATGCCATGGTTTCACTTAGGCATTAAAGTACCAATAATAATTGCCGAGACCAGAAAACTTGGGGCTTTCTAATAAGCCTGATATCCATAAACTTCTAAAACTTCACCAAAAATTCCACAAACATACAAGATCCAAGAATGCAGAAATGAACAAGGTGAAAGAGGAAACTATAAAATGAAAGCAGACCAGCAACTCCACCACTCAAGACAGCACTTTCAACTGGCTCTATCCCATACACCTAGACATGAACAAAATGAATTACATTATTTGCACATTCAATAACTACTCTCTCTCTTCCCCACTCTCTATACCTACACTATCTGCACGCAGAAGCAAAATTGTCAACCTTGATATTTGGGTTTAGCTCCTTAAGGAATTTCCCTGCACCAGTTGCTGTCCCTCCTGTCCCTATCCCTGCAAGCAGGGCATCAACTTTCCCTCCTGAGTCTCCATATTTCCGGGCCAGTGGTTTCATAATGAATCTGCACAAGAAAATGACGAAAAAGTTCTATATGGATCCAACTATCCAGTCAACACCACAATCAATGCAGTATTACCTTGGATTGGCAGGATTTTCAAACTGCTGAAGCATATAACTGTTAGGTATATTATTTAGAAGCTCTTCAGCCTTCTCAAGACCACCTTTAAAGGCCTTGGCAGGATCTGTAAGGTACACCTCAGCTCCAAAAGCTCGGAGCACAATTCTTCTTTCGAGACTCATTGAAGCTGGCATGGTTAGTATAAGTTTGTATCCCTTGATTGCTGCAATGAATGCCAACCCAATTCCAGTGTTTCCACTAGTAGGCTCAATAGGACAGTCTTTAGAACACCATCATACAAGCACACAATCAAGGGAAGATTAACATTCCACGAAATGTACAATGCACAATACAATTATCATTGCATAATATATGCTTAATAGCTCATCTCTATTCACAGGGAATTTTAATTGCTAACCTTTCCTGGTATGATTAGACCTTTATTCTCCGCATCTTGAATCATACTGTAAGCGATCCAGCGTACCAAAACACCTTTATGTTATTTAACATCAAAGAAAAGATTCTAAACAAATGTTTCGATCTCATGTTAATCAAATGAGAAGAACATTTTGAAACATGGAAAAAGAAAACAACATACCTGTCTTTAACACTGGAGCACGGTTCCATCAACTCCAGCTTGGCGGCAATTTGGGCTACACAATCATCCACAACATTGTTGAGATATGCCATTGGTGCATTGCCAATCAACTAAACAAGACAAACAATAGAAAGAGAGCAGATTTGAGCCAAAAAGATACACTATAGATGAAGCAACATGAAAGGTGTATAAGCCATAAAGAGAAATTACTTAAGTAACATCCTTCTTGATAGCACTCTTATCCTCCTCCATGTTCTTGCTTCTCTAAAAAAAACTGCAAAAGAGCGAGAAAAAAACTTTTTGATGTTGAGTTTTGTCTTCCGAAAATTAGCAGCAAAGATAATTATGATGGGTAAAAGTAAAACCTTATGAAAGTTGACATGAAACTCAAAATCTCCAAACTCAAGATCAAAAACCATTCAGATAAAAAGAGCACGTGTAAGTAAAATTAAAAATGAGATTCAAACTTTTGCCAAAGAATATTTACCGCAATCAAAAATCTAATAATTACTAGAAAAGAAAATTAACCAAGCAACAATGGAAACATCAAAGTACCAAAAGCTCTAGAAAATGTTATGATGAAGAAAATATGGTTGTTTGGTAGCTCGAATGACCCACCGTCAAAAATTATAGTGGCGGACAAAGTTATTGACTGATCAATGTGAGAGTGAAGTATATGATTGAAAGCTTAGTAAAACCAAACAGATTGAACAAAGGAGCCAATAGATGATTATACACTAGCTTTAGATCGGGGAACTTGTAAAAAAGAATACTATAAGAGAACAAATAAGCTAAAACCCAGTATACATTTAGCAGCCGGGTCTGACCATTTGCTGTAGTTTATAATTTCAGTAAAGATTGCCTTTTTCCTCTGTTTTTGGTCAATGAAATTCCATCATCCTGATCATCATCAAAGAAAAAAGCTTTTCTCGGTGACTTTTGGTCTCTGCTTCCTACATTACCCTACCTATTTGCACTTCGATAGCATGTGGGCTTTTTCAAAGTATTCAAGTCATTAACAGTTCTATGATGAGGATTATGAGAAAAAAAAACCAAAAAAAAAAAAAAAAAAGAGTCCTGAATCCATAAGTTAAAAAAATTATGGATATCCGCACCATAGAGCTATTCAAGTCATACACACAATATAACAAATTTATGTAACAATTCGCCAAAAAAAAAAATTGTGTAACAGCACACGCCCTGTTTTGTAAAATCAAAATTGCAAGACAACTTCCAAAGGCAATCTATAAGAAAAGTGTAACCCATGAATATTTTTCAGGATTTTTGGTTTTATTTTAATTTGCTACCAGGGAATCTAAGGATAGACATCATAATAACATTCTGTCAAGAATTTTGTCAAAGTTTATTCGTTTACACCTCCATTTCTTAAAGCCTTGCATTTTCTGCAATTACTAGTGAAGTTTATCAAAAGAGATTAATGGCCTACTTGCTTCAACTCTACGATTTTATTTATTTATTTATTTTTATATGTTTCAGTTGCGATAGAGGAACAATGAATTTCAGAACTAACAGTCAAATAATGAGCAATTACAGAATTTGAGCTTTGTCAATAGGATATATATACCAAGAAATTAACTTTGTCACATACAAAATTTGTTTATTTTAAGGCATAAGCACTAGTTCCAATTCAAGCTCCCATTTCCATACAAAAATAGCGTTGTTTTGGCAGTTCAAGAACCATTGGCTGCTGAAAGCATACATATATATATATATATATATATATAGCAAAATACATTCAGTCGAAAGTCATGTTTTCTGCCTCATGCCTAATGGAATCGAACAATGCAGAAGACAGATAACGTTCTCCAAAACTTGGGAATACAACCTGCATGAGGGACAAAAAATGAATGGAAAATAATCAAACATAATATGTAGTGAACTACATAATTTCAGATTTTATGATTTAAACACAAGTGAATTACCAAAAAAAAAAAAAAAAAAAAAAAAAAAAAGAGTTAGCATCAAAGAGCAAATTGAGTTTGTGTCAATTAGAGGAAGAAAAGCAGACTTACAACAATGAGTTTTCCAGCATTTTCTGGCCTCTTTGCCAACTTAATTGCAGCAGCAGCGGCAGCACCAGATGAAATCCCTACCTGCAAAAGATATGCTTTCACAATTAGCATCAGAATTGGAAACTGTTAAATGCTAGCTATCACAGAAAAACCATACTCTTATTTTAACAAAAGCATAAGCATCAGAACATTTGTAGAATCCTTGAAAAATGATTAAAAATGCCATACCAGCAAACCTTCTTTCAGGGCAAGCTGCTTAGCAGTTTCAATAGCTTCCTCGCTTGATACCTGAAATTTTGCATAGGCATGTAAGCCAGTCATTAGAAGGAAATTCATTACCTGAATTAGCAGCTAATGATGATTAAGTTATTAATTTAATATGGAAACAGAATAGCAGCCATGTAAATAAAGTAGCAATTTATGTAACTATCAGTAGTATTTAATATAGTTGTTTAACATGCAATGGAATTGTTATAAAAATATTTGTAAGTTTGAATCTTTAAGAATTGCCGGTAATGCACTTTGGACCCTGAACCAAAATTGAATCAGCATTTTGTTTCTCGATGAAGCATCCAAAAATCAAAAAGCATAATCAATATTTATGATTGTCTATTTACATTTCCACACAGCAATCCACTCATTCATCCACGGTTAACCCATCATATATCATGGATAAGCTTTTTGGGTAAGTGAAAGAAAATATAACTAGAATGAAAGACCACTTTACTCGCATTTCTCATATATTCATGGAAAATTCCTTTACTCGCATATACCAGGAAAAAAAATAAAAATAAATAACTAAATAAAAGGCTTCAAAACTTAGTACCTGAATAACTTCATCAAGTAGGCCAACATCCAGAACAGCAGGTATGAAACCAGCACCAATTCCTTGGATCAGATGCTTCCCTATTCGACAAGAGAAGTCATTTGAATTCGCACATCAATCAGAAACACCAAAATATATATAGATGGAAGGAATTTGACCAGTTAAAGTGATGATGAAGACATGAGCATACATGCTTAAGCACAGTTAAAGAGATAGATTTACTAAAATCTGTGAACAACAAAACTTAATATGCTCTACTTCCATGTCTGAATTGTCATACCACCGTTCATGATTTGGACCATAGAGCTATAGATATATTATAACAACAATGAAGAAAATAGTACTAACTCACCAGGCTGTCCACCATTCAAGATTGCACTTTCAACCGGCTCTACCCCATACACCTAGACATAAAACAAAAACAAATTATATAATTTTTTATACATGATAAGTGCTCACTGTCTCTCCCTCCCTATCTCCTTTCCTTTTCCTTTTCCCTTCTCTTTTCTATATGTATCACACAGACATGCACAAAAGTGAACCTTGATTGCTGGGTTTTGCTCCTTTAGGAAGTTCCCAGCACCAGTTACTGTACCCCCAGTCCCTATCCCTGAAACCAGGGCATCGACTTTTCCTCCTGAGTCTCTCCATATTTCTGGGCCAGTGGTATCATAATGAATCTGCACAAACAATGAAAATAAATAAAAATCATAGTATTTCTAGAAATGTTGCAATTAATGAAAGATTACCTTTGGATTGGCAGGGTTTTCAAATTGCTGAAGCATATAACCGTTAGGTGTGTTAGCTAGCACCTCCTCAGCCTTATCTAGAACCCCTTTAAAGCCCTTAGCAGGATCTGTGAGGTACACCTCAGCTCCAAAAGCTCGAAGCACAATTCTTCTTTCAATACTCATTGAAGATGGCATGATTAGTTTAAGCTTATAGCCCTTGACTGCTGCAATGAATGCCAATCCAATGCCGGTGTTGCCACTGGTAGGCTCGATGAGGACAGTCTTTAAAGCCCCCATCAAATTGTTCAAGCCATGACCAGAACCAATGGAATGTGTTAGCTCAAACATTCAATAAATTATATTACATTTGTGGCAGCTGCCCTTGCTTAAACAAATTCTTAAGCCCAGAAACATGATAAAGAGAAAATAACATCATGAAATAGTCAAATAGATGAATGAAAAGTATACTGAAGTGACTAGGAGATGTAATGAAGCTAGTAAGTTTTAGCATGCATCTGTTGAAAACTTATGTTGGACAAAAATGAAGGTAGTAAGTTTTCGCATGCATCTATTGAAAACTTATGTTGGACAAAAGGCATGCAATTGGTAAAAGTGCAATACAACTGTAATGGTAAGGAAACTATAGGATGCAGTGGAGTGTAATAACTTCTTAATTTTTAAGCTGTGCAAAAATCTGCATGACCAACTAAATAATTATCCATAGACATGAGAAATCTTCATTACTAACCTTCCCCGGTGTGATAAGACCCTTATCCTCTGCGTCCTGAATCATACTGTGTGCAATCCTGCATTCCAAAGATTAAGACCTATGTGAGACAATCAATTAAAGGTGGTAACAGCGCAAAATGAATCTCATTATTGCTAAATTGCTCATAGTCAAGTTACCAAAAACTAAATGGTTAAACTGTAATGAAGTTGGTCTAACCATGCATATCAAGCCAACACATGCTTACACTATTGTACAAACAAAAATCAAAATGTATATGAAAATATGAAAGCAGGTATACCTGTCTTTAACACTAGAGCAGGGTTCCATCATCTCTAGCTTGGCAGCGATTCGGGCTAGACAACCATCCACAACATTATTGAGATACACTGTCGGCGTGTTTCCAATTAACTGCAAGCAAAATTATAATAGAAAAAGACAGTAAGCCAAAAGCAAAAAGATACAGAAGAGCTAAAGCAGCATGAAAGGTAAAAGTTCTTATAAAGTTAATCACTTCAGTAACATCTTTCTTGATTCTGTGCTTGTCCTCCATGTTACTTTTTTCAAAAAACTGCAAAAGGATAAAGAAGCAAAAGTGTAAGATGATGAACAACTATGGAAATGATCTGCCTTCTTATTTTCCACAGACAAAAATTGACCCTGTAAGGTCGCACCATTAAGAACAATTAAGAATTAATGTGGTTAGCCAAAAACTGGACAAAAACGGTATAGAACATTCTTAGTCAGTGTCATAAGTTTGATAAGTTTCAATTCTTCGCATACATAATCAGACATAAACTACTTTTTCTTGGGATGCAAAAACCAGGATGTGAGCAAATTCATAATACAATTTTGCAGTAGTACAAATTCCACTTAACTTCCAAGCGATTAGTTGAAAGCAAAAAACTGAACTGAAACAAGAGTACGCATATGTAATTTACTGCAGAAGTCCAAAAAGTTCGACGAAGAAAGCCAAACTTTCATCTTGTCAGAAACTAACCCATGTAGATTACAAGAAAGAAAAAGCAAAACCAATCCATTAAATATATGAAAATTCAAATTAAGAAAGACTTTTACAGAGACAATTTTTTCAAGATTTTGTAAACATATTCAAAATTTTGATAGCCAGAAGTTTATACCAGCTATCTTGGCATAAGCAGAACATTAAATTTGATTCAGAAGAAAAACATACACTAACTAGTACAGAACTGACCTTAGTCCAAAAGTTTAGACAGACCGCTAAGTACAGAATTGCAGATTCATACAAAAGTCAACCAAACCAAAGCAGAAAAAGAGATCAAAGCTGTAAATAATTTGAGTTCTAAATTGGGACGATCTGTAAATGCAAGTTTTTCCAATATACATCACCAAAAGTCATAGATCAGTGCGCTGCGTATGACGAAGAACCATTCAACATTTAAAGATGAAAGCAAATATATGTTAAATAGTCGACGGTTCTTAGTCAGAAATTTATTTTTTTTCTTTCAAGGAAAAAAAAAAAAAAAAAGATAATAAAAGACTAGTTGAAAGAAAGTTCCCAAAGGCATTTACTAAAACATTGAAAAGTCGAATATTGTAATAACACAAGTGATTGAGGATTTATAATAATAAAAAATCTTCCTTTTTTTCCATTTTCACTTATCCAAACTCCAAAGCCCAAAACTATTCAAAACTCAGTAATCGCACAAACAAAAGAATTAGAAAGAAAGCAAAAGCAAATAAAGTTCAAGTACCAGTAGTCCCCTGACAAAATCTTCTAGCACCAAAACAAACAAACAAGGAAAAAAAAGAAAAAAAAAAGGTCTACCAAAAAACTTAAAAGCAGCCAAAATTTTCACCACACCAGAAAAGACCCAAAAACATTATAATAACCTTATCTCACCTCTGCAAATAGATTAGAACAGATTTTTTTTGGTAATGAGATTAGAAACAGATTGGGCATGTGGGTCTGACATATATATATAGATACACACACACACGCAATTATGGTTTTATATAAAGATAAAGATGTCCTTTTCTGGTGGATTTTTGTGTGACTGGCCTCCATCTTCCTCAACCTTTCCGCTTTACAGCGGTTACCACGATAAGACTTTGGCTTCTTGCTCTTGCACAGGGTTACTACTGGGATTTAGAAAAAACAAAACAATAAATAAATAATTTCTGTGTTCTTAAATTTTGTTACCATATCTTCTTCAACCATTTTTGAGAGGAATAAAAGAAGTGTTCCAATAACAATAAAACAAAACAAATATGAAAATAAAAAACGTCAAAATAAAATAAACAAAACATAATCGCCTTGTGCTTTTCAAGTCAAAATGTGAAATGTCACGAATGAAAATTTCCAAAAAGAAGGTCGTGAGCAGCATTAACTTGCATTTTCCACTACTGGGAGAAGAGTCAATAAACTAAACCAAACAAAAATTTACCATCATAGAAAAATAAATAAATAAGATGACTCGGATGATTGGCACTTGTCAGTTTGGCAACAACTACTTCCAACGCGTGGTCTGAAAAGAAATTACAAAAAATCCAAAATAGAAAACACTATGTCCACTAATAATTAAATAAAAAGTATATTGCTCTTGAAATATCCATATTTTATAATATGTCTGGAAAAAGCAACATTAAGAAGGCAGCAAAACAATATTTGCTTCTCCATTGAAGTTCATAAAATTTTCTTCTTCTGTCATTTTGTTTGTTCTGGCATTCAATAATCACACTAATATTCGTAATATTAAATAAAAACAAAATAAAAATTCAACGCGTGCACATAATAAAGTTATGAAATATCATTTTTCTTAACGGAAGAAATATCTGTTAAATGACAAAATATATGCTTTTCCATTGAAGTTCATAAAATTTTATTCTTCTGTCATTTTGTTTGTTCTGGCATTCAATAATCACACTAATATTCATATATTAAATAAAAACAAAATAAAAATTCAATGCGTGCACATAATAAAGTTATGAAATGTCATTTTTCTTAACGGAAGAAATATCTATTAAATGACAAAATATATGCTTTTCCATTGAAGTTCATAAAATTTTCTTCTTCTGTCTTTTTGTTTGTTCTGGCATTCAATAATCACACTAATATTCATATGTTAAATAAAAACAAAATAAATATTCAACGCGTGCACACAATAAAGTTATGAAATATCATTTTTCTTAACGGAAGAAATATTTATTAAATGACAAAACATTTTTTAACGTTTATAAAGATTTGGAAAGATTTGCATCTTAAACACCACATGTCTAACTCGAAATCATCTGCCAAAATACATATATGTATGTCTAACTCGAAATATAATATCATCAAAAGCCACGATAGATCGCTGAAATGTGCTACTCAATCACATGCCGCTAGCATGGGGCAAAGAAATCTGATAACGCTGATTTTGCATAATGCTAAAAGATACTACTAAGTACGTAACTAATCTGTGTTAATGTTACAGACTTATAGCTAGCTGTATATACAATGTACTAAGTACGTACTAATCCGTATTAATGTTATAGGCATATAGCTAGCTATAAATACAATGTATGAAATCGAAGAAATGTTGGGAAATAAATTTGACATTTTTTTTTTCTTTTCTTTTTCAGATTCAGAAGGATTCCAAAACTTCTAAGAAGAAGCAAAACATCTGTATGAATCTTGTATCATGTTGGTATTTCAGAATCATTTACGTTGGTCAGAATAAGTACTCCATGCCTATGTAATGTTTATGTTAGGCAGTACATACATAGAAGGTATAGAGTAATGCTGCAGTGGTTTTAATGCAGGTTAAAATCTATTGCCATAGTTGACCTTGACTGACGAAGACACACACTAACAAAAAAAATAAAATAAAATTCGCGGTTGTTATAAGATTGACTTGGTTGATATTATCCTTACAACAGTATACCTATGAAATGATTAAAAAACAATTAAATAAAAAAAAAATCATGGTCCTGGACAATTGGTTGGACTTGGACAAACAGTGTTAGGAGGCTCACGACTCATGACTCATCTAATGCGGGCATCTTTCTTAGTTTCTTTCATAAAGTATGCATGAATGAGATTGATTAACCAGGTAGCATTCCCATATTACAAATTTTTAAAAGTATATTCGATGCAATTTTTTTTTTTTTTTTTTGGGGGGTAAATTGTAACTATTCTTAGCACTTCTTATAAATAATAATTTCTAATAAAATTTCGTGTGGCAAGCGTCAACATTATGATGGATAGAGTAGAGCCCAAATAAAAAATATCTTAGGTTTAGTTGTTAGAGGTATATAAAAAATAAATAAATAAACAAAAACGGCCCACTTGAAAACTTTTTTCTCATCAAGTTTGCTGACCCATGGAGCCCATTTTTAATTTCTTTACTAAGATTACGGAAGATTTGTTCTGAATGCACCTTATAAAAAACTACATACACCGTTTGCGAACCCCCACTGGCGTGACACAATGCTTGTATAATAGCTGAAAATGATAATGATAATGATAGAACCAAACGCTGCATCGGTAGATCTAATGATCTATAACATAGAAACCCATGACAAACAAATTGGGATTTGATTACGATCTGTTTCTGTGACTTAATTCCAGCTACTTAAACCATTTAGCAGCTTTAAAAGTGCTCGCAAAAATCCCAAAGCGTCAAGACCCATAAAAGGCAGAAAGTCCCACATTGTTTTGGAACTGAAGATGCTAAAAGAGGTGGATGTATATAAGAGAAACAAGGACCAACCGTGAAACATACTTACCTGGACGGGGTCAATGGGTGATCAAGTAGACCCATGGCCTAGGTTGGTGACCTCCATTGCACTTCGGAGGGGTGCCCGCCTATGGTCTCCTCAAAGTAGGAGAGCCAACGTCATAATTTGTGGCAGTGGGGGCTTGCGTTCGCGCAGCCCCTGTCCAATTCGAGTTTCAATTTTTCTTGTGTAATAATTAATTCCAACGGAACAAGGTGGCAACTGTTCGATTCTGATTTCAATTTTCTTTGTTACATATTTAATTCAAATAGAACAATTTGACTACTGTTTTCAGTTGTAGATTTCTTGGTCATGTTAATCTTTTTGGCTTATTCTTCCAGTGATAGACCATGTTAATGATCTGACTTTGAAGGCTATTTAGGGCACTTAAATATATTTCTGATGACTTTGAAGCCGATTTAGGGCCCTTATTTATCTGAAAAGTTAAAATATATTTGAGTAACAGTGAGAGTATTTGGGATAATTTTGTTTTTGCTAGAATAATATAAAGGAGGTCAGAATTGTTAGTTGAAGAAGACATGTATATGAAAGCAGGGGGTGGGTGATGTTATGTTTTGCAAAGGCAAATGAAAAATGTCCCACATTGGGAAAAGACCAAGAAGAGTGTGGATAAGAAGCAATAAATAGAAGAAGAAGGACTACGTAAAAACTTACATACCTGGACGGGGTCAATGGGTGATCAAGAAGGCCCATGGCCTAGGCAGGTGGCTTCCATTGCACTTTGGAGGTGCACCCGCCTAACATCTCCCTTCTGTGGAGACTGTACGTCATAATTTGTGGTAGCGGGGGCTGTGTTCGCGCGGCCCCTCTTAATCCATGTACTTAATTTATTTTTTAACCAGCTCATTTTTTATTCATTTGAAAATTTTTAAATAAATAATTAATGTAAGTGACAAATTTTTTATTTTTTTGTTCAATTGGTATAATTATTTTGCAAAATTCGGTGTCCAATCGATTGAATTTATCATATGGTTAAATACTTGGTTATGGTGATGCTACTCAAATTTGAAATATAATTTGGGATTCAACCTTAGGCCTCCATAAAGAGGAAGAAAGAGAGCTTTCCATAGTTCAATATTTGCATCACTGCCTCAAAGTTCCCACCCAATGTTTACCAAAAAAAGGAAAAAGGAGTCCCACCCCCATCCCTCTTAAATTATACTGTTTCTTATATTTTGTTATTTTCACTTGATATAAAATGAAACTCCTTGTATGCCAAAAAGTGATTCAATATGAGAAAGGAACTTATTGTACATGTAAGATTTGTGTTCTAATAGCCATACGTCTTGGAAGGAAAAATGCAGCTTTATCTGAGTTGGGTGGTCCTAAATCCTTGGAGATTCTGGTACTTATTTCTACTTATCTCTAAACAGGTGTTATCTTTGAAGTAGTACACGTGGATGTATGTCTTTTTTTTTTTTTTGAAGTTCATCAAGCCACATCTTTTATGCCAAACAAGGCAGTTTTGTACTTGCAAATTTGTAGCCCTAGGAATCCTGTTTCCAACAAAACTTCACATATAAGTGCCAATCAACTACGGCTCTTATTCTCATTTCATGTGAAAAATTCCACCGTACACAACTTCTCCAATATAAGTTTCCCTTTAATGGCTTCTACAATTTGAAAAGTTTGGAGGGCTTGATATTATTGATACAGAGATTGAGTAATGAATAAATACTTTTTATGTAGTGAACTCAGCAGCAATCTTCTCGGTACAAACTTGCAAATCATATGAATTTTCCCATCAAATAGAAGAGGACTTTTTACATAGAGGGGTTTTATCAGATAAGATTAACAGCAAGAGAACATATAATCTCTAGCGGCCTAAACAACTACAAATTCTGTTGTACTTTACAGAGAAAATACCAAATTACCAAATTCATGGTGTGAATCATACCATTCATTCAAAAAAAATAAATAAATAAAATAAATAAATAAATAAGGTCCAAATCATACCCAGCCGGTATAAGACTAGATCTCTATTTATTCAAATAATAATAATAAAAGACATATCTTGATGGATCATTACAAAACAAACAATAATATCCCACATCACCCTTACGCTAGGAAAGGGAGTAAACTGAGTTTGTATAAATAAAAAGCAAAGAACACCGTAGAACATACTTACCTGGACGGGGTCAATGGGTGAACAATAAGACTCATGGCCTGGGTTGACAAACTCCATTGCACTTGGGAGGGGTGCCCGCCTAAGGTCTCCTCATAGTGGGAGAGCCTACGTCATAATTTGTGGTAGTGGGGGCCTGCGTTCGCGCGGCCCTTATTAAATTATATCTGAAGTTTTGTTTCACTTCTAATTGCCTCTGATAACTGAAGAATTGTTTTGCTCGATCACAACTGTTGTTCAGATTGTAATTCACCTGTCCAATGACCAAAATAGCTTAGAGATTTCACTTGTCCAACGGCCAAAGCTACTTTTGTTCACATTGTAATTCATTGTCAATTATTGATCAGCAATAGTTTCTGAATTAACTAATTTTACTATAGTTGTTTTATATTAAGAACATCTCATATAGTCTGGCGTCAATACAAACGCCTATACATATATATATGAAAGTGCTCGAATTATAAGTTAGAATTACCCAATTTTTCATTACTGGGTTTGCCATACAAATGAGGCCAAAGGAGATTGGCATATCGTTTGTAACACAAGTGGTGGAAGACGAAACAGAGTGTCATTGAATTTTCTAAATAGACAAGGAATAGGATGCACAATAAAAGTGCGTGGAGTCCCATATTGTCTGAGAATAGATGATGGAGGCGAGCATAGGGCTATAAAAAAGGACGGAGTAGTTTCGATGAAACATACTTACCTGGACGGGGTCAATGGGCGATCAAGAAGGCTCATGGCCTGGATTGGTGGCCTCCATTGCACTTTGGAGGGGTGCCCGTCTATGGTCTCACCAAGTGTGGGAGCCAACGTCATAATTTGTGGTAGTGGGGGCCAGCGTTCGCGCGGCCCCTGTCCAATTTCAGTCTAACAAGTTCTGACTTGAAAAATATCGGTGGATGTAACATCAATTGTGTTCTATGTTTTAACTATTGGAAAGTCGAAAGCATACCCATAGAATTTGAACTTTGTGATTTTTCGGGTGATATTGAAATTGGGCAACTATTTGAAAGTTGAAAGCATACCCAAAGAATTGGAACTTTGTGACATTTTTCAAAGTGAGGTTTCGCAAATCAAGACCCAGAAAGCTTTTGTCAATTTCGAATCCTCTGTAGCTTTTAAAAACCTACTCAGTTGGTAATCTTGTATCAAATGCTTAATGCATTGATAGATAACATTTGGCAAGTTTTACGAACTTTGGTTTTTGATATCTAAATTATCTAAGGAACAGAACTTTTTCCAAAGGAAATTTTAGAAAAATGGAACGGCCGTCTGTCAAAAAATAATAATAATAATAAATAAAACTTTTGAACATGGCAATGAGCATCAGCATCTTCTTGGGATCTAATAAGAACGTAATTTTACTTCAAACGAACAGCATAGTACTAGTGTGTATAGAAAGTGGAATCCAATCTTGTTGGCTCGCTGGTTACTCTTTCAAGTTTCAAAACCCATTGGTTGATGGATTTTATTCTTTTTTTTTTTTCTTTTTTTTTTTTTTTGGGTGGACAATAGATTTTAATCATTCGGTAAAACTCTTTGGCCCACTTTGAATAATAATTTGTTTAAAAGTCAGAATATTGAATTAATAACCCGTGGGACGTAACATGAAAATATTAATAAAAATATCAGAAATCCCCAAACTGGCAGTGCAGTTGTATGTCCCATATGGAGAGTGAATGAAATGTTGAGGCATCAGTAGGGACTATAAAGGAGGAGCAAAGTGCACTGAGCAAATCACTTACCTGGACGGGGTCAATGGGCGATCAAGAAGACCCATGGCCTAGGCTAGTGACCTTCATTGCACTTGGGAGGGGTGCTAGCTTATGGTCTCCTCAAAGTAGGAGAGCCAACGTCATAATTTGTGGCAGCGGGGGCCTGCGTTCGCGCGTCCCCTGTCCAATTCTAGCGTTGAAAGTTTTGTTCCACTTCGGAAGTTGAAAAAACAAATTAAAATAGTTTGTCAACAAATTAAATTATTGTCCATGTAAGGAGTAGCTTCCATTAGTTTATTAGATATTTTAAGGTGGCTTCGACAAACTTGTTGGCTCCCGTAAAAATCAGGAGGGGCTTGACCTAGCCAATCAAATTTGAAATTCTATAACAAAACATTTTGCTGTTGGTGGTTGGTAACTGTGGATAAAACAACTAATGTATTTTGCAACAACTAATTGATCACCAAGTCTTGCAATTTAAGAGTTCTCAATCAGTTCATACAAACTTCAATACATTCATGTGTAAACAGAAAAAAGCCACCCACCATATCATTCACTGCTTTTATTCAGACTGACTTGGACAAGTAAAAACTTCCAAACTAAAACCAAATTGCAACTTGCCGACTACACCTCCCTACTTGTAGGCTTGAAATTTTAACGGCTCCTTTTACAGGAAGGGAACATTTCAGGGCTCAAAAACCAAACTTTCTGCCTCCTTCTTTACAGACTCAAAAAGCACAGACGAGAGATAACGCTCTCCAAAGCTGGGGAAGACAACCTGTGGATATTAAGGAAGGAAAAAAAAAAAAAAAAAAAAAAAAAACTATTTATACTAGTTGTAAGTAATCCCGCTAAAAATTTGAGGAATAAAATATGTGGAGCATTGGCAATACAAGTCGGATGGCTATTGAAGAAATGAGAACTTTTGTAGCAGGAAGCACACGAGTGAAGATACAAAAAGCAAACCGCTAAAGATGGAACAAAAACAGAGCCAATATAATCTTACAACAATGAGTTTTCCAGCGTTTTCTGGTCTATGTGCTATCTTGATTGCAGCTGCAGCAGCAGCACCAGATGATATACCAACCTGCATTGCATGTTGCCATCACTACCACTAAACATAGAAGATAAAGATCCCAACAACAAAACCCCAATGTTTATGAATTAAGAAAATCAGGGACAAGAGAGAATGAAGTGCTAAAGTAAACCAAATAAAAGTAGAGGTCTTTTGACAGAAAACATCATAGGAAGTATCTAACTTACCAGCAAACCCTCCTTTAAGGCAAGAGTCTTGGCAGTTTCAATAGCTTCCTCACTTGATATCTGCAGTGTAAAAAAAAGCATTATACACAGTCTTAGGCTTTTAGCTCTCTAATACGAGCTTGAAGCTCAGCACAAATGGAAAAATGCATAATATTGAATGCATGATAAAGGAGTGCATCCTCTTTTTTAAAGTTTTGGGACCTACTTGAACAACTTCATCAAGTAAATTGACATCCAAAACTCCAGGGATGAAGCCAGCACCAATTCCTTGAATCTTATGTGGACCTTCAACAAATAAGCATGCAAAGAAACTGTCACTTCCAACGGAAAGGAATTAAAATAATCTTGACAAAAAATATCCAAAAGCAATATAGGGAAAAGTCTCAAATGAAAATTTGGATAAGTCAATGTCATCAACAGTAATCTTTAATTCAAGGGAATCATATAGATATCTAATTAATTAAAAGAATTTCACAAATGTCGAATGATGCCTTAATGTACTTGTAAGAAATACTATCTCATTCCCCTGCCAAATTGAGGTGAAGTCGAGTTTTTTAACATATGAGAGAAATTCGTTCAGGAAACCTATGGCATGCAATGCAGCAGGACCATTGAAATAGAGATGCAATGTAATGTTAATAACACAAGGTCAACTAAAAGAAAAAGGAAAAAAATAAAATGGTAAAACAACATATAGGTTTTCGAGAAGATACGGTGGATGCTTGTCAGTAGGAGTCCAAAGATACCTTTTCTAGTCCAATTTTGTAACTAACAGAAGCTACAGAAGCAACCATACTAGTAGTAGTGAAGGAATATCATAAAAATGCGACCAAGCAAGCAACAAAAGCATAGCAAAAAGGGAAGAATGCCATTAACAGAATTAGCAGGATTCATGACTTACCAGGCTTTCCACCAGACAATATGGCACTTTCAACAGGTTCTACACCATAGAGCTAAATAAGAAAGAGCAAGGAGTGAATCACAACTTAGAAAAAAAAAATATATATATATATATATATATGTTTGTGTGAGAAACATAACAATTATGTATAATATCTTTTTTTTCTGAGTGCAAAAGTCCAACCTTAATGTCAGGGTTTTGTTCTTTGAGATACTTCCCTGCACCTGTTACTGTACCCCCAGTCCCTATCCCAGAAACAAGGGCATCAACTTTCCCCGCAGAGCTTTTCCAAATCTCTGGTCCAGTAGTCTCATAATGGATCTAAACAGATAAGAGAAATGTGAGACAAATCTCCATAGCCAACTAGTCATAGTGGAAGAAAAACGTTGTTGTATTTGATACCTTTGGATTTGCAGGATTTTCAAATTGTTGAAGCATATAAGAATTGGGTGTCTTGTCCCGGATCTCTTCTGCCTTTTGAACAGCCCCTTTCATGCCCCTAGCTGGATCTGTGAGAACTAGCTCAGCTCCAAAAGCACGAAGAATAGTTCTCCTTTCAAGACTCATAGAAGAAGGCATAGTGATGATTAGTTTGTAACCCTTAGCAGCTGCCATGAATGCCAACCCAATGCCAGTATTACCACTTGTAGGCTCAATAAGGATACTCTACAGGATGTAACATAGAAATTTGTCATGTCAAAAGTTTCCTTCACCAAATATCCCAGAAATTATAAAAACATGACCATGGTATGGATAAGCAACCAGTTCATTAATCATTAAATTTTTTTGATACAGTGAGGGTGAAAGTAGGAACTGCACATCATGTTGAGAGTGAATCTTGATTCAAAGCAAACAATTCTTTCATGGGACAAGTATTATATGAGACACTTGTAATAGAAATTCTGCCAAGAATTTACATATTTATTCCCTGTTCAGATAGTGCTTGCTATGGTTCATGAGACAAAACTCTTCAGAAACCTTATCACTTTGCATATATGTTCATTGTGGATTTTTTATGAACAAATTAAATCATGATGAAATGCACCATGACAAATGTCATTTTGAGGAGTTCAAAGCTGGTATCAAAGTATATGATGCAAACAGTGACACAACTTGACCTTAGATCATTATATCAGATGGTCACATGTAAAGATATGCTGTAATGTATAACAAGCAAAGGGAAGTAATACTAACCTCACCCGGGGTAATAAGACCTTTCTTCTCTGCATCTTCAATCATACTATATCCAATCCTACAATGAAGATCGTGCATACAAATTAATGAAAAATAATACAATCAATATGTAAAAATTCTGAGCCAATATTCAACTGCGTGGAAAAGACTTGGCTATGGCCCTTAAAGGACTAATTTTGTTATTTGCAACCTTGTAATCCTCTTTAAATTAATAAAAACCAAAATTACTATCAATGGAGTAATGAATTTCCAGTCATATCCTTTTCTATACAAAAAAGCACAGCCTACTAACAATTATCACTAAAAGAAGATCATTACCTGTCCTTGACACTAGAGCAGGGTTCCATCATCTCTAACTTCGCCGCAATTTTGGCTGCACAACCATCTACAACATGGTTGAGATACACCAATGGTGTTTTTCCAATTAGCTGTACATGAGAACAAATAAAAAAACGTATATCATAAGCTCCACGATCCTCATATTGGGACACCAAATAGATCTTAAGTTAGTGATGAAAATGGGACATTGCTTACTTCAGTAACATCTTTTGCAATCACAGGCTTCTCCTCCACCATTTTTATCAGACAACTGAGCAACCAACCTATAGAAAGCCAAAGAGAGCAAAAGGGATCAGGAAGGAGGGGAAAAAAAATGCATACCTATATATAATTGTGAATCAATTAGCTAAAGTGATGGCACACAAAACAATATTTCATTCTGATGTATTTTCAAAAAAAAAAATAGTTGGTTTAAACTTTTTGAATCTTAAATCTCAATTTTGAAGAAATGAACTGGTTCACTTGATGGGTTTTTCATTTCCCAGAAACAACAAGAAGCCTTTTTTCTTATAATTCCAAGTTAACTTTTATTTTTTTTTTTTCCTTTCTTTCTTTTTAATCCCTCCATTTTGTCATCGACTTTAAAAGATTATAAGGGTTTTAAACAACTATAAAAGAAAATACCAATACAGAAACTATATTCATATTCCTGTCCGACCCAGCAAGTACACAAGTCTAAAAACGTATATACTTCATGGTAAAAAGCATTTCTGAAACTAAAATTTGGCAAAAGTTGAAAGCAAAGAGCAAAACTTTTAGATTACCTTCTTTTTCTTTTTTATTCCCAAATAAACCAAATAGCACACCAAATACAGAAGAGAAAAACACAACGCCTTTGAGAGATTTTTGAGACAATGCAAACGAGTTTTGGGAGATATCCAATGGAATCGCTAGCAAATGAAAACAAAAAAGTATGTTGGTAAGTTGTAGTTACCAGCTTAAAATTAAATTCTGACCAAGCGAGGCTTATCTGTGCAAGAGATTAAGACCTTGGAGACTCTTCTTCAGACTCAGAGAGATGCGGAATACAGAGACAAAAGAGTTAGCGGACTTTTAAAGGAATCTCCGCTGGCATTATGTTTAGATGTCTTTTTGATATCTTTGAACAATTTCCCGTGCACCCTCTTTCCTTTTCTAAGAATAGATAGTTTTTCCTTCTCTCCCGTAGAAAATTCAACAATACTATGTACTTTCAGCATATCCAGGCAAGGTTCATACAGTATTATTATTATTTTTTTTTCCCTTTTTTTTCCTTTTACTGTCAAAAATGGGTTAAAAATGCCAAATAAAGAAATCAGAAATAACAACTTTTTTTTTTTCTTTTTGCTGCAAAACAAAGAGAAAAAAAGAAAAAGAAAAATAGTAACTTTGTTTTCTTCTTGGATTAGATTAGGGCTAGTATAATAATTATTAAGAAATATCAGGTGGGGATTTTGATATAATTATATTCATCTAATAGTCAAAAACCATTATTCACTGAAAAAAAAAAAAAAAAAAAAAGGAAAGAAAGCAAAAAAGATGGTCAAAAACCATTATTGTTGATAGAAGCTGTAATTGTCTAAAGCGATTGGAAATGTAGCGCCGGCCTTCATTAAATTACCTTTGCATCCTTTTTCATATCACAAATTACAAAATGAAACGCGTACAATCTTTTTTCTTTCTCCAAATCCACCTCATCGCAGTTCCTTGTTTGACTAAATAAATTTCTGTCACCATATGCCGTGCATCGCACAGGTGGTTTATTAGGGAAAGAAAATTAAATAATATATTGTTTTTTGAATAGGAATTAAACATGTGTAGTGTGTCTATAGAAGATTACATAATAAGGTTTATAGCTTCTAAGAACAAAACAATCTTTGTTCATTTTATGGAGACCCCAGCCATTAAAGCATTGCAATCCACTATATGAAAAGGAAAACATAAATAAATAAAAAGAACTCATGGGTTTGATTAGTTTATTGTTAATCATAAAAGAACCATAAATTTAGAGGACTAATTACATCTTTTTTATAACAAAGTAATGGGTGCCCATCAATTCTAGGTGTGCATTATAATACTAATAATTTTTTTAGTGATGATAAATCATTAGGAACCCCACCAAAGAAAAAAAAAACAAATAGATAAAGATTGATGATATATAATATTGCAATTTACATCCACTTTTCTCTTATTAGTTATCACGGGTTCTAAACTTAGGAAATAGCATATAGAAAATAACAATAGTAAGATTAAAAAAAAAAAAAAGGAATATGATTTAACTAAATTCCTTAAAAAATAAAACTAAATTTCTTGAAATTCACAATTACACCTCCTAGTTTTTTCTTTGTTAGATTTGAGTTGGCTGAATTTGAGAACAATTTAATAATTGATGTTTCTTATAAAAAGTACATACTTAATACGATGTATATCTGTTAAAAGTAAATAAATAAATAGTATGATGTATATATAACTTTCATTAAAAAAAATTATATTTATTCCTTAAATATAATTTTTTAATGAACTCTAAATATTTTTTTTTATGAAATTTTACATAAATACAAACGTTAAATCTCAACTTTTTTTTTTTTTTTATCAGAAAGGAAAAGATCTTTATTGCTAAGATAAATAATGAAGTAAAATACCGTCTAGTTCAGGCTCGCAATTAAATCTCAACTTTTGTAATGCAACTGAGTGTGTGTGATTTTTTCAACAACTAAAAGTTCCAATAAAACAATTGATGACTGATTTTTTCAACACCTAAAAATCCCAATAAAATAATTGATGATTAGCTCTCATCAATATAATTAATTACAGTGTTGACAGAAAATATACGAAATGTAAAAATGTAACAATATTGTAAGAATGAAATGGGTAGGACTTCTGTTAAATCATTTAACTCATCAAATATTATAATTTATAATATCAACATCAAATATTTGGCTGGTGGATTGATGAATAAATATTATATTTGCATTTTTCAACTTCAAATATGAAAGTTTATTAATTTTACCAAAAAAATGAAAAGTATATTAATTACTATTTTTTTTAAATGGAAAATACGAGCTCAGGATGCCGAGTATTCTAATTCCATGATTTTGGTTGGCTTTAATAATCCTAACAGATCCTATGATTTATAATTATTATTACAATTACAAATACTTTTACAGGACAATGAATAAGAATATCAAACAAACCTGGGAAGTGAGTGATTTTGATTATTTGAGTGATTTTGATTATTTTTCTTTTTAAAAGGATGTTTATATATACTTGTCAGCAATATGTTTTGTTTGTACAATTTATATATATATAGAAAAAAACTTATGATACTGTCTATTTATATATGGATCCATATCAAAATAGATATATTGTTTTTTTTTTTTTTTGTTTTCTTTTATGAACATCGAATTTTGATATAAATTCATAACCAAATCCAAAAAAACAAGAAAAAAAAAAAATAAAAGCACTACCTACATAGATACCATTGATCAAAGTAAACCCAAAAAAAATATATATAAATAAATAAATAAAAAGGAAAACAAATGAGATGCTGCAACTAAATGGAGGTGACAGGACGTACTACTGGCGAGAGTCATGGACATGACTGGGATTCTTGGTGTTCGCGGGACTATTTGATCTTTCTTCTTCTTCCGATAAAAGATGCACAGCTAAATCGACTAAAAGCAAAAACTACTAAAACTCAGCCTTTAGTTTGGATTCATATATTGTAATCCCAAAAAAAAAAAAAACAAAAAAAAACCAAACAGATGAGTTGATCCTTTTGGGAGGTTGCTTCCTCGAGGAAGGGCATCAAACAGGTTTTTTAATTGTTATATAAAAATATGCACCCAAATAAGAGAAAAAATGGGAAGTAATCGACAAAACAACTTCATTAATAAAATTTCGTTTAAAAGCCTAAGAAGGACAGCATCTTACCAAAAGCCATTGGGGGCTCTTCTAAGGTGCAATGGAGGTCACCGAGCAAAGGCCATGGGTCTTCTTGGGCCACTCCAGGTAAGTTTTTATTCATCTGTTGTCTTCTTTGACTTTCTTCTTGTTTTCCATGTCGGACTAAAAACTCCCCAATACTGCAATGGCCAAGGCTGTTTTATCATTATCATTATCATCATTATTGGAATTATGGACCAGAGGAAGTTTTTGGCTTCAAGATCATTCATATTAAAATGGTAGGAAAAAGGCTGTTAGCAAGTATCCCACCAGCCAAATGGAACACATAGATATATATATATATATATATATGTGCACAAACTCTGGTTTCGTTCCATTCAAACTTTCATACATTCAACATCAGTGAATTCTCTGTCTGTGCATCATATGGTTGTGGCTTGAGCAAAACCAAGACTCCTGGGGACCGAATAGAGTAAATTTTTTGTCACAAAACGGTACTAAAAACAGAAAAAATATTCAGAAACAGCAATTAATTCTGACAGACCAAAGAAAGGAAGAAAGCCAGGACAATTTGTGAGATCCTTTCACAAAATTGAAAAGATATTGTTGTCATGGAGCATTTCACATTTCTATATTCATTTAGCCACAAAATACATGATTACGGATAGGTACTAGATTTATTCTTGTATTAAGTCCAAGAAAATTAGTAGCACAGTTTGTAAAGACTGCAAAGATATGCACAGATTACTGAGAATCACAAAAGGCACAGTTTTTACGTAATCAAGTTTAATAAAGCAGGTAATAAGACTGTTACGGAATTGGGAGAAAAAACAAATGGCAACAGAAACAAAGAAATCGAAGAACAAACACACAATTAACGTGGAAACCCTTGACGGGAAAAACCACGGGCAGGGAGAAGCAAATCCAATATCGAAAGATTTGTACAAGGTGAGCCAAATTTCGAGATACCCTAAAAAACCCCAATGATGGCCGAACAAAAATACAGATATATATATATAGTACGACGTGGGAATGATAGATGACAGCTCATATGTACCACCTTTATGTGGACCCCTGAGAAGAACCAATCCTATCTGCAAGTCCTTAACCAAGAAACACTTAGAAAAAAACTCAACTGAAACATTATTGTTTTTGCAAAATTGAGAGATTGAGAGCAAGTTTTTCTTCATATGAGGAACCCAAAAAACATTGGTGAGATGGAAGGACTTAGAGGGGGAGTTTAATATAGCAGAACTTGTATGAGTAATCAGAAGAGTGCGACCACTGCTAACAGCAACTTCATCAATTCCATGATAATCAGAATGCAAGGAAAGATTATGGAAATCATTTGTTATGTGGTGTGAAGCACTAGAATCCAGCAGCCAATTAGTTGAGATGGGAGGTGGACCAAGAATGCCTTCAGCTAGTGAATTGCTTTGAAGAACAGATGTGGAGTGAAAAGCTTGAGGAGATGGTGCTGAACGACGAGTGTGGAAGGATTTGTTTGGAGTGGAGGACCATCGCTCCTTCAAAACAGGATAGAATTTAGCAGTATGGTCTGGCTGATCACATAACTGACATTTTCCTTTGTAACCCGTGGATCTATTGAAGTTATGATATCGAGACCCATTGATTTGAGAGAAAGCTTATGAAGAAGGGAATGGATGGGACATGGATTGGTTTTCGCGAGAAGAGAACTTTGATTTCGACATAGATTTGCTTACCATATGAGCAGTAACAACTTGATTGGCAGATTGAGAGTCAAGCCATTGGAGATAGCCTTCATGTTCAACGAGTTGTTCATGTAGATCGTGGTGTCATTTCTGGTCCTTAAAAAACTGGAGATAAGCCATTAACAATATATAGAATCAGATCATCTTCAAGAATTGGTTGGTTGAAAAGTGCAAGTTCATCAGTTGTAGTTTTGATATCCATGAGATAGTCTGTAATAGATCTAGCACCTTGTGGACGAATTAGTTTTTCTCGCAAGCGAAGGATGTGAGATCTAGAAGGTTTAGCAAATTTATTGGAGAGTTTGGTCCAGACTTCGTAAGAAGTTTTGGCAGTGGAGACAAAATGAGAAACATCACTATTAATGGAAGCAAGAAGAGCATTGAGGATGAACTTATCCTGATGAATCCAGAAAATATATGCGGAGTTTGGTTGGGAAGTAGATTCAAAGGAGGTAGAGGATGGAACTGTGATGAGGAGGAGTGTAACACCCCGTCCCAAATCGCATCGGAATCCGTGCACGTTGATCTAGGTTGACCATTGATCGAGCGGGTCAAAAGTTGACTTTTTGTTCCAGTTGAAATTTCGAGTTGACCAGGGTACCGTGGCGAAGGGCATGATGCCCCGAGTTCGTAGACTAGTAGCACGTCGAAAACGGAGTTACGGTTTGAAAGTTATGGGCAAAACAAGTTGAGATGCAAACAGTCCAAAAGGTGCCGGAGTTGACTTTTTCTTGTGGTGTAATTTTGTTTTGACTCTTGTATGGTTGTAAAGTACTCGTCGATATGAGTTCATAGACTAGCGGCACGCTTAAATCGGACATTTGGTTAAAAAGTTATGGACGTTTGAAATTCGTCGGATACCGTAATATTTTATTATATCTGGCTTAAGTGCACAGTGACACCACGTGTCATCACCTGATTGGTCCACGTGGAATGAATAGTGTCACACGGTGGCTTTTATTTGACAAAAATCTCGGGGAAGAGAGAGAGAGAGAGAGAGGAGAGAGAGAGAGAGAGAGAGAGACCGGCCGGCCGCCGGAATTTTTAAATTTTCTGGCCGATTCACCTTACACGCGCCGGCCAGACAGAATCCTCTCCCCATTTCCGGCAAAACCCCAAAATTTCACGGCCGTTGGCCGTCGGACGCACTCGGATCGAGGCGGCGAAGATCAGCGGCGATTTTTCCCTCCACCGCCGATTGACCCCTTTCCGGCCACACGTGCCAGTCACCCCTCACCACCTCCTCAAGTCCGGCCTACCCACCAAATTTCACGGCCACCGGACCTCCAACGCGCTAGGATCGGAGCTTTTTCCGGCGAGGGGCCGAAATTCTTCAAACCCCAATTTCTCCGCCGTTCGGCCTCCATTTGCCTCACCGTCGGTCTCGTTGAATTCCTCTCCCCTCGATCTACAAATCTGCAAAAAATCTCAGCCAACGGCCACCGCACGCGTCGCCGCCTGCGACGGTTGCCGGTGATCGCGGCGGCTCGCCGGAAGTTACTGTTCCGGTGAGTACCCAGTCGGGCCTCCGGTCTTTGTCCACTGTGTTCGACCTCCTGAACCCGAATCCGGCATCTTTTTCCACCAATTCGCGACGGTTTGGGAGAATTGAGGAGTCGAAACCCGAAAGCTTTCCGGCGAGATTCCGACCACCTCGGGTCCAATCACCGGAAAGTAAGACCGAATCCGTGATCCTCATCACTCAAGCTTCGATTCGGTATATAACTCGTAACTTTTAGATATCGTTTGGTGTTCGCTCCCCGGGTACCCATTTAGGAATTACCCGAATAAAATATTAATATATTTGGTTGGTGTACTGTGGATGTTTTAGGTGCGCGTACGAGTAGTGGAGTTGATCCTGCGGAGGATCTTAGCTGATTTACGCGCTTAAGGTGAGTGACCCACCTTTAAAAATATTTTGGGCAATTAATTATGTTTAATTGGTATTTAAATTATGCTCATGTGGTACAATTTAGTTATGGTTTTATTGTGATTTAATTTATTTATTATGCATGAGCAAAGTATATTTCGTTAATTATCGTACGAGGTTTTAAGTATTATTTTTCGGGCATAATTGGGTTAAATATTTTATGAAAATATTTGTTTAAATTGTATAAATTATGCCCGCGGTATTTTAATTGTTGAACCTCGTGTTACGAGAAAATTATGGTTTATTTGTTATTGATATTTCCGTACCGTTTGTTAAATAAAAATTTGTAGGATGGTAATTGAGAAATTTTGGTATATTTCCCACGGTGATTTTGGAAAACGGTACAGTTGGTTTAATAATTATTTTAGACGCATTCATACAGTATTGGTGTTCTGGTATATGTATATGTGGTTCAGTGCGCAAGTATTATTATTTCACCCGTGAGTTGCCATTGGACCGTGGGCAGGCAAGTTTGTTATTGGCCACAGCCGCCCTCCTCCTTGGCCGGGATGATGGTTTCAGCAGCGGTATTGTCGGGACGCTGAAGTGCCGTTTGCAAGTTTCTCTCTTTAATCTCCCCGCCAGTCGGTGCTCAGGACGCTGGGTATCGGAGGGCATCACATGTGTATGGTGTGATGCGTCAAGTGTAATTTTCAAATAAAGTTTCAAACCCCAAAGGTGTTCAAAAATTAATTATTATAACTTATTACATTTTAATTATATATTGGGGTATTTATTTATTTACTGTTTCTCAAATGGTTTGATCCCTTGGTTTTCGGGAAGTACGAACATTGGGTTTTGTGAAATTGTTTTAAAAAGGAAACATTTCCAACGGAGTGATTTGTGAGAGTTTTGAGGGAAAAATTAGTATTTCCAACTGTTATTATTTATTTATTTATTAATTGTTGGTATTTATTCAATTTCCTTATTTGTTATATTATTATTATTATCATTAAAAGTGTTCAGTAGTTAGGATCACTCATTGAGATGATTAGCATCTCACGTTTTTAAGTTCCGTTCCCTTAGGTGCAAGAGGTGGTAGACGTTCTTCCGGAGCGAACCAATTTTCCGCTGCTATCGTGTTTCGAGAAGTACCTTTGTACTCATTCATTTCAGTTGTATTATTCCTTTTATCTTTGTTGTATTTCTGTTGATTAGTACTTCATAAAGCTCTATATACTATTTGGACACTTATGTTTTATTTATGCACTGGGCTGCTGTTATTGTTGTGAAGTGCTGTAAATTGTGGAACAACTTGTAGTTTTGCGGGAGGAATAAGAAGGTGATTATAGAAGTGTGTTTTCAGTGCAGGTAATTTTTGATAAGTCCTACCCTTAGGGGAGGTGCTGCCGGATTTTCCGTTGGAAGGTTCGGTGGTATTTTCCTGGGATCAGGGCTTGTCTAGGGTTTCAGAGAGGAATTCTGAACGGGTCCTGACAAGGAGGACATAGGAAACTGCTGTCAACATAGCCATATATGTCATGAGCAATGAGAAAAGCATCTTATTGGGCATGCCAAGGAAAATAGGTAGTGGTTGTGAGTCGAAATGGGGCTAGAGATGTGACATTAATAATAACTAGTTGTTGATTATTAATAGTGAGATCAAAATTATTTGTAAGCCCAATGTGAGGCAAGGGAGTAGTTGAGGAGACAAAAGTCATTTGTAGTCTATCACTTGTCCTTTTTATTTAGAAGAGAGAAGAATATATATATATATATATATGAAAGAGGAAAAATAAAAACTTGTTAGGGTATAATAGGCTCTGATACCATGTAGAGAAAGTGAGAAAGTTGAGTAACTAGCTTAATTCTTATTGATACAGAAGTGCTATATATATACAGATTACAAGATAAGTATATAAAACAAATTGTGCTAATATACTAACGGCCTTCCTATTTACTGATATGAATTTGAAAAATTGATAACTAATATATAAGAAATACATCAGTTTAAGTAACATTGCCAATAGATAAGAGTTCAAACTAGCTCACTATGTAGGACTGGTAATATGAAATGGTAAAGAGTTTTTAGTAGGTTGTTTTGTTTTGTTTTGTTTTTCCAATTTTTATTTGTTCTAATGTTTTGGATGAAAAATTCAATAGTTAAACAAGCATCGAGAGTAGTTAAAATAAACAATTAGACAGAATATATAGTTATCCTACAAGTTTCAAACTGATTGGAGTTTGAAAGAAATGTATCAAACAAGGGATAGAATTTGAAATATTTGCATAATTTTTATTGAAATATGAAATTTACTTTTATTGATTTTATTGCAAAATAGTAAGGACAGAAGTTATAAATATATGTTTGTTTATGGATTTCAAATTATAATATAACCTTTTCTTCTTTCTGGAAAAAATATATATAATACAACCTTACATTTTATTTTGGATGAAATACAACTTTTTATTTTTATTAGAAATGGACGAAATGCATCCTTAAGTAAGATGTGCAGGACCAACCTGTTCGCGTCCAAAGTCAAAACTCTCTATTCTGCCAAACACCCCCCAATTTGAAGAATTTGGTATTTTAATTTTTATATTTGTTTTTGTTTTTCGTTTCGGCTTCTCGAAGGGACATTATCGTCTTACCGGGTAGACATCTGAAGCCGTACCCGTACACCCAACACTCTCTTTGCCGCCATTACACAGATCTCGAACTTTTCTTTTTTCTCTCTCTCTCTTTTTTTTTTTTTTCTCTCTCTAAAACCCTAGTAAACTAGAGAGAGCTCGAAAAATCGGACCGAGCAAAACGACGGCAACCTCATGGGCGTCCCCGCGTTCTACCGTTGGTTGGCCGATCGCTATCAGCAGTCGATTTCGGACGTGGTAGAAGAAGAGCCAGTGGAGGACTCCAATGGGGTGCTTATACCTATCAACGTTTCGAAACCTAACCCTAATGGCATGGAGTTCGACAATTTGTATTTGGATATGAATGGCATAATCCATCCCTGTTTTCACCCCGATGGCAAGGTATTTTTTTTTTTTGGGGTTTTTTCCTTGTATGCTTTGACTTGTTTGGAAGAAAAGCAAATAGAAAAAAAAAAAAAAAAAAAAGAAGTTTTCATTTTGAAACAAAAGAAAGCGTGTGCCTCCCAGGCCCTTAAAATTGTTTTCAAAACAGGTGCTAAATGGAAGAAAAAAAGTGTTAATTTCTCTAATTTTTCCTAGTTCTCTTTCGACTTCTATTATGCAACGTTGATTTCTTTCATCTTTAAAGGTGATGTTTTTAGACACTTGCAACTGTGTGCCAGAGGATAGCACCTCTGTCCAAGCCATTGTATGATCACTTAAATGAGAGCTTGTTTAGCTGCTGGTGACTCAATCGTATGTTTTGACATATTTGGGATTCACAAAAATGTGTTTAACCATGTAGTCTCTTTAGCTTCCTCCCTTAGTATGAGCAGTCTTGGGGAATTCTCCTCATTTGTTATCCATAGTCACATGTTTAACTGCCAAAGGATGCGCTTTTAATTCAAGAGTTAGTACGAAAGTAAATGAACCATAATCAATGCCACTGTACATTAGCCATTCCATTT
This sequence comes from Ziziphus jujuba, assembly GCF_031755915.1. Lineage (NCBI taxonomy): Eukaryota > Viridiplantae > Streptophyta > Magnoliopsida > Rosales > Rhamnaceae > Ziziphus > Ziziphus jujuba. Next base: position 23,290,286 of record NC_083388.1, read on the forward strand.
CTTTGCTAAGGCTCAGAATTAGGTTCAATGAAACCCATATTTTTGGAAGCATCTTATGGTTTATTGTCTTCTATGTACTGTATGTAGCTCCAAATACTATTACTGTATTACGGTACTTACACTATTTTAGGGTAAGTGGGTATATAGTAAATTTCATAGGAATCACTGAATTACATCACCTAAGTTCTTTGACTTGGTCGATTTAGTTTCCCTCTTGACCTAGGCAAGACTATTAAATCAATCCACTTGCTGATTTTTTTTTGGATGGAATCATTATCTAAAGCTATTTGATGAAAGATTGTATCATAATTACATATTTTTCTCGGTTTGTGCAGCCAGCACCTGCTACCTATGATGATGTATTCAAGTCGATATTTGCTTACATTGATCATCTCTTCTCATTGATTCGCCCAAGAAAACTTCTTTATTTGGCTATTGGTGAGATCTCTTTTATATCATTGATAAGAATTCCTCTGCACTTTAAATTTCATTTATTTAATTTTTAATATGCAGATGGGGTTGCACCAAGAGCTAAGATGAATCAGCAACGTTCTCGACGCTTTAGAGCTGCTAAAGATGCAGCTGAGGCAGTATGATCTTTTTCATTTGTGTAAATGGCTCCTTATCAGTGAACTTGGTAAACTTACTGGACCCTTTTTTTAATGAGTTAGGAAGCTGAAGAAGAAAGATTAAAGAAAGAATTTGAGGCTGAGGGTAGAAATTTGACTTTGAAGGAGAAGCCTGAAACTTCCGACTCGAATGTTATTACTCCCGGTACTCAGTTTATGGAAGTGCTCTCAAAGGCACTTCAGTATTACATACAAAGTAGGTTGAACCACAACCCTGGCTGGTCGTATACAAAGGTTTGTTAAACAATAACATATTTAGTACATGTCTCACTGTCCCTTCAAGATCGGATGATTCCTTGTGGAGTAATCCCTTCTCTATATCTTTTCCATATACTTCTGGTTTTCAGGATAATTTGTCTCTATAAGTTTATTTATGCGGCTGCATTGGGTGATTATTTGAAGGTTATTCTTTCTGATTCGAATGTACCTGGAGAGGGAGAACACAAAATAATGACATACATTCGTTTGCAACGTAACCTTCCTGGTTTTGATCCTAACACTCGGCATTGTCTATATGGTTTGGTGAGTTCTATGATTTGAGGCCTTCTTGACTTTGATATTTTAAATTTTGTTTTTTGTTTTTTTTTTTAAATTTAGTTTATTATTTTTTTCTCATTATTTGTCATCCATTATGCTCTTTTGCATTTCCTTAATTTTTTAATTTTTTAGTAAATGGGAACTCTTTTGCATTTACCTAATTGTTATTAATAGACATTTGGGTGGCCATAATCAGGACGCAGATCTAATTATGCTGTCTTTAGCTACTCATGAAGTTCACTTCTCAATATTGAGGGAGGTCAGTTTTCCCTTTCTTATGAGGACTATTTGCTGTTTAACCCATTGTTGCTGGTAATAATGGTAGATGTCATAATTTATTTACTCCAACTGTGCAGGTGATTACACTGCCTGGGCAGCAAGAAAAATGTTTTCTTTGTGGACAAGTTGGTCATCTGGCAGCTGAGTGTCGTGGTAAAGACGAAACAGAAGATGGGAATGTGGTAGATGAAACCCCAATTCACAAAAAAAAGTATCAGGTCAGATAATTACCTGCTGACTTATGTTGCTATAGCCTCAACATTTTGCAAATGATTTTCTTCCCCTCCATCTCCTCTTCTAAAATGATTCATTATATGGGCAGTTCCTTAACATTTGGGTGTTACGAGAATATCTGGAATATGATCTGACGATTCCTAGTCCTCCTTTTGAGATTAACTTTGAAAGAATAGTGGACGATTTTGTCTTTCTTTGTTTTTTCGTTGGCAATGACTTTCTTCCACATATGCCGACATTGGAGATCAGGGAGGTATGTAAGCAATAGCAGTTTGTTATAATGAGTTGTTTTCTACATCAATTTTAACAAGAGAAAAGATGAAAAAGAATCATTTTCTTTTGCATGCCATTTTACCTTTTCTTTGCTTATCATGCTTGACATTAATTCTTTACCACTTCAGGGTGCCATAAATTTATTGATGCATGTTTATAGAAGAGAGTTTGCTGCTATGGGTGGTTATCTTACTGATTCGGGTGAGGTAATTATTTTTCTTTACATTGTACATTAAATTTGTGTAATGTTGAACTTGAATATGCATTTTCAAGTGTAGTTCATGGCAGCCTTTTCAAGATCCTAAAATGCCTCCGGCATAGGGATTAATACAAATTGTAGTTAATTGAAATTACAATCGAGTTTCAATTTACCTTTTGAGTATAGGAGGCATTTAGTAAATAAAACTTTATAAATCATTTGTGGCCCTTGAGGTGCACATCAGGGCAAGGCTCTGAGTTATAACCTTAGCACAATAATATTGAGGTTTAAGCCTCACCCTTTTGAGCCATATGCCTCAAATCTTCTTGTTACTTTAGTGGGGTTTGGTAACTGGGTCTTGGATTGGCTTTAATCCAACCTATCATAGATGCCTTTGCAAAAATCAAAAAAGGAAAAAAAAAAAAAATAAATAGTGAAGGAAAAGTTAAGTCGACGGAAGGAATTATGGAAGACTAAATGGAAGGGGCAAATAACTAATCTAGACAGTAAATTTGACAAACTAGCTCAAGTTCTTAAGATGATTTTGGGACCTTTTTTAAGGTTTGTTAGAGCTGTTTGGGAAAAAATTGGGCTTATGTGTCATCCCATCTCAAGGCTTATGCCTCCAGACTGCCTTAAGCTTTTTAAAACTTTCCTTGAAGTTTCTGGATTTTACGAGTCCATTAAGCTTTCTTCTTTATGAATCTTAGGCTACTAGTTTATGGCATATGGTTTTGCCTTGTTGGAAAATGTATTCATGGGAATTATTTTACTACTTCAGGTTTTATTAGACAGAGTAGAGCATTTTGTTCAGTCTGTTGCTGTTTATGAAGATCAAATTTTTCAGAAGCGGACTCGAATTCAGCAGGTATTCTTCTTTCTCCATGATTTAAGTCATTTTTCAATTGGTTTTGGTTTTTAATCTATTTAATTATAGAATTTCTTATTAATGCTGGTGTCTTTGTTTTAGGCATATGAAAATAATGATGAAAGAAATAGAAACAGAAGACAGTCCATTGAAGAGCTCCAGGCTCCAGTTGTAGACAAGGTAACGCATCTTTTTCAAGCCTACTGTGCAATAATTTTGTTATGCGGTTTGATGGTTTGGGTAGGTTCTGTTGTGCATTGAATACTAGATTGTTCTGAACTACCTTGGAATGTAGCAGAATTAATGTCTTCATTTGATGGAGACTTAATATTTAGTGTGGAAAATAAGGAATTTGATTTTTTTTCATTTTGCTTTAACTTGATTGAAGTTTATCATTAGCCACTTGTATCTGTGCGGTTCTGTTTGATTTTGAATCTTTAACTGTGTTGGCCAATCAAGGACAGGGTCAAGCCATGCAAAATCGAGCATATAACAAATGTGTTATCTCTGATAGTCTTTTTAATGTTTTTGAGTTTTAATATGTTTGAAATGTGCTATGCATGATATTGTTTTAAATGTAATATAATATATATTTTTCTCTTTGTTCAGGTTAAATTGGGAGAGCCTGGATACAAGGAAAGGTATTATGCTGAGAAATTTGATTTATCAACACCAGAGGATATTGATAAAATTAAAAGAGATGTGGTAAGTTTACAACTTCTTGTCTACCCATTTTAATTAATAATCATTGAATAGTGGATTAAAGGGTGTTCATTTATTTCAATAATCAGAATTCTTTGTTGTTGTTTTTATTATTATTATTTCAGTCAGATTTTTTTTTCTATATAAAGTTTCTCCTTGTTTTCTTGGTCTAAAACTAGTATGTGGATAACGTGATTTGATATAAAACTCAACTTATCTTGATATGTCTTTGGCTTTGCTTGTCCAAGCGGAGAGGTGTGATATATTGTTGCGCTGAAATTTATATAGAATTATGTAACTTTATGTCTGTATGTATATATTACTATTGTTTTTGTATTAACTGAAATATATTTTGAGAAATAGACTTAGGGTGTCTAATGAGCTAGATATGAACTTTGATGGAGCTTTGGATGACTACATTGATGCAGTTCTGGATCACAGTTTTTTGGGTTTATTGTGCTGAGAGGTGGCTATCTAGGAAGTTCCTTGGAAGTGGTAGTATAAAGTATATGAATTGAAGTCTGTTAGTTTTGAGTTGATTTCATTCAAAAGAATAAATTAAGTTTGATTTAAGTTCAAAAGAATAAAGTAAATTTATTAGTTTTGATTGTATCACAATCGAGTTTGATTTGCCAAATTGAAACTAAATTGTGTCAACAAAACTCAAATTGATTCCAGATATGATTTGATTCATAACATACTATCAGCGATCATCACTTCACGTTAATTGGATTTTGGATTTAAACTTGTGTAATATCTATGCTAATCCTTGATGCTAATAGCTTTGTTTTTCCTTTACTGAGTTTCACAAATTGACTTTGATATTAATGTATGGCTCATATATCTATGTTTCTTTGCAGGTTTTGAAGTATGTAGAAGGCTTATGTTGGGTCTGCCGGTATTACTACCAAGGTGTTTGCTCCTGGCAATGGTCAGTTTAGTTTGATTATTAGCAGAATATTTTGGACAGCGGTGACAGCCTTTACATATTATATGACGTTTGTTGCTTGAATGAACAGTCTTGTTAAACATCAAGGAATTTTCTAGACAAAATTTTTGTATTAATGAAGCTATATGAGTTTTAGTTGGTAGAGACTGTTTATGTTTAGGTGAAGTTAAAAAGTGTCAAAGCTTTACTCATTCCTTTTAAACATTCCAAACATGAATTGCGCCTGTGCATGTTACTCATACATGCACAGCATTTAGATGTTTTTTTCCCTGGGTCTTGTTGGCATGTGTTACGAAGAATTGAATCCCATCATGTAGATGCAGTGCTGTATCTTGGAAATTTTACTTTCATTGGTTCGCAAAAGGATAGTTTTTGTTTACTTTTCCAACAGTTACTGTTGAATTTGTCCATCGTTGGTAAGCAAACCAGTTTTGCTAGTTGAAGTGAACAAGGATGGTGGAACTCTATATCTGTTCGTTCACTTGTTGGATCATTGAACAATATAATCCATCCATCCGTGTGAAATCTGGTTCTTCTGGTTGTTTGTGTATCCTTGTTGAACCGGTTATGATATTTGAAGAAGTTCAAATTTTGGTGTTTGCAGGCATTGAGCCTAAAATTAGAATACCTTTTAACTTATGTGTCAAAATATGTGTTCATAATCCTGCTGTCTGATCAATTGGCCATAAGTTGTGCTAGTGAGTAATTGAGGAGAACCATATAAGTACAATAACTATGCTTGTGACTGGCTACTGTTTGTTCAGGTATTATCCATACCATTATGCTCCCTTCGCTTCTGATCTAAAAGAGCTCCCTGAACTGGAAATAATATTTTTCATGGGAGAACCATTTAAGCCCTTCGATCAGCTTATGGGAACACTACCTGCAGCAAGGTACATTACTTTCCCTTCCACATTTTGAATATTTGCTTTAGTTACAAGTTTATTAAAATGAAGAGAAAGAAATACATATTTCATCTAGTTATCTTCTGCTGCCTGTGATGATGATTAAGCTGCTTCATTTCATATGCAGTTCAAGTGCTCTACCAGAAAAGTACAGCAATTTGATGAATAATCCATTGTCACCTATTCATGCATACTACCCTTCTGGTAAATATATGCACAAGTTTTTGGTTATTTTTTTTAGTGGGAATTATGGTCTCCTTCTCAAAGGATGTTGCTCTTTTTTTCCCTCCCCATCTACCCTTTTTCAGATTTTGAGATCGATATGAATGGAAAGCGTTTTGCGTGGCAGGTGCAATATTATTTAATTTGCCAATATTTTCTTATCTTCTAGGTTTTTTGTTGTCAGCCTGATGTGTCCTCTATATCATATTATTTATTTATTTATTTTTATGTGGAAACCAGGGAGTTGCAAAATTGCCATTCATTGACGAGAGGAAATTGCTTGCAGAAACAAGGAAACTAGAAGGCACTTTAACGGTCTGGCAAAGGGGTTTTTATATGTTAATCTTTTAAGCATTTGGTATTAGCTAGTTCTATGCTTGTTCTATGCTTCATTTGTCATTTCACATCTTCCTCAAAGGCCATTAGGCAATTGGTTGTTTAAGCACAAGATTATTTGCTTTTTTGGGGGGTCTAAAGCAGAGATTATTTGTTGGATTGGTGTTTTTATGGTAGTTCTGGAGGATATCGTTTTATTTATTTATTTTTTTAACAAAAATGGTGCAATTATGGTTTTCAAATGGATGTAGGGTAGAGGGCAAGAGCATTCTACCAGGTTGAAGGAGAATGATAAACTGGAATTGAATTTCTGTAGTTAAGTCCACTAAGGAATGGGATATTTAATTTACATATTGCTTCAATGAAGGAGATATTAAATATTAGTATTAGATGTTTATTAAATATTAATATTAGATGTTTAGGATGATTTAGTAGATATGTCTATACGATACTATAAGTGAAAGTTTCTCTTGTGGTACTCTCCCTCTCTCTGTCTTCTTCTTTTTTCTTTTTAACCTCTCTTTTCCCAGAATCTACACATGGCTTTGGTTATTAGGTTTGTTGTTAGCAGCACAAGCAAGCTGACTTATGCCTTTTCATTATATTTCTGCATGATGAATGCTCAAGTATGCATATCTTCTATCTGGTATTTGTAGGAGGAAGAGCAGTTTCGAAATAGTGTAATGCTTGATTTGCTTTACGTAAATCCTGCACATCCTTTGGCTCCGCAAATAAATTTGTACTACAGCCTATGTTATCAAACACCCCTACACGCAAGATATGCCTGGGCAATTGACACACATGCTAGGTTGGTTGATGAAACCTTAGTCTTGGTAATTTTGGTATGTAGAAATAACATGTTTTGGTTTTGGTATCCTCATCTGTTGCCAATCTTTTCACAGTGGTGGAATGAATGGATACCTTTGGTTATCTGAAAGAAATGGAATGAGACATGTCATCCCTTCCCCTGTAGGTGGATTGCAGAACATTGAGTGGAACCAAGTGTTGTAAGTACGCCTACCATGCATGTCCTAGAATTTAAAGATACTTAATGTATTTAACGTTAGCATTTTCATTTGCAGAAATATTACATATCTTAATCCTCTTGCCCACAAACATATACCTGAGCCTCCTATGGGTGTGATCATGCCTAAAAAGGTATGTGATTTCTTTGGCTCTTGATAGTTCTTATAACTTCCATTATGGGTGGTTAAAGCTAGAACTTAGGATGTTATGGTCTGTGATCATAAAATACATGAGATATTTTGGGACCTGTTGGTGAAAATTAATAAATGTTACCCTGCAGAAGCAATAGCGTTTTCACACATAGCTTCTTTAATATGATCTGGATCAAGGTGGTAGATATTTATCTTAGTTTTTACTTTCATCTAGGTAGCTTTCTTTGTAAATTAGCAGTGTTCCCTTCTTCATATATTGTTTACATGCATGAAGAACTCAGTGCTTGTTTTTCATTTTATCTTGTAAAGCATTTGCTTATTGTTATTTCTTCTGTGGCCATGCTGTTGATCCTATATCTCAGTTCTGATTAATTCTAATTCTAAGTTTTATCGTTATGTGCAGGTTTTACAACCTATAGATATTAAACCATTCCCTGGGTTATGGCATGAAGACAATGGAATGCGACGCCACCAAGGCAGGGAGAGGTTAGAATGCTTTTCTTCTGTTTCTATGGTGAATTTTTCATCATTTTGTTTACTAGGTTTTTGCAATAGGATCATCTTGCCTTGACACATAGGATTACCTGCATTGATGGTGGCTTGTATTTTATGTGAAAGGTAGAATTTCCGCAGTTAATAAGAAATGACCTGAAAAATATTCTCTTTAATGTTATTATGTTACAGTGGGAATTCTACTTCATCCATATGTAAAATCTGTCAAGGTTTTAAAGAGAGCAACCACAAGTTTTTGTTATGCAAATATACTGTGTATATGAAAGTAGTAAGAATCACCATCTTGTTTAGTACTGTCTTTATATGTGATGCACTGTTTTACAGGCCACAAGTACCTGGAGCAATAGCTGGGTCTTTACTGGGGGAAGCAGCTCACCGTCTTGTTAAGAATACCTTAAATCTCAGATCTAATGATTCATCCTCTGGATTCTGGGAGCAACCCCCATTTCGAAATTTCCAGGGCAGCCATCTAGGGACCAGACCGAGACCAACTGGACCTTCTGGGTATGGTTTTCGGCAAGAGCCAAACTCCTACTATGAAAATTCCTTCAATCCACAGGGAAACATGGGTAGGCCTAGATATCCAGTCTCCTCAAATGGTGCACAGATTGATAGACAAAATTTTAAAACACTGGACAGAATACACTATCAAGAACAGTATCGCAACTTGAGGAGTGGAATGTCTGCCTTGACAATGGAAGAAAATGCAAGAAGCAAACCACCAGCAATGTTGTCTCCTAGGATTCCAAATTCAGGAAACACAGCGAATCCACCTACCCACTTTATGCAAAATATGGGTCCGCTTCCCTCCCCACCTCCTAAGTGGATCAATAAAGCACCAACTGCAAATGGTGGAATGTATGTTGGACAACTAGAAACTGCTTCAGGTGGACCACATGAGAAGCAAGTGAAGAAGATTTATCAGGTTAAAACACGAGCTCCTCAGGATACGTCAAATAATGGGAACCAGGGGTTATTGTAGCGAATCTGATCAATCTTCTGTTCTCTCTAAGGTGCCCTGCACATTGAAGATCTTCTAGTAGGGCAAGTTTCGATTAAATATAGCCAACCCTGTGGTTGAGGGCACTTTTCACAAGCTTTATGAGCTTGATACCACATGGTGTCGTGGATGATATATTCATCCTCTTGGTACAAAGTGATTCATCATCCTCAGTCTCTGCATATGACCACAACATTTGAAGATTTGCTTCAACTGCAAGTGATTTCTCATAGAAGTTGCATATGTTACTGATTGGATGGTGAGGTACCATTGTCGTGGCATTTTTACTGCAGCGTTCTTAGTTCAAATTTTATTTTTATGTAGGTAGTTCATCAAGCAAGTTATACACGTTTGTAATTGGATTTAGGGTCATAGTGTTGTCCTGTTATATTCTCTGTCATCACGGTTTCATACAGAAAGAGAATTAGGGAAGATGCATATCGTCACGTAAACGGCAAAGCTGCTGGTATGTATCACTATGTAAAGGATTATGTAATTAATGTGGAAATTATCTGTTTATTGTTGTCCAAGGATTACAAAGTAATTTTTTTTTTTTTTTTTGGGTGAAATAAGAAGTAATGTTTTCTGTTTTGATGTGTGATTCATTTACTAGTATGGAGTCCGGGTAACCATACTTTTATTTATTTATTGTTTTACTTTTCTAAATTACTATTTATGATCCGAAAAGATGTCAAAAGCGAGGCATTTATGTACGAGTTTTGGTGGTTTAAGCTCTTATCAACTAGCTTGTATAGGAAATCTACAAGCTAGCAGCGTGTAGAAAAATTGAGCTTGCTATTGTTTATAATGAAAAATAATATGTTTCTAGTGAACGAGGGAGTTTTTTTTTTTTGGTAATTTAGTGGATAAGGGAGTTACAGCCAATATCGAAAACATATTTATATTCTAATAAATGCGATATACTTGAGAGGTTTTGTTTTTTTAATTAGTTTAAAGGGAGAACTTATATAATTTATATAATTTATGTTATGATTTTCTAATCACTAGAGCTTTTAAAGAATTTTTTTTATAAAAGATTTGGATAACTTTATGTTGGGTTAACTTTTTAGGATGGAACCTCAAATTTTAATAAGTGGTATCCTGGTTTCAAATAGAATCAAATGCATGCATGAGATTAAAAATCTAAGGTGATCAATGAGTGGTAGTTCCTAGATGGTAGATTGAGATTGTGAATTTAAACCCTCATGATCTACGGTGAAATTTGATGAAATTTATTGAGGTGTGGGGTTCATCCTAAAAGGTTTACCCGAGCCTCAACAAATGATATGGTTCCAAAAGAAATGTGTATGCACGAGATAAAAATCAAATGTGATCGAACGATGGTGAGCTCTCATATAGTAAACCGCAATGGTGAATATAAAACGTTGACGGTCGAAATTTGAGGATATAAAATTGTGTCAATGTGGTGTGGTGACTGGACCTTCATGCCAAGGGCAGTTGAAGGAGGTCATGCTAGGTGCCCAGTGAGCCACAACGATGAAAAACGTGGCGACATCTTAATGAGATAAGGATGAAATAGTGTTTCTCAATTTGACGGGTACCGACCAAGAAAAATTCAAAAAAAAAAAAAGGGAGGTAGTCCTTATTTAGTCAGGAAAAGAACTGGTAGTACATAGTTCAAAAGGATAAATTGTAGTGTGTTGAACATAAGTCCTAAAATGATCAGAAAAGATATATATATATATATATATAAGATTTGGGTTATTTTTTTTATTAGGTTATCCTTTTAAAGTGGCATCCTACAACTCAACAAGTGAATTTATCTTCCTATTATTGACCCTTTTTTTTTTTAAAATTAAAGAGATTATAAAGCATGGCCGCATGGGGAATTTAGAGAGAGAGAGAGAGAGAGAGAGAGAGAGAGAGAGAGAGAGACAACTCTTAGGATCAAAACTTTCCTCAGCTGTTTGTTGGATTGAGATGGAAATTCATTGATTTCCATCTCCATAAGGTTGTGGACAAACAAAAAACCCAAACTCCACAGCAACCCAAACGTCTTGAATTTCCAAACAAGTCATATAAAAGTGTTTTGTAGGTCAATTGGATTGCAGTGTTGTTACAAATACAATATTATTTTTAAGTATTGACTATTCACAAACACAAAATCAATACGCCAAAAAAGAAAATATATCTCAAAAAACAGAACCTTTTTTTTTATATTTTATTTTAACTGTATATCTCATAATTACTTAATCAACCAGAATTTTATATTTCACATACACAAATCTCCTTACCTCATTTCAACAACTATTGCAAGAAATATCCAGACAAGAAAAGCACAAAGAAAAAGAACAAAGACCCATATATAAGCACAGCTTTCTGTCCAGAAGTGAGCGTATTCCCACCTAATCCAAATTGCTGGTTCTGTGCAAACCCAGCAATTTCCACACTCTTACTCTCAAAGAAACTCTTCGCAGCCCCACATGTTGGACACCTCCAATCCTCCGGCAACTTATCAAATTGCAATCCCGGCGGTATAGGATAAGCTGGGTCACCCACCGCCTCATCGTATTTATACCCACAAGACCTGCATTCATATATTCCGGTATTCAATACCGCAAATTTCTCTTCAAGCCGGCGATTATCGAACTTCACTTCTCCTTCTTCTGGGGGTGGAGGAGAGGGAGAGGAAGGTGGTGGTGGTTGTGATTCTTGTGAACTGGGTTGGTTCTCTGCAGTGGGTTTGTCTTCTTTAGAGACATCGATGGAGTTTGAAACGAATTTGAGGTGCTTCGAGGATTTGTGGAGCGAAATGGTTGGGAATTTGGAGATGAGAGATGGGTTAGAGAAAAGGGTTTTGGATTTTGGAAGTGAAGGTTGGGAAAAAGAGGTTGAGAGATGGAAAGAAAAGGTAGGCCTTGTTGCTGAGCAAGCCATAAATGGTGGTTGTAGAGGTTTATCTGTGTTGGAATCCCTTTTACTTGTTAATATTCACAGCGGAACGTGAACAAGAAAAATGGGAGTTTGGACAAAGAAGGTTTATGGTTTGTGTTTGTTGGCTGAGAAACTCTGGGTGGAGGAGAAAAGAAAGGGATCCATGGAACAGCATATACATGTTACCAAAAGAAGAGTTAGGATAAGGTGTGGGGAAACTGTGAAAGATTGAGAATTGATTCTAATTAATTTTGGGCTGGGTTTTTTGCTTTTTGACTTTTGACTTTTGGGTCCAAGTCTCTCTCTCTCTCTGTCTCTCTGTCTCTCTGTGGAACCTGAACCAGATAAGCAAAACCCATCATCCATGTGCCTAAAAGAAAGTTAAAAAAAGAAGAAAAAAAAGAAAACAGAATTAACTGACACCTGGGGCTAATCATATTTTGACTAAAAGTGGGAAAGATACCTATAATTAGTAGTTTTTACAGTTGGCCTTGCCCGCCTTTGTTAGATTTTCATATACTTTTGGATGGACAAATATTCCTTCTTCTCTTCTTAAAACAAATATATATATAGTACTATCTATTGTTTACTTTATCTCATAAAAGAGGTCAAAAACTTTTTGTTACAACTAATTTTATCATGCTAAATAATGAAAATATACAAAAAATGAAATTCGTTGTAATTTTTTTGGTGAAAGAAATTCATTGTAATCGATGAATAGCTTATGGACTGCTTGCAATTAGATGATTTCTATACATTATTAGAGTTCATGTTTACACAATTTCGGAATATGAGAAAACATCAATGATTACACAACTATTATTGATTGAAATGTTACTTATTAAATTCCAAGAAAAAGCCAAAATTTGAAAATCAATTTTTTTCTTTTATTTATTTATTTTTATCATGTAATAGTAAACTTATAATCAATTTAGGATGTTAAGGTGATTGGTGTGTTTAAAAAAATTGGTCAAAGTGATCTTTAATTAATATAGATTTCCAAGTTTGCTTGTTGCTTTGATTTCCTACACCGAGAGCTTAGAAAGTTTTGTTTTTGTTTTTGCTTTGCATTTTTTTTTTTTTTAATACAGATATGGAATCTATATTTTCATTTATAAATCTTTTAAAATATGAGAAACCTATCAAAGATTACACAACTATTGTTGACCGAAATGTTCTCGAATATTAAATTCAATGGAAAAAGACATAAAATTCAAACATTACATTTTTTTTCTTTTTCCCCGGTATTGATCCATTCAAATGCATGCAGTGATCATTCACCAACTTCTAAAAAAACTAATAATTAAGTAATTATAGATGAACTCTATTAAGACGATGTCGTTGAACCCATGGACCTCAACTTCTCCAAAGTAGTCTTAACCTGTTCCTGAACCAACTCCAATCTCTTGGAATAAACCTCCAACTCCATGATCTGCTGCTTCTTCCATTTCTCATCCACCACTTCTCCACCACCTCCCAACTTCATCCCCCTCCCTTCCAAACTGACCGGAATCGGTTTCAACGCCGCCGGTGTACCACCTCCTTTGTTGTCATCATTATTGTTATTAATCAACAGTGAACCCTCCTCCTCCACAACACTACGTTTGCTTCCCAACCCTGCAGCGGCTACACATTGAGACCTCGTCTGTGGCCTCATCATCAACATTCTATCTCCACTACTATTATTATAATTATTATCAATGACGTCTTCCTCGCTTTTCACCTTGACGATATACAGGTCTAACGGACTAATTTCTTCTTCATGATCTCCTATACTATTATTATTATTACTAGTGCTCCAAATCTTGTGCGAAATCTCGAAAGTAGCCTTGTCGTGTGGATTTTTGAAGCGGAAATCTATGCATGGGCCGGTCGTCGAGTTCTTTCTTTTGTTGTGGTATTTTCTTTTCAGTCTTCTGAGCTTTTCAACGAGCTGGCTTTTGCTGAACCGGAACTTGAGCTGCGGCTCAACCTGGTCGTAGAACGATGAAGAAGAAGAAGAAGAAGTGGATGCATCGGTCTGCTGTTGATTGTTGCCGGTTTTCAACTTCTTGGTCGTGTAGTCGAGGAAGCTCCGCAAGAACAGGAGCTCATCGTCTTGGCTCCAGTTAATCCTCATCTTCTGCTGTGGGGATTCCTTCTTTTTCTCAAAACATGGTAAAGCCAATGTCACATTGTCGAGACGCCGCCGTTTCGAACTGGAAGCAGAATTGTCTAGAATGCCCGGAATGGCTATCGTTACTGCGGTTGAGAGGGATTGATTGGGAGTTTCCATGGATGGGGTGGCAGAGTTGTCATCGTCGTCGATTCCAGCATTGTCTTTGGCTTGGCATGAGATTTCGACTTCATCTTCATCATGGTATTCAGAGGAAGAAGAAGAAGATGATGATGATGATGATGACGACGACATAATCCAGCTAACCAGTGGCCATGTCATCTTTTTCACAGCACCATTAAACCAGAGCTTTCTTTCACCATCTCCATTAATGGCTGGGTTGTCTACAGACATTGATTTGTGATCTGTTCCTGAATTTTTATTTTTATTTTTTTTAGGAATTTTTGAGGAAATTAAGAAAAAGAAAAAAATTGATAGGTTAGTTAATTAGAGATTAATTAAGGTTTGGAGGGGCCAAAGAAAGAGCAATCCTTGAATTGATTGCCCGATAATGTCTACTGTCCTCAGCTTAGCTTACGGAACCCAAAATAACCGCATGCATTAGCCAACACACAAACAATATATAGTATTATTATGCACAATTTATTATATATCATTAAATTAAATTATGTTTAGTTCGTTATTTGAAAATGATTTTCCATACATATATATATATATATATATATATATGATTCATCAAATAATTAATAAAGGTCAATATAAAATACTTGTTCATATTTTTATACATTGGGATTGAGATTGGACTTGGAAAATAGTGGCCAAGTCATATTAAATACTTGTTCATTTTTTTCTTTTTGAATAAAGAAAATATAATTGGACATGTAATTGACGTGGCAGACTTTATGTATACCCATTAATTAGAATTACGAGGGAATGTTTGGAAAAGTTACCCAAAGGTCAAAGGTTCTCCCATAAAAGCAAACATTAATAAATCCTTAATTAAATTGTTCGAAGTATGTATCATCGTGTTATCACATTCAAAACGCTTTTATACTCTGCTTTTTTCCTACACATATCGACAAATCACATGCTAATATAATTAAAGTCAATGAAATGAAATAATATAATATTGAAATAAGTAACGTTTTTATTTTCCCTTGAATAGTTATGTAGATTATAAAAATGAGAACAATAATATAAAACGTTATTAGCAATTTGTGGCTATTCAATACACGCTTAGAACTTTTTATTTTTAAGCGGTCCCTTTCTCATAACTACTCTTTTTTTTCTTTTCTTTTTTTGGGTTTACCGAACAATGACTCTCGAACTCAAGACCTGCAATTGGGAACAATATGCAATGCCAGCAAACGGAGCTCAGGGATTCTCCTTTTTGGAGGTTATTAAAAGGCAACATTTAAACAACATGAACAATTTCTTAATAATTTAGGGAGTAAATAGGCCAGGGCCTGTGGTCCATAAATCTGCAATAGCTACCTTTTAACTTTTAAATCAATTTTTTTTTCTTTTTATTTTTTTATTTTTTAACTTCCAATCATAACATTTGGTAATATAATAATATATTCTTGCTGTTGAAATTGATAGACCAAAAAATTGTTAACCTACAACCAGCACCACCACCCAGCCTAGTGAGCAGGGGTTCGAGTCCACCGGGGGAGGGGCAAGGGGTGTCCGGGACAATAGTAATAAAGCGACGTCTAATATTTTAAAAAATTAAAATTGAAATAATGTTTAGTAAATTAATTTATTTGAGAATATAATTTGGTAGAGAGAAAAAAAAAAAAAAAAGACTCATAAATTAGAGAAATTGATGGAAACGAGATGCATGTATATGTAGAAGTAGGAATAAACACGCATGGTGGAAGCGCGTGGTACCATAAAAGTTTTTTTTTTTTTTTTTTTTTTGGAAAAAAAATCAAAGACTTACAAGTAATAGCACCGTTTTTTACAACAAGTCCAACACGCAAAACCAACGAAACCTCGTGAGCCCCTTTGCTCTCTCGGCGCCTAACCACCTTGCCCACAAAGAGAGAAAAAGGCCCATGCCTTTCCCACCACCATCACCACCACCACCATCACTACCTTAATTTGAATTTACCAAATTGTACCCTCAACGCTCTTCCCACATTTTCCTTTCTTTTTTGCCTCCATACCCTCCCTCTCTCTCTCTCTCTCTCCCTTTCTCATGGCCTCCCACCACGACGACGCCGTTTTACCCGAAGAAGACCTCGACTCATCTTCCCAAGACGACGAAGAGGACGACGTCGTCGATGATGACGAAGACGAAGACGACGACGACTTCATCAATTCCGCTTCCCCTTCCACGTCCTCCGCCGGAGCTGACTCCCTCCCCGTCTCTCTCCCCCTCACCACCGCCACCTCCACCGCCACCACCACCACCACCTCCACCACCTCCGTCGTAACTGTCGCCTTGCCTTCCTTACCCAACGGCGAGCCTCCACCAACGCTTGCCACCACTGTGATCGCCAACCTCTCCGATCCCACTCGACACCGCATCATCGACCATGGAAACGACGCCACTTTGGCTTTGCAGCCGGAGGAGAAAAAGCCCGCCCTGGATGACTCCCGGAGACTCTTCCAGAGGCTTTGGACCGATGAAGATGAGATCGAGCTCCTTCAAGGCTTCCTTGACTATACCTCGCAGCGAGGGAAGACCACGCACCATGGTCAAAACGACACCGCTTTGTTCTACGATCAGATCAAGTCCAAATTACAATTGGATTTTAACAAGAACCAGCTCGTCGAGAAGCTTCGGAGGTTGAAGAAGAAGTATCGGAACGTTCTCAATAAAATTTCGTCCGGCAAAGAATTCTCCTTCAAGAGTCCTCACGACCAGGCCACGTTCGAGATCTCCCGCAAGATCTGGAGCAACCTAGGTCGAATTGGCGCCGAAGATAATGCACTCGACGACGACGATCCGAACCCTAACCCTAACAATCCCAATTCCTTCAACATGGAGTTGAAAAGCGAAGATACAGGGGCGTTCTTCGCCGAGAAGAAGACGCCAAGGTCGCGAAAGCGGTCACGGCCGCAGACGACCGCGTTGAGAACCGCCGACGAAAAACGCGGTTTCATTGATAATTCGGCTTCCAAGGATATTACCAATAACAGTGGCGGCAATAGCAAAATTAGCGGTAACAATAGCGTTCAGGGTATGATCGAAGAGTCCCTCAAAAGCTGTTTGTCGCCGTTGTTAAAGGAATTGCTGAGCAACGCAATTGGCGGGCCGTGTGGGTCCAGGGGATTCGGATTGGCATTGAATCCGATGCCGTTGACTTTTGGCGGGCCGTCGATGAATTTCGGCAGCGAAGTGGTGGATGAAAAGTGGAGAAAGCAGCAGATTTTGGAGTTGGAGGTTTACTCGAAGCGTTTGGAGTTGGTGCAAGATCAAATAAAGTCAGCTTTGGAGGAATTGCGGTCCAAAGGAGGGTGATTTAAGAGGTTTCTCCAATTCAAGGATGGGACTTTGTAGTAGGTGGGTTTAGGGTTTTTTTTTTTTTTGGTTTTTTTGTTTTTTTTTGGTTCTTTTTAATTTTCCCATTTGGTTCGTGAAAAAAAAATTGCTTTGATCATCGATCAAAGGTCTATAGTGTAGCTAGCGTTTGCATTTCGGATATTTAAATATTTATCCTTTTGTTGAATTGATAGAAAGTTGATTGAATAATGATTTTTGTCATTTTTTAGTTAGTCATTCAATAGTTTGTTCATATTTCGATAGATTTGTGTGGATAATAGATGAAATTAATTCAAAGTTCAAAATTTTCTCTATTTTTCTTTTTCTGAGTAATGTTTTGTGTTTGGGATTTTGGGATCGATTGTATTGAGGCTTTCATAAAGCTTAAAGCCTAGCAGGGTAGACATATGATTGCACCTGATGATAATAGTGGTATGTTGAAGATTAGGGAGGTTATATGTATAATGGATTTTTAGGTATTATTTCTTCATGATTATTTTTCTTTAACAAAGTTTCTAATCATTTTCCAACCTGGTTATTTCGTATTAGAAATCTGAACTCTGAAACATACGAGATTTACAATTAAATGCATGTGTGGATATGTGTATGTGAAATGTTATAAATTTTCCAATTAATGCTTATATAATTGTGTTCTTGCACCCAAAGCTTCTGCAGTTGTTATGTCTGGTTGTCCAGATTGGTGCTGAAAAATGGTTGGTTGGTTGGTCCTGCAGTTGAAAATTAGATCCAAACTGCTATTTTAACTATTGATACAATCGTTCTGCTGTCTAATCCCCCAACATGCTCAAGAACCGAGAGCCGCCTAGGGGCTGGACTGGACTGCCAGAGGGAGCCTTTTACCTTCAATGTCGAACTAAACTTGAGTTCTTAGTTAGTGAGACTCTAATGAGAGAAAATTATGTTGTGAGGAGGCATTTGAATTCAGTATGTTCAGCCTCAAGGGAAAAACTTTAAACTCGGTTACTGTTTGTGTGGAGACGGAGCAAATAATCATTACATCCCATTTTTTGTTCCACTCTAATGGAAAGGATGATATTTGGGTTTTGGTGTGGTGAGCATGTGAAACTTTCTGAAGTTTCTACAAGCTTTGATTTCGTGCGTTTCACTGAAAAGAGGAAAAACTATGATGGCTTTCAACCCCGATGGGTAAGAGGAGAAAATGTTTGATTGATTGTAAATGGAGCGTTGCCATAAGGAAAGTCCAAGGGGGGTATATTATGTTTGGTATGTTCATGCATTTACTTCATTTGTTTTAGCACATGTAATAAAAGATACTGGAAAGTTTGGCAATTCGGATATGGAAGGTGAGCAGCTTTCTTGAGAAAGTTTGTTCATTTCACACACGTTTTCTAAATGGAAGGTGCCCCCATGAATTTATCGACTAAATTAATGAATACAGCTTGTGATGCTTTTTCTTATAATTGAATATGGTCCTGAATCCTGATGTTTTAATTTCATAGCTGGAACTGTGTTATAGGTCTTATAATGAATTACTTCTATTCAAAACGTCAATTTTCCATTTGATTTGTTCTTTTCTCGTGGGTTTTAAAATGAGAACCAAAATAAGTGTTTTACGAATACTGCAAGTAAAAGAAGTGGGAATATTTTACTGGTTATGAGCAAACCTTTGTTATTATGGAAAACGTGCATAACAGCTATATAATATAATATAATGTCTTAAATTTTTATTTCTAATATAGAAAAAAGAAATCAAGCTTTTATTTCTTTCACGCTTCAACTTGACCCTTGAAGCTACATTTCACTATGCATTGTCTATTCAGAGCTCGTTTTCATTTGGTTTGATTGTAACCCAGAAAGGTAAAAAGCCAAGTAGACAATCAAATCAAAACACAAGTATGATATTCTTTCAACTTGGTCCCTCTAGATTCCCATCCTATCGTATTCACCGAAATTCAATTAAAAACATATTTCTATATATTTTTTTTTTTGGTAAATATATTTCTAGTTATTACTTCCAAAATTTTGGATTATTATCTTTTATTACAAATCATAAATCCAAAATAAAGCAAGTACTTGGTGTACTTTACATCGAAGAAAAAGAAAAGGAAATTTAGGCATTGGTGAAAATTTCAATTTGTCCGTATTCGTAATTCACACGGCAAATAAAGATACGAGAGAACAAGGAACAATAGGACAAGGAATCAAGAAAAATAAAAAAAAAGAAGCATCAATGTGACTGGTACGTCTACGAGGCAATCCAAAACAAGCGATAAGAACCTTCTATTTTCCAAATCAGAGGCCCCAAATTCATGTCTGATGAACAAATACTTGGAATATTATCAATAAATTTCCACTCTTGTCCCTGGTTTCAGATACATTGAATTCGACCCTCCCTTCTTTAGGAGAAGATGCCTTGGAAAAACTCTATGATAACATAAGCTTCCGAACAAATCAAACAGTTGTGTTATATCCTTGGTAATTGAAAAATATATATGTAAATTCACAATAAAATGTCAATATAGTTAAAACAGTAATGTTATTTGCAGAACTTAAAACATCATCCTTTCTTTTTTGGGCATTGTTTCTTTTCTTCGAAAGAAAATGAAGTCTCAGAAAGTATCCTGGCCTCCTGGCCCCTTTGTTTTTTTTTTTTTTTCCTTTAAATCATGGCAATGGGAACTATGAAAATCAGTACATGGGGAACTTCGCCTTTGTCTTCTCAAACACTTGTTCAGCAATAATAGCACCAGTTCCATCAGCTTTCTTAATCTCCATGTTAGCTTTCTGATAAAATCCAGTGCCCCTTAAAGCATCTGCAATGAAATCATCAAACCCAATTGCAATGGCCGCTTCAGCTTTGGCTCCATAAACCAACCTCTGTTTTAAGATGGAGCAGAGACGTTGAAAATATCAGAAATCCATAGTAATATAGAACACTAATCATCGGGTGAATAATGATGGAATCAAAATTGAACCTTAATTCTTGAAAGATGGATAGCACCAAAGCACATCGGACATGGCTCACAGGATGCATATATTTCACAGTCTGCGAGCTCAATTTGACCAAGCTTTTTACAGGCCTGCAAGAAGCATCAACACCCACAATAAGATCTAATAACAAAATTGGAGCAAACGTAAAGCAGCTGAGCAAAATTTCTACAAAAACCTACAAGCAGAGTTGCAACACCAACGAGGGAAGAAAGAAATCAGCCAGGATTAGAATGTTAAGTATATAGACAAATCTAGGGCGTGTCATACTAGGGCATACCATCAAATTACCACTAACACAAATATACGGTTAATGAACCGAGACAAAGCAGAATGCAACTTACTCAACGATTATCCAGACTATCATCAGCAATCACACCATCTCTTCCCACTTCATCTTATGAATGTTATTAGAGACATACAAGTGAACCAGAAATACATTCAAGGAATAATTTCAAAGCAACAGGATACCTTTAAATGTCCACTTTATCATGCAAAATCATATTGCAAACCTACATTTCATGTAATAAATGAAATTTCAATGAGAGCTCAGCAGTAAAGACAACCCTCATAGTTCATACTCTCACAAGTCCAGAATGGCTGATAGTCCAACCTCTAAATAACATCCCAGTACAAATATTTGAGACTAAAACTTCATATAGATGCAAAACAGTATTTGTTGAAACCTAGGAGGGAGGAGAGAGAAAAACAAAATGTAGGGCTTAGCTCAGAAACATCAGCACGTTGATAACAAGAGCAAACAATGTCATAAAAAGATAGCATGCATCATCTAGAACCTATTCTGGCCACACATGATATTTCCATTTCAATTGATAGTTAGGTGCCAGAGCAAGAACTTTAACCCAGTTACACCACCATACTTGAGTAACCAGATCACTTACTTGAAGCACTATATATGTTTCATACTCTAACCTCTCTTATGGCAGTAACTTCAGCATGGGCAGTCGGGTCGGTGTTCTTCAAGACCATATTATGGCAGCTTACAACGACTTCATCATTACGAACAACAACTGCACCAAATGGGCCTCCATCTCCACATTCAACCCCTTTGTAAGCTTCTTCAACTGCTTTTGTTAAGAATTTGTGGTCTCTATCCTGTACAACTGGTTGAACAACAAAAAGAAAAATGTATATACACATTGCAGATCAATTAACATCCGAATTGCATAAAAGAGAATGAAATATTATTTAGTAAATATACAAGGTGAACAAATCATAAATTAATCCATTGAGCAATGGATGACAAACTGTTGGCAACGTAAGGAATGGAAAATGGTCACTGTAAAAAGTGCATAATTATAATTCAAAAATATTCGATTCTTTTCAGGGTAGAGGATATGAAAAATTTGGCATTACCTTCTTGATGCCCAGGAAATGCGGATGCGACAGAAATGGTTCCATCTTTCGCCTCCACAACTGTAAAAAAGGGCACACAATGAATATCAATTGATAAAAAACCAAAATTCTTTTCAAGCAAACAAATGCGAACAAACACATAACTTTATCCTAAATTTCCAGTTAATTACAACCAAGTAATTACATACTTAAAAACCGGAGAAGAAACATCAATCAAAACCTAGGCTAAAAAACTTATATGTTTGCTAATGGCAGTTTAACACAGTTTATTTCACCTTACCATGAAAGGGAAACCAAAAAGTTCGGTAGAGTATGTGAACCGACAACTCACGTCACAAACATGAGAGATACGATACCACATGGTAATTCTGGTTAAACCATAAGGGCATCTTCAAACAAGGAAGATCTCATTCATAGCTTTTCTCAAAAAGGAAAAAGTTTAGTAACTTTGTCAACAAAGCACTCTCACACTTCAAAAATCTTCTAAATGAACCTAGCAAACTGCAGACAACACCATTGCGACACTGACAAAAAAAGGGACATGCAGTTCTCTGTTATGAGATTCCAAAGTTCCAACATGTCCACCAACTCCCTTAACTTTCGTTTTTTTCCCATGAGAGCAAGGAAAAATAAATAATAGATTCTACTACTATTTCAATAACATCCCCCCCCCAAAAAAAAAAAAAAAAAAAAGCACTTTTTTACTAAAATCTAGGCAAGTCTTGCTTCCAGAGGACATGGGGCAATAAAGTTAATATCCAAAAATTGGAAAAACAGAATCGTAAAGCTACGAGTCTAAACATGCCAAAACTAAAAATTGCAAGAGACCCATCAGGCAACATCATTGCAGAAATCGGAAAGTAACGAAAAATAATATATCTTTTGACGATCATATGTATCAAATCATTATGGATCTTACAAAAATCCACAAGACAAAATTCACCATTGCAATCCAACAAAAATTATACAAGGATAACGGAAGAGAGAAGAAACCCATTTAGAAACAAAAAGAAGCACTCACTAATTTACCCATAAGAAAGATAATGATCGAGAGCATTACCATTAGAATCCTCCATGATATGGGAATTCAGGTAGATTCAGAAAGAATGACAAAATTCAGTAAATGGGTATAGGAGAAGTATGCCAACAAATAGGATAAATAAAAAAAAAGGAAGCGTGAAAAAGAACGAGAAGAGCTGGTCCACAAATTAATACTATATTATACTCTCTGGGTAAAGAGCAAAGAAAAGACCAAGAGAAAAAGAGCACGAGAAAGAGAAAAAGCATGTGAAAGACACAAGGGAATCTTGTGGCGGTTTTGAGTTTTGGTTCACACTCGCTTTTTATTTTATTTTATTTTTATTCATTTTTCTTCAATCTCTCAAAGGAGCCGTGTGAGTCTCAGAACTATCCAGAGAGTACAGATATCACGATGCTGAAAAGGAAAAATGGCGTGGCAAAAAAGGCTCGCAACAACATTAGGAAGTCTATTTTCTACTTTTTAACATAAATGCTTGGGAAGTGAAATATTTTTAATTCATACGAATATTGACTTATTCCAGTATTCCGGTTATTAACGATTTACTTTGAGAGGGTTAGAATTTTGTATGGAAAAGAAATGCATTAAATAATAAAATACTATTTTTTTTCTTTTAATTCTATACCGGTTAAGTGTATTCTGCAAACGCTTATTGAATATTTTGATAAATGATTGAGAAAAGCCGTTTGAACCTTAATTTAGACATCCATTAGTGGAGTTCTTTTGAGAAAAAGGAGAACCTCACCAAAGTCACACTATGCTTTAGTGCACGCTAAGAATGAACTCACCTATCAAATTGACAAAACCAGCATTTATTTTTTTTTTATTCGAAAAAAAAAAAATTTCCCCACTTTAGAATTATATATATATATATATATATGTATATGTATAATGAGACCTATATCCAGAAGTAATCTCAAGAGATATCGGTGCTTGCTTTTCCGTGTAAGTTTTGTTAATTGCCCCGTTAAGAATACTGTTTGTTTCATTATTTTATTTTTATTTGGTAGGTTATAACAAACTTAATTTTATAACGAATATTTATAGGTCAGT
Source organism: Ziziphus jujuba (assembly GCF_031755915.1). Taxonomy (NCBI): domain Eukaryota; kingdom Viridiplantae; phylum Streptophyta; class Magnoliopsida; order Rosales; family Rhamnaceae; genus Ziziphus; species Ziziphus jujuba. The sequence continues at coordinate 23,314,053 of NC_083388.1, forward strand.
TAAGTCAACTAACAATTCCATTTATCACCAATATTACCAAAAACTATTCCACCCGTTAAGGGAGATACCATACATTGTATTATACGCATTATAAATTTTATGCGCATTCGGTCAAATCTCATAGTTGGGTCGGTGGCACTCTCAACGACGACAACTACCACTTGGATACCAAGCATGTTCCACTAAAACTTTACTTCTACATTTTCTTCATAATCTTTAAAAAAAGTTCATTAGTTAACCATCCTTGGAACAATTTTATACATAAAAAGGCAATGAATTTATTTTTTCTTTTTGATGAATACGATGGCTTGCACCTTGTATAAGGCAAAGCATGTAAAATTTTATTTACAGCTCTAATCTTAAAAACCTACAAAGAAGTAGCTAGAGGATTAACTCGGATACAATTTGCCAGAAGCCGGTTTTTTTCCAAACAACAAGATTTATGCAGCTTCAGAAGAGGTATTTCCTTGGACGAGACAAACAAACCAAAAAAACAAAAAATGCCACAAGATACCAGTCCGTGTGGAACACAATGCAATCTTCAAATTCTAATGCTAGGAAGTAATAATCAATAAATCAAACTCAAGAGGGAAAATGTCCAGAAACTCTTGATATTAAATATTTCAAAACTGTCCTCTTCAAAATACTCAAATCTCATAAAATTAACTAGCCATACAATGACACCAACATCCAACTGACAACAAAATATTTCATTTCGGAAGTACCTAATGAGAAAACAAAACTATTAAATGAAGACCATAGCTGCATATGAGTTTTAAAACTAGCACAAAATTCTGTAAACTCTCACTTCTTCTTGCCACCCTTGGCAGCATCTGAAGCCTTTGTCTGCAACAGGAAATTAACGAGTAAAAAACAATAAGCAAAAAGGAAAAGAAAACATACTGGCATTTCGCATATCGAAAAAACCATCTGCAGTTTGCTTACCTTCTTAACTCCACGGATCTTCTTAGCTCTGTTTTTCCTTTCCTTCAGCTGCTTCCTTGACTTTTCTACCTTAGTAGCAAGTCCATTCTACAACAGAATAACATATTTAGGGACACATGATTGAAGATACAGAGACCATGACCATATAAGCATCGAGGTTTGCACGTGAAAGCTAGCAAAATGAGGAAGAAAGAAGGAAGATGTAGGTGTACGGTTATTAAGAAATGCAGGATATCAAGTAAGAGTCAACCCATTTGGGAGTAGAGGAATCATACCGTTTTAATGGATTAAATCAATAATCTCTAGAGGAATCATACTGTTTTATGCCTACCCAAAATTAAAACTAGAGGCAAAACCAGCAGACTAGACATCTAATCTTTATGAATTTAAAAATTAGGAGGGAGGATGATTGAAATAATGTTTTGCAAATAAAAAAGTATTATAACAGTATGATTGGTTTTCTCTTATTTTATCAAAATTCTACATTTAACATAGAACAATCTCTGAGTAAAAGTTGGTTCGTGTGTTTATGACTCAATACGTATATTAATATGTTGAGTGAAATACAAATGTTAGAGCACATAATTTGCACATGAGAGAGAGGAAAGTCCTATCATTCGAGCTTTGACAGAGAGGAACTTTAACTAACAATGAATACAAGCCACCAAATGCAATATGTCAACATCTATATATTTAGACATCCTTAATATATTAGGTATATGCAAAACAGAAACAAGGGAACCAAGCAAAAACCATAAACTACTATTATAATTAAATAAGCAACAAAAAGTTTTGAACATACCCTGATTAACCTATATTTTGGCTCATATTTCTTTGCATTCTCAACAGAATCATATATCAATCCAAATCCAGTAGATTTTCCACCACCAAAGTGAGTTCGGAACTTGAAAACAAAGATTGTATTGGGGTCCTTCACCTCATAAATTCTCGCCAATTTCTCCTTGAGCTCAGCCTTCACAATAAGTAAAAAATGCAGATGAATTTAGCAGTCAATATTCCTACAACACTATGCAGAGCTTTGCTTTCTTTACTACCTATCATAATTTTAATCTAAAGTTTACCTTGGAGACATTAGGTCTTCCAGGATGAAGAACATCAATGACCTGCATGCATTCAACAAAGAAGAAATATAACATCAATTGACATTCTGTCTACTTCCCATCACTATATAACATAAAATAAGAAGAAATATGTATCCTTTTGCAAGTTGCCACAACCACGTTAAAATATATATATATATATATATATTGGGTAGATAAACACAAAACAGTGTAAAAACAACAATTTCATTCTCCTTTCCAATTACACATTAAAACGAACCGATGAAGCCCAGATCTGAGTACTACTTACAATGACCGTAATATTGAAACACTTTTAAACAAAGGTAATAACAAACAATAAGAAGTAATATAACCTAAAATGAAAATAAAAATTATTAAAAAGATGAAAAAGAACATGTTTAACCAACAAAAAATACGAAAACACAAACTTTGATATTACATATAAAACAATTGGGGACGGCGAAGCATATATTCCGTCAAGATCCAAAACCCTAACTACTAGTCTATATTTCTAGGTTTTTATAGTTGCAGAAAAATGATGTACTGAAACGAAAACCAAAAAAATAAAAAAAAATAGGTACAACAAAAAAAAGGGGAAGCACTCACGAATTGCTTTCTTGAGAGAAGCCTGTTTGTCATAAATTTCCTGGTACGAATGGTCACTGCCTTGTCCGCCATGGTTATTGAGAAATGCGCTAGCTTTGGCTGTGCTAGATGGAGAGCACACAAAAGCGTAAAAGAGGCACAAACGCAGTGGCAGCTCAAGCAGAGAGAACAAGAGCCGAATAAAACCCTAGCCTTTTATAGGATTAGGGTTTCGAAAATACGACGCCCTAATTGGTTTTGGTTGGGTTCTTCGCGGGTCTTGAGGCTGACCCACCCAAAAGCCTGAAAAGACCCGGCCTACTATTCGTTTATGATATGTTGGGTACGGAGCCCATTTCAGAATCTCTGAGATGCCTGGCTATACGCGGCCCATTTCATGCAAAATTGAAATTTTTTTGAGAAAAGGAGAACCTCACTAAAGTCTCACTGTGCTTGGTACACGAAGAGTGAACTCACTAATCAAATTGACAAAACCAACATACAGTGAGACTTTTATTCAGGATTGATCACAGAAGATGATGATATATTTTTTTTCCTTGTAAATTCTTTTATTTGTCCAATTTAATCACCATATATGTATGATAAATCACCTATGGAGATAAATAGTATTTTACTTTATTATTTTATTTTTATTTGGTAGATTAAATTTTATACACAGCATTGATCTCAAAAAGCTACCAAGATGTAGGTAGGGGACTAGAATTAGGGTTTAAACAAACAACAACGATTAGGCAGCTTCAAAAAGAGATTTCCTAAGATGAGAAAAATATCCAGTACAGTCAGTGTGGAACACAATTCATGCAATCTTCAATACTGTCTAGTAAATAATATTCAAAGAATCAAATGAAAATGTTTAGAAACTCTTGCTATTAAATATTTCAAATTGTCCGCTTCAAAATACTCAATCTCTACTCTCTAGACATACGATAACACCAACATCCAACTGGCAACAAAATATACAAAATATTTCATTTTTGAAGTACCTAATGAGAAAACTAGACTATTAAAAGAAGTCCATTGCTCCATATATATGGGCTTCAACATAAGCACCAAATTCTGTAATCTCTCTCTCTCTCTCTCTCTCTCTCTCTCTCTCTCTCTCTCTCCCTCTATTTCTTCTTGCCACCCTTGGCAGCATCTGAAGCCTTTGTCTGCAACAAAAAAATAAATAAATAAATAAAATACCAAGGAAAGAAGAGTAAGGAAAAAGATCAAACATAGACGTAATGGCATTTCACGGATCCTAAAAAACATACTCAGTTTGCTTACCTTCTTTACTCCACGGATTTTCTTGGCACTGTTTTTCCTTTCCTTCAGCTGCTTTCTTGGCTTTTCTATCTTAGGAGCAAGTCCATTCTGCAACGTATTTACAAATTTAAAGGACATATGATTGTAGATACATAGTCCATTAACATATAAGCGTTGAGGTGCGCATGTGAAAGCTAGCAAAATGAGGAAGGAAGAAAGAAGATGGGGAGTGCTGTGCTGCATTGTTCTAAAGAAATATAGTACGTCAAGTAAGAGTAGTTTTATGACTATCAAAAAATGCATTGTATTGTATTAACCAAGTTATTGTACGCAAATAACACTGTTTATCTGACCGTTCTGACCAAGGATTTTACATGTTGGCAAACAATGTAGAAATTCTAACTAAAGGAAAAACCAGCAGGCAGACATCTAATATATATATATATATATTTTTTTTCAAATCAATATAATAGTATAAAATAGTAAAATTGGTTCACTCATATTTTATCAAAATTCTACATTACATTAAGGTAGATCAATCTCTGTGTAACAGTTAGTTTGTATGTTTGTGTATAACTTCATACATATATAATATGCTGAATGAAAGACAAATGCAAAAGCACAAAATTTCTACTTGAAAGAGAGAAAGTTCCATCATTAACAAACAATGAAATACAAACCACTCAATGCAATATACCAAGATCTACATTTTGATGCAAACAAGACATTCTTTTATAAAATTAGGTCTATGTGCAACAGAGACAAGGGTACTAATCAAGCATAAAACATAAACTACTATCATAATTCAAAAGTTGCGTGATTAAACAATTAGCAAAAGGTTTTGAACATACCCTGTTTAGCCTATGCTTTGGCTCGTACCTCTTTGCATGCTCGATGGAATCGTATATCAATCCAAACCCAGTAGATTTTCCACCACCAAATTTAGTACGGAACCCGAAAACAAAGATTACATTTGGGTTCGTCCCCTCATACATTCTCGACAACTGCTCCTTCAGTTCAGCCTTCACAAAAAGTACAAAATACAAATCAATTAAGCAGTACTTAATATTCCTACAACACTAAGCAGAGCTTTCCTTACTACTTATCATAATTTTAATCTAGAACTTTTACCTTAGAGATATTGGGTCTTCCAGGATGAAGAAGATGAAGAACCTGCATTTAAAAAAATAAAAAAGGAAAAAAGAAATATAACATCAATTATAATTCCCATGAAGATATAAAAGAAAATAACACGAAAGACGTCTCCTTTTGCAAGTTGAGACGACCTCGTTAAAAAATCAATTTACAGAACAGTGTTAAATACACCAATTTGATTCCCCTGAACCGATGAAGCCCTGATCATCTGAGTACTAATTACAATAACCATAATATATATTAAACAAAGGTAATAATAAACAATGAGAAGTAATATGACTTAAAATGAAAATAAAAATTATTACAAAAATGAAAAAGAACAACTTTAACAAAAGTACAATATACAAAGCACAAACTTGATATTCTATATATATATAAGACTGCTGGATACAGAGAACATATGCGGACGAAAAAAATTAGTGGTTCATGTTTCTATGTTTCTATTGTTGCAGAAAAATGAAAAGATAAAAAAGTGGGTAGCAGAAAGATGGAAAACACTCACGAATTGCTTTCTTGAGAGAATCCTATTTGTCATGAATTTCGTGGTGCGAATTTGCACTGTATTAACCATGGTTTGAGAAATCGGCTAGCTTTCACTGAGCACACAAAAAGTCCTTGAATAGGTCACAAAACGCAGGAGTGGCAGCTGAAGCAGAGAGAACAAGAACCAACCAAATAAAAAATCCTAGCTTTTCATAGGATTGGTAATCAGTCTCTTGTTCGATCGGGTTATCTTGTGTAGAGAAGTTTTTCCATGTTCATACACCTTTTTCTTGATGGAGGGGCAACCGTACGTTGAACCACCAAAGAAGAAAAAGGGTCACCCAAAGTGATAAAGTGGCGGGACTTAGGGCTGGCCTGCCGAAAATATCGAAATGGCCCAGTCCAAAATATTTATGTTTGGGCCTGGAGCCCAAAATCTTTATCACGTGCCATCGAGGTTCATTCAGGTGCCAGTAATATCCGACTTCGCTTCTTCATGAAAGGGACACACCTCGGAGATGAGGTTAATACGGAAAGACGCCACAGATGCCTGGCCACTAGTCGTCCATTTCAGAATCTCCTCAGATTTGTATAATCCCCCACCAAAACCCACACCCACAAAATTCAATTTTCCAAACCCAAAAAGGAAAAATATCTCTCTCTCTCTCTCTCTCTCTCTATCACACCCTCTTTCTCTACCCTGTGTTTTCCGTACAATCCCATTCCCTGAATCCATGGCAGCAGCTTCATTGTTGCTTGAAGCCAATCCATTGAGGTGGAAGCAGAGCTTCCCGATTCTACTGCCTCGTAGAAAATTCTGCCTTGTCCAACCAGCTAAATTGAACGGAGGTTTCAAGGTTGAGCAAGTTTCTGGTAAATTCAGCGTTAGATGCTTCTCGGCTTCGAAGAAGCATTTGGTTGGTTTGGATAATTGCTCTGGCTTGGCTAGCAAACAGAATCGGAGAAACCCATTTGAAATTGTGGCTGATACGATAGTGAAAGCGTTGAAGGCATTGAGAAAGCCAGCAATTGCGGTGGTTTTGTTGGGTTTGTTGTTGATGTACGACCCAAATTCGGCATTAGCCGCCTCTGGCGGGAGGGTCGGCGGTAAAGCTTTTTCTTCGCGCTCGTCGTCGTCGTCGTCGAGGAGTTACTCGATGCCAAGGACTTCAAGCCCTGGCTTTTCGTATTCGGTGCCTTACTATGCACCTTCCCCATTTGGGTTTGGTGGTGGCGGTGGTGGGTTTTACGTGGGGCCGGCTTTTGGGGTCGGAGTGGGTGCTGGGTCAAGCTTCTTTCTCTTCTTGGTGGGTTTCGCGGCTTTTGTTTTGGTTTCTGGTTTTCTTTCCGATAGGTCCGATGGTAGCGTTCTTACTGCAACCGAGAAAACTAGTGTTCTCAAACTTCAGGTACCAATAAAATAAACAGGATTTTTCTTTATATATTCCTTTTTTGATTGTTTGTTTGATAAACAACAATGTAAAGAGACTAATTTCATGAGCTTTGCGAGCTTTGCCAGTGGTTATAGGGTGTGCATGTTTTGTTAGTTTTGTCGATTATTTCTGCACTGCATTGATTTTTGTAAGGGAAACTAGGATTTTGGTGCTAAAATTGATACCTCTTTCGGGACTCTTTCCATTTTTTATAATTGGCATATTTTAGTCAAGGACTTATTTTGCGTTATGGAGCCAAATAGTGGCTCCATATATGGATATTCTAGTAAGATAAGCGCCATCTAAGATGGATTTTGACGCTAGTTATTGATTTCGGAAGAAGAATGCATATGAAGCGACGATGCTTGGCCACTCATTTCGGTTGTATTCTTTTTTTTGCTACATTTCTATAGAAACTTTCTTTTCTAACTATTTCAGTGAAGAATTTGTCGTCCTCATTATTATCTTCTTCTTCTTCTTCTTCTTTTTAATATATATATATATATATATATTTTTTTAAAGGTTGGGTTGTTGGGAATGGCACGAGTGCTTCAGAGGGATCTTAATCGGATTGCTGATGCTGCTGATACATCTTCTCCTGAGGGTTTAAGCTATGTGTTGACAGGTAAACCATCTAAAGTGTGAATTCATCTCATTTGTTTTTAACTTGTTCTTTGGATAAGATTTTTCACTTCTTTATGGTTGAATCACTATTATGAGGCACATCATGTTCCTTTTAAGTTATTGAAAGGATATTTTAGATAAATATTTGGCCTTTAACAAATTTATTCACGTGGAAATTAGATTTTATTAAATTTATTCACGTGGAAATTAGATTTTATTGTGGGGCGCAGTTGCATAGACTTATTATAACACATACATATGATGGAAGTGAAAGTATTAAGGAATGCTAATATAATTATTACAAAGATAAAGGTTTGGGTGGGAATGTTGAAACTGAGTTATGCTGTCACTGAAGCAATAGATAGTTTGGCACTGAAATCTGGATTTTTATAGCAATTCACATATCCATCTTGTAAGGCTGCTGTTTTATTGCTGTCTTTTCCTTTTATTTTGTATTTAAAAGTTTCTGATGCAGGTTTTACTGTATAATTTTGGTTGCAGAGACAACACTAGCCTTGCTTAGACACCCTGACTATTGCATTTCAGGTTATTCAGCTGTAAGTTCAATTCAATCTACTATGATACCATATTGATGTACCTGTTGAAATACATTTTGTACCAATTTGATTTCAATATTGTTTCCTATAATAGAAAGAGATGTGATAAGTCTTTGATATTCTTTAAGGTGGATCTGAAGCGGAGTATGGAGGATGGTGAGAAGCGCTTCAATCAACTTTCTATTGAAGAACGTGGTAAATTTGATGAAGAGACACTTGTCAATGTAAACAACATTAAAAAGCAAAGCACATCAAGCCAGAGGGCTAGTGGATTCAGCAATGAGTACATAGTGGTAAGTTCTACTTAAGATGGCTTGTTCAAAAAAAAATTTGGTGCAACTTATCATTAGCACAGTAAGAAAATGTTATGCTTGTGTTTTGACATCTGATGATATGCATATGATGGCAAATCGCATTAATTATTTATAAATGTATTAGACGATTGAATTGACTGGTCTAGGGTTCTTTACATGGAAGTTTTTATGATTATGATTGTCTACCAGATTACAATCTTGGTGGCTGCCGAAGGAGTACATAAGCTGCCTGCCATCAATGGCAGCGGGGACTTGAAGGAAGCTCTGCAAAAGCTTGGCTCCATTCCCTCCGGCAGAATACTAGTAAGAACAGAACTTCCCCTTTGTCATAACTTGCACACACCTCAAACACGCATATAAAACCCCTGATTGATATTTCAATTGTTTCCTGTAGGCAGTAGAAGTTTTGTGGACCCCTCAAAATGAAAACGATTCTCTATCAGAGCGGGAACTACTCGAAGATTACCCGCTTCTGCGGCCTTTGTAAGAGCCAAGCTTCTTCCTTCAAGCTGTGATGGGTAATCAACTGAGTAGGATCTAAAAGTCCATTTGTATAGGAGAAATTGTCTATAGCATACAGAAATATTACTTTGTTATTTGAATAGATGGCAATGAGATTTATAACAAAATATGTATAGTTGTTAGACAGAGGTTTCTATTTCACTTCCAAGTTTTACCACTTCTTGATGGGTACTCATTTGCATAATAAACATGAAATTTAATTTTGTATCTTTACTACAGTGCTGTAATACGATTAAGGTGAGCGAGATATTCTTGAAGAAAAGAGGACCATATGGACGATCCATGTGCCATATGTGTACTTAGGAGCATTACATACGTTTTTTTTTTTTTTTTTGGGTCTAAGGATCCACTCGATTTAAAAAAGTTATGTAAATGCGTGGTGTAGCAAAATAACTGGTCTAGTATAGTATTACACGTATATTAACTGAGTTTCGCTGGGCTATATATAATACAAATATATACAACACACACATTGTATGCAGCAAAATTACAATTATCATCATCCTAATCCCCACCAAAAACCACACCCTCAAAATTCAATTTCCAACCCAAAAAACATCTCTTGCACACTCCTCTGTGATTTCCGTACAATCCCAAAATTCAATTTCCAACCATCTCTCACACACTCCTCTGTGATTTCCATACAATCCCAGAATCCATAGCAGTAGCTTCGTGGCTGCTCGAATCCAATCCATTGACATTGAGGTGGAAGCAGATTTTCCCGATTCTACTGCCTCCTCCTCCTACCAGTCTGCTGCCTAGAAACTTATGCCTTGTACAAGCAGCTACATTGAACAAAAAAAGGAGGTTTAAAGGTTAATCGAGGGTCCCGTAATCCAGCGTTAAATGCTTCTCGGCGGCAAAGAAGCATTTGGTTGATTTGGATAATTGCTTTTGCGTTGGTTAGCAAAGAGAATAAGAGAAACCCATTTGAGTTTGTGGCTGATAATATAATGAAAGCGTTTCAGGCATCGAGAAAGCCCGCGATTGCTGGGGTTTGTTAGGACTTTTGTTGATGTGCTACTACCCAAGTTCTGCATTCGCCGCCTCTGGCGGGAGGGTCAGCGGTAAGGTGTTTTCTTCGCGCTCGTCTTCATCCTCATCGTCGAAGAGTTACTCGTCGCGGTCGTCGTTGTCGTCGTCGTCTTCGTTGCCGTCGTCGTCTGACTCTGAGTCTGAGTCTCACTCATCCTGGTTGTCGAGTTCTTCAAGCGCGGGCTTTTCGCATTCGGTGGGGTTTAGTGGTAATAATGCAAAGACGCTAATTTGATGAGACTTTGCCAGTGGTGGTAGGTGGTAATACAGCAAATTAGCATACTGTATCGCCATTGTGTTCTGTATGCTTATTTGTGTGCAAGAAAGAATGTGTTCATTTGTTAGTGTTGTCCATCATTTCGCTCTGCACGGATTTAATGCACGGCAAACTAGGATATTGGTGCTAACATGGAAATCTCATTCTGGGACTTATTTAGTTGGCATATCTTAATCAAGGGCGAATTTAAGATGCCAAATGTTGGCTCCAGATATTGATATTCTATTAGCATAAGTGCCATCTGAGACGGATTTTTAAGGCTGGTTATGGATTTTGTAAGGATGCATATGATGCAACGATGTTCAGGCTGTTAAATAAATAAATAAATAGGATAAATGCACTTTAATACTTTCTATAATCAAAAAAATTTCAATTAAGTATTTTTAAATTAAGTTTGACACATTCATATCTTCTAAATAAAAATTTATTTCAATATTAACCAATTCTATCAATTTTGAATCACTGTACACCTCACGTGAGCCCCAAAACAATTTTTTTTTTTTTTTCCAAATTTTCGTCTCTTTAAGAAGGAAAAAAAAAAAATTCTTATTTAAAAAAAAAAAAAAAAAAAAGTCCATGACCCACCGTTTTGTACACCCAGGAAGAAGATGGACAAGACAGTGTTTGAAGCTGCAGCATCAGGAGATGACAACCTTATTCAGGGACTGGAAGAACATGAGATTGATCCTCACCAAGTCACAACCAAGGTTATGAACACCATTCTTCACATTTCTGTGAATTTCAATCGAATGGGAGTTTCGAAAGGAGTTCTTCGCTTATGTCCATTTCTCCTCTACCGAGAAAATTCTAATGGCGACACTCCTTTGCATATAGCAGCAAAAATTGGGAGCCTAGAAATGGTTGAACTTCTTCTCATAGGAGTTTCCAATAAAGACATTGAAAGCCAAGTACAGGCTAATCTTTTAAGGAAGAAGAACTTGAACCAGAGAGACACGCTTTACATATTGCTGTGAAAAATGGCCACTTTGCTGTTGCAAAGCTGCTGATGGAAAAAGATGCAGGGCTGTTGGGTTTGGTGAATGAAGCTAATGAATCTCCACTTTTTCTTGCTGTTGAAGGGGCTTTTCTAGATATTGCACCACACATTTTACAACATTTTCCTTCAGCTCCTTGCGATGGCTCCAATGGAATGAATGCTTTGCATGCTGCAGTGATTCGTATCCATCATGGTGACCATATTATGCACCATTAAGTTGTTACATATATGCTGAGTTCATAACTAATCTCACTTCCTCTGAAATGTTGCAGGTCAAGTGTTTGGATATCGAGCTCCTAATTTATCTGTGGAGCAACTCTGACGGCAGTTAAGTGGCTTTCTTTTGTATGCAGGAGATCAATGCATTAACAGAGGATATAAGGCCTCCATCCATCCAACAAAAATGGGTAGATTAACTGTCTGAAGTACTAAATTAACGGAGCGTCATGGACATTTTGGTTTTTTTACTTTTTTTTTTTTAAATAATAATAATTTTTTTAGAGAGACGAAAATTCAGGGAAAAAAAGAAGAAGAAAAAAATGTTTTTGAGAGCCACGTGAGGTGCACGTTATTCAAATTTGATGGAGTCTGTTAATTTAAATGTAATTGGACTGTATGAAAATAAATTTTCATTTAGTAGGTATGAATGTGTCAAAATTAATTTTAAAAGGTATAATTGAAATTTTCTTAATTATAGAGGATATTGAAATACACTTATCTTTGGATTTAACATAATCAATTATTCATTTACAGGATTTATTTATGCTATTAACGAGACTGATTTATTTTATTATTTGTAATAGAATTTTAATCACACACTCTATAAGATTCTAGTTGGCCCATTGAACTGGAAAATTAACTCTTTTTATTCTTTTTATAAGCCCAATAATTTATCAATATTTTTCATATTATTATTATATTATTAAATTAGTATTATTTTGTGTGTATTAAAAAAAATTAATTAGTAAATCTGATTTACAGAAACTATAAAAGATCTAAGTAAGCAAATAAATATATGTATAGGATTAGAATTGTCAGATATCTGAGAGTGATTTGACAGTAATATATATATATAGGCACTTTTTTATATTTTTTTTATTTTATAAAATTAAAAATTTAATTGATCAATATATATATTTGGAGATTAATAATTTATGATTAATAGAATTTATTATGTATATCTAAATTCTAACAATTAGTATGCAAAGTAAATTAGTTTATGATCTTACATGTTTTTTTATTTTATTTTTGCTTCTCTCATGGATTGTGAATTTTTGATGTTAATGTTGTCTGAAACATGTATAAGTCCTGCGTTTATTCATTTATTGATTAAATCAGGTTGTGCTATATGTATTAAAATTTAAAAAAAAATTTAAAAAAATTTGGAGAAACCCGTGGCCGAATGCAACAGGATTTGTGAATTGCCTTTTATTAATTTTTGACCAAAATTGATGCCCATAATGAGATGACAACAACGGGACTAATTTTGCCGAAAAATTTTCTGGAATTTCTTGGAATTACATGGTGTTTATTTTGAGTCTTGGCCGAAAGATATTCTTGCTTGGATGTTTAATTTTCTGGGGTTTTGGTTCAAATTGACTTGGGGAAACCATTTCCCGTAACCGGAGGAACCCAAATCGGCCGAAATGGTAGAAAACGGTGGCTGGAATACTGATTTATAGGCGGGTTGAGATGCGGGTCGCGTGATCGTTAAACAAGAAACCGGGTCGACCTGTGACCCGGCTGTGGAAGGAGAAGATCTGAACGAATGTCGTGCTAACGTCAGCATGTCGTTTGCTGACGTCAGCAGCCAGTAAGAAAACCCTTTTTTTTTTTTTTTCCTTTCTTATTCTTTCTATATGAATTTATTGCTTATTTATTTAATTTATTGTTGATTAATTAGTCATTTATCTATTGTTTTATTTTATTAAAAAAATGTTATTTATTTCATTCCAAATTTTTTGAATTAAATTTAAATATCTATGTTTGAAAATTTGGATTGTGTTAGCTTTTCCTGAAGTGGTTTTGTGCGTTGTTGGTATAGTAGTGTGGAATTTTAAGTACTCACCTGTCGTGAGATTTATTTTGTCTGCATTATGTGTACCAATATAATGTATGTTGGCATAGTGGATGAAATGTTTTGTTTTATATTTGCCTATTTCATGAAATTGCTAATATATTGATTTTCTCCCACTTACTAACCAGGATCTATATGGGTAATTAGGCTACCCTATCGATGGTTTTAGTTGCTTTATATGATGCTTGGAGTGGCAGTAGAAGTTGATTGAATGTCATGGATCGCAAGTTCTAATTTATCCTGTCGGTGATTTAGTTCAATGTATTTGATTGTGGTTATTTGGTTGACTATCCCTGGCCCGAGAAAGAGTATCTTTAGTGCTACAAAGACTCTAGCGATATTAATTTTGTGTTTTGTTTTAAAGAGCTGGAAAATAGTTATTGTTTTATATATATTAAATGCTTGGTTTGTGTTTACTATTTTTACAGTTAGTAGCATCCCAAATGTTCTGCTTATGACTGCCATGATAAAATTGGATGGGATAAATTATCATAAATGGAAGAAGATTTTAGTTATGAATTTGACATTTATGAAATTGGATTTGGTTTTGGAGATAGATCCACCAGAGATACCAACTAATGAAAATAGTGCAGCAGTTAAGAAATTTTATGAGGATTGGAGGCATTCTAATAAATGTTGTATAATGATGATGGAGAATCATATGGATGAATCAATTTATGCTAGTATTCCAAAGGTGGAAACTGTAAAGGAACTTCTTAAGGAGATAGGAAAGAAATTTATCAAGTTTGATATGAATGAGAAGTATCATTATTTGGACCTTTTGAATAATACTAAGTATGATGGCGCTTATCAAATAGGAGAAAGGAAAGAGTATTTCAATGGAAAGTGTGGCTACTGCAAGTCCATAAGAAGGACTAAATCCAAAGAAGATAAAGTGTTGGAATTTAAAGGGAAAGCAAGAGAAGAAAGGTATTATTTTAATGATTGAGACCAGTATTATTGATGTGCAATTCTTAGTGGTTAGATACTGGAGCAACAATTCATGTTACTAATTCATTAAAGGAAATGATAAACCAAAAGGAACCAACCAATATTGCGCAGTATGTTTATAAAGGAGATAGCTCAAGAGTGAAAGTGGATATGATGGGAACAATTAAGTTGAAGCTTGCCATTAAATATGTTTTAGAGTTACAAGAAGTTTCCTATATATTTTCAATAAGAAGGAATTTATTATCTATTTCTCTTTTGATTAGCTAAGGTTATAACTTTTTTATTTGGACATAACAAAGTTAAAATATATAAGGATGGTAGAGTTGTTGGTTTTGAAACTTTATGTGGCAATTTATATAGACCTGATTTATTTAATAATGGTCTTAATTGTTCTATTAATTCTATTGTTGCCTCTATTGTGCTTCTAAACATCCAAGAGTTAATAATAATTCATCAATATTATAGTATAAACGTTTGGGGCATATTTTTAGGCACAGAATAGAAATGCTAGTGAAAGATGAAATACTTTCTAATCTTGATTTCTCCAATCTGTCGACTTGTGTTAGATGTATGAAAAGGAAGCTAACTTCCAAGGTTAGAAAAAATAAGATAGTTAGGTGTAGGGATGTTTTGGACTTAATCCATACTAATATATGTGAACCTTTCACACCAATTGCTTTGGGTGGATATACGTATTTTATTACTTTCATTGATGATTTTTTCTCGTTATGGACATGTTGAGCTTATCTGTGAGAAGTCAGATTCTTTAGTTGCTTTTAAGAAGTTTAAGGTAAAGATGGAGCTTCAAAAGAATAAGAAGATAAAGGTTTTGAGGTCTGATAAAGGTGGTGGGTTTTATACCAGATATAATGAGACCGGACGGAACCTAGCGCCTTTTGTAATAAATTTATGTGAGTGTGGCATTGATGCGCAATATACAATGCTTTGTACACCTCAGTAGAATGGCATAGCTGAGAGGAGAAATCGCACTTTGTTGGATATGGTGCGACCTATGTTGGTAAATTCTAGCTTACCATATTACTTGTGAGGAGAGACTTTAAGGACGACGGCTTATATTTTAAATTAAGTTCCAAGTAAATCTATTCCAAAGACTCCTTTTGAGTTGTGGTCAGGAAAAAAGTCTAATTTGCACCATTTTCAAGTATGGAGTTGCAAAGCTGAAGTAAGGATTTATAATCCCCAAATTAAGAAGTTGGATCCTAAAACTATCAATGGATATTTTGTTGGTTATTGTATTATATTTAGGAGTTCAAGATTCTTTTGTCCATCTTACACCACCAGAATTGTGGAATCAAACAAAGTTGTTTATTTTGAAGATAATTTTGGATTTGATAATAATAATGGTCCAAGGAAATTTCAATTTAGAGAAGAAAATGTATTTATTTCCTGTTGTTGTTCCTGATAGAGATACTATGAATCTAGCAATTGATGAACCAGTAGTTAATCAGGATGAATGTCAGAACCCGTCCAAAATTCCTCACCGGAACCCTAGACAAGCCCTGATTCCAGGGAAACCCTACCGGATCCTCCAATGGAAAATCCCACAGAACCTCCCCTAAGGGTTGGACTTACCACAAATTTCCTGCACTGAAAACACACTTCTATAATCGTCCCCTTATTCCTCCCACATTACTACAATATAATTCCACAATTTGCAGCACTCCAAAAGAACAACAGGGAATTAATGCAGTATTCAATAAAATGTGTCCAATACAGTATACAGAGCATTATACAAATAAATATGAAATTAATACGATGACAGATAAAGAAGTGATACAGGATGGAGAGGAAAAAGGAAGGAAATGCTTCTTGGATTTTTGGCAATGAACTGAGACGTCGAGTTCGCTCCGGACGATCAACGTCTCCCAACCTGGACCTAGAGGAACGGAATTTAAAAACGTGAGATGCTAATCATCTCAGTGAGTGACCCTAACTACTGTACAATTATAACAATAATAATAATTATAGTACACTTGATTAATTAAGAATAAATAAATAAATAATAATTAAATGAAGATAATATTTCTCTCAAAACTCTCACCATTCACTCGGTTTGAAAAGTTCCCCTTTTAAAATATTTTCCAAAACCCGCTATTTGTATGCTCCAAAATCAAGGAATCAATTAATTTAATAAATAATAATTAAATAATCCAAATATAAGTAAAATGTAAACAATATAATAAATAATTTTTGAACACTTAAGGGTTTGAAATTTCTATCTGAAAATTTATACTTGACGCACCACACCATATACCAGTGATGCCCTCCGATACCCAGCGTCCTGAGCACCGACTGGCGGGGAGGTTAAGAGAGAAACTTGCATACGACGCTTCGGCATCCCGACAGCACCGCTGCTGAAACCGTCATCCCGGCCACGGAGGGGGGCGGCTATGGCCAATATCAAACTTGCCTGCCCTCGGTCCAATGGCAACTCACGGGAGACATTATAACTTGCGCGCTAATCCACATATACAGCCAAAACATCAATACTGTATGAGTGCATCTAAATTAAATAACCAAATTTTCCAAAACTTTACCGTGGGAATTATACCATTTTTCGAATTCACCATCCCACATTTTTCTTTAAAATTTCCAGTACAAATCCACCGATAACCATATACAAATAAATTTTCTCGTATCACAAAGTCCATCAATTAATACTCCACGGGCATAATTATAAAATTTGAAACCACCAATTTAAACCAATCATGCCCAAAAATAATATTAAAATCCAGATACAATTAATTAATGAAAATATCTTGCTCATGCGTAATAAATACAATTAAATAACAATAATAATAATCGGGAATTTCTTAATAACCCAAAATTTCTTTTAGCATCAATGGATAAATATATATATGAAATAATATTTTTTCCACAATTATATTTAAATTCCACCACATGAGCATAATTTCAGATATCAAATTAGCACCAAATAAATATAATTAATCACCCCAAAATTGTTTTAAAGGTGGATCACTCACCTGAAGCACGCAATTAAACCAAGATCTTCTATGGGATCAATTCCACGACGCATCTGTGCTCCTAAAACAACAATATTACACAACTCAAATAAATTAATATTTTATTCGGATAAATAATACCCGATATCCGGGGGGTTAAACACAAACGTTAATCAAAATTGACGAGTAATATACCGAATTGAAGCTTGAGTGACGAGGATTACGAATCCCATCTTACTTCCCGGAGACCGGACCCGAGGTAGCCGGAATCTCGCCGGAAAGCTTTCGGCCTTTAGAGCCTCGATTCTCCCAAACCATCGCGAATTGGAGGAAAAGGACCCCGGATCTGAGTTCAAGGGGTCGAAATTAGTGGGGAGGGATCGGCGGTGCAACTAGGTACTCTCCGGAACTGGATCTTCCTGTGAGCCGTCACGGTCACCGGCGTGTCCGGTGGCCGATGGCTGAGATTTTTGGGGGTTTTGTAGATTGAAGGGAGAGGGTCTCAATGGGACTGGCGGTGACAAGAATGGAGGCCAGAATGTGGAGATCTCGGCGGTTGAAGGAATCGGCGCCGCCGCCTAAAAAAGCTCCGATCCAGGCTCATCGCCGGTCGGTTGGCCGTGAAATTTTGGGGTTTGGCCGGGAATGGAGAGACACTCCTGACTGGTAGGCGCGTGTGGCAAGATTCGGTAGGAAAATTTCGCAACTCCAGCGGCCGATGGTTTTCTCTCTCCCTTTGTTTCTCCTCTCTTTCTTTCTCTCTCCTCCCCCACTGTTTTGCCAAAATAAAAGCCACCGTGGGTGACACTGTTCACCCATGTGGACTTCTCAGATGTCGACATGTGGCATCACTGTTGACTTGAGCCAGATATAATAAAATATTATGGTATTCGGAAAACTTCACATGTCCATAACTTTTTAACTAGATGTCCAATTTAAGCGTGCCGCTTGTCTATGAACTCGTATCGACGAGTATTTTACAACCATATAAAAGTCAAAATAAAATTATACAACGATAAAAAGTCAACTTCCGGTACATTTTGGACAATTTGAATCTCGACTTGTTTTGCCTATAACTTTCAAACCGTAGCTCCGTTTTCGACGTGCTACTAGTCTACGAACTCGTGCCAATGTGTACTTCATAACGATACCTCAGTCAACCTAGAATTCCATCCGAATCAAAAAGTCAACTTTTGATCCCTTTGGTCAACGGTCAACGGTTAAAGTCAAGGGTCAACGGTCAACCTCGGTCAAAGTTGGAAAATTTCTGGTGTACTTCGGGATGGGGTGTTACAATGAACCCATCATTGAGGAGCAAAATATCCTAGCTATTGTAGATGCAGATGTGCCTTTGAGAAGGTCACAAAGGACTAGGAGGTCAGCTATTCCTGATGACTATGAGGTTTACTTGTAAAAGCATGATTTTGACATAATTAATGATTTAGATCCAATCACTTATGAGGAGGCCATAAGCAGTTGGCACTGAAGTTTTTGGTTGGATGCAATGGAAGATGAAATAAAATCCATGGCATCAAATGATGTTTGGGGTTTGATTGAGTTACCAGAAGGTAGTAAGCCTATAGGGTGCAAATGAGTCATTAAGACTAAAAAAGACTATAACGGTCAAATGGAGAAGTATAAGGCTAGACTTGTAGCCAAAGGGTTTAGCTAGAAGGAAGAAATTAATTATACAGAGACATTCTCTCCTGTATCCACGAAGGATTCTTTTAGAATCATTATGGCGATTATGGCGCATTATGATCTGTAATTGCATCAAATGGATGTCAGAACTGTTTTTCTGAATGGTAATTTATTTGAGGATGTATATATGGTTCAACCAGTAGGCTTCCAGCAAATAGGAGATGGTAATTTGGTTTGTAAGCTTAACAAGTTTATTTATGGTCTTAAACAGGTTTCGAGGTAATGGTATCTTAAGTTTGATGAGGTTGTCATAAAAAATGGTTTCAAGGAGAATGTTGTTGATAGATGCATATATATATATATATATATATATGAAGGTTAGTGGAAGCAGTTTTATATTTTTGGTGTTGTATGTTGATAACATACTTCTAGCTACTAATAACAATGACCTGTTGGCTGAGACAAAGTAGATGTTATGCAACCATTTTGATATGAAAAATCTTGGTGAGGTTTCTTTTGTTTTGGGCATCAAGATTGTTCGAGATAGGACTAATTATGTGTTGCAGTTGTCTTAGAAAACCTATATTGATAGAATTCTTAAGAGATTTAATATGCACAATTGTTCTCCTGGAAGTGTACTGGTCACGAAGGGTGAAAGGTTTTCTAAGAAACAATGTCCTAAGAATGATAAAGAGAAGATGGCAATAAGAAATGTTTGTTATTATTCAGCAGTTGGTAGTTTGATATATGCTCAAGTTTGTACATGGCCTGACATAGCTTTTGTTATGGGTATGCTTGATAGATTTATGAGCAGTTCTGGTCCTATTCATTACCAAGCAGTTAAAAAGGTCTTTAGGTATCTACAAGGTACTAAAGATCATATGTTGACATATCGACGGACCAACTCTTTTGATGTAGATGGTTATAGTGATGCAGATTATAAAGGCTGTGTGAATGATAAAAAATCTATCACTGAATATATGTTTATCATGGCAAGAAATACTGTGTCTTAGTGGAGTGTCAACAGTTTGTGAAAGCATCCTCGACTATGGAGACAGAGTATGTGGTGTGTTATGAGACTACTCATCATGCAGTATGGTTTCGGAATCTTATTCGTGATTTGGGAGTTATTGATTCCATTAAAAGGCCTATTATGATGTATTGTGACAATACTGTAGTAGTGTCTTTCTCCAATAATTTAAAAATATACCCCTAGTACGAGGTACATTGACGTAAAGTATTTTGTGGGAAAGGAAAAAGTTGAAGAAGATCTCATTACTGTTATTCACACGCCTACTTGCAGCATGGTTGTTGTAGATCCACTGATCAAGGTCTTACCAGTAGGCATATTTGAGGAGCATGTGTCTCGTATGGGATTGTTAGGCAGTTGAGACTGCTATGGGTCAATAGAAGTTTGTTATATCTATTCTGCAGTAATATCAATGTTGAGTATTATTTATTTCTTTAAGTATTTTGATACATTGATATATATGGATCATTATTTATTTATGAGATGATTTATTACACATATTATTACTCCTTATATTTGCAGGTCTGTTGAGACTATTAGTCTATGTATATGTGTATGTTGATCCTTAGGTGCCATGGTGAGTCCCTGCTACGTAGTTTGGGTATATTGTTGTATTCTGTCGATACACAATGTGCTTGGATGAAATGGTAGTGTGTGTCGAGGGATTGCACATGGTTAGGTAAATCTCTACTACCTAAACTGAGTTTATGGCATGCAAAGTACTCAGTTGAAATAATATTTTGTTTTGAGAGATTTACTAAGAGAATCTCTACTGCCTAGTTTAGTATATTGTTATACCCTACGGTATGCTATATATTTAGATGAAATAGTATTATGGTTTAGGAGATTCTACAGTAAGTGAGTTTGGATTATATATGATGATGATTATGCAGTCCAAGTGGGAGAATGTTAAATAAATAAATAATTTATGGACTTAGAGAATGTTGAATAAATAAATAATTTCTGGATTTAGCATAATCAATTAATCACTTATAAGGTCTATTTGTGCTATTAATGGGACTGGTTTATTTTATTATTTTGTAATAGGGTTCTTGGTCACACACTCTCTATAAGACTCCAGTTAGCCCATTAGACCGGAGGACCAGCTCTTTTTATAAGCCCAATAACTTAACCATATTTTTCCTATTATTATTATATTATTAAATTAATATTATTTTGTGTGTGTTAAAAAAAATAATGGATAAATCTGACTTGCAGAGACCATAAAAGATCTAGGACAAGCAAACAAACATATGCTATACGGTATTTTAAGATTAGGATTTTCAGAGATCTGAGAATGGTTTGAAAGAAGTGTGTCCATAGACAGTACTTTGCGTTGTTTTCTATTTTACATGATTAAAGATTCAATTGATCAATAGCTACATTTGAAGGTTAGTAATTTATGATTAATAGAATTTATTATATATATTTAGATTCATAAAATTCTAACACAGGCCACCCATTTCAATTGAATTTATTTTGCTGCATTTCTATAGAAACCTTTTTTTTTCCCCCTTGACTATTTCAGTAAAGAATTTTTCCTTTATTGTCCATTATTATCTTTGTGAAGGTTGTTGGGAAGGGCGCGAGAGCTTCAAAGGGATCTTAATCAAATTGCCGATACCACTGATACATATTCTTCCGAGGGTTTAAGGCTTTAAGCTATGTGTTGACAGGTGAAGCATCTGAAGGAGTTAATTCATCTCTTTTGTTTTTAACTTGTTCTTTGGATAACATTTTTTATTTCCTTCAAGTTATTACAAGGCGGGATATGTTCCTTTAAATTACTGATAGGATATGTCTGATAAATATTTCTCCCTTAACAAATTTATTCACATGTACATTAGGTTCTGATATAGGGTGGAGTTGCATAGATTTTCATAACACATACATAAGATGGATGAGAAAATATTAAGGAATACTAATGTAATTATTACAAAGATAAAGGTTTGTGTGAGATTGCTGAACTGAGTTATTCTGTCACTTAAGCAATAGACATTTTGGCACTGAAATCCGGGTTTTTATTATGTTTCACAAATCCAACTTGTCACTCTGCTGTTTTATTTGTCTTTTCGGCTTATTTTATTTTTGAACTTTTCTGATGAGTTTTTACTGTATAATTTGTGGTTACAGAGACAACGATAGCCTTACTTCAACACCCTGACAATTTCATTTCAGGTTATTCAGATGCAAGTCATCTCCTAAAATACTTGACTGATGTGCCTGTTGAAATTCATTGATACCAATTTGGTGTCAATATTGTTTCCTGTAATGAAAGATGTGCTCTCAGGTGGATCTAAAGCGGAGTATGGAGGATTGTGAGGAATGCTTCAATTAACTTGCTAGTGAAGAACGGGGTAAATTTGACGAAGAGAAACTTGTCAGTGTAAACAACATAAGTACATAGTGGTAAGATCTACTTAAGATGGCTTGTGTTAAAATATCTACTGCAACTTACCCACCATTAGCACAGTAAGAAAATGTTATGCTTAATTTTTGAGGCCTGATAATATGCATATAGTGGCACATGACATAGATTATTTATAAATGTAATAGGCGTTTGAATTGACTGGTCTATGGTTTTCAACATGGAACTTTTTGTGATTATGAATGTCTACCAGATTACAATTTTGGTGGCTGCTGACGGGGTACGTGAGTTGCCCGTCATCAGTGGGAGTGAGAACTTGAAGGAAGCTTTACAAAAGCTTGGCTTCATTCCCTCCAGCAGGATACTTGTAAGAACAGAACTTCCCCTTTGTAATAACTTGCGTACACTTAAACACAAATATAAAACCTGATTGATATTTTCTTGTAGGCAGTAGAAGTTTTGTGGACCTCTCAAAATGAAAACGACTCTTTACCAGAGCGAGTACCACTAGGCCTTTATAAGAGCATATGGGAGGGTAATGAACTGAGTTGGATCTAAAAGTCCATTTGTATATTAGAAATTGTCTATAGCACGCGGAAATATTACTTTATCTGAGATTTGAATAGATGGAAGTGTGATTTATAACAAAATATGTATACGTTTAGACAAAGGTTTCTGATTCACTTCCAAGTTTTGGAACTTGTTGATGGTACTAATTTGCATAATAAGAATGCACCCTGGGCATGAAATTCAATATGCTTCTTTAACACAATTAAGGTTGACGACATATTCTTAGAGAAACTCAAGAAAAGAGGATCCATAAGGAGGATCCATATTCCATACGTGTACTTAGGAGCATTACATACTTCTTATTTTTGGATGAGAGTACACCCTTTCTTTAAAAATTGATGTAAATGTGAGGTGTAATAAACTGACTAGTGTTGTAGTACTAGACATTTTGGAGGGTTATATATACAAATAAGGATTAGGATAAATTGATAATTAATAAGGTTGATTGCACTTTTGTACCTTGTATTTTAGCCAAATTACACATTGAATACATTGAAGCTTCAACTATAATACGTTCACATTATATTTTCAATTTATAATTAATTTTCATTAGACCCTCAATTCTGAAATTGACTAAATAAAGTTTAAAATTTTTAAAAATTAACTAATTTTCTTATAATCAATTAATCAATTTTTTGTTCTAATATTATTTGTAAATTGAAGAAAAAAATTACTTTTTAAAATTTTTATTAGTCAATTTCAAAATTAAATGCTTAATATAAATTTATATTATTTGTGAATTGAAAAAAAAAATTAATTTTTAAAATTTTTATGAGTCAATTTCAAAATTAAATGTTTAATATAAAATAAATTGTAAATTAAAATTTAATATAAATTTTTTGAACTGGAAAATTTAATATGCAATTTTATTAAAATATAAGATATTACAATTAATCTCAATTAATATTTAAATTCGTAGATGGGAGGTAAATGTCATGGAAAAAAAAAAAAATTGATTACTCCTCATAATTTACTTAGCACCTAAGAAATGGAGTCAACATTGCTTGCTAGAAAATTTTGGTACAGAATATGCAGCAAAATTACAATTCTCCCCACTAAAACCCAAAACCCCCAAAAGTATCTCTCTCGCATCTTCCTCTGTGATTTCCGTATTCAATCCCAGAATCAATCAAGCCAAGCCATCGGGTTGGAAGCTTCTTCTGCGCCTCCTCGTCTGCTGCCTAGAAACTTCTGCCAAGCACAACCAGTTAAATTGAACGGAGGAGGACCTTTAAAGGTTAACCGAGCATCCGGTGCGGCGAAGAAGCATTTTGGTTGAGTTGGATAATTGCTCTGGGTTGGTTAGCGAAGAGAAATAGAAGTAGAGAAACCCATCTGAGTTTGTGGCTGTATGCTATAATGAAAGCGTTTAAGGCATTGGGAAAGCCTGCGATCACGGCGGTTTTGTTGGGTCTGCTGTTGATGTACTACTGCCCAAATTCTGCATTCGCCGCCTCCGGCGGCAGGGTCGGCGGTAAGGTGTTTTCTTCGCGCTCGTCTTCCTCCTCATCGTCGAAGAGTTACTTGTCGAGTCCGTCGTCTTCGTCGCGATTGTTGTCGTCTTCATATTCGTCGCGGTGGTTGTCGTCGTCGAGTTGTTCAAGCCAGTGCCTTTCGGATTCGGTGTGTAAGCCGTCCCCATTAGGGTTTAGTGGTGGTGGTGATGGTGGGGTTGGAGTGGATGATGGGTCGTCGAGGAGCTTCTTTATGTTCTTGATGGTTTTAGCGGCTTTTGCTTTGGTTTACAGGTTTCTTTCGAATAAGTTCCATGGTAGCGTTGTTACTGCCACCGAGAAAACTAGTGTTGTTCTCAAGCTCCAGGTACCAAAAAAGAAAAGAAAAGGAAAAAAAAAAAAAAAAAAAGAAAAAAAAAGGGGAATTTTCTTAACATTCCTTTCTTGACTGATTGATTCATGGTTTATAGGTGTTAAATTCCGTAAATTAGCTTAAACTGTATCACCATTGTTCTTTTGTTAGTTTTGAAGATTAGTTTGCATGGAAAAAAAAAAAAAAAAAAAAAAAAAAAAAAAAAAACTAGGATCAAAACCTTTCCATTTTTGTAATTGCCATATCTTAATCGAAGGACTTATTTTGCGTTAAGGATTTATATGCTAGTAACATAAGTGTCTTCTGAGAATGATTTTTGAGGCTGGTTATGGATGGATTTTGGAAGAATGCATAAGAAGCAACGATGCTTAGACCACTCTTTTCAATTAAATTTTTTTTTTGGCTGCATTTCTTTAGAAACTTTTTCCCCCTTAACTATTTCAGTGAAGCATTTGTCCTTTATTGTCCTCGTTATTATCTTTGTTAAGGTTGGGTTGTCGGGAAGGGCGCGACAGCTGCAGAGGGAACTTAATCGGATTGCTGACATCGCTGATACATCTTCTCCTAAGGGTTTAAGCTATGTGTTGACAGGTGAAGCATCTAAAGGAATGAATTCATCTCATTTCATTTGTTTTTAACATGTTCTTTGGATAAGATTTTTTTATTTGCATATGGTTCAATAGCTACTATAAGGCAGGTTGTGTTCCTTTAAGTTATAGTATGTCTGATAAATATTTTGCCCTCGACAAATTTATTCACATAGGCATTAGGTTGTGTTGTAGGGTGCAGTTGATAGATTTATTATATAACACATACATAAGATGTAAGAGAAGTATTAAAAAATCCTAATGTAATTATTATAAAGATAAAGGTTTGAGTGAGATTGCTGAAACTGAGTTATGCTGTCACCGAAGCAGTTGATATTTTGGCACTGAAATCTGGGTTTTTACCACGAATTCACATGTCCAACTTGTCAGGCTGCTTTTTTTTTTTTTTTTTTTTTTTTCCCTGTTCATTTTATTTTTAGACTATTCTGATGCAGTTTTTACTGTATTATTTGTGGTTACAGAGACAACGGTTGCCTTGCTTCAACACCCTGATGATTGCATTTCAGGTTATTCAGCTGTAAGTTCAATGCCATCTCCTAAAATACTCTATTAATGTACCTGTTGAAATACATTTTGGTTCCAATTAGGTGTCAAATATTGTTTCCTACCATAGAAAGATGTGTTATTAAGTCTTTTGATGTGCTCTCAGGTGGATCTAAAGCGGAGTATGGAGGATTGTGAGGAACGCTTCGATCAACTTTCTGTTGAAGAACGGGGTAAATTTGACGAAGAGACACTTGTCAATGTAAATAACATAAAAAGGCAACGCACATCAAGCCAGGGGGATAGTGGATTCAGCAACGAGTACATAGTGGTAAGATCCACTTAAGGAAGCTTGTCTTAAAATATTTAGTGCAACTTACCCACCATTAGCACAGTAAGAAAACGTTATTCCTGATTTTCGATCTGATGATATGCATATAACAGCACATGATAAATTATTTATATATGTAATAGGCCTTTGAATTGACTTGTCTAGGGTTTTTTATATGTAACTTTTTGTGATTATGAATGTCAACCAGATTACAATTTTGGTGGCTGCTAAAGGAGTACATAAGTTGCCTGTCATCAGGGGCAGTGAGAACTTGAAGGAAGCTTTGCAAAAGCTTGGCTCTATTCCCTCCAGCAGAATACTTGTAAGAACCGAACTTCCGCTTTGTCATAACTTGAACACGATCAAACACACATATAAAACACCTAATTGATATTTCAATTGTTTCCTGTAGGCCGTAGAAGTTTTGTGGACCCCTCAAAATGAAAACGACTGTCTATCAGAGCAAGAACTACTTGAAGATTACCCACTTCTGAGGCCTTTGTAAGAGCATAATGCAAACTTCTTGAACCATGCTGTGAGGGGAAATAACCTTAGTAGGATCTAAAAGTCCATTTATATAGGAGAAATTGTTTATAGCACACAGAGATATTTCTTTATCAGAGATTAGTCTAGATGGTAGTTAGATTTATCACAGAATACGCATACTTTTTAGACAGTTTTTTAATATACTTCGAGTTCTACCACTTTTGAATGGTTACTAATTTGCATAATAAGAATGCACCCTGGGCATGAAATTCAATTTTGTATCTTTACTACACTGCTTTAGTACAATTAAGGTGGGCTAGATATTCTTGGAGAGAAGAGGTTCCATATGGATGGAGGATCCATATACTTGGGGGAGAATACATTCTCTTTCTTTAAAAGGTTATGTAAATGTGCGGCATAACAAAATGTCTATAGTAATATTAAGCGAGGTTTGCTGGCCTATATATATTTTATAAAATATATATATATATATATATATTTTATATGCAGCAAAATTACAGTTATCATCAGTCTCCTAATCCTAGTCAACGGGAAGGATGAGAGGGATGTTGGTGGTATAAATTTAATTTAAATTGTTATTAGTCCTTTTCAATCTTTACCTTGTAACATGTTTCTTTACAATTTGCTACTGATATTTCCAAACTTTATAGAGTTTGTTCTGCTTATTTTGCTTTGCTAAATGTTGTGATTTTATAAGTTGGTGGCTCATTGTCGATGTGGGTTAGGAGCGTTCATGACGGAGACATGGGAAGGTGTTGACCTTGCTTCCCAAAGTTTCAGTTTCACACCAAATGTGGAGTTCTGCCTAACATTCTGAGCGCCTTTTAGACGTGAGAACTACATCACCCAACGACTTTGACTGTCCTTCGTTTTTGGGAAAGACTAGAGGGTGGATGAGAGAGACTATAGGGTTGGGGGAATACTTCATGATTATGAAAGCTTTGGCTACTTATTTTACCTGCCAAGAAAATTTAACATTTTTAGAAATCCGATGCAAAAAATTAGGAATGCAGAGTATACTGTATTTATTTCCACTTTCAGAGAACCTTTGTAAACTTGTTCAATCAAATTCTATGTGTGGGAAAGACTGTCGTATCGTATGGATGTTCAATTTTCTTACTGTACAGATCATGTATTTGAGAATCATACTCTTGTTTCAGTTTTCCACAGAAATAAATTCTTTTCCACAACCAGGAAAAGGAAAGAAAAAAAAAAACAGGGATACCTTTGTTTTTTAGTGCTCAAATTGTGATAATTCTTAAAGGGGTTTTGTTTGCTTGCCTTGCGTGTCAAGAAGAAAAAAAGAAAAGCAGAAAGAAGGCTTTGATATGAAATTCCTTTGAAAGACAAATTGATTGTAGGAATGTAGAGGCTGGCAATGGCATATTTCACGCTTTTTTGTGGGTCTTTGTTTTCATCGTGCGAATGGTTGTCTGTCAATGAAAAACTTTTTGAAAAGCTATCGTTTTGTGTCAAAAGGAGCTTTGCCTACGTGTGTGTATAAATCCTAAATTCACTTTAGCATGGACAATATATATACATATATATATATAAATATATATATATATATATTAAAAAATACAAACTAAAGAAAGAAAGAAATCACTTTGTTTTCTTTTTTAATATGAATGGAAGACGGAAATGTCCCCACTTAACAAAACACTAGCATGGGTATGCAATTACGAAATGACGAGTAAACTTTTTAATATGCTTTTTAGGGGATTTTAGTTGGCCAAAGCAACACATCGTTATCAACATGCCCATTATTTATGTGATGAAGCTAAAGCCATGCAAACCATTTCCGGTCATTCAAAAGTGCCTCTCTCTCTAGACTAACCCCACCCCATCTGCATTGCTAATCCAGTTTGCAATATCCAACTAGTTCCTGTCTTAATTTCTCACGTTAATCAAAATCCTAACCCCCTTCAAATTGGCTTTTCGATCATCGCATGTGTCGCATGCATGACTGTCTCACTGCTATCCTTAATGAACATCTAGCTCAATTTCCTTTTCATTAGTAATTGGGTTTTGACTCCCTCAAAGTTTGTCAAAACTATTCTAATTTTCTTGTATATTTTGCAGAATCCAATCCTCAAAATATTTTGTATTTTGTATATTGCCTTTTTCTTTTTTTGCTTATTGGTATATGTAGTTTTGAATTTTGAAGACCAAGGCCAAACAATAATTTCAATTTTTTTTTTTTTGGGAGAATTATACAAATAATTTCTATCAAATAAAATAATTAAGTCGCTCTGTTTTTTCTTCTTAAAATTCTGGACAGTTTTCAAACACGTGACGTATCCATAAGACTGGATTTTTATTTATTTGTTTATTTATTTTTATTTAGGTTTGGCAATTTTAAAACCCCATTTGAGTTGGTCTCCATTCAATGCCCACAAAAAGCAGATATAATAATAAAAAATAATATGTTGGACTACAATTTGGCTCCCACTGTTTCTTCACGAGTGAAGAAGTCTATCGGAGTGAATAATGACTGCTGATTTTGTATCTTTTTAATAAAAAATTATTGATATTATAATATGATATCTTTGTTTCGAGTCTTGGCTCTTCAAGCAAGAAAGTGCTTTTTTAACCAAAAGTAATAATAATAATAAAAGCAAGCAAGTGTTTTCAAAGTGCAAAACTTCGTACGAGATCTATACCACCACATACCACTATGCTTCGCAAGGATTGGATTGGATTATCAACTTGCATGTCTATCTGTATAAGTCAGCCTAAAATGAGGGCTTATGTGGACCATCCTAACATTAATGCACACCATTTTGGTTCATGTGGACAATCCAGATTCTAAGTAGATCACCATGCATGGAACATGGTGACTCTGCTGCCCCCATAAAATTCATTGTCTATGAAATATATTTTATAAATAAAAAAGGAAAAAAAAAAAATCCTTCATGATTGATATAAAGGAGGGGTCCTACAGGAACCAAATCATAAGTCCTTGGAAATCCAGCATCTTATTGGTCAGCTACAACTTACATGGCCAATAATTCAATCCACCATTATTTGCTGCATTTCTGAAAAGAAAAACAACCTTCTCTCTCTCAATCAACAACACCAATCGTGTAGAGGGCTTTTTTGAGATGCTCTACTTTTAGTAAATTTAAGGTGAATGGGTGATTTTATAAGGATTCCTACGAAAACCCAAATCTTTGTAAAGGCAAAGAAAGATCCCTACCCATCCAAGTCATCACACTTGGATCCAACTATTCGTTGGTGGCTGCGTCTCAGCTACTAGTGTAACTCTATTAGTTCTATGTTGGATAGTATACACTCCAAGCCAAAATCTTCAAGACAGTACCTGGAGAATTATAGACCTCAGTGGCATTTTCCACATCTATTCAGAACCATAGTAATACCAATAAATATATTTGTTAGAATCTATGTGTGTGTGAGACAGAGAGAGTCTTGGAGCAAATCATTGGTGAATTTCATACTAGTTGGTCAAAAACGGGGTGAGAATAGGCCTTACAAAGTTTTTTTTTATATATCAACAGCATCAACTGGGAGGGAAACTGTTCTGTGAAGAGAGTTTGGAAGCAGTGAACCAGTGTAGAAACTCCTGGCAGTCACCATATCCTCTGCATTAGCATTAGGAGATTTCAAGGCTTTGCTATGTTGAGCCCTTTTGATTTCCAAATTAGAACTCTTATAGACACTATCACGGCAATTCAAACTAAATTGTGGGTCATCAGCAGAAGATTGCAAGAGAACGCCATTGCCTTTTTGTAATGAATTTAATAGCAAAGATGACATGAACCCATTTTCTAATATTTCATCTTTGCTTCCATCATTGGAAGAATTTGGGACACATCCCAATTGTTGATCTCTAAGCTCCCTCAGTTCCATCTGATACTTTGCTTTGAGCCATCTCAGTTCCTGTCGCTTATCCTTCTCATATGTGTCTGAGAGGTCATGAGAGAGTGAAGCCATCGAGGATAAAGATCGTGAACCAGATAAGTTCTGTAAGGAATTTATTCCATTGGACTTATTATTGTCATCCAATTTATTAACCTTCTCATCCTTCAGATGGTCTATAGAGTGATCAATTTTTTCATATTCTTCATCAGAATGGCTCCGTCCAGAGCCTACTGAACTCAACTCTCGACTTTCATGCAGTCCCCAAATTTCTTGGTAATGCAGGAAGTTCAACTGGCTTGAAACTTTAGGTGCAACTTCCGTAGCATGATGCTCAGACTCATCGGCTTGATATGTAATCTCCTCAAAACGACCATGCATCGACGCACATCCATGTCTACAACATTGAAGAACCTGCAAGTTCTTGGCACCAGGGTTCTTCGAAAGAAACTCCATGAAGGAACCACTGGAGGTATGGTTGGAAGCACAATTGAGACAGAAGTTTTGATTAGCAAAGTGCGGTGTTTCCAATATACCAGGTCCTGGTTGCCATTCCGGAACCAAGGAAGCAATTTCCCCATCAATCATGTCCGCTATTCCTGTAACATCCTGATCAGTAATATCTAGTTCCGCAACCATTTCAGTTGCAACACTCAATGCTGTATCCATCTCAATGTCAAATGGGAAATAGATGTTTCTTATACGGCCTGCAAGAATATTAGCGTTACATTTTATGATTCCTGATAATGAAAAGTACCAACACAAAAATAAGTTTGAAAAAGAGTTGAAGATGATCCAACCTTCTTTATCTGAAATTCTAAGCCTCAAAAAGATGCCACCATCTTCTCTCCTCTTCCCTTTAATACTTATGCCGGTGTCTTCACAATGTTCATCATCATGGTGCTCGAAAAGTTCGATTCCACATGGTTCAATCTCAACAGGTTGATATCCCCATTCACTTTGGGCTTCAAAGCCAAAACCATTTGAGTATCCATTGCTAAAGCCATTGCTAAAGGAACTACCACTTCGATGAAGATCAAATAAAGGCTGCCTTATATGTGGACCCAGGTCATCTAAGTCTCTCCCGCAATCGACTGGTCTCAAATCATATTCACAATCATCAATTTGGAGAAAAGGATCGTTCAAAAGTTGTCTCGCAGAGAGCCTTAAAGAGACAGTTGCCAAGCATTTCTCAACAAATTGTCTCACTTCTGGATCCTTAACTCTGTACAAAGCATCTGGTTTTTTCCCCTAATAGATATCATGAATGTCAGTGGAATCTGGGCGGAGAGGAAATTAAAGCACTTGAAGAGAGAGAGAGATTCTTACAGAAACAACTTTCTTGTAGATCTGAGCAGGATGAGTGCATTCACTATATGGATATTCAAAAGTGACCATTTCCAAAATGCACATCCCAAATGAATAAATGTCAACTAATTCATTGTATGCCTCTTCGTAGACTTCGGGAGCCATAAACTCTGGCGTCCCTATTAAATAAAAGAACAACAAACAATACTTTCCCTTTCAATCTTGTTAAATCCTTGGTAAAAATCACCAGTTCATAGGATTTGAAAAAGCAACAAAATTTACCAACGCAGTGAGCGGCATGAGATTTTCTGAGGATTGCTGCTAGACCAAGATCACCAATCTTCACTTCTCCTTGATTCCCATTGACAAAGATATTGTCACATTTAAGATCTCTGTGGATCACAGGAGGGTCATGGCTATGCAGGTAGTGAAGCCCTCTCAAGATCTGCCTACACCAGTGCTTCACAGCTCGGATGTTAACTCTCTTGTGCTTTAGCCTGTACCTGTCAATGAAAGGTAAGCAATTGAACCAACCAATGAAAGATAATCAAAAATCTCAGAGACCCACATAGAAAAAGGTTAGAAAGGCAGAAAAGAGAAAAAACTAAAAAATGAACAAAATGGACATATTCATGGGAATTGACAGCATACTTACTGTCTGAGAGTCCCAGAAGTGAACATTTCAGTCACAAAATTGATGTTCCTATTTGCAGTATCAACCCAAGAAGTGTAGAACTTCATAATGTTCTTATGCTTCAATGTCTTTAGGAGATGAATTTCACAGTAAAGCCTCTCAAGATCTTCAGGGCTTTGCAGGAAATCATAAAGCTTGACCTGGTTCCAAGCAACTTCAATCCCTTCATACTCATCAAATGCTTTGTAACTGCAAACAAATCATTCACCAAAAATCAATCAACAAATGATAAATCCATCAATATCCCATTTTCACAAAACTAGCAGAGAAAACCCATTAAAAAAAGCTCAAAACTTTGAGAAATCTGAAATGGGTTTTTTGCCATAAATTTAAGAAACAAAAGTGCTGAATCCATACACTATCTTTGAAGCTCCTTTGCCAAGGATTTCATTGTACTGCAACAAAAAGAAGAGACCAAATCAAAACCCAAAGCTGATGACACGGTAGATAGAGAGAGCGAGAGAGAGAGAGAGAGAGAGAGAGAGAGAGGAAGAGAAAGGGAGAGATATAGGCGTACTCTGCCATATCTGCCAGTCGGATCAACTTCAACAAACTCAGAGCAATCTGGTTCAAGATCGGTTAGACCATTCATTCTCAAAATTTTCTCCTTTTTTTTTCCTTCTTTCTTTTCTTATTAGATTCCCTTATGACTCCTCTTCTTTTCTGACACACAAACACATATTCACAAAGACCGAAACCAGAGAGAAAGAGATGATGATTTTATCATATAAAAATTATTTACTTGTTCGAACTTTTGAGAATTAGATAGAGAAGCATAAAAATAAAAAGTTTGATCAGCTTCTCTGCTAGTTCATTTCTTTTGGCAAGGTATAGCCAAATAAATGAAAAGATTTTACCATTCCCATAATTTGATAAATGTAAGAGAGAAAGAGAGAGAGAGAGAGTTAAAATGAAAAGGCAGAGTTTTTATTGCAACTCTTTTGCCATATTTTTGTGAGAGAACTACAAACAGAGCAGAGCCACCCACCCCAAAGACAGAACGTGACAAATAAAGCTTAAGAAACCTCCCAAAGATCACTCTTTGTATGTTGTAAAGTAGGCCTGCAAATACACATTATAAAATTAACATTTTTAAAAGGGTCCCACATTTTTTTTTCCCCCCAGTAAAAAGGGTCCCACTTTAGATTCACATCCCCGACCTGGTGCATGCTCATAATAAACCCTTTAACCATTAATTTATTAAAAGATATTTCCAAGCAGTGCTTTTTTCCTATTATTATTTTTCTATTTTTTCAAGCTTTATTTTATTGTTTGTGTTATATGTACAGAATGTAGATGTTAAAATAACACTGCTGTTTGAAATTAACAAAAAATAATAATTATTATTATTATTAATTATTTTGTTGGGCACTCTGTAACTTTTCTTTGTCTGTACCGTATCTTCAATTGTGGTATTGTAAATAATAATATAAACAGTGTATATTCGATGATTTGTTGTTTTTATATAAAATTTAAATACAAAGTATTTACCAAAAAATATATATACACCAAGTTAGTTTCAAATTAAGGAGTAAATTACGAGATTCTATTGTTTTATTAAAAGAGTAAATTTCTCTCTTTCAAACTAGCTTTTTCTGATGATTGCTTTGTACCATTGCTGTAGATAGTTCACAATAAGAGCCTGATTCTCTTTTACACTTTCTTTCTTAAAATATTTTTAATATAATTGTTTCCCCTTTATGAAAAAGTATGGAGATAAAACCCCCACCCCACCTTTTTTTTTTTTTTTCCCCTCGTCGTTTGAATCTTTGTACATGTAATTGTTGTCTAATTTAATGCTTATATTTCCTTTCAGGTAAAAATAAAAAAATAAAAAAAAGGAAGAAAACTTAAATTTTGAAGTGTAAAACTTATTTCTATTTTGTCTCCCTTTCCACCCTAGAGAATAAATATGGAGTATTAAGCTTGTGAAAAAAATTCAAGCTATTATCTTAGACGAAGTTAAAAAATAATAAAAATAAAAAATAAAAAATAAAACTGTTTGTTTGATGGAGAGGAATAACAATTATTTTTTTAAGCAAACATACAGCACATTTTTAGCATGCATTATAATTAACACAGTCGATGATGCTTTTAGAATTTATATAATGACATAATGTATAGCTTTCAAAACTTTTCAAGGGGCCAATTTGGTAGTTAAATTAATTAGGGGAATAAATTTTAACCATGTGGTTTTTTTTTTTTTTTATATATTTGGAAATATTTTATATAATAGTGTATTTGAACATTGGTTAATTTAATTTGTTAAATTATATAGAAGCGGTGGAGGATGTCTTTTTATTATATATAATACAAACAACGTTGCTAAATTTACCTCAATATCTAAAACTCAAGAATTTATCAGTCTTCCTGTTATAGAAAATTAATTAGTGCATGAATTTTTATTTACAAATACAACATCTTTTCCATACTGTTAAATTCCATATGTTATTATTAATTTCCAAAACTATTGTATATATTTTAAAAGCATACATAAATTTCATACTATTAAAGTTATCTATCTTATATATATATATATATATATTCTTATTCTCCCTTTCCTAATTTTTCAAAGGGCGTGTATGCGAGAATTTTTTAAATTCCTAGTGTTTCTTATTTCCTATATGTTAAATCACAATTCGTCGATTATCATAGGATTCCCTAGGTGGTGACTAATCGGTTCAATTAAAGAAAAAAACAAAAGATTACAGTCTATTTTCAAAGTCAATAAGATAAAATTAATCCTTACTCTAAAGCCTAGTAATGAAAAACGTAAGAGAAGGGACAAGCTAGACATGAATCTAGTATAATAAAGTAAAATATTGAAATAAATATATATATATATATATA
This sequence comes from Ziziphus jujuba, assembly GCF_031755915.1. Lineage (NCBI taxonomy): Eukaryota > Viridiplantae > Streptophyta > Magnoliopsida > Rosales > Rhamnaceae > Ziziphus > Ziziphus jujuba. The sequence continues at coordinate 23,349,439 of NC_083388.1, forward strand.
TCTAGTAAAGTAAAAGTCAAATAATGTTGCAGAGAAGAAGACAGATCGATGCATGTGAAAAGGGTAATTCAGTATATATAAAATAAAACTCCCTCCCAGATAAAATACAATAGAATTACAATTTTGTCCCAAATCTTTTTTTCTTAAAAATATTAGAATAACTTCTTCTTTTTTTTTTGTTTATATACTTTTTAGTAATGATATATAACCCTTTTTTTTTTTTTTCAAGTTTGCTTAAATACAATTTCTTCAATCTATTGCTAAATTAAGTGGAATTTTCCCCCTATTCCTTGAGACTTGGAGGATCACAATTAAAAAAATAAAAAATAAAAAAAAAACATTATTACGAAATTTTATTAAAAAGAAAAAAATGCTTCCTAGGACATTTTTGTAATTGAGCAACACCGCAAAAATTGACCACTCTCTTGGATGACCATACAAGGCACGTGGATGGCTGTTTGGTCTATATACAATTAATTTTCAAACATAAACACTCTACTGCCTTTGTTTTGTCGCCGATTGGAGCTTTATTTTTTTTACCCACCCTTGCATCGTAATAGATTCTATAACGGCTAATGAAGAAACATTTACTTCATAAAAATGGATGCTATTTTTTGTACTCTTTTTTTTTTTGTTTTCCTAAGCCAAGGTTATATCTTAGTAATATAATAACCATATATGTTCAAAAAACACGGATAAAGAGGAAAATAAATATGGGAAGAAGATAAGAAATTGGATCTGAATCTAATGCTCCTAAAAATGCAACAAATGGCAGAAAGAAGTAGAAAAACCACATGTTGGGTATGGGAGTTAGGGTACAATCCCACGTACAACCATGTACAAAGTATACCACTGCATCTTCCTACAGTCATTGTCATGTCAGGCCCTTTCACAACTATTCAATTTCCTAGACAGCTTTTTGCCTATTTGGGTCCCTAATTATAATATATATTTATATACAGAGAGCCACCTTTTGTAACTGAAATCATGTTCGAAATTGATATAAAACCATTCTAAGCCTTATCTATCTCATGGACTAGTTACGAGCGGCCACATAAATATAATTTCTAGTTTTAAAAAGTGTTTTTGCATGGGAATTTGGTAGTCACTTTTTCATTGAGCAATTATTAGTGGCATATTTGGATTTTATAAAGTATAGTTATTTTTCTCTTTTTTTTATAATATAGTTATTTGAGAGAGTCGTATTTGGTGAAAACTTTCATTGTCGATTTTAAAGGTTGCTATGAGTATTGCTTTTCCAAGTAAATGTTTTGCTATGATATATATATATATATATATTTGCTGAATGATCTGCTATGATATATAAGCCATCAATAAGTAGGCCACACCAGGGTAATCATGTATTATTAATTAGCAAAGAACTTTTGGAAACTATTTTTGCTAATCTGCTTTTTCATGGGTTTGTGTTTAAAAAAAAAAAAAAAAGTACTATAGATGGGTTTGAACCAGATTGTGACTTTAAAACGGATGAGCTTTAGCCATTGCTTTCTCTCAAATATATATATATATATATATATATTTTTTATGTGAATTTTCATGTATATTTGTGGTTATAATTATAGAGGGTAGTTACAACAAACGTAGCATAAAAAAAAAAATTACAAGTCCAATATACATGTATATACACAAGAACTAGCTTCCTATTAATGGTAATATGATAAATCGTAAATTAAAGCATTTTCATACATTATTACGCAATGTATATATATATATATATATATAGGGAAGAAGGTTGGGAATTCGGTTTCTAAATAATTTATAAGTTTGTGTTTAATTTTATAGTTTTCTAGTGCACCACTTTTTTACAAATATAATGCAATTTATTAGATTCCATCAAGACTAGAGGAAACTCGGGCACCATTCTTTTTCTTCTACATGATGCCCATATAAATTTAATTATGATCTTCTTTATCAAATCATACTCTTGGGTTTGGTTGTTTTTGGTAAAAAATTTTAGCGTTTTATTTTAGATTAGATTTCCTAATTACGAGAATTTTATTTTTTCCTTTTATTATTATATGGATTTCTTTATAACGTTTTGTGGATTTGTTTTTGAGACTTTTTTTTTCATTATATTAATCAGAAATTTTTTTAAAATATTATGATGAACATGATGCAAAGGTATCTTTTTCCATTCAAAATTCTTAGTTTGACTCAAAGCAAAAAAAAAAAAAAAAAATTCTTAGTTTGACTAGTCCTTTTTTATTCCGTGGATGCCGTACATAGAAGGGTCAAAAAGATACAAAATGGTCGCTCCAAAATTGAAGCTAAAACCAAACGAGTACTTGGGATGCTGCAAACTGCAGGAAACATTAATTATATGTGCTCGTATTAATTTTTATCCATAATTGGTTTGGTTCCATTTGATAATTTTTAATCCAAATTAAATCAATTTACTGTGCATATATATATATATATAATTTTTAATATTTTTATTTTTTAAAATTATTTAATTTAAGATATTGATAATAATAAGTTCAAATTATTAAAAAAATATTATTAACTTTAGAAATATTTTAAAAAATTAAAAATAATAAACTAACCCAATTGAACTAATGATGGTATGTTTGAATTGATTTGGTTTTTCTCATTTGCTCAATTCGATTTGCCAAAAAACCATCGAATCAATTTGTTGCCACTCTTATTAAGACCCACATACTTTATTTTATCTTGTTATGCATTACTGTAAATTTTTAAATTTCTTTTATATGTAATGATTTGAAGTAGCATAGATAACACATATAACTATTATATATAATTATTTTCTTGCTTTAGGGGGTGTAAATATATTAAAGTGGTTACTTATAATTGATTAATAGGGCTCGGATTATTAATTAAGTGAACCAAAGCACCAAATATGTGCATATAAATATTTATTATCCAGTGGTCTTATACATATTTAAAGTTTTCCCTTCAAGCACATAAAAGGGTAGGTATAGAAAGAAGGTTCTTTTTTGTTTTTTCCGAATTAATTTTTTATATATAACATAATATATATATATATATATAAAATCAGTATACAAAATGCTAGATTGAATCGTGAAAGCTTGTAGTGGAGCCCAGCTTTCAATTTTTTGCTCATCAAACTGTTGGACAATTTTCTACGCGTTCCAGCGATTTGTGTACATCGACACCCTACTAATATGATTTGCTCTCTGTTCAACTTTGAAGGGTCATTAAAGCATTAATTAATGATGGTTGACTAATTGCTTTGCCCTTTAATCCATCCAAACCATCATTTTAAATTGATGGCCTTTTTTTTTTGTTTTTTTGGGTGTGTGAAATTGAAATAGATTTTTGATATAATCGGAGATCCATATTTGTATTAACTTGTCCTATACAGTATTTGATCAATCCATGGACGGTCTATCTAGGATATTAAATTATATTAAATTGAGCTGAATTATTTTAAAGATTAAAATAAGCAAAATTATGAAGCAGAAGTTTATGAAGGTCAACTCCTTTAGAATGCAAGCTATTTTTTCTGGTAATTGTTGCTGAAAACAAAACAAAAACAAGACAATTTTATTAATGGATGAACTGAATGTAGGTTGTGTTATTTCGAGAAAAATATGTTTGGAGGTGGGTTCGGTACTCGGTAGGGCATTGTCCTTCCAATTGGTGGGCAATTGGGATACCACAAAATCCTTTTTTCTATTTGTTTAGAGAAATTGTAGATTTGTTCCCTAACAGTGTATATGTGAAATTTGTACCTCTATAGGGCTTTTTATTTTTGATTTAGTTCCCTAGAATAATAAAGCTAGGAACTTATTGATCTTGATCCTCACCTAACCCAACCAGCGCTCATGTCTAAGCATGTGTTAGAAAATGTGAGTTTGATCCGAAGAAACAAAAATTATTGATAAACAATTACCTAATTTCTTCATACATGTATTTGTTTCTAACCAAAATGAAAAAAACCTCGGATAATATTTTACTTTTAGAAAAACTTACTTCTATAAAAATTCACTTAGAATCATAATTGTAATAAGTGTGCCCCCAAATTTTGAAATTTTCATTAGCATTTTAGTGTGATATTCTATCTCTCATTACAATTTTGAATTAAATTAGATTGGATCGTTGAAATATTGAGTTTGTTTGTGTATTCTTTTTCTTTTTTGGTAACATAGAAGATCATAAAATTATCACTATGTCGGAGTTTTGGAAAGCCATGTTTGAATCACATTTCACATTTTACACAAAGTTTGGATTCATATAAACTTACTTTTACCAGATAGTACTCCATAAACTTTTGGAATTTTTAATTTTGAAGTTGGAATAATTAAGCAACTCCATTAAATAAATTATATTTGAAAGAATTGAAAATTTATCAATAGATTACGATTTAATTTAATATGATTTCTAGTTTGAAATTTTGGTTGAAACTAATAATTTGTATGTTTAACTTTGACTTGCTGCTTTGGATAGATGTGAACATATATAGAATGAAGATTTGATTTGATTGGTATGCTTCATGATTTTACTCAACAAAAGAAAAAAAAAAAATCTATATATATATATATATATTTATATTTATGCACGCTTATCGATTTTTCAGTGAATTGGACAAGAATTAACAAGTGACAATTTTACTCAACAAAAGGAAACATATATATATATATATATATATATTTATGCATGCTTATCGATTTTTCAGTCAATTGGACAACAATTAACAAGTGACACAAGCTGCAAGAAACATGCATGCTGTTGCCTTTTTTTTTATTTTTTATTTTTTATTTTTATTTTTATTTTTTTCTCTCTGAAATGCTTTTTCTTAGTTGGGGATGTCACTTATATGAAAGCTATTTTGCTTGATTGTAAATGTGTCGAAACTTTCTTTAAAATTCCCTTTCATGGTAGTACGTTGTCAAAGCCATTTATTTTCAAAGCAAATGTCCAGTTTGAATCTTCCAACCCTCAAAATCAAAATAAATAAATAAACTTTCTTCCAAATGTCCAGTTTGAATCTTCCAACCCTCAAAATCAAAATAAATAAATAAACTTTCTTCAAATCAAGAAAACTGGTAAAATTATCAATATAATAAAGATACCGCGTGGATCATAGCAATGTGAACCGTCATACTTTATCATTCTGAATCAAAATCTTAATTTTCTATTCATTTTGTGTTAATCTGGTATCTGGGACTCCCTTAATTCTTTTTCTTCTAAAGCATAATCACGATAATTAATCATTTTGTACCACGGAATTTATGTACATAAATTTTGTTTCCATGATCAGCTAAACTAATTCCAAATTGAGGTAAAATATCCAATTTCTAATCAATTATCCAAGAACAAATAGAAAGTTGAAAAGGCTTATATATAGAAGATGATAAATTTTCTCATCGCAAAGTTAGTTCAATTGCTTAATCAAAACCTACTTTAGATGTTAAGAAGAGGCAGGATACTATAAATGTTTGCACAACTATTTTATGTATTTTAAAAGCATACATAAATTTCATGCTATTAAATTAAAATATCATATATATATATATATATATTTGGATAACTCGTTACTCTGAAAGCATAAATAAGCTCAATATTACATGACTGGTTGCTAAGAAATTATTTGTTTCCATGAGAGTCATGTTGGTCTGTAACTTATTTAAAAAAGTGAGTAATAGGAGCAAGGGTTATGAATTCTTAAATTAATTTATAACCGAGGCTCTTTTTTTTTTTTTTTTGGGGATGAAATCTAACTGAGCTATTTTTTCTTCTTCTCCCTTTCCTAATATTCAAAAAGCATGTATGCAAAAATATTCACAATTCATAGTCATTCTCAATTCCTATAAGTTAATTACATTTCCACAGTATCTTAGAATTCCTTATGTGATGACGAATTGGTTCAATTAAATAAAAAACTATTACAGTACAACTTTCAAAGTGAGTTAATATTAATCTTCACTCTAAAATCTAATAATTAATTAAAAATTAGAAACAAAATTCTAAGAGAAGAAAATTAATCTTCATTCTAGAACCTCATAATTAATTAAGAATTAGAAAGAAAGTTCTAAGAGAAGACATAAGTCAGACATAAGAAATAATATTTATACTAAAGTCAGTGAAATAGGTTGCAGAAGAGAATTGTTTTTTGGTAATTTGCAGAAGAGAATTCAACCCACGTGAAATGGCTAATTTATAATTAGCATATATAAAATTAAACTTATTTCCGGATAAAATATAAAGAAAATTACATTTTTATCCCAAATCTGGTTTTTAAAAAAATATTAAATAATAACTCCTTGTTTTTTTTTCTTGTTACACTTTTTTTGTATTGAAATTTAACTTTCTTATCAAGTTTACATATTTTTATAATCTTTATCAAGCTTATTTGAATACAATATTGTCAATCTTATAGATAAATTAATTGATTTTTTAAATATATATATAATTTTGATTTAATTAGGATATCTACATGTTATAAAATAAAAATACAGTTCAAATTAATTAAAATAAAATAGTTATTTTCACTTTAATCTGTTTTTCTTTATTCTCTTTATCTTGTATTCTAAATTTATAAAATTGAAATATTCTAACGGGATAATATATATATATATATATATTTTATATTTGTGGGACTTACTTAAGTTTTTATATGCTGTTTGAAATTTTCTTCTAAAAGTTGAAACCTTAAGCAGTCAACATTTGTTACCCTGTAATATTGGAATAATCTAATTTTTGTTTTCTTTGGGAGGGAGTGGGGATTGTTTAAAATCACATTGCTCTTTATGCGATTCAAACTTGGAGGATCACAGTTAAAATATAACTTTATTACAAAATTCCATTAAAAAAAGAAGGCTTTCTAAGGATATTTTAGTGATTAAGCCACACCATAAAAATTGACAAGTCTCTTTGATGACCATACAAGGCACTGTGGATGGTTGTTTGGTCTTATATGCAATTAGTTTTTAAAATTACAGACTTCGTATTTATAATGAGATCGAAATATGAATGGTTGGAAACTTGTTAACTTTGCTATTGATCCATGGACTGCTGCTTTGAAGTTGTAGTTCTTCTAGCGTGCATCGCCTCTTTTATTATCATAGCATGTCTCTGTTATGACAAAAAAAAAAAAAAAAAAGGACAATTACTGTTAATTTCCATATTTGATGTTTGTTTCCCCGTTTCCCATCCTCAAAACTCGTTCAGCTCGCTAATTAAGAAAAACCCAGTTCATGTAATAACTGTATTGAAGTTAATTAATGGACTCTGTTTTGTCAATTGGACTCTCTGTTTTCCTTGTATCTAATTTGAAATAGTACTTACTGCAATAACTAAACTGTTCTCTATTTGTCTTATTAATTGATGGAAACAATTAAACAAACATTCAAGAAATTGTATATTCAATAGCACAAATATCTCCCAGCCAAAAAGAAAAAGAAAAAAAGAAAAAAAAAAAAAAAAAAGGAGTACAAATATAAAATACATACAAATATAGTACCCTCTAACAAAGAGAAAATTTTATTTAAATAATTAATTGTTTCTCTCTTTCATTTGGGTGAATAAATTTCAAACACTTGTACAAAGTGAATATCTAATGTGACAATAATTACCTTATCCAACAAACTGTAGAGCTCAAGGCGCTTTTTAAACATAACATGGACAACAAGCAAACAGTGGCAAAAAAGCAGCCATATTCATTTGCCAAAAAAAAGAGAGCCACATCCAGCATATTTGCAAAACTCTCGGAAGATATTGGGATTGCGAAAAAAGAAAAGACTTCAAAACTGAGTAGTAAAGGCCATGGAATATTGTATCTTTGCATAAATTTCTTACAAATCGGCCAAGTGCCGCAGAGAACATCATAATACTTGCTTAATATGGATAACATCTCTCTTCATGTCTGAATAAAAAACGATAAGTGAAAAGAGAACCAAAACTACTCAGCCATAAGGAAATTAAGAATGGAACGTACCATAAAAGTAAAGAGTTTCAGGAACATGAAATATACCAAGTGACTTGAGCATCTTATTACATTCATCTAGTATACAATGCCTCATATTCTACCAGGAAAGATCCCTATCCCTTGCTAAAACCAGAATTTTTCCAGGTGTCCCAATGACAATGTGAGGGACACTCAATTCTTAAACAAGTCTGTTATGAAAATATGACAAGAACAATAGCAATAAAAGAACGAGAATAAAAACGAAATATATACAGATTTACGTGGAAAACCTTTGACGGGAAAAAACCATGATTAAAGAGAGACAAAACTTTTATTGAACAGATTGGTATAAGAAATGAACGAATAGAACGGCTAAAAACTCAATACAACCAAAAAACCCCAAAAGCATAAATATATTGTACGGAATAAACTTTAAAACTAAACCAGTCTTTATCGCGGGGGCATTGCCTGCCTACAGTAGGCCTAAGACCTCCATTACCACCATATAGTCCCAAAAAATTCCACAAAATAAATTTCATCAAATGGATCGCAACCCGAGCTTTTCGGATCGAATCAATAAGAATTTGGGTTACCAACTCTAACAAAGTATTTATGAAGTTCGATGTAATGAGACATCCATAAAAGATAGTAAACCTAGGCAAGGCAATGGATAAATACTGGGAAAGTTGAGAATACTAACTTTATTCGCAAGAAAGAGAAAGAATACAAATCCTTAACACACCTAGTATAGTAAGCCAACTCACTTCTATAACACAGAACCAGAGCATAAACTCAGACATGCAAGCTGCAACAAGGTCAATTTGCTGCTGAGTTGACGTAACAAAATCAACAGTTTTTCCCACCATAAAATTAATGCATCTTGTCACATTCATCTAGTATATATATATATATATAATGCTTGCTCTAATAGTGCCCCAAAACATAGAATAAAAATCAAAAAACAAAAGAACAAAAGAACAAAAATAATTACTCAAATAGAAATCTCCAACTTTTATAAATCTACAAGCTTAAAAAGCGATTGCTTAATAAGTAATCAGCTGATTTTAATTCCCATATATCCCACTATAACCATATAATTATGTATATAGGATCTACATGGATATACAAATAGGTAAAATTAAGATGGCCAACAAACTATATCGTCGTCAAACTCAAAGGTTGGTGTCTGATTCCTACTCTGAATCGCCAATATCTTATACCTACATTTAGTCAAATTGAATTTACTCTCATTTGAAAAAATTGATTTCTTTATGAGGGTATATAAACGGATCATTGTATTAAGATGTAGCAGAGTTGAATAATAAACGAACTTTAATACTTTCCTCTGTGTTTTAAAGTTGGTATTTCTGTTTAGATTCAATTGGAATTCATGAGCCAATTTGACTTTAGAAATTCATTTTAACCCCTTGAGATTTGTTATCGAAACTTTTGGAAATTGCACTTTGGCCCTAATTTTTGAAGATTCAGATTTTGACTCGAGAAGAGTCAAACCAAACTTTTTTGACCGTTCCGGACGCATTGGTGGATGATTCAGCTCCAATTTTTTGCAAGACAAGATGTCAATGGATGAATCATATTCGGAAGCGATGATTAAGCTTACTGCCATCAAATATGCACTTTGGAGACCTCGGATGGAAAATCTTTTAAATTGTAAAGACTTGTTTGACCCCTTAGATGCTAAAGGAAAGAATCCGGATCTCACCAAAGAAGTAGAATGGAAGAAGATGAACAGGAAACGATCAGTCAAATCTGCCAATGGATCGACCACAGTGTCTTCCATCATGTTGCACAAAAGACAGACGCATATACCCTCTGGAAGAAGCTGAAGGACATGTACCAAGCCAAGACTGCTCGGACTAAAGCCTTGTTGATGAGGCATTTGGTGAATTTGAAGTTGAAGAATGGAACTTCTATAGCCTAGCACACCAGTATATTTCAAAACTTGGTAAACCAATTGTCTGCGCTGGAGTTACAACTATCAGATGAAGAATAGGCATTTTTACTTCTTAGCTCTCTTCCAGACAGCTGGGAGACACTAGTAGTCTGTCTAAGTAATTCGCACCTAACGGCAAACTTATCATAGCTGTCAGGACCCGTCCAGAATTCCTTTCCCGAAACCCTAGACAAACCCTGATCCCAGGGAAACCCTACCGGACCCTCCAACGGAAAATCCGACAGAGCCTCCCCTAAGGGATTTACTTACCACAAATTACCTGCACTGAAAACACACTTCTAACAACATCCCCTTATTCCTCCCACAGACTACAAAATTGGTTCCACAAATTTTAGCACTTCAAAAATAAATACAGTAATCCAGTGCATAATAAATACAACAAGAGTGAAAGAAATAGTACAACTGCAATAAAAGAAGAACAGGGTACTTCACGAAGTAAAACAGCGATGAAGATCAAGTCCGCTCCGGATGAACACCGACAACCTGGTACCTAGAGGAACGGAATTTAAGAGTGTGAGATGCTAATCATCTCAGTGAGCGACCCTACTACTAAACAATATAATACCACGGTAATAGGTATATAAATAATAATTATTTGGAAATAATATTTTCTCTCAAAACCCTTACAATTCTCTCAGTTGGAAAGGTTCCCCTTTTAAAACATTTTCACAAAACCCTTTATTCATATTCCCCGAAAACCAAGACATCAAATAAATATCCAAACAGTAATAATTAATTTTAATTCCAACACAGCTTTAAAACATTTTATTTTTAAAACACAGTTCCGAAAATCAGTTGATGCACCCACTATATACCAGTGGCGCCAACAGTACCCAGCGTCCCAAGGTACCGCCAGACAGGAGGTTATAGAGAGAAACCGGCATACGGTCGCGTGGCGTCCCACTGCGCCGCTGCTAACCAGGTGTCCCGGCCAAGGGGGGTGGCCTACCCTCATCCGATGGCAACCACAGGACACCCTCATAATATCAACCGCGCGCTACTCACACCCACCTGCGCGCTAATCACATCACCTGCGCGCTAATCACACCCACCTGCGCGCTAATCACAACCGTGTGCACACTAACCATATCACATATAAACAGAACACCAGTACGTGCACGGTGCATCTAAAAATCATAAATTTCACAATTTTAAATTATATAACAAATTTCACATTTTTCATAAGCATAGCAGGCATAATCCATCCGCTTGAACCCAGAAATTCTCCGTAATTTCTTTATAATCAATACCATAAATTCCATGATTTTCAAATCCACCAACTCCCAAAATCCATCAATTCAAATATCCACATTTTTCCAAGCATAATAATTTCTCGAAATATCATAATCAAATCTCCTAATATTCCATGGGCATATTTTATAAAAATTGAAATCACCAATATAACCAAATATTTTCCTTGAAATATTTGAAAATCAAATCGTGCCCATTTTACTATTAAAACCACACCAATTTCAAAATCCTCAAATCCATAAAATAATTTCACATGGCATACTTTTATAAAATGCATATTTTCTTAAATCCAATAAATTCATAAATAATTCCATAATAAATTGAATAAATATTTGGCACATAGAATTTAAATTCCAAATATTTAAATCACACACATATTATATTCACAAATTAAATTTCCCAAAATTAATTTGAAGGTGGGTCACTCACCTGGAGCACGCAATTAACCCACGATCCACTACGGGATCAATTCTACGACTCACCGGTGCTCCTAGAACAAAATTCACAGACAGTCAAATAAATTAATATTTTATTCGGGTAAATAATACCCGGTACCCGGGGGGTCAAAACACAAACGATATCTAGAATTTACGAGTTATATACCGAATCAAAGCTCGAGTGATGCTGATCACAGATTCGGTCTTACTTCCCGGTGATCGGACCCGACGGGGTCGGAATCTCGTCGGAAAGCTTTTCGAGTTTCGGCTCCGCAATTCTCTCAAACCGTCGTGAATTGGCGGAAACGGATGCCGGATTCGGGTTCAGGAGGTCGAACACAGCGGACTGGAGCTGGCCGGAATTTCGGGTACTCGCCGGAACAGTAATTTCCGACGGGCCGCCACGGTCACCGGCAACTGTCGCCGCCGGCGGCGCGTGCGGGGGCCGTTGGCTGTGAAATTTTGCAGTCTTGTAGATCTTGAGGAGAGAAATCCAACGGGACCGACGGTGAGCAAAACGGAGGTCGGACGGCGGAGAAATCACCGTTTGAAGAGTTCCGACCCCTCGCCGGAAAACGCTCCGATCCCGACGCATCGGTGGTCCGATGGCCGTGATTTTTGGTGGGTAGGCCGGACTTGAGGGGAGGATCAAGGCTAGCTGGCGCGTGTACTGTAGGTCGGCCGGAATAGTGCCGATTCGCGGTGGCCGGCGGTGGAGGGGGAAAAATCGCCGCCAAACTTCGGAGGTCCGATCCAGGCGCGTCCGGCAGCCGTTCGCCGTGAAACTTGGGGGTTTTGCCGGAAATGAGGTGGGCAATCTGGATGGCCGGTGCGTGTACAGTAACTAGGCCGAAAAACGTGAAAATTACCGGCGGTCGGTGACTCTCTCTCTCTCCTCTCTCTCTTTCTCTCTCTTCCCCGAGTGTTTTAACAAATAAAACCCATGCGTGACACTGTTCATGCCACGTGGACCAATCAGAAACTGACACGTGGCATTTCACTGTTCACCGACCCAAAAATATTAAAATAATACGGTATCCGGTAAACTTCAAACGTCCATAACTTTTTAACCGGATGTCCGTTTTGAGCGTGCCGCTAGTCTGTGAACTCGTATCGACGAGCACTTCACAACCATGCATGAGTCAAAGTTCAATTCCCCATAAACAAAAAGTCAACTCCGGCACCCCTTGGACAGTTTGGACCGCAACTTGTTTCGTCCATAACTTTCAAACCGTAGCTCCGTTTTCGACGTGCTACCAGTCTACGAACTCGTGGCATCGTGCACTTCGCCACGGTACCCTAGTCAACTCAAAATTCTCACCGAGTCAAAATGTCAACTTTTGACCCCCTTCGGTCAACGGTCAACGGTCAACCTTGGTCAACGTGCACGGATTCCGGTGCGATTTGGGACGGGGTGTTACAGCATAGCTATGGTGACTGATGCCGTATTTAACAAGGAGGCGAAGAGGAAAGACATTGGCAATGATTAAACACATGCCTTTGTCACAAAGAAATGGGGGAGACAGCAAAAAGGTACTCATGACAGGGGAAGAGGCAGGAGCCAAAGCAGAGGCAGTCCACAGATGGAAGCAGACCAACATACAAGTGTTATTATTGTGGCCGAGAAGGACATTTGAAGAAGTATTGCAGGAAGATATTGCGAGAGCAGGGGCAAAAAAACAATCAGCCGAAGAAGATTGGTGAAAGTTTAGTCACTGTTAGAGGAGAAGTGGCATATTGTTCCACACATGAAGAATCATGCCTTCACACTTCAAGCCAAGAAGAGTTTTTCATGTTACTGCAGCATCCTACCATGTTACTTCGCATATAGAGTTTTTCAAAACATATAAAGCAGGAGACTTTGGCACAATGAAGATGGGAAATAGCAGCTTTGCTAAGATCACTGGAACTGGTGATATTCAAATAAAGACCAACGTCAGACATATAATTATTTTGAAGGATGTCCGATATGTTCGAGACCTTCGGCTTAATCTACTTTCAGGAATAACCTCTGACAAGGAAGGCCTCGGCAACCACTTTACAACGGCACATGGAAAATGACAAAAAGTGCTATGGTTATTGCTCGAGGACATATTTGTGGAACACTTGATAAGACTCATGTGAAGATTTGTGTAGATAGCCTCAATATTATAAAAGGAGAGGTATCTTAAAATCTATGGCACCAGAGACTCAGTCACATGAGTGAGAAAGGATTGTCTACCTTGACGAATAAAAAGCTTATTGTAACACCCCGTCCCAAATCGCAGCGGAATCCGTGCACGTTGACCGAGGTTGACTGTTGACCGAGCGGGTCAAAAGTTGACTTTTTGCTCTAGTTGGAATTTTGAGTTGACCAGGGTACCGTGGCGAAGTGCATGACGCCCTGAGTTCGTAGACTAGTAGCACGTCAAAAACGGAGCTACGGTTTGAAAGTTATGGGCGAAACAAGTTGAAGTGCAAACTGTCCAAAAGGTGTCGGGAGTTGACTTTTCTTGTGATGCAATTTTGTGTTGACTCTTGTATGGTTGTAAAGTACTCGTCGATACGAGTTCATAGACTAGCGGCATGCTTAAATCGGACATTTGGTTAAAACGTTACGGACGTTTGAAATTCGCCGGGTACCGTATTATTTTAATATATCTGGCTTAAGTGCACAGTAACACCACGTGTCAGCTTCTGATTGGTCCACGTGGCAGGAACAGTGTCACACAGGGGTTTTTATTTGTTAAAACTCTCGGGGAAGAGAGAGAAAGAGAGAGAGGAGAGAGAAAGAGAGAGAGAGAGTCGCCGGCCACCGGAGATTTTCAAATTTTCCGGCCGAGTTACTGCACACGCGCCGGCCAGCAAGGTTGCCCTCCTCATTTCCGGCAAAACCTCCAATTTTCACGGCGAACGGCCGCCGGACGCGCCCGGATCGGATGTCCGAAGTTCGGCGGCGAGTTTTTCCCTCCACCGCCGGCCACCGAAAATCGACCCACTTCCAGCCATTTTCCGGCCACACGCACCGTACACGCACCATCCTCTCCTCAAGTCCGGCCGACCCACCAAAAATCACGGCCATCGGACCACCGACGCACCGGGATCGGAGCGTTTTTCGGCGAGGGGCCGAAAATCTTCAAACGGTGATTTCTCCGCCGTCCGGCCTCCGTTTTGCTCACCGCCGGTCCCGTTGGGTTGCTCTCCTCACGATCTACAAGTCTGCAAAATTTCACGACCAACGGCCACCGCACGCGCCGCCGTCGACGACCGCGGCGGCTTGCCGGAAAGTACTGTTCCGGCGAGTACCCAGTTTTCCGGCCGGCTCCAGTCCGCTGTGTTCGACCTCCTGAACCCGAATCCGACATCCGATTCCACCAATTCGCGATGGTTTGGGAGAATTGCTGAGCCGAAACCCGAAAAGCTTCCCGATGAAATTCCGACCCCGTCGGGCACGATCATCGGAAATTAAGACCGGATCTGTGATTAGCATCACTCGAGCTTCGATTCAGTATATAATTCGTAAATTTTAGTTATTGTTGGTGTTCGCTCCCCGGGTACCCATTTGGGAATTATCCGAATAAAATATTAATATTTGTGGTTTGGTACTGTGGATGTTTTAGGTGCACGTGCGAGTAGCGGAGTCGATCCTACGGAGGATCTTGATTTAGATACGTGCATAAGGTGAGTGACCCACCTTCAATTTAATTTTGGGAATTTAATTGGTGAATATATTATGTGTGATTTAAATATTTAGAATTTAATTTCTATATGCCAAATATTTATTGGATTTATTGTGGAATTATTTATGAATTTATTGGATTTAAGAAAATGTGCATTTTACAATTTATGCCATGTGAAATTATTTTATGGTTTTGAGGATTTTGAAATTGGTGTGGTTTTAATGGTAAATTGGGCACGATTTGATTTTCAAATATTTCAAGGAAAATATTTGGTTATGTTGGTGATTTCAATTTTTATAAAATATGCCCATGAAATATTATGAGATTTGATTATGATATTTTGAGAAATTATTTATGCTTGGAAAAATGTGGATATTTGAATTGATAGATTTGGGAGTTGGTGGATTTGAAAATCATGGAATTTATGGCATTGATTATAAAGAAATTATGGAGAATTTCCCGGTTCAAGCGGATGGATTATGCCCGCTATGCTTATAAAAAAAAAAAGAAGTGAAATTTGTTTTATAATTTAAATTTGTGGATTTTATGATTTTTAGATGCACCGTGCACGTACTGGTGTTCTGATTATATGTGATATGGATATTGTGCACACGGATATGATTAGCGCGCAGGTGGGTGTGAGTAGCGCGCAGGTGATATTATGAGGGTGTCCTGTGGTTGCCATCGGATGAGGGTGGCCACCCCCCCTGGCCGGGACACCAGGTTAGCAGCGGCGCAGTGGGACGCTACGCGACCGTATGCCGGTTTCTTTCTATAACCTCCTGTCTGGCGGTACCTTGGGACGCTGGGTACTGTTGGCGCCACTGGTATATAGTGGGTGCATCAACTGATTTTCGGAACTGTGTTTTAAAAATAAAATGTTTTAAAGCTTTATTGGAATTAAAATTAATTACTACTGTTTCTGATATCTATTTGATGTCTTGGTTTTCGGGGAATATGAATAAAGGGTTTTGTGAAAATGTTTTAAAAGGGGAACCTTTCCAACTGAGGGAATTGTAAGGGTTTTGAGAGAAAATATTATTTCCAAATAATTATTATTTATATACCTATTACCGTGGTATTATATTGTATAGTAGTAGGGTCGCTCACTGAGATGATTAGCATCTCACACTCTTAAATTCCGTTCCTCTAGGTACCAGGTTGTCGGTGTTCACTCGGAGCGGACTTGATCTTCTTCGCTGTATTAGTTCGTGCAGTACCTTGTTCTTCTTTTACTGCAGTTGTAATATTTCTTTCACTCTTGCTGTATTCCATATCTTGTAATACTTCATAAAGCTCTGTATACTGTATGGGACACTTATGTATTTAAATTGCACTGGATTACTGTATTTTTATTTTGGAGTGCTGAAATTGTAGAACCAGTTTGTAGTACTGTGGGAGGAATAAGGGGACAATTATAGAAGTGTGTTTTCAGTGCAGGGAATTTTGTGGTAAGTCCATCCCTTAGGGGAGGTTCTGCCGGATTTTCCACAGGAAGGTCCGGTAGGGTTTCCCTGGGATCAGGGCTTGTCTAGGGTTCCGGTGGGGAACTTTGGATGGGTCCTGACACTTATCCCCATTTCCAAGGATGCTGTGTTGGATCCTTGTAATCATTGTTTGTATGGTAAGCAACCTAGAGTCTCATTTATGTCCTCTTCAACGATAAGATAAGAGCTGTTTAGTCTGGTGCACTCTGATATTTGTGGTCCTTTGGAAGAGGAATCTCTAGGTGACAATATATATTTTCTAACCTTTATAGATGATGCTTCTTGGAAGATGTGGGTTTATTTACTGAAGACGAAGGATTAAGTTTTAAATCACTTCAAAGAGTTCCATGCCATGGTAGAGCATGAGACAGGAAAGAAGCTAAAGTGTCTTTGCTCAAACAATGAAGGTGAGTATACCTCTCGAGAGTTTGATGCGTACTGTAGAGGATATGACATTCGACATGAGAAGAAGGTCCCTCGCACCTCGCAATATAAATGGTGTAGCCAAGAAAATGAATCAGACTATTATGGAAAAGGTCAGAAGTATGATCAGTATGGCTAAGTTAACAAAGTCATTCTGGGGAGAAGCTGTGATATGAACCTAGAGCGACCTAAGCAAATGACCAGCTTGCATTGGTACAACATCACAAATAGCCTCATCTTTATAATCACCAATAGAGAATGCAATCTTTACTTGCCTATTCACCTTCAATTCTCCACAATCATTAAGCCATTGTAGCTTATATGGTTCTAAATGCTTCATAGTGGGTAAACCTAGTTTTTCAACCATAGTAACACTAGCAACATTAGTACAACTCCCACCATCAATAATCATACTACATACCTTATCCTTGACTTTGCAACTAGTATGAAAGATGTTCTCCCGTTGCACTTCCTTCTCATCTTTATACACAGTTAAAGCTCTTCTAGCAACCAATGACAAGTCCCCACCAACTAGATACTTGTAATCTCCTTCATCTTCATCACCAACGTCTTCCAATGGTGGCATGGATTCATTGTCTGACTTTTCCTTTTCAGTTTCAATGTCTCCACTTTCCCGAATCACCATGACCCTCTTATTTGGATATTGACTGACAATATGACCCCTGCCTTGACATTTAAAGCACATGATATCTTATCTCATTGAAGATGAATCAGATTTACTTACTTGCTTGGATGAGGATGGTTCGGCCTTAAATTCGGATTTAGGCTGTGTGGTGGCTTTATCTTCAAACTTGGGCTGATTGGGTTCCATGTGGATGGGCTTGCTTTCCAAGTGTTTTGAGCAATACTAGGTCTTGTGGTTAGTGATGCAGGTATCAAAGTTAATTAAGAGAAGGTGAAAGGCATTCAAGAGTGGCCCACGCCAACTAGCATCACCCAAGTTAGAAGCTTTTATGGTTTGGCTAGTTTCTATCGAAGGTTTATTAAAGATTTTAGTACCATTGCTGCACCTTTGACGGAGGTTATTAACAAGAGTATAGGTTTTAAATGGGGAGAAGCTCAAGCAAGGTCTTTTAATTTATTAAAAGAAAAACTAACAAATGCTCCTTTATTGGTGTTGCCTAACTTGTCCAAAAATTTTAAGAGTGAATGTGATGCATCGGGAATAGGTATAGGTGTTGTTTTGATGCAGGAGGGAAAACCAATTGTTTATTTCAGTGAAAAGCTAAGTGGGGCAGCCTTAAACTATCCAACTTATGAAAAAAAGCTATATGCATTGGTTAGAGCATTGGAGACGTGGCAGCACTACTTATGGCCTAAAGGATTTGTGATTCACAGAGATCATGAGTCTTTGAAGCACATAAAGGGACAAGGAAAGCTCAATAGGCACCATGGTAAGTGGATGGAATTTCTTGAGACATTTTCCTATGTCATTCGCTATAAGCAAGGTAAGGAAAATATTGTAGCTGATGCATTATCCCGCAGGTATGTATTACTTTCTACTTTGGATACTAAACTACTTGGTTTTGAACAAATTAAAGAATTATATGCTTTAGATCATGACTTTAGTGAAATCTACAAACTTTGTGAAAAGCATGCTGAGGGAAAGTTTTATAGATTTGAAGGATTCTTGTTTAGGGAAAATAAACTTTGTGTGCCAAGTTGCTCTTTACGTGATTTACTTGTTAGAGAATCTCATGGTGGAGGCTTAATGGGATACTTTGGAATAGCTAAAACCTTAGCTATTCTACAAGAGCATTTTTATTGGCCACATATGAAAAGAGATGTAGAATGTGATAGATGCATTAAATGTAAGCAATCTAAATCACAGCTGCAACCATATGGGTTGTACATGCCACTTCCTATACCTAACCACCCTTGAGTAGACATTTCTATGAATTTTGTTTTAGGGTTGCCTAGAACAAGGAAAGGTAGGGATTCAATTTTTGTGGTTGTGGATAGGTTCTCTAAGATGGCACATTTTATTGCATGTCATAAAACCGATGATGCATCTCATATTGCTGATTTGTTCTTTAAAGAAATTGTTAAGTTGCATGAAATGCCTGGAACAATAGTATCTAATAGAGATGCAAAATTCTTAAGTTACTTTTGGAAAACATTGTGGGCTAAGTTGGGTAAAAAATTGTTGTTTTCTACTACTTGTCATCCACAAACTGATGGATAAATAGAGGTAGTAAATAGAACTTTGTCTACTTTATTGCGTGTATTGATAAGTAAGAATATCAAAACTTGGGAAGAATGTTTGCCTCATGTTGAATTTGCTTACAATAGATTTGAACATTCAGCCACTAAATTTTCACCTTTTGAAATTGTATATGGTTTTAATCTTTTAACTCCATTGGATTTAACACATTTACCTTTGAGTGAGCGAGATAATTTAGATGGGAAAAAGAAAGCTGATTTTGTTAGGCAGCTACATGAGAAGGCTAGAGCTAATATTGAGATGAGAACCGAACAATACATGAAGGAAGCAAACAAAGGGCGCCAACAAGTTATTTTTGAGCCTAGAGATTGGGTTTGGTTACATTTGAGGAAGGAGAGATTTCCCACACAAAGAAAGTCTCAACTCATGCCGCGTGGAGCTAGTCCATTCCAAGTATCGGAGAGACTTAATGACAATGCCTACAAGTTGGACCTTCCAGGTGAGTATAATGTGAGTACTACTTTTAATATCGTTGATTTATCTCCTTTTTGTGTAGGTGATGATTTAAGGACAAATCATTTTCAAGAGGAGGGGAATGATGAGGACATGACCAAGAGCACCCCAAGATGGAGTCCAGAGCCATTTCAAATCTCTACGGGACCAATAACCAGGGCAAGAGCAAAAAGGTTTAAAGAAGCACTAAATGGTTTAATCCAAGAGGTGTTCACATCCCAAGGAAGTAAGTTCATTACTGAAGATGAACCAAAATTGGTCCATATGATTGGAACAGAGGATGCCAACATGAAAAAAAGCCTAACGCATGGAATCCAACAATATGGTGATGTGGCACGATTTGATGACATGGATGGTGATGTGGCATCATATGGTGACATGGCACTTTTGCCACGTGGAGGATGATATGCGCCTACATGGCATTGGATGAATTTTATAATTAGGAAATATTAATTTTTATTTTATGTCTTGATTGGATTTTGGCATGTTGTCTATTTTATTTTCTGAATTTAGTTTTATTAGGTTTTTAAATTACTTTCCTATTCTTATTAGGAAACTAGGAGATAAATTAGGTTTCATAAACCTAACCACATTAGGTTTTCTAAACCTATCAAAATTAGGTTTCATAAACCTAATTTTCATCCATAATTATTTTTAGCAAATTTAGAAAAGCTTTGTAATTTATTTTGCCTATTTAAAGGTACACAAGTCATGAATAAAATGCAGATTACAATTTTGATTCAAAGTGAAAGTGATTCTCTTGGTTCTCTAAGAACTATATCAAACTTTTCAAGCTTTGCTTGTGGAGTTCAAATTTGACTTATCAATAGGTTATTCAGCACGTTATTATGGCATCTTCACCATACCAAGGTTCTTACCTTAAATATAGGTAACGGCTTGAGGTCTTCCATTAATAACTAGTAATTAGATGGTCTAATTCAATCTTTGTTACGGGTTTAGAGGCAGGTCGCTCTAGGTTCGTATGAAGCTATTCGTGCCACTTGCTATCTAATTAACAGATCGCCATCAGTATCGCTGAATTTTGGAATCCCAGAGAAAGTGTGGTCTGGTAAGAATCCCGGTGTGGTCTGGTAAGAATCCCTCATACTCTTATTTAAGAGTGTTTGGATGTTTAGCCTTTGCACATGTATCCAAGGAGTTTAGACAGAAGCTTGATGCAAGAACTACTCCATTCATCTTTATTGGATATGGAGATGAAGAATTTGGATACAGATTATGGGATCTAAAGGCAAAGAAGGTTATCAGAAGCAGGGATGTGGTATTCCAAGAGAACCAGACTATAAAAGACATTGACAAGCCAATGAAGTCTTCTAATACCAATGCCCATGATTTTGTTCCTGATCCAGCACCGGCACAACCAATCACAGATGATGATGAGATGCATAGGAAACTACCAGAAGTAGAACAGGAGAGAGAAGAGGATATTGAGCAGTCAGATGCTCAAACACCAGAAGCTGTAGGACCATCAGAACAGTCAAATGATGGTACACCTCTCCAAAGATCCGAACGAGGCTGTATTTCATCAAAAAGATATCCAGAATCTTAATATATTCTGCTTATTGAAGAGGGGGAGTCAGAGAACTTTCAGGAAGCTAATTCCCATCAAGACAAAGAAAAATGGATGGATGGAATGCAAAATGAGATGGAATCTTTGCAGAAGAACCATACCTATGAGTTGATTGAGCTTCCAAAGGGAAAAAAGGCACTGAAGAACAAATAGATATTCAAGCTCAAGAAAGATGGCAACGGATAGGTGGTGAAGAATAAAGCCCGATTGGTCGTCAAAGGTTTCCTTCAAAAGAAAGAAATTGACTTTGATGAGATTTTCTCACCAGTCGTGAAGATGATTTCAATACGAGTTATTCTTGCTCTAGTAGCCTGTCTAGACCTAAAGCTTGAACAAATGAATGTGCAAACAGCGTTCCTTCATGGTGATCTACATGAAGAGATTTAGATGGAGCAGCCAGAAGGTTTTGAGGTTTCAGGAAAGGAGAACCTCGTTTGCAAGCTAGAGAAAAAGCTTGTATGGCATCAAGCAAGCACCTAGGCAGTGGTACAAGAAGTTTGACTTTTTATGGTGAGTAAAGGATACAAGAAGACTGATGCAGACCAGTGTGTTTATATTCAGAGATTTTCAGATGGAAACTTCATTGCACTTTTGCTGCATGTCGACGATATGTTGATCGTTGAACAAAATGCAATGGAAACTAATCAGCTGAAGAAGGAACTTTCCAAGTCATTTGATATGAAAGACTTGGGACCGGCTTAATAGATTTCAGGAATGCAAATAGTTTGAGATAGAAAAAATCACAAGTTATGGCTATCTCAAGAGAAATATGTCGAATGAGTGATAAAGAGATTTGGCATGGAGAATGTCAAATCAGTAAGCATTCCATTAGCAAACCATTTCAAGTTGAGCAAGAAATCGTGCCCTTTATCCAAAATAGAGATAGAAGAGATGGCTTCAGAGCCTTATTCTTCAGCAGTGGGAAGTCTAATGTATGCAATGGTGTATACTAAACCGGACATTGCTCATGCAGTTGGTACCATGAGCAGATATCTTTCAAATCCTGGAAAGGTAACACTGGGAAGCAGTCAAGTGGATTCTCAAGTACCTTAAGCGTACATCAAAAGTATGCTTATGTTATGGGAAAGGTGCTTCAGTTCTACATGGCTATATAGATGCAGATATAGTCGGAGATCTTGATAGTAGAAAATCTACTTCAGATTATATTTATACTTTTGCTGGAGGAGCTGTGTCATGGCAGTCAAGATTGTAAGAGTGTGTAGCTTTATCCACGACAGAAACAGAGTATATTGTCGCAACGGAAGCCGGTAAGGAGATGATGTGGTTAAAGTGTTTACTCCATGAACTGAGCATCAAGCAGAAAGACTACAAGATACATTGTGACAGCCATAGCGCTATGGATTTAAGCAAGAACTCAATGTATCATTCTCGGACAAAGTATATTGATATCCGCTATCATTGAATACGCAATGTGACTGAACATAAATTGTTCAGATTGGTGAAGATTGACATAAAGGAGAATCCAGTAGATATGTTTACAAATGTTGTCATACCAGAGAAGTTGAAGCTATGTAGAGATATAGCTGGTATAAATGGTGGGTGACCATCAAGTTTTTGAAATGCAGCTGGAGGGGGAGAATTGTGGGGTCCAGCCTTTTATCTCCTAAAACCCAAGCCCATTAGGGTTTTAACCCTAAAAACCCTAGAGAGAGCGTTATAAATAGATGCTTATTTTCAGTCTTGTATCATACAACACACAGTATAGAAAATACTGGTTTTTGAGAGAGGCTGAGAGAAGTTTTTTGTATATAAATTTTTATAGTTATAATACATCTATACATCTTTTTCTTCTCAATTTTCGTGCTTATGTCTCTCTATATTTTTTTGCATTAGTTTTGTGTGTTTTTTGTGATCAAAGGATCACAATAATATCTCGATGACTTATTCAGACAAAGGCGACATTGAACGGAATCGGTGACTTTCCGACAACATCACTGACGGAAACTTCTTGCTCCCCTCTATCGTTGTCGGTGGTAGGCGACACTTGACATGTCGGCGATATCTCGGAGACATTTTCGACTTTTTCTTCCTTGCCTGTATCATCCCCTGCAGTGTCACCAACATTCAATGTTCATGGTCCAACCTCCAAGAACCAGCTGATGCCGTTCATCAGCTACCCTGGTGCCGCCATATGGAAAATAATGCCCTTGCTAAAGTAGACACATCATAAGATCATGTACTCGGCCCTTGGGTGGCTTAAAACCTGCAACACTTATACTAAACAAATAAAAACAATTGTACCACATGTATCCATGTCTGCTTTATCTTAACTCTAGCTTGAAAAGGTGATTGAATTAGTCTATATCTCTATCGTTGTTATTTAACTGTGTTTAAGTTTGGGTTTTTATAGTTGAGAGAAAATTGAATGTAGTATAAGTGGTAGCAAAAATTTCTACTGATCCCATTTACCATACAAAAAGAAAAATGCTTTATAGTTAACTAGGCGACTATGTAAGGGTAAAAGTACATGTATTGTATCATACAATTTTACTAATAATATAACTCTTAGAAATAGTCTCTAATTGTTTAGTTGACTAATATCAAGTATCTAGATGAGATTTGTGGAAAGCTCAATTAAATGTACTACTTATCCAAAGCAAGGAAAGTCTTAAGGGATAGTCAGAGCAAGAAAAGTCACAACTTGTACAATATGTATTTTTTTTTTTTTTTTGAAAGAACATATATAGTTATCTAAAAATAATATTTATTATTTTTAACAAATTCATATTTCGTAACCGATAAAGACAGAGCAAATAAGAGAGACAATAGGCAGAGAGAGCACACAAAAGAAAATGACGACATTGCTTTACAGCAAGAGGTTTTCAACTTAGACCACCTAAGCCTCCAGGGCCATCATGCACATAGGTAAAACTTTTCCGGTTTGAATTTTTTTTTTTTAATTAATTTGCCTTTTCTTTTCCTTTTTTTTTTGTTTTTTTTTTTTTTTTTTGTTTTGTTTGTTCTTCCAATTGGTTTTGGAGTCTGTTTAGATCAACTGAAGACCAGCTGAAGACCAACACTACATGTACTTGTCCAAGAGATTCATGCCAAGAAGAAGAATCGTGAAGTCTCGATCAAACAAGGATTAAAATATCAATATAAAAAATTATCGAACATTAATAATATTTTATAAAAAAATTATAAAATTTATTAGCAAATAAATTTGTTGTTAAAACTTCAAAATATTCTTATATAAAAAATACTTTATCAATTTAACAATACAAATTGAAAAAATATTAACTGATATGATATTATGGTGGTGTTATGGTAAAAGTGAAAAACAAAATGGTTTTGATGCTTATATTAATAACAAGATTTTTTCGATGGTATTCATGTGGCTTCTTCCTTTTTTCAATAACAAGATTTTTTTTTTTTCATATATATATATATCTTAGTTAACATTTACTAAACATGGTTATACCGATGTTCATTTCCACAAAATATTACTAGAAATTTTTTTAAATTAAAAAAAAAATCTGATTTTCCTTTTTCATTTTTTAATTTGTAAAATGGAAAACTGTTTCACAAGACAATAGCGAACATGGACTTATAAAAGTGAAAAACAAAATGGTTTTGATGCTTACCATGAATTTACTTGAGCTTGCCCTCGATATTGGGCCAATCTGGGCTGGGCCGACTTAGATTAAAATTTTAGGATCCTATATAAAACTAATTATAGGCTTAGCCTAAAATTAAAAAAATTCTGCTTATAAAACAGCCAAGAATACTAATACTAATACTAATACTAATACTAATACTAATAATAATAACAGTAGTGCACCATACTACCAAAAATAAATAAATTTGAGGTTAGGAATTAATGTTCTTCCCATAGGCGATAAACCAAGAACTGAAAAATGTTGAGGATGGAGCTAATAACAGCAAAAATGAAGCATTTGGGCAATAATAAGCCACATGGAAGAATTTGAGCAAAGCGTTTTAAAACCCACCTCCAAATTACCCAATAACCTCTAAAACGAAGCTTCATCAACCATTTGGAACTCCCTAAATTTGAGGCTCAAAAAACATCTCTATATATAACCAAAACTAATACTCCTTCAGGAAACATAAGTACCACGACACTTTGATTAGAAAAACAACAAAAACAAAAACAAAAAAAAAAAACAAAACAAAAAAATAAAGCAATTGGAATTTGCTCTTCCAAGTTTTGTTGTTGTTCGTAGAATGAGTCTGCCTATCCTTAATTGCTCCACGGTGACAAAATTCATAGAAGATGCAGAAAAGTTCGAGAAGTGCATAAATGAATGCTTTGTGAAGCTTGACATCGATGGAGATGGTTTGCTTTCGCGTAAGGAACTTCGTGGAGGTTTTGGTAGCCTCTTACCAGTTGGGTCGGTTTCAGAGCCAAGAGAAGAGATAATAAGCAAGCTTATAGATACCATATTCGAGAGGTTCGATGAGGATCACAATGGTGGTCTTGACTCTAAAGAATTCAAGTCTCTTTCAAAGGAAATGATGCTTGCAATGGCTAGAGGAATTGGAAGTTCACCGGTTCATCTTGCTCTTAACAAAGATAGCCTTCTCATGAGAGCTGTTGAGCATGAATTGGCCACAATGTGAAACAAACTAATATTATTGGATTTGAGAAAATATAGAACCAGAAAAGAGTACTCATAGAAGGCATACAATGGCAGTGACTTTGAACAACAATTAGTTTTTTCTTCATGGAAAATGTTTAAAGTGTTTGTTCTAGTTTTTATGTAGGGTTAATATGCACAAAATAGTGTATAAAATTGTTATTCTTTTTTTCTTTTCCAATAAGAATAGAACCGAGAATATTGATAACAAAACCCACCGTCAGAATTCTTTTTTTTTTTTTTTTTTCTTATTTTTAATATAGTGTGTATTCTATGTCGCCCCATTTTTATGGAATATAGTAATATATGTTGTATATAGAGTCAATGAATTACAGAAGCTATGAATAAGATAAAGTATAAAATTAAATTAAATGTGTAGTTTGTGGCTATTTTAGATTGTGACTTTGAAGATAATTTTATGCTTGGCTAAGAAGCAAGGATTCGCTAGGGATGATCTTAGCCATATTATTCAACCCAAAAAAAGGGCATGATTTTTCTTGGAAACTCCTTCAATTGATTGAAAACCTCCCATATCAGTCAAGCATCCTTGGTTGCAGAAAATCAGCCTCAAAATTTGCAATCCTAAAAGTACGTCTAGGACACCCATCCTTTCTTTTTTTTTTTTTTTTTTTTTTAATCATTTACCATACCGAAATTAATTCATATATGTCTTAAAGATAACCTAGAATACATATATATGGAAACTTTTGGAAAGCAAATCGTAATTAACGTGACTATATAAATTGTTAATATATCATGCCACATATTATATCATACTATTTTAATTTGTATTTGGGAACAAATATATATCATAATAATTATAGGTCTTTTTACAAAAAAAAAAAAAAAAAAAAAAAAAAAAAAAAGAAGAAGAAGAAGAAGAAACAAAATGTACCATATGATCATGGTGGACAGATCTGCTGTCTATGGGATAAGAATACATGTATGCGAATGTGATGGAAGGTGGAGTCCATAAAAGAGAAGATAATATATTAAAAAAAAAAAATGCATGTGAGTTTCTGTTGTTGTTTCATATACATTGTATGCGTGTGATTAGCCAAAATATACATATATACACTCTACGTGTGATGGAATGGGTCATGAAGTAGGATATGTATTCCCATTTTATGACTCATTCCTAGAAAAATTTTGTCCTTCTCATGGAGATGGTGGACTGTCAAACTAATACATCCAAATATATATACCTTCTTTTCTTCCTTTTTCTGCTTTGTGTGTCTTGAATCTTGATGAATATGCATACTTTCTACATCAGAAGCAAACTACAAGATTCGAAGAAATGTTTTTTCCTATTTAGAGAGGGAAAAAAAAAAAAAAACGCAGCTTTTTTCCTATGCAAAATAGAGAAGAATTTAATATTCAACATCTACAAGACCATCTTTTTTTTAATTATTTGGTAAATAATATATACAAGACCACTTGTTTCAAAAAGGGAATAGTAAAAAAAATAAAAAAATAACAAAATAAAGGCTAAGCCAAAAGTCAGTTGCAGAAAGTGTAGAAATGGTACTGCAAGTGAATAGAATAAAATAAAAGGGATAAAAGAGAGAAAATAATTTATATTAAGCAATTAATTAAACCAATTTGGAATAGGATATGGGATTTGTTTAAAAAAAAAAAAAAAAAAAAAAAACAATGCCAACCCTTTTTAATTTTTATGATCCAATAACATTATCAATCACTCAACAACTCTTGAACAGTTAACCCGCCCAAAAGTTTCTTTACTCGAATCATCCCATTTGGTGACTGAACTGAAAGCAACCATACAAAAGTAGTTGAGTAGAGGCTCTCCTTTTCCCAAGACCCCATCTCCAATCTCCTTCTTTTGAGATGGAACAGAAAAGAAGAAAAAATTTGTTACTTAAAAAAATAAAACATACCCTTATAATATATATATATATATATAAAATCAAAGTCACACCAGGTGACCTAGAAGCCCCCTCAAGTGCCACCCAGCTCACTTCCATAAAAATTAAAGAGAAATTTTTTTGAAAACCCTGTCAAAGGCGCAAATTGAGGAGGGCAGCATGATTGACCCTTATGTGTAAGAGGCCCTTTAGCTACTGGTGCTGATGATTGTTTTGATGAAAAATAAAAAAATAAAAAACAAAGAAAAAAGCCCCTTATAATCTTTTATCAGCCATCATTCAAAAAGCCATTGCTTTTTTGCCATTTGCCATCACTTCTTCTCCAAAAGCTAATCACTCTGCAATTCCTTTCCTCATATCCAACCCCCTCATGCTTCATGCTTCATGCTTTCCCTCCCATCACTACCAACCAAGCAACAAAAACTAACCATAGCCCTCCGAATAATCCATATATATCATCCTTCTCCAAAGTCTTCTCTCTCTTTGTGATCTTTTTTAAAAGTTGGAATTAATTCTCCAAATGAATGGTTTTTGAGTTTTTGCTGAACACCAATTAAGCAGCAAATATTGGACAACATGATCCCAGCATGTTTCAGCCACCCCAACACACTCTCAAGCAGCTCTCAAGTGCCTCAAAGCCTCATTACCTCCATTTACCAGACTCAGCTTTGCAATTCACCCATTTATCTCACACTTACATGGTCCAAATCCCTTTTCTCTCACTCCCTAACTATATATGCTGCTGACTCTTTCTCAATCACCATCTCTCTCCACCCATCAACCTTCTCTTTCTTCAGAACCAGACCAGGTTCCAAATCGATCTACTTAACCCACCACCATTACCAGAGGATCAAACTCTACTGGGACTTCACTCGGGCTGAGTTCAACACCAACTCAGCAGAACCCGAGTCATGCTTCTACATTGCCATCACTTGCAACGCCAAATTGGAATTCTTTCTTGGAGATCTTTTTGATGAGTTGGTTAGGCGTTCTGGGTTGGTTCCGACTCGGCAACTCGTTCAGCCTACTCTGCTTTCTAGGAGGGAACATGTGTTTGGACGCAGGAATTACACATCCAGAGCTCAGTTCTTGGGGTCCAAACATGAAATTGGAATAGAATGTAGTGGGGGTACGCTTAAGGTTAAAGTGGACGGAGAGATTAGCCTGATTGTGAAAAGGTTGGCTTGGAAATTCAGAGGGAATGAGAAAATTTTTGTGGGTGGTATTGAAGTTGAATTCTTTTGGGATGTGTTCAATTGGGTTGATAATAACAATGGAGGTGGTAGTAATGGAAATGGAAATGGACATGGACATGGGACTTTTGTATTTCAAGTTGGCGATGGTGGTGTTTGGCCAGAAATGGTTGGTCCAGAGAGGAGGTTGATGAGGAAGAGCTTGTCAACACCTGGAGGAACTTCATCAATGCCGTCGATGACGGCGTCGTTATCGCCGTCGCCATCGTGTTCAAGTGTTCTGCAATGGGCAGAGGAGAGCAGTGATGGAGGGAGGAGTTCATGTTCCTCATCTACGAGATCATATGGTAGCAATGGGGGTTTCTCTTTGTTGCTGT
Organism: Ziziphus jujuba; assembly: GCF_031755915.1. Lineage (NCBI taxonomy): Eukaryota > Viridiplantae > Streptophyta > Magnoliopsida > Rosales > Rhamnaceae > Ziziphus > Ziziphus jujuba. Next base: position 23,378,941 of record NC_083388.1, read on the forward strand.
ATGCTTGGAGGAGGGATTGAATTTTTTTCAAGTTTGGTTAAAAATGCATTATTACATATAATATATGATTTGTTAATTATGTCACAAAAAAATGTGTTGGATTTTATGACAAATATCTTAATTTTGTTACTGCTGTAATTAATTTATAATTCCGATGTCTTATAAGAGGCAAGGAAACCATTTCTGTGTAACTAATTAAGCCATTTTAATTTTGAAAGTAACTTGATTTTTTAAAGTGAAGGAAAAAAAAAAAAAGGAAAAAGATTGTAATTTGTCAAAAGAAAATTGTGGAGAAAAATAAAATTTTAATATAAAATTTTTGAATAAGATAATGTATATTCTGAGATCTTCGTATAATTTTTCAAGAAAAGTGTCTTTTTTTTTTTTTTTTTTTTTAATTAATGGTTTCGAATTCAAACATAGAGTGTTATATAGTGTGTTATAGCTTTATTTTAGTTATCTGTATCCGGCACTTTTGCCCTGGACGCTTGTTTTGAGGATTAGATGTTTCACCTTTATCAGACATCTCTAATAAAGCATCGATCTCTTTGGAAAAATGAAAATACATAATCAATGATAAAAATAACAAAAGAAATGTAAGTTAAAAATGTCAAATTAATCTAGATATAACGTATCCAAATTTAGATAGGTTTATGGAATGGAAGGTAAGCTGGAGAGCAATTTGACCTTTTTTGGTAAATAAGTGAGAGCAATTTGACCTTGTAAACATATTTCTTCAGCTGTCAATATGATATCGAACACCTTTGGCTAGTTTCAAAAACCATATCAATAAAGTCGAAATCAAAGGAGTGGTTGGGTTTGGCTCTACATAAATGGATAATTTGACTTTTTGAACAAATATACATAAAAATAAAAAATTAAAAATAAATTATTGTTGTCTCCTTAAATTGAACAATAATCCTAAAAATAATTTATCAAACCAAAATAAATAAATAAATTTACTTTTATAAATGTATTGAAATCCAACTGTTTGCCATCATCAAAATTAAGAAGAAATTAAAATGCCTTTATTTTTCCGTCTTTGTTCTTGAAAGGTATCCTCCATTGACGTTTGTAAAGTTTTTCCCATTTAACAAATTGTAGACGGTTTTGTTTGACCTCCGCTGAGAATATTAGATGGAGGACAATTTCAAGAACTATGCCTTGCATAATACTTCATATTACTTTTATGATATTCCAAGAAAAACCCCACAAGGGTTTGAGGTTTTTTATTTTTTTATTTTTCTTCACTCGAACTTTGTTTGAAATTTAAAAAAGCATGCACTAGAAAACAAAAGAAACAGTTAGCCACTTGAGTTTCTTGAATCACCGCTAAAAATTTCTGCAAAAATGGACAAAGTTAGAGAAAAGGTAAGTAGGCTATAGAAGTTACAAATAGATGTTCACACACTATACTTTAAATGATAGTTGAAAGGACATTCAAGACAAATACATAAAAACAAGGGGGAAAATAAATGAAAAGACACCAAATCAAAAGGCCTAGTAGCTAGTACGTTCATGGGGTCCACAGTATCACTTTATACCAAAACTTATAACTAAAAGAATATGTAATTAATCATCCCGACCATGCGCGCATGCACCATTCGCAACTACTCGCCCAACACCACCTTGGATTCTCTCTATAAACTATCACCTCAAGAACATGCATGTAATAGGCTCACCCATTAGCCTTTCACGTAAAAGCTTTGGACTTTCTGGACCAGACCATAAGGAGCTCTCATTACCACATTATACTCCATACAGGATTCTTTTTCTTTTCTTTTTTTATGTCTTTGTTTTGATGCCTATATTTGTGACTTATCATCATTACAGAGGTATGGTTCTTCCCCTACACAATCATAGCAAATAAAATAATGGAATAGCTCTTTTCCTTTTCCTCTGTTTTTGGTAAAGAAACAATTAAATAGATAACAGTGCATAAAGAGGCATCGGTGGGGACAAAGGCTGAAGGAAAAGGGCGATAGGAGTCTCAGCCTCTCAGGAAATGATCTTGGCTGTCGACTATAAACATTTTCAACAAAGATTTACCCCACAAGCTCTCAAATATGGTTTTATTAGCCAACGAAGCATATAAAAGGCATGTCATGGTATTTACAATTTAGTCCCTCAAAATATATCAATACAAACTATATGCATCATTATCATATTAAGACAAACTTTTTTCTTTCTGCTTTTGGAATCTAATAATGTTGGTTTGTGGCCAATAAATCGCAAACAATGATGTAATTATGTAAATGACATCAAAGGTTATAAAAGCATACGTTAGTTTTGCTTTTGCCAATACTTATCAGCAATAGTTCCTGATGGCAATAATATATGGATTCCGAGTCATTTTTAGATGTCTAAGATTTGTCGGTTTCAGTCACCTCTGTACCTTCCAAAACTTGGGGTGAATATCTGGCCAATTGCTTCAAGTGCTGAAACGCTCCAACTCTCGGCATGCCTTACAATCTGTTGAATCAGCAGTGGCAAGCCATTAGTAATGACAGTAACAGCTTGCATTGACACTACCAGTACAAGTATTTACACACTGCAGCAAAAGTAAGGGCTTTTTATTTCTCACTTTAAAGTCACTATCTAATTCATAGATCGTGCTCCCATCAATGCAAATGAGAGGCCTCCATGGCAGCTTCAGATAGGTCCTACAAACCAGGAAAAGTAGCTTATAGATACGACGTACATAACCATAGTGTAGTAGTAAAATTGATATGCTAGTCATAATACTACAAAAGAGAAGCACTGTGTATTTACATGAAATTTCAATAGAGAGGTGAATTGTCTGAAGCAGCAAAAATGGAAAAGCAAACCAAATGCGAAAGTTGCGTGATTTGAAGATGCATTCAGTACCTTTGATGAGCAATGGATTGGAACCGCCCTAATTTTTCCCAAGAAAATAAATATATGCTAGGACACTACCGCCTTCAATGGCAGGGCTTGTCAAGCTCTCTAGCATAAATGGATGTATCCTATATTCCATCTTAATTAATGGAGCAAAGTTAGATAGCAGTGTGGGACATCATGTCAGAAATCAGAAATATAGTATTTCGTTGCTCAAGCAATAAAATTTCTACACGCTAACATCCAACCTTGAAGCTGCCATGACTACTAGTCTACTAGATATGTATTCTGATATGCCAGAAATCTATAGAAATTGATGGTGACAATATATAACAGCCAGATTAGATTATATATATAGTACAAACATGCTAATTCATAAAGCAAAAGAGAAACTAGGTCAAGTTAAGCACCTTAGTTTCCATGTTGCTAGCACAAAATTTGTTTCAGAATTAATATCCTGCAGGCATATCACTATGAAATGTTAAAACCCTGTTGAGTTTAACTATCTGACGAGGCATTGTGATGATAAGAAGATATACAATCAAACTGCTGCACTAAAGTCCCCTGGTCTATAAACTTTATTTTTGGAGGCAGACACCTCTACCAAATTCTTTAAACATAATTTCCAATGCAATTGATTCAAAGATAGAATTAAAGCAGAAGTTCAAAGTAATACTTTGGGCATTCAACATGTGAATCCAATCAAAAGGCAAATGGCTTTGTCAGTTCAAAAGAAATCCTAAATTTAAACATAATGTTTTTTCTTGTAATATTACCAATATGTGGACAAGGTCTTCCACACTGTTTATCTCAGTGTTGTTGTTTTAAATCTTGTAAATAGAGGATGGATCGTGGGAATGAAGCATGAACATAAAAAGCAACTCAAAACTAATCAAATAAAAATTCCCTCGATACTGTTACTTTTCATGAGACATGTAACAACTTGCAAGGTCACTCATTAGCAGCCGCATCAACCTCTTGACTGACTAAAAGTTCAAATATATCTTTCTTTCACTTGTCACTTTACACAAGAAACCTTTGATTATTTAAAAGATAGAAGTTTTCTAAAACGAGCAAGGAGAGCCCAACCAAGACCTATTTTTGGAGGTAATACCTGATGAAGCATACATGGGGAGGAAATTGATGCAAAGGTAGCCTTTATGGTCCTACTAATGATCTAATATCTTAAATTCTTTAACTGAAATCGAATTACAATGTAACACAAAGACTACCTTCTCAATCTTTTCTAATCCAATTGATGGAGATTCAAAGAAAGGAACAAGCAACTTCAAGTTACGAGCATATAAATCCTTACCTGAACAGCCAAATACAGTACAAATTAGCCTGTCAATTACCCTCTACTTTAAACCACAGCAAAAGAGACTCTAATAATAACAGTCACAATAATCCTTTTTACCCCGAAATCTAATGGTTGGATCCTCAAAGATACAATCTTGAGCATAAATTGCAGAAGAAAAGACCCCTACATTCAAATGAGAAGTCTTACTATCACATGATAGAGCAAAAAAATAAAAAATAAAATACCAAGTAACCCTAAAATTAAAAAAATTAAAAATAAAATATAAAAATTAGTACCTGTTACAAAATAAGCATTTTCATAATCAGATTTGAGAACCGTAAGAACATCATCAACACATGAAACTGAAACCTCATTTCTCTGTTTCTCACTCACTCTATCCGACCTGCAAAAACCCCAAACACAAAAAGATAATTTTGTGAAATTTACGAGATAGAATAGCGCGGATATAAATACTTCGTATGCGATGGAAACCGCAATTCGGAAATTCCTAACCGGAAACAATTTCAAATCTTTAAGATTAAAGAAGACAAAAAAAGCTAATGGATTTTCAAACAAAAAGCAACAGGTTGAAAAAGAAATAGAAAACTAGGCTCTATTTGTGCCAGAATTTTCTCGCGAAACAAACGGAAAAAAGGAAGGCGGTGTTGTTAGAATAGACGCAGTAGTACCTGGTGGTGGTGGAAGAAAAAATTCTGAGAAGCTCGGTGGCAACGCTGACGACGAATCTCAAAACCTGAGGGGTGTCTCTCTTTGTATTGTTTTCTGGTGCGCCTGAGTTGCATCGGATGCCACGCAGAGTCTTCGGAGTTTTAACGGCAATTAAATCACCAATCCAAAATTGGTGACCAAAAAATAATAATAATAATAAAAAATCAACATTTTCAAAAAATAAAAACTACATCTATTAATTTAAAAAAAAAAAAAAAAAAAAAAAAAAAAAAAAAGAAGAAGAAGAAGAAAACAATGAAGATTTAATAATTGAATATTGTGTTGGCTTGTTACCGTTAGCTTTGGTGATGAGGTTAGTGGAGCACGTGGTGGAATGCAAAAGACTCCCGCCATTTGGTAGGCGGAGGCGAGGCGGTGATCGGTACCTCAGCTTCAGTAGTGTGTGCGTGTGTGTTTGCTCCTTCTGATCTTTTTGTTGGACATTAATTGGTTGTTTGGGCCTTCTTTTCATCCCAATCATATATCACTCTCACTCCCAATCTTTGGGCCTACTTTTCAGTCCAATCATAATTTCTTTATTTATTTTTATTATTATTTTTAAAAAAAAAATCTTTTCATTAAAAAAAATAAAAAAAGAAAAGAAAAGATGTAAATCTTTTTATCATCTATTCCTTCTTCTTTTTTCTTTTTTTTTTTTCTAATTTAATCTCAATTGCATTATGAAACATCAAATTGAATTGCATCATTTGACTAAATGTTGTAACTATACTTCTTGGGGTCACCTATTTCAAATCTGTTCTCCATGACACAAGCATGGCATGTTTTTTATTTTTGCTTCTTCTTTTTTTTTTGGTAATAGTTTCACTGTTTTCTATGAATATTAAAGGAAACAAATAAATTTTAAAAAATAACATTTAGGTTGGGAATATGATTTTTTTTTTAATCTAATTATGTGTAAATTATTTATTTTAAATGTTTGTTAGTTACATTTAATAACAATTACAGCATTTCCCCAAAAAAAAAAAAATCATTTTGCCATTATATTCTAGAATTAACATTAGCATGAAATCTACAATGATAAATATCAATATCATTGCCAAATCTTAAAATATTTAATTCAAATGGTATATGATAAAAAATAGTATTGTCAAATTATAAATATTATTAAAAGGTGATGTGATTCACTTTTATCAATAAAAAAGCAAAATTATAACAATTTAAGTATAAAATATTTATAGATCTCACTCATCATTATTTTCATCAATAAAAATAGTTAAAAGTTAAAAATCATATTAAAAAATTATGTGTGGATCCCACAAATGTTATTAGAATGGGTCAACTATCAAAATTTTTCAATTGCAAATTTAGTGTCAAATTTTATATCAAGAATGCTATTGACAAAAAATGCCACTTACAATTAAAGAAGCTAAAATGTACTTTATGCCATATTTTAACAATGTAATGCCAAATTGCAACAGCATTAAAGATGCATTTAAAATTTATTTAACATTTCAATTGACAATAAATTTGAAGAAAATAAATAAAAACAAAAAGTAAAAATCAATACTATTTGAAATTGGATTTAATTTTTTTTTTTTTGCCTTAATTGATTGAAATTTTTTATAAATTCTAATTTCTAGTCCTAAGAAATTTTAAATAAGCAGATTATCCATAATTAAATAATAAAAAAACATAAACAAAGATAAAAAATAACATCAAAACACCAAATCAAACGGATAGTTTTATAGTGCAATTATAAAAACGATAACGATAAGTCGTTATCAATATCATATATTATACATAATTTAATAAAATAAAATAAAAGTTGTTTCCAATTTTAAAATCACAATACAACCACGAGGGCATTTTCCCGCATGAATAGGTACTGAAGTCGGATTTATTTATTTATTTATTAAAATAGAATTTGTCAGGTAATTCCCTGGACTTTCCCCACGTTCCAGTCCAAATTCATCGAGAATCAAACCCAGGCACCAGATTCCACACCCTGTTTTCTCAAAAACGTCATTTACTCTTAACTCTCAGAATAAAATATAATTCTTAAATTTAAACTGTAGTTTTTTTTTTTTTTTTTCACATTATGGAAATTTGGTTAATTTGATGTTCAACCAACGAATGGCAACCGTGTAATTTTAGAATAAAACAAAGGTGCTTTTGTTTAGGTTAAAACGTAGGATTAGAATAATTAGAGCCAGCGAGCTAGTGAGCTACCAACCACATCCGAAAGGAAACGCTCAAACTTCCTTTCCTTCCAGTTCCTTCTCTGCAACTGTAACAATCATCAATGGCCGACCTCAAAACCCCCACCACCCCTCCACCACTCAAGATCATCGCCGGCGCCGATTCCTACGGCTGCTCACTCAAAGACGCCTTGATCGCCCACCTCCGCTCCCTCAACATCGAAGTGGAAGACCTCGGCACCTCCTCCTACTACTCCATCGCCGCCGAGGTCGGTCGCCGCGTCTCCTCCGAAGCCACCTCCTCTTCCTCCCCCAAAACCACCGAGACGCGTGGTCTTGTAGCCTGCGGCACCGGCGTCGGAGTCTCCATCTTCGCCAACAAGTATCCCGGAGTTTTCGCCGCCACGTGTCTCACACCGGCAGAGGCACTCAACGCTCGATCCATCAACAATTCCAATGTCCTCGCTGTCTCCGGCATGTCAACCGCCCCCGAATCGGCCATCGAGATCCTCAACACCTGGCTCAACACGCCTTTCAAATCCCCATGCCCTGCCTCGGGATCCCAACCATGGCCGTCAGAGGTCGAATCGTTCCTCGAAAATTCGCTGACGGAGATGCCTAAGATCGGTGCGGGCGGTGATTTTGAAGTCCCTTGCTCGCTGTGCTGCTTGGTGAAGAATCGGGAATTGGAACCGATCGAAATAGTTCCTGGAGGGTCTATGAAGATCATAAGAGAGACACCGACTTCGGCTATAGTGAGGTTCAAAGCTGGGAGCGTGGAGCCAGCGCATCACCACACATTTGGACACGATCTGGTAGTGCTGGAAGGGAAGAAAAGCGTGTGGAATCTGAGCAGGAAGGAGAGGTTCGATCTGAGCGTTGGGGATTATTTGTTTACTCCGGCATGGGAGGTGCACAGGGTGAAGTATCACGAAGAAACGGAGTTCTTTATAAAGTGGGATGGGAAATGGGATATGTTCTTTGATGAAGATCTTCAAACTGCTAAGGAAGCCATTGATAAAGAAGAAGGATCCAAAATCAACAACCAGTAGTAGCAGTAGTAGTAGTCTGAGAAGTGAGATAGTTTTGTTTGTGTTTTTTGGATGTTTTGTTTGATACGTTTTCGATGTTCCCTATGATATGGAAAATGTTTATGGGGTTTGGGTAATATCATATATTTCCATGTAAAGTAGTTCGAAGGGAGTGCTTGTGTTTGGATACAATAAAGCTCACCTATATTTACATTATTTTAATTTTGTTCGGTTTTCGGTATTGCTTGGTAGATTGCCACTAGACTATATATAATTACATATATATTATTAAATTACTTTATTATTATTATTTTATCTTTCAGAAACACTAACTGGTTTGATTGAAAAATTCTTATTTCAACAAATTCACCATGTGTCCAAAATAAAAAAATAAAAAATAATGATAATAAAATAAAGGCAAACCCTTTCATTCTTTTATAGTAAAAAAATAATAAATAACAAATGGGTTATTTGGCATTCAAAAGAAAATAAAATATCAATAGGCCTTCATTTTGCATTAAAATGAGAAATTGCAAGTGGGGTGCACTCATTTGCCAAAAGCTATGTTATTCCTGATTCTGTGATTCCTGCCCTTCAGGTTGATTCCAACGTCACGACCCCGACTCATTGACAAAAAGTCAAAAAATATAAGTAATACATATTAAAATAATTATCAAATAATATATATTAAGATATTATTAATTAATATATATATATATATATATTTTTTGAAGACGGTAGAACAAATTAAGGAATATAATTTTAAAATAAATGATTAAAATAAATAATTAAAAATAATTGAATGTAAATGCATACTTAATTAAGAAGAATACCACAAATTAGTATCTCAGTTGATTACAAAGCACTCAAACTAACACTCAAATATTTGATTACAAGTGAAGAAGAGAAGAAGAAGAAGAGAGGAAACTCTGCCAAAAAAACTCTCTTAAACCAACTCTTGATTCAACTCGTTTGATATGTGGTGGTGAGGCTTTTTTATATAGGCAAAGAAGGGTTTGGTTGAATGAGTGAGGCTCCTGTTGATTGAAATGATTTTGTCAGTGAACAGTATTTTAAACAGTATTTTTCTTTTCGGTGCCTTTTACTGTTCATGAACAGTGATTGAATAGTAATTCTTGTGATCTGCTTTTGTGAGTGGAATTCTGAAAGTAACTCTGCACTGTCAGAGATTCCTGATGTTGATTATGACTCAGCCTTCCATTATGTTGTCGATGTCGAGGGCTTCTTCATCTCCAAACTGATAAGCATCATCTTCGTCTTGATCAAATTCTACATCTTCGTCGGATTCTTGATTATTGTCAGTAGTGATAATTCTATGTGCAATAATTCTATGTTTTTTGAACATTTTGTGATAAATAGCAGCAAGGTTTGGATACATTGTCTTGTAGTGGAAGGAGGTAAAGACATCATTCCATACAAATCTAAAACCATTATGAATATATAATTTTTGTATATTGATTTTCTTTGGCGAGAAAATATTTTTGATTGATTCCTTGGAGATTAACATTGTCACCAAAAACAGCAGCTCTCCAATGGTGTAACTGTTTTGTAATAGGATTAGAGCATCTGCGGACTTCTTCATCTTGTCTGAGGTGATGAGTAGCGTACTTTGATTTTTCAAAAGTGATTAGGTGTCTTGCTGGTTCCCATCCGTGAATCCATTCTGGGGGTGTGGATGTGATGTGAACAGCAATGTATCCTTGCTTAAGGGGACTATAATGGTGAGGTAGGAAGAGACAGGTGATAGCCATTTTTAATAATTCAGTACAGTTTTGGGCTTGATCTGTGTGGGTGAATATGATTGTACCAATTAATCCCCAATCGAATAGGGTGGCCCATGTGATTGTTTTACTTTGAAATATGAAATTGTGAAAGGTTGAGGCATATAGTCCAACTCGGTGGATGGCATAACTGACTTCATGTTTGCAGCCTACGTGATTAAGTGAAATTATAGCAGGGTTACATGTAGTACATTTTTTATTGGAGGGGTGTAAGGCAGCTTTAGTGTATACATACACCTCTCGGGGACAAGTATGGGGTGACTCTAAAAAGGAGAGTAGCATTCTTTGGAGAAAGCTAAACTCTTCATAGAATTGTTTTTTTTTATTTTCCAGATATGGGAAATGATTTCACTGGGTAAGCCAGCTTGGTGTAACCATTGATTTGGATAGAAAAAGATACGAGCAGGATTCCATGGTAAGGTGTGAGATTTGATAGGGAGTATGGAAGAATAAGGGGTATGACTGGTGGATCCTTGGGTTTGATTGAAAGGTTGCTTTTGTTTTTTGGTCCAATAATCTAAGTCTTTTTGGAGGTGATTAATGTGGATTTGGTGAATGGCATTGTTATGAAGTAGGGTTTGAATTTGGTGTTCGAGATATCTTTTGTCATGTTGGAGTTGATTGACTTGGGCTTCTAAGGGGTGGTCTAAATATGGATTGTTAAGAAGGTCAAGTGGGCTCTGGTGTGGGACAACATGAGTATATTGATTATGTGGGTCAACAACAATAGTGATTGGAGGGGAATGGGATTGTTGCATTCTATGGGTAGAGTGTGAACTGAAGGCTTGATTAGAGGTGGTTTTTTGGACAAAGCGGAGTGTTTTGGAAAACTATGGATCCATTCTGACCCATGGATGAATAAAGGCTTGGGAATCTAATTCTCTATAGGTGATTTCAAGGGCTTCTCTGAGGCTATAATAACCTCGATACTAGGTATTAATTTGACCAGCGATTTCATGGGCTATTTGGGACCAGATTTTGTAAAGGCCAGAGTTTGGACCGTTGAATAGAATATAATGGGAGAAATATTGACTATCGGGCTTTTGGCGGATTGATTGTAAATAAAAGCAAAGGTTATCTAAGGCATGAATAAAATCTGATTTTTGATTTGTGGATTCAAATTGTGCGGTATTCCACACGGAATTGATTAAGGTTCTTTGGGGAATATCTAATTCAAATTGGGTTGGGAAATTCTTTTCCACAATTTCTCTACTCCAAATCGGAACAGAATTGTTGTTGATTATCATGTAGCCAAGTGGGCGAGACATGCTGTAATGAAAATGATTAGAGAAAAAATATTTTGAAAATATGAAAAATTTTATATATAGTAGAAAATAAAATTTTAATTGTTTGAAAATATGAGTGAAAGATTGGAAATGGGAAAATAAGGTAGAATAGGAAAAACAAGGAAAGGAAGGGGAAAGAAGATCATTAGTTTGGATTCGATTAAGTGTTTTGGAAATGGATTGATCTTGTAGGTTCTGAACATTATTTGATTGGAGTAAGAAATCAAATTTGACCTTTTCACTTTAGGGGTGGCTGATTATTCCATCATTTTCTGTGGTAAATGGGTATAGTAAAGAGAGAAAGGGAATACCTAAAATAACTTGATCTATCATGTTTCGAATAAGGACAAATGATGTTTTGAAACAAATTTTATTATGACAAATATATGCTTGATTAATTTCATATTGTAAATCCATTTTACTTCCATTAGGGGAGTTTAATCTTTCTTTAGTTTTTGTATAATATTTACTAGGTATGAGACCTTTTTGGACACAGTTTAAATTTGCACCTGAAACTAAAAGTGCGATTGTTGTTAATTGAAAATCTTTAATGATTATTGTGATTTTTATGTGCCATTTTCTAAGTTTGATTTTTTGAATGGAAGCTAAACAATTGTCATGGAAAGATCCTTCTTCCTGTTCTTCAAGTTGATTAGGGATACGTTTTTTAGGGTTTTCTTGAATAAACTGTAATTGGTGTTTGATTTAATAATTTTCTAATTTTAATTCTTTAATTTCGGACTTAATTATTTTAATCTCTGATTGTAGATCTTGAATAGTTATGTGTTTATTTTTTCAGTTATTAAAGATTTGTAAGGCTTCTGTTAAACAGATTTTTTGAGTACTTTTATTAAGTTGATTTGTTTCTTTGTGATTATCAGTTATGATCTTTTTGTATTTTCTCATATATTTTATCCTTTCATCAGGATTTTCTAATTTGCTAAGTAATTCTAAGATTATATATTCATCTTCAGTAGAATTAGTTAAGAAACAAATCAACAGGTATCTAGACAACAGGCATCTAAACATCCTAGAGTAATATTAGGGTTATCTGTGTCGCTAGTGGATTCAGAGTGAATACTTGATTCGTCAGAACTTGATTTAGTGTAAATATTATTTTCACTATGTTCACTATTTGCGTTGTGAATTCCTAAGACATTGATTAAGTTTTGTTTTTGATTTTCTGGAATTTCTAATTGTTTGATTGTTTGCTTAACTTTGCATTCGTTAGCAAAATGACCAAATTTATTGCATTTAAAACATTTGATTTTAGTTTTATCTTTTGAATCTTTTTTATATTTATTTTATTTGTAGAACTTGTCAGGATTGAGTTTATTAAATTTATTGGTTTTATAATAAGTTTTATGAGTTGAATATTTATTGTTTCGGAAAGTTTTCTTATGTGATTTTTCTTTGATTTTGTTTCTCTTAGAGGGTCCTATTGTAGATATACCATATTGTTGACAAAAGTTTCCTAATTCGTATTTAGTTTTTCTTTTATCATTATTTAGTTGATTGGCTGTTTTCATATCAGTGCACATTTTTAATCCTTCTTTTTTGATTATTGAAACTATATCTCCATAAGTTAATGAATTGTAGTCTATGTGACCACTATCATTACTTAAGACATTTCTGATTTTTCTAGCAAATAATTGGGGTAAATCATTAATAAATTTTTCTTTCCAAAAGGGTTGATTACTATCGTCTCTCATCATAATTCCGGTGGTAAATGTTTGTACATACCATTCGAAATCGCTAAGGGTTGGACAATGTAAATTGGTTAATTGACTATGAATTCGCTCTGTGACGGCTGTAGGAGTTCCTATAAAATGTCTGATTATTGTGGCTAACAAGGTATTGACACCATCTGGGACACCTTGACCTATTCATTCATTAAATATTGGGAATCCTTCTTCATCTAATTTATTAGCGTAAATGATCTCTGATTTAGATTGATCTGTTAAATGTTTTTCCCACCAATAATGTAAAGTACCGGTAAAACCTGTGACTAATAATTCAACAATTTTAGGTTGGGAAAGGTTTTGATTAGTGAAATAACTATTAGCAACCATGGACATGTGATGTAATTTATTTAGTATTTCTTGTTCTTTTAAGCCATCTATATCCCATTCGTATAATTTATCAAAACTGACAGAGAATTGATTTTTAGGATTTTATTCCTGAAATTCTGGAGGTAAGGGTTTATTATTCCATTGTTTAAAGGTATTAAATCGTGGTTTTTGATTTTTAAGTCGGTTAAGATGATTATCTAATGAAGATGGATTTGATTCTGTATCAGATGAATTTTTATTTTTAATAGTAGTAAGATTGGAATAGGAGGCTTCATTTTTGGAAGTTGAAGTTTTTATTTGTAATTCGTTTAAGAGTTTACTGAGTTGATTTGTTTTATTTGGAAGGGTTGGAATTTTTGTAATATTTGAAAATTTTAGAAGTGGTTGTGGTTTAATTTCTTCTTTGGACAATTTTGGTTTCTATTTTATCTAGTTGTTTCCCTACTGTAATAATGATTTGATTTGTGTAATTATTTTGTTCAATTACTTTTCTAATTTCATTAATTAAATCTTTGCTTTCATGGGTGAAAGTTTTAAATGGTGAGGCTATGACTTGATTATTTAAATGGGGAATGATTATCTTTTCAACTGGAGGGTGATTTGAAGAACGGTTGATTGATCTGATTTAATCCATTTTTCTTTTGTTAAAGTTTTTAAATCTTTTAATGGATAATAATATTTTTTGAGAAAATCGAAAAATTGTATATCAAATTTAAGTTGTAACATTGACTGTTTCCAACTTTGCCAAATATGTTCTTTCTGTTCTCTAGTGTGTGATTGTCTATATTTTATTAATCTATCATGATTTTTATCTGACATCATTTCTTGATCTAATTGTTTCCAATGGGGTTTGAAGGGTGTACTCATTGTGTTTAATTAGTGATCTATGAAATCTGAGGCTGTGGGTGATTGAAGTGATTGTATTTCTTCATCAGTGTAACGAGGTTGACTAACCTATCCAGTGTTGTGAATTGATTTTAATTTGAGATTTTTAATTTCATTTTCTAATCTTAATTTGTGTATATATATATATATATATATCAACTTTAAATATAAAAAATAAATTAATTAGTTATTTAAATTTTATTAAATAAATTTAATTAATATTTTAATAAAACTAGCAAATTTTTTTTTTTTATAAGGCAAGACTAGCATTATTGGAAATTTAAATTGTAAAAAAATGGAAGAACCCCACTCAAGTTCAATGATATCAATTTATGGAGTGTATTCAGACTTTTTTTTTTGGGTAATATATTCAGACTAATTTCTGCAAAAGTCATATGGTTCTTTAGCTTTAAAGAGATGGCGGAGTTTATACTTAGAAAAGTTCTGTTCATATCTCTAATTTGTGGCCCAATGTACAAATACAGAACCAATTTTACTAGTTGTCACTTTGGAGATGCATTTAATCAATCAAAATAATCGCTATACTATACTTTTTCCAATTTTCATTATATATATATATATATATATAATTAGTACCAATTATGCAACCCATTATTATAACTTAATTAGGAACAAACAAATGAAAAGTAATTTACCATAAAAACTCCTGCTTGCAATAATGCTTTTAGTTTTATTTTGCTGATAATTAAAAATGGCCAATATGGTTTAAAAAAAAAAAAAACATCAATTCCAATAATGCAGGCCAATTGGTTGTTCTTATAACTACACTGGGTGGTGAAAAATCTACAACAAGCATAGCGAATGAAAGAAAGGTATCTCAGGCTAATTTGTGAATATTATATATATAATAATAATTATAATAATAATCAAGCTGCAAAGGAAGCCATTGATCGATAAAGAAGAAGAATCTGAAAACGACCAGCATTAAATAGTTTGGTTTTGGGAAGATGGGAAGCTACAGTTTGTCTTTTTGCTATTTTCGATGTTTTTATCGTGTGGAAGGTGTTTTGGACTGGAATGTTTATGGGTCGGGTATATTTTATATGTCCATCCAAGTTCGTGTATTTTATGCTTGCGCATGGTAAAGTTGCCTTTACGTGTTTACATGATTTTTCATTTTTTTATTTTTTTCACTTTTTTGGGTTTTCAGTATTGCTTCATGGCTACATATTTTGGTTAAATTAATATATACGTATATTATTAATAAATAACTTAAAAACATCACTCAGTCTCTTAGGTTTTCAAATTCATCATTGCAAATCTCCATTATTCATCTCTTACAATCATTGTAGACTTATATATAAATATATATATATATATATTATTTGGATGATATGATTATAGGGAATATTTATTCTTCATAGAATAGGAATAATCATTCAAATGAATAAAATATAAAGAAAAGGAATTACTAATCCTTTTCATTTGTTTGATTATGTTAATTCATTTAATGATGAGCATAAAAAATTAATTTATTTTTTAATATTTATTTATATTTATGCTTATGTTCTTTATATTTTATTTAATTTTTTTTTGTTTAATTAAATATATAAGTTATTATATTTAAATTTAAGTTGTATTATATATTTTTATTTTTTGTGATTTTCAAAATATTTTTTATTTACATGTTTTAAATATATAATACACCAAATTAAAGATTTTTAAGAATTATCAATTTTTATATTTACTATATTTGTATTTAAAAAAAGATTTACCATATTTGGGTCAAAGAATAACTTAAAAAAAAAAATTGATAAGGAATTGATATTCCTTAAAATTGAGAAATAGTTAATCAATAAAAATATGCATTCCTTGACATGGAAACTAATCACATATAAATTTATTTAATCTTATGGAATAGTTATTCACCAAATATTCTCTTAATGTATTAGGTATATGTTTACCATATAAATTACATTTGGAATGAGTATACTATAATCTAACATTTAAAAATATATATATATATATATATATATATTTTAGCACTTAAAGTTATTTTTGACTTTTTATCAATGTCATTATTGGAATATCAAAAAAATCATTAACATTGTAGTATGCCCAACAAGTTTTATAATACTCTTTTTTATTATATAAATTCCAACTATTGGACCGATATAGGCCAATACACTCTTTCTATCAGGTTTTTATATTATTATTTATATTATTTAAGATCTTAAATTATATATATATATATATTATGAATAAATGAATAAGATAAATAAACTTTCTTTCTTATTTATGTCTTTTTGTATATTATATATTCTATCTATTTAAATTATATATATATATATTATGTATGAAATTGCTAGTTCTATAATTATGATGTTAGTTATGAAATTGCTAGTTCTATAATTATGATGTTAGTAATTCATTCAATATATGCTTTTAGGATAAAATACAGTCGGAATTAGTGTACTATACCTAACAGTTAATTTTTATTTTTTTAGTGTTTAAGGTAATTTTTGACTCTTTATCAATGGTATTATTCGAACATCAAAAATCAATTAAATTGTAGTTTGCTTAGCAAGCTTTATACTGTCAATAAAACTGCTATTATAACTTTTCTCTTTTGTGCTTAACAAGTTTTGTGAGTGGCTTATCATTGCAGCAGCAAATGCAAAATTATATTTTCAATAAACTAAAAATTTGTTAGATTTTAGTATGAAAGACTTATCACTAGACAAACAACAAACTAAAAATTTATTAAATTGCATTTTATAAATTAAAATGATATAGTATTAAAGGTCGAAATAAAACTATATTTTCAATGTTTTTCACTTAAAAGATTATGATTTAACACAAGTTTTACAAATATATATATATATATATATATATAAATTAAAATCAAATTAATACATCTATCAACGTATATAAAAAGTGTCATGTAGGTAAAACTATTTAATTGGCTTACTTATCCATAGCTAAATTATATTTAGATATGTTAAACAATAAAATATTAACACATCGCACTTTGTGTAATATTGTTTGATTTATTTAGTACCTTTAATGTTATTTTTATTTTATTTTTTGACAAATTAATATAATTTAAATATAAATAAATGATCCTTTAAAGAGATAAATATAATTTAATATAAACTAATAAAAAGATACTAGGGTGTCCTTCCGGGACAACCAAATTCACTTGTGATAACTGGCTAATCCTAAGTTTAAGGTATAGTGATTAAACTTGCCTCCCCTAATTTATCAATAATAATAACAATAATAATACTAGAGGTATCATTTAGTCTATCGAAATATTTATCATGTGTATACTATCATTATTTGATTAGTTTATATTCATCATGAAATCATCATCTTATTAATTTACATTTAGTTACACTTATTAAGTAAAATTGACTAAGTTTTTTTTCTTCCTCTTCCCCTTTTCTTAGAGTAAACCTTCTATAACAATAACATAAAAAAAAAAAAAAAAACTAAAAAGGAAGTTTTTTATTATAATATTTTTATAATATTAATTCTTTATTATAATAATTATAATATTTTTTATATTTTTTATATTATAAACATTAATATTATAATATTCAAAAATAATTACAAAATTATTTTTTAATTCACAAAAAAAAATCTTACTATCTAATCAAGATATTGATTATTGATAAACATATAGTTGATAGACAAACTACTCACACCTACAAGGTTATAGATTTGATATACCAATGGTAAGAAAATATTTAGGTTATATTAATAAATTAACTAATAAAATAATAATATATTTGCACTTGGTAGAATTTACACCGATGGGTAAGAAAATAATGATATATTTACACTTGGAAGGTTGTAGATTCGATACACCAATGGTAAGAAAAAATATGTAGGTTATATTAATATATTAACAAATAAAATAATAATATATTTACATTTGGTAGAATTTAAACCATTAAAATCCTTTATATGTTCCTGACATAAAATGCTTAATTTAAGCACCATTAAATTCTTTTCTTTTTTGACCTATAGAACATCTAATCTCAATTTCAGTTAGAGTTAATTTAAGTTAGAGTTGTTTGCCTCGTATGTTGTAAAAAAAAAATAAATAAAAATAGAAAGTAATTTTTTAAATTTTTTTTGAAAAAATCGAATCATATCCTCGTGATGTTTGCTGGTCTTCAAGCTCAACCGATCGATACAGTCTCCTCGTGGACTCAATACCCAATCGATAATATATATATATATATATATATATCATCTAGGTGTACTTTCTTTGGCTTTCTTTCCATTTTCGTTTCCTTTAACTAGTTGAACCTTAGTTTGATACTTCACAATTAAATAGCACCATACTTACTTTCCTAAGTTGGATTTTACATCTCCTCCTCCCCTCCTCCTCCCCTCCTACACCTTCTGTATTATCTCCTCCTCCTACTCCTTCTCCTACTCTTTACTTTTCTGAGTTGGATTTTACATCTCCCCCTCGCCTCATTGTCCTACACCTTCTGTATCTCCTCCTCCTCCTCCTCCTACTCCTTCTGCTACTCCTTACTTTCCTGAGTTGGATTTAACATCTCCCCCTCCCCATCCTTGTCCTACGTCTTACTTGCTAGACTTGGCTTTTGCATCCCCCAATTGTTTCACCATACATGGCTTATGGCCACCAAAAGAGAATGGAAAAGCTAAAGTAACTTTCGACCAGAAATCGGTAGGTTTTTTTTATTAAGGTTTTATTTTTTTTTTAATTACTACAATTAATAATATTTTTACCAAATGCATTCTTCTATATCTTGCAGATGAAGGAAACCATGCAGATGGAGGATGGACAAATTTTAGATTTAAACATTATTTGGCCATCTTTGAACCCCCAACAGACAAAGCACGAGTACCATAAACATGGAAAAATTTTCATGTTAGCTTGTCTTCTTGTGTGCCACCCATCCTTGGTTGATGAAAACACTCTTGTCTTGGATTCCATAAGATTTTGTTATGCTGCTGTCGATGGAGGAAAACTCATAGACTGTCCTAGCAATATTCCATCTACTTGTGGAAAGTAATTTTCTAAAATTTTTTGAAAAAATCAAATCATATCATCGTGAACCATGATGATGTTTGCTTGTCTTCAAGCTCAGCCGATTGATCCGGTCCACTCGTGGAGTCGATACCCAATCAATAATATATATATATATATATATATCCTTTGTCTATACTATAAAGGAGAAGAAAGCAGCGGTTTTTGGTCCTTTTTTACTATTCATTTTGGTTCAAAAATGGCAGTCTCCCATGCGTTTTTGCCCCGCTTATTTTCATGTGTCAAGGGATGATTGCTCACTCTCAACATAATCTAAACAATTGGTTTCTTATAGACAGGAAGTGGTAGGAAATCACTGAAAGCTTTCCCTTCCTCGACTCCGTGAAAAGGTTGATAAGACACGGTAGCTGTTGACACTATTGGTTGCTGTTGCCATGAGCTGGTCATTGCTGTTGGTAGTTGTTGGAAACTGTTGCTGCTGTTGTGTGTAAAAATAGTCAACAGGAAGAGTCACAGGTGCAAAGAGGCACGAGAATAAATAAAGAGATGTGTAAGCTTTTTTAATAAAAAAACAACATTGTTCAAAGGTCTTCTTCAAACTGTTATTCTCATCAAAGGCATCCCTCATCTCCCCTTTTGCAGACATATAAATGACATTTCCGCAACTATGACTTTGAATTCGTTGAGGACTTGGCCAATATATATAAATGGGTTTGGCATCTAATTTCTCCGACGAAGAGATTTGAAGCCTTCACAAATTAGGTCTTCATTTTCCAACCAAAGCTTCTGTCGGTCCGAAAAATTTCTGGCTTATTTCCTTTGTTTGACGGTGACTGTTATTTCTTCTTTAATTTCTCATCCATTTTTCCTTTTTTAACTATTATTGATTTAGCTTTTGGCTGTTTTATGATTATGATCAATCAAGGCTTTCTTTTTATTGCTGTAAAACTTTATTTTATCTGAAAAAATTATCAATTGAACTGTAAATGGTTAAAAATTACTAGAGAAAGTAATTTGTGCTGCCAAAAATCTATAACCTGAAAAATAAAGTAAAAAAGTGATGGGTTCTGTAGAGTATGTGTTTGTGAAATTGTCTTAGTGAACAAGGAAATGGATTTTAGTGTTTGTTGTGAATTGTTTTATTTGTCAACCAACAATTTAACAAACTACATGAACCATAATTGTAAACCAACCTAACAACCGCCTCTTCCAATTTTCCGAGAGTCAAAGGACATTTGATTGTAATTATTACTCTTTTTCTTTCGACAAATCAAGCTCTACTCGGGAGTTGATTCAAATAGATACATATAAAGAAATTAGTAAAATAATCACTTTTTTTTTTTTTTTACATAATTGGAAAAGATGATTAGTTTAAGACTTGAAGTAGCCAAAAAACTAGCTGCCTGATAATTTAGTGAATTGGCCAACAAGTTAACCCAGTGCACCAGATGCATCTAATATGAACACCTTTTCTCCTTTCTTAAGATTAAACTCCTTGGAGAATCCAACATGAGCAGACAAGCTGGGCATACCTATATATATACCAGTAATCCATAATATATATTATATATTAATAGCTAATTGATTTGGAAAACTAAATAATTAATAATTAATGAATGGAAATGGAAGAAATTGAGCATGTACCAAGAATTTCAAGAATTCCAACAAAGTAAGAAAGAGGCACATTAGTATGGTGGATCTTGATGAGGTTTTCAAGTCTCTCGATAAGGCTATATTCTTCCCACCTTGTTGTTCCCCGAAATAAGTCACCATCTTTGGAGTCTGGATGTCTAGCATCCAACACTCTAGACACTTAGAACCCACTTAACAACTGCATATGCATATATGTGCAATGATTAAGTAGTTTTCAATATTAATTAATATTATCAAAATTAAACTATTCTGTCTCCAAATATATATGTGTTTATATATATGTAAAATAAATAACCGTAACATTATTGTTTCAATTTAATAATTGGTAATATATAACTTGAACATGTAAGAAAGAAAATAAAAATAAAAATAGAGAAACATACAATGGCAGGGGTATAATCTGGTCGACCATCTGTTGGCTTTGCATAATAAGTCGCTGAAAGGGATTGTAGGACAAGTAGAGGTTCTTCATAAGAACGTCAACGTAAGCATGTGGAAGCTTAAGCTTAAAGTAGTTTCAGAGGTCACATGCATATAATCTTAGGAAACCCGCCCTCCATATAGTTTTTGAGAATCACCTGTTTATTTCTAACCTCTACCTTCCCATCTTTCATTGTACTCTCTCTCTCAAAAGATTCACTGAATTGCATATGTATGCAACTTAGACAGCCTTTCTTATACTTATAATGCACAAATGTATTTCTGTAATTGCTGACTTCATTTTCTCTAAAAAATTAATTGAGTCAAGATATATATACTTGATTATGCAGAAATGTGTAATTGCTTACATTTCTTAATTAGTCCTCTCCTCACTTATCAAATCACCATTTTATACTTTTCAATCTTTTCTAGAATTTTTGCCTTTGTATTTTCTCTACTTTTTTTTGTTTTTTTTGGTATTAATTAGTCGATTAAACTGGTTTTGGCCACCCCTAACAAAGATTTAAAAATAATAATAATAAAGAAAAACTTGAACTGTGAGTCCATGAAAATTGACTTGTTAATTTTGTAATTTATTTATTATGTGGTCTAGATGTTGTTGTATTGCTTTTACTTAAATTTTTGTTGGATATTAAAACTTTATTTTTGTTGGATATTAGAACATTATGAATTTTTTTTTTTTTTTTTTTTAAGTGGCAAGTGTGGTTGTTTTTCTTTATCCCTTTTTTTGTTTGTAATTACGTTCTTTTTCTCATGTTTCTCTATAAATAGTTTCTTTTAGGTTTTTATTACTTCTACAACATAAATTTGGCATGGCTTTTGTTAGTTGGGAAGTTTGGTAAGCTTATATATATGTTTGTTACTTGTTAGATATGTTTTTTCAAGTTTTAAAATTTTTTTACAAGGTTTTAATTTTGTTGAGTTGTTCTGTTAGTACATTGTTATTGGTTGATAGAGATGATCAGAATGTAAATAGCATGGTTCATATTAATCTTATTGACAACTCTTCACTATTTTTTTTAGTTTAAAGTAATTAATATTAATTGGTTTCCTTTTCTTCAATCCGAAAATTAAAATAAATTATAATTGTCAGTGATGGAATATTCATTAATATTTATACGATTAAGTTCTATTAGGTTGGTTCATATGGAATTCAAGATTCAAATGTTATACTATTTACATCTAACACCATTCTTTAATGAAACATAAATGTTACCAGGTCAACATATATAGGTGCAACTCATTTTAGGAAGAAATTATTTCATTCTTCAATCTTCATTGGTTTTTGGCCACACCTAGTATATATATATATATCATCTAGTTGTACTTTCTTTGGCTTTCTTTTCATTTACGTTTTCTTTGACCAGTTGAATCGTAGTTTGGTACTTCACAATCGCACCATGCCTAACAACTTCTAAACCGATGTAAAATGAAATTTAGATGAATACAGATTCAAAAGTAGAATTATTTGAGGAAATCTGATTCATGAGCTGCAAACAAAGCAATTACCAATTGGAGAAAAGCAATTTAGATAACCCAAGCAATTCAAAAACACAACATGAAACCTAATGTAATTTTGTATTGACTTATTGAATTCTTTGTTCTCCATCTTCATTGGAATGCAAAACAATCAATCGCCAATCCGACAGGGAAAAAACCGCTTAATTTTTTAAATTAACTGCTGGACGCTTTTATATAGGTAACAAATACTGGGCCTAATCTTTGAAATGGAATCCTGGATGCTTTTGTATAAATACCTAATATTGGGCCGACATATGCCCAATACTTTCTTTCTTTCATTTTTAATTATATATTTATATTATAAATTATACTATATTATTGTATATTATGAACAAATAAATAAACTTTCTTTTTTATTTATATATTTTTGTTTATATTATTATATATGACAGAACTCTTTTCCATGGGTCCAAATAAAATAAACAAAGGCTTTCTTTTTGCATAAAAAATTATGTATGATATTGCTAGTTCTATATATGGTGGAGACTGTATTAACAGAAGGGTTTTTAATCTTTACAACTATTAATTTAGGGATTGAAGAAGGGCCATAGTTTATATATCACCACCTAATCTGGTTAACTCGTTTAGTGAGCCAGAAACCAATGAAGATTGAAGAAGGGCCATAGTTTATACAAGACTCAGCTGATCAGTGCTAGTATTGGAAGCTTTAACATCTTGTTCTTCAGAATCAATGGCTGCTGCGATCTTCTTCCTCAGTGCCATCAACTCTTCCCCGGCATCACATATATATGCAGAAGCTTGCCTTCCTGACAATGTTGCCCCTTCCATGCTGTCTATGTAGTCCTGCAAGTATGACATAAACATCCATTCTGAATTTGCATGACTATCATCCAAGTTTAGAATAATCAATCAAGTGAAGCTTTACCTGTTTTGTATATGAACCGGCAAGGAAGAAATTTTTCACTGGTGTCTTCTGATCAGGTCTAAATGGATCTTTACCGGGTCCCTCTCGATATAGAGATTGCCCAATTTTGACAACTGATGACCATGTAACTTCTAAACCTTGAGATGATGGAAACAAAGCCAAAACCTGAAAGAAGAGAAAACAGAATATTGGGAATGAGGGCGACACAAGGAAAAAAAAACCAGGAATGTAGGATCTTGATAATACAAATGAGACAATCAAGCATGTAAAGAATTTGCAGTCTATTCATTTTCCTGAGAAAAATATGGTGTTCTTTAAAGTTAATTTTTAATTTTTTGCCCTTTGTTGAATTTTAAAAATATGAAAATGACTTGGGCAGGGAACACGGAAAATCAATGCAAGATTGTCTCTCTTATCGATATCAATGACATGGTCTTCTTTAGAAGGTAATAACCTGTTTTGCCACCCTTGCTATGATTTCATCATTTGGTAATGGCATGTACGGATCACCAGGTGTCAAGACACATCTGAAACATAACAATACCTTAGGTGTTGCAAAGCTGAACAACATGAAAACAGTAGCACATATAACATTTGAGAAGATGATGATACGATAAACAAAGATGATGAACAACCTAGTTTTAACTACTAATTAAATAGTTTCTTCCACAATGCCCATAAATCATTCGATTAGATCATTCATAATATTAGTAGGTTTGCTTTGCCTGAATGTACATGCACAACTAGTAACAAACAAGTATGTCTTCCTTACTGGAGGAGTGAGCCTTGTCCCTCGATATAATAATCGGCTGGAGAAGAAAGTGCTAGGTCTGCAAAGCAAGAAAAATCTGCATCTGGAGTATAAAGAAGGTTGTCTAATCCCGCAGCTTGCCTCAATTGCCTACCAGTCAAAAAGTAAGGGCCTGTAAAGGAGTGTAGTAAAACCTATCCATAATTACTGTTAAAGAAGTGAAGTAATCAGATCTCAGATTGTGTAATTAGTAAAACATTTCTAGTTGAGTTAGATGAGAAAATCACCTTGACCGTTCTAGATCCTGCAACTCTGTGACCCATCCATTGTATCTAAGTTGAACTGTAACAACAGGAACTCCAACTAACTCATATATATTATTAAAAAACTTTGATTCCCTCCACTGTTGCGGAAGTAATCTCTTAATCCCAGGGACATCACATGCTGCCATCAAAACCAAAAACTTGTTACTTTAAAGACTATTAGTCAGTTACCTGAAAAGGGAAAGATTGTTAAAAGAGAGACAGAGATACAAACCTGCAACATAGGCATCAGCTTTCACAATTTTCTTGTTAGTAGCCTAATAAAATTAAAAGAAAAGAAAAAATTAAGCATTATGCCTTGGTAAGAAAGCCCAACATTGGTGGTTGGGGAAAGAGCGAAGGAGGGGAATGGGAACCATGATATGAAAATGCTTTAAGAGCATGACTGAGTCACTTGGACATGTAAGTTACCTTAGACATTGCCAATCCTGTGACATAGGTTTCTCCATCAGCAGATTTATCATAAAGTATCTCTCTACATCCCCACCTAAGATGAAACCTGTACCAGAAGAAAAGACTTGTCAACTGGTTACAAATCAACTATTTCAGAAAGAGCAGATAAAAAAATAAAATAGATAGTAGACAACTATACCATCACAACTTTGTAATAGTGCTGTGTTCTACAAAATATACCTGCCCCCTTTATCAGTAATATACTTTCTGATGGGACCACTCAAGTAAACATCTGGGGAACCCTTGAGCATGCGAAGTAAGGAAGCCTCTGTCTTAGTGGCGAACAATGAGAATATGGTAAGCATGCAACGGGCACTGATATTATCACAGTCTATAAACCCAAGAGCATAGGCAACAGGATCCCACATTTTCTGGATGCTCATGCGTGTCCCACCTTTGGACAAGAACCAATCTGAGAAGCTAATCTGTAAGAAAAAAATAATCCAAATAATTAAAAGTAATACAAACTCAGTAAAGGATATATACCATCTGTTCAAAAAAAGAGGCACATCAACAGAGAACCTCCACAAAAGAACACATATATATCTGAAAATCAACAAAAACCTAAGGATATTTATACGAACAGAGAAGAGGATAAAGAAGTTTGAAATTTTTTGTAAAGGGAACAGCCAACTTACATAATATCATAATGAAGAATGGAAGAAAACTAATAATATAAATAGATATCATTCTTACACTATCCAAGTTTCGTATTTGCCTCATAGCTCCATCTGGGTCAACAAGAGCCCTAACAACCGGACTTAATGCAAGAGCCACAGCATTTCTTGCTTTGTCATAAGTCTGCTCTAAACCAACAGTAAAAGGAAAATATATTAACAGTCATCTTGTCTGAAGTAAAAAGCTTCATCATTTATTTTATTTAGCTTCACAAAGGAGCTCAAAGACATAACATAGATCACTACATCGCATTGTCTCCCCCCCCTCCCCCCAAACTTTTCCCCCAATGTTGTCAAGGCAGATTTTAAACTTCATTTGGTAGACTGCAAACTAAAATGTAAATATACACATTACCTTGAGTTGATTTGTAGACAAAAATGCGTTGATCCCATGTAATGGTGCCCCAATAGGAAACCGAAAATCGAGTTCTGATTTGGAAAAGTAAACAGCAAACAGTGCACAATTAGAAGAAACCAATCACTTATTTGATAAAGCCATACAAGATAATGCAAGAAAAAGAGAAAGTACATTTAGAGGTAAAACACACACACAGAGAGTAATATTTGAATAAACAATATAAGGCAATATTTAACAAGACCAAGCACCAGATCATACCACCAATTTCACCTCCTTTGTTAACAAAAGTGTGAGTGTGATCCTTCACTAGTAGATTTTTAGCTGCACCCACCTAAGGTTGAATGAGATCCAAGAAAAACTATTAGAGACACATCAGAAAGAACTTACAGTCATTAGACATCATTAGATGGATATATACATACTTGAAAGATATTTTCCTAATTTTTCATTTCATTGTTATCCGATAAACATATAAATAAAGACCGTTAAGTTTTTCCACTTCAGAACAGGATTTCCCTTATTTATTCAATATTTTTCAGTTTTAACACAGACTGAGGCTAAGAAAAGCTCCCACTAAAATTTTATTAGTTCTCATAAAGCATCACCCAGTAATGAAAAGGATATTCCAGTAAGTAAATAACACTTTCTTTTAGTGCACCACATGTTTTCTGCTTGTAGAATAAATGTTTGTCAAGGATATAGAAAAGTAATCACCAAAATGGCATATCACTGCCCCAAGAAACTTTCTTGTTCACCTTTTTCAACAGACGGAAAAGATTATTATAGCAACCAAAGAAAACATGGAGTCCCATTTCAATGTGGTTTCCACGTTTATCAACAAAAGATCCCACTTTTCCACCAATGAATTGTCTTGACTCGTATATATCCACCTACAGAAACCAAAGTGCAACTGTTAGTAGTGTCTTTGCAACAAAACAATCAGTAAATTACAGAAACCTACAGGAAAAAGATAAGCTGTCTTTACTGTGATATAGTCAATATTCAACTTTGAATTACTGTCAATTGAAGATTGACATCGCAATTATATTGGAATAATAAAGAAGACTGTGAAAAGAATGTACTTAAGAGATACTATGAGTGTTTAAGAGAAGTAGATAGGAGTGACAAACCTCATGACCTTGATCCAAGAGCTCAACTGCAGTTGACATGCCTGCAAGCCCAGCTCCAATAATAGCCACTTTCAGCTTGGGCCCACGATAATGCTCAGGTTCAGGCGGAAACAAACCTTTTGGAGCTGATATGTCAAGCATTCAATTTAGCACTTTCAAGTCAGGAATTGTATCTCAGAGAAGCACTTAATTGCTGAACGTCAGAATATCTAGTATTTTGCCAATATAAATTTAAAAATGCAGCCTTTGAAAAATTTAAGATATGTTCCACCATAAAAGATGGGATTTGGAACTAGAGAATTTCTACAAGCCCTTTCCAACTCAATTTATTTCAACAACTCATTCGAATGTTCTAACCAAAGAGTCAGTACTCATCCAGAAAATGCTTGTTTGCCTATAATCACCCCCAAACGGAAGTAGTAATAATACTTATTAGGTGCCCCTTGGTAGTTCAGAAGTATAAAGAACAAAATTTGTTCACAAAGGTTTTAAAATATATTCGTCTATTAGCTAGAAGTCAGATAGAGGCTTCCTCAATCTACCTCAGATTATCATAGTGAGTTCATTGCAAACAGGAATTGTCTGACTCAGTGCACAAACTATAATCACTGAGAAGCAACTTCCTTGTGAACACAAACTATAATCACTCAGAAGCAACTTCCTTGTGAAAATTCCAAAAACAAAACTTTTTTCCGAAAATATTATCCACCTACTAAGCTTCAGGACAGAAAAAAGCTTACAATTTTAAGTAACACCCACTGAACCGACCCTATCTGTGAATATCATTAGAAATTTTCACACACCCAAAAAATAAAAAAATAAAAAATAAATAAAAAGTAGAAGAAGAAGTACCCAGAAATCAGAGAACGCAGAAATTCAAAGTTGAAAGAAAAATATAGAATTCTAAGCACACTAAGAATAAGAAAAGAAGGATAAATTACCATTCACACTCATGTCAGAAACATCAGTGTCCAAAGAGGATCGAACCGAAAAGTTTCTCCGCATCCTAAGCTGAGCCATAGAACGTCGAGGAAAAAGCGAAAACCCAGTAGTCTCATTCCGGTATCCGGCTATGGAAGCCGCAGGGGATATAACCCAAGAAGCCATAAATGGTGAAGCTGCACACAAAACCAACAACTTTAAGCAAAGCTCTTTTTATCTCTCTCTCTCTCTCTGACTAATCTGTATATAACATCAGGCTGTATACAACAAGTAAACAAAAAGAAGTTGAAATAAACTGAGTTAACAGGAAGACATAGAGAGAGAGAGAGAGAGAGAGAGAGAGAAAGAAGAAGAGGTATCTTGGGTGGAGAAGATGCTGGGATTGGAAATTTGTCAGCTAATTGAAATAACAAAAACGAAAAAGAAATGGGTTTTTGGAGGTTAATGCCGTTTAAGATTTGGTAATTATTTATACGTCAAAAATAAGGAAGACAAAGGTAACTGAGAAAGTGGAGATTCCTCTAACTATATAATGCGCCACCAAATGTCCAATGTGGGAGGGAGTGGTCAGTGGAGTACGCCCTGCCTCTTCCAATCCATTTTTCCTGTGTTTTATAAGCTTTTTAGAAAATTAGAAATTTGGAAATATGTTTACCTCTGTTGTTATTATCTCCCTTGGTCGAGTCAAGACTCTATATCCTCTTAATTAAATAATGTGAAAGAAAACTACTATTCTTAAAAATAAAAACCCAATTTATTATTATTATTATTATATATATTTTTGTAATATAATTGCTTTATCAATTTTGAATACATACAAATTGTCTATACTTCATTTGTTATTATTTGATTCTAGTATTTTTTTTTTTAACTTATTTTTAACAAATAGAATTTGTCACATCATTATTTAGTAACTTAAATTGGATAAAAGGAAATTGATTATTCTAGTTTTATTTAGGCCTAAAAGTTTGGTAGTGGATCTGAAATGGTTAAATCCAACTTCTATTATGTGTATTATTTTCTTTTTGCATGGTGGGCAAAATTCAAAAAGATTAGATTAGTTGATTATATAGCGGCAACAGTTTGGCCAAGCATGTGCTTTTCCTTTGTTAATGTTTGCTGCATTTCTGGGCTAACTTCCAAATTCAAATGCCTAAAGATAACGTTAAGACCCGCTTGCACTGTCGTGGAACTGCCTACAACACATGCTATTCTATAACCCTTTTAATTTTATTATTATTATTTTTTTCCTTTTTATTGTTTTTAGTCATGGCATTTCACTTATGCACACTTTCCCTTCCTATAAAATCAGAACCATACATCACCCACGATTTCCCTTTCGATTGTCACATTTTTTTTCACTCTAATAATTGGACCCCTCTTTTATCATAGCAAAAACTGATTTCCTTGCCAAAGTACAAATCGAGTATTTATTTATTTATTTTTTTGGTAATATTAAGTGCAAATCGAGTATAATGTGTAATATAATATCCCTCTTCATTTTCTTCAATTTTATGTTACTTTTACATCTCAAATAGGCATTTACTTTCATGACAAAGAAAAGACCAAAACAAAAGCATGAAATTGAAGAACAAAAATGCTGCTTTGCAGGTCTTATAGCAATCGTTAAGCCAATCAAAGGGATTGTTTATAAAGCCATGCAGAGGAAGAGTAAGCCAAATAGAAATGCAGTCACCCACAAAACCACGCAAATTGTCCCGCAAGTCTTCCAAAATGCTTTCCAAGAAGTGTGAGAATTGGACGGTTTAATCTGCTAGGCAACAAAAAAATAAAATCAATTAGAGACATGTGATATAACCAAAGCAAACACTTTGACAATGTCGATTACTTAACCTCCACTTGACCAAAAGTTACATCCTCGGACTGTTATGAACCAGGAAAACAAAAATGGAACAGTATCAAATTGTGTGGAAACTTTGAAAAAGTAATGAGAGGCAGTATGATTCCAAGAATGGTAATAATATATTGTTGAGTAGAAGAACTTACAATAAGAGGTTTGAGAAGCTCTAGATCCTCTTTAGATGATGAAAGCTTCAGACCATCTGCATAATATCAACAATGAGAAAACAAAGATGCACATAATAAAAATATTTCTTTTATCACTATTCATAGGCAGTTAATTTTGCATCTTGTCGTTTTTGTTTTTATGTGACTACACTAATGTAAAACAACAATGTAACTAACTATTTCTAAAGCTTTGATTAGCCAATGCCTTCAGGATAACGTTGGTAACAACTAATCAAACCCATAATTTCACTGCCCAAATTGAGTCTTGCCTTGCAAGAGATAAAAGTTGTACCTAGTGCTTCATTGCAATCTGTTTTGGTTTCTACGATCGGTAAGCTTCCTTGCCTGTATTAAAGTACAAATACAAATACTTAATAATTTAAAGATATAAATAAATCCTAGAAAGGAAGCTTATGACATGAATCTAAGATTATTTAAGATCAAAACAAGGACAAATTTAAAATTAAAAAAAAAAAAATCCTCTTTTATCTTTCAATGCTTTTTGTGAAAGATAACTTAATGGAAAAACCAAAGATTCAGAAGTAAACCACACAATGAATATTGCATAGAACAGCTATACACAAAAATACAGAATTCAAAAATTGAAATTATCACAGGCTATATAGGTTAGCAAGCCTTAAGAAGAACAAGGACTGAAGATAGACCATACCTACTTGGGGATGGTAATGAAGAAAAATTGAGAACTAGTGCTTTTGTTCTTATCTGGATATCTGACAGCATTTTCCAACGAAATTCCACATCCTCTTTGGTTCTGTAAATGAACTGCACAAACATGTTAATTTGCATAATTACTCCATTCTTTCTTTCAATTATAATCTTGGCAACAGTCGGAACAAACTAGTTTGACTCTAATTCTAAATCTGAATAAAAATCCATCATGCATATCCATATAAGGATTTTATCAATCACTTTCAATTTACCCAATTTTCTTAGCTACATTTTGATTATTGAATGTTTATCAGCTCAATCCTCTGGATCTCCATTAGTTAATTACTTCTTGATTCATATCATATTGGGAGAGAGAGAGGTTTAAGACAAAACTTATTCAAGAGAAGTAAAACATCCAGTCAAAGAGAGCAAAGTCAACAATTCATCCATAATACAATAACTATTGCAAGAGATCAGCCACACAAAGCAAAATACTTGGAAATTGGGAATCCATAACCCAAAACAGAGGAAGATGAGAAAGAAACTGAGAACATACAAGACGGGTTTTGTAGGTGGGTTGCGCAGGAGTGATTCAAGGCGATCAAGCTTCACTCCAAGCTCCAAAAGCTTGGATAAACCAGCGTCTCTGAGTCTCCATTGTTCTGGGTTTTTGTTCTTGTATTTGTTTTCTAAATCTTCCACCAACTTAGAAGCCTCCTCTGCTTCTCTAATCCATGCATCCATTACCAGAGACTGCCAACCCATCTCTCTTCTTCTTCTTTTTTTTTTTTTTTTTTTTTTCCCCTCTCTCTCTCTCTCTCTCTCTCTCTCTCTCTCTCAACAAGATCAAAACAAGAACAATTCGAAAAACGAAAGAAAAAGAACAAAAGGATCAAAAGCACAAAGAAATTAAGAAACACGAACACTATACACACATCGATACCTTCTTCATTTTCTCTGTCTCTCTGTGTGTTATAGCAGCATTAATACAAGAAACAAACAACAGCCAGTTCCATGAGCACGTGGAGTTGAAGACTACCTTAGACAGTGTCGACAATTAGATAGTGGTAAGCTGACAAAGGTCTGTGTCCTTTCCCACATGAAACCATGCTTTGTTATTTGCTGACGTATATTAATTATCCAAACTCAATTATTCATATAATTGAATATTTTCGTGGTTCATATTCGTTGTATCTTGATCCGAACCATCAAATCTCTGCCTAAATCTTGGTCACGTCAGGTGTTAAATAATTTGAAGACCCTTTTCTTTTTGTCATTTCCAATTTTAATGGTTCGGGTTTTGGATTGATTGTTCATCATGTGCAATAAAAATGGGCTGCTAGACTTGGACTCTTGGAGTGGTTCGTATTGGAAAGCTAACTCAAACCCATCCAATATTGATAACCAACTAAGCCCAGTTTTTGCTTTTACTCCATCCATGGATTTATTTTTGTCCTTTTTTCTTCAATCAACATGTGTTGTAGTTCTGGTCAACTCTTTAAATTTGTTTATTCTTAAAAAAAATTTCATTAGATTCTTCCTTTATATACCATATATACACCAAAGGGCAAAGACCCAAATACACCTTGTTAAAAAAAAGAAATTAAAAAGGATGGAAAAAAAAAAAAACAAAAAAAGAAAAAAAAGTGAGCTTAATTTAGAAGCTATCTTATCATTCAAGATAATAAAAGAAAAACAAGATGGAATATAAGAATAGCCCAACAATCTTATTTTAGAATTTGAAACTTTTTTCACCTTTTTGACCTTCTCTACCCCATTTCTGTTTTCTACCTCTACTTGCTATATACACACTCATGAAAGTGTGCAAAACATACATGAAACATGATTGCATCTTCTGAAGGAAAATAGGTAGAAAAAGAACAAAGAAATGATAGTTACTCATAAAAGTTGCCAAACCAATTGGACCCCATGAAAACCCACTTACCTTCTTCACACACCTTTCCATTTTCAATCTCATGAAAATCTTTCACTATATTTGCTTTCATTACCCCCTCGATCCCTCTCACAAAATTCCTTTTGCTTTTTTTTTTTTTTTTTTTCTTTTGTATTTTACTTGGTTTTGTATGGGTGTGGAAAAAAAAAAAAAAAAAAAAAAAGAATATTGTTGGTGAACTAAAAACAACCTAATTGCCTGAGGGGTATAATAGCTATCACCATAGGTTCCGTATTAAAGGGATTAGATTCATATTAAGTAAAATGACAACTTTACCCCTTATGATTTCAACATCACCTAAATAATTGTGTTTAAAAATATCAATAATTACCCTACAGTATTTTTTTTTTAATTTGCTTCTAACTTCCGCAAAGACCATAAGGACAATATGGACCCCAAACATGGGCCAGCTAAACAAAATGCAATAAAATATGAAAAATAGATTAAATAAGTTACCAAAGATAGACTTCCACGTAACGTATTAGATGCACTTGTCAATTAAATAATATGCAAGAGTCCATTAAATTTTAAACCTAATTTATTTTCTTTTGCCTGTGATTGCGCTTATGCCGGTCCACTTATAGTCCCATGCCTGCTAAGTTTTTTTGTTTTTTCTCATTAAAAAAAAAAAAAGAAAAAAAAAAAGAGTTTCTATATGGTTTATTATTATTATCAGTGGTGGTGGTGGTGTAAAACATGATGGGCCTGTATTTGGGCCTTGTATAATTTTGAAGAGTATGTCCCTCTGCAACATTATGTTCTCTTTTTTCTTCGGGTCAAAAAGGAAAAGGAAAAAAGAAAAAGGAAAGCATGTTCAATTTTTGGATTTTTTGGTTGGCTTTTTATCTTAATCCTACATAATACAAAACTGTTAGTAATTAACTAATTTGGTTCATTGCATAATCCTATTACCTTTTTCTGGGCCACCCTTTTCCCTATTCCATAATTATTTCTTTACCACTTAACACCAAAAATCCAAACAATTATCTGCTCATCACCTAATTAATAATATTTTATATCTTTGTTTTTTCTCTTGAGCATTACTAAATTATCTTTTTCCCATCTCCTTAAAAAATTTGCCATATCTTTTTTTATTTTTATTTTTTAGTTTCTATCTATCATTATCGTCAAATTAATTCAATATTTGAATATAAAATAAAAAAAGTGCAAAAAAATGGATTTTTTTTTTGGGGGGGGGGGGGGGGAGACCCAATGAGGGCAAAAAGGGTAAAGCAAAAAAACAAAAAGATTTGGGCTGTAACGCATCCTAACCGTCCATGAACAAGTACACGTGAACACCACGTCTTATCTCTCATAAAGCAACAATTAAAATTGAACAAATCCCCATTCTCATAATTCCTTCGCTGTCCTTATATACGAGCTGTCCCAATCCCACACGTTATTTAAACGCGTGGATGGCACACCCCTGACGTTCCAGACTAAAAGTTCTCCCTTCCAAATCCAAAAACAAGCGAGTCGTCGTAGGAATCGCGAGCATTTTCACACCGAGGAGCACACTTTACAGCTGGCTTCTTATCCTTCTCGCGTGTAACACACGTGCAAAGATTTTTCTTTTCTTTTTTTTGCTTTTTTTTTTCCTTCCCCCTTAATAATTATTAGGATTTTCACATTGTCTATGGAATATAAAAGAAGTGAAAGCAAAATAAAAATAAAAGCTAAAAAACGATGTGTTTAGAAAAAAAACAAAAAAACATTTTTGGTGAGCCACTTACTTAAGCATCAAATCCCATCTTCCACAGTAATAATAACAACCCATTCAGATTCCAAAGAGAAGAAGACCCCCTAGATTTTTAGGAGAAGAAGAATTTTGATGGGTTGGCAATGAGAAAGACATGGGTGATTCTTAAAATGGTCAAAGGGTATTCTGGGTCTCTCTGATCACACTCTCAGAAACTGTTATGTTATTCAGAGAAAACATGTTTAAAAAAAAAAAAAAAATACAGAATACAGAATTTGCTAAAACTATGTTTCTTCTTTTATTTTATTTTATTGTTTTATGTGTGCTTTTTTTTTTTTTTTAAAGAGCCAATTAATTTTTATTTTTATTTTGTTAAAAGACTCATCGTGCTTGCTTGCACTCCATGGATGGGCTGGTGGGGCCCCACATCTCAAAAACTGTTCCCTGGTTCACTTTCATGGTCTTCATCTCTGTATTTCGGTATTTCCTTATAAAATAAAAATACATGCAGAAAAAAAAGAAATATATATATATATATATATAATTATAGTTACGTTAACAAGAACAAAAACAAATAACAGTTATTTTTTAACGAGAAGAATAAATTGTCTTTTTCCGTTCATTTATAGACGTTTTTATTTTTTTTTGTGGAAGTGGGAGTTTTTTCAATTCAAGTTGTTGTACAGGGCTCATCTTGTTTATATTGTGTGAAGAATTGAACTCTTGTGATTTTGAGTTTTTATTTATTTATTTAATTTGTTCTGGGTTTTTCTCTTTCTCTCCTCATGTGGGTATGTCAGCTAAAGGAAAGTCCACAGTGACAGAGAGAGAATATAGGAGAGGGAATGCTTTTTTCCTTTCTCAGTGTAGAGTAATCTTTCAAATACCAGCCTTTCCAGCAATACCCAGTTGCTATATAGCCCTCTTTCTGCTTCACCTCCTCCATTACAAGACATATCTGTCACTATCTTGAGTTTTTTATTTTTATTTTTATTTTTATTTTTTTTTAACTTTTTTATCTCTTTCTCTTCTTAATATATTTTCCTTTTTATCTTTTCCTTTTTGGAATTAAATTTCAATTTTTAATTCTGGGTTTTTTTTTTTTTTCCTCCCCCTTTTTAATTTGTTGGGAATAGTTTTGACGGAGGTATTTTCGTTGATAGTGAAACCAGTCTACTTTTTGTCTGCTTCTCGTGTGTGATTTATTTTACGACCCACATTCCTCAAATTTGTCTTTTAATTTTGATGTGCCCTTTCCTTGGTGCTCTCTCTTCAGCTTGGATTAGTGGGTTTGTGTGTGTGCAGGAAATGCATCAAGAAACTTGCATGCCCAGATTATTAAAGCGTTTGAGAATAAGATTTTTGTAGCATTTTTGAGATGGGTTTCTGGTTTTCTTTCTGATCAATTGAGGTAAGACCTTTTTGTAGCATTTTGCTTGCTTTCGTTCATGTCTTTGCCGTTTCTTAGTGGTTTTTTTATGTTGTGTTTTCCTTTGGTTGCAAAAGGTAGGACGCTAACTGTTCGTTAGAAAACCGAGAAGAAAGTTTGAAAAAGTAGATTGAAGGCCTTTTGGTGTGAAAATGAGAGATTTTCCATCTTGTTTTGGTGAAAATGGGGTTCAAGTTGCTGATTCTTCCTCGTCAAACACCAGTAAGACTGCTCAGAATTTGGTTACTTGTGTCTATCAATGCCGGCTAAGAGGAAGATCTTGCTTAATTACTGTCACATGGAGTAAGAATTTGATGGGTCAAGGCCTTAGTGTTGGGATCGACGATTCGTCGAATCAGTGTCTCTGTAAGGTTGATATTAAACCATGGTTGTTCTCCAAGAGAAGAGGGTCTAAGAGCTTAGAAGCATATTCTAGTAAAATTGACATATATTGGGACCTTTCTTCAGCGAAATTCGGATCCGGGCCTGAACCTTTGGAAGGATATTACGTGGGAGTTGTGGTGGATCGTCAAATGGTTCTCCTTCTCGGGGATTTGAGAAAAGAAGCTTTCAAAAAGACTGGTGCCACCCCTGTGCCTTCTAATTCTGTTTTCATTGCCAAGAGAGAGCATATCTTTGGCAAGAAGGTGTTCAGCACAAAGGCCCAGTTTTGCAACAATGGTCAAAGTCACGATCTAGTGATTGAATGTGACACTATTGGCGTCAGTGATCCATGCCTCATCATCCGTGTAGATGGTAAGCCTCTGATGCAGGTGAAGAGGCTCCGGTGGAAGTTTAGGGGAAACCATACCATCTTGGTTGATGGTCTTGCGGTAGAAGTTTTCTGGGATGTCCACAATTGGCTTTTCGGTACTTCACTTGGAAATGCAGTTTTTATGTTCAAGACATGCCTCTCAGCTGAGAAATTGTGGTCATCTAGCCAACCGCTATCTGATCCAAATGCATTGTCATGGTCTTTTTCACAGAGATTTTCGGATAATAAAGCGCTAGGTCTTGGTTTCTCGCTGATATTGTATGCTTGGAAGAACGAATAGAGTTGGAAGTTCTTCGTCGAGTGCTAACAGGAAACTCCTAGTGAGTGGTGATTCTTATCAACCAAGCAGTTGGATTACATTGAATTTTATTAAATA
Organism: Ziziphus jujuba; assembly: GCF_031755915.1. Lineage (NCBI taxonomy): Eukaryota > Viridiplantae > Streptophyta > Magnoliopsida > Rosales > Rhamnaceae > Ziziphus > Ziziphus jujuba. The sequence goes on from NC_083388.1 coordinate 23,416,125, forward strand.
TGGATCCATTTGTTTTCTCTTATCTCTTTTTCTTCTTTGAGTAACTTGAGCAATTTGAATAGATCACAGACAGTTTTGTTTTTTGCTGGCTGTATATCCTTCACAAAGTGTTAATTTCATTCTCAATTTTTTTTCTAGTGAGAATTCTATGACAAAATCATGCTGTGCAATGTTCCATTTGATTCATTAAATTTCATATTTCCTGCTTTTGGGAACATGGTTTGCTTTGTTGTGCAAGTTCGTCATATGAACAGCATTTCCAAAGTGAGAATCAAGGCTTAAAAAGTAGACCAAGAAACATCAGCCTTTATTGTCAAGTAGCCATTGGCATCCTTGGTTTCTATTTCTACTTGAAAGCTCACATTGGACTAGAAGAATTTCGGATCAGTGTGTTTGCGTGCAGTGAGAGCTGATTCTTGTAAATACTAAGATTCCTCTTACTTATCTGCAGGTTTTGTTGCATAATTACCTCTGATGATGGAATATTATAATTTTACTAAGTTATGGCTCATCCATGTTATATTACACTACTGTATATCATAAGTTAAAGGCTTAGAATTTGCTCTGAACTTTTTGGTGTTTTACAGAATAAAATCAGTCATATACTTCATATTTATTAGATTATCTAAGAACAGTATCTTGCATCAGAACCTTTATGAGATATGACGCCTAACTATAAGTTCTCTCTCTTTATATAATATATTATACACGTTGAGACATAATACAGCAAGGAATTTGTGTATAATTTCAAAGTGATTTGTATGCCTATTTAGCACTTTATTTTATACAATTCAGATATTACTAAAAGTCTATCTTTCCTTCTGTAGTTTTTTTATGAATTATCTGCTTCATAAGATAGAAGCATCTTTCTGAAACTTAATTGCACTGTTCCCCTGCTTGCATTTATATGCTTAATATATTGAAAACATTTACAGCAGTCTCTAAGTTGTAAACAGCGGAAGATAGGCAGACCTTGTTTTTATCTTAATAGAGCTTGTTGTGTGAACATTTTGTGATTTGGAATGTGCTCAGTGCTTAGATCTGAGATTGACTATAGATACATGGATTGTAAGAATATTTTTGTTGTTCTGTGAAAAGGGAGCTTAATTGCTTTTCAAAGGATAAATTGAAGTTTGTGGAAGGGACAGTAGATGCATGGTTGAGGGCATATTAGTTTTTTTATTTTAACTCATATGCTATGTGGTAAAACTTTTATAAATTATTATCCGGTGGGAAAAGAGAGGGGAAGTAAAGCACATGGATTCTGAGATCTTTTTGTGAATCCATAAACTTAAAAGAGAATCACAATAGAAGCATCATCTGGATATCCTCACTGTCTTTTAGGGTGACAATATTGAAGAAAAATCTGTTGTTATGACAATGTTGGGAACCTTGTTTACAAGGTGAGACCAATATATATTTTGAATTTGATATTGTTGTAAATGCACTGGTGCATGGCAGCTGAGCCAGATTATCCTGGAGAACATGGTAAATGTGCATATCACATGGCAAGATATTCGAAGTTGCATTCGAAGTTGCATTTTATCCGCTTGATGTCTGTTGGATTAAATTTATTTATTTTTATTTTTATTTTTTCCGTTTTAGGGTGTGCTTTTACTTGTTTCCCCTATAAATCTCTCTTCAAAGTCAGTACACAGGAGAGATGTCATGTCCCAATAAAAAATTGTGTAAATGGTGAAATATTTGGGAACTTTAGCCATGAATATTCTACCATTGTTGAAGCAGGCATGACCATGGTAAGAAAATCCTATTTAAGAGTTTATATTGTTCATTCATGTGTTTGAAGTTTTATAAAACTCAAAAGTTGAGTATTCCGTTGGCAAAGTATTCACAATAGAGCAATTACAAATTCAATTTTAATATATGGATGCTGGTTTTCAATGGTTCAACAAGTTTCAAGTTGTTTTCACCATTGGCTGTCTGTTTTGTCTTTGATTCTGAATTATTTGATTACAGATTAGACAAAAAGAATTATGTTATTCTGATCATATATACCTCTTTTCTATAGAAATGGACTTTTGAATACTGAGAAAGGAGCTAATTGAGCTAATTTGCTTACGTTGAAGACTACAATATCATATTCTTTAAATCAATTGGAATGATTGTTGATTCTTGGTGTTACTTATGTGTTATTCAGCAGGTGACAGACTTAGTTTTGTAAGAAAAAACAATGTTGAGACATGGACAACTATGTCATGCATTGATTCAAAATCAGGTGGTGTTTTTGTTTTGAACTTCTAATCTCAATTGCTTTGATTGACTTTCTAGTTTGTAGCCAACAATTTAATGATATGTGATAAGACCATTTGCTGAATTCGGAATAATAATGATGTCTGTGCTGAGATTGTATTGTCACATTCCTTTATTTATTGGGTGGCTGGCTCATATTAATCCATTTGTGTTTATTAGGATATGATAAGGCTATCTAAAGACAAAACTATCTCTCGCTATTGAATATAATTAGGATCATTAAATGGGTTTTATATCGAACCCAAAGGCATTTTGTTCTCTGCCCTAAATATTTTGAGGCATTTATTTAATAGCCGGCTAGTTGGGTTATCAATTTTGCAAATGGGGTCTATGTATCATGCATTTAATATGATGTCTTTGGTTTAGGTCACCACACCTACAATGTGGACTGCAACTGTTGAATATTGTTGAACATTTAGCCACACGATTGTGACATTTTTTTATTCTTCATCCCTCTTGGGCTTTTTCCTTAAGGGTCCTACATAATTGAACAAAATCATCAGCATTGCTCTGATCTTTGTTGGGTTTTGAGCTGGCATTGATATGGATTGGTTTATTTTAACATCTGAACTTAGGCATTAGTCATTTCTCATTCTACGTAAGAAAATTGTTTTATAGATTGTCGAGTAATGTTTCTGAATTTTGGTGTCGAAAAATTGTCCACCTCATGGGTCAGCCTAAATCATGGACTCTCATATGATCATGAAGTCATCCTATCCAAAGTAAAAATAATAAATAATAAATAATTAGCTTGTATTTAGATTGATCGATTGAAGGTCAATGAACTTAACTGCTAAATTCACATTTCTCAATTGATTGCGTTAGTGCTTCCTAACAATTTTAGAATAAATTAGTCCTATATTTGATATGTTTCTTCAAAATCAATCTTTTGATTTTCAATTTAATATTTAGCATAACCTCTAACTAGGAATTATAATTCAAATAAGACACGGATAAATATTTGAAGTGTTGACTTTGAAATGGGTGATCATTGGCCGTGATTAACGTTTCAAAACGCGTTTTCATTATGAATGACAGACCAATCATGTTCTACTCTTACTTTAACTTCCGAAGTCCTTACCACACACAAAAGAGAAAAATTAAAAAATTAAAAAATTAAAATGAAAAAAGCCCTAACTACCTCTGACTTTATTTATTTATTATATAAAAACTATGGCAGTTTGTGTTCACTACCCGCCATTTTCAAGATGTCCATCCCTATAGTTTAACAAGCAAAATCAAATAAAATATACATAAACAAAACAATTTCCTTTTTTCTTTTTTTAAGAAAAAATGTCAAGGGCTACACATTAAATCAATGAATTTATATTAAAAAACGAAATTTCATGAAAGTTTAATGGAACATTCTATTGTCACGCATTTAATATAGCATGTGGTATTATTTCTTGATAACTCTCGTGAAAATTTATTGCCATGCATAAATATAAAATATCTATTTTTCTCAATTGCATTTTGTTCTTTGCAACAAATTTAACAATTTTATTAATTTTTATTTTAAAATATTGAATATGTGAAAATTCAAAATCAGAATCGTTATCTAAAAAACATTATAGCTTTGTCATTGGACTTCCTATTTATTCAATGAAAACTTATACCTTATATATTTTTAACAGTGATGAGGAATTTAAACAAAAATAAATAAATAAATAAAATATTTAGTTACTTTTTTTTATTGGTAACAATATTTACTAACCTGTGAGAAAAAATAATGAATATTTTTTATATTGGGTTTATTATTCTAAAAAGAAAAAAAAAATCAACAAGAAATAAAAAAAGGGCAAGAAAGGCCAGCAAGCATAGACAGTGATGAGCTGGCGGGCCATGATAGATTAACTTTGGAGTACTCCCTTTTTGCGGCTTCCAGGTGTCATACAGCTGTATTATGCTCCCATGTTAGAATTACCTAATGGTATATGTCATACCATTTAATTACCTCCATGTCTGTGTCCTTTTATTTCAATTATTGATTGAATACGACGTCGTATCTTATCTGTTTGGTTCGTTTCTCGAAATTGCCCTTTTGTCAATGGTACTCTGAAACTCTGAGTCATACGTACGGATATACCCAGTCCAACGGTCACTTGGGAGACCCCAAAAACCAGCAAAAAGGCAAGTGGTACTCTGGGACAAAATCGTCAACTTGAGAAAGAAAGCAAGGGTCGGAATTGCAATTTCGTCTGTGATCCGAGGGTGTTTTCGTAATCCTGAGAATGAAATAGAAAACAAAGAGAAGAGAGAGACTAAAACCAGAGGAATAAGGAATTGGTGAAAGAAGAAAAAGAAAAGCATTGAGAAAGTTTCTGAATATAGAAGTTGAAAAATCTCTGACTCACTCTCAGTCTGTAATTTGTGTATGCTAGAAAGAGAGTCATGGGCGAGTCAAGCGACTCAGTTTCCATTGACATTGATATGATACCTTTAGGAGGGAAGGTAAAGCAACAATACACCCGCCAAGAATTAACATTTTAATCTTTTCTTTTCTTTTTTTCAATGCAATGCACAAGCTCTTCTACTATTTTGTTTCTTTTATCGGTTTGTGTTTTTTTTTTCTTTAATGGGTTTTTATTTATTTATGTTTTTCCTTTTGTTGCTCAATCTGATTCTTGGCAGGAGCACGTGGTGAAAACGAGTAAAGGTTCAATCTCGGTTTTTGTTTGTGGGGATCATGAAAAGCCTGCATTGATTACATACCCGGATGTTGCTCTCAATTGTATGCTTCGTTTTTTTTATTTTTATTTTTATTTTGATTGTTAATGCTATTTGTGTATTTTCTCAAAGATAGCTTCAGAATACCGTTGCAATTTCAATCCAAATATGATGAGATTAATTGGGTTTTGTTTATTTATCCATGATTGATGCTTAATTTTTCAAGTCATTTTCTAGTCGTTCTTTATTTTTTAATCGATATAGTGTGGAAAAGATATTGGTTCGTTTAATGGGTTCTTGTTGTTTAAGTTAACTTGATTCTAAATGAATGTGTGTTTTCTACTTCACAATATCTCTCTGCAAGTGTTTTTTAAGAGTATAACTCAAAAGAAAAGGGAGAAAAAAAAAAATTATAATCTGAGTGTTTCTCTGACTCTTTTTTCTTTTTTTGGGTTGGGGTGATTGCATCTACAGACATGTCTTGTTTCCAAGGCCTCTTCTTTTGTCCGGATGCAGCATCTTTGCTGCTTCATAACTTTTGCATTTACCACATTGATGCCCCTGGTCATGAGGTCAGTGTCAGAATCTTATTTCTGTTTCCCTAAATATTGTTTGTATCTTCAACTAGTACTGTTTTGTTCTTTAGTGATATTAATTGTTTTCATTTCCCATTTGTTTAAGAGTCGTTGCAGTTGGGAGCTGAAGTGATTTCTTCAGATGTTCCATTGCTTAGCGTGGATGACCTTGCAGACCAGGTTGTTGAAGTGCTTGATTACTTTGGGTAAGTAGTAGTCAATAATTTACTTGTCTAATGCTTGACTGGTTGTTAGAACTTAGAACTGGGATAGAAAGGAAATGGTGGGGGTGATTTCTTTCTTTTGTTGCATCTGTTAACAAATTTTATGAAAATGGTAACTTTTGTCCCTAGCTTATTTTGTTTGCCTTAAAACCTTGTTGTTTTAACTGTTTGGATGCTTTGTTGTTTCTATAGCAGCTGTGCTTCAGCTTTTTAGTTTTTGGGTAAAGCCATATTTGATTTATTATTAGGTTTCTTGTTTGCTCTCGTTTGACTCCTCACTAGCATTGCCTAGACTACATGTAGATTGTGATTGCTCAAGGTGTTATAGTGGTGAATTTCTTTAACCCATACTTGGAAAAAGATCATACCTTGTATGAATGATTCTCATGTCTGGTTGTTCTTAGCTCTACATCTTTTTGTAACTAAAATCAGGTTGAAGGAGGTTATGTGCGTAGGTGTTACAGCTGGTGCCTACATTCTCACACTCTTTGCGGTAAGTTGTCAATATTCAGCCACCCTTTGTGTTTTGTGCTTTCTAATTGATAATGGAATTATCTAATTTCCATTTGGCAGATGAAGTACAAAGAACGGGTGCTTGGGTTAATTCTTGTGTCTCCCATTTGCAAAGCTCCTTCATGGGCTGAATGGCTTTATAACAAGGTTAAATAATTTCCGGTCTCTATTACCACGTTGATAGTGAATGTTAAAAACTATATGAGATGTCACTTTATCTTTTCTTTTAGTTGAATGGCAAAATCAAGCAGGATGACATGCATAAGTTATTGCGATACACGCACCCTATGTAATGAAGACTTGAAATATAACAAACATGAATTCTGACATGGAGCAGTGAATAGAAGTTAATTGTGGTACGACATGAATGTATATCTGTATAGAAAAATGTGCTAAATGAGAGTGACCTTGTCATATATCGCGCTCCAATCAATATTATTAAGAGAACAATGAGCTTTCTGCATCATTTTACCCCTCTTGGTAGGTTTACCTTTGAGGGTAATTATTGTTAAGATACTATTTTCCCTGATTTATATTTTCTCAAAGTAAAAATGATTCTTAAAAAGTTGCATTGAAAATTGCATTCCCATTTGCTAGTTGAGCTCATGCTAGAATGTTATTTTTTACCCCTGTTGAAAAATTTGCTTAGGATTTTCTTAATGTTTACAGGTATTGTTGAACTTGTTATACTTTTATGGTATGTGTGGCGTGTTGAAGGAATGCCTCCTCCAGCGTTACTTCAGTAAGGTAGTCCAACTTACCTTTTTTATATTTATGTTATTTTCTGATCTTGATGCATGCCATAATATTTGTATTCTGTTATTGTAGGAGCTTAGGAATGGCATGCATGGTTCAGAATCAGGCATAGTACAAGCTTGCCGAAAGGTAAGAGAATCTCAGTTTCAATATCATGCATGTCACCTTTTCTCAGATGGTAAATAGTACAACTGAACTATGTAAATGATGTGTTTGATTCTCTTTCATGACATGTGATTACAGTTACTGGACGAAAGGCAGAGTCTGAATGTCATGCGTTTTCTTCAAGCGATTAACGAGTAATTATCTTTTGACTTGTGTTAAAGACATGGTTATATCATTCTTATGGTTTTCTCTGCTCACTGTTGAGTGTTATGTCTCAACTGATTTAAAGTTGAATTAACAGCTGTTGACAATCATGTGTATCCCTGTGAGTGTCAATTGACCTAGTATTTTATGTTTGTGCACAAGATGCCATCTAAGTTATAGAGTAATTCATATTTAAAAGCTAATATTGAATTACTTGAGTAATAAAATGTGCACTTATTCTACATGACAGAGTAGATAATGTCTGCAATATGTCAGTGTGTAAGATATATAAGGTGTGCTTGCTTATGTTCAACAAATATTCCATAACTTGTAATAATCTGTCCGCTTAAGAGTAACAAAAGACTTTATTTGCAGGAGGCATGACCTTACAAAAAGCTTCAAGAACTTGCAGTGTAAGACACTGATTTTTGTGGGTGAAAGTAGTCCATTCCATGCAGAATCAGTCTATATGAGTGCCAAATTGGATAGAAAAAGCTGTGGTCTTGTTGAGGTAGGATGTTCTTCAACTTATGCTACTTTTCTTGTTGTATTTTAATATGGAAAGTACATGTTTCCTCGTAATATTGACCTAGGTTTATAACCATGGTGATTGAGTTGTAGCTTGTATATAAAGACATCATGCATGTTATATTGCATGAAAATTGTTTCCTCATATGGTTAACATCAAATCATCATTTCAGATCCACGATGGTTTCCTTCTGTCTTTCAAACAGAAACTTGGTTTGTTCAGTTTCGTTATTTCTTCTGTATTGCTGTTTTTAGTACTAGGATCATCAAAAATGCAATAACAAAAAAGCAGCAAGAGGAGAATGGCATCTCATATATTTGGCTTTTCTTATAGAGGATGTTCTAAGGGAACACGGGTGATGTTTTCATTATAACCCTGTGTGTACCTTGTTTTAGCATATTGGTCTGGTGAATCTGTGATACTACAGTGTCTGTAAAGAGTTCAACTAATATCCCACAAATTCTGGCCAGTTTTGGGAAGAAAAAATGCACCCATTTGGAAATTCTCCCCACATGAAATATGTTCAAATCTCAGCAATTGCACTTCATGTTGCATGTTTAGTATCTAAACTTGGAAGTATTCAATTAAATATATTTCTCATCACTTTTGTCCATTTCCCATCACCTCCTAGATGAAAACAAGCTGTGGAGTTAGCTGATTCAGTAGTGGACTTCATATGTATGGATATTAAATGCATGGAGTAAAATATGAGAGGAAATATGCTTATTTAACTGGCTTGTTTTCATCCGTTGACAGGTTCATGCTTGTGGCTCACTGGTCACAGAAGAGCACCCATATGCCATGATAGTTCCAATTGAGTTCTTTCTGATGAGGTTTGGCTACCATCGGCAACCACAAGTAGCTTCCTCATCAAGTAATGGCTCGAATCCCACCAGCCCCTCAAGCCATTCATGCATAGCACCCGAACTTCTCTCTCCTGAAAGTCTGGGAATCAAGCTCAAACCCATTAAAACCCGAGCAGATATTGATATATGACAAACAGAAAGATGCTTATTTGAGCTACAAGTTGCCATGGACACAACACAAAAGGAGAGTGGAATCTCAGCATTGCACATATATATAATATAAGATCAGGATAGTTGTATAATTTCTTCAGGGGGTAGAAGGATAGAAGCAAAAATTCTTTCATTGTATTGGTTGGATAGGTTCTTGCGGTTAAGATTTTGACTGGATTTGGAATTTTTATGTTATTTTATTTTTTTATTTAAAAAAAAAATAAAAAAAAAAAAGAAAAAGTTAGTGTAGGATAGGTTGATGAGAATATGTTATAATTGGAAATTAGGAAATTCTTTGAGGGAAGAGGAGGGGTTTCATTATGTACTTATTATTCATTTGTACACATTTCTCTTTACGCTGCATGCGTTCTGCAGTAAAATGTACATGCGGATTCCAAATGAAAAAGACCTTCAACCGAAAACGCAGCAATGATTTCAATTTGTCTCATATCAAGTATGTAATATTATATTATTATTATTATTGGACTCAAAAACAGATTGGAAATGGCATTTAATGTAACATTATATTATTATTATTTATTATTTTATAGTTTTTTAATAAGATCATTCGTTTTCTAATACAATTTGTTTTTTTTTATAAGACCGGTCATCAAATTATTGCATGCCAACGTTGTACCAGAACATTAGCATTATTGATTTTTGTGTAACAAAAAGTTTGTAAATTTGTTAATATGTCAAATTGGCTTGTAAAAGAAAATTTAAAAACAAAACAGAGGTAATAATTATTATTATTATTATTTTTTTTTTGCGAACAATGAGTTAACATTATTTTATAAAATGTAATTCTTAAAAGGATAAGAGTAATATTTATAAATAAAAGAGAAAACAAAAAAAAAAAAAAGGAAAAAAAATAATGGTGGTGGTGGGGAAAAAGAAATGGTCCCCCAGAGAGAGAGAGAGAGTAGAGAGGAGCAAGGCGTGAGAGAGTGGTGGGTGAGGAGTTTGGTCGGCGGAGTTTAATTTAAAACAAGAAAAACTTTCCCGCCTTCCCGCCCACTCCATTCATTTGACTTTGTCTTTGTGTTTCTACTTTGAATTGGAAACCACACCAAAACAAAAATAAAAATACAGTGAGAAAAGTGAAGAGTGTGAGAGAGAGAGAGAGAGAGAGACACACACACACACACACACACACACACACACAGAGCTTCAGAGTTACAGAGACGCCGACGGAGAATGTGGAAGAGGTGGTGGTGGTATAGCCCATTGTCACTGGAGCTTTCTCTTTGGGCATGGACACTCCAGTGAAAAACCAGCTCTCTCCTGCCACCCCTTTTTCTTCTAAATTCGAGGTCTCATTCACTCTGACCCTTTGTGTCCCTTTTGATTGTTTGTTTGTGGTTTTTTATTTATTTATTTTTACATGGGTTTTCATGGTTTTTGTTTTTAAAGTTGATTTGCTAAGTAGGGATTATTAATCCCTTTTGGGTTTCATTGGCCTCTCACTGTATACTCTGTTCTTATTACTGTCTCTTAGGCATGTATTATTAATCAGGGTTCTGCTGTAGTCTAATTAATTTAGAGGATATGAGTGATGTATGTGTTGATTTTTAAATTGAAAATGGACTTTTCAAGAATGTGTTCTAAGTTCTACCCATGCTTAAGCCATTTCAAGATGGCATCCACTTCATTATCTTATGCAGTTGATGAGTGTGGGTTTTCTTTATGTTGTGTGATTCAGAATCATTGCCTATTTACTTGCTTGCATTTTGGATCCCTTCATTGTAATGCTTTTCAATTAGTCGTGGTTTATTATGTTTTTTAAAGCCATCCTCTGAGATATTATCCTTGGCCATTGTAGGATTCTCCTGTTTTCAATTTCATTAGCAATCTTTCTCCAATTGAGCCAGTCAAGACCAGACTTAACGATCATACATTCAACTCAGTAAATTTTTCATCTCCACCTTCTCTTTTTGCTTCACCACAGATTAGTTCCTTCAGCGAAACTAGATTTGCTATTAGAAGGTAAACTTGGTTATCTCTTTCTTCCTTTGAATAATAATAAAAGGTGGAAATCAGAGAGAAAATACTGTTACTAGTAAGAGTGTTTCATGTTATGTTCTTGTTGCCAGGCATCACTTTTCTGACCCAACAAAACCTGATTCCTCAAGGAGTGAAAATGAAAATAATACTAGTGAAGGAGTTTCAGTTGCTGTTCAACCGTCCAATCTACGTACAGAGCAACTGGGATATATAAGTCCTGGCAGTTCAGCTAGAGAGGTTATTGATGAGCCACTAACCGACAACTTAGAATTAGCAATTGAATTGCCAAGTTCCTTCAAATATGATAGTGGTAGCCCAAGTAGCAGTGTCCTTCCTTGTGATGCTATTAACACAGACTCTGTGTCGGATACAACAAACACACAGGCACAACTTGTGCAGTCTGTTACAGTTAACTCAAAAGAGCGGCACATTTTATTTGAACGTGAGAAATATTTGCGGAGAATCAATCGGGTGGAGCAAAATAATGAAGCAGCACGACACGATTGGGAGAAGAAGATATCTGATACTGATAATCTGTTTAATTTTGATTCACCTGTCACTGGAGAGCAACCAGAGGGGCCGGATCCTAGAACGGTGGATACTGGGTCAATGTCTTTTATCTCTGATGTCCTGGAAGATGATCTCAATAAGTTTGAAAGGCCAGAATCTACTGATCCTGTTGGTTCTTGTGAACATTATGTAATGGGAGAACCATGTAAAGAATCTAAAGGAACTGGAGACATGAAGGAAACAGATCAAACACCAGCAGTGCTTTCTAGCACTCTAATGGATAAGTTGGTTGTTAATGATTCAAATGATATGGTGGATGACAAGAGGCGAAAGGGCATACAATCCAGCTGCAAGGTAATACATTTAACCGATAAGTTAAACAAGGTATATCATGCATATAAATAGGTAGCTTATTGCCAGTTTGTGGACTGCTTTAAGCAAGAACTAATTTCGTAAACTGCCGCAGCTGAATTTGGACATTCCGAAAATTGATCATATGCATGCATTAATTGATGCTAAGAATCTTCCATTACCTTTAACTTCTCATTTTTAATTATACAATTTTGGAAAAATATAATATGAATCCTGGTTTTTCAAATTTGGAGGTTATGAAGATAAATCTTTTTACTACTCTAGTCCCCCTTAATGTCATCGCCCTGTGCTACATCATGTGATGACATCATTACCATACTCTTCTTTTACAGCTTTAAGGTAACATTATATTACTGCAATAACTTATTTTGTTTTACCATTTCAGCCTAGGCCTCAGTTGCATCGGACAATACGGAGACGTTGTCTTGATTTTGAAAGGGCTGGAAGTCACGAAAAGAAATCATCTTGTGAATGTAGTGGTAGTTCTGCAGTTGCAATACAGTCCAATAGTAAAGTTGCCTCTGTGCAAAATAAATTTGTACACAGTATGGGTGGAAGTTTTCGTTCATCATCCAAGTTACCAGGTGTCGGTTTGCACTTGAATTCTCTTGCAACTCCAACTGAGGGGAAAGTTGTTGACAATGAAAGTTGGGCTTCAGAAAGCCAAAGAATAAGCAAACGAGTGTCCATAAGATCTTGTGATTCTCTGATACCTCGTGAGACTTCCCACGATAAATTCTCTCCCAAAAGATCTTTGGAGAGAGATTTAGTTCCTTATGACAATGAAGGTCAAGCTATAGAAGAAGCCCATCAAACTTCTACATATGTTGATGAAGAGTTTGACTCTAGTAGTCCACAAAACAAGAGGCATGTGCATGAATTACAGTTTCTTGGCCATCTAATACAAGTTCTTTTGACCTTCACATTTGAATTTAATGTTTAAGATAGTTTTCCATTACAGCATTTGCTGTTTTGCAGGCGAAAGTCAGAACATGTTGTAGAAAACTTGGCCTGCAAGCGCTGTAACTGTAAAAGATCAAAGTGCTTGAAACTGTAAGTTTATTGGATTGGCCAAAATTAATATCCATGAACAACATGCATAGTATAATGTAAGAATTTTAGTTGTCTATTAAACATAATTATGTTTGTTATAGAATTTAGACTCCTAAGCTGGAAGCCTGTTACTACAAGAAGCAAACAGAAAAATCCTGAGGGGCTGGAAATTACCAATAGCTTCATTTTAAAATTTGTAGAATTGAAATTCTTAGAATAATATGTTAGAAATGTTCATTTTTCTCATAGTTTACCTTTCATGATTGTGAATACAGTTACTGTGAATGCTTTGCTGCTGGTCTCTACTGTGTGGGGTCTTGTTCATGTATAGATTGCTTAAACAACCCTATTCATGAAAACACTGTCTTAGAGACTCGTAGACAGATTGAATCTCGCAACCCACTTGCATTTGCTCCGAAAGTAATCAAAAGTACTGATGCTGTTGCAGAATTTGGGGTTAGAATTAATCTTAGATTAAATTGTACATATTTAGTCATCTCAGCCACGGACTCAGGAGCCATCATCCTAAGGCATTGCAAACCCATCTCCCTTATTTGTTTTAGGTCTCCTGAATCGGGGCCTACAGAGGCTTCCCAGAAGAATGTATGGTGAGCAAGAGATGGGTTTGATGGTGCCTGATGCCAACAGATTCCTGATACCAAGGCCGTTGGCTATTTCCAATTTCTTGTGTCATATGCAGTTCAATTTTTTATACATGCAGGATGAGACAAACAAAACTCCAGCTTCAGCGAGGCACAAAAGGGGATGCAACTGTAGAAAATCAAGTTGCTTAAAGAAATACTGTGAATGCTTTCAGGTGCTCTCTGTTTTGTGCATGCATTTTATGGCTATTTACAATTATCTTCATGTTTTCTGCCAGATATTTACTATATAATTATGGAGTCTTTGGTTTATGAAGGGTGGTGTTGGATGCTCTGTGAGCTGCAGATGTATAGGATGTAAAAACACTTTTGGCCGGAAGGACGGTGAGTGTTTATCTGGTGCCTTTTACATTTCATCTGAATTTATTTTATCCAGTCGTAAAGATGGGGTCTCGTTTCCTGCTAAACTTGATCTTTACATTGTCATTTAGCACTAGAAATGTTCTATTTGTCCTCTTCATTACTTCTAAGCAAAGCCACAACTAGGAATTTACGCTTTTTTTGGATAATGATACAACATCTTTGTGGTTTTTTCATGATGTAGTAGGAGCCGAAGAAACTGAATTCAAAGAATCAAAAGTGGAAACTTTAGGGGAAAAGAATGCAACGGATGTGGAGACCGTTGGAGAACCAGATCTTCTAAAAACACCGTCCGAGATTGGCAGGTAGTCAAATTCCACTAGTATATTAGATAAAATATCTGCATTTTGTAGGAGACATGCTGATAAGATCTGGAAGATTTTCCCTTTTTTAAATTTTTTCAGACCTCCGTATCAACAGCCAGTCACCTTAAGGGGGAAACCATCTCCATCTCCTCAGTTGTTCAATAGACAGAATCCTGAGAAATCAAAAGTTTTATGTGGACAGCTCAAGTTTGAAACTCGTTTCGAGGTAATTCCTGAGGATGAAGCTCTTGAGAAAATGGAAAGCATTTCCCAAGAAACCAGCGGTCTTAAGTCAGGATCGCCAGATTCTAAGTGGGTTTCGCCTCCTCATGGCCATGGCGAGTCTGGGTCATCATTAAATTGTTGGAGGGGTGGTAGGAAGTTGATTCTGAGGTCTATCCCACCTTTCCCAAATTTTAACCCACCAAGCCACCATTGATTTTGTGCACAAGTTGCAATGTTTTTCATAATACAATTTCAAATATGACCATAATATTCTTAAATCCCATCAATCCTATAAAACCTTCTGCAATCTGGAGCTTTAGGTGTGTTTAATGTTTGTTTGTTGTAATAGATTAAGTTGAGAGAAAATTTGTGAAGCACCAACTACTACAATTTTCCAATGGCTTACAAGTTCATAAAATATTTTGTTGTTCTCTATTGCCGATACCTGTCTTTTTGCCTCTTTCCAAAGATATGATATTGTCTGCGGCTATGCGAAAATGCGAATGAGTAGAACATTACTAGACTAAATCTACGTCGAGACCGCAACTCGGAATTATGTTAGAGACAAATGAAGCAAATAAATAATTACTTAGCAAATTCACCCCAAAAGAAGAAAAAAAAAAAAAACACAGCGAAAATAATACCAAACAAATAAATAACTACCCAAGCTTCAACTATCCAATCATCATAACCCCAAACCGTATGAACGAATAGGAAAACAAGCCTATTAGTCTCTGCAATTCAGTGTATAAGATCTTTTCTAAGTTTATGCAGAAAGAATCAAACCTTTTTTGAATAAGATTATATTCCCTTGTCAATCTGCTTTTATTCCGAACTGTTGGATTGGTGAAAACTCAATTCTAATAAATGAAATTATTTACACGATGAAGAGGACAAAGAGCGGCAATGGTCTAGTAGGTTTCAAAATTGACATGTCCAAAGCCTACGACCGAGTTGATTGGGGCTTCCTGACCAGAATCCTCGTGAAACTTGGCTTTTCTCGCAAGATTAATGATCTGATTCTAGGATGCATTTCTATCGATTCGGCGGGAGTTATTATTAAAGGAGAGTGTTTTCAGCAAAATCACAGTGCAACGAGGTCTAAGACAGGGTGATCCGCTTTCCCCTTATCTTTTCATCTTGTATTCTGAATTATTATCAATGATGTTGTTCAAGCTTGAAAGGGATGGCAAAATACATGGGATTAAAATCGGCAGAACAGGACCAACTATATCCCACTTGTTCTTTGCAGACGACATCCTCCTCTTTTGTAGGGCTAATTCAGATGAAGTAAATGAAATCAAAAATTGTCTAAATCTCTACTGCAAGTGGTCTGGACAGAGAATAAACTATGCAAAATTTAGATGTTTCTTCTCCAAAAATACTTCTGCGGAAGTTAGGAAGAGCATCAAATCTCTTTTTGGTCTCTCAGATCTCCCAAAAGATGCCAGATATCTTGGAAATCCCTTATTTGGTAACAGAAAACACTCAAAGGACTACGAGGAGCTAAGAATCAAGATTGAAGCTACACTGCAAGGCTGGAAATCAAAATTGCTCTCTCAAGCTGGTAAATACACCCTCATCAAGTCAGTAGTTACTCCTCTTCCTCTTTACGCAATGTCCACAGCAAAGCTCCCTTCGTTATGGTGCAAAAACATAGAGAATTTGGCAATTAAGTTTCTGTGGGATAGAGGAAGGAATGACAGGACCTTCATTCCCATCTATTGGTCACGGGTATGCCAACCAAAAGAGGCAGGAGGGCTCGGCTTAAGGAGGTTGAAAAACATGAACATGGCTCTTTTCAATAAATTAGCCTGGCACTTAACGACCAACGAGAACAAACTGTGGGTACAAGCCCTGAAAGCCAAATATTGCGATGGCAAACCTTTCATGTCATGCCATTTTAAGAAGAACGGTTCCTGGGCTTGGAAAGGCATCCTCAAGTCCAGAAAACTTCTTTCCAATGGTCTTTGCTTTAGAGTGGGGAAAGTTGATAAGATTAACTTTTGGGAAGATTCCTGGATCCCTAACAATCCAAATTTCAAGCCCCAACAGCTATCGGAAGCAAATAGGACCAAATTTGGTATGGATGACTCTCTAAAATGCTTGAATGGAGACTGGAATACCCTGAAGCTTCAGAATCTATTTGTTGAAGAAACTGTCAAAAGCATTAGCAAAATCTCTTCTTTCAATCATTTGGAGGATAAACTCATTTGGTGTGGGAATAACAAAGGCATTTTTTCGATAAAGTTTGCTTTTGTGATGGAATTTTGGAGTGGCTTCGGGATAATCCATGGTGGAAGTTTCTTTGGTCATCCAAGATCCACGACAGGCAGAAGTTTTTCTTATGTAGTGGTTTATCCGCTCCTGGGAATCTGCTAAACTGCAATATAATTGTAAGCGACAAAGACTGCATACACGGTTGTGGGTGCGTTAGAGTCGGATAATCATCTCTTTTTTCACTACCAAGTAGCAAAAGTTTTGTGGTTTGCGCTCCCGTGGAGTATCAAATGGGATGATTTCGAAGATTCCTCAGTTGAGGACAAACTTCAGTTATTTGTCAATCCAACAAGATACCTGCCAGTGCACTTAGTTGATAAAGAAGACTTCTTTTTATACGCCTCTCTCCTCCTTGAGCAGTTGTGGAAAATTAGAAATTTAACCAAGCAAGAAAACAAAGTCTTCAATCTGGACAACACTGTTAACCTCCTAAAGGTTAGATTTGCAGAGCTTAAGGCTTCGACCTCCAAGGAGAACTTTGAAACGCATGCAGTTAGTGTTAGCAGCGACTTATGGAGGAAACCACCTGCTCACTTCATAAAGATTAATTCTGATGCTGTAGTGAAAGATGGTTTTAGTACCATCAGTGCTATCGCCAAAGATCATAGAGGCAAAGTTTTAAAAATCAAGGTTAGTCATCTCCAAACAGACTTGGTGGAGTTAGCTGAAGCCTATGGTGTTCTTCATGGTTTATATTTAGCAGAGGAATGTCATTGTGAACATTCTTAATCAAGATCTTCACTCCACTCACTGGTTGGCCGCAGGGGTTATTTCCGAAATTCATCATTTGAATTCTCATTTTCAGGATGTCTTATTTAGCTGGGTTCTTAGGGAGGCTAACTTCCTAGCCCATTCTATTAGTGGTTGGTATCATACAACTGTTGTGGAATTTTGTGTCTAGATGCCCTCCCTAGCAATTTCTCTTGTTTTGAGATGAGTTTTCCTGACATCTCCCGTTCGTAGGCTTTTGCCTTTGGGTGTTTTGGGTTGTTTGTAAACCTTGTTTCCAAGCCAAAAAAAAAGAATAGCAAAACAAGCCCTTTCGAGGCACCATGGCATCATGAAAATTTGAATCTTACTGGGAAATTAACAAACAAAAAAAGCAAAATTCCCCAAGAAACTTAAAAAATTAACAATAATAAATAAAAATCCTTGAAACCAACCGACTTGCGTGAATACTACTCGAGGGCTTAACAGCAACAAAATGGAAGGCAAAAATGACAAGAAGAAACTGGCTAGAAAAGTTATATCAAACAAATTATCATATCGACTAGCTACCAAGACATATTAGTCTTGAATAAATCCAAAGATAATATAGCAAACCTCATTGTTTACATACTAGAAACTAAACCCTACAAAGAGTACAGTAGCGATGCAGATTATTTTTATTTGGCCAGCTTACATTGATAAAACAGCCATATATTTGAACGCAAAACCAGTGAGCTCCTAGTTCACAGAGGAAAGAAGGGCTTCCACAGGATATTATAGATTCATCTGCCTGGATAACAAATGCTAATGGACGATCATATAAAAGCATACATATTCCAACTTAACAAGACAACTTAAGCATTAAACATTCAATAAGATCTACTATAAATATGAAAAATTTCATATTGGCTACTACAAGACAAGATTCAATGGAAATTTCTAAGCATCATTAGCTCGGAATTGAGTTCAGTAAGAGCAAAATTTCATCAAAACACTACTCAACAATGACAATCCACAAAACTGAAAAAAGGAAATGTTCCACATTCAAAATAGAAGATCTTGATTTAAGCTCCCACAACTTCAGTCTCACCCTCAACAACGGTATCATCTGCTGGTCTCTCAACCTTTGTACCAATGTCCTCTGAGTAGTCACCATGAACCTAAACAAGAAGGAGATGTAAGTGTAAGTATTTGATCTTTCTACCACTCAATCTCAGGATAAACTATATGATAGTGATATTTTGCAAAATGAAGGGACAAATTGAACAAAATAAATAGGGACATCGTCATGCATACCTCCATTAACTTGCCAAGATCAAATTTGGGAGCTTTTAGGATCTTGACTTTACGGATGAAGACATTCTGCAGTGGGTAAATGCTGGAAGTTGCCTTCTCTATCTCTCTACCAATCATCTCAGGAATGAACTTGGTGACCAACTCCTTCAAATCACAGGATGTTGCCTGGTTTACCATAATTTCCCTCATCTTCCTGCGAATCTGACACATAAGACAGATATCAGTTAAAAAGCAAACACTCGTAAGGATGGTATAATCACCTATAATGAGAAAGTGAAACTCCGAATACAAACCTGACGTATCTGACTGGACTGAGCATAGCATGTTCGTTTGACCTGGTTTGCACGTCTCCTTGTAAATGCAATGCAGAACATTCTCAAGGTGTAGTTGTCAGTAGTCTTAACATCTACATAAGCTTCAATCAGTGTTTGCCACTTGCGCACCAGTGACCTCAGCTTGTCAGTGGTAAAGTCCATCCCCTAAAATTTTCAACCAACGATAAATAAACAATATACTTAAAAATGAAAAAACGGAGAACCAAAAAATACAAAAAAAAAAAAGGTAGAGAAACACATAAAAGGTGAGATTAAGTTCACAAGCTGCATACCCAAAAGTTCGTGAGTACATTCTTGCCCTGAACATCCTCTGCTCTCAGACGGATTTTCCTGTAAGCATGATCCTCATCCTTTTGAAGATCAGCAAGAGAAACCTCAAAAACTCTGTGCTTGAGTCCTTCAGAAGCAATCTGTTAGCAAACCAAAAGGTTTGTCCAGTATAAGTCGGTATACATTCTTACTAATAATATTAAGGAAAAAACCGATAACTTGGTACTGTGGTTACAAACAGACGCATATATAGATATTGATAAGGGTGAAACGAAATAGATCCCGATCCAAAACCATATAGACAAAAAAGTTAACAAAGTTTTACGTCTTCCTGACTCCCAAGACTTGAACTAAAACAAATAAAACATTCATCTCAACCATCAACCATGTCTAGATGTTAAAAAAAACTTCAAAATAATAGTAATAATAATAATAATAACCTTTCCACAAAACATTTTTACCCATATCGGCAAGAAGTTTGAAATGCGAAGTATCAAATAGACAACAAGCAGATCACAACGAATAAAAAGAAACCCTTTCGACAAAACACAAATTTCTTTTTTCTTCACTCGTTTTTAGTTAATCATTTTCCCCTTGGACTTTTCCTAAGCCAAACACCGAAAAACAACAAAAACAATATAATTGCAAAGTAAATACGTAAAAATAACAATGCATATTAAAGGAAAAAGAGTTACCTTGGTTCCCTGAGTTCTGGTGACAAGGGTTTTGCCAACCTGCCTTTGGTTGAAAAGGGAAGGTGCTTTGATATCATACCAATCCTTCTTGGCAAAAGGGTCAGCCCTGAATTGTTGTTTTCATTATCAAACATAATTATCAGACAAAAAAAATACAGTTCGCCATGCAACAAATATATAGCATTGGAAAAAATTCAAATCGTATTTGATCAAACGGTTAAAATTAGAATAATAATCAGATCCAAAAGCTTTCAACTTTTTGAATTTCCACTTACGCCTTCTTCTTGCCTCCCTTCTTTCCCTTGGAAATTCTCTTATTCTTACTGAAAAAAATCCAATACAACAAAAATCAGTAAAGCGAAGCCTAATACAGAAAGATATGCATTCCCATACTGAACAGAGTGAGAAAAGAGAAAGAGAAAGAGAAAGAGATAGACAGAGCGAGGAACACACCCGACGGCCATGTTTGCAGGGAAGGTTGGCTAGGGTTTGAGTCCTTTGGGATGTGAAGAGGCGGAGGCTATCACTCTCTGGCTCTTAAAAATCCACAAAAACCCTAATGAGCCGATGATGATGTGTTTTATATAGGGCCTCCTGCGGCCTTATACGCCCCTTTATTGGGACTCTATTTACGAAAATGCCCATCTTTATTTATTTATATATGTATTTGCCTATTTTCTATTTCTTCATAATTAGTGAAAATTTTCACTAAAAAAAATAATAATAATTAGTGAATTTTATATTGTATCCTTGGTCCAGTAGTAAACTATTGAAAATACATTAATTAAAAATATACTTTAGATTCGGTTTAAATCAATTTGGATGAAAATCTTCTCTACCCAAGTTAAAATAATAATAATAATTATTGAATTACTACTTAAATTCCTATTTGTTAACTTTGTTTTATATGAATAATTAGGATTTCGTTTCCTTTTGGAAAAAAAATAATAATAATAATCAACAGAGTGTAACTGTTTAACATATAATTGGTTATACAGGACCAACTTATTTTTAAAAAATATTAAAAAAAAAAACCTGTACAAATATAAGTTGCATAAGATAATCTTTATCACTAATAAATAAATAAAAGGCAGTGATATATTGAACCAAAATATTTAAAATTTAGAAATTACATACGCATTTATTTTTGCTAATAAACATGTCGAAGTGGTAAAAAATTTATTATTACTTTAATAAAGAAACAGATATCTCTTCGTTTAGGTCTCTATTTTCAACATAAAATTTAAGCGTTTTATGTTTATTATTAGTATTATTATTATTATTATTATTTATCAAAGCGAACGTTGTTACCATTTTGTCCCATGGTAATTTTATATTTTTCTTTTCCCACTAAGAGTGAATTGTTGTAATTTTTACATAGAAAATATTATTTTAATTTTATGCTCTGTTGGATAGTAAATTTTTGGAATCGAATGTTGGCTCAAGTTGTATGATGGTGTAAGGAGCCCAAATCTGATATTGGATTTATGGTTTCATAATCGGGCATTGGGTTTAAAAAACCCATCACATTTTATCATCGAGTTTGTTCTTATATACACTGTCTACTGATAAAATCACAGTTTTTAGTAGCATAAATACAGAGCTTAAATCCCCCATCGCAAGTCAAGAGAAAGAAAAAGAAAAAAGGCTTTCTCATCATTCAAGCACATACAATATCTCAACTCTCAATTTTAATACGTAGTACTTCTAATAGACTCTAATATAATTCAGCAATGGCACTTATTATTTTGAACTGAAAATTATACAACAAATCTGAAAGAAGAATAATAAAAGAAACAGACCATAAAATGATCTTATATCAGGATATAATCAAATAGAATTTGCATCAAAATCTAGATGGAAAAACATTTTAAACATGTAGTATGAAAAACTTAATTCGAAAAAGAAAACGAGAAAGTTTAATAGTCTGCCGAATAGAAAGCCAAATAATACCTGAATTATGATGAACCTAAAAAAGGTTTATAATATATTCCTAGTCTGCCACTCGGCCAGCTAAAAAATGCTTCAATACTGACTTGAATACAAGATGCAAACAAATATATGAAATCCATATAATTGAAATACGTAAATCTACTCAACACCGAGATGCCACCAGCTACTCCTAGTTTTGGAGCAGGCCAACACTAGGGAAATAATTAGATCAAAGGGTGACCGGTGACGTAGTTATTAAGAAATTTTCATGCTTTTCAAGGCAGTAGTTAGCAGAGAAAGCTTTTCCGGAGCTCTTTGTTTGTAGTCTTTCTCCAATGCTGTTACTGCTAAAGATTGTAGTTCTGGACTATCCTTTTCTTCCTTGTTCCGTCCCTTTGCTAGGTGCCCAATTGCAGATGTGCACTGGATGACAAGAATTCAACTTTCTTTCAGTCATTCAAGTTGACGATGAGGAAGGAAAGGGATGTAAGGTCCATATTATGAAATCAAAATAGGTGTCTAATATAAAATGGTAACAATACTCCTGGAAGTATCCATAGCCGAAAACTTGTTTAAAAATCCACCGGAAATATTTCAAGAATGTATGAATATATGTATCCATGGAGAGAGAGAAAGAAAGCTAACCAAGCAAATGCCGAATAGTGCTCTGGTATTCTTGCCTCCCGTCAAGTCGATGGTGGATGCATAGTATTTCTTTGCCATCTGAAGATTTTCTAGTCCACCAAGTGTGTAAAGCACCTGTTCATCATAGCAATGTATGTGTAAGGTGAAGGGTTGGAAAAAAAATTCTCAGACTATTTGTTTTTATTCTTCTTCTTTTCATAGGAGTATGATGTTATGGGTGCATTTTTAAATACATATAGGAATGATAATTTATCAGCATGCATCTCTTCTATTACCAGGTTAGTAAAAATGTGCAGGTATAGGAATGATAATTTATCAACATGCACCTCTTCTATTACCAGGTTAGTAACAATGTGCAGCTATCCAAAAAGATAATACTCTAGGCAAAAATATGGGCCCGATAAACAAGACTGATAGTTTGGTAGTAGATGTTTGAATTCTCTTGAAAACTATGCATGCATGTGTAATGAACCTATCCACTTTTCCACGCTACATCTAAACCACAATGAAACTTTACTAAAATTTTTCAAATTTCTGAAGTTTTAAGCTAGTATGGTAATGGAGGCAACATTTTTCAGCCCTGTCAGGTAGATTTTATTCAACACAAAACTTTGGATTTACTTTACATTGCATGGGAACTAATGATATACATTGGTCCCGATACCAATATCATAACCAGGGTTGATCTATTCACCTAAAAAAACAAACCAAGATTGATTTTTCTTTGACCTTGTAATATGCAAAAGAACCTGAAAACATTTCATAAAAGAAATAGCTAAGATCTAACTGGCTTTTAGTTGTACTTTGCTGTTTATAGAAACAAAGTATTTATACCTTGGGAGACCAAAAATAAAATAAAACTAAAAATGAAAAAGGAAAGAAACAGCAGGCTACTTTTTAGACTCTTCTTTAATCACAATTTTCCAATGAAATCAGTATGAAGTTCATCCAATAAGAGAAAGAGAGAAACGACCAGTTATAAAGAAGCCACTTACATCAGCATAAGCCAGGTGGTATAATGGAACAGTGGGTTGTGATAATATTAGCTCCTCATAGCAAAAGGCTGCTTGCTTGTACCTAAGTTACAAACATAGGCATAACTTATAAGTTGGCGAGTGCAAAAGTGCAAGAGGCAATTTGATTTCTAGCTATGCTAGTTTACTTCTTTTTTAACAACAATATTAGGAGGACTTACATTTGCAGGGAGACATAAATTTCAGCCAGTTCTCTCCAAGCATCATTGTCAGCCATGAATCTGTTAAAGAGGGTAGAAAATACAACTCGGTCACACACACACACACTCACACATATATTTATTCACGTAAAATCATAGTGTTTTACAAATGAAGATCTGCCTCACATTTCAAGATATTTGTTTAGCCACTCAATGGCCCCTGAAATGTTGCCTTGTGCCTTAGCCATGGCCACCCTCCTCTTATGTACTACCTGTACAAAAAAAGTGAACTAGATCATAATCTTTTCTCAAACAAGAAAATAACATTTGTCTAACATACAGAATGAAACAACAATGAGGTTCATTCTTACAATTTTAGTACATCATTTTGAGAAAACTAGTCAAAGAATTTACTTGATCAAGTGGATTATCCTCTAAAAGGCTTGAGTAAGCTTTCTCTGCCTCTGCCCAGGATCCCTTGGCTTCAAGCAACATTGCCTCTAGCCTTCCTGTGATTTGGACGGAAACAAATAGCTAAGCCGCCATATATCTAGATATAGTGCAATATATCTAATCAAAACCAAGGGTCAGGGAGGCTTTATTGAAATGATAAGACCGATTTTATGGAAATGATACAAGTACGCCTTCCTAACTAACAGCTTTGTACGTAACAGAACCGAGAAATATCATTTAAGCCATCTCAAAAAGTAACCTGTGTATCTGGCTTACTATTTTGTTCTATCAGTCTCTCATTCAAATCAACTTACCCACTCGTTTGCTCTCTGAAAATTTCTTCTGTAAAACCTTTATACAATCCTGCATGCAATTCCAAAATAAAATAGCATTAAATTCTAGACAAAGAAGTTAAGCCAATGGTCAATTCACCAAAATATGGTTTATGCAGATCCACAGTTCACGCAGCAATCAAAGAAGTAACTTATGAAAATCTATTTGAAAAAAGAAAAAAGAAAAAGGAAAGTACACTGTATATAAAGGTTAAGGAAGCCTTGCTTAACTGGGTAAAAAACCAAGTCAAGGTACAGTCATTGATGTGTAATCTCGAGAATAGATAAATATCAAATCTCATATATTTTTAATAGTTTCTTCTTTTTCCTCATATAGGCTGCTGTCTCTAAAAGTGCTACCATACATTTTTCTTTAATAGGTCAACTAGCATGCTATAGTAAGAAAAGTATCTCATGTATACAGTAAGACATGCATAAGACACATTGATCTTTGCATTGTCAGTTAAAAATATCATTACCGAAAAGGTATAAATCTTACACTAGTAGATGTCTTAATCAAAAGCAGATTATACTTGTATATTAACATGAATATGTTTCGCTTAACTAAATCTAAATACAATGTTATTCACCCAAAAAAAAAAAAAAAAAAATCTAAATACAATGTTGAGATATCTAAATGGGGAAGATTAAGGCTACTTTGAAAAGGAAGGAAAACCAAAAGACAACATTATACCTTTGCAGCATCAATAGATTGGCAGTCCATAGCGGCAATTGCTACCTGCTCATATAAAGTCCATTCTACATGACAAAATACAAAGTGCTCATCAGTTCTTTTAGTCTTGTTAGAAAGATATTCTCTCCAAAAAAGAGGGTCAGTAAAATGCAGAAAACAATTTGCTGGAAACACATATTAACAATAATGTACAGGCAGGGCAGCAATTATCCCTTGTTTCCTATTAAATCCATTTGGAATTCCTAATTTAAAATGCTAGCATGACCAATATATCCTCATGTGGGGAAAAAAAAAATCAATCTCCATAGAATTATGGGGACTAAACAATAACTGATTTTTCAGATTTGAACCTTCCAATTATTTATCTCCACATCCTCAAATAATTTCCTAGTCATGCAAGTTATTAGTAGACATGATTATGAATTTAGTAGTTCCACAAAATCATTTACAAAACAATAGGATGCACTGTTTGGAAGGCTCCCAATGAGAGGTACGCATTCTGTATAATCACCCACGGAGCTGTAGCTTAGGCTTATGCTAACTACCATCCATGTTCACCCAGAAACATATCTAGAAGACTAGAGTTTCCCTTCACATATACATGTAAAGTTTAGGTATCCTCGAAGGGAAAGTCAGCGAACATTCCTATGATAAAAAGTGAGAAGAAAGCTGGAAGCTTTACAAATAGTTACTAAATGAAGGGGCTAAACTTTCATCTAATTTCTAATGTCATGGACGTCTATTGGCTAGCACCAATGAATTAAGGTCTGGCATTAGGATAGAAAGCACTATCCGTCTATCCTCTATTATGAGGCCAATGAGAACCCATGCAAGTCCAGCAACCTCATGACTATTACCCCACAAATTTTATGCATATTAAATGCAACTAAACCAAATAAACACAAAACAAGCAACTTAAAAATATAAGATTCAGATTGATTCACTATATAGCGAAATTTTTACTCAGGCCAGATTCTAATCAAACAGCCATGAACAAAAACCGCATAGTAAACATAACCCAATTGGGGGGAAAAAAAAAAAATCAAAAGCAAACAATTGCATGTAATTCAAACTGTTTTGCCATCCTTGGAGTTGTCAAGCATACCCAACTCAAATCAAGCTTTAATAAGAAGGCCAAAAAAAAAAAAAAAAAAAACAGATTGAATAATCAATAAACAAACTCAAAATTTACCGTCTTGTCCGAGACTGGATCGCTTTTTGGGGTCGTTCAAGATCGCCAAACCGTACTTCAAAACCTTGTCAGAACGCCGAACCTTAAGCTTCCTAACGAGACAGAGGTACTCCCAATCTCCTCCTCCACCATTATCGACCTGGTTTTCAAGCCTGTCCAACTGGGACTGTTCAGTTTTGCTCACCATATTCGCCGATTCACAATTACCGAAGCAAAAGCTATTTCCTTTTGCTCTGTTTTTATCAACGAAGTTTGTGTCAGTGTCTGGTTTTTGGATCTGTTATTGGTATTTGACTCGGAGAGAGTAGCAAACAACCACACTTTGTTTTCTTTGCGACTATTATTGAAGGAAAAAATAAGAAAAAAAAAAAAAAAAAACAAAAAAACACAAAAAATGCTCGCTTTCTCACATACACAGCCTTCTCATCATCATCAAGGCCCATACAACAACATTAGCCCAATTGGAGACTAATCGCATGATTCTGACCGTTGAATTCTTGTGATTTTACATGCCCCACTACTAAAGGATGAGGACCCCACCATTCAAAGAGGGAAAAAAAAAAAAAAAAAAACTTCATTTTGTGTTGTCTTTTAAGTTTTTAACACTTGATCTTTTTCCATAATAGGGATTATGAGGTCACTAAAAACCCCTTTTTATTTTTCTTTTTTTTTTTTCCAACAATTAGGGGAATGTGTACAAGGGATTTTGTTGCTTCTTTTTTTTATTTTTTGGGTCATTGAAGAATTGCTTGTCGTTACAGGTTCGGAAGGCTCGAGAATCTAAAAAGATCCAAGCATTATTTTTTCGTAACACATTTTTTTTCTTTAAAAAATTACATCAGATTAAAATTGGTCGATCATAGTTTTTTTTTTTTTTTTTTTTTTTTGGGTAAAGTGGTAAATGGCAGTTTCGTGGTTTCCATTAAATAATGCCAATTTGATATATATATATATATATATATATATATATAGACCGACTACAATATATATATATAGAGAGACCGACTATAATACGGACAAAAAATATGCTGAAAATAAAAACCGTTGGACTTTTATATCTGAAATGAACAGTCAGATTCAAGCTTCTTTTACGTTTGAATTTTTACCTCTTCCCTTCCTATTCACAACTTTCTCTTTTCTTCCCTCTCGCATCAGCTCCCCTTCCCTCTTGCATCAGCTTGCATTCCCACTTGCATCAGCTTTTGCCAAAATTCCAAATCACAACGGCTTGCATCAGCTCCCAATCTACATTCCTCTATACCTGGCAATTCGTGTTCGTGGGTCGTGTTCGTGTCAACCTGTTTAATAATCGTGTCAAAAATATCTAACCCGAACACGACCCATTTATTAATCGTGTCATGCATCCAAAACACTAACCCGACCTGTTTATAAACAGGTCAACACGACACAACCCGTTTAACACGATTATTTTAACGGGTCGTGTTGATCTATTAACCCGTTAACCTGAAATTGACCTATTAACCCGTTAACCTGAAAATTGACCTATTAACCCGAAAACTAACCTATTAACTCGTTAACCCGAAAATTAACCTATTAACCAGAAAACTAACCTATTTATTGAAATAACTTGTTTAAAATGCCAAAAATTATAATTCACAATACATAAGTCTTAATATGTGCTAAAAAAATACAAATTCAGTACACCAACATAAAATTTAATGTCCTAATAATAGTAAAACACCAATACAAAATAAAATAAATGGTATCAAATTGTTACCATAATACATATAAAACCAAAGGAAAAAGGACATAACTATCATTATGCTCCAAATTTATTTATCGATGTTCAAATTCCAAACTAAATATGTCAATTTTTGGTGCTCAACAATCCAGCCTGGGATCATAATATCAAAGTAAATAAAAAAAAATCAATTAAATATAATACAAAAGTTAAAATGTTAAAATAGAATAAAATAAATTAAATAAATTTTAACATTGATATTACCTTATGCTTGAGTATTGGCATAATTAGAGCATTGACTTGAAAATTCTTCTTTATTGATATCACAGCTCAAAACATCTTCAGTAAGATCCTCAAGTTATGCTTGAAATTTTTCTTGCATTCCATAAATTAGTGAAACAAAAAAATTATTAATAAAATAAATTAGTGAAATAAAAAAATTATTAATATATGCAAATGAAATAAAGAAAACATTAATAAAAATAATTACCTCTTTCCCCAAATAACCAATCTCTTGTACAAACTATTGCTTCAACAGTGCTAGGCTTTAATGAACTACGAAATTGATCTAATACTCGTCCACCAATGCTAGAAGCAGATTCAGAAGCAACAGTGGATATAGGGATACTCAATAAATCACGAGCCATTGAAGCAACTTCAGGATAACGAAACTGATTTGCTTTCCAATAATCAAGCACATTCAATTCAATTTCAGTAGTCATCCTTGGCTCCTCTAAATAAAGCTCCAATTGTGATTTTTGTGTATTGGCACCTAACTCTTCAATTTCAAAAATATTAAATTCCTACATTGTTAGAAAATTAAAATTTCAATAAGATTATTTTTCAAAAAATTATAAATAATCACTAATTAACACAAATAAAAACAATTAAAATTAATAAAAAATTTAAGAGTTATTTACCTTCAAAATGGAACTAGCTGTCTTTCTAAAAGAAATGACATCTTCTCCAACACCACAAGATGTGTTACTCTTTTCTTTCTCCAAAGAGTGTGTCGAAGATGTCAAAGATCTTTTTTGAACATACTCCTTAAATATTGAAAATAATTTGCTCTTCACACGTATAAACTCACTAGAACTACCTGCTCCATAAATTTTTCTATAACACCAATCTACAAATTGAAGCTTATATCGAGGATCCACAACCACGAAAATGGCTAATATCAAACTAAATTCTGACCATTACTTCTCAAATTTTTTAAGCATTTGATTAGCCATAGTTCTCAAGTAATCATTCTCACTTTCAATATTTTCCTTCAATGTAACATAACAAAAGAAAACCGAGGAAAAATACAAATTTGAAGTAGGATATTTAGTGCCCGAAAATATGCAAGTGATATCATAAAACAAACCCAAGAATCTACTTATCTTTTCAATCTTCTCCCACTCATGACTAGAAAGACAACTCTTATAATTTGAATCGCTTAGTTCCAAATGACAAAAGGCACGTCGATAGTACAATGCACTTTCAAGCATTAAATATGTAGAGTTCTATCTAGTAGGCACATCTTGCCTCAAACCTCTCTTAGAGTCCATTGACAACAATTTAACACATTCTAAAAACTTTTGTTTTCTTACTTGTGACCCTCTTACATATTTAATACTTTCCCGAATCTTATGAACAACATTATTAATATCTTTCAACCTATTTTGTACTACCAAATTAATGATATGAGCACAACATCTAAGATGAAAAAAATCACCATCACAAACTACAGCCCCCTTTAATTGAAATTGAGTAACTAACATATCAACAGAGACATCAATGGCAGAAGCATTATCCAAAGTTAAAGAAAATAACTTTGTCTCAATTCCCCATTCACACAACAAAGAGTATAGTTTTTCTGCCAATGCTATACCGGTATGTGGAGGTGGCATATAACAGAAATTTAATATTCTTTTTTGCAAGATCCACTCTTTGTCAATGAAATGGCAAGACATATATATCCATCAGTAGTTGCAGAAGTCCATAAATCAGAAGTCAAACAAATTCTACCAGGAGTTGCATCCAACATGCATTTTATCCTACATTTTTCCTTCAAATGCATTTTAAGAACATCCGACTTAGCAGTATTTCTAGAAACAAGTTATATATCAGGATGTAAATATTGAAATATGGTTCTAATTCCCTCATACTCAACAAATTGGAAAGGCAAATCATGCATGATTATGGCCAAAGTTACCAATTCTTGAAAATGCTCAAAGTCAAATTTAGATGCATTTAATGAGATAGTCCCTCTATCTTGAGATATCAATAATTGACCAATATCACGAATGTCTCTTTTCACACAATTTTTCAAATGACGCATCAAATTTTCCGTTCCATATTTACTATCACAAAGATAAATGGTACCACAATCTTTACATTTACATTTTTGCTTACCATCAACATCCAAAGGAAGCACATCAAAGCAAGACCAAACCTTTGAAGTGAGTTTTCTCTTGCGTTTCACTTTATGCCCACTTGTGACTCCCTCCATAGGACTTGCAACATCTTCTAAATTAATAGGCATTTCAAATCTACTTGATTCAAGACTTATTTGAAGTCCATCCATGTTTATCTACATGTTTTCAAACCAAAAAAAATTATATATTAAAATAAAATATTATAACAACCTTATAATAAACATGTATATAATTTTTTGTTTCCAAATCACAAAGCAAAATATATTCACACATATGCACATATATAATTTTTTTATTTCCCAAGCTATAAGAGGTACAAGATGGCTAAATATCTATGCAATCTTCCAAATTAGTTGAAAAATCTCGCAGCAAAATATCTCCCAAATTAGTTGAAATGTCAAATATTTTTGTACTTTCATTTATTGAGATGTTGTTGCATGCAACCACTGGATTTATTCCACTAATCAATTTTTGCAAACGCTACTTATGTTGAGAATGAATTTGTTTTTTTCTTTTAGAAAAAAAATCTGACTCTGTTATCAAATACTAAATAGATAATGCAACCAAAAATAATAATAATAATAAATATTTTGTGGCTAATTGGTTATAAAATGATTATTAATGTTCATCTTTCAAGTATAACAAGAAAACTTTCAGATTATATCTATCACCGTAATAATGACTATGAAAATGACAACTACTACTACTATGCCAGGATGGATTAAAATCTTTTTTTCAGTTGCAAAGAACCAAAGACAGTTGCAGAGAACCAAAGAATAGATGCCAGCATGGATTAAAATCATTTTTTCAGTTGCAGAGAATCAAAGAATAGATGCCAGCATGGATTAAAATCTTTTTTTCAGTTGCAGAGAACCAAAGAATAGATTTAGCTCATTTTTTCATGGTTAATATTTATAAAGAGAAATTTTATTCGGGTCAAAATTTGAACCTTCAATTTGAAAGTATATTCCCTATTTGGTTCAACCAATAAATATCGATTATAAACTTAATAAACTTAATCAAATAAAAAAAATACATACTTAATAAACTTTTTAACAAAATCATAGACTCCAATTAGTACCCAGGAAAGGAATGAGAATTTTGCAAACATCTATTGATGTAAAATGAGTATCAATATACTATTGGCTTTATAATCCCACAGAAAATTTACTAGTTGGGCCAAAAACATCAACTACTTCTATCCAAAAAATGAAATTCAAACATGCATATTTGATATTTGGCTAATGTTCTCAGAGAAAACATCAACTACTTTTTCTTTTTTTCTTTTTTCTTTTTTTTTTTGCTAATAAAAAATTCAGCATGTATTGATTTTTTTATTTATTTTTTTAAATCGTTGGATGGCATAATAATTGAATCACCTTTATTTTAACATGAATTGGATAGTCATCTTTCTTCTATAAATTTGGAATAGTCACAAAAAGTGGGGGTTGCAATGTAAGATCAGTAAATAGTGTGAAACATACATTCAAATATTATAGAGATCAATATCTGTTTTCTTTCATTTCTGACAATTGCAAAAATAGCTTCACATATATATATATATATATATATATTTTTTTTTTTATGTAACTCAAAAATGCTTTATGATATGCAAAAATTTGAAAGTTTAGCACGACTCACCATTCGTCAAGAATCTGCAGAGAACTCTCAAAGACCTTGTAATGCCGAACCCAAATCGTTCTCCTTTGTTCTTTCAACTCTCAGTTGCTTCAACAGTTCAACTCTCAAATGACTCACTGTTCTTCTTTGTTCTTTCAAGATTTAGATTTTAGGATACCAAATCAATGAGAAGAAATAAGAAAAGACCAAAGTAAGAAAAAAGATAGAGAGGAAGAGACTAAGATTGAGGCAGAGAGAAGAAGCAGGGGATAGAGGAAGGAGGCTTTGATGGCTGATGGAGATTGGAAATGGGACTGGCTGGTGTGGTCTGTGGTGGCTGCGTTGTGAAGTGCTGGAGAATAAGATGAAAATTGAAAAATAGGGCTTGACTCTCGACTCTTGAGTTTTAGATCTGAATTTTTTTTTTTTATTAAAAATGTATTTTTTGTTTTTAAAAAATTAGTAATAGAAAATTATTTTTATAAAATTTTTAATTTATAAAATTTTTTAATTATTAAATATTATATTAGTGATAAAATATTAATTTAATATTAAATTTAAATGGGTTGTAATAGGTGTATAATTATGTCGGGTTGAAATTGACACGTTTAATAAATGGGTCGTAACGGGTCAATTTCGAGTTAAACAGGTCAATCCGAAAATGACACGATTAATAATCGTGTTAAACGGGTTGACCCGATTATGACCCGAACCTATTTATAATAAACTCAAACCCATTTATTCTATGTCATTTTCGAGTCATGTCACCGTGTTATAACCCAAATTGCCAAGTCTACATTCCTTTTCTAGCTTACTTCTACCCTTCCCAACCCACTGTTCCACCCACCATTCAGGAGCCAGCCATCATATATATATATATATATATCTTCATCATAATCTCCAGAGGGATCCATCTATAGCGCTGATCTTCATTTCATGTTGATTACTTGTTTCTTTGTCCATGGGTAGGTTCTGATTTTTATTTTATTTTTAAATAATTTCTTAATATTTTGGTTAATTTCTCTTTTTAGTGATTTAGTTGCTGCTAATTTGAAATGTGAGCCAGACTAATTAAAGTAAAAATGTTAATTTTTTTTTAGATATTTAATTAATTCTTTTAGCTAGTATTCACGAAAGAAAAAAAATGATATTTTCTGTTCAGCAATGGTTTCCGTATGCTAACATTTCCTTTCATTACATATGTACGTATTTGTTGGGATATAAATATATATTTATATATATTGGGCTTTTTCTTCATTGAATTTTCCTATGTTTAACTTATTGAAGTAAAGTTGCTTAAAAGACTCTAAGTTAATGTACAGTCAACAATGGAAATGGTTATGATATAAACTTTAACATTTCAATTCCCACTGGCTTCCCATCTAAGAAATTTGTGGTAAAATTTTGGAAAATGGGTTTTCTGAAACAAATAAAAGAAGAAAAAGAAATGGGGGTAATAAAACATACACTGGGAAAATTTTATTTGAGAACTTCACTCATGTATTTAGTAGTGAAGACAAAAAGTTGGGAAAATTTTTCCAGTCAAAAAATTGGGAAAAATTTTTCTGGCCAATGGAATTTGAAGACAAAAAACAGTGGGGCTGGTATGGCTTGCGTGCGAGCTAGGTGGTTGCTCATTGTTGCTGGAATGGGTGGATGGATGTGTGGATGCGGAGGAGAAGAAAAGAGGAAGGTGTGAATGGGAAGGGGAGAGGCAAAAATCCACATGTGAAAGAAGTTTGAATCTAGGCCGTTCATTCCAAATATAAAAATCCAACAGTTTCCAGTTTTAGTACATTTTTTATCCTCATTTAGGGCGTGTTTGTTTCACCGGATTGGACAGGATTATGTCCTAATCCGTTGTTTGGTAGGAGCAAATAAGAAGCGGATAACTTAACCGCTACAGTAAAATAATCCCGCTAGAGAAGGATTAAGCTGACCCGTCCTTCTCCCTGGGTCAAGTTTCTGTCCGAAGCTCATTGAAGGCTTTGCTGGTGTCTCTCGCGTGCCTCTGCCCAGATCAAGCTCGTGGTAGTGTTCTTCTTCTTGAATTTGTGAGTTTGCCTTCTTCTTCTTCATTTTTCAGTTTATTTCTTTTCTGGGGCTTAGATCTACCCATGTTCCTCTTCTTTGATCTGCCATAGAAAAGACTTTTTCTTCTTCTTCTTCTCTGTTCTCCTTCTTCTTCTTCTTCATCTACATTGTTCTTCTTCTTCTTCGTTTTTCATTTATTTCCTTCCTGCCATATTCCTCTTCTTCGTTTGTCTTGTTCTTCGATCTGGCAATTTGTTTTTTTCTGCAATTTTATTTTCGATCTGGTAGTACAAATCTGTAGAAAAAAATTTCTTCGTCTTCGTTCTTCTTCTCCTTCGATCTGGCATTGTTTTTTTTTTTTTTGCCATTTTATTTCTTCTTCTTCTTCAATTTGGTAGTACAAAACTGTAGAAAAAAATTTCTTCTTCTTCTTCTTCTTCTTCTTCTTCTTCTTCTTCGTTCTTCTTCTCCTTCGATCTAGAATCAAAACATCCATGTTAGTTACCCACCAATAATTTACACCTAATTTGTTACTAAAATTTATTGTCCTAACTTTTGAAATTGGTTACTGAAAATTTTGAATTGGCTTCAGATTCCTGTCTTTCTCATTCGAGTAGTTTGTCCTCACATACCATTGGTGTATTCCTTGCTTCTCTGGCAATGCGGACCCTTCCAAATGGGTGATTGGTTGAAGTGGGCATTGGTTACTCTTGTTCAATTTGGTGTTGGGAAGCGCTTCTACATTGCAGCTGGCAGAGCCCTACGAAATGGTTCAACTAACATGGATGTTTTGGTTGCATTGGGAACTTTAGCATCTTACTTCTACTCTGTTTGCGCTCTTCTATATGGTGCTTTCACTGGGTTTTGGTCTCCTACATACTTTGAAACAAGTGCAATGCTGATAACATTTGAACTTTTGGGGAAGTATTTGGAATGTTTGGCAAAAGGGAAAACATCAGATGCCATCAAGAAATTGGTAGAACTTGCACCAGCAACAACAATGCTGATTATCAAGGGGAAAGGTATGTGGTTTTGTTTTATGTAGTTTTCATCTGTACTTGATTTGGTACTTTAACCACATAATGTTGAAAGTTAAATGTTTTATTGAAATTAGCAAAATTATTAATTTTTGTTACAAATTTTTTCATTTATTTTTTTAATTAATGGTCCAAATTATTTTTAGAAATGAAATTCAAATATTCTGGTTAAGTGCCTAATATATATATATATATATATATGTGTTAAATCGGAGATGTATTAATTACTAGATAGGAGATGTATTGGAGAAAGGGAAATTGATGCATTGCTAATTCAGCTTGGTGATACACTGAAAGTTCTTCCTGGTGCCAAAGTTCCTGCTGATGGTACTGTTGTGTGGGGGTCGAGTTATGTCAATGAGAGTATGGTGACTGGTGAATCTATACCTGTCCTGAAGGAAGTCGGTTCATCGGTTATTGGGGGCACAATAAATTTACATGGTGCTCTTCACATACAAGCTACTAGAGTTGGTTCCGATGCGGTGTTGAGTCAGATAATAAGTTTGGTTGAGACGGCCCAAATGTCCAAAGCTCCCATTCAGAAGTTTGTTGATTTTGTAAGTATTATTATTAAGAATATAAATATATAGTTGATCCACTTCCTTGCTCAAGCTTTTTGGGAATCATAGTAATTCAATTCAACATGGTAGAAGAGTTAGAGATTTATATGCTTCAGTTTTGAATCTTCAGACTTCCCTATTAATCAATTCAAAATAAACGTGTAACACCCAGTTTGTGCCCAAAAAAGGGGCAGGCCCACATTTTATTATTTTTTTTTTGTTGTGTGTGTGTGTGTGTGTGTGTGTGTTAAGAATATAGAATATATTCAAATAGCTTGAGCTTTTTGGGAATACTGATAATTCAACAATAATGAATGAATTTTAAGTTCCATGTGAGTTGTATTTTCACTAAATTTCATAATACATATTGATATACTTTGAAATTTATTTTGGAAATATCTTTTTGTCTGTTGCTGGAAATCTATTGCGTTTAACATTTATTGTACCAGCTATGAATTTATTGGCTCAACAATGTGAACTTATGATTGCAAAATATGCTTTCACTACTTCAGCAATATATATTCATTCCTTAAGGTTCATAATGCATGTCACTATACTATCTCATCTCCTCAATATAAACTAATATTCAAGTTAAATTTATTGGGAAAGTGCTATTAGGACCTAGTTTAGGATTTCATCATGTGCAGACCTTGAGAAATGTTTCATTGCATCAAATGTTAGCGGACAGAACGTTGTTGTAGGTAGGATCTCTTATGCTTCCTTGTCCATTAGTCTTGCTTACACCTTAGTAGTTGATGTTATCATTGCCATGCTTCTCACCACCCCTTCTCATGAACAATCTTCAAATGATCAGTTATATCTTTCCTCTTAAGAGGCATATCATGCAAATTATTCCATGATTGGATTTCTTATTGTTATGTTATTTTGACTTAGATTCCATTCTCTTTTATTGTATTGCCCTGTCTTTGCTGGTGGATTAATTCTTGTGACATATCTTAAGCATATTTGTGACTTGCAGATTGCCAGCATCTTTGTACCTACAGATGTTACCATGGCATTGTTGACATTGTTGGGTTGGTATGTTCAAAACGATTTATTTATGGATTTTGGCTAGTATTAAATGCCTTATTTCAATTTTATGTCATTGAAAACTGTTTGTAGGTATGCCGCTGGAGCACTTGGAGCCTACCCAACAGACTGGCTTCCTGTAAATGGAAATCATTTTGTTTTTGCCCTTATGTTCTCTATCTCAGTAGTTGTCATATATATACGTATAAATTGGATATGGATATTCTTATATTATCAACAAGTTCTTAATTATATATACTGTTAATTATTTCTTTATTTGTGAATAATTGTTATTTATGATTTACCATACTAAAATTTTATTTTAATTGGTTTTGGAAACAATATATTCATGTAATTAATGGGTTGAAAAAATATTCAATTGTCTTATGCATACCATTAAAATATATGTATTTTTAATTAATTGTTATTTATGGCATACTATGTTTTAAGTTAATTTTAAGCTATTTCTAAAGTTATATATTAATATTATTTGTGGGTGTATACAACAAATTTTGCATATTTTGCATGTATATATAAATATATAAATATATAAATGTACAATCTTAATTACATCTAATAATTTTTTTTTTATATAAATTTAACTTTTAAAATTTTTATTCTTTTTAAATTAAAAATATAATTACAAAATAGTACTATCCAGTCCGATTCGGCACCAAACATGGTATAATTAGTCCATCATTCAATCTGGAACCATGCCAAACATAGTACTGCACTAATTATCCTATCTGATCCTATCCGATCCAGACCTATCCGGCATACCAAATGCCCCCTTAATCCATACGGTCGGTCCTCATTATAGCCGGCTTCTGTGTATATATATTACCAAAAAAAAAAAAAAAAGGAAATGTTGAATTTTTACAAATGGTTGGCGGGCTAAATAAGGCAGTAGGAATCCCACTAGGAAACGGTGCGTTTCTGGGATGAAACTGTAAAACCCCCAAAAATCAAATGTGGCAGAGGAATGTATCATCGTGCTTATCTGCTCTAAAACCCTACTTTTTGCTCTGCAACAACGCCACCAAATCCAGTAGAATAACCTTTAAGACACTAACGCTCATGAAAACTCTTGATGAAAAGGACGTCGGCATCTTCTGCTATATTTCCCAGCTCCCTGGATTTCGAGGCATTTTAAAGCAGAGGTTTTTTTCCACACAATATATATATATATATATAGATACATATATTCCACACACAAATACGCTATATGTAAGGGAAAAAAATGTGATCTTTGGTTCAGCTTCTGTTTGGTTTTGTGGATAATGCTTAAGTTAAGGTTATGAATGCCCAACCAAAGTTGCCCTGAAATTGTACGAAATGGAAAAGATAGAAAGGAAGAATTCTTTTTTGGGTTTCAATTATATCTTTGAAGACGCATTATTTTGATTTATTTTCTGTGTTTAATGGGTGCTGAGAAAAAAGTTGGAAAAGATTTGAATTTGAATTTGTTTGAATTTATTATCATCTTTTTATGCATTGTGTAAGTGAACAGACCAGGAGAAGAAGAAAAAAAAATGTTATTCACTTTCATGAGCTGAACACTGATTGGATTAGTTGATTTGAAACCATCAGATTTTTAGACTTTAAAAGAAGGCATTTGAATGAAGTTTTGGGTCAATACTTTTAGTTTTACCCTTAAAGTTTGTGTTATGTATTGAACTTCTATTTAGATCTGTCATTTAACTCTATTTGATTCAATTTTCAACTCCTTTTCCGCGGCAATTGCAATAGATATTCTGATTTTATTGTGAACGAAGTAGATTGGGATGGAAATGTTGTCCATTTGTCCTCGTTGGATGCACCTCCAGAGGTAGTAAAGTTT
Source organism: Ziziphus jujuba (assembly GCF_031755915.1). Lineage (NCBI taxonomy): Eukaryota > Viridiplantae > Streptophyta > Magnoliopsida > Rosales > Rhamnaceae > Ziziphus > Ziziphus jujuba. The sequence goes on from NC_083388.1 coordinate 23,454,727, forward strand.
TTTTTTTTTTTTTTTAACTGGATTTTATTTTTTATATTTTAGAGATCAATTTTTGAATATATTATTAATTTCTTTTTTTTTTTCTTTTTTTTGTTGACAATGTAATCTCCCAACGCATTCAGGCTATTGAGGAAAATGGAACAGAGATAGATGAAAATGTGAGCAAAAGTTATACTACTGAAATTGAATCATTCAGATGCCTTGCTGGTGATTCAGATGCTGGATGTTTAGAAGCTTTTATCAATCAAATTTGTTCTGGCGGTAAAGATAGCATTTCACCTATTGTTCTTTCCCCTGACTCTGATAAATCTCATCGAACGGTTAGTTTTGATTTTCATGTCTCATTATTTTTTTTTATTTCATGTCTAATATTAGATACTGAAACTTTTTTGGTTTAAGGTATTGATTGAGTTGAGTTTTTACTTGAGTCTTCTATCAGATATTTAACTTGGTTAATACAACAAAAGGGCGAAAACAACTGGAATAATAGCTTAATTTTGGGAAGTGGATTGATGAAAGGGGTTGTCTTGAACATATATTAAGTTATAAACATAATGTGGAAGAGAATCATATATTATCTTCGGAATATTAGATTCAGAATTAAACTGAACCAATATGATCTTTTTACAAGCCTGGCTTCCTGCAACTTTAGTTTTAATTTTCATTTTCAAGCCAGACTTGATGACTGTAAAGTCCATAATATAGTGAACTCAGTATTTAAAAGTTATTTGTTATAACATTTGTTATTAAAATTTTGGTTCTTCCAGGCAATACATAATTTTTTTAAGGAGAACTTTAAGTTCCTTGTCACTGATACCGTTGATGGGCCAGATGCTTCATCGAAGTGCATCCGTGTGAGATTAAATTCTGGAGGTTGGAGCAACCGAGGCAGAAACTCTAAAAAACGGAAAGAAAGAGGTGATAAACCATTTGATAGCAGAGGTTCAGAAGACTGGCAAGGGAAGGCTGGCAAGTTCCTTAGGTAACATCTCACAGCCCCTTATAATGTTTCAATATCATTTTCAAAACCTTGCTTTCAATTGCTTTTTGTCATATTATATTATTTAAGCTATGTTTGAAATTTGCTCTCAACTTAAATATTCAGGTTTCATCTTTACAAAGAGAACAAGGATTCACAGGAGGCATTAGGATTAATAGGAAAGATGCTTGGCATTAAGGTACATGTGTACCGTGTTTGAGCAATATTTAAATAGCTGTAATGGGGCAGATCTTTGGACTTGGCTTTCATGCTTCATGAATATCTTTTTCTAAAATTGAATGATTATTTATTTTTGACAGCCAAGATCTTTTGGGTTTGCTGGTACGAAGGATAAGCGTGCAGTCTCAACTCAAAGGGTAATTCATTTTCACCAATTTTGTGTTTAATATGTGTCTATACTTTGGTTTGATTTGCATACTTCATGAACATCATAATGATTATTTTAGTATCAGTATGAATGTATTAAGCATAGTGCTTTGCTGAAGAAGAACTGGACTTCTTAAATGATTTACCCTCTTTTTTTTTTTTTTTTTTTTTTTTCGCCTCATAAAACCAATGGTTCACTTGGGGACCTATACTTAAACTCAAACTCACGGTTCTTTTTGTGACAGGTTACAGTTTTCAAGCTGCGTGCCAATAGATTAGCTGCCCTTAACGATAGGTTGATCGGTATCAAAGTGGGTGACTTCTGGTAATGCAGATGAGTTTCTAGTAACAAATTTTCTTCACATTTATTGTTAAATGCAATCTTGTCTAATAGCTGCATGTTTGTCCAGCTATGTTGAGGAAGGACTTCTCCTTGGACAACTTCTGGGAAACAGATTTACTATCACATTGCGGTGAGGGTATTTCCCTAGATGTCTCTTACCATTCATCACCAAAAAATTCATTCTTCATTGTTTCATGGTATGCACTCATTGGACTTGCATATTTTCTCAGAGGAGTTGTTGCCGATTCTGAAGATACCATCAAAGCATCTGCAAGCGCCTTGGGGCTAGGGGGTTTTATTAACTACTACGGTCTACAAGTAATTTCTTAATTGAAGCTTATCATTTTAGCAAATATAATATATCCCATGTTTCTGCTATTTCTATGTGCATCTTTTCTCTTCTTTTGTCTTCTTTTCTCTCTTTCAGTCCATGTATGTGTCATGTGTTTTCTCTTTGAACCTAAGAGACATATGCCACTATTCCTATATGTACAAAAATTTTGTCTTATGGTTACTAATATAAGTTATCGGCATGCGACATGCATGGTAATGAATTCAGCGTTTTGGAAGTGGTTCTGTGCCAACTTTCCTTATTGGAGCCGCGTTACTAAGAGGAGAGTGGAAAACTGCTGTCAGTATGATTCTTGATCCAAGAGAAGGGGATATCCTTTATTGTTTCTCAAATTTACTTTTTATATGTTTGACTGCTTCTAATTTGGTTGATGCAAATTGCTTTGACCAATTATATAAAATTTAGTTTTTGTTTTCTTTAACTTGATCTTTAATTACAAAGAAATGAAATAACAAATGCACGCCAATATTACAAGGAAAATAATGATATTGAAGGGACACTAAGGCAATTACCTCGATATCTGGTTGCCGAGAGGTCTATAGTAAGTGACCAACCATATCTTCTCCTGCAAAAGTTTCCCTTTGTGGGGCTTTTGCCAATGTTTAGTGCTTTTGCTGCTTATGTTGAATAATCCTTTTCCCGCTGTATGTGCTACACTTGATAGTTTTTGTTAGTCAGTTTCAGTAATAGATCCTAATGATCATATCTCTATGCGATAGTTCTGGAGCTAGATTACTGCAGCTTGTTCTTCATGTTGAAAATTATGGATTTTTCTTCTCATGCAGCTTCAATGTTTGAAGAAATGTCCTGGGAACTACTTGCAGGCACTGAAAACTATACCGAGGACTTTGAGAATGATGTAAGTGATTGTTAAAGCAGATAGTGGTTGTTTTATCTTGACTTCATAAATGATGCCTCAAGAGAAGGTACCAGTTAGTTGGTCCATGGGGAATGCTTATGTGTATGGACATGTTCTTGTGAAATGCGTTTGTTTTTCAAATGGAACCTCAATCATCCTTTTTCAATTAGTACCCAAACAATATATTATGTCTGATAAACTCATGAATAGGCATGTCAATTGTCTAGCCTCAACCTGTAAAAAAGTTTTCATAACAACTGTTTCGTGTGTACATTATCCAAGATATTTCCCCCTCTTCAGGTATGTACACAGCTATCAAAGCTACTTATGGAACCATGCAGCAAGTATGAGAGTGCAAAAATATGGTATGTTCCTTTCCCTGCCCCCCAGTGAGAGACAACATCTGGATAAGTCTACATACATAATTTATGCATCATTTTTCTCATGATCATCAATAACTTTTTGTAACTGTATATGGGTACCACAAAAGATTTCCTATATTAATCTAGCATATGACAGGAACTGACAAAGTTGTGTTGGGAGACTTGGTATATTGTAAAGAAAATGACACTGAGAAGGTGAGAGAGGTTGTTAATGCTGAATATGAAGATGAAGACTGCAATGATGCATTTGATTCTCATGATTTGGATGAAATCTCTACTACAGATATTCCCAATGAAAGGACTAATCTTGTAAAGGTTTGTTGTTCCGTTTAAACTCATATACTACTGTAGTACCCATCCTCGTGGTAACCTTTTCCCTAAAGGATTTTTATTCTGGTACAGCATCCATAACCACCACAAAGTCACTGCAGTGGCAGTGGACGAAAATCCTTGGTCTCTTTAATGCATTGCACCTTCATCCCAATATACTATACTTGTAGTCTCGAAATTTTCTTTTACTTTCTCTCTGCTTGCTTGAAAAGTATTGAATCAAAATACTTTTTTTTTTTTTTTTTCCTGTTAATTATGAAAAAAAACCTTGCTAAATTTGAAGAATTTTGACATAAAATTATCTTCTCTCAAATCCTACCTTCACCATGCATCATTTATTTAGGGTAATTTCCTGTTGTTTTTCAGGTACATAAAAAATTTAAGTGCAGGAAGCTTTTATTTGTCTGAGAATATTAATGTACCTTCCTACCATTTTGCAGGCTGTAAGTGCAGAAGATATCCTTAATGGAGGTTATACTATTGATGATGTTGTTCTTCCTTTGCCTGGGTAAAGAACTAACAATGTTGTCTCATCTAGTTTTGTGTTTATTGCACCCCTGAATTTGATTAGGTTTTGTTCTTCTTTAAGACTATTGTTTGTTGTTTGACAGTTCAAGGGTAATTTTTCCTGCAAATGACATAGCTGAAGTTTATCATGATCTGGCAAAGAAGGTTTGTTATTCTTGTGATCATTGTACTCTATATTGAAGCTTTGCTGATTTCTTTCTGTATCCCAAAATGAAATTAAAGATGAAATCCTAAGTCAGCATAAATAAAATGCCTCCACATGGTCTCAATCACCTGTAAAACGTGATGTAGCCTCTTTTCCCTTTAGCTTAGTGCCTTTTCTCTTTTGTAATTGTCAATATTTTGGTAAGATCCCTTTTTCACTCTCTTGATTGTTATTTACTTATTCTATTCAGGATGGAATCAGCTTGACGGAAAGTGTACATAATGTCAAGTATGTTACCAAATGCTTCTCAAATTGGTGTTCAGTGTTCAGTGCTCAGTTTATTTTGACATCTCTTGTTCAGTGTTCTGATTCAAAGGTACATGTTGGTGTTTTTAGGGAATTCTCAATTACAAGTATGACTGGAAGCTATAGGCGGGTCTTCCAAAAGCCACTTGACTACGAGTGGTGTGTTTTTGCTTTTCTTTGGATTTTTTTTTTTTTATTTTTTTTATTTTTTGAAAAGAAAATATATTATTTTGTCTGGGAATTATCACTGAACACTGATTATTTCCTTCTCTATTGGTGTAGGGAATTACTCACGTATACTGATGGTACCAAACCATTGGCAGAAACTGATTTAGACATTATTGCTAAATCTAAACCTGCTAAACAAGCTAACAAGGATCCAGCAAATGGAAATGGAGACGGAAATTTATCTAATTGCATAAAAGAGTCAGAACATTCTGTCAGTGATATAGAGCTTCGAACAGATGATAATGATAATGTGGAGGGAGAGAAAAAAGTAGGGTTACCACAAGTTGAATCTACACGTAGCACTAGTTCTCAAGAAGCCCAGAAGGCTCTCAAGTTGATCTTTACTCTGCCTGCTTCTTGTTATGCGACAATGGCCATCAGAGAGCTGCTGAAGACATCAACCTCTGTATGTACTTCTTCTATATGTTCTCTTATTTCACCAGTATGCTTGTTCACAAATATTTAAGCTCACCATGAACTAACCTATTATCAGTCTTGCTGTATCACTAGATTCTTACATTGTATGCATATATGTTCCAAGGTCTGTGTCAATCTGTATGTCTTTCATTCAATCTGTCAATTGTTGCTGCAGGTTGCATTTCACAAAACGTTAAACCAGTGAGAATTTTGGTTCTTGAGGTTCACGGCATGAGGACATGCTATGGTATAGGAATGGTAATTCAACATGATTCCTATGCTCTGATGTACCAAGGAACTTCGAAGGATGAGCAAAGGTGCGTATAAAGTTAACTTGTAATGGATATTACTAAGAATTTTGCCTCTGAAAATTTTGTAATAAGATTTTTTGATTGTCATAAGCTTTTTGTTTTAAAAAATAGATATTTGGCTACAAATCAATATGTGCTTGTTAAAAAAAAAAAAAAAATTTGAAACCAATATGGAGAAGTCAAAATTTTCGGCCTTTCCAAAAAAGCTTTACATTGAACTTATGGGAGAAGTTAAAAAAAATAAATAAACAAAAAAAATATTTTTGAAATTAATAATCAAATATTTATTAGCATTTTAATAAAAATTTCTCTCACTAGAACAAGCTCTATGGCAAAATTTTTTTATATAATGGACCCTAACGCTGTTGTAGGATAGTATCATCCAAAGAACGCAAAACGAAATCTGACATGATTTTTTAACGTCCAAAAATTTGGATCGGTTTTTTTAGTCTATTTAAGGCCCATCTGACTTTTTAGCAGGGTTCTTTTTCTCCTGTTTCATAGACATAAGTGAAGGGACATGTCATGAGAAACCAACAGAAACTTGACCAGGAACACTCTCTCAGACGGTGAACTAACATCCTTATTCAAAAATTTGCCCACGCTCATTATAAAACAAAATTTGATGTTTTCTGATCCTAGTAATTTTGTTGCAAAACAAACGTGGAAAGTAAAAAATGACAATGAGAACCAACTAGGAAAAGAATGGTTCTCTGCAAGAAATGCATTTCTATACTTTTACACCATGTTTAAAGTGTGGAAACGTTGAGAAAAATTATAGATTTCCACGGAGCTGAGAAATGTCATATTACGTATAAGATTATAGTCACTCTTCAGTATTTATTTTTAATAAAACTAATTTATTATATTGGACAGTTGCATTAAAAAAAAAAAAAAGATTATAATTTGATGCAAATGGAAAACTACTTGCAGCTCGTTCTGAACCTTAACTAGTTGTATAAAGAAACATATTTTCTACATCTACACTTTAGTTTTATACGATATGCTACTACTAGCCACAAAAGTTATCATTTTTATTTTCAGTAATTTGCTCTGTCAAAGCAGCTAAGTGCTTAATTTATCAATCTAATTCTTTCGTTAGTTTTCTCAATTCTAAACATCACATTTGTTTACAACATACCAAAAAAAAAAAAAAAAAAAAAAAAAAAAAGAAATAATAATTCAGAACTTTGATGCAGATTGATCATACACAATGGCTGGGACAACATACACAATGGCTGGAACAAGAGAATACATATATAACTCAATATTATCAAACGAAAAGGCCAAGTTAATAGATTTGAGCATAAATAATGACACTAACCATCAAATTTATTACCCAATCCAATAAATTGCCTACAACAATGTTGAAAAAAAAAAAAAGAAAAAAAAGAAAAAAAAATGTAAAACATTCAAACCCATTTTTCTTCTACCCAAGAAATTTCTCATCCACTAAAAACCAGCTTAACAAAGTTCACCAAAACCCTCCCCTAAATCGGCACATATCTCTTCACCGCCTGCTTCCCAGCAACCGCAGCAGCCGCCGCAATCCCTCCGATAGCTCCGGCGATCGCAGCCGATCTGGGTCCAGACGCAGCCTTGTAAAGCGCACCGGTTCCTAAGCCGGCCACAATAGTATTCAACAAGTCTTCGCGACCCCTGAAATGATTAACCCCACTTTCCAAACCAGCAAAAATCAATCCAAGAACGCCGAGGGAGTTCCCGAAACTCCGACCCATGTGACCTCCGGAGTTGAGAACCCGATTGACACGGAGTTTGAGAGTGTCGCCGGGCTCGGCGGACTTGAGGCCTTCGATGGAGCCCTTTGCTCCGCCGATGATCGCACCGGAAAAGTAACCACAACCGGTGTAGTAGCAGAGGTTCTCGCCCCAAGATCGGTGGGGCTTGGTGGCCTCCTCGATGAATACGTGTTCATGGGCTGTTGGAAGATTATAGAGATTTCGGATTGGAACTTGAAGATCCTGGTAGGGATTGTAAAGCCTGGTCTTTTTCTGGTCGTTGTTGTTGTAATTTGTGGAATCCGCCATTTCAGTAGAGCTGAGTTCTAGAAAAATAAATAAATAAATAAAAAGAAAGAGAAAGAGAAAGAGAAAGAGAAAGAGAGAGACAGAGAGAGAGAGTTTGGGCTTTAGGGGCTGGGAAGTTTCGTCTGTTGAGAAACCTCTGGGGCGTAGGGTTTAACGCGAGGAAGGAGACCGGAAGGGGTTTTAGGTGGCTGACTTGGCCTTTTTGGATTCTTTTGTTGCAAATGGAAGATTCTTTTCTTGCCCAAAACAGAAAATTAAAATGAAAAATGGAATCAAGATTTTTTGGGCTTACATATTTAAGATTTTTTTTGGGCTTACATATTTAAGATTTTGAAAATATAATCTTTTTTTTTTTTTTTTTTTTTCCTTCCGTAGACAATGACCCATTTTGAATCTCTCTCCATTTCAATTAAAAAAATAAAAAAATAAAAAATTGAAATAAATCTCCCTATTAATTTATATCAATAAATTCTCCATGAAATACTAACAAATTATAAAATTCATTCATCAAAAGAACAAATTATGAAATTCCATGGTTTGTAAATTTTATTATTATTATTATTATTTTGAAATATGAAGCCAATTCTCAGCAAAACAAAAAAATAAAAAAAATAAAAAAATAGTGAACGAATTCCATAATGAGTTCCAGGATCCATTTCCAACCCCAATCTCATATGGGTCAATGAAGGCCTAAGGACGGACAAGATTGGACTAGGGCTCGGTTTCCAGCCAACCAAGCCCAATTCCGGAGATGACAATTTAAAGTAAGGGTGTGTATTTTAATTGGAGTGAATTAAGAAGAATAAATACACCTTCAGAGTGGCGACATATACAGTAGAGAGAAAGAGAGAGAGAGAGGGATATGATTTTGGTTGGAAAATAAAAACAATGGCAGGAAGGATGAACATTGAGGAGCAATGTACTAGTGTTTTAAACAATAGAGTAGACCCGGCAATTTGGATCATGACACGGCGACACGACTCGAAAACGACACGGAATAAATGAGTTTGGGTTTATTATAAATGGTTTCGGGTCATAATCGGGTCAACCCGTTTAACACGATTATTAATCGTGTCATTTTCGGGTTGACCTGTTTAACTCGAAATTGACCCGTTACGACCCATTTATTAAACGTGTCAGTTTCAACCCGACACGATTATATACCTATTACAACCCATTTAAATTTAATTTTAAATTAATATTTTATCACTAATATAATATTTAATAACTAAAAAATATTATAAATTAAAAATTTTATAAAAATAATTTTCTATTACTAATTTTTTAAAAATAAAAAATACATCTTTAATAAAACAAAAACATAAAAATTAAAAAAAATAAAAAAAAAATTCGGGTTAATAGGTTAATTTTCGGGTTAACGGGTTAATAGGTTAGTTTTCGGGTTAATAGGTCAATTTCAGGTTAACGGGTTAATAGGTCAACACGACCCGTTAAAATAATCGTGTTAAACGGGTCGTGTCGTGTTGACCTGTTTATAAACAGGTCGAGTTAGTGTTTTAGGTATCTGACACGATTAATAAATGGGTCGTGTTCGGGTTAGGCATTTTTGACACGATTATTAAACGAATTGACACGAACACGAACCACCAACCCGAATTGCCAGGTATAAATAGAGGGTTATGACACATCCCTTTCAACAACTCATTGCAAGTTGGTGAATAATGTGCTACATATTCTTCTTCATGGACCATTCAACATCTTTACCCCACTCACACCTTTTTACTTAACCATAGTCTTTTTTTTTTCTTTTTTCCTTTTTGGGATTTTTTTAAAAAAAAGAAAAGAACAATCATCTACTATATTTGGTAGAAAATAAAAGTATTATTATTATTATGTTGGGTGTTGTGATATTCAAATTGAAGAAAACAATAGTTTTTTCACTATGCTTGACTGTCATATTAAGGACAACTAGAGAAGAAGAAAGATGGACCTCTCTTTTTTCAAGTTTAAAATAATGGGGTCAACTTGTCAAGCTTTGTGAAAGACACCCAAATTAACTACGAATGATGAGTGCTTTGGTGTGGTTGATTTTCCTCAACCGACTCAAGCTAACATTTATAGTTTAATTATTTTTACAATTATGTAGGCATGAGACCAAATTGATTGTTGAACAATGGAAAGAAAAAGAGATAACATTGATTGTCAATAAAATTGCAAAATGATGGCTTACCATATACAACAAAAATCACCTACTCTTTGTCATTTACTCACTTGTAAGTTGTAACTCTAAGGCCTATAATTAGTTTTACATCCAATTTTTTGGAGGAGATTTTTACATATCCGTTTTGTTCACTCTTTTTTGAACCCTGAAAGTGAAGGACACAGAAAATGCTAGCTGTCTGTATAAATTATTGGTTTCCTAATATGCTTGGTGCACTTTGAAAAGGAAAAAATAAAAAATTAAAAAATTAAAAATTTAAGTAAATCTTCTTTGCTCCTTTCAACTTTCTTTGTGTAATTGCAATTGTTTTAGAAGAAGATGATGAAGAAAAGTGCATACTAAAGTAGCAAGAAATCAGAATACATATTTTAAGTTTCCTTAAAAAATTGTAGATTTAATTCTGTGCTAACAAGCTCTTTCATATACGCACAAATGTAAAACATATTAAATATTGTTTTTAACTTTTTGTTGTTTGAATTATCAAACAGAGTAGTTATTCACTATGCCAAAGTATAGCTTAAAAAGGAAAACTTTTAGATCTATTTTTTATTTTCGTCAGATAGTATTTGGTGTTTTCCTTAAAATGTATAGTATATAGACATAAAAAAAAAATAAAAAAAAAATAAAATGGAAGAAAAAAGAAAAAGGAACAAGAAAATGCATAAAACAAAAATGGCCGGAATGTAATTTAAATCCTTAAGCCCATTTGTTGTAAGGGATTAAACTAAATTGGATTAGATTATTTATTTTATGTATAACCTAATTTTATTTTTCATTAGAACAACTTAAAATAGCTTAGTTCATTCAGGTTGTCTGCCCATTTGTTTTGTAGGTTAACATTGGACTAGTTTTAAGTTAAGTTTAGACCAATTAAACGTCTATCATATTATTTAATAAACACATTCAATGAATATTTTAATATCTCTAATATTATTATTTAATGTATAACAAAGTAAGGGAGAGGGTGTATTAAAACTTACTGTAGCCCATGTACCATATGAAAACACCCCCATCCTTAAATTAATCGGTCCCAGTGTCTGCATGTTTTCACGTGTCCTGCCATCCCCATTGCCGTTAATTACACCATCATGAGCATCAGCTACTGCATAGGATTCTAAAGGTCCCAAATGGAACAAAAATAGCCCAAATATAAATTTTAAGTATCATTTTCCAGCCCATTATATGCCCTTTTCCTCCTTCCACTTCCACTCTCACCTCAGGAGCGTGTTCAATCACACGCCCCAATCCTAATAATATTTTGTCCTGTAATGGAGGGATATATATAATGTATTTATATACATACGGCTTCAGATCATCAAACCCAAATATTTGCATCCATATATACATATATTTGAATCATGCTCTCTGTCAAAATTTCAAATTGGGTATGGTACATATTTTGAATAGTCTTTGAAAAAGAAATTTGAGAAGTATAGCTGTTACCTGGCATTCAGATATAATGCATATGATAAAAATATATATTTAGAGGATAATATATGTATATATATATATTTATATCATGTGGGGTAAGAAATTGATTGCATAATTTTTATGAATGATACAGGGCAATCTAATACAGTAGTGAAGTAGTCCGGACTGTCTCAGTTAAGGACTCAAACCCATATGTGTAATCTTTGAAAACGGGTCATAATTAATGGATATGTGAGTTGGAACTAGGCCTTCCCTATAATATTATATAAATATACGTAATTTTGATTGGAAAGTATATGGTACTTTTGGGTCATCTTCTTTCTGTACAAGTTTATTTTCTCACAGTTTTGGAGGGTGACTTCACTTTCTTCTAAAACGGTGTGGTGGGCTATCATTTCCCTTCCATGATAGGACAAAGTCCTTGATAAATGAGAGAGAGAGAGAGAGATAGAGAGAGAAACCCAAGTTTGGTGTTTTGTTAAGAGAGAGAGAGAGAGAGAGAAAAAAAAAAAAAAAAAAAGGTCGGTGTTTATGTAGTGTCCTTTCCAACATTTAGCCAATTTACAGTGAGAGAGCAAAACGGAGAAAAAAGGGTAAAGAGAGAGAGCTAATTAGCTAAGAGAGCGAAAAAACACATACACAACAAAGATGTTTGATGGAGTGCCTGACCAGTTGCACCAATTCATAGCCTCCTCAAGAAGTACTACTACTTCCTCTCTTCCTCTACCTCTCTCTTCTTTCCCTCTTCATGCTTCTCCTTCACCCAATACTATTACTTTCCCTCCCCTTGATGCTTATTCTAATAATCATCATCATAACCATCATCAAGTCCCTCTGCAACCTCATCATCAAGTACTTTTGCAACCATTGCACCACAACCCTCCTCCTCCTGCTCAGAAGATTAATCATGAAGAGAAAGAAGGAAACAACTTGGTTAATTCTTTTAATTTGGAGATTGATGATGATACAGACAGATCATCAATACCGGAACCGGTTGCTCCTCCTCCTCCCCCTCCATGGAGCCATGATGAAGTTCTTGCACTGTTGAGGATCAGATCTACCATGGAGAATTGGTTCCCAGACTTCACTTGGGAACATATCTCAAGGTACATATTCTATATATATAAAACATATATAATATATAATTAATTTCAATGATTTAATTTCCTATATATGGCTACTAAAATTTGAAGTTTTTTTTTTTTTTTTTTTTTTGGAACTGCAAAAATTGAGGTGGAGTGTAGTACTCTCTCACAGGTTTTGTCTTTATATTTGAAGATTCGACTGCTGTAAAATTCAATGTGGGGTTCAAGCTTTTTCCATAATTAATGGAATTTTAGCAATACCTTCTTCAGGAGAGGGAGTGAGAGAGAGCCATCTTGTACATATTCATTCAGGAAAAAGAAAAAGAAATAAAAGATCTAGCATACATATATATATATATATATATATTCTAATTTTTATTTTATTCATACTTTAAATTAAAGCAGTAAAAAATATAAGAAAGGAATAAGTACTGCTCAGACACATTGGTTTGTTTTGTTTTATAACATTTATGGTGGGTGCAGGAAGATGGCAGAGCTTGGTTTCAAAAGGAGTGCTGAGAAATGCAAGGAAAAATTTGAAGAGGAAAGCAGATACTTCAACAACATTAATTACATAAAGAACTACAGGTTTCTCACTGAGCTTGAGGAACTCTATCATGGTCATGATCATCCTCATCATCATCAAAACCCTCAAGTTGTTGGTGCTGAAAAGAGCCAAAAGGCACAAGCAGTAGATAAGCCAAGTGAAAGAAGAGAAGGAGAAGAAGATAAAAGAGGTCAGAGTGTGGAGAAAGAATCAGAGAATAATGAAGAGAAAATGATGATGGAAGAAAGACTGAAGAGGAAGAAAAGAAAAAGACATAAGAGTTTTGAGATTTTCAAAGGTTTCTGTGAGGACATTGTGAACAAGATGATGGCTCAGCAGGAAGAGATGCAAAACAAGCTTCTTGAAGATATGGTGAAGAGGGATGAAGAGAAAGTGGCAAAAGAAGAAGCTTGGAAGAAGCAAGAGATACTGAGGATGAATAAGGAGCTTGAAATTATGGCTCATGAACAAGCTCTTGCTGGTGATAGACAAGCTACAATAATTGAGTTCTTGAAGAAATTCACATCCACTTCTTCTTCTTCTTCTGGTGGGGAAATTCTTAAGAGTTTCAACCCATTTATTCCTCCAACTTCATCTTCTTCAATTCAACCACTACAAAACCCTAATCCTACATCTACTAGTACTGTTGGTAATCGTCATCAAAATTCTAATTCTTTATCCCTTGTAGTACCCGAAAACCCTAGTTCAAATCCTGCTACTCCAACCATTCCAAAGCTACCCACTACTTCATCTCCACTAGCTTCCAAAAACCCTAATTCTTTCGACACCCAAAAGAAGCCATTAACACCTACTTCAACATCATGTTCAATACAGAAAGTCCCTCAAAACCCTAGTTCCAATGAGAAAGATGATATTGGGAAAAGATGGCCAAGAGATGAAGTACTGGCTTTGATAAACCTAAGGTGCAGTCTGTACAATAGCAATGAAGATAAAGAAGGAGTCAAAGCCCCGTTATGGGAGAGAATATCCCAAGGAATGCTGGATTTGGGTTATAAAAGAAGTGCCAAGAGATGCAAAGAAAAATGGGAGAACATAAATAAGTACTTCAGGAAAACCAAGGATGTTAACAAGAAAAGGTCAATTGATTCTAGGACTTGTCCTTATTTTCATCAATTAAGCACTTTGTATAATCAAGGAACCGTAAATGCTGGACATCCCACTCAAGTCCAGGAACATTGCTCGGCCAATTCGCCGGAAAGCCACTCTTCGGCTTTGCCGGAAACCACCGGCCGCGGTGGAAATTCTTCTCTAGTAGGAATAGTAGGGTCTTCTTTCACCGCTGATTCTTGTTTGCATGATACCAATCAAGGTGCGAGAAATATGGTGCAGGTTTCAGCAGCCTTTGATTTTGAATTCTAAATTTTTTTTGTTTTTGGATATTTGATTAATCATGTGCATTTATCGATGATAATAATATCTAGCTGCTACTTTTTTGTGTGAGACTGTGTGTATGTTTTTTATAATTTTTTTTTTTTTTGGGGTTTCTTTGGTAAATCATGTGGTACTAGTACTTTACAGTTTCCATATTATGACATAAAAACCTTTATATTTTTAAAATATGTATAATTTCATTAAGGGATTTGAACAGCTTGTTTTGTTGTGAGCACCGACAGTTTGAGAAACGATCGATGATTCAAAAAATAAAAAAACAAAAAATTGTTGATGTTTCTCAAAATGTTCAATTTCAATAATACATACATATATATATATATACACGTTGAAAAGACATTCTTTAGAGAGACTCTAATTTCATATAGTTGTTTCATACTTTCCATGTAAAAAATTGAAAATTGTAGAAAATTAAGAAAGTACGGAATCTTTTGGGGCCAAAATATGTATAAGAGGAAGAGTTTGATTAAATAATATTTTTACACACTTGGTGCCTGGTGCTGTACATATATGTATGTATGTATAGATACATATACCTTGCTCAATTGGTGCCGACTTGGAAATAAAATAAATAAAAGATGTCTGAGCTGCGTCAGTTTGGATTGACATTGAAAAGAACGGGCTACAATTCAAAGAAAAGAAAACAAAAGAGAAAAGGCAACTTGTGAGTACGTAAAAAATGGAACTCTTCCATATGGTAGACAAAACTAATACTCTTTTAACTTGTGATATGTTTCATATTGTACACTGTTTTAGCATAATTCAGCCAATGACCAAAACTATAGAATATAGTATGAAAAACATTATTTTGTGTCAAAACAATGATTCAAGGAAAAAAAAAAAAAAAGGAAGGAAAATTAAGGATAAACAAATAAATTTGGATGAACTTATTGTTATTATTGAAAGATAACTGTAAATAAAAAGAGAAATAAGAATGGAAATAACATGTAGAAGAAAGCGATGTAGAATAATTTGATTTGTAATTGCAATAATATGATTGAGGAAGAAGAAGAAGAAGAAACAATATACAATTGACAACACAAGTGAATGACATAATTTTATCTGTTGGAGGAATGGGACCCACCACATGCTCCCTCAGAGTCTGATGAGGTGATCAGAGAAAGGCCTTACGGTGAATGTCTCCAACCCACAAGGCCGTTCCTCTGTCCTCATTTGCTGTAAATAGTCTATCTCTCTCTCTCTCTCTCTTTAAGGGTCCCACTCGCAGTGACACAACAGACAAACACACGCACAATCATCCACTGCCATGTGATGGGCCTCTTCCACCCACTCCCCCGTCTCTCTTACCATGCACCTTCCCCTTTTCTAACCCACCCACACTCCATCTCCTGTCCTGCACGTGCAATCTCTCTCTGGACCCTACTTATCCGACGGCCAACATTTCCTTCAAATCTTCTTGGATACTGCAACTAAGTCAACCACTTTCTCTCTGTTTGACTTCACTTTCTTTTCTTTTTTTCTTTTTTTCTTTTTTTTGTCATCGGTAATTACAAATATTTGTGTTATGGGGTTTGACTGGGGACGGTTGACTTGTGTGTGTGTGTTTTTTTATTTTTTATTTTATATATATATATATACATAATAAGGAGGCGCATGATGCCATTTTGATTGATTAGTGTAAGAAAGATTTTTTTTTTTTTTTTTTGGGGGGGGGTTTAGATTGTACGGACACTAATTTAAAGTGTGCACGAGCTGTTTGGATGAGTATTCCACACTGGAGTAAGCCTAAGAACGAGTCGCAGGATAGTTATACAGTCTATTTACAAACAAGACAAAACGCTCCGCTTGGAAGATCCAAGATCTAAACCGTTGGATCTAATATCTAGAGTCTACCTTTTTCATGGTTCAGATTCCTGAAGTCGTCACATGCTCCCCTCCAATCCAACATTTCTACTTCCAAAAATAAAATAAATAAATAAATAAACCGTAATTGGCTAATATGTTGTATAATACAAGTTGTATAAATGGAAAAAGTAAAATGATATATACACCCACATCATATGGAGACAAGTTTTATAAAAGTAAAAAAAATAATAAAATATAAAAAAAGTTTCCTTTTTTCTTTTTTAACCTTTTTTTTTTTTTTGGGGGGGAGGGTGGGGGTGAAGAGTCTAGAATGGAAAGCAAGCTAAGCCCACTGAGAATGTGAATGAGCAAGGCCCTAAATTAGCCCATTGAAGGGATTTTGGGTTGGGCATGGGTAATAAAAAAGTACTCCACCTGTGGGGCTAAAGGCTTATTGTATATAGTCTTTATATTTTGTAGTTTGTAAAACGATTAGCATTTGTTTGTAACTTGCACGTTGCAATTAAAGGCGACTAGATGGTGTATTTGAGTAGAGCAGTAAAAAGGTGTTAGTACTTAATATCAACATTGACAAGAAAAACCGTGGAAGTAAAGCATTTAAATGACAAGGATTGATAACATTGTCTTACCAATCTGCTTTCAAGTTTCAACTACGAAGAAAAAATGTTTTTCCTTCATCTATAAAGCAAGGACATCTGAATTTTACTAAAACTGTGCAATCACGTATTTACATAATTGTTCTTTTTTTGGTAAACATGTATATAAATAATTGCTGGATATATTTACGTTTTCAGGATATTTATATTTTAGTTTAGGTGTTTATATTCTATACCCTAAAATGGAGGTTGCTGTTTATGCAAAACTAATTATATGTGTGAGAGAGGTGTAACTACACCTAGAATTGAAGAATCTCTCCTTTTTAAGACAATTATTTAGGCGATGCGGTTTGTTAGAAAAGGGAGTTGTATTAACCAAAAAAGCAGGCATACAAAACAAACAAAAACATGCTGCTACTGAATCAGACTATGGTAGCTAAGCCACTTTCCTGATTCATCATATCTACAAAATGCTGAGAGATTAATAAAGGAGAAACTATACTAGAGAAATCATTTAAAAAATCCCAACGAGCTGCCAAATGAGCTAATTTATTATTATGTCTTGGGGTCCAGACAAAAAAAATAAAGCGAAAGAGGGGATAAAGTTCTAAAACTTTTTTGACAATTTCTACGATAGTCCAGTGTCCTTTGTGGTTTTCTGTATCGTTAAGGTTTTGAATGACAGCTTTGGCATTGCTTTCACAGCAAAGATCAGATGGCCATCTTCTAAAGCAAGAGAATAGGCGATGGGGTTTGGCTCAATATATTTACTGTCTGATTGATACTTATTTTGCATTGATTAGGACCCTTATGAAGCACTAACTATAGCTTATATACACAAGGAATTTTTTATTAAGGAATAAATTTAGTATTTGGGTTTATGGTATTAATTGGCTTTGGTTTTCCAAAATTTTAAGTAGAAGCCAGGCAATAAGGAATATATATAAAAGGACCTATTCTACTTTCTGAGTTAAAATATTAAAATTCAGTGTTATCATATGGCATAGGTCTTTTTTTTTTTTTTTTTTTTGGGGGTGGGGGGGGGGGGGGTGTGGTTGCGTATATGCCATATGCATAGTTAGCATATGACATCTTATACTAAAAAAACATGTCATTCCATCAACTCTCTTAAACTACCAATTATACTAAAAAAAAAAAAAAAAGATGTCATTCTATCAACTCTGTGCTTAATTTCAACATTCTACTATTTTCCAACGTTAATTTTGTCGAATTCTTTCTCTACTGGAATTACCCAACATGTCGACCATTAATTTATGATGTCAATTTCTTTCTTCGCATTTACCCAACATGTCAACCTCAAATCTAAAACTCTCTTAACATTATATCGCAATGAAATAGATGTGTGGAGATTAGTGATGCTGGCACGTTGCATTGGGAACAGCTCGTTAGGACCCCTCTCTTTCTCTGCTACATTTTCTAGGTTAGTGGGTCACATTTCGTTTTACACTTCTGATTCTGTTTATTATTATTATTATTGTTATTTTCTTATATCTTGGTCAACCTCTTCTTTATACGAGACATAGTTTTTCAAAATTCCAGATTTTTTTTGTTTTTAAAGAGTTTTGTTATAGTTGCACAGTCGAATTGATGGTACATACATTATACATATACATGCAAAGCTTTACATATATATATATATATATATATATATATGTCCTATGTAGCACTAAAGTGCTAATAAATGGTTGGGTAAAGAATTTGACCTCTAACAAGGAAAAGATGGGTTTTACCATTTGAAAAATGATGTAAAAGTATGTTAAACTCTATCTTTCTAATTTTTTCTTTTATTAAAAAAAAAGAAAAACAGATCTCTAAATTTAGTTATTCCAGTCTAAGTACACAAAACCCATAAAACAAATTTTGTTAAAAGTAAGATGAACTTCTCAAGATCTAACCCATGATTTATATACATAAACAAATATTAAAGTCAGTTTATTAGTTCTTAACATTTAGTTGATAATTAAGTAGGTTCCTTATATTGAATTAGATTGAGTTTTCTTAAACATTCAAAATTTGAAATGCATGAAAGATGTGATGCAGACGCTGTAAATTGTCATAGTTGTTGCTTTTTTGGTTGGCAACCACATTTTGGACTGTGCATGTGCTTATAAAAAGTTATAGCGGGTGGACGGGTGTAAGTCTATGAAATTCACGAGCGTGGATAGTGGATAAGCCACTTTTTTAAACGTGAAATGAAATGAAACAAGAAGTTAAAAAGCTTTTGGTAACACTTTTTGTTTTTGTTGAGGTTTTGAGTTTTGACAAAGTTGCTAAACAGTATTCTTATAATTTCTTAGAGGTAATAATAATAGCTTTTCAAATGTGGGATTAAACGGTTTGGTCCTTTGTCCACCATATGCATGTTTCCTAAATATTTAATCATTTGGATGGATGTGATATATCTTTTTGTCCTTACCTTCAGATTAAAGAAGTTAAAAGTTGCCACAACAACAACAACAAAATTTAAAAAAAAAAAAAAAAGGAAAAAAAAGAAGAGAGAAATTTAGTACATATGATATTTACCCATCAGCTCTTTTGGTGAGCTAATTAGAGGATACATTTACACCACCAAACATCTTGCAGAAAAAAAAAAAAAAAACAAAGAAAAAAAAGAAAACAAAGAAAAACGTTCATGTTTCACTAAATTAAAAAAAAAAAAATATATATATATATATATATATTATAATCATGATTTATGAATTCATCAGTCAAACAAATACTTTTTGGATTGCTAAGAATCTCTCAGTCCGGATTGAACCTAGACTGGGATAGTTAATTATAATTGGATAATGCCATTTGAATTATATATATATATATATATATTGCCATTTGAATATTATATATATATATATATATATATCAAAATATCATTGTTTATATAAGTAATTAACAATTAGTAGGTAAGCTATTAAAAAATTGACTAAGTACGTGCGGTGGAAAATTTAATTGATGTGCAGGTGCATTGCAATCTAATGCACCAAAAAAACGCGTCTACCTAAATGCAATTTAAATGAGCACATCGTCACTAAAACCACTCTTAATAACTATCATATAAATGTGACAACCATATAGTGTTGAATATATTTGATTTTCTTTATTTTACATGGGCTTCATTAATTTCATTTTTTAGAGGGCAAAGAAGTTTTAGATTATGAGTGAATGATAATAATAATGTTCAATAAAAAAGCATTATTTGTTTTTGTCATCATTCTTTTTCTCTTTTTATTTTGGGTAAGAGAAGGAGAATTTTTTAATTGGAAGGTATGTTTATAATAAAATTTATTTAGAAAAAAAAGATAAATAATTTTTTGATCAAATTATTGAAAAAAGAGGCAAAATCATTTAATATCTAAGAAATATATGAAAGAATTGGGACGAAAACTGCCCACCTTCATAAATCTGGAATGCGGAATCCCCGAATGTGGCGCATGTAAGCTCTTAGTCCGTATACAAGGCACTTACCAAACAGACAGCCTTCTTTTTGGGACCCACTCAAAGCCTATCCGGTCCTCACGAACTGCCGAGGAAGGAAGGTGAAGCTCAATCGGGCATTTTGAGAAACTGTAGGGGTAATTAAGTCATTTTGAGCAAACCAAAAAGCGCCGGATAATAGGCCTCGTGATTGAGGATAGCTTATTACAGATCCAGTGGGGGATGCGAAGAGCTGTGGGGTCCACAATGTTTCGCTTCCTCTGGTCAGGCTTCTTGCTTTCCATGCCCTCCAACATTTAAATAATTACATAATTAATAAAATATTTTACCTGTTAGGAAGAAACCAAATAAAATAATCAAATGGAGTGTTTAAATATTAATTAAAGTGTTTAAATGGAGTGTTTCAATTTTCTCAACGAGAATGAGTTATAATAATATAATATTTGGAAGTATTAGATTATAAATTTAGAGGAAGTCTGAAAATAAATTAGGGAGTAAAACAGGTAATACCATTAAAAGATGCAATGAAGAAAACAATAAGAAAAAGGAAAATGTTTTACCAAAAAAAAAAAAAAAAAAGAAAAGGAAAATGTTAAAAAGTAAAAAATAAAAAAATCGTTTGATAAAGAAAAGGACAAGAAAGCTGACAAAATTACAGGGACATACCCACCTTCCCATTCTCGGTTCGCACTATGTTTATATTGTATTATTTTTTTTTGGTAATTAATATTTCAGTCAGTCAGCACACTCTCACTTCTCTCCTTTTCACAACATATCAACTTCTCAGACACACCATGATTCTCATTTTGACTCATCATTTTTTTTTTCCTCTTTATCTATTTCAGTAATAAAATCTCTCTCTCTTTTTTTTTTTTTATTAAAACGCACCGTTCTATCTTTTTTTTTTTTTTTTTTCCCTCGAATATATATGTATATATTGCAATGGACTCTCTCTCTTACTGTCTCTGTCTCTCTCTTTCTCTCTCTAAATAATTTTGTCAGCAGCTCAGAGTAAAAATCCCAATGGCGAAGGAGGTACTGCAACTTCCTTGGTTGCCGCTTCTTCTTCTGCTGCTTCTTCCTCTACGGTGTCGTTTTGCAGCTCTTTCACCGACTTTCCTGTCTCTTCAACTTCCTCTTTGATCTCTTTCCCTACTTCGATCCCATTTTATCTCTCTGCATTCAGGTACATTTCCTCAATCTCTTCGCTTCTCTCTGAGATTTTGTATTCTTCATTCTTTTTCTCTGAACTGTTGTTTTTTTGTGGATGTTCTTTCTCTCTATTCGGTTCGTCAAGCTGCATTTGCATTTCCAGCATTTTTTTTTTCTGGATTTGCTTTGCGTAATTTTGATCCTTTTTTTTTGTTGGTTTTTCTATGCTCAAATTAGTATATATTATGTGGTTATGTATTTGTAGAAAAAAAGCATAAATTTGGCGGTGGAACATATGCTATTTATGATGCATTTTTTTTTCTTTTTGCTCTTTTTATTTTCTCTCTCTCTCTCTTCCTTTTGGATTTTTGATAAGTGGCTTGTGAAAAGCTTGGTTAGATATTTGAGTCAATTGTTTTTTCTTCTACTCGCTGTTTCTCTATTCTTCTGCTCTTTTTTTACTGAGAAAATGTAGAAATAAAGCAGAGCTTTGGTCTTCATTTTTCCCCTTTTTTTTTTTTTTTTTTTTGGTCTCATTCTCACTGAGATCTGAAAAAAACTGATGCTTGCACTCAGAGCTAGTGGTGGAGTTCTGTGTAAACTTCAAATTTTACAGTGTTTCTTTACCTTTCTGTTTTCTCTCTAAATGTTTGGAATTTGGCAAACTTTGTACTAAAAAAAAAGAAAAGATTGTTGTCAGAGAAAAGAACTTATTTTTCTTCTTCTTTGTTTTTGCTTTTGACTGAGGTAATGTAGACTATTTGAGAGCGTATTTTCTTTCAACAAAAGGGCTTATTCAGATCAAAATTTATATTAAACCTCGCAAGTTTTTTTTCCCCGCTCTTCTAAAGCATTTTTTTTTTTTTCCTTTGACTTCAAGGGTGTATTTCTTTGTCGTGGTAAAAACTGTATTTTTCTTGTGTCTTTGTTTGTTTCTCAAGAAAAAAGAAATGCATTTATATAGGCAATTTGACTCTTGAGTAACATGACTGGTGGAGTAATTTTAGAGACAGTTTACCTTCCATTTGTTACTAGTTTGATCCATTTCTTTCATGGTTATGTACATTCCAAGAATTGGAAATGGAAAATATACAAGGTTTTTAGGAATTTTAACCTTTTTATGATCTATGACCAGAAAAAATAAATACAAGAATTTGCGACTCATCTCATGGAGCAATACGAAGTACTAGAGCAGATTGGGAAAGGAGCTTTTGGTTCTGCTCTTCTTGTCAGGCATAAGCATGAAAAGAAGAAGTAAGAATGAATTTTACATTGTTCTTTCTGTGTTCTTTCTTATTCATGTTTTAAAGATCTTTTTACTTTTTGATTTTGATAAGGTATGTGTTGAAAAAGATTCGTCTTGCCCGTCAGACTGATAGGTCACGCAGATCGGCACACCAGGAGGTTGGTATTTCTTAATCCACGATGGAATTACCTTCTTAACACACTGAAAAGATACTTCTTTTGTATCTTGATTTAGTTCTGTACTTGTGCAATGTTTTGTCTGTGGCATGTTTGTGTTTCATGAGGACTAATATTTTCCAAAGCACTTTATGGAACGAATGTCTGAATATGCTGTGGGCTTGAAGGTTACTTGGATTTAAAAGTTAAAAGAAAGGGAAAAAAAGAGGCATACTGAAAGGTGGAAAAAAAAAAAAAAAAAAAAGGTTGAATGAGATTTTAATTAAGTGCAATCTAAGCTAGATGTTCAAGAAATTTTAATTAAATGCAATTTAAGCTACTGTTATATATCTAAAACCTTTTCAATGGAATTAAATTTTAAATTTGTAAGATGTAGAATCTTTACATATTTAACCGTTTTCTTGAAATGTATAGATGGAGCTCATTTCTAAATTTCGGAATCCATTCATAGTGGAATACAAAGATTCTTGGGTAGAGAAGGTATGGTGTTCCTGTAATTTTCTCTTATATTAATCTTCAGTAGTATCTTTTCCTTTTGATTTTCATGGAGTAATAGCTAATTGTAGGTTTTAAATTGTCTCCATTAACTCGTTTGATTTTATTTGCCATTTTGATGCAATTTTTATTCCTAATGTGGATATCTATTTTTATATTTATTAATGATGATAGGAAAGAATTATCCCTTGTAGTCTGGGTTTCAACGTAGACAAAGAATAACCTTGATATCTATTCATATAAGATATATTATTATTTTGCATATGTTTGCCATGGCTAATACGATTCACATTGATCCCTTGTACTCAGGGTTGCTATGTATGCATTATTATTGGTTATTGTGAAGGAGGAGACATGTAAGTTTTTCTTTTGTGTGCTTGCTGTTTATTGATGGGTTTATCTCACTTGATGTCTTCCTTAATCCTGGTTGTTTCTGCAAATTTTTTGTTATGGTGCAGGGCAGAAGCAATAAAAAAGGCTAATAGCGTTCTTTTCTCAGAGGAGGTCTTATTTATCTATTTTTGTTATGTTCTCTTTTCTTACATAATTTTTTTTTTGTACCATATCTCTTACTCAGCATTTAACTTTATTGTATTTACTACGTGAAACTCATGAGCTGATGCTTGTTTCTGTTTTCAGAAGCTCTGTAAGTGGCTTGTTCAACTTCTCATGGCACTTGACTACTTGCATGTTAATCATATTCTCCATCGTGATGTCAAGGTTTGTAGTAAATCTCTTTATCCATTTTCTTGGGCATTGCATCCCCGTTCGCAGTCTCCTATATACTAATTGCATTCCATGGCTTCTTCAGTGTTCAAATATATTCTTGACTAAAGATCAAGATATACGTCTCGGTAAGTGATCCTACAATCTTCTAAGTTTTCTTTTGAAGGGAATCGTAATTTGCTAACAGCAATCAGTCAATAATGGAGCAGGTGATTTCGGACTGGCCAAAATGTTGACCTCCGATGATCTTGCTTCGTCGGTAAGTAGTATCATATAAATAAGTTTTTTTACCTTCTGAATTTTACAGACAAGTTAACATTGGTATCCTTTGTCTGAATTATAATCTTGTACTTCAGGTTGTGGGAACACCCAGCTATATGTGTCCCGAGCTTCTTGCTGATATACCTTATGGTTCAAAATCAGATATTTGGTCATTGGGTAAGCTTTGTGTTCACCTCTGGTCCCTGGAAGTTTTTTTTTACTTGGCTGACCAACTTTTCGGTTCTGTAGCTTGAATATGTCATTGATTTCTTATCCAGGATGCTGTATATATGAAATGACTTCTCATAAGCCCGCATTTAAAGCATTCGTAAGTCATTGGACCTCTAATTTTACCAGATATAGGACAGCTTTTTACATGACATCTTTTTCGTTTGCCTTTTCAAAGGAAATTTAGTGCAAGGGCTCTAAAATGCGTCCCATATCATTATATGTGTGTATCTTTTTATGTGATTATTTAATTGAATATCCTGTTAGCTTACATGTGAGATGTGGTTATTCTGAATTTGGGTGATCCGAATTTATTGTAGCCGAAAGGCCAAAGGTATTATGGTATGACCCATGATACATATGGACAGAGCTTACCTCTATTCAACACTAAGCATTACAGCTTTTATATTGTAAGCTAGAAAAATATAAATTTGTATTTAATTGTATTTGATCTGGCTCTTTAAATATAAATTTGTTTCTTGTGCAGGATATTCAAGCATTGATTAACAAAATTAACAAGTCCATAGTGGCGCCACTTCCGGCAAAGTACTCTGGTGCATTGTATGTCCTTTTACAGTACATATAGCACTCAAAGTTTTTAATATTACAGTACATATAGCCGTCCATAACGAGAATCACCACGAGTGAAAAATGACTGAAAAGCTATCTATGATTGCTACTGTTGAGATCTATATAATTTCAAGATCTAACTTGTATATGTAATTATTTCAAATGAATTTTAATTAGAGGATATTCGTGATCTAATCAGTTGGCTTATTTCTATCTCAGTCGTGGTCTTGTTAAGAGCATGCTGCGGAAAAACCCTGAACTTAGGCCAAGTGTATGTAAAATTCTCCTTTAGCCTACATTAATCACAGATACATTAGGAGTACTTTTATCATTTGAAGTGCATCTGTTGTGCAGGCTGCAGAGTTGCTTGGCCACCCTCTCCTTCAACCATATGTTATTAAGATTCATCTCAAACTCAATAGCCCTAGACGTGGTAATTTAGGTGTGCAGTGGCCTGAATCTGATTGCATCAAGAAAACTAGATTTTCAGAAGCTGTTTCTTTCTCCACTTACCCACAGAAGAGGCATTCGTTTAGCAATGATAGGAATTTGAACCCAAGTATATCTGGAGGTGAGCAAGATTCTATGTGCTCTACCATAGAAATACATGATACTCCAGATTATCTCAATAGAAGGTTAGCAGGACTATCTGTTAGCGAGACTCACAAGGGGGTAGCCACTCGAAAGCAGCCAATCGCTTCCAAAACTTCAAGACCCTCTCCAGCAAAAGCTTCTGCCACTCCCAGAAAATTGTCAGAACCCCTAAAGAAACGTGTATCGGTAAGATCAAATGGAAGCATCTCTATCTCCACATGCACAAAATGGATGATTGATGAAAAAGTTCGCATATAAAACAAGCATAGATGGCATAATAACTACTTAATGGGTAACTGATACTATGCGAAACTGTTGGAACTATTGATGACAGTTTTTGCTAGTCATAGAATCTGAGTTATTTTTTTGCTGTTTTTTCTTTTCTTCTTTTCAGCTTCCTGGTTCACGTGCTCCGACAATGTCTGTACTGACAACTCGCCGAGCATCATTGCCATTGGCAACAACAAATGCAATTCAACAATCCCCTTGCAGGCCTAATGTTGGCATCCTTCACTGTATGAAGTCCCCTGATGTTTCTGTAAACTCTCCTCGGATTGACAGGATAGCTGAATTCCCTTTAGCCTCATATGAGGAACAGTTCTTGCCTGTCCGTAGAACTTCTTCTACGTCTGCACAAGGCTCAAATGGCTCCCCACAATATGGTGACTGTTCAATCACAAAAGACAAGTGTACAGTTCAGATATGTGATAAAGCCTCTGGCAAGTTCAGTTTTCCTGATACATGGCAAGGAATTCAAACGAGCATGTTTAATGTGGATGGAGAAAATGGAAGTGATGAATGCTCTGATCAAAATGCAACTGCTGGAGCATCAAGCCGAACCTCTTCTGACACTCGTCGCCACCGTTTTGACACTTCGTCATTCCGGCAAAGGGCTGAAGCATTGGAAGGTTTGCTTGAATTTAGTGCAAGGTTACTGCAACAGGAAAGGTACGATGAGCTGGGGGTATTGTTGAAGCCCTTCGGTCCAGGGAAGGTCTCTCCCAGGGAAACTGCTATTTGGTTAACCAAGAGCTTCAAGGAGAATACAACTAAGCAGGATGAGTGACGCCTATGAATTGACTACCACATGTATCTATACTTGTGTCTGCAATAGTTTATAGTCATTTTTTCTTTTTTTCTTTTAAATGTTTTTCTTTTCTAGTTTTTTATGGGAAGTAGGCACCTTAGTCTCTATTTTCTAGGTTATGACTTAGTATCTATCACGGATTCACCTTAGTCTCTATTTTCTAGGTTATGACTTAGTATCTATCACGGATTCAAGTTCTTAGTTTGACAAGTGAGATAAGTTAGAAATTTCCTAAATGTTTGTATCTTTAGTCTAACTTTTGCAGTTTTGTATTTGCTTAAACAGTGGCTAATTTCACTAGGGATGTATTTTGCTCCCTTGTTCTAATATCCCTTCTCTATTATATTCTTGCGGCAGTTTAAGCGAGAATATTTATGTAGAACATATAACCATTCAGGTGGCTGAAACAACAAATGGTTTAATTAGCTCATATATATGTATATATATATAATTTTTGTTTTTTGTTTTTTTATGGAAAAGCTCAAATATATTTTCTTGTAATTCAATGAGATATTCATATACATTAAAAACTAAAATTTATCTATCTAATCAAATTCAGCAAGTGTAGATCCCATATGAGGAGAAAAATCTATATACATATATATAGATATATATATATATATATATATTTATTCTTTCTATATTATAAATAAAATTCTTAAATTAGAATAAATTATAAATTATTAATTAAATTATTAATATTTCAATATTCTATAAATATTTTTTTTTTCTTTTTTATATTATAATTATAGGTTTTAGGTTTATAGGGCTATACGGACTCGAACCGTAGACCTAGATCCCATAAGAGGAGAGAAATCTAAGTGTGTAATCTTAATTCTTGGTATGCACCACAAGTTTTGAATTTAAAGTAAAAATTCATTATATGGGAACTGAGTTCAAATTTTGGTTTATATTACTTTAGATTCTAAAGTGGTTTATACGGTGATCTTATGGCTTTGAAGACCCTATCTCTTGTAGTAGAAGCCGTGGCCTTTACATACAAAGCAAAGTTGTGCGGTAAACATCACGTACTTTCTTTTTCTTTTTATCTTTTTGTCTGCTTTCATGTGTTAATTATATATATTTTTAAATAGCTTGAATTGGCTCTTATGGTATGTCTTCTAAAAGGGCTACTTAGCATGTGTATGTGTTCAATGCTCATTCAACTTGCTTCTTTTTGCTTTCCCATTCAACTTACGTTCTGACAAAATTGTTTCCATAGATGGGACCCTTGGAAATATCCTAAAGCTTTTTATCGTCAGAAAATTCCTAATGGTCTATTTCGTTATGGGTTAGATCATGAAAATACAGCTTAAGTAGTTTCATTTAACTTCGACAGTAATAATCTTGCAATATTTTCGAATTACACCAAAGTTTTTTAAGATTACTTTTACCTTCATATATAAAGAATTAAAAGAAGCAACTTTATGATGGAAACAAAAAAAAAAAAAAAAAAGAAAAAAAAAAGAAAAAGAAAAAAAGAACTTCAAATATTTCTATGATTGTAGCCCAGCAATTGACATTGTACAAGAAAGAATCG
Organism: Ziziphus jujuba; assembly: GCF_031755915.1. Lineage (NCBI taxonomy): Eukaryota > Viridiplantae > Streptophyta > Magnoliopsida > Rosales > Rhamnaceae > Ziziphus > Ziziphus jujuba. Next base: position 23,482,949 of record NC_083388.1, read on the forward strand.
AGTAATCCAGGCCATCCTATTTCTTCTAATGCCTTGCCCATTTATCCATTCTGTAGATTCTCAAAGCTAGTACATCTTCTCATAGGGCTGCAACAACATAAAGGATTAGAATTAGAAAACCATTTGAAAGGCAGTGCAAAGCTTAGCACAATGCAGTAAAGCTAAGCACATTCCTACCTCATATGCAGCAAGAGATTCAAAGTAGTTGGAGTGACCAGTTGACGTGCTTATGGAATCATAGTTACTATCATTTACGGTTCTTCGAGTTTTATAAAGCTTGAGAAACCAGGGATCATGCTTATCAAGACCATTGATTAACCTGAACTGTGAATTTGAAGGTTTCAGAATTTGATCATCCATGGAGATATCAATAGCATCCATTATTTCTGTATGTTTTGTTTTTTGCTTCATGTTGTTCCATTTCGGTCTTTGCTTTGGTTCACTCTGTGACCTGTATTTAGCCTTTGATGATTCTGTGTTGGCCATGTAATTTGGTAAGAATGAATAGTGGTCATTACAGGCAGTGGGGTTTGGAAAATTAGGCTGTTGATGGATGAAAGAGGTTCTCGTTGGGTTTTCTGCTGTTCTGAAGCTATGTTCCTCGTACTGATGTCGTTTTGAGATTGAAAGATGTCCAGAATTATTAATTGTAGTGTCTATCCTTTCCATTTGAGAATGATTTAGATAGCCACTTGAACTTTTTGATACTAAACGTGTTTCGTTGGGATTTGTATCCAATTTGTTCTGCATAAACAAGTCATGAACGTCAGGTGAGTGAATAATTCATGTGGAGCCTTGCCTATTGCCATACAGGACCTCTATTTCTTGTTTGGTCGGTTAGAAAAATGGAGGAAAACAGAACGCCATTATTATGAAATTTATGGGTCTTGTCTATCTGGCTAATAGAACATGAAAAGCTGCACTAAAAGAAGCAAAAATAGTTCTCTATCAGGTATAATTGGGTGGAACAAGAAGAATCATAAATAAAAAAAACAAAATTCTCATATAATTTTCCATTTCAAGTCAATTCTAGGAAAAACACCATGAAGTGTAAAAGAAAGCTTACTCTGTCTCTTTGCAATGCTCTAACTCCTGTCTCTGGAATGAACCCCTTATGAAATGATGATCGAGTTTTAACAACATATTGTGCTTCCTCTGCTGCTGCCAATTGGATCCTCTGAACACGAGCTCTAACCTGGATTGCCATTAATGCATGCATGCGCTTCAAAATATCAGTTGTTTGTTTCCTCACAAGGTGACCCCTCACCGATGCTTGTAACTTGACTAGTCCCCTTAAAGCATGTAATGCTTTCTTTGCCTGAAAAACAACATAACTCAAACAATAATGAAAAATGATTTGAAGACAATCCCCACTTCAAGGCATGGTTAGACATATCTGTCTTTTTCCCTTTTTTTTTTTTTTTTTTTTTTTTTCTTCTTTGTTTGATAAAGATACGAAATTTGAAAGCATTAAATATGTGAAATTCATGGATGAAAGTTTGAACCAGATAAGAGCGAAAGACAGATTGAATCTTGGTAGCAGCAGCATATTCAATTTGGCCCCGTATCGCTACCATTGCCTTGGTATGACTCTTCTGAGACTCAGATTTTGCCACAGCCTGAATTGGAAGTTTACTGGGGTCAATTGAATCAAATGACTTGGAAAACTTGTGGGTTGCCTCTTTGCCTGATGCTTTTCCAAAGCTCCACTTCCTCTTAACTTTTGGAGTCCCCGGTACGCTTTCCGACTTGGTAGTTTGACTTTCAACAGAAAATGAAGCATCATTCTTCTTCCTATCCTCTTTTTTTCCTATCAGAAAGTTCCTGATCCATCTGCTTGCCTTTCCCATTATCTGTTGCACAGAGTTTGTTATCAAAGAAGGGAAGAAATTCTCAAACTATACACCTCTGTACGAGACTCTGGTAATCTTTTTATTGTTTATACAAAGACTATAATGTCCATTGAATATCACCGTATAATAAACTTTAGATTAAGAGTGTTTTCTGTCTCCCATAGATTTGTGGTCTTCTGGTTTTATTTAATGTCTACGGCCTGCAAAGCTCTACTTGATTAAGCCACTTGCCACTCTCTCTAATATAGGACTTTCTCAATTGCTTTCTTTAGGAAACTGTCACGTGGCAGCTAAGTTTTAGCTATATTTCTTCTTTTAGATAGTGCATGTATCGATGATGTTAGTCAAATCCTTGGCGTATTTTTTTCTTTTTGGAGGTCTAACGCTATGTACCAAGGTCCAGATTTTGCAGTCCCTCCATTATATAGCCATCACGACTTGGCTCTGGCTTTTGTTTCTTAACCAATTAATGTCTGGCGTTGGTGCTGACGGCTGAGGTCAGAGGTTGATACTCATCACCGAAATTGCAAATAATATATGTACACAGTGCAACTTGTTCTTTTCTCTTTTTCTTTTAGTCTTTCTTATGTTAATTATGAAATTGTCTGACTGCAACGTGGTTTTATTATTATTATTTTTAATCAGAATAAAATTATAACATTAAGAAGAAATAAAAGCATGGCTTCTCATGCACTAGTAACATAATAAATTTAAAGGAAATAATATTGTGCCAGAGTAGGATTTCTAAGCTTGTGGATTGCTGGTATTGATTCTTACAAATAGTTCAAGGTTGATCAAATAAAACATACATCAAGATTGGATCGTGCAAACATGTAAAACTCGCCAGTTCAGTCAAAATTGAGTACTCAGTAAACCTGAAAGCTAACAACCAAAAAGTAACAGCAGTTCTAGATTCGGTAAATTATTTTATCAGCTCCTCAGAGCTGTGATGCCCATGTCAAGTTAGAACATAACTCTCTGACTCCAGTAGTTGCTAGTTCTCCTACTTCAAAGCTCTTCTCCTTGCAAGCATAACATATCTGCACCAAGAGAATGAAAAAACTTATCAAACAGGCAAGACAGAAAGAGCAAACAATAGAGATGCAGAGTCAAAACCAACTTTTTAACATTTTTAAAAGGGTAAACACTAAAGACTCTATAACCTCAACATACACTTAAAAAAAATAAAAATAAAATAAAAAAACTTACAGTCAGAGAAAAGAGTCAAAAAAGTCTTATTGGCAACCCATTCTCTTCCCTAAATATGACTCTAAAGAACACCAGCAGAAATTAATTACAACACGACTCTGAATAAGATCTCCAATTCACTTTATCCATAATACATATAGCTTTGTTAGTAAGAAATCACGTGGTAAATGTTGGCAGATTCCTTAGCTGATCACTATCATCTTCGATAATTTCTGTAAGCTATCCTTTTCTAGAAATTATGGGAAAGCAAAAAGCTCTATTCATCAGTTGACATAAATTCTGAGTCACTGCTCTTCTAGTTAGGTATAACATTATTTCTTGATGTCCACTCACTAGTTTAATAAATCTGTCTGCCAACTAAAAACAAAGTGCAGGATGAAGCATGACAACTATACGTTCACCAAAGCTAAAGCTCAATCTCCTAGGTAGGTTTTCTAGGATCTAGCAGGACAGCGTAGAAAAATAGATCTCAAGCTGTAATTGACATTTGTTTGCCATCAACTTGCAGCGTATAATACAATACTATATCAAAACCGATTCAACTGGACTTTTGACATTTGTATGCCATCATCTTGCAGCGCATAATACTATATTAAAACTGACTGGACTGGACTTGCAACTTGGATGTTAAAAATCATGTGTGTTATATTGATGCAAACATTTTTATTTGCTCTAAAACCTCAGAGTGGCTAACTGGTGCCAATACAAATGTTTTCAACTTTCAATTTTACAGATGAGAAGATCTTCGGACAACATTAAAACTACGCTCTCAATTCATCTATAGAATCACTAACTCAATAAGTACTAAACTCAAGGCACTAAAATTACTGATCCAGCAGGGTAGAACAAAAAAACAGTAAGGAGCAAAACAAAATTTTTTTAACCTTTAATCATCTGAGTTTCTCTTTCCCACTGCTCCTTCTTGCTGCTTCCTTCACCTTCTCAATGTAACCTTCAATTGGAGGAGTTAGAGTTGCCATGAAGCGATTAGCTGGGAAAGGAGTCAGATCGGGTACCAATGCAGCTGCCTTCAAATGTTCAGGCAATGCCTCAATTGCCTCTTTCTTCAACCGCAGAAGATTCGACTCTGCTGCCTGCCTTGCTCGATGACGCCTCATTAAAACCCTACTATACTCCTTTGCAAGCCTCCGACCATCTTCAACAGTCAGTTCATACTTTGGTATATCCTTTTCATCAACCAAACCTAGTGATATCAGATCCAAACCAGGAGTTCCAATAATTGTTGGTGTTTCCGAAATCCCCTTTTTCCCCTTGTTTTTCTTCAACATGTCAAGCTCGCGTTGTCGATCTTTGCTAATAAGGCCTAACTTCTCACGCTGTGCTTCGCGTTCTCTTTGTTTTGGTGTCAAGTACCTAATAGGTGTTGGAGCATTTAAGCATTGATCATAAAACTTTTCCAGGCGTTCTTTTTCACTATGACCTTTCCCTCCACCTTTAGCAGGAGCATCCCCTGCGCCTTTCTTTGTAGTCACCTTCGACCGTTTCAATGGTTGCGCTGCTTTCAGCTTTCCTTTACCCTTTGCAGTTCCACTCACAGAGCATCGCTGAAGCAACTGGTGGCTCGAAGACTCAATAGACAACGAGAGGGGTTTCAGTTTTAATATTCTTATCATCTTTTTTTTAAAAGACCAACTCGTGCTCGGGGAAGATTGGAATGAACTCTATTCTCCAATTAGTTAGAAGACTGCATTAACAAACAAGTATTCAGAATCACCCAAATTTCAGCAGAATATTCATTGAAGAAACAAAACAAACATAAAAAATTTCGTTTGGTTTCTAAATATTTTTAGCCATTTTGCATAAAATTTGCAACCTTTACAAACTTCTAACCTCCCTCAGCAGTCAACAGTGTCAAATGCAACTACATGAAGGATCTAAAAAGGCTACGAAAATTGGGAATTTTTTATTGCTTTGTTTGATGAATTAAAAAACAACAATTCCGAAACAGAAAAAGATAACAAAAAATGCAAATTAAATTTAAAGAGCTGAAGTGAAAATATCATTCTGGGAGAGCAAATGACACTAAGCAAGTGTTCGAAAACTGGAGTTTTCTATTGGTGGGCCAAGAATCGAATCGATCGAAGAGTAAGAAAATTAAAACAGAAACAATATTAAATAAAATGAAATAACATAATAACTTTCTAATACATTCCAAGAACCCTAAAATAACAGAAAAAGGAAAGTGAAAAAAGATTGCAATTTTCTGTTACCGATAAAGGGGAAGAGACACTACCACTGCCACTGCCACTGCCACGGCCCCAATATTTTCCTTTGGAGGTTCAGATGATGAACAGACACTGAGACCCAGAGAAAAGAAACTGAGTGTAAAGAGCGCCGTCGTTTTAATCGCTGTGATTGAGTTGAATCCTATGGGCCGGATGTTTAAGGCCCGTGATTCAGATGGGCCAACAAATAGACCCCTTGTAATTTTTAATTAAATATTATTTAAAATACCTACCCAATCTAACTTTTTTTTTTTTTTTTTTTTTAACTATGACCTAATTTAATTTTCCAACTTTTCCTTCTTTTCGTTTTGTGAACATCATAATTAAGGTATGTATTTTTAGTAACTTTACCACCAAACCGATACTTAAACAAATATTTTTATGATTTTGTAGCATTGATATTCTTTAAATGAGACGATTAATTTCATTAAAATGGTTGGTGGAAAAGGTAATAGTAGTTTTAAATAGCCAATAAAAAAAAAATTGATATATAAAAAATATGCGCAATTATAAGTATAGAATAGAAGCTTCTTAGAGCCCTTTCACATCAAAGGTTAGATAAACATTACAAAATAAAGCTTGATTCTACTTATATTATCATACCAATAGGAAAACGACATAAAAAAAAAAAATATATATATATATATATATAATTGTCATGACTTCCTTCAACATTTTGAAAGCCCATTTTCCTTATGATGTGATTATTTTTCTTTTTGGGTCGGCCAATATTTAATTTTAGCATAATTTTGACTTTGGAATCTCAATATTGGCCATATCTTTATTGTTTCACTCTTTCTAGAAAACCTCCGTTTCTTTGTTTGATTTTGTATCTTATACATGGGCAACACGCGTACGAAGAATTTGGAAGACGATCATTTAAGAAGGAGACGTGATACATTTGTCCTCTTGGACAATTTAATTTAATTTAATTTTGTTTTGTTTTTATACGAATCCAATAATTATAAAAATATGGATCTCATTAAAATAATAATAATAATAAAAAAAAAAGTGCAACTTATTTGAATTTAGTTTTCAAGTATTAATTATTTTAATAGGTAATTTTATTTAATTCTTTATTTTTCAAAGCATAATTATGAATAATAATTAGTGTTTCTTGTAGACCTAGTAAAAAAATAATTAGATTATTTTTGCAAGTTGCCTATTTCTGACTTTGGCATGAAATTGGACTAGAAGATATCAACAATAATCATTTTGCTATATACATATATTTTGTCGTATGATTTGGCAATTTTTAAGAAGCTTCTTTCAAGGGCTAAGACCGCTACCACATTTTTCAGCTAAAAAGAAAAAAAGACCGCTACCACTTTTATCTTTTTTTTATACCTTTACCAAGTACACCCCCTTCTAGAGTAGTTGCCGCATCAAATCAATCGCTTATTAGAATAAGTAAAATTAAACCTGCCTTAAATATAATCAAATAACAAATATAATACTGTCAAATTAAGATTTCAAAAAACAAATAGAATCAAAACCATCGAATACGTTTTTTGATATGATTTATTGAAACAGAAGAAAAAAAGATGGTTCATGTTCAATAATTAATTCTATATATTGTTGGGTATAAAGTCGTGTTGAATATTAAAAATAATATATAACAGCTTCGAAAAGTAAGAGGATAGCTTCTAAAAGTGGAAGTTTACAAGTAGTTTCTTTCTTTTGTTTGGCTTGGAAGAAAACTTCAAATTTTGGGAATTCTATATAACCCATTAATACTGAAAACAACACCACCATCCATCAAGTTCCCTCTACAATTATAAACCCTCTCTCTCTCTCTCTCTCTCTATCTCTCTATCCAATCTGTCTCTGTGGAGAACAAAATACAGAAAAATAGTGATAAAAATGGCTTCCTCTAGTATTTCCTGGGCTGTTATAGCCATGGTTCTGGTACTGCTACCCTTTTCTTCTATGGGTTTGTGGGATGATTTAGCTCCTACCATTGGTGGTACTTAATCAACATCTCTATCGATCTGTGTTTTTTCCTCTCTGGCTATTAATTAATATTTGTTAATTTGGTCAATAATTAGGTGGGTTTTAATTTGTTTTACAGCGGAACTGTGTGAAGAAATGGAGTGTGGAAAGGGAACATGCAAAGTAGATGGAAGCTCTCCAATAGGCTTCATTTGTGAGTGTGAAGCTAACTGGAAGAGAACTCAAGACGACGAAGACGATGACGACCTTAGGTTTCTCCCTTGTGTCATTCCCAACTGTAAGCACCTCTTTTTTACTTCTTCTTCTTCTTCTTCATATCAATGAATTTTACATAAAATTTGATGAATTCAATTACTTTTGTTTCATGGTCTTGCAGGCTCTCTAAAGTACGACGGGTGCCAACCAGCCCCACCTCCAGTTCCAGAAAAAGAAGTTCCACGCAATATCTCTGCCTTTGATCGTAATTACTATTTACTTACCACCACATGATCATCATCATAAATCTGTTTAATGGTGATTTTGTTCTTTTTACTAATGATGATTTTGTTTATCTGTGATCATGTATGATATAATATATACGTATAGCTTGTTACTGGGCATATTGTGGGGAAGGAAAATGCACAAAGAACAACACCGTAAGCCATTCCCATGTATGTGAATGCAATTCAGGCTTCTTCAACCTTCTCAATGTGACAGCCTTCCCATGCTACAGCGAATGTAATTTCCTATTTCTCTTTTAACAAAAGCAACATCACTATTTTTTTTTTCTTTTTTTTTTCTTTTTTTAATTAGCTAACAGAAGCTTTTGATTTTGTTGTGTTGTAATTAAAGGTACACTTGGATCCGACTGCGAAAGTCTTGGAATTAAAGTTGCAAATTCAAACTCCGGCAGTGAGAGTTATGGTGAGATGTCAACTGTGCAAACAATACCAATCTCTTTCCCTCTATAATTTCCTTTTGTTTTTCGTTTTCAAAACATCCTTGTTATGAAAAAAATTAATGACCACCTAATAACAAAACGTTTTAATTACCAAAAAAAAAAAAAAAAAAATTAAATAAACATGGTAAGAACTCAGATATATAATCAAAACACTATTTAAGTTTTGAATAATGCCCTGTTCACAAGACATGGAATAGAGGAATAAAGAATTTTAGTGGCTTTATACATTATTTAATTTTAGACAATACCATGTTTCACAAAATATTAATGGTTTAGGCAGGTTAAAACCAACGGCCTTTGTCTTCTTGAAGATAACTCTTGTTTAGACCTCGACTTGTTCAAGGGACTGAATAATAATGGTTGCACACGCAATTGACCTCATCATATTGTTTATTTTTATAGTGTTTGAAAAAACACATTCCCGTATTTTAATTTAATTAAATAATATGATAGACAATGAAGAAAATTTACTGATTTAATTTAAAAAATTTTCTAATTATAAATCTTGTTTTCCTGCAGCCGCCTCATTTCTTCCAGGAAAGTTTCAATGGATGATGGCATTGATGATGTCTGTGGCCATAATTCTGCAGAAGTAGTCTCAAATTTCATAATTCATTACATTTATTAATTATAGTTTCAGATGTGTTGATTTTTCCATGCCATTGTTTCATTTGGTTTTCCATATATTTTTCGTATAAAGGCTTTATCTATAAATAAGTTAAAAATATAGTCACAGGCTGATGACTGTATTCTATAGCATAGAAATATACTATTCCATGTAGACAGTATGTAATTAAGAGAACAGACGGTTGTTTTGTTTCATTACTTTATCAATGGGTGTGCATCAGTTTTGTTTTTCCGCTTTCTTCGAGAATTAAGAGAAATAATGCTAAAGAAAAAAAAGCAGAAAACAAAGAAAGATTCAAGGAATTTTTCTCAGCACCCCCCAAAGGAAAAAAGAGTGAAAAATAAAAAGATGAAAGAAGAAGAAGATAAAGTGTAACTTCAAGAAAAGATGGAACAGCTTGTTAAAAATCATCAATTTTTTCCTAAAAGTATGGAACTGGTTTATGAGCTAATGCATCCATGAACTCAGAACAGAAGAAGAATCCAGTTTTTTAAGGATATAGCCTTAATCCAACTGTGTAATCTAGAGTTTTCTGTAGCCTCATGTAAACAAACAACAAAAACCATATGCAAGCATGAAAACCTTGGTTAAATTGACGGTAGACGCAAAAAAGGATGGCATTGAAAGTAATTACAGGCATTCTTGAGAAGGATGAGCCTTATACTAATACTGTCAATTATTTTATCCTGAAAGATTGACAATTAGGAGACAACCCTCTTAAGATTGTTGGTCCAAAATTTAAGTCCAAAATTTAAATAACAAACACCAATTTTCATGAGACTCAAACAAGACACCAGTTCCCTCACTCTGTTTCTCTTGGTATGTTTACTCATAATCTTTTTGTTTTGTTTCCGTAGTACAACACTCAATATCCATCCAAAATGAAAGGAGGCACTAAGCACTGGCAGGGTAATTAAGATGATATTTCATAAGCAGGTACCTGACTTTAAGAAAAAACATGAGTGTGATGTTATTGACTTTCTAAAATCTTGCACTTCAGTCATGCTTTTATTTCAGAATGATGGTAATGGAGGTGAGGACTAACAAAGCTTAATCAAAATTTAAAGGCATATTCTAAGAATATCGCTTGCAATATCCCAAACTAGTATGTCAAACATAAATATACATCCTCAAAGGGGATGATCATGAGACCGCAGTGTAAAAATATCAACTTTACCAAAAGCCCATCATCTAAGATCTTTGCATATGATTAAAAAAAAAAAAAAAAAAAAAACTTTGCATTAATAAAAAAAAAAAAACTCATATAACTAATATAAGCAAGAAACTAGTTTAATTTTCAATTATTTCACAATTCCACATACACCTTTAGTATTATTCCTATGCTCAATTGGCCACCAATCAACTATAGAGTAGCAGAGTACCAAAATATAAAACTTGTAACAAGTACCCCATATCACCCATCTAGAAGTTACACCAAAAAATACGATTCGAAACTACCAATAAAGTATTGAACAAGAAGAAGCACATAAATCCCTCATAGATATGGAAAAAGAACAAAGAGCACAGGGGAAATTTCTCACCACCATTTTTCATATGTGGAAAAAAGCAATCACTTGTTCTGAACGTCGACTCCATTTTTTCCAGCAATTATAACAGAAGTAGCCATGTCCAAGAACAACCCATGTTCCACAACTCCTTCCAAAGCCGAAATCTCCTTCCCTGCTCCCAATCCATCTTTGATTGGGGTCTTGAAGTACAAGTCCACAATATAGTTGGAATTATCAGTCACATAAGGCTTACCACCATTCAATCTCAATTTGGCTTCAACTCCTTCTTCCTTAAACAGCTCCTGAAGCCTCACCAAATTATACTTCCAGCAGAACTGAACAACCTCCACCGGCATTGCCAACCCACTACCACCGAGACCCGAAACCAATTTGGTATCGTCCACCACAACTACGAACTTATCCGAAGCCGCTTCCACCATTTTCTCTCTGAGAAGCGCCCCACCACGCCCTTTGACCAAGTTGAGATCTGGGTCCACCTCGTCTGCGCCGTCAATGGCCAAATCCAGATGGGGATGATCGTCGAGGACCGATAGAGGGATACCCAGTTGGCGGGCTTGTTCCTCTGTTCGTTTTGAAGTTGGTACTCCAACAATGTCTGTCAATTGGCCGGAGCTGAGCAACTCGCCGAGCTTAGCGACAACGAAGGCGGCGGTGGAACCGGTGCCGAGGCCGAGTACCATACCGCTCTTGACGTAGTCAACGGCTTTATCGGCGGCGAGTTTTTTGAGGTCGTCTTGAGTGAGAGCAGGGGCAGAGTGAGCGGTGATGGACATGGGTCGGCGAGAGTGGGTACGCAGGTTAAGGGGCATAGTGGTGCGCATGATAAGGCGAGCAGTGGAGGAGACATTGTGGAGGTTGGAGGAGAGGGAAGGAGGTGAGAGGAGGGATAAGGAGGAAGCCATGTTTGGAGAAAACGGAGAAATTGGAGATTAGGAAGAAGAAGAAGGAAGAAGAGGTTGGGTTTATAGTCTCTGTGTTATGTGTGTGTGTGTGTGTTTGTCTTCTCCTATTTGGTGTTCTGGTTTTTGGTTTGTGTGATTGGGAATGGATTTGTTTTAGCAAAAACATACAAAAAAGACCAGGTTTTATTTGGGGTTTGGATGGTTGGTCGAGTTGGGGTTGGTTGAGTGGGTGAGACCAGAGATGGTTGAGATTGGAAGGTGTTTTTGATCGTCCGGTGGTGTTTCCTTAACAATGACACAAATTTTTTTTTTTTTTTTTTTTTTTTTGGGAAGGGAAAAAAAACAATGTAGCATATTTTTCCGATCCTTTCTTTCTTGTCTAAATTAACAAAAACAAACAATATTTTTCAATTATATACTTTTTTTAATTTCAAAAAATATATATGTACTTTTTTTTTTTTGATAAAACAATAATTTTTTCGATTTTCTTTTGCACAATTTTTTTCAATAATTGATGAAACAATAATATACTTCAATTTAAAGCATAAGAAGCGTTAAGAGCATTTTATATATCTATTACTGTGTCCATTTGTTAAAAAAAGATATTAACAAGGTTTAATAATCGAATATCTTTTTTTTCCCCTCTGTTGTATTTTTTGCTCTCTCTCTCTCTCCCCCCCCCCCCAGGTCTATTTTCTGTTTTTTTTTTTAAATAATTTATTTAATTTATAAATAATTTATTTATTTTTTTTCTATAATTTAAATTTATGCTTTTATAGACATAAATAAAAATGTTTTACTATTTAAACTACCTGTTTCGTCTGTTTTGTTTGGTAAGTTAAGGAGGTTTATTTTTGTTTCTTTTTTATAACATTATTATTCTGAAAAATGTGTATACATCTTTGAAAAGATAAAAAAGTTTACATTATGTCCATGTCATGTTATAAATCATAAGACAATTTTATATGCTCTATAAATTATATGAGAAAAATTCTAGTTATTTTTATCAATTTTTTTTTTTAGTAATGAAAATTCTATAAATCACACTATTGTCAAAGGTTTAAGTTGTGTGGTAATTATTTTACCCAAAAAAAAAAAAAAAAAACAAATAAGGTGGTAATTAACAAATACTAATAAATTGAAATTAGATTGACAAACGGAAAGGTTTATTTATTTATTTATTTTGCTTTCGTCTCTTTTCGTGGACAGATTTCCTATTACGCTGCCGTTTCGCTTTGTACAAATTCCTCCCTCGCGGAGTCGCGGATCATCAACCGGACCCATTGTATTTGTATATAAGGCCTGGTTAATTAAATAGAAAAAAGAATAAAAAAAAAAGAAGAAAAAAGCTTGGTTCTCTTCCTGTGTTCTTCTCGTAGACTTGATTCACTCCATCAACCATGTCTGGGGAATCAGCCAGCGCAATTCATAAAAGCCAAGTAAGTTAAACCCACTTCGTATTTTTGCTTTTCCATGTCTTTACTAGCTTCGAAAACCAGGATAAATTGGTGGAACTTTGAAATCTGGCAACTGGGTTTTTGAGGCTGAATACCTACCTTTTTAGATTCCCAAAATTCTTTTTCTTTTTCCTGTAAATTTCCGTAGCATTAAAGGGTTTCTGTTTCTGATATTTGTGTTGTTTAATGATCAGGTTGATCTGTTGGACTTCATTGATTGGTCTGGCGTTGAATGCCTTAATCAAAGCTCAAGTCACTCTCTTGCCAATGCTCTCAAGCAGGTATCCTCGTTCAATTTCAGGGTTTCTTCTTCCCCCTTTAGATGTAGTTTCTTTCTTTGCTCTGAAATTATACCTGGATCCCTAAAATATGTTTTATGTTGAAATTCCAAAACTTCATAATTAACCAAGCTACAATCTCTATTTTTTTCCCCTTCTTTTTTCAATGGGAATGGGGTGTGTTAAGTTTTTGCTCTCTCCCAAATGCCTAAACAATAGTGATGATTGTGTTTATTGTTCTTGGTGCTCATGTTGCCCACTTATTGGTTGCGGGTCGAATTGAAGAAAATATGTTTAAAAAATTAATGTATTGCTTTCTGGATTTCCACAGAAGTGTATTCTTGACACACAAATTTGTCTCTCTCTCTTTTTCTATCTCTTTTATTATATTTTCTCGTTTAAGCTGTCTAGGAGTTGAATGTTTGCTAATTTTTGCAATACAAATTTAGTATATGAAACACTTCTGATGTCACCTTTAGCAATTGAAGATGGTTTGAAGGTGATGCGGTTATACTTATTACTTTGTTCATAATTTAATTAGGGGTATAGAGAAGATGATGGTTTGAATCTGGAGAGTGATGCGGATGAGCAGCTTTTGATTTACTTACCTTTTACTCAAGTCATTAAGTTGCACTCTATTGCCATAAAAGGACCTGAAGAAGAAGGTACTTGTTAATTTTTCTTCAATACATTTATATGTCAAGGCATTTTTTAAAGGTCGTTTGTGTTTTAAATTATTTGATGAATTCTGTATATGATAAGTTGAACTATTTACTTTTTCTTTCTCATCTTTCAAGTTGTTTTTCTGTTATTTGCTTATACAAACATCGCATAAGTGATAGCAGCATAAGCTTCTTTAGGCATCAGATTTATCTCATTGTTATCATCTTCATTTTTTAAGTTTTTTGCTTGAAGGTTTGGTGAAAGGAAAAAAATTTTGACTTCTATTTTGAAAATTGTTGAATAGCAAGGACACTATATTATAGGAAGAAGAAGGAAGAGGTTGGGTTTTACTCTGTCTCTCCTCTTCCTATTGGTGTTCTGGTTTTGGTTTGTGTGATTTTGAATGGATTTTGTTTTTCAAAAACATCCAAAAAAAAGAACCTTTTTTGTTCGGATGGTTGGTTGAGTTTGGGTTGATTGGTCATGGGTGAGATTAGAGATGGTTAAGTTTGGTGGTTTTGATTCTGGTATTGTTGACCATGTAACATTTTTCCAGGATAAGGATGACTTTCACACTGCTATCTCGGTTTCCATTTATTGCTTTTTTATATATTCATTATATTTGTTTCATTTTTTCCATCTTTTCTTCAGGCCTAGAAAGGTAATAGCAAGATGTTTTTCTTTTTTGTTTTTCCATGCAATTCAAGTCAACAAGTTGCACTTCTTGCACCATTTCAGCTGTAAGTCTACATGATTTTTAAAAGTTTAACATGATTATTGTTTTGCAGGTCCTAAGACAGTGAAACTGTTTTCAAACAAGGAGCACATGGGATTCATGTAAGTTTTAGGGGATGGTAAAATTATTAATAAAAAGAATGTTAAATAATTGGTTTTCTTGTATGGCATGTTGATAATGGCAGCAAATAATTGGTTTTCTTGTGTGGCATGTTGATAATGGCAGCAATGTCAACGACTTCCCACCAAGTGACACAATTAATTTGTCTCCTGATAATCTTAAGGTAGTGATTCAATATATCCTTGTGCTTCTAGCATGACGTGTACTTTTTGTTTGACATATTGTGGTTGTATGTTAGTGGAAGCTTTAATGACTGATGCATTTTCATGTTAAAGGGGAAACCAGTTGTTTTGAAGTATGTCAAGTTTCAAAATGTTCGCAGGTATGCTAAAGTATTTTCTGTTGGTGTGCTTCCACTGTCTCCTTATCGTTCTCCTAGTAATAATTCTTACATTGTGTTGTGTCAGCTTGACAATTTTTATTGAAGACAATCAATCTGGTTCTGACCTTACAAAAGTTCAAAAGATTGTTCTGTATGGTTCAACGTAAGTTACAACAATCTGGATTTTCTTTCCTATTCAGTATTCTTGTATCTTCACTCTTGCCACTTCTCATGCAAGTTGCAAATTATGATGTGCTTTTCTGCATACTTGAGCACACACACACACTTTATACATATATATATATATATATATACCGAACGAATGAAATTACTTCATCCTTTATGGTTGGCTGTTGCCTTAAGAGTTCTGGATTTTCATTTTTAAAATATGAGAGTAGAAAAAGAGTACAAAGATGCTGAAAAGAATGTAATAAATAGAATTTTGCGTTTCTTATTTTTATGAGATGGTAGAATGTCATATGGCGTAGACTTCCCCCTTATACTGGCATTTTTACTGCTTAGCATTGGTAGGCAAATTAATCTGCATAAACACTACTAGTAAATCGCTACAAAGTACAGCTTGTATTATATGGTTAGTCTGTATACAGTATACCATTTGTGTTTTTCCAATAACCCATGTGGAGAAAGTTGCACGTTATAATGTTATATGGAATACATGAATTTTATTTTCGCTATGCATCTGGTGATGTGTTTTGCCTGTAATGCAGGGTGGAAACAACGGACATGAAGGGTTTGAAGAAGATTGAGGATGGTCACTAAAGTAAAAGAAAAGTTGATGGATAAACTAAATTGGATCTTTTAGAACCATTGTTACTCCTCTTCTTTTGGTGTTTCTGCCCTGCCAAAATTTTTTTGGATTAAAGTTGCAATATAAAGAGCATGTGATGCCAAATTGATGTGGCTTTTTCTCTCAGTCCCCTGTACCAGAATTCAAGCTTAGACTGTTATGAGAATGGTTTATGTGGCTTAATCGTACTTGGGTTACATTCTTGTTCTGTTTTAGTCCCATGCTTATAGGATGAACAAAATTAATAATGATGTGAAACACAATGCCTAAAAAGCTTGTTTGGGCAACAAAGTTGAGCCACAAGCATGGTCCAATTTAGTCTCCTTTTTGTGTAAGTTTTATTTCCTAAAACTGCTTGAAATAAAGGTAGAATTAAGAAAGACAATATTAAAATTTAAGTTTGGCCTTGAGGAATTTTTGTAATAGACGATTATAAATAACAGGAACTGAAAAGAAGCATTAAAACATTAGGTAAAGAGTCACTATTAAAAGTTATAACGTCAACATTAGAATCCTTTACATTTCAGCACCGATGGGAGAACGGCCAAGTTATTTCTAGATTTCTAAGTGAGATGAAATCTAATTAGAAGGTACAACATCAATCATTTCCTATTCATTATGAATTTATGAGGAAAAATACATAAGAAGTCCACGGACAATCCAAGACCATCGACTAGCCATAAGGAAAGGCAGAAAGAAAACATTTACCCAAAGGTTTACAATGCAATAGCCGATACAAAGGCCTTGTAAATGCTGAAATCAACTTATATAAGAGGGGAAACACCCATTTGATCGACAATTGTAGTCTCTGAACATCAACTGCTTGCTGAATAGAAGTCAATGCTACCTATTTGCGTCCTTGAAGTTGAATTTACATCTCGTACTGCCAGAAACCGAAACCTGCCATCCAGAATTTCCCAATGAAAGGACAACCAGAGAATTGACCTTATTTGAACCAGTTGAGTATACTACTTTTACCTGAAAAAATCTGATAAGAGATCAATGGATGCAACCTTAAATGTTCTACGCTGGAAACGGCCACCAAACATTTGTGAAATTCGTTCATCCAGAAGATGCCAGGTGGATCCCCCATCATTGCTTCCTTCAAGAACCCTAAGAAATAGACACACCATGTTTGATAAAACCAATGTATAAGTAAATCAACTATATTAAAAGCTAAAGCTATTTATCTTTCTCAGATATGAAAAACCCATTATATAACAAAACTCATACGAAGTGGGAAAATAAAAAATATCGATTTCCTCATAGCAACAGAAAGATGAGTGAATTGGATACAAACAACACACCAGTCCATTGGATCCCTTTCTGGTGCATCATTGGCAGACATTAACTCATATGCTGCAAGTTTGTGCTTCTGGTTGTCTGACACTTTATACATGATCCAACAACCTACAAGGTCGCAATTATAAAGTTTATAGCTGCAATTCTACAGTCAAAAAATTGAAATGATTCCTTAATGAATTAGTTTATGCATCTTTTTGGGCTTTCTTTTTGTTTTTGTATGTGTGTCTGTGTGTTTTGTGGGAAAGGAAGGCGTGAGGTTGGGGAAGGGGGGGTTGTTGGTATGGTTGTGGTTGGGAAGGAAAAGGGAGAATAACATGCCAATTGGAAAGGGGCTCTACTTTCTAAACATAGCATTATAGCAAGATGTTCAAATTTCTATCAAGTATCAATATATAGGTGAAGTGTGCTGTTAATAAGTCATAAAAACAAAAAAAGCTAATGGTTTTAGTTACTGTTTTACAAAATAGAATTAAAAGATTCAAACAGTTTGTGTGTCTGTATTTTGTTTATCTACTTTACATAAAATACCAAAACAAAGTAGAGAATAGTCTTGGTTCACAATACCTCTTGCACCATTTGGTTCTTCCCATTTAGTTGCACGAATCCCATCAAATGCTGATGTGGCCTGATAACGGTCAAGAAATGAACTTATGGAAAAAAGTTTTAGGCATAAGCTCTATATGAAACAAGAAAACCAAATCAAGTATAAGATACAAAAGTGAAATGCAACTCACAATTCCAAAAGGAATTTCTTCGCCACTTGCAAGGACTAAACCAGAATGTATTCTATTTAACTTCAAAAGGGGCAAGGAAAGAGAATCTTTACTGAAGTTGTTACAATTTTTAAGGTTGTGGATTGTATCATCCAAAGCATCCAATGCAACAGGAAGTCCTATAGAGGTTTTTACAGGATTGCCGGCCAAACAAATATCAACCCTCCCATCTGTGCCCACCTTATGACTCAGTGAAAGAGAACTAAGTAGCTCATCAAAAGAGGAGACTAACTGAGGCAAGAGAGGTTCACTACTATTTAAATATAAATCAATTGAGGCCTTCCTATTTCTAAAAGAGGAGTTTTGAAGATCCAAGATAACTCCTTTAAGAATTTCAAGCACTTGAATAGCTCTAGATTGGGGAAGATTTTCCGCAACAAAACGAGAAAGTATGGGAAGGAATGCATCATTTATTCTTGTAACATGTTCATCCACGCATACACGAACTGGGCAAGAAGAGCAACTCAAGGAGCAATTCTCATCAGAACCAAATTCTAGTCTAGACTTGCGCCATTGCTTGTCCCCACTTTGCCTACCAGGTAATGAAATTGAAGAATCATCTGTGGAATGTAAATCTTCCTCTAGTGCTTGCCTTTCCTTCTCATCACGGTCATCAAGAATAGAAAGCACATGAGATGTAAAGCCTCTTCGACAATCTTTAGTTATATTATTAAGGACAGTGGACAATGCAGACTCCGTAATAATGTTACGTCGAGACAAAACCTGCAAATATTTTCAGAAAACCTTCTTCATTTATTACTCATACATAACACGTCTTCGCATAAGCGGAATGATTATTTTCTTTCCAAAAAAAATAACGATTAGTTTTCAAGAGAATCTGGGTGATTAACAAAAGCTGAAGATACTTTTCTGATGACTAATCACCTCATGCCATTTCTTCGTGTACCGTTTTGTGACATCATAAACTCCATCTTTTGCAATAGCAATTACATAATTTAATTTCTTATTCCACCTTCAAGAAAAAGCATAAACTTAACATTCAGTAAGAAGATGGCAATACGAAATGATTTATAAATCATGCATGGGTTAAAGAGATAATTATTTAAAAAATGATTGAATTAGAAAAGTGGAAAGTACCCTTTCTCGTATAACAGAGGTTTGTCATACACACCTTCACAAGGGTCTAGATGAATCCATCTGTACAACATATGTCTCAGAAAACAATCGTGGCACAATCATTATACTTTTAAATGCTTAAATTAGCATGCGAATCCAAGTTACCTTCCTAAAAATTGTGAGAAGCACTCTGTCCAAACATGATCTGTGAAATCCAAGACCTGTCCAGATTATTTGGTCAACTTAGCCACTTAATAATTTACACCCATAAAGACCACATGTCAGAAATACCAAATCACAAAATAAGTTTATCCTACACCACTTTGTCGCTTTCTTCCTACACATAAATGGGAAAGAAAAGTACATATATATCACAGTACTGGATAGCAATTTAAGAAGGTGACCCTTACTGAGTTGAGCATTCTCAAAAATAACTAACCAGGCGGGAATCGTAGCCAAAAGCTCGACAGTAAAGTGTAAAACAATTGGCCCACTCCCCACAACGTCCCCTTCTTGTTTCAATAAGCTGCACTTGGAGAAAAAGAAATAAATAATGTGATGGAGTCCATCATATATTATACAAGCTTCTGAGTCAACAACATAAATACCTTCAAGGGATCATTGTAGCGTGGGAAACGAGTAACTCCTGAGCAGAAGTTGCATCTGTGTTACCAGGTTACAAAAAAAAAATTATGCAAGGAAATTAAGAAAATAGCAGTGACCAGTGAGGAACCAAATAGAAAGATCAACTAAAAGAACCCATGTTTAATAATCATAATCAAACCAAGAATGGTTGTATAACCAAAAAAGTGGAAGACCAACTTTCAACCAAAACAAATTGTACGCCTTGTTATTGAATTTTTATATAACTCTACCTATATAAATACACATATAAAAAACACATTGTATTTACATATATATATATATATATATAATACATGCATCCATGCATACATAAACATATAAAGCAGACTAAGAAACATAAAAATGGAATCAAAATAAGAAAATGAATGCTTATGATCCAAAGTTGATGGAAAAGAAAGGGATCTAAACATACACACCATTAAAAAAAAAAAAAAAAAAAAAAAAAAAAAAAAAACACACACACACACACACACACTATTGCTCAGCAGCCATCATGTATGGCAGGCCAAGTTTAGGATCCAACTTTTCCAGTTTGACCGAAAAAAAATAGGGTGCAAAAGTAAAGATGAAAAGAAGAAGAAAGATATTAGCTGGTCTTCTAATGTCATTCATATGCAAGAATGGCAGAAGATGTTCAAAAACTTCTTTTTTCTTTATTTTCATTTAATGAGATTAAGAACCTATCAAAGTGATAGCCATCTAAAAGTTTTTATGATCAACTAATATCATTGACTTAAACGCTGGTCCATTTCACAACAATATCAGTTTGTTCTCTAGCAGTGCAGTAACAACAATGCCAAATTAGTGCAAGAAGTGATCCTATGTAAGCACAAGAAGTAGAAGACCAAGCTTGAAAAGAAAAATAAAATATATCTTTTTGGCATATGGCACATACCTATAAATCTCAACTCGAGAACCTCCAAAGCGAAGCTCTGAAGGAAGTGGAGCACCCGTGCCTTGATTTATGGTTTCACGGCCGCAGCCATCACAAGGGGGTGAGTTAACCCACCTGCAACAATAAAACAGAGGAATCAGCATGCAATTTACAGCTTGTCAGAATTACATTTAAGAAGCAACACAATAAAATAAAATTCAAAGTAAACTCTACTTGGCAACAAAAGCAACATATTCTCCACCTAGCCGTTAAGCAGTAGATAATCAGAACACAAACCACAAAAATATTCTCCCCCTAGCTGTCAGAAAGAAACCATATTCTCCATTCTTTTAGATCTTCCAGTTTCGCTACAAGGATACAAGCTTCCAACATATAGAATGCAATTAAACCAACCTCGGAATTTATATCTTTTTATGTCAATGTAATTTAACGAGATTCTTTATCTTTTCTTTCCTTTTTCTTTTTTGTTTGCAAGAAATCTGTCAGATAAATGCCAGATAAAATCAAGGAGTACCCCATTGTCCGATTGTGAGGCCACAACCTGGTATTATATTCCAATTAATCATATCCATATGAAAGGAAAGGTGATTCTCCTATGTTTCTATATAAAATATAGACCAGCTTATTTATAGCTTAACTCAAAAAAGCCTCTACCTAAAAACCTAAACACTAGTGGAAAAGTTGAAAGCTTTACCATTTATTTCTTTAGTGATTAGAGCAACTATTTCCTATGGTATTTTCAAATTATACATTTTTGGAAGCCCAGCAGTTTAACAAAGCAAAGTAACGGGAAAACACCTGAAGGAGTGTTTGAACCAGAAAAGCAGCTGCAGCAGGAAAGCATGATCTTGTTCTGTTTTTGATGGATTAAAATTCCCCTCCTAAAGCATGTTTAGCAGATTTATCAATTACCAAGATATCACAAAGTGAAACTATTAATGCATAACCATGCATCAATCTTATATAAACATATTTGTTTCTTTGTCCAAAATAAAGCACAATTGCATCAAAAACTCAAAATAAAAAGGGAAATAAAACTTTCTGTAAAAAAAACAATTCCCTCCCACCTGTTCTCTTTGGGCGTCTGTTTTAGTTGAGAACTAGCTATTGAAAAGTATCAAAACAGGGGCATAACGAAGCAGTATTGTCATAAATATACTATGCATGAATTTAAAAGCATATTACTCATAATTGAAACTTCTAATATTCTATTAGGTCTATGACTGAAATGGCTTACTGCTGGAGGAAAAAAAAAATATCATACCAACTACCACAACATATCAAGAAAACTAGAAAAGTATGCTTAAAAGTAAATTGAGTAAATTTATCTAACAATGATATAGACACTCGCAAGAACAGGATACTTCTGGGCAGATTCCAACACATTATTCATATGGTTCATGCATGGTAGAGTTACCAAAGAGCAAAGAGAAGTTCTATGCTCATGTTATTAAGCATGAGGTTGAAAAGATTTGGCATGGAGAAAAAGCTTTTATCAACATCTAAATAAGGATACATGAACCACTGCCATGGTCCAATTCTTAAAATAGAACATTGCAGAGACAGCCAATTATAAAGGGGGGAAGCCACAATCAGATGCATTCTTAGACATGAAACTCCTGCATAAGCATGTGCTCTCACCTTGGCCAAAGAAACCAATGCTTTCTCCTCAAGCTCTTCTATAGGGACTGTCTTTCGAGCAGCCTCCTGACGCACAGGATCCTCATACTAAACCAACAAATTGTAACCGGTTTTGTTAGGTTGCTTGTACAATTTACGAATGTAAATAAAAAGGCAAGGACACATTCTATATTTCAGTTTCTGGGGAATGGAATTTATTAGTTAAGCAGTGACATTGCTATACTGGGTCCTTATTAATACAAGCCTTTGAATTCAAACTATATTAATACAACTCTTCGAATTCAAACTATCACTCTTAGCATTCATTCATTTTATCATTCTTATCATTCATTTTCCTTTTAGCTGCAGCTAAGCATATTGTATAAAGAGGAAAAAGAAAAGGAAAAACTATTACCAAACGAACTTGATCGACATAAGGGCGAATTCTGCCCTCAATTTGTCCCTTATCTTCAGCTGCGACATACTGCTGAAACAGAAGCGCCTCTTCCTCCGCCTAGAAGCACCCAAAAAAAAAAAAAATCCAAAAAATATTTCATTCAAATTGATGTGTCTAAGCTTTAATTAATATAACGTTCTTCCTTCAAAAAAAAATAAAAAAAAAATCAAAAGCAATTAAAAAAATAAGTGAAGAAACCTGCAACAGTCGAGCCAATTCCTCGTCGGATTTCAGTAATTCGGCATCGTGGCTACTACTACTGGATCCCTTATTGTCTTCTTCATCGATCGAAACCAATCGGAGTTTCTCCGAGATATCAACGAGGTCGGAATCGGTGGATACAATCCGATCACCATTGACTCCAACAATCTATCTCAAAAAAGCAAACCGGCAAACTCGTAAAACACCTCAAAGGCATCATCTTTACTAGTATATATATATATATATATATTCATGGAGAGAGAAACTGGGGAGACCTTTTACCTTTTGTTCGTCGGGAGGAACAGAGGTGAGAGAAAAGAGCTGGAATTTGAAAACCTGAAAAAGACAACTAAACAATTTACAGAGACAGATATAGAGAAAGAGGGTAAGGGTGTAGAGAAAGCGAGAGAGAGACTTCGAGGCCATCGTCAGTGTCGTAGTCAACGTCGAAGTTGGATGCATCGTGTAGAACCTGAAACTTTCGAGCCACCATTCTTTCTTCTTTATACACCACCGCCACAAACAGCGTTTCAGAGCACGCCACCAAAGATAACTTCTACAAAACCTGTGTGAGAATCATCAAGCTTTACAACATCAACAACGACAACCAAGTAAGGTATACTTTCATTCACCAAAATATATATATATATATATATATATATTTAATTATTTTTTTATTTGTGCAAGAAATCAACTTTTTTTTTTTGTTTTAAGTCAATTACTTCCCTATTAAGGCAAAAAAAAAAAAAAAAAAAAAAAAGCTTTTATAACAGGAATAACATTTTCTTTTTCTCTACATTGATTATATCATTAGTGAAATCAAAAAAGATATATATAATATATAATATATTCCAATAAAGAATTACCAAGAAGATGGCAAAAAGTTGCCGTGCTGTGCATAGATGAAGTCGACACGAAATCCAGTACCGTTTCACATGCTATTTTATTATTAGTAGTATTATTAATATTATTTATACATTAACATAGCCATTAGTGATCATTGATCAAGGATTGTTCATAGTTTAGTATTATTAACGGGTTAGGGTGCATCCTGGACCAGTTTATACGCACTTCAACTAGTTCCCACAAAATGTACAATGTACATGGCAAAGTCTTTGTAAACATAGAGGAGACCACATATATATATAATTTTATTTTGCTGTTCCACATCCAATTCATATGGGGGTGTATTCCACCAAAAACTAAGTATATGTATATATTTACTAATATATATATATATATTTATATATATATATGTTGGTTGTAGGCAATTTTCCTATAAGAAAATCACAGATTATCCAGCTTAAATTACATTTTATATATTTTTGAGAAGATATGGAAATTCCAACTCTTGTGAGAAAGTAGCTACTAAGTTTTTTGATATGCAACGATTGTAGAAGCTGTTCAAAAGCTTCCGAAGGGGTGCTCTTTTTTCACTGCCCAAACTTGAACCCAGGATCAAAAGACTGCTTTTTCCTATTACTTCACCACAAGGCTACAAGAAATCTGGCATTGTTTTTGTGGTCAAATTAATATCGTTGACTTAGTTGTCTGTCCACTTCACAACAATATATTAGTTTGTGATCTAATAGGGAAGTAACATCAACGCCAAAATGGTACAATAAGGGATCCTGTATAAGCAAAAGAAGTAGAAGACTACCAAGCTTGAAAAGAATAAAAATTAAAAATCATAGAGTTATATTTTTGGGCATATGCCAAGCTCTGGAGGAAGTGATTCACCCAAAAAAAAAAAAAAAAAAAAAAAAAAGCTCTGGAGGAAGTGGAGCACTCGTGCCCTGAACTTATCGCTTATGGCTTTATTGCCCCACCACCACAAGGGGATGATGAACCGCCCCACCAATTAACAATAAAACAGAGGAATCAGCATGCAATATATGGTATGTCAAAAATACATGTACGAAGCAACATAATAAAATAAAATTCAAAGTAAACCCTACTTGGCAACAAAATATATATATATATATATATATATATAAATATATATTTTATCCACCTAGATGTTAAGCAGTAGATAATCAAAATGCAAAAACAAAAAATATTCTCCCTCTAGCTGTCAGCAAGGAATCATATTCTCCACTGTTTTAGATATTCCAGTTTTGCAGCAAGACTACAAGCTTCCAACATATAGCTGCAATTTTACCCAACCTCATAATTTATATCTTTTCATTCAATGTAATTTAACAAGATTCTTTATCTTTTTCTTTTTCTTTTTTTCTTTTTTTCTTTAAAAGAAAGAACTCTGTGACACAAGTGGCAGTTAAAGATCAAGAAGTACCCCATTCTCCAATTGTGAGGCCAGACCACAACCTGGTCTTATATTCCAATTAATCATATCCATATAAAAGGAAAGGTGATACTCTTTGTGGTACTACATAAAATATAGAACAGCTTATTTATAATAGCTCAACTCAACAAAGCCACTTCCCAAACAAATAATAATAATAATAATAATAAACACTAATGGAAAAGTTGAAAGCTTTATCATTTGTTTCTTAGTGATGAAAGAAATTATTTCCTATGGTATTGTCCAATTATGCATTTTTTTGAAGCCAGACAGTATAATATAGCAAAGTAATCGAAAAACACTTAAAAGGACTGTTTGAACCAGAAAAGCAGCTGCAGCAGCAAAGCATGATCTTGTTCTGTTTTTGATGAACTATAGTACCAATGTTCCCCTCCTAAAACATATTTTTATCAGATTTAGAAATTACCAAGACACCAATATGTGAAACTATTAATGCAAAACCATGTATCAAATGTCCAGATTAATCTTAAAAAAACATATTTAATTGTGTACGTCTCTGTTTTAATTGAAAACTAGCTATTGGAAAGTATTGACACAGTAACAACAACAACAACAACCAAAAAAAACAGTGTTGTCATACAAATGCAGTGCAAGAATTCAACATATTTTGAGTAATTTAAACTTATAATGTACCATTATTTCTATGATTGAAGTAGCTCACTCAACGCTGGCAGAAAAAGAAATATTTTACTCAACTACCAAAACATATCAAGAAAAGTATGAGTGAACCGCCATATCATAAGCATGTGATTGAAATTAAAGAATTGGCATGGAGAAAAAAAGTTCTATGATCAACAGGATCTAAATAAAGATATGAAAACTGCCATGATCTGATTCTTAAAATTGAACATTGCCAGGGCAGTAGGAAATTAACCACAATAAGATGCATGCTTTGACATTAAATTCCTGCATAAGCATGTGCACTCCCCTTGGCCAAAAGAAACCATTGCAAAATCAACAAATTGTAACCAATCGCAAAAGAAGATAAAGAAAAGAAAAAAAAGAATAATATCAGTCTCTGCTTTCTAAATTGTAACCCTCCTGTTTGGTTGCTTGAAGAATTTAAAAATTTATACTAAAATACAAAAGGCCTAGATACACTTAACCCTCTCTAAACTATTATACATTTTCCATTTTATCCTCCAAACTTCAAAAGCCCCATGAACCCTTTTTTTTTTTCTTTTTTTCTTTTTATCACTTTAGTTTGACTCTTCAATTTTTTCTAATATATTTGGCTTAGACATATAAACTAGTTAAACATGAAATAGAATAAAATATAAAAAAGTTTTTCAACAGAGTACCATTTATATATGATTGATTTTATAAAATGAATAATTGGACTTAAAAGGCAGAATAATATATATATATATATATATCTTAGGAGATAATATGATACTTTTTTATAGTTTGGAGATAAAATGCAAAATTTATAATAGTTTGGGGGCATGATATATTTAAGACAAGATAAAATCAACGGTGACTTTACTGGATCCGTATCAACACAAGTCTTTGAATTCAAATATAAATATGATACTTTATAATTTGGAAATAATGTACAAAATATATAATAGTTTAGGTGAAATTTTGTATTTAACTCAAAATAGATACGACTTTATAAGATCCTATCTACGTTGGTCTTTTAAATTTGGTATTAAGTTTGAAATAATAAGAATATTTTCAGGGACTCTTCTATATGTGTTATACTCTGTATTTTAAAAAGATAATATTTAAAAAAAAAATTTAATGGATTTTTTATTTTGACTTTATGATATAAAAAGTTGGTTTAGCTTTCCAAATGTAGATAGTTAAAATTATCTTTTATTTCAATTATATATAATTTAATTAAATATAATTATAATATTTAAAAAGTAGATAGCTCATATAAAAAAAAAGAATTACAAATAAAATAATAAATATTTATAGAAAAAATTAAAAATAAAGAAAAAAAATTTGTTGGAGAACATTTTTAAATATTATTAATTATTTTAAAAAATATTTTTTATTACAGAAAATATATTTTTTTATTTTTAGAATGCTCTAATGACATGCAAATTTAGACTGATTCGCAGCCATAGGAAAACCATAAATAAATAAATAAAGATTTGAAATTGAAAAGCTGATACTGAATTCAATATGTGCGGTGCAGATTGAAGTGTAGTAATTTGCTTTATTGCTCACGAATTGATCAATTAAATATACAAAACAAATAAGTATGCATATACTACAATAAATAACATATAAGTATGCATATACCACATACGAGCTCGACGACGACATATCAAGTTGTCAAGTGGGAAATTAAATGATCACGTGACAGTAGGACGTACTGTTACAAAGCACACGAATAATAATAATAATAATAATAATAATAATAAATATTATGATTGCCAACTCCATTGAAAATACATCATTAAAATAAAATACTCACAAAAAAAATTTGATTAAAGTAAAATAAAACAAAACAAAACAACTGGTTGAGAATTCACAACGTGAAGAAAATAAAAAAAATAAAAAGAAGGGAAAAATGAGAGAGAAATTTAAGGACCCAAAAAATGATATTCACACAAACACTTCATAAGAGAGATTCAGAGAGGTACGAAACCATCAATCGAATACCCAATATTAATGAAACTCAACAAACACCAGCTTCCCTCTTTAATTGCGCCTCCCTAATTATGTTCCTTAACTACCTTCCCCTTCTTTTACATTGTTCATCTCCTCCAGCCTTTTACTTTATATGCTATATATACATATATAACAAGCTAAGCTACATAGTCTACGTTATATATTTGCTACATCACTGTCTCTTCCTCTCTGGGAATATATATATAATATATACATATATAATGTCTAACAGCAACAGTCGGGTTACAGTTCTTTCTAAACTAACGACAGTATCCAGTAGACCAGTCGGGCCGGATCATACCCACTCGTTTACTGCACTGGACCATGCCATGGGCCTTCACAGTCTCCATATTATCTTCTACTTCAAGGACAACATATTGAACGATTTTGATTTGGACCATTCCAGGGTTTCTCTCTCCGAGACTCTTTCACTGTACCCGCAGGTTACGGGCCGGTTGACCCGAGATGAGAATGGCAACTGGGCAGTCAAGTGCAACGACGCCGGTGTTCGGGTCGTTAAGGCCCTGGTTGGAACCACTCTCGATGAGTGGTTGAGCTCGGCTGATATGTTGGAAGAGAAGGATCTAACCGTCTGGGATGATATGCCTGATGATCCAAGTACATGGTCACCATTTCGGGTCCAGGTACTATATATATATATATATATATTTTTTTTTTGTTTGGTAATACGGGTCCAGGTACGATACTACTTTCTTTTTCTGGGTTTTATGCATATTTGGGTAATTGGGTCGTAATTTTATCCCATATTCTCTTATATAATTGGTAAGATTTCTGTGAACAGATATTTTTTTGTCTGTGAAATGTTAATTTGTATTGGTAGGTTTTATTTATGTGATCAAAATATTGATAAGAGATTAAAAAAAAAAAAACAAATGAAGTAAGTTTATTTATTATAATGTATTTACATAACTATAGTCTTTATGTAATAAAATTATGTATGAAGCAAGTGGAGCACTTTCTTTGAAAAATAAATACAATACTTTTTTTTTTTTTTATGTTTATTTATAATTGAAATTGAAAACTTATACCAACCCAGAAGAATCTAGGTGTAACAATAATAAAATCATGCCTATATAAGTCCAAACAATTTTTTTTTTTTTTCTTTTTTTCCTTTCTGAAGAAGTCCAAACAATTAGATACATATCTATCTTTGTCACTTCGTAACATCATTTTCAAAGAGATACGTGGCAGCACTGAATAGGCAAAAATCTTTTACCAGAAAACCATTTGTAGGCACACTTTCCACAACTCCTGTGCCACCGAAGAAACCACGACCAAGAGGACTATATGGAACTATTCCGATGCCAAGCTCCCTGCACGCCATGCCTCAAAAATTTGAGCCATACATTACACCATTTGCTTCCAGTAAGTTTTTAGATCTATTTTCCTTTTCTTTTTTAATTAATTACCACATTAAAGACCCCAAACTATCAAACTAAGGAAGGAAAATTGCTGCAAATGAGACCCAAATTTCTACGTTTACAATGCATTACTATAACATCACACCATCTAAAACATTGTCTTTTTCTTATTCATCACACCATCTAAAACATTGTCTTTTTCTTATTCTTTCTCCCAAAAAGAAACAGAAGCGATGGGCATAACTACTTTCCGAAGAAAAATTGGATTGTGAACAAACCTGCAAAGAGGAACTATCTCTTCCTCAATATCACGGGTCCAAAGCGACCATTCCATTTGCAGTGCTGTAATGGGATGAACTGCATGTGCCCTCCTTATAGTGTCAGGACTGGCTTCGGATAGCCCAATATATTTTATCTTCCCCTCCTCCACAAGCTTCTTCAGCTCACCCATCTAACCTCCAAATATAAGTATCTAATCATTTTCATAAATTTAAAGTTGGTTCTTATATTACTTGAAAGAACTGAAGAATTTCCACAGAAAGTGAACCACTTACAGTTTCCTCTATAGGGATTGAAGTGTCAATCCTATGCTGATAATAGAGATCAATATAATCCACATCAAGACGCTTCAAGCTGGCCTCACAGCATGAACGCACATACTCAGGAGTTCCCTTCACTATGATACCACTACCCTCTACTCCCACTATACCAAACTTGGTGGATAATTGAATTTTTTGTCGAGGCAATTGCTTCAACGCCTAATACATAATGAGATAGCAACAATAAAGATGCCTTTGCATATTACAGAATACAGATAATAAGAAAAACCCAGATGACAAAACGCAGAAAAAAAAAAAAAAAAAAAAAAAGAAAAAAAACCTAGACTTGTCAAATAAAAGCAGTGAGCTTCCTTATTAATAAACTCAGGCAACTTCCGGGAGCTCCAATTAATAAAAGAGAAAACTACCTTTCCAACAAGAAGTTCATTAGAGTGAGCACCATAAAGATCGGCTGTGTCAAAGTAAGTGATTCCCTTGTTAAAAGCCTCTTTTATTATCAAAATCCCATCCTCCTCTGACTGGATATCACTCAGGCGCATACAACCACAACCCAACTTTGACACCTGCGAAGGGTAAGAAAATGGAAAGACCATGAAAAAATGGGGAAAAAAAAAGGATGATGGAAATGAATACCAAATGGAGATTAACAAGGGGGTTATCATAGAAAAACGATAGAAGCAAATTGAGTTGAAGAAGTTGAATGGAAGAAATAGAAAAATGAAATTGATATGGTTTAGACGGTATACCTCAAGTCCCTGATTGCCAAGTTTAACAGTTGGAACTTTGACTCCGTCGTACTCAGCCATGTTTAAACAAATTCTTAGCCTTATCCGGATTTTTAAGGTCTCGAAGTATCAGTGTCGGACAAGAAGCCAAAGAGTAATCAGTGTGCGAGTGTGGCAGTTGAGGTCCGTGGATGGTTGGTTAAAAGCACATTTATGTATTTATTTATTTTTTTTCAGATGGGATGGTCAAAGCCGAGGAGTTGAAATGGATTGATTTAGGATCATTCAACAGATACAGTGAAAGATCGTGAAAAACAGATAAAAAGTTATTCGAAAAAGAATCAATCAAAATGCCCCCAGCCGCGAATCGAACCCGGCTCCGTACCGTGATACTATTCTACCATATGCGCTTGAGCGAGTGGAGTCTCGCATTAACTTGAAACATAAAGTCAAATTTTATTTTATTTTATTGTTATTATTTTTTTTGTGGGTCCAACATTCTTATACAAAAACTAACGAGTACATTACATTATATAAAACTGCACAAAACCTCTCTATTTTTTTTTTAACTATGGATTAACCCCCCCAAACAAAAAAATAATAATTATAGAACCGTGTATTGGAAAAAAAAAAATTGTTTTTGGACCACAATAGATTGTTTAGGCGATATTTAGATTTGGGAGAACAAGCAAGAATAACATAAGAATTGAAGGGTACCACAGACACACTAACCTAAGAAAAAAAAAATTGTGAATGAAATGAAAATGATGTTTGAAAGAGTGCTAAGTCAGGGTATTGGGTCATCATACATGGGAGAAAACCCATTTGCCTTTATCTTGAGAATAATTTGGTCCTGTTATCTAAAATTCTTGCTCACTCCAAATGTTGCACTTATTCTGAAAGTAATTTACAATCACCAACAACAGTTTCGTGTAATACAACTCAAATGAAAGATATAAGGATATTTAACTTCCAAAGCACTTAACAAAGTACATCTAACGGTCAGTTTATCACAAAATTCCATAGAAATTTTTATTTTTAGGTTGTTCATCAAATGCTGCAAGTAATCTAGCAACTACTCAGCAGCAAATACGATGACATTCAGCAACTACCCAGCAGCAGACACGATGGCATTCCCTAGTTTTAAAACATACCGTATCAACCAAGTGAAATGGGGAATAGGACATGTCTTAAGCTCAGACCTTGGACTCTTTTGGCTTAAGCTCAGACCTTGGACTCTTTTGGAGGAGTGTTGGCGAAGTTCCATGACGATTTCACCATGTTACCATAAGTTCTACTACCTGCCACTTCTTCAATTGGTACAGCATCGGATATCTCTTTCAGGTCTTCTGCAGTAAGTTTCACCCTCACTGAGCCAATGTTGTCATCTAGGTTCTTAATTTTAGTTGTCCCTGTAGAAATTCAAAGTAAACAAACAAATTCAGTTCAAAAATGACCTTTTTCTGTATCCTACAAAGTAGAAAATGATCTTCTCAGTTGCATGTCATATCCACAAACATTGCTCATGGATAGTATCAGCTTTACAGCTTCAATGCAACTATGGCTTTCATGCAGTTTTAAGGAAAACCTTATAAGCTACAGGGCATGACATTCTCAAAGCCCATATATTGGGATACTTTCTATCTTTTAACCTCAGCAGTTAACTAGTCATACTTTTAGAATGATTCTCCCATATTATCTTATCGTCTGATTTTCATAAAAGTGTAACAATTAGATAAAAAGCAAAAGCACCCAACTGTGTCATTGAATTTATAACTATTAATCCATATCTTTCTCCAGCAAACTATAAATCCGTGCAGATACAGATATACACAGGCTCATGTTTTGTGCAAACACAGAGACATAGACAAACAAAGCATCTAGCTTATAATACTTTAAGATTAAAGAGAAAAAACAAAGGTGTGAATCACTCACCAGGGATTGGTACCACATCATCCCCTTGTTCAAGAACCCAAGCCAACGCTAGCTGAGCAGGAGAGCAGTGGTGCTTTCTGGCAAGAGTTTCTATTCGATCATAAATGATCTTGTTCTTGTTCAAGTTCTCTCCTAGGAACCGAGGATGGGAGACCTTATAAAGCGGGAAAGAGTCAGTTACTCAGTTACACATTTTTCCACAAGCAAAAAGCGAAAATCCTTCATATGCTCAAGTCTCTAATCAAAAGTTAGCTTCAGAAATTTTAGGGAATGAACTATTATCCACCAGAAACATGCTTAACAAAAATATTGTCAGAGCTCTATATGTTCCAGTAAAGAATAATTTTGACCAAAGCTTGATATAAAAAGTTATTACCACTCATCAATATGATTCATGATTGAGACAAATGATGTCAAAGAAACAAAGTTGTTTCTCCAATAACAATCTTTTTTACCACCCAAAAAAAAAAAAAAAAAAAAGGAAAAAAAAAAAAGAAAAAAGAAAAAAAAGATAATCTATTAACAGACAAAATCTTTTTACCAAGAAACTATCTGCAGGCAGACTTTCAACAACTGCTTTCCCAGCGAAAAACCCACGACCAAGAGGACTATAGGGAACTATTCCAATGCCAAGCTCCCTGCAAGGCTTTATGCATCGATATTAAAAATATCATCCAACAAAATAATTTACACATAAACTAAAATTACCACAAGGTATAATATTTGCTTCTAGCTGGTTTCTATTTTCCTTGTTCTTCCTTGTGCTTCTAGCATGATGTGCACTTTTTGTTCGAGATATTGTAGTTGTATGTTAGTGGAAGCTTTAATGACTGATGCATTTTCATGTTAAAGGGGAAACCAGTTGTTTTGAAGTATGTCAAGTTTCAAAATGTTCGGAGGTATGCTAAAGTATTTTCTGTTGGTGTGCTTCCACTGTCTCCTTATCGTTCTTCTAGTAATAATTCTTACATTGTGTTGTGTCAGCTTGACAATTTTTATTGAAGACAATCAATCTGGTTCTGACCTTACAAAAGTTCAAAAGATTGTTATGTATGGTTCAACGTAAGTTACAACAATCTGGATTTTCTTTCCTATTCAGTATTCTTGTATCTTCACTCTTGCCACTTCTCATGCAAGTTGCAAATTATGATGTGCTTTTCTGCATACTTAATAAGTATACACACACACACACACACACACACACACACACTACATACATATATATATATATATATATAGACACCGAACGAATGAAATTACTTCATCCTTTATAGTTGGCTGTTGCCTTAAGAGTTCTGGATTTTCATTTTTCAAATATGAGAGTAGAAAAAGAGTACAAAGATGCTGAAAAGCATGTAATAAATAGAATTTTGCGTTTCTTATTTTTATGAGATGGTAGAATGTCATATGGCGTAGACTTCCCCCTTATACTGGCATTTTTACTGCTTAGCATTGGTAGGCAAATTAATCTGCATAAACACTACTAGTAAATCGCTACAAAGTACAGCTTGTATTATATGGTTAGTCTGTATACGGTATACCATTTGTGTTTTTCCAATAACCCAGGTGGAGAAAGTTGCAGGTTATAATGTTATATGGAATACATGAATTTTATTTTCGGTATGCATCTGGTGATGTGTTTTGCCTGTAATGCAGGGTGGAAACAACGGACATGAAGGGTTTGAAGAAGATTGAGGATGGTCACTAAAGTAAAAGAAAAGTTGATGGATAAACTAAATTGGATCTTTTAGAACCATTGTTATTCTTCTCTTCTTTTGGTGTTTCTGCCCTGCCAAAAATTTTTTGGATTAAAGTTGCAATATAAAGAGCATGTGATGCCAAATTGATGTGGCTTTTTCTCTCAGTCCCCTGTACCAGAATTCAAGCTTAGACTGCTATGCTTATAGACTGTTATGAGAATGGTTTTGAGAATGGTTTATGCTTATAGACTGTTAAAATTTAAGTTTGGCCTTGAGGAGTTTTTATAATAGAAGATTATAAATAACAGGAACTGAAAAGAAGTATTAAAACATTAGGTAAAGAGTAACTATTAAAAGTTAACGTCGACTAGCCAGCAGTAAGGAAAGGCAGAACGAAGGTTTACAATGCAATAGCCGATACAAAGGCATCGTAAATGCTGAAATCAACTTATATAAGAAGGGAAACACTCATTTTGATCGACAATTGTAGTCTCTGAACATCAACTGCTTGCTGAATAGAAGTCGATGCTACCTATTTGCGACCTTGAAGTTGAATTTACATCACGTACTGCCAGAAACCGAAACCTGCCATCCAGAATTTCCAAATGAAAGGACAACCAGAGAATTGACCTTATTTGAACCAGTTGAGTATACTACTTTTACCTGAAAAGATCTGATAAGAGATCAATGGATGCAACCTTAAATGTTCTACGCTGGAAACGGCCATCAAACATTTGTGAAATTCGTTCATCCAGAAGATGCCAGGTGGATCCCCCATCATTGCTTCCTTCAAGAACCCTAAGAAATAGACACACCATGTTTGATAAAACCAATATTTCTCTTATAGACACACCATGTTTGATAAAACCAATGTATAAGTAAATCAACTATATTAAAAGCTAAAGCTATTTATCTTTCTCAGATATGAAAAACCCATTATATAACAAAACTCATACGAAGTGGGAAAATAAAAAAATATCGATATCCTCATAGCAACAGAAAGATGAGTGAATTGGATACAAACAACACACCAGTCCATTGGATCCGTTTCTGGTGCATCATTGGCAGACATTAACTCATATGCTGCAAGTTTGTGCTTCTGGTTGTCTGACACTTTATACATGATCCAACAACCTACAAGGTTGCAATTATAAAGTTTATAGCTGCAATTCTACAGTCAAAAAACTGAAATGATTCCTTAATGAATTAGTTTATGCATCTTTTTGGGCTTTCTTTTTGTTTTTGTGTGTGTGTCTGTGTGTTTTGTGGGAAATGAAGGCGTGAGGTTGGGGAATGGGGGGTTGTTGGTATGGTTGTGGTTGGGAAGGAAAAGGGAGAATTACCGACGAAACTGTCGGTAGGTTTTCCTGAGTTCATTTTTGTGTTTACCGACGCTTTCCTCGGGAATTACCGAGGGCACAATATTCAATTGTTCTGTATTTCTTCCCTGAAATCCCTCAGATTTGCAATACCTGATAAACCTAAAATTATCATAAGGAACTAAACCCTTACCCCCAACTCCAGCTGCACCCAGGTACAAAGAACCCCTCTTCCCATCTCCAATAACCCGACTAAAAGTAAATTTCCATTCCGTGGCACAACCCAAATTCTCAATGAACTTGTTTGTGCCACACCCAGTTCGTAAGGAACAACCGGACATGGAACCCAACTACTCCCCTTCACACCTCTTCCGTTACTCTTCACCGTAATCACCCATTTGTGTTCCACAACTAATCTATCACATACGTCTTTCGAAACTTACCTCGTATCATATAATCCTGCTAATACGTATCCAATATCGTACTTGACGTATGTATATGACCGTTACCATACGGTCATGAATGGGCCACCTATATACTGGGCCTCCGAAAATAATAACAGACCGGCCCATAAAATTAATAGCCCACACCAATTGGGCCTCGGATGAAAAGCCCAAACTGTTTTATCTGGTGGCCCATTCTCTGTTTGTGGGCTTAAATATATTATGGTGGGTCCCACATGCTTTTTGTACGGATATTCCAAAAAGCGCCCACCATCCACCGCATACTTTAAACCCTCCAATTAAAATCCTCCACGTGTCCTCTACAGTTAATTTACAATTATACCCCTGCCCACTCGTCCACCATCCACCGCGATTTCCGTAATATTAATATGGAAATCGCGCGGATGGGAGACTAAGTCCCAGAAACCTAAAAACCCAACACCTACGAACCCAAAAACAACCCCCGAAAACTCTAATAATTCTTCAACCCCTAATCGGTTTTTTTCCACATATGGCTTCCTCACATACCCAGAACCATACCAAAACCCTAAAGCCGAAGGAAACTAAACCTAAACCCAATTGGGATACCCTCGGACAACCCTCTGGTAAATTTGACTATTACGTCAAATACTCTGCTCCTCCATCCTCAACCGTCAATGTCACAACTCCTTCTGGTTGGGATATTCCTGCGGATGATAACGACTTACCCCATCCTGCTTACCAATATATTGTAATCAATCCTCCCCCACTTTCGAAGAAGAAGAAGAACCAGAAAAGAACAAAGAAGACGAAGAACGATGTATAAGTGTTTTCCCCCTGTTTAGACGAGCTCACATCCGTGTCGCTCTGATCTCCTAGGATTAATTAATATGCGTTTTCCCCTGTTTTGTGCTTCCTGTGTGTTTTGTGATTTCGGTCTTACCGAACAATAAATAAAATATTGGATACGTATTAGCAGGATTATATGATACGAGGTAAGTTTCGAAAGACGTATGTGATAGATTAGTTGTGGAACACAAATGGGTGATTACGGTGAAGAGTAACGGAAGAGGTGTGAAGGGGAGTAGTCGGGTTCCATGTCCGGTTGTTCCTTACGAACTGGGTGTGGCACAAACAAGTTCATTGAGAATTTGGGTTGTGCCACGGAATGGAAATTTACTTTTAGTCGGGTTATTGGAGATGGGAAGAGGGGTTCTTTGTACCTGGGTGCAGCTGGAGTTGGGTGTAAGGGTTTAGTTCCATATGATACTGGCATATCATAATTAATCACAATATTAACACGTTCAATGTCAATGCCTCTTCCAACCAAATCTGGCATTAACATAAGGGGCTAAATCCTTACCCCCATCACCAGCTGCAACTAAATACAAAGCACCACTCTTAATATCTCCTATATCCCCACTACTAGTAGATTTCCATTCCGTGGCACAACCCAACTTCTTAAAGAACTTGTTCTGTGCCACACCAAGTTCATAAGGAACACAGGGACTTTTAACCTGGTTAGTCTTCGTCGCACCAGATCCGTTACTCTTCACCGTAGTCACCCACTTGTGCTTGACAACGAATCTGTGGCATACGTCTCTCGAAATAGACCACGTATTAGGAAAATCCTGAAAAAATGTATCAAATATAGTACTGGCCGTAGGCAACTGACCGTTAGGATAACGGTCATAAATCACCCACCAATAACATTTTAGAACAAACTGACAAGACAAAAACGCAGCCGGATACTGAACAAACAAACGTACGTCCATCTTATACGTAACCGTCTTGTTCGTATGTCTCCTCGATTCTTCAGTCCTATGCGGATAATTAGTCATAAGGGCCACATACCCACCTTGATTGATAATAACTGCGGCCTTGTTAGAAGTCCATGTGAACTGGGCCACCTGCAAACTGGGCCTGTTACGAGAAACAACAGGCCGGCCCACATCATTCATAGCACTCGCCAATTCGGCCTCAGACGACATGCCCAAGGCCCGTAAAGTCCTAATCTAGTTGGCCCGTTCTCTGTTTTTTGACGCCCGGTCCCATTTCCTCCTTCTGTAAACTTTACCTCCCCACTTGCTAGACGACCCCTGTAACACCATTGGTAACACTTAGCCTCACAGGAGTGGCCCCAAAACCTGCTTCCGTCACCGTACGTCTTCTTTTCTCTTTAAAAAGCAATATACAGTCCTTCAAAAAGACTGAATATGCGAAATAAAGCAACCCTATCGCACCCCCAATAATAACGAAGATCGTGATGACGGAAGATAAGGTTAAAGGCATACCTGTCGCATTCCCATCTTTTCTTTCGAAAAAAAAAAGATAAAAAGGAAGATAACCCTTTCGGTCTATTTATACCCACAAAAGTAGTGGGCCCATCCACCATGCACACCACGCATCTCAAAAAGGCGCCCACCATCCGCCGCATACTACGATGCTTCCACGTGTCCCACTCACGCTCTTTAACAATTCGACGGTCCCGATGAACATCCACTCGTCCACCAGCCACCGCGATTTCCGTAATATTAATATGGAAATCGCGGGGCTGGTACCAACACACAACCCGTTTCAACCCAATGTCATCCCCCGAAAGCTCAAGCACTCCTTCTCGCCCTTATCGATTTTCTTGCAAACATGCCTTCCTCACATACCCACAATGTCCACTCCTCCCAGAGTACTTACTGTCACACCTTGTCAATCTCCTTGCTAACCTTAATCCCACTTACATTGCTGTGGCTCAGGAAAGCCATGACGATGGCAACCTTCACCTACATGTGCTCATTCTTACTGAGCGCAAAATGGATTTCCGTTCTCCTCGTCATTTTGATGTTGATGGTTATCATCCAAACATACAACCTGCTCGCTCAGTACAGGATGTTCCTGTTCTCTCTTAATTTTTTTTTTTTAGATCTTTTAATCAATATAATTTTATTTCAATAATAAATAACCAATAAAAATATTAGTGCACAAAAATTGAGCTTTTTTTTTGAACTTGGTGTGGCACAGAACAAGTTCTTTAAGAAGTTGGGTTGTGCCACGGAATGGAAATCTACTAGTAGTGGGGATATAGGAGATATTAAGAGTGGTGCTTTGTATTTAGTTGCAGCTGGTGATGGGGGTAAGGATTTAACCCCTTATGTTAATGCCAGAATCAGGATGTATTTCAAATCCGTGGGATTTCAGTGATGAAATAAAGAACAATTGAATATTGTGTACTTGAAAGAGAAAATTTTATTTATTGTTCGGTAAGAACAAAATTACAAACACGCAAAACACACAAAAAACAGGGAAAAAACAAACATAAATTAACACTAGGAGATCAGAGCGACACGGATGTGAGCTCGTCTGTCTTATTCTTCTTCTTCAGCAGCTAAAACAGGGGTGGACGGAACGGTGATGAAGGTTTCCTCGGGGTCCATATTGTAGGTTTGAACATTAACATAAAACCAATCAAGGAGAGACTGGTTCATTGTTTTAGTCCAATCCTCATCTGGGTTGGTGAGGATTATGGTGGGGACCCCTCCTTTGATTTGCCTTTTTTTCCATATTTTGGGTTGACGGTGTAGTCGGATTGGATCCCGATGATGGACTTGAACGGATGCACGAATTGGCAAGGTATGTCATCCACGATGTTATAAGTTGCTCGCTCATCGTAGTTTGTGAAGTCGATGTTGCCGGCCCAATAGTTGTGCGGTCCAAGAGATCTGGCCCAACAGGTCTTGCCGGTTCGTGAGGGTCCACAGATATATAAGGACTTTCTGGACATCCTAGATCCTCGTTGGTCGGTATCCTACCAAACATGGAAAGGAAATTGAGCTTGTTGAGATACGTTTGTTCGGTAAGATCCTGCATCCATTTCAAGTCATCATAGACATTAGCTCCAGGGTTAATGAGGGAGTATGATTCGGCACTAACCGTGAATATGTTAGCGTTGACCCAGTCCTGTAGTTCTGGTGGTACTTGAAAATCAGATGGAGTGTAGATTGGCTTGTATTCGGGTTTCGGTTCTGGGAATTGAGCTTCACCTGAGTATTCGAAATATCGAAGTTTAGTAGCCCACTCATAAGGGAATACCTCTTTTATCTTGTCGAGGTATTCCTGTTTGGTGTTGCACTCCCTTATTATGGTGCGGAAGGTGCGGTTCTTCTTCGGGGTAGGGTTCTGGTTTGGTTTTGGAGGCTCTCCATATTCCTTATAATTGCCTCCCTTTGTAACATATTGATAAACATCCTGTACTGAGCGAGCAGGTTGTATGTTTGGATGCTAACCATCAACATCAAAATGACGAGGAGAACGGAAATCCATTTTGCGCTCAGTAAGAATGAGCACATGTAGGTGAAGGTTGCCATCGTCATGGCTTTCCTGAGCCACAGCAATGTAAGTGGGATTAAGGTTAGCAAGGAGATTGACAAGGTGTGACAGTAAGTACTCTGGGAGGAGTGGACATTGTGGGTATGTGAGGAAGGCATGTTTGCAAGAAAATCGATAAGGGCGAGAAGGAGTGCTTGAGCTTTCGGGGGATGACATTGGGTTGGAACGGGTTGTGTGTTGGTACCAGCCCCGCGATTTCCATATTAATATTACGGAAATCGCGGTGGCTGGTGGACGAGTGGATGTTCATCGGGACCGTCGAATTGTTAAAGAGCGTGAGTGGGACACGTGGAAGCATCGTAGTATGCGGTGGATGGTGGGCGCCTTTTTGAGATGCGTGGTGTGCACGGTGGACGGGCCCACTACTTTTGTGGGTATAAATAGACCGAAAGGGTTATCTTCCTTTTTATCTTTTCTTTTTCGAAAGAAAAAGATGGGAGTGCGATAGGTATGCCTTTAACCTTATCTTCCGTCATCACGATCTTCGTTATTATTGGGGGTGCGATAGGGTTGCTTTATTTCGCATATTCAGTCTTTTTGAAGGACTGTATATTGCTTTTTAAAGAGAAAAGAATACGTACGGTGACGGAAGCAGGTTTTGGGGCCACTCCTGTGAGGCCAAGTGTTACCAATGGTGTTACAGGGGTCGTCTAGCAAGTGGGGAGGTAAAGTTTACAGAAGGAGGAAATGGGACCGGGCTTCCAAAAACAGAGAACGGGCCAACCAGATTAGGGCTTTACGGGCCTTGGGCATGTCGTCTGAGGCCGAATTGGCGAGTGCTATGAATCATGTGGGCCGGCCTGTTGTTTCTCGTAACAGGCCCAGTTTGCAGGTGGCCCAGTTCACATGGACTTCTAACAAGGCCGCAGTTATTATCAATCAAGGTGGGTATGTGGCCCTTATGACTAATTATCCGCATGGGACTGAAGAATCGAGGAGACATACGAACAAGACGGTTACGTATAAGATGGACGTACGTTTGTTTGTTCAGTATCCGGCTGCGTTTTTGTCTTGTCAAATACTCTGCTCCTCCATCCTCAACCGTCAATGTCACAACTCCTTCTGGTTGGGATATTCCTGCGGATGATAACGACTTACCCCATCCTGCTTACCAATATATTGTAATCAATCCTCCCCCACTTTCGAAGAAGAAGAAGAACCAGAAAAGAACAAAGAAGACGAAGAACGATGTATAAGTGTTTTCCCCCTGTTTAGACGAGCTCACATCCGTGTCGCTCTGATCTCCTAGGATTAATTAATATGCGTTTTCCCCTGTTTTGTGCTTCCTGTGTGTTTTGTGATTTCGGTCTTACCGAACAATAAATAAAATTTTCTCTTTCAAGGGCACAATATTCAATTGTTCTGTATTAATTCCCTGAAATCCCTCAGATTTGCAATACCTGATAAACCTAAAATTATCATAAGGAACTAAACCCTTACCCCCAACTCCAGCTGCACCCATGTACAAAGAACCCCTCTTCCCATCTCCAATAACCCGACTAAAAGTAAATTTCCATTCCGTGGCACAACCCAAATTCTCAATGAACTTGTTTGTGCCACACCCAGTTCGTAAGGAACAACCGGACATGGAACCCGACTACTCCCCTTCACACCTCTTCCGTTACTCTTCACCGTAATCACCCATTTGTGTTCCACAACTAATCTATCACATACGTCTTTCGAAACTTACCTCGTATTATATAATCCTGCTAATACGTATCCAATATCGTACTTGACGTATGTATATGACCGTTACCATACGGTCATGAATGGGCCACCTATATACTGGGCCTCCGAAAATAATAACAGACCGGCCCATAAAATTAATAGCCCACACCAATTGGGCCTCGGATGAAAAGCCCAAACTGTTTTATCTGGTGGCCCATTCTCTGTTTGTGGGCTTAAATATATTATGGTGGGTCCACATGCTTTTTGTACGGATATTCCAAAAAGCGCCCACCATCCACCGCATACTTTAAACCCTCCAATTAAAATCCTCCACGTGTCTTCTACAGTTAATTTACAATTATACCCCTGCCCACTCGTCCACCATCCACTGTGCGATCCAAGAGATCTGGCCCAACAGGTCTTGCCAGTTCGTGAGGGTCCACAGATATATAAGGACTTTCTGGACATCCTAGATCCTCGTTGGTCGGTATCCTACCAAACATGGAAAGGAAATTGAGCTTGTTGAGATACGTTTGTTCGGTAAGATCCTGCATCCATTTCAAGTCATCATAGACATTAGCTCCAGGGTTAATGAGGGAGTATGATTCGGCACTAACCGTGAATATGTTAGCGTTGACCCAGTCCTGTAGTTCTGGTGGTACTTGAAAATCAGATGGAGTGTAGATTGGCTTGTATTCGGGTTTCGGTTCTGGGAATTGAGCTTCACCTGAGTATTCGAAATATCGAAGTTTAGTAGCCCACTCATAAGGGAATCCCTCTTTTATCTTGTCGAGGTATTCCTGTTTGGTGTTGCACTCCCTTATTATGGTGCGGAAGGTGCGGTTCTTCTTCGGGGTAGGGTTCTGGTTTGGTTTTGGAGGCTCTCCATATTCCTTATAATTGCCTCCCTTTGTAACATATTGATAAACATCCTGTACTGAGCGAGCAGGTTGTATGTTTGGATGATAACCATTAACATCAAAATGACGAGGAGAACGGAAATCCCCCGAAAGCTCAAGCACTCCTTCTCGCCCTTATCGATTTTCTTGCAAACATGCCTTCCTCACATACCCACAATGTCCACTCCTCCCAGAGTACTTACTGTCACACCTTGTCAATCTCCTTGCTAACCTTAATCCCACTTACATTGCTGTGGCTCAGGAAACCCATGACGATGACAACCTTCACCTACATGTGCTCATTGACTACGGTGAAAGTAACGGATCTTGTGCGACGAAGACTAGCCAGGTTAAAAGTCCCTGTGTTCCTTATGAACTTGGTGTGGCACAGAACAAGTTCTTTAAGAAGTTGGGTTGTGCCACGGAATGGAAATCTACTAGTAGTGGGGATATAGGAGATATTAAGAGTGGTGCTTTGTATTTAGTTGCAGCTGGTGATGGGGGTAAGGATTTAACCCCTTATGTTAATGCCAGAATCAGGATGTATTTCAAAACTTTGGCTTCCTACAACATTCTCAAATGCACGTACCAGAACAAAACAAAAAAAACCTAATTTATAATTCCATTGTTTCTGGTACACCTTCCCTTGGTTTGAATCCAGCAACCTTTGACAGAATTGCTGGAATGGGGGGTTGTTGGTATGGTTGTGGTTGGGAAGGAAAAGGGAGAATAACATGCCAATTGGAAAGTGGCTATACTTTCTAAACATAGCATTATAGCAAGATGTTCAAATTTCTATCAAGTATCAATATATAGGTGAAGTGTGCTGTTAATAAGTCATAAAAACAAAAAAAACTAATTGTTTTAGTTGTTGTTTTACAAAATAGAATTAAAAGATTCAAACAGTTTGTGTGTCTTTGTTTATCAACTTTACATAAAATACCAAAACAAAGTAGAGAATAGTCTTGGTTCACAATACCTCTTGCACCATTTGGTTCTTCCCATTTAGTTGCACGAATCCCATCAAATGCTGATGTGGCCTGATAACGGTCAAGAAATGAACTTATGGAAAAAAGTTTTAGGCATAAGCTCTATATGAAACAAGAAAACCAAATCAAGTATAAGATACAAAAGTGAAATGCAACTCACAATTCCAAAACGAATTTCTTCGCCACTTGCAAGGACTGAACCAGAATGTATTCTATTTAACTTCAAAAGGGGCAAGGAAAGAGAATCTTTACTGAAGTTGTTACAATTT
Organism: Ziziphus jujuba; assembly: GCF_031755915.1. NCBI lineage: Eukaryota > Viridiplantae > Streptophyta > Magnoliopsida > Rosales > Rhamnaceae > Ziziphus > Ziziphus jujuba. Next base: position 23,526,765 of record NC_083388.1, read on the forward strand.
TTAAGGTTGTGGATTGCATCATCCAAAGCATCCAATGCAACAGGAAGTCCTATAGAGGTTTTTACAGGATTGCCGACCAAACAAATATCAACCCTCCCATCTCCGCCCAGCTTATGACTCAGTGAAAGAGAACTAAGTAGCTCATCAAAAGAGGAGACTAACTGAGGCAAGAGAGGTTCACTACTATTTGAATATAAATCAATTGAGGCCTTCCTATTTCTAAAAGAGGAGTTTTGAAGATCCAAGATAACTCCTGTAAGAATTTCAAGCACGTGAATAGCTCTAGATTGGGGAAGATTTTCCGCAACAAAACGAGAAAGTATGGGAAGGAATGCATCATTTATCCTTGTAACATGTTCATCCACGCATACACGAACTGGGCAAGAAGAGCAACTCAAGGAGCAATTCTCATCAGAACCAAATTCTAGTCTAGACTTGCGCCATTGCTCGTCCCCACTTTGCCTACCAGGTAATGAAATTGAAGAATCATCTGTGGAATGTAAATCTTCCTCTAGTGCTTGCCTTTCCTTCTCATCACGGTCATCAAGAATAGAAAGCACATGAGATGTAAAGCCTCTTCGACAATCTTTAGTTATATTATTAAGGACAGAGGACAATGCAGACTCCGTAATAATGTTACGTCGAGACAAAACCTGCAAATATTTTCAGAAAACCTTCTTCATTTATTACTCATACATAACATGTCTTTGCATAAGCGGAATGATTATTTTCTTTCCAAAAAAAATAACGATTAGTTTTCAAGAGAATCTGGGTGATTAACAAAAGCTGAAGATACTTTTCTGATGACTAATCACCTCATGCCATTTCTTCGTGTACCGTTTTGTGACATCATAAACTCCATCTTTTGCAATAGCAATTACATAATTTAATTTCTTCTTCCACCTTCAAGAAAAAGCATAAACTTAACATTCAGTAAGAAGATGGCAATACGAAATGATTTATAAATCATGCATGGGTTAAAGAGATAATTATTTAAAAAATGATTGAGTTAGAAAAGTGGAAAGTACCCTTTCTCGTATAACAGAGGATTGTCATACCATGCGTTACAAGCGTCTAGATGAATCCATCTGTACAACATATGTCTCAGAAAACAATCGTGGCACAATCATTATACTTTTTAAATGCTTAAATTAGCATGCGAATCCAAGTTACCTTCCTAAAAATTGTGAGAAGCACTCTGTCCAAACATGATCTGTGAAATCCAAGACCTGTCCAGATTATTTGGTCAACTTAGCCACTTAATAATTTACACCCATAAAGACCACATGTCAGAAATACCAAATCACAAAATAAGTTTATCCTACACCACTTTGTCGCTTTCTTCCTACACATAAATGGGAAAGAAAAGAACATATATATCACAGTACTGGATAGCAATTTAAGAAGGTGACCCTTACTGAGTTGAGCATTCTCAAAAATAACTAACCAGGCGGGAATCGTAGCCAAAACTCGACAGTAAAATGTAAAACAATTGGCCCACTCCCCACAACGTCCCCTTCTTGTTTCAATAAGCTGCACTTGGAGAAAAAGAAATAAATAATGTGATGGAGTCCATCATATATTATACAAGCTTCTGAGTCAACAACATAAATACCTTCGAGGGATCATTGTAGCGTGGGAAACGAGTAACTCCTGAGCAGAAGTTGCATCTGTGTTACCAGGTTACAAAAAAAAAATTATGCAAGGAAATGAAGAAAATAGCAGTGACCAGTGAGGAACCAAATAGAAAGATCAACTAAAAGAACCCATGTTTAATAATCATAATCAAACCAAGAATGGTTGTATAACCGAAAAAGTGGAAGACCAACTTTCAACCAAAACAAATTGTACGCCTTGTTATTCAATTATTATATAACTCTACCTATATAAATACACATATAAAAAACACATTGTATTTACATATATATATATATATATAATACATCCATCCATGCATACATAAACATATAAAGCAGACTAAGAAACATAAAATGGAATCAAAATAAGAAAATGAATGCTTATGATCCAAAGTTGATGGAAAAGAAAGGGATCTAAACATACACACCATTAAAAAAAAAAAAAAAAAAAAAAAAAAAAAAAAACACACACACACACTATGGCTCAGCAGCCATCATGTATGGCAGGCCAAGTTTAGGATCCAACTTTTCCAGTTTGACCGAAAAAAAATAGGGTGCAAAAGTAAAGATGAAAAGAAGAAGAAAGATATTAGCTGGTCTTCTAATGTCATTCATATGCAAGAATGGCAGAAGATGTTCAAAAACTTCTTTTTTCTTTATTTTCATTTAATGAGATTAAGAACCTATCAAAGTGATAGCCATCTAAAAGTTTTTATGATCAACTAATATCATTGACTTAAATGCTGGCCCATTTCACAACAATATCAGTTTGTTCTCTAGCAATGCAGTAACATCAATGCCAAATTAGTGCAAGAAGTGATCCTATGTAAGCACAAGAAGTAGAAGACCAAGCTTGAAAAGAAAAATAAAACATATCTTTTTGGCATATGGCACATACCTATAAATCTCAACTTGAGAACATCTAAAGCGAAGCTCTGAAGGAAGTGGAGCATCCGTGCCTTGCTTTATGGTTTCACGGCCGCAGCCATCACAAGGGGGTGGTGAGTAAACCCACCTGTAACAATAAAACAGAGGAATCAGCATGCAATTTACAGCTTGTCAGAATTACATTTAAGAAGCAACACAATAAAATAAAATTCAAAGTAAACTCTACTTGGCAACAAAAGCAACATATTCTCCACCTAGCCGTTAAGCAGTAGATAATCAGAACACAAACCACAAAAATATTCTCCCCCTAGCCGTCAGAAAGAAACCATATTCTCCATTCTTTTAGATCTTCCAGTTTCGCTACAAGGATACAAGCTTCCAACATATAGAATGCAATTAAACCAACCTCGGAATTTATATCTTTTTATGTCAATGTAATTTAACGAGATTCTTTATCTTTTCTTTCCTTTTTCTTTTTTGTTTGCAAGAAATCTGTCAGATAAATGCCAGATAAAATCAAGGAGTACCCCATTGTCCGATTGTGAGGCCACAACCTGGTATTATATTCCAATTAATCATATCCATATGAAAGGAAAGGTGATTCTCCTATGTTTCTATATAAAATATAGACCAGCTTATTTATTTCTTTAGTGATTAGAGCAACTATTTCCTATGGTATTTTCAAATTATACATTTTTGGAAGCCCAGCAGTTTAACAAAGCAAAGTAACGGGAAAACACCTGAAGGAGTGGTTGAACCAGAAAAGCAGCTGCAGCAGGAAAGCATGATCTTGTTCTGTTTTTGATGGATTAAAATTCCCCTCCTAAAACATGTTTAGCAGATTTATCAATTACCAAGATATCACAAAGTGAAACTATTAATGCATAACCATGCATCAATCTTATATAAACATATTTGTTTCTTTGTCCAAAATAAAGCACAATTGCATCAAAAACTCAAAATAAAAAGGGAAATAAAACTTTCTGTAAAAAAAACAATTCCCTCCCACCTGTTCTCTTTGGGCGTCTGTTTTAGTTGAGAACTAGCTATTGAAAAGTATCAAAACAGGGGCATAACGAAGCAGTATTGTCATAAATATACTATGCATGAATTTAAAAGCATATTACTCATAATTGAAACTTCTAATATTCTATTAGGTCTATGACTGAAATAGCTTACTGCTGGAGGAAAAAAAAAATATCATACCAACTACCACAACATATCAAGAAAACTAGAAAAGTATGCTTAAAAGTAAATTGAGTAAATTTATCTAACAATGATATAGACACTCGCAAGAACAGGATACTTCTGGGCAGATTCCAACACACTATTCATATGGTTCATGCATAGTAGAGTTACCAAAGAGCAGAGAGAAGTTCTATGCTCATGTTATTAAGCATGAGGTTGAAAAGATTTGGCATGGAGAAAAAGCTTTTATCAACATCTAAACAAGGATACATGAACCACTGCCATGGTCCAATTCTTAAAATAGAACATTGCAGAGACAGCCAATTATAAAGGGGGGAAGCCACAATCAGATGCATTCTTAGACATTAAACTCCTGCATAAGCATGTGCTCTCACCTTGGCCAAAGAAACCAATGCTTTCTCCTCAAGCTCTTCTATAGGGACTGTCTTTCGAGCATCCTCCTGACGCACAGGATCCTCATACTAAACCAACAAATTGTAACCGGTTTTGTTAGGTTGCTTGTATAATTTACGAATGTAAATAAAAAGGCAATGACACATTCTATATTTCAGTTTCTGGGGAATGGAACTTATTAGTTAAGCAGTGACATTGCTATACTGGGTCCTTATTAATACAAGCCTTTGAATTCAAACTATATTAATACAACTCTTCGAATTCAAACTATCACTCTTAGCATTCATTCATTTTATCATTCTTATCATTCATTTTCCATTTAGCTGCAGCTAAGCATATTGTATAAAGAGGAAAAAGAAAAGGAAAAACTATTACCAAACGAACTTGATCGACACAAGAGCGAATTTCGCCCACAAACAGAAGCGCCTCTTCCTTATTGTCTTCTTCATCGATCGAAACCAATCGGAGTTTCTCCGAGATATCAACGAGGTCGGAATCGGTGGATACAATCCGATCACCATTGACTTCAACAATCTATCTCAAAAAAGCAAACCGGCAAACTCGTAAAACACCTCAAAGGCATCATCTTTACTAGTATATATATATATATATTCATGGAGAGAGAAACTGGGGAGACCTTTTACCTTTTGTTCGTCGGGAGGAACAGAGGTGAGAGCAAAGAGCAGCAATTTGAAAACCTGAAAAAGACAACTAAACAATTTACAGAGAGATATAGAGAAAGAGGGTAAGGTTGTAGAGAAAGTGAGAGAGAGACTTCGAGGCCATCGTCGGTGTCATGGTCAACGTCGAAGTTGGATGCATCGTGTAGAACCTGAAACTTTCGAGCCACCATTCTTTCTTCTTTATACACCACCGCCACAAACAGCGTTTCAGAGCACGCCACCAAAGATAACTTCTACAAAACCTGTGTGAGAATCATCAAGCTTTACAACATCAACAACGACAACCAAGTAAGGTATACTTTCATTCACCAAAATATATATATATATATATATTTAATTATTTTTTTATTTGTGCAAGAAATCAACTTTTTTTTTTTGTTTTAAGTCAATTACTTCCCTATTAAGGCAAAAAAAAAAAAAAAAAAAAAAAAGCTTTTATAACAGGAATAACATTTTCTTTTTCTCTACATTGATTATATCATTAGTGAAATCAAAAAAGATATATATAATATATAATATATTCCAATAAAGAATTACCAAGAAGATGGCAAAAAGTTGCCGTGCTGTGCATAGATGAAGTCGACACGAAATCCAGTACCGTTTCACATGCTATTTTATTATTAGTAGTATTATTAATATTATTTATACATTAACATAGCCATTAGTGATCATTGATCAAGGATTGTTCATAGTTTAGTATTATTAACGGGTTAGGGTGCATCCTGGACCAGTTTATACGCACTTCAACTAGTTCCCACAAAATGTACAATGTACATGGCAAAGTCTTTGTAAACATAGAGGAGACCACATATATATATAATTTTATTTTGCTGTTCCACATCCAATTCATATGGGGGTGTATTCCACCAAAAACTAAGTATATGTATATATTTACTAATATATATATATATATATATGTTGGTTGTAGGCAATTTTCCTATAAGAAAATCACAGATTATCCAGCTTAAATTACATTTTATATATTTTTGAGAAGATATGGAAATTCCAACTCTTGTAAGAAAGTAGCTACTAAGTTTTTTGATATGCAACGATTGTAGAAGCTGTTCAAAAGCTTCCGAAGGGGTGCTCTTTTTTCACTGCCCAAACTTGAACCCAGGATCAAAAGACTGCTTTTTCCTATTACTTCACCACAAGGCTACAAGAAATCTGGCATTGTTTTTGTGGTCAAATTAATATCGTTGACTTAGTTGTCTGTCCACTTCACAACAATATATTAGTTTGTGATCTAATAGGGAAGTAACATCAACGCCAAAATGGTACAATAAGGGATCCTGTATAAGCAAAAGAAGTAGAAGACTACCAAGCTTGAAAAGAAAAAAAATAAAAATCATAAGAGTAATATTTTTGGGCATATGCCAAGCTCTGGAGGAAGTGATTCACCCAAAAAAAAAAAAAAAAATAGCTCTGGAGGAAGTGGAGCACTCGTGCCTTGAACTTTTCGCTTATGGCTTTATTGCCCCACCACCACAAGGGGATGATGAACCGCCCCACCAATTAACAATAAAACAGAGGAATCAGCATGCAATGTATGGTATGTCAAAAATACATGTACGAAGCAACATAATAAAATAAAATTCAAAGTAAACCCTACTTGGCAACAAAATATATATATATATATATATAAATATATATTTTATCCACCTAGATGTTAAGCAGTAGATAATCAAAATGCAAAAACAAAAAATATTCTCCCTCTAGCTGTCAGCAAGGAATCATATTCTCCAATGTTTTAGATATTCCAGTTTTGCAGCAAGACTACAAGCTTCCAACATATAGCTGCAATTTTACCCAACCTCATAATTTATATCTTTTCATTCAATGTAATTTAACAAGATTCTTTATCTTTTTCTTTTTCTTTTTTTCTTTTTTTCTTTTAAGATTCTTTATCTTTATCTTTTTCTTTTTTTCTTTTTTATTCTTTATCTTTTTCTTTTTCTTTTTTTCTTTTTTTCTTTTAAGATTCTTTATCTTTTTTTTTTTTTTCTTTTTTTCTTTAAAAGAAAGAACTCTGTGACACAAGTGGCAGTTAAAGATCAAGAAGTACGCCATTCTCCAATTGTGAGGCCAGACCACAACCTGGTCTTATATTCCAATTAATCATATCCATATAAAAGGAAAGGTGATACTCTTTGTGGAACTACATAAAATATAGAACAGCTTATTTATAATAGCTCAACTCAACAAAGCCACTACCCAAATAAATAATAATAATAATAATAATAATAATAATAAACACTAATGGAAAAGTTGAAAGCTTTATCATTTGTTTCTTAGTGATGAAAGAAATTATTTCCTATGGTATTGTCCAATTATGCATTTTTTTGAAGCCAGACAGTATAATATAGCAAAGTAATCGAAAAACACTTAAAAAGACTGTTTGAACCAGAAAAGCAGCTGCAGCAGCAAAGCATGATCTTGTTCTGTTTTTGATGAACTATAGTACCAATGTTCCCCTCCTAAAACATATTTTTATCAGATTTAGAAATTACCAAGACACCAATATGTGAAACTATTAATGCAAAACCATGTATCAAATGTCCAGATTAATCTTAAAAAAACATATTTAATTGTGTACGTCCCTGTTTTAATTGAAAACTAGCTATTGGAAAGTATTGACACAGTAACAACAACAACAACAACAACCAAAAAAAACAGTGTTGTCATACAAATGCAGTGCAAGAATTCAACATATTTTGGGTAATTTAAACTTATAATGTACCATTATTTCTATGATTGAAGTAGCTCACTCAACGCTGGCAGAAAAAGAAATATTTTACTCAACTACCAAAACATATCAAGAAAAGTATGAGTGAACCGCCATATCATAAGCATGTGATTGAAATTAAAGAATTGGCATGGAGAAAAAAAGTTCTATGATCAACAGGATCTAAATAAAGATATGAAAACTGCCATGATCTGATTCTTAAAATTGAACATTGCCAGGGCAGTAGGAAATTAACCACAATAAGATGCATGCTTTGACATTAAATTCCTGCATAAGCATGTGCACTCCCCTTGGCCAAAAGAAACCATTGCAAAATCAACAAATTGTAACCAATCGCAAAAGAAGATAAAGAAAAGAAAAAAAAGAATAATATCAGTCTCTGCTTTCTAAATTGTAACCCTCCTGTTTGGTTGCTTGAAGAATTTAAAAATTTATACTAAAATACAAAAGGCCTAGATACACTTAACCCTCTCTAAACTATTATACATTTTCCATTTTATCCTCCAAACTTCAAAAGCCCCATGAACCCTTTTTTTTTTTTTTTTTTCTTTTTATCACTTTAGTTTGACTCTTCAATTTTTTCTAATATATTTGGCTTAGACATATAAACTAGTTAAACATGAAATAGAATAAAATATAAAAAAGTTTTTCAACAGAGTACCATTTATATATGATTGATTTTATAAAATGAATAATTGGACTTAAAAGGCAGAATAATATATATATATATATATATCTTAGGAGATAATATGATACTTTTTTATAGTTTGGAGATAAAATGCAAAATTTATAATAGTTTGGGGGCATGATATATTTAAGACAAGATAAAATCAACGGTGACTTTACTGGATCCGTATCAACACAAGTCTTTGAATTCAAATATAAATATGATACTTTATAATTTGGAAATAATGTACAAAATATATAATAGTTTAGGTGAAATTTTGTATTTAACTCAAAATAGATACGACAGTGACTTTATAAGATCCCATCTACGTTGGTCTTTTAAATTTGGTATTAAGTTTGAAATAATAAGAATATTTTCAGGGACTCTTCTATATGTGTTATACTCTGTATTTTAAAAAGATAATATTTAAAAAAAAAATTTAATGGATTTTTTATTTTGACTTTATGATATAAAAAGTTGGTTTGGCTTTCCAAATGTAGAGAGTTAAAATTATCTTTTATTTCAATTATATATAATTTAATTAAATATAATTATAATATTTAAAAAGTAGATAGCTCATATAAAAAAAAAGAATTACAAATAAAATAATAAATATTTATAGAAAAAATTAATAATAAAGAAAAAAAATTTGTTGGAGAACATTTTTAAATATTATTAATTATTTTAAAAAATATTTTTTATTACAGAAAATATATTTTTTTATTTTTAGAATGCTCTAATGACATGCAAATTTAGACTGATTCGCAGCCATAGGAAAACCATAAATAAATAAATAAAGATTTGAAATTGAAAAGCTGATACTCTGAATTCAATATGTGCGGTGCAGATTGAAGTGTAGTAATTTGCTTTATTGCTCACGAATTGATCAATTAAATATACAAAACAAATAAGTATGCATATACTACAATAAATAACATATAAGTATGCATATACCACATACGAGCTCGACGACGACATATCAAGTTGTCAAGTGGGAAATTAAATGATCACGTGACAGTAGGATGTACTGTTACAAAGCACACGAATAATAATAATAATAATAATAATAAATATTATGATTGCCAACTCCATTGAAAATACATCATTAAAATAAAATACTCACAAAAAAAATTTGATTAAAGTAAAATAAAACAAAACAAAACAACTGGTTGAGAATTCACAACGTGAAGAAAATAAAAAAAATAAAAAGAAGGGAAAAATGAGAGAGAAATTTAAGGACCCAAAAAATGATATTCACACAAACACTTCATAAGAGAGATTCAGAGAGGTACGAAACCATCAATCGAATACCCAATATTAATGAAACTCAACAAACACCAGCTTCCCTCTTTAATTGCGCCTCCCTAATTATGTTCCTTAACTACCTTCCCCTTCTTTTACATTGTTCATCTCCTCCAGCCTTTTACTTTATATGCTATATATACATATATAACAAGCTAAGCTACATAGTCTACGTTATATATTTGCTACATCACTGTCTCTTCCTCTCTGGGAATATATATATAATATATACATATATAATGTCTAACAGCAACAGTCGGGTTACAGTTCTTTCTAAACTAACGACAGTATCCAGTAGACCAGTCGGGCCGGATCATACCCACTCGTTTACTGCACTGGACCATGCCATGGGCCTTCACAGTCTCCATATTATCTTCTACTTCAAGGACAACATATTGAACGATTTTGATTTGGACCATTCCAGGGTTTCTCTCTCCGAGACTCTTTCACTGTACCCGCAGGTTACGGGCCGGTTGACCCGAGATGAGAATGGCAACTGGGCAGTCAAGTGCAACGACGCCGGTGTTCGGGTCGTTAAGGCCCTGGTTGGAACCACTCTCGATGAGTGGTTGAGCTCGGCTGATATGTTGGAAGAGAAGGATCTAACCGTCTGGGATGATATGCCTGATGATCCAAGTACATGGTCACCATTTCGGGTCCAGGTACTATATATATATATATATTTTTTTTTTTTTGTTTGGTAATACGGGTCCAGGTACGATACTACTTTCTTTTTCTGGGTTTTATGCATATTTGGGTAATTGGGTCGTAATTTTATCCCATATTCTCTTATATAATTGGTAAGATTTCTGTGAACAGATATTTTTTTGTCTGTGAAATGTTAATTTGTATTGGTAGGTTTTATTTATGTGATCAAAATATTGATAAGAGATTAAAAAAAAACAAATGAAGTAAGTTTATTTATTATAATGTATTTACATAACTATAGTCTTTATGTAATAAAATTATGTATGAAGCAAGTGGAGCACTTCTTTTGAAAAATAAATACAATACTTTTTTTTTTTTATGTTTATTTATAATTGAAATTGAAAACTTATACCAACCCAGAAGAATCTAGGTGTAACAATAATAAAATCATGCCTATATAAGTCCAAACAATTTTTTTTTTTTTTTTTCCTTTTTTTCCTTGCTGAAGAAGTCCAAACAATTAGATACATATCTATCTTTGTCACTTCGTAACATCATTTTCAAAGAGATACGTGGCAGCACATAATCGGACATACATATATCTTTTGTGTGGGAAGATAGACCCTAAACAAGCAAGCAAAACGTACGGACTTTTACTCATGGATACTTTCCTATTGGGTGGTTAGGTGGCATGTATACTTTTTCAAATCAGGAATTTAACAAATTTTTTTATCAAAATTTTAATAATTTTTTATAATATTAAATTAATATTATTTTATAAATAAATAAATTATTTGAAAATTATCAAATTATAAGTAAAACAATTTAATCATTTTAGATTTATCATTTTAAAATTTAAAATTTACCATCATCATTAATAAATTATTGGGTCAGATGGAAAATTTTAATTTCTAATTAATAAAAAAAAATTATATTATACACTTTTAAAGTTGTTTTTTATTATAATTGAATATTTTGGTGTTTATAATATTTATAATTTTATAAATATATCTTATTATAATTAAAAAAAAAAAATCAAAATTGCATATGCAACATAATATACCGTTAATAAAATAAAAGGCCAAAAACCTCCAAATATATTTTATCTTCCCCTCCTCCACAAGCTTCTTCAGCTCACCCATCTAACCTCCAAATATAAGTATCTAATCATTTTCATAAATTTAAAGTTGGTTCTTATATTACTTGAAAGAACTAAAGAATTTCCACAGAAAGTGAACCACTTACAGTTTCCTCTATAGGGATTGAAGTGTCAATCCTATGCTGATAATAGAGATCAATATAATCCACATCAAGACGCTTCAAGCTGGCCTCACAGCATGAACGCACATACTCAGGAGTTCCCTTCACTATGATACCACTACCCTCTACTCCCACTACCAAACTTGGTGGATAATTGAATTTTTTGTCGAGGCAATTGCTTCAACGCCTAATACATAATGAGATAGCAACAATAAAGATGCCTTTGCATATTACAGAATACAGATAATAAGAAAAACCCAGATGACAAAACGCAGAAAAAAAAAAAAAAAAAAAGAAAAGAAAAAAAACCTAGACTTGTCAAATAAAAGCAGTGAGCTTCCTTATTAATAAACTCAGGCAACTTCCGGGAGCTCCAATTAATAAAAGAGAAAACTACCTTTCCAACAAGAAGTTCATTAGAGTGAGCACCATAAAGATCGGCTGTGTCAAAGTAAGTGATTCCCTTGTTAAAAGCCTCTTTTATTATCAAAATCCCATCCTCCTCTGACTGGATATCACTCAGGCGCATACAACCACAACCCAACTTTGACACCTGCGAAGGGTAAGAAAATGGAAAGACCATGAAAAAATGGGGAAAAAAAAAGGATGATGGAAATGAATACCAAATGGAGATTAACAAGGGGGTTATCATAGAAAAACGATAGAAGCAAATTGAGTTGAAGAAGTTGAATGGAAGAAATAGAAAAATGAAATTGATATGGTTTAGACGGTATACCTCAAGTCCCTGATTGCCAAGTTTAACAGTTGGAACTTTGACTCCGTCGTACTCAGCCATGTTTAAACAAATTCTTAGCCTTATCCGGATTTTTAAGGTCTCGAAGTATCAGTGTCGGACAAGAAGCCAAAGAGTAATCAGTGTGCGAGTGTGGCAGTTGAGGTCCGTGGATAGTTTGTTAAAAGCACATTTATGTATTTATTTATTTTTTTTCAGATGGGATGGTCAAAGCCGAGGAGTTGAAATGGATTGATGTAGGATCATTCAACAGATAGAGTCAGAGATCGTGAAAAACAGATAAAAAGTTATTCGAAAAAGAATCAATCAAAATGCCCCCAGCCGCGAATCCAACCCGGCTCCGTACCGTGATACTATTCTACCATATCCGCTTGAGCGAGTGGAGTCTCGCATTAACTTGAAACATAAAGTCAAATTTTATTTTATTTTATTGTTATTATTTTTTTGTGGGTCCAACATTCTTATACAAAAATTAACGAGTACATTACATTATATAAAACTGCACAAAACCTCTCTATTTTTTTTTTGAACTATGGATTAACCCCCCCCCCCCCCCCCCCCCCCAAAAAAAAAAATATAATAATTATAGAACCGTGTATTGGAAAAAAAAAATTGTTTTTGGACCACAATAGATTGTTTAGGCGATATTTAGATTTGGGAGCACAAGCAAGAATAACATAAGAATTGAAGGGTACCACACACACACACACTTACACACACACTCACCTAAGAAAAAAAAAATTGTGAATGAAATGAATATGATGTTTGAAAGAGTGCTAAGTCAGGGTATTGGGTCATCATACATGGGAGAAAACCCATTTGCCTTTATCTTGCGAATAATTTGGTCCTGTTATCTAAAATTCTTGCTCACTCCAAATGTTGCACTTATTCTGAAAGTAATTTACAATCACCAACAACAGTTTCGTGTAATACAACTCAAATGAAAGATATAAGGATCTTTAACTTCCAAAGCACTTAACAAAGTACATCGAACGGTCAGTTTATCACAAAATTCCATAGAAATTTTTATTTTTAGGTTGTTCATCAAATGCTGCAAGTAATCTAGCAACTACTCAGCAGCAAATACGATGACATTCAGCAACTACCCAGCAGCAGACACGATGGCATTCCCTAGTTTTACAACATACTGTATCAACCAAGTGAAATGGAGACTAGGACATGTCTTAAGCTCAGACCTTGGACTCTTTTGGAGGAGTGTTGGCAAAGTTCCATGACGATTTCACCATGTTACCATAAGTTCTACTACCTGCCACTTCTTCAATTGGTACAGCATCGGATATCTCTTTCAGGTCTTCTGCAGTAAGTTTCACCCTCACTGAGCCAATGTTGTCATCTAGGTTCTTAATTTTAGTTGTCCCTGTAGAAATTCAAAGTAAACAAACAAATTCAGTTCAAAAATGACCTTTTTCTGTATCCTACAAAGTAGAAAATGATCTTCTCAGTTGCATGTCATATCCACAAACATTGCTCATGGATAGTATCAGCTTTACAGCTTCAATGCAACTATGGCTTTCATGCAGTTTTAAGGAAAACCTTATAAGCTACAGGGCATGACATTCTCAAAGCCCATATATTGGGATACTTTCTATCTTTTAACCTCAGCAGTTAACTAGTCATACTTTTAGAATGATTCTCCCATATTATCTTATCGTCTGATTTTCATAAAAGTGTAATAATTAGATAAAAAGCAAAAGCACGCAACTGTGTCATTGAATTTATAACTATTAATCCATATCTTTCTCCAGCAAACTATAAATCCGTGCAGATACAGATATACACAGGCTCATGTTTTGTGCAAACACAGAGACATAGACAAACAAAGCATCTAGCTTATAATACTTTAAGATTAAAGAGAAAAAACAAAGGTGTGAATCACTCACCAGGGATTGGTACCACATCATCCCCTTGTTCAAGAACCCAAGCCAACGCTAGCTGAGCAGGAGAGCAGTGGTGCTTTCTGGCAAGAGTTTCTATTCGATCATAAATGATCTTGTTCTTGTTCAAGTTCTCTCCTAGGAACCGAGGATGGGAGACCTTATAAAGCGGGAAAGAGTCAGTTACTCAGTTACACATTTTTCCACAAGCAAAAAGCGAAAATCCTTCATATGCTCAAGTCTCTAATCAAAAGTTAGCTTCAGAAATTTTAGTGAATGAACTATTATCCACCAGAAACATGCTTAACAAAAATATTGTCAGAGCTCTATATGTTCCAGTAAAGAATAATTTTGACCAAAGCTTGATATAAAAAGTTATTACCACTCATCAATATGATTCATGATTGAGACAAATGATGTCAAAGAAACAAAGTTGTTTCTCCAATAACAATCTTTTTTACCACCCAAAAAAAAAAAAAAAAAAAAAGGAAAAAAAAAAAAAGAAAAAAGAAAAAAAAGATAATCTATTAACAGACAAAATCTTTTTACCAAGAAACTATCTGCAGGCAGACTTTCAACAACTGCTTTCCCAGCGAAAAACCCACGACCAAGAGGACTATAGGGAACTATTCCAATGCCAAGCTCCCTGCAAGGCTTTATGCATCGATATTAAAAATATCATCCAACAAAATAATTTACACATAAACTAAAATTACCACAAGGTATAATATTTGCTTCTAGCTGGTTTCTATTTTCCTTGTTCTTCCTTGTGCTTCTAGCATGATGTGCACTTTTTGTTCGAGATATTGTAGTTGTATGTTAGTGGAAGCTTTAATGACTGATGCATTTTCATGTTAAAGGGGAAACCAGTTGTTTTGAAGTATGTCAAGTTTCAAAATGTTCGGAGGTATGCTAAAGTATTTTCTGTTGGTGTGCTTCCACTGTCTCCTTATCGTTCTTCTAGTAATAATTCTTACATTGTGTTGTGTCAGCTTGACAATTTTTATTGAAGACAATCAATCTGGTTCTGACCTTACAAAAGTTCAAAAGATTGTTATGTATGGTTCAACGTAAGTTACAACAATCTGGATTTTCTTTCCTATTCAGTATTCTTGTATCTTCACTCTTGCCACTTCTCATGCAAGTTGCAAATTATGATGTGCTTTTCTGCATACTTGAGTATATACACACACACACACACACACACACACACACTACATACATATATATATATATATATATAGACACCGAATGAATGAAATTACTTCATCCTTTATAGTTGGCTGTTGCCTTAAGAGTTCTGGATTTTCATTTTTCAAATATGAGAGTAGAAAAAGAGTACAAAGATGCTGAAAAGCATGTAATAAATAGAATTTTGCGTTTCTTATTTTTATGAGATGGTAGAATGTCATATGGCGTAGACTTCCCCCTTATACTGGCATTTTTACTGCTTAGCATTGGTAGGCAAATTAATCTGCATAAACACTACTAGTAAATCGCTACAAAGTACAGCTTGTATTATATGGTTAGTCTGTATACGGTATACCATTTGTGTTTTTCCAATAACCCATGTGGAGAAAGTTGCAGGTTATAATGTTATATGGAATACATGAATTTTATTTTCGGTATGCATCTGGTGATGTGTTTTGCCTGTAATGCAGGGTGGAAACAACGGACATGAAGGGTTTGAAGAAGATTGAGGATGGTCACTAAAGTAAAAGAAAAGTTGATGGATAAACTAAATTGGATCTTTTAGAACCATTGTTATTCTTCTCTTCTTTTGGTGTTTCTGCCCTGCCAAAATTTTTTTGGATTAAAGTTGCAATATAAAGAGCATGTGATGCCAAATTGATGTGGCTTTTTCTCTCAGTCCCCTGTACCAGAATTCAAGCTTAGACTGCTATGCTTATAGACTGTTATGAGAATGGTTTTGAGAATGGTTTATGCTTATAGACTGTTAAAATTTAAGTTTGGCCTTGAGGAGTTTTTATAATAGAAGATTATAAATAACAGGAACTGAAAAGAATTATTAAAACATTAGGTAAAGAGTCACTATTAAAAGTTAACGTCGACTAGCCAGCAGTAAGGAAAGGCAGAACGAAGGTTTACAATGCAATAGCCGATACAAAGGCATCGTAAATGCTGAAATCAACTTATATAAGAAGGGAAACACCCATTTTGATCGACAATTGTAGTCTCTGAACATCAACTGCTTGCTGAATAGAAGTCGATGCTACCTTTTTGCGACCTTGAAGTTGAATTTACATCACGTACTGCCAGAAACCGAAACCTGCCATCCAGAATTTCCAAATGAAAGGACAACCAGAGAATTGACCTTATTTGAACCAGTTGAGTATACTACTTTTACCTGAAAAGATCTGATAAGAGATCAATGGATGCAACCTTAAATGTTCTACGCTGGAAACGGCCATCAAACATTTGTGAAATTCGTTCATCCAGAAGATGCCAGGTGGATCCCCCATCATTGCTTCCTTCAAGAACCCTAAGAAATAGACACACCATGTTTGATAAAACCAATATTTCTCTTATAGACACACCATGTTTGATAAAACCAATGTATAAGTAAATCAACTATATTAAAAGCTAAAGCTATTTATCTTTCTCAGATATGAAAAACCCATTATATAACAAAACTCATACGAAGTGGGAAAATAAAAAAATATCGATATCCTCATAGCAACAGAAAGATGAGTGAATTGGATACAAACAACACACCAGTCCATTGGATCCGTTTCTGGTGCATCATTGGCAGACATTAACTCATATGCTGCAAGTTTGTGCTTCTGGTTGTCTGACACTTTATACATGATCCAACAACCTACAAGGTTGCAATTATAAAGTTTATAGCTGCAATTCTACAGTCAAAAAACTGAAATGATTCCTTAATGAATTAGTTTATGCATCTTTTTGGGCTTTCTTTTTGTTTTTGTGTGTGTGTCTGTGTGTTTTGTGGGAAATGAAGGCGTGAGGTTGGGGAATGGGGGGTTGTTGGTATGGTTGTGGTTGGGAAGGAAAAGGGAGAATTACCGACGAAACTGTCGGTAGGTTTTCCTGAGTTCATTTTTGTGTTTACCGACGCTTTCCTCGGGAATTACCGAGGGCACAATATTCAATTGTTCTGTATTTCTTCCCTGAAATCCCTCAGATTTGCAATACCTGATAAACCTAAAATTATCATAAGGAACTAAACCCTTACCCCCAACTCCAGCTGCACCCAGGTACAAAGAACCCCTCTTCCCATCTCCAATAACCCGACTAAAAGTAAATTTCCATTCCGTGGCACAACCCAAATTCTCAATGAACTTGTTTGTGCCACACCCAGTTCGTAAGGAACAACCGGACATGGAACCCGACTACTCCCCTTCACACCTCTTCCGTTACTCTTCACCGTAATCACCCATTTGTGTTCCACAACTAATCTATCACATACGTCTTTCGAAACTTACCTCGTATCATATAATCCTGCTAATACGTATTTATATCGTACTTGACGTATGTATATGACCGTTACCATACGGTCATGAATGGGCCACCTATATACTGGGCCTCCGAAAATAATAACAGACCGGCCCATAAAATTAATAGCCCACACCAATTGGGCCTCGGATGAAAAGCCCAAACTGTTTTATCTGGTGGCCCATTCTCTGTTTGTGGGCTTAAATATATTATGGTGGGTCCCACATGCTTTTTGTACGGATATTCCAAAAAGCGCCCACCATCCACCGCATACTTTAAACCCTCCAATTAAAATCCTCCACGTGTCCTCTACAGTTAATTTACAATTATACCCCTGCCCACTCGTCCACCATCCACCGCGATTTCCGTAATATTAATATGGAAATCGCGCGGATGGGAGACTAAGTCCCAGAAACCTAAAAACCCAACACCTATGAACCCAAAAACAACCCCCGAAAACTCTAATAATTCTTCAACCCCTAATCGGTTTTTTTCCTCATATGGCTTCCTCACATACCCAGAACCATACCAAAACCCTAAAGCCGAAGGAAACTAAACCTAAACCCAATTGGGATACCCTCGGACAACCCTCTGGTAAATTTGACTATTACGTCAAATACTCTGCTCCTCCATCCTCAACCGTCAATGTCACAACTCCTTCTGGTTGGGATATTCCTGCGGATGATAACGACTTACCCCATCCTGCTTACCAATATATTGTAATCAATCCTCCCCCACTTTCGAAGAAGAAGAAGAACCAGAAAAGAACAAAGAAGACGAAGAACGATGTATAAGTGTTTTCCCCCTGTTTAGACGAGCTCACATCCGTGTCGCTCTGATCTCCTAGGATTAATTAATATGCGTTTTCCCCTGTTTTGTGCTTCCTGTGTGTTTTGTGATTTCGGTCTTACCGAACAATAAATAAAATATTGGATACGTATTAGCAGGATTATATGATACGAGGTAAGTTTCGAAAGACGTATGTGATAGATTAGTTGTGGAACACAAATGGGTGATTACGGTGAAGAGTAACGGAAGAGGTGTGAAGGGGAGTAGTCGGGTTCCATGTCCGGTTGTTCCTTACGAACTGGGTGTGGCACAAACAAGTTCATTGAGAATTTGGGTTGTGCCACGGAATGGAAATTTACTTTTAGTCGGGTTATTGGAGATGGGAAGAGGGGTTCTTTGTACCTGGGTGCAGCTGGAGTTGGGGGTAAGGGTTTAGTTCCTTATGATACTGGCATATCATAATTAATCACAATATTAACACGTTCAATGTCAATGCCTCTTCCAACCAAATCTGGCATTAACATAAGGGGTTAAATCCTTACCCCCATCACCAGCTGCAACTAAATACAAAGCACCACTCTTAATATCTCCTATATCCCCACTACTAGTAGATTTCCATTCCGTGGCACAACCCAACTTCTTAAAGAACTTGTTCTGTGCCACACCAAGTTCATAAGGAACACAGGGACTTTTAACCTGGCTAGTCTTCGTCGCACCAGATCCGTTACTCTTCACCGTAGTCACCCACTTGTGCTTGACAACGAATCTGTGGCATACGTCTCTCGAAACAGACCACGTATTAGGAAAATCCTGAAAAAATGTATCAAATATAGTACTGGCCGTAGGCAACTGACCGTTAGGATAACGGTCATAAATCACCCACCAATAACATTTTAGAACAAATTGACAAGACAAAAACGCAGCCGGATACTGAACAAACAAACGTACGTCCATCTTATACGTAACCGTCTTGTTCGTATGTCTCCTCGATTCTTCAGTCCCATGCGGATAATTAGTCATAAGGGCCACATACCCACCTTGATTGATAATAACTGCGGCCTTGTTAGAAGTCCATGTGAACTGGGCCACCTGCAAACTGGGCCTGTTACGAGAAACAACAGGCCGGCCCACATCATTCATAGCACTCGCCAATTCGGCCTCAGACGACATGCCCAAGGCCCGTAAAGCCCTAATCTGGTTGGCCCGTTCTCTGTTTTTGGAAGCCCGATCCCATTTCCTCCTTCTGTAAACTTTACCTCCCCACTTGCTAGACGACCCCTGTAACACCATTGGTAACACTTGCCCTCACAGGAGTGGCCCTAAAACCTGCTTCCGTCACCGTACATCTTCTTTTCTCTTTAAAAAGCAATATACAGTCCTTCAAAAAGACTGAATATACGAAATAAAGCAACCCTATCGCACCCCCAATAATAACGAAGATGTAAAGCAACCCTATCGCACCCCCAATAATAACGAAGATCGTGATGACGGAAGATAAGGTTAAAGGCATACCTGTCGCACTCCCATTTTTTTCTTTCGAAAAAGAAAAGATAAAAAGGAAGATAACCCTTTCGGTCTATTTATACCCACAAAAGTAGTGGGCCCGTCCACCATGCACACCACGCATCTCAAAAAGGCGTCCACCATCCACCACATACTACGATGCTTCCACGTGTCCCACTCACGCTCTTTAACAATTCGACGGTCCCGATGAACATCCACTCGTCCACCAGCCACCGCGATTTCCGTAATATTAATATGGAAATCGCGGGGCTGGTACCAACACACAACCCGTTCCAACCCAATGTCATCCCCCGAAAGCTCAAGCACTCCTTCTTGCCCTTATCGATTTTCTTGCAAACATGCCTTCCTCACATACTCACAATGTCCACTCCTCCCAGAGTACTTACTGTCACACCTTGTCAATCTCCTTGCTAACCTTAATCCCACTTACATTGCTGTGGCTCAGGAAAGCCATGACGATGGCAACCTTCACCTACATGTGCTCATTCTTACTGAGCGCAAAATGGATTTCCGTTCTCCTCGTCATTTTGATGTTGATGGTTATCATCCAAACATACAACCTGCTCGCTCAGTACAGGATGTTCCTGTTCTCTCTTAATTTTTTTTTTTAGATCTTTTAATCAATATAATTTTATTTCAATAATAAATAACCAATAAAAATATTAGTGCACAAAAATTGAGCTTTTTTTTTGAACTTGGTGTGGCACAGAACAAGTTCTTTAAGAAGTTGGGTTGTGCCACGGAATGGAAATCTACTAGTAGTGGGGATATAGGAGATATTAAGAGTGGTGCTTTGTATTTAGTTGCAGCTGGTGATGGGGGTAAGGATTTAACCCCTTATGTTAATGCCAGAATCAGGATGTATTTCAAATCCGTGGGATTTCAGTGATGAAATAAAGAACAATTGAATATTGTGTACTTGAAAGAGAAAATTTTATTTATTGTTCGGTAAGAACAAAATTACAAACACGCAAAACACACAAAAAACAGGGAAAAAACAAACATAAATTAACACTAGGAGATCAGAGCGACACGGATGTGAGCTCGTCTGTCTTATTCTTCTTCTTCTTCTTCTTCTTCAGCAGCTAAAACAGGGGTGGACGGAACGGTGATGAAGGTTTCCTCGGGGTCCATATTGTAGGTTTGAACATTAACATAAAACTAATCAAGGAGAGACTGGTTCATTGTTTTAGTCCAATCCTCATCTGGGTTGGTGAGGATTATGGTGGGGACCCCTCCTTTGATTTGCCTTTTTTTTTTCCATATTTTGGGTTGACGGTGTAGTTGGATTGGATCCCGATGATGGACTTGAACGGATGCACGAATTGGCAAGGTATGTCATCCACGATGTTATAAGTTGCTCGCTCATCGTAGTTTGTGAAGTCGATGTTGCCGGCCCAATAGTTGTGCGGTCCAAGAGATCTGGCCCAACAGGTCTTGCCGGTTCGTGAGGGTCCACAGATATATAAGGACTTTCTGGACATCCTAGATCCTCGTTGGTCGGTATCCTACCAAACATGGAAAGGAAATTGAGCTTGTTGAGATACGTTTGTTCGGTAAGATCCTGCATCCATTTCAAGTCATCATAGACATTAGCTCCAGGGTTAATGAGGGAGTATGATTCGGCACTAACCGTGAATATGTTAGCGTTGACCCAGTCCTGTAGTTCTGGTGGTACTTGAAAATCAGATGGAGTGTAGATTGGCTTGTATTCGGGTTTCGGTTCTGGGAATTGAGCTTCACCTGAGTATTCGAAATATCGAAGTTTAGTAGCCCACTCATAAGGGAATACCTCTTTTATCTTGTCGAGGTATTCCTGTTTGGTGTTGCACTCCCTTATTATGGTGCGGAAGGTGCGGTTCTTCTTCGGGGTAGGGTTCTGGTTTGGTTTTGGAGGCTCTCCATATTCCTTATAATTGCCTCCCTTTGTAACATATTGATAAACATCCTGTACTGAGCGAGCAGGTTGTATGTTTGGATGATAACCATCAACATCAAAATGACGAGGAGAACGGAAATCCATTTTGCGCTCAGTAAGAATGAGCACATGTAGGTGAAGGTTGCCATCGTCATGGCTTTCCTGAGCCACAGCAATGTAAGTGGGATTAAGGTTAGCAAGGAGATTGACAAGGTGTGACAGTAAGTACTCTGGGAGGAGTGGACATTGTGGGTATGTGAGGAAGGCATGTTTGCAAGAAAATCGATAAGGGCGAGAAGGAGTGCTTGAGCTTTCGGGGGATGACATTGGGTTGGAACGGGTTGTGTGTTGGTACCAGCCCCGCGATTTCCATATTAATATTACGGAAATCGCGGTGGCTGGTGGACGAGTGGATGTTCATCGGGACCGTCGAATTGTTAAAGAGCGTGAGTGGGACACGTGGAAGCATCGTAGTATGCGGTGGATGGTGGGCGCCTTTTTGAGATGCGTGGTGTGCACGGTGGACGGGCCCACTACTTTTGTGGGTATAAATAGACCGAAAGGGTTATCTTCCTTTTTATCTTTTCTTTTTCGAAAGAAAAAGATGGGAGTGCGATAGGTATGCCTTTAACCTTATCTTCCGTCATCACGATCTTCGTTATTATTGGGGGTGCGATAGGGTTGCTTTATTTCGCATATTCAGTCTTTTTGAAGGACTGTATATTGCTTTTTAAAGAGAAAAGAATACGTACGGTGACGGAAGCAGGTTTTGGGGCCACTCCTGTGAGGCCAAGTGTTACCAATGGTGTTACAGGGGTCATCTAGCAAGTGGGGAGGTAAAGTTTACAGAAGGAGGAAATGGGACCGGGCTTCCAAAAACAGAGAACGGGCCAACCAGATTAGGGCTTTACGGGCCTTGGGCATGTCGTCTGAGGCCGAATTGGCGAGTGCTATGAATGATGTGGGCCGGCCTGTTGTTTCTCGTAACAGGCCCAGTTTGCAGGTGGCCCAGTTCACATGGACTTCTAACAAGGCCGCAGTTATTATCAATCAAGGTGGGTATGTGGCCCTTATGACTAATTATCCGCATGGGACTGAAGAATCGAGGAGACATACGAACAAGACGGTTACGTATAAGATGGACGTACGTTTGTTTGTTCAGTATCCGGCTGCGTTTTTGTCTTGTCAAATACTCTGCTCCTCCATCCTCAACCGTCAATGTCACAACTCCTTCTGGTTGGGATATTCCTGCGGATGATAACGACTTACCCCATCTTGCTTACCAATATATTGTAATCAATCCTCCCCCACTTTCGAAGAAGAAGAAGAACCAGAAAAGAACAAAGAAGACGAAGAACGATGTATAAGTGTTTTCCCCCTGTTTAGACGAGCTCACATCCGTGTCGCTCTGATCTCCTAGGATTAATTAATATGCGTTTTCCCCTGTTTTGTGCTTCCTGTGTGTTTTGTGATTTCGGTCTTACCGAACAATAAATAAAATTTTCTCTTTCAAGGGCACAATATTCAATTGTTCTGTATTAATTCCCTGAAATCCCTCAGATTTGCAATACCTGATAAACCTAAAATTATCATAAGGAACTAAACCCTTACCCCCAACTCCAGCTGCACCCAGGTACAAAGAACCCCTCTTCCCATCTCCAATAACCCGACTAAAAGTAAATTTCCATTCCGTGGCACAACCCAAATTCTCAATGAACTTGTTTGTGCCACACCCAGTTCGTAAGGAACAACCGGACATGGAACCCGACTACTCCCCTTCACACCTCTTCCGTTACTCTTCACCGTAATCACCCATTTGTGTTCCACAACTAATCTATCACATACGTCTTTCGAAACTTACCTCGTATCATATAATCCTGCTAATACGTATTTATATCGTACTTGACGTATGTATATGACCGTTACCATACGGTCATGAATGGGCCACCTATATACTGGGCCTCCGAAAATAATAACAGACCGGCCCATAAAATTAATAGCCCACACCAATTGGGCCTCGGATGAAAAGCCCAAACTGTTTTATCTGGTGGCCCATTCTCTGTTTGTGGGCTTAAATATATTATGGTGGGTCCCACATGCTTTTTGTACGGATATTCCAAAAAGCGCCCACCATCCACCGCATACTTTAAACCCTCCAATTAAAATCCTCCACGTGTCTTCTACAGTTAATTTACAATTATACCCCTGCCCACTCGTCCACCATCCACTGTGCGATCCAAGAGATCTGGCCCAACAGGTCTTGCCAGTTCGTGAGGGTCCACAGATATATAAGGACTTTCTGGACATCCTAGATCCTCGTTGGTCGGTATCCTACCAAACATGGAAAGGAAATTGAGCTTGTTGAGATACGTTTGTTCGGTAAGATCCTGCATCCATTTCAAGTCATCATAGACATTAGCTCCAGGGTTAATGAGGGAGTATGATTCGGCACTAACCGTGAATATGTTAGCGTTGACCCAGTCCTGTAGTTCTGGTGGTACTTGAAAATCAGATGGAGTGTAGATTGGCTTGTATTCGGGTTTCGGTTCTGGGAATTGAGCTTCACCTGAGTATTCGAAATATCGAAGTTTAGTAGCCCACTCATAAGGGAATCCCTCTTTTATCTTGTCGAGGTATTCCTGTTTGGTGTTGCACTCCCTTATTATGGTGCGGAAGGTGCGGTTCTTCTTCGGGGTAGGGTTCTGGTTTGGTTTTGGAGGCTCTCCATATTCCTTATAATTGCCTCCCTTTGTAACATATTGATAAACATCCTGTACTGAGCGAGCAGGTTGTATGTTTGGATGATAACCATTAACATCAAAATGACGAGGAGAACAGAAATCCCCCGAAAGCTCAAGCACTCCTTCTCGCCCTTATCGATTTTCTTGCAAACATGCCTTCCTCACATACCCACAATGTCCACTCCTCCCAGAGTACTTACTGTCACACCTTGTCAATCTCCTTGCTAACCTTAATCCCACTTACATTGCTGTGGCTCAGGAAACCCATGACGATGACAACCTTCACCTACATGTGCTCATTGACTACGGTGAAAGTAACGGATCTTGTGCGACGAAGACTAGCCAGGTTAAAAGTCCCTGTGTTCCTTATGAACTTGGTGTGGCACAGAACAAGTTCTTTAAGAAGTTGGGTTGTGCCACGGAATGGAAATCTACTAGTAGTGGGGATATAGGAGATATTAAGAGTGGTGCTTTGTATTTAGTTGCAGCTGGTGATGGGGGTAAGGATTTAACCCCTTATGTTAATGCCAGAATCAGGATGTATTTCAAAACTTTGGCTTCCTACAACATTCTCAAATGCACGTACCAGAACAAAACAAAAAAAACCTAATTTATAATTCCATTGTTTCTGGTACACCTTCCCTTGGTTTGAATCCAGCAACCTTTGACAGAATTGCTGGAATGGGGGGTTGTTGGTATGGTTGTGGTTGGGAAGGAAAAGGGAGAATAACATGCCAATTGGAAAGTGGCTATACTTTCTAAACATAGCATTATAGCAAGATGTTCAAATTTCTATCAAGTATCAATATATAGGTGAAGTGTGCTGTTAATAAGTCATAAAAACAAAAAAAACTAATTGTTTTAGTTGTTGTTTTACAAAATAGAATTAAAAGATTCAAACAGTTTGTGTGTCTTTGTTTATCAACTTTACATAAAATACCAAAACAAAGTAGAGAATAGTCTTGGTTCACAATACCTCTTGCACCATTTGGTTCTTCCCATTTAGTTGCACGAATCCCATCAAATGCTGATGTGGCCTGATAACGGTCAAGAAATGAACTTATGGAAAAAAGTTTTAGGCATAAGCTCTATATGAAACAAGAAAACCAAATCAAGTATAAGATACAAAAGTGAAATGCAACTCACAATTCCAAAACGAATTTCTTCGCCACTTGCAAGGACTGAACCAGAATGTATTCTATTTAACTTCAAAAGGGGCAAGGAAAGAGAATCTTTACTGAAGTTGTTACAATTTTTAAGGTTGTGGATTGCATCATCCAAAGCATCCAATGCAACAGGAAGTCCTATAGAGGTTTTTACAGGATTGCCGACCAAACAAATATCAACCCTCCCATCTCCGCCCAGCTTATGACTCAGTGAAAGAGAACTAAGTAGCTCATCAAAAGAGGAGACTAACTGAGGCAAGAGAGGTTCACTACTATTTGAATATAAATCAATTGAGGCCTTCCTATTTCTAAAAGAGGAGTTTTGAAGATCCAAGATAACTCCTGTAAGAATTTCAAGCACGTGAATAGCTCTAGATTGGGGAAGATTTTCCGCAACAAAACGAGAAAGTATGGGAAGGAATGCATCATTTATCCTTGTAACATGTTCATCCACGCATACACGAACTGGGCAAGAAGAGCAACTCAAGGAGCAATTCTCATCAGAACCAAATTCTAGTCTAGACTTGCGCCATTGCTCGTCCCCACTTTGCCTACCAGGTAATGAAATTGAAGAATCATCTGTGGAATGTAAATCTTCCTCTAGTGCTTGCCTTTCCTTCTCATCACGGTCATCAAGAATAGAAAGCACATGAGATGTAAAGCCTCTTCGACAATCTTTAGTTATATTATTAAGGACAGAGGACAATGCAGACTCCGTAATAATGTTACGTCGAGACAAAACCTGCAAATATTTTCAGAAAACCTTCTTCATTTATTACTCATACATAACATGTCTTTGCATAAGCGGAATGATTATTTTCTTTCCAAAAAAAATAACGATTAGTTTTCAAGAGAATCTGGGTGATTAACAAAAGCTGAAGATACTTTTCTGATGACTAATCACCTCATGCCATTTCTTCGTGTACCGTTTTGTGACATCATAAACTCCATCTTTTGCAATAGCAATTACATAATTTAATTTCTTCTTCCACCTTCAAGAAAAAGCATAAACTTAACATTCAGTAAGAAGATGGCAATACGAAATGATTTATAAATCATGCATGGGTTAAAGAGATAATTATTTAAAAAATGATTGAGTTAGAAAAGTGGAAAGTACCCTTTCTCGTATAACAGAGGATTGTCATACCATGCGTTACAAGCGTCTAGATGAATCCATCTGTACAACATATGTCTCAGAAAACAATCGTGGCACAATCATTATACTTTTTAAATGCTTAAATTAGCATGCGAATCCAAGTTACCTTCCTAAAAATTGTGAGAAGCACTCTGTCCAAACATGATCTGTGAAATCCAAGACCTGTCCAGATTATTTGGTCAACTTAGCCACTTAATAATTTACACCCATAAAGACCACATGTCAGAAATACCAAATCACAAAATAAGTTTATCCTACACCACTTTGTCGCTTTCTTCCTACACATAAATGGGAAAGAAAAGAACATATATATCACAGTACTGGATAGCAATTTAAGAAGGTGACCCTTACTGAGTTGAGCATTCTCAAAAATAACTAACCAGGCGGGAATCGTAGCCAAAACTCGACAGTAAAATGTAAAACAATTGGCCCACTCCCCACAACGTCCCCTTCTTGTTTCAATAAGCTGCACTTGGAGAAAAAGAAATAAATAATGTGATGGAGTCCATCATATATTATACAAGCTTCTGAGTCAACAACATAAATACCTTCGAGGGATCATTGTAGCGTGGGAAACGAGTAACTCCTGAGCAGAAGTTGCATCTGTGTTACCAGGTTACAAAAAAAAAATTATGCAAGGAAATGAAGAAAATAGCAGTGACCAGTGAGGAACCAAATAGAAAGATCAACTAAAAGAACCCATGTTTAATAATCATAATCAAACCAAGAATGGTTGTATAACCGAAAAAGTGGAAGACCAACTTTCAACCAAAACAAATTGTACGCCTTGTTATTCAATTATTATATAACTCTACCTATATAAATACACATATAAAAAACACATTGTATTTACATATATATATATATATATATATAATACATCCATCCATGCATACATAAACATATAAAGCAGACTAAGAAACATAAAATGGAATCAAAATAAGAAAATGAATGCTTATGATCCAAAGTTGATGGAAAAGAAAGGGATCTAAACATACACACCATTAAAAAAAAAAAAAAAAAAAAAAAAAAAAAAAAAACACACACACACACTATGGCTCAGCAGCCATCATGTATGGCAGGCCAAGTTTAGGATCCAACTTTTCCAGTTTGACCGAAAAAAAATAGGGTGCAAAAGTAAAGATGAAAAGAAGAAGAAAGATATTAGCTGGTCTTCTAATGTCATTCATATGCAAGAATGGCAGAAGATGTTCAAAAACTTCTTTTTTCTTTATTTTCATTTAATGAGATTAAGAACCTATCAAAGTGATAGCCATCTAAAAGTTTTTATGATCAACTAATATCATTGACTTAAATGCTGGCCCATTTCACAACAATATCAGTTTGTTCTCTAGCAATGCAGTAACATCAATGCCAAATTAGTGCAAGAAGTGATCCTATGTAAGCACAAGAAGTAGAAGACCAAGCTTGAAAAGAAAAATAAAACATATCTTTTTGGCATATGGCACATACCTATAAATCTCAACTTGAGAACATCTAAAGCGAAGCTCTGAAGGAAGTGGAGCATCCGTGCCTTGCTTTATGGTTTCACGGCCGCAGCCATCACAAGGGGGTGGTGAGTAAACCCACCTGTAACAATAAAACAGAGGAATCAGCATGCAATTTACAGCTTGTCAGAATTACATTTAAGAAGCAACACAATAAAATAAAATTCAAAGTAAACTCTACTTGGCAACAAAAGCAACATATTCTCCACCTAGCCGTTAAGCAGTAGATAATCAGAACACAAACCACAAAAATATTCTCCCCCTAGCCGTCAGAAAGAAACCATATTCTCCATTCTTTTAGATCTTCCAGTTTCGCTACAAGGATACAAGCTTCCAACATATAGAATGCAATTAAACCAACCTCGGAATTTATATCTTTTTATGTCAATGTAATTTAACGAGATTCTTTATCTTTTCTTTCCTTTTTCTTTTTTGTTTGCAAGAAATCTGTCAGATAAATGCCAGATAAAATCAAGGAGTACCCCATTGTCCGATTGTGAGGCCACAACCTGGTATTATATTCCAATTAATCATATCCATATGAAAGGAAAGGTGATTCTCCTATGTTTCTATATAAAATATAGACCAGCTTATTTATTTCTTTAGTGATTAGAGCAACTATTTCCTATGGTATTTTCAAATTATACATTTTTGGAAGCCCAGCAGTTTAACAAAGCAAAGTAACGGGAAAACACCTGAAGGAGTGGTTGAACCAGAAAAGCAGCTGCAGCAGGAAAGCATGATCTTGTTCTGTTTTTGATGGATTAAAATTCCCCTCCTAAAACATGTTTAGCAGATTTATCAATTACCAAGATATCACAAAGTGAAACTATTAATGCATAACCATGCATCAATCTTATATAAACATATTTGTTTCTTTGTCCAAAATAAAGCACAATTGCATCAAAAACTCAAAATAAAAAGGGAAATAAAACTTTCTGTAAAAAAAACAATTCCCTCCCACCTGTTCTCTTTGGGCGTCTGTTTTAGTTGAGAACTAGCTATTGAAAAGTATCAAAACAGGGGCATAACGAAGCAGTATTGTCATAAATATACTATGCATGAATTTAAAAGCATATTACTCATAATTGAAACTTCTAATATTCTATTAGGTCTATGACTGAAATAGCTTACTGCTGGAGGAAAAAAAAAATATCATACCAACTACCACAACATATCAAGAAAACTAGAAAAGTATGCTTAAAAGTAAATTGAGTAAATTTATCTAACAATGATATAGACACTCGCAAGAACAGGATACTTCTGGGCAGATTCCAACACACTATTCATATGGTTCATGCATAGTAGAGTTACCAAAGAGCAGAGAGAAGTTCTATGCTCATGTTATTAAGCATGAGGTTGAAAAGATTTGGCATGGAGAAAAAGCTTTTATCAACATCTAAACAAGGATACATGAACCACTGCCATGGTCCAATTCTTAAAATAGAACATTGCAGAGACAGCCAATTATAAAGGGGGGAAGCCACAATCAGATGCATTCTTAGACATTAAACTCCTGCATAAGCATGTGCTCTCACCTTGGCCAAAGAAACCAATGCTTTCTCCTCAAGCTCTTCTATAGGGACTGTCTTTCGAGCATCCTCCTGACGCACAGGATCCTCATACTAAACCAACAAATTGTAACCGGTTTTGTTAGGTTGCTTGTATAATTTACGAATGTAAATAAAAAGGCAATGACACATTCTATATTTCAGTTTCTGGGGAATGGAACTTATTAGTTAAGCAGTGACATTGCTATACTGGGTCCTTATTAATACAAGCCTTTGAATTCAAACTATATTAATACAACTCTTCGAATTCAAACTATCACTCTTAGCATTCATTCATTTTATCATTCTTATCATTCATTTTCCTTTTAGCTGCAGCTAAGCATATTGTATAAAGAGGAAAAAGAAAAGGAAAAACTATTACCAAACGAACTTGATCGACACAAGAGCGAATTTCGCCCACAAACAGAAGCACCTCTTCCTTATTGTCTTCTTCATCGATCGAAACCAATCGGAGTTTCTCCGAGATATCAACGAGGTCGGAATCGGTGGATACAATCCGATCACCATTGACTTCAACAATCTATCTCAAAAAAGCAAACCGGCAAACTCGTAAAACACCTCAAAGGCATCATCTTTACTAGTATATATATATATATATATTCATGGAGAGAGAAACTGGGGAGACCTTTTACCTTTTGTTCGTCGGGAGGAACAGAGGTGAGAGCAAAGAGCAGCAATTTGAAAACCTGAAAAAGACAACTAAACAATTTACAGAGAGATATAGAGAAAGAGGGTAAGGTTGTAGAGAAAGTGAGAGAGAGACTTCGAGGCCATCGTCGGTGTCATGGTCAACGTCGAAGTTGGATGCATCGTGTAGAACCTGAAACTTTCGAGCCACCATTCTTTCTTCTTTATACACCACCGCCACAAACAGCGTTTCAGAGCACGCCACCAAAGATAACTTCTACAAAACCTGTGTGAGAATCATCAAGCTTTACAACATCAACAACGACAACCAAGTAAGGTATACTTTCATTCACCAAAATATATATATATATATATTTAATTATTTTTTTATTTGTGCAAGAAATCAACTTTTTTTTTTTTTTGTTTTAAGTCAATTACTTCCCTATTAAGTTTTAAGTCAATTACTTCCCTATTAAGGCAAAAAAAAAAAAAAAAAAAAAAAAAAAGCTTTTATAACAGGAATAACATTTTCTTTTTCTCTACATTGATTATACCATTAGTGAAATAAAAAAAGATATATATAATATATAATATATTCCAATAAAGAATTTCCAAGAAGATGGCAAAAAGTTGCCGTGCTGTGCATAGATGAAGTCGACACGAAATCCAGTACCGTTTCACATGCTATTTTATTATTAGTAGTATTATTAATATTATTTATACATTAACATAGCCATTAGTGATCATTGATCAAGGATTGTTCATAGTTTAGTATTATTAACGGGTTAGGGTGCATCCTCGACCAGTTTATACGCACTTCAACTAGTTCCCACAAAATGTACAATGTACATGGCAAAGTCTTTGTAAACATAGAGGAGACCACATATATATATAATTTTATTTTGCTGTTCCACATCCAATTCATATGGGGGTGTATTCCACCAAAAACTAAGTATATGTATATATTTACTAATATATATATATATATATGTTGGTTGTAGGCAATTTTCCTATAAGAAAATCACAGATTATCCAGCTTAAATTACATTTTATATATTTTTGAGAAGATATGGAAATTCCAACTCTTGTGAGAAAGTAGCTACTAAGTTTTTTGATATGCAACGATTGTAGAAGCTGTTCAAAAGCTTCCGAAGGGGTGCTCTTTTTTCACTGCCCAAACTTGAACCCAGGATCAAAAGACTGCTTTTTCCTATTACTTCACCACAAGGCTACAAGAAATCTGGCATTGTTTTTGTGGTCAAATTAATATCGTTGACTTAGTTGTCTGTCCACTTCACAACAATATATTAGTTTGTGATCTAATAGGGAACTAACATCAACGCCAAAATGGTACAATAAGGGATCCTGTATAAGCAAAAGAAGTAGAAGACTACCAAGCTTGAAAAGAAAAAAAATAAAAATCATAAGAGTAATATTTTTGGGCATATGCCAAGCTCTGGAGGAAGTGATTCACCCAAAAAAAAAAAAAAAAGGGCTCTGGAGGAAGTGGAGCACTCGTGCCTTGAACTTTTCGCTTATGGCTTTATTGCCCCACCACCACAAGGGGATGATGAACCGCCCCACCAATTAACAATAAAACAGAGGAATCAGCATGCAATATATGGTATGTCAAAAATACATGTACGAAGCAACATAATAAAATAAAATTCAAAGTAAACCCTACTTGGCAACAAAATATATATATATATATATATAAATATATATTTTATCCACCTAGATGTTAAGCACTAGATAATCAAAATGCAAAAACAAAAAATATTCTCCCTCTAGCTGTCAGCAAGGAATCATATTCTCCATTGTTTTAGATATTCCAGTTTTGCAGCAAGACTACAAGCTTCCAACATATAGCTGCAATTTTACCCAACCTCATAATTTATATCTTTTCATTCAATGTAATTTAACAAGATTCTTTATCTTTTTCTTTTTCTTTTTTTCTTTTTTTCTTTTAAGATTCTTTATCTTTATCTTTTTTCTTTTTTTCTTTTTTATTCTTTATCTTTTTCGTTTTCTTTTTTTCTTTTTTTCTTTTAAGATTCTTTATCTTTTTCTTTTTTTTTTTCTTTTTTTCTTTAAAAGAAAGAACTCTGTGACACAAGTGGCAGTTAAAGATCAAGAAGTACGCCATTCTCCAATTGTGAGGCCAGACCACAACCTGGTCTTATATTCCAATTAATCATATCCATATAAAAGGAAAGGTGATACTCTTTGTGGAACTACATAAAATATAGAACAGCTTATTTATAATAGCTCAACTCAACAAAGCCACTACCCAAATAAATAATAATAATAATAATAATAATAATAATAAACACTAATGGAAAAGTTGAAAGCTTTATCATTTGTTTCTTAGTGATGAAAGAAATTATTTCCTATGGTATTGTCCAATTATGCATTTTTTTGAAGCCAGACAGTATAATATAGCAAAGTAATCGAAAAACACTTAAAAAGACTGTTTGAACCAGAAAAGCAGCTGCAGCAGCAAAGCATGATCTTGTTCTGTTTTTGATGAACTATAGTACCAATGTTCCCCTCCTAAAACATATTTTTATCAGATTTAGAAATTACCAAGACACCAATATGTGAAACTATTAATGCAAAACCATGTATCAAATGTCCAGATTAATCTTAAAAAAACATATTTAATTGTGTACGTCTCTGTTTTAATTGAAAACTAGCTATTGGAAAGTATTGACACAGTAACAACAACAACAACAACCAAAAAAAACAGTGTTGTCATACAAATGCAGTGCAAGAATTCAACATATTTTGAGTAATTTAAACTTATAATGTACCATTATTTCTATTATTGAAGTAGCTCACTCAACGCTGGCAGAAAAGGAAATATTTTACTCAACTACCAAAACATATCAAGAAAAGTATGAGTGAACCGCCATATCATAAGCATGTGATTGAAATTAAAGAATTGGCATGGAGAAAAAAAGTTATATGATCAACAGGATCTAAATAAAGATATGAAAACTGCCATGATCTGATTCTTAAAATTGAACATTGCCAGGGCAGTAGGAAATTAACCACAATAAGATGCATGCTTTGACATTAAATTCCTGCATAAGCATGTGCACTCCCCTTGGCCAAAAGAAACCATTGCAAAATCAACAAATTGTAACCAATCGCAAAAGAAGATAAAGAAAAGAAAAAAAAGAATAATATCAGTCTCTGCTTTCTAAATTGTAACCCTCCTGTTTGGTTGCTTGAAGAATTTAAAAATTTATACTAAAATACAAAAGGCCTAGATACACTTAACCCTCTCTAAACTATTATACATTTTCCATTTTATCCTCCAAACTTCAAAAGCCCCATGAACCCTTTTTTTTTTTTTTTTTTCTTTTTATCACTTTAGTTTAACTCTTCAATTTTTTCTAATATATTTGGCTTAGACATATAAACTAGTTAAACATGAAATAGAATAAAATATAAAAAAGTTTTTCAACAGAGTACCATTTATATATGATTGATTTTATAAAATGAATAATTGGACTTAAAAGGCAGAATAATATATATATATATATATATCTTAGGAGATAATATGATACTTTTTTATAGTTTGGAGATAAAATGCAAAATTTATAATAGTTTGGGGGCATGATATATTTAAGACAAGATAAAATCAACGGTGACTTTACTGGATCCGTATCAACACAAGTCTTTGAATTCAAATATAAATATGATACTTTATAATTTGGAAATAATGTACAAAATATATAATAGTTTAGGTGAAATTTTGTATTTAACTCAAAATAGATACGACAGTGACTTTATAAGATCGCATCTACGTTGGTCTTTTAAATTTGGTATTAAGTTTGAAATAATAAGAATATTTTCAGGGACTCTTCTATATGTGTTATACTCTGTATTTTAAAAAGATAATATTTAAAAAAAAAATTTAATGGATTTTTTATTTTGACTTTATAATATAAAAAGTTGGTTTGGCTTTCCAAATGTAGAGAGTTAAAATTATCTTTTATTTCAATTATATATAATTTAATTAAATATAATTATAATATTTAAAAAGTAGATAGCTCATATAAAAAAAAAGAATTACAAATAAAATAATAAATATTTATAGAAAAAATTAAAAATAAAGAACAAAAAATTTGTTGGAGAACATTTTTAAATATTATTAATTATTTTAAAAAATATTTTTTATTACAGAAAATATATTTTTTTATTTTTAGAATGCTCTAATGACATGCAAATTTAGACTGATTCGCAGCCATAGGAAAACCATAAATAAATAAATAAAGATTTGAAATTGAAAAGCTGATACTGAATTCAATATGTGCGGTGCAGATTGAAGTGTAGTAATTTGCTTTATTGCTCACGAATTGATCAATTAAATATACAAAACAAATAAGTATGCATATACTACAATAAATAACATATAAGTATGCATATACCACATACGAGCTCGACGACGACATATCAAGTTGTCAAGTGGGAAATTAAATGATCACGTGACAGTAGGACGTACTGTTACAAAGCACACGAATAATAATAATAATAATAATAATAATAATAAATATTATGATTGCCAACTCCATTGAAAATACATCATTAAAATAAAATACTCACAAAAAAAATTTGATTAAAGTAAAATAAAACAAAACAAAACAACTGGTTGAGAATTCACAACGTGAAGAAAATAAAAAAAATAAAAAGAAGGGAAAAATGAGAGAGAAATTTAAGGACCCAAAAAATGATATTCACACAAACACTTCATAAGAGAGATTCAGAGAGGTACGAAACCATCAATCGAATACCCAATATTAATGAAACTCAACAAACACCAGCTTCCCTCTTTAATTGCGCCTCCCTAATTATGTTCCTTAACTACCTTCCCCTTCTTTTACATTGTTCATCTCCTCCAGCCTTTTACTTTATATGCTATATATACATATATAACAAGCTAAGCTACATAGTCTACGTTATATATTTGCTACATCACTGTCTCTTCCTCTCTGGGAATATATATATAATATATACATATATAATGTCTAACAGCAACAGTCGGGTTACAGTTCTTTCTAAACTAACGACAGTATCCAGTAGACCAGTCGGGCCGGATCATACCCACTCGTTTACTGCACTGGACCATGCCATGGGCCTTCACAGTCTCCATATTATCTTCTACTTCAAGGACAACATATTGAACGATTTTGATTTGGACCATTCCAGGGTTTCTCTCTCCGAGACTCTTTCACTGTACCCGCAGGTTACGGGCCGGTTGACCCGAGATGAGAATGGCAACTGGGCAGTCAAGTGCAACGACGCCGGTGTTCGGGTCGTTAAGGCCCTGGTTGGAACCACTCTCGATGAGTGGTTGAGCTCGGCTGATATGTTGGAAGAGAAGGATCTAACCGTCTGGGATGATATGCCTGATGATCCAAGTACATGGTCACCATTTCGGGTCCAGGTACTATATATATATATATATATATTTTTTTTTTTGTTTGGTAATACGGGTCCAGGTACGATACTACTTTCTTTTTCTGGGTTTTATGCATATTTGGGTAATTGGGTCGTAATTTTATCCCATATTCTCTTATATAATTGGTAAGATTTCTGTGAACAGATATTTTTTTGTCTGTGAAATGTTAATTTGTATTGGTAGGTTTTATTTATGTGATCAAAATATTGATAAGACATTAAAAAAAAAAAAATGAAGTAAGTTTATTTATTATAATGTATTTACATAACTATAGTCTTTATGTAATAAAATTATGTATGAAGCAAGTGGAGCACTTCCTTTGAAAAATAAATACAATACTTTTTTTTTTTTTATGTTTATTTATAATTGAAATTGAAAACTTATACCAACCCAGAAGAATCTAGGTGTAACAATAATAAAATCATGCCTATATAAGTCCAAACAAATTTTTTTTTTTTTTTTTCCTTTTTTTCCTTGCTGAAGAAGTCCAAACAATTAGATACATATCTATCTTTGTCACTTCGTAACATCATTTTCAAAGAGATACGTGGCAGCACATAATAGGACATACATATATCTTTTGTGTGGGAAGATAGACCCTAAACAAGCAAGCAAAACGTACGGACTTTTACTCATGGATACTTTCCTATTGGGTGGTTAGGTGGCATGTATACTTGTTCAAATCAGGAATTTAACAAATTTTTTTTATCAAAATTTTAATAATTTTTTATAATATTAAATTAATATTATTTTATAAATAAATAAATTATTTAAAAATTATCAAATTATAAGTAAAACAATTTAATCATTTTAGATTTATCATTTTAAAATTTAAAATTTACCATCATCATTAATAAATTATTGGATCAGATGGAAAATTTCAATTTCTAATTAATAAAAAAAGTTATATTATACACTTTTAAAGTTGTTTTTTATTATAATTGAATATTTTGGTGTTTATAATATTTATAATTTTATAAAAATATCTTATTATAATTAAAAAAAAAATCAAAATTGCATATGCAACATAATATACCGTTAATAAAATAAAAGGCCAAAAACCTTAAACAAGAAAATGATACGTTATTCAATGTCACATTATATTATATTATATTACCAAAAAAAAAAAACAAATGATATGCAGGTAAGTGAATTCGAAGGAGGAGGATTAGCAATTGGGCTGAGCTGCACTCACATGCATGCAGACCCAACTTCAGCAACCATACTCCTCAATTCATGGACCCAGGTTCACCGTCGGCAGCCCATAACCCACCCGCCTTTCTACTCGCCGCCGAAACTCCATCTACGACCGGTTACGAACCTCCAGACACAATCCGCAACCTTCTACGAAACCAAGTCCAAACAGCCTATGCAATGTACCGTACAAATGGCTTCGGCGACCTTCAGGTTCTCTCACGCAACTATCAAACAATTGCTTCTGGAAATCCACGAGAAATGCCCAGATGCAACCCCTTTCGATGTCCTCGCTGCGCTCTTCTGGTCACGCGTCGCTAGATTAAAGGCCGGCAAGAATAACGACCAGAGACGCTCTCTAACGGTCTGCGTGGACTTCCGGAAGCTTCTCCGGCCACCGCTGCCAGTTGGGTACTACGGCAACGCACTGCATTTCTCACAGCTGTCGTTGGGTTCGGAAGAAATGGAGGGCTGTGGGCTAGGACACGTGGCGGAAAGGTTGCACCACCACATGTCGAGAATAGAGGAGGAGGAAGAGATTTTGTCTGCGATGGAGTGGTTGGAATCGCGCAAGGATGAGGAAACAGGGAAGTTGGCTGCGCCGTTCAGGATGTACGGCCCTGAATTAACCTGTGTTAATATGGAGCACATGATCGTTAAAAGCGGGCCCACTGGGAATGAATATACGGCGATGTTTGATGAAGATGCTGGGCCAGTCCACGTGTCGTATAACGTGGGGAACGTGGAAGGTGAAGGTTTGATCATGGTGATGCCCGGTCCAGAAGAAGGGCTTGGGAGGACAGTGACGGTGACTTTGCCAAGCAAGCAGTTGGGTGAGTTATGTGAGGATGAAGCTGTACTGGGCTTGCACCCAAAATTGCTTCTAAGTGGGAGACATTAGTACAGCCGGTTTTTGTTTTTGGTTATGAGAGTCCAGCAAATATTAGGAGTTTTATGATTGCAAAATTATAAGACCCCTGTAAAAGGTCAAAAGTGGGTGGAACATTTAATGAAGTAGAGGGTAGGGCCCGGGGGGCCAAATGATGGTAATTTCTAGCTCTTACAATCCATATATGTACATGTGTTTGCCAGTGCGAGTTTAGTCAATCAACGTGTTGATTGCTGTTGTTAATATTCATCAGTTTATTTGTCAAAATTTGGATGCTAGCAAGTGAAATTTTTTCAAATCAAATTTTATTTCTTCCAAGGCCAGAACAAGAAAAATCATTTGTGAGTGAAAAATCAAATGTGGCAAAGAAAGCCTGAAAATCTGTTCACCACCAGCTGTTAAGCCTGAAAATCTGTTCACCACCAGCTGTTTTGCCTAATACAAATCCATAACAACACCTTACAAAACCACTTCAACTAACCAGTTTATTACCATCCCCTAATCACAAAGTGCAAATAATACACAAGTTTGTCAACAATTATATAACCACATATATTGCTCCGATTTTACAGTATTACCGACATTAATGCCCCGCTATCAAGTTGAGATGTTGGACTGTTTCGGAGGAGTGTCGGCAAACTTCCATGAACCTTTCAGAATGTTTTCACTAGCTCTATCACCTGCCACCTCTTCAATTGGTACAGCATCTGATATTTCTTTCAGTTCTTCTTCACTCAGTTTCAGCCTCAGGGAACCAATATTGTCGTGTACGTGCTCAATCTTAGTTGGCCCTGTAGAAATTCAAAACTAAACGTAACCATAACTGGTGCTTTTCAAAATAAATGCTTATTGGGGTACAGAGTAGATAGCTACACCATCACACATGGTCGTATATGCTTGTTGTCACCTCACACATGCCATGAAGCTCAGCGGGTGCTTTTCAAAATAAATGCTAATTCGGTACAGAGTAGATAGATACGCCATCACACATGGGCCACTTCCTATCTTCTGACTTTAGCAATTAACTGCTTGTAGTACTGAATAGTTCAGAATTCCCATGCTTATACTACTGTCTCATTTTTATGGTAAGTTTGCTTATCAGATGAAAATGAAAACCACCAAGCAGAGTCCTTGCATTATTCCCCATTAATTCGTATATTTCTAGATGAAACTATAAACCCACAAATACATGCTTGCACTTCCAACTAAAGTATTACTGAGAGAAAGAAAGAGCATGAAACACTCACCAGGGATTGGTACAACATCATCCCCTTGTTGAAGAATCCAAGCTATTGCTAGTTGAGCAGGAGAGCACTGATGCCTTCTAGCAAGTGTTTCTATTCGACTATAAATGGTCTTGTTCTTCATCAAGTTCTCTCCATGGAACCGAGGATTGGAGGCCATATGTAAGGGGAAAAGGAAACTTTCAAATTAACTGAAAATCTATTGCCTAAATATTAATTTTCTATGCAGAAAAGAAAAATCGTTCATATGCTTCCGTATCTAAAGTTAATTTCTCAATTTTCGGTGAATAAACTAATATCCAACAGAAATATGATTAACAACTGGAAAGAATTGTAAGAGGCTTCATATGTTTCAGAGAAGACTGTTAATGTCCAAATCTGAAATTTCAATATAGTTCATCGCTGAGGATCAAGTGGGTTCAGAAACTTATTTTGTTCCTCCAAAAACAAATTAGAAAAAGACTATCTATCAAACACACTGAATAGGCAAAAATCTTTTACCAGAAAACCATTTGTAGGCACACTTTCCACAACTCCTATGCCACCGAAGAAACCACGACCAAGAGGACTATATGGAACTATTCCGATGCCAAGCTCCCTGCACGCCATGCCTCAAAAATTTGAGCCATACATTACACCATTTGCTTGCAGTAAGTTTTTAGATCTATTTTCCTTTTCTTTTTTAATTAATTACCACATTAAAGACCCCAAACTATCAAACTAAGGAAGGAAAATTGCTGCAAATGAGACCCAAATTTCTACGTTTACAATGCATTACTATAACATCACACCATCTAAAACATTGTCTTTTTCTTATTCTTTCTCCCAAAAAGAAACAGAAGCCATGGGCATAACTACTTTCCGAAGAAAAATTGGATTGTGAACAAACCTGCAAAGAGGAACTATCTCTTCCTCAATATCACGGGTCCAAAGCGACCATTCCATTTGCAGTGCTGTAATGGGATGAACTGCATGTGCCCTCCTTATAGTGTCAGGACTGGCTTCGGATAGCCCAATATATTTTATCTTCCCCTCCTCCACAAGCTTCTTCAGCTCACCCATCTAACCTCCAAATATAAGTATCTAATCATTTTCATAAATTTAAAGTTGGTTCTTATATTACTTGAAAGAACTAAAGAATTTCCACAGAAAGTGAACCACTTACAGTTTCCTCTATAGGGATTGAAGTGTCAATCCTATGCTGATAATAGAGATCAATATAATCCACATCAAGACGCTTCAAGCTGGCCTCACAGCATGAACGCACATACTCAGGAGTTCCCTTCACTATGATACCACTACCCTCTACTCCCACTATACCAAACTTGGTGGATAATTGAATTTTTTGTCGAGGCAATTGCTTCAACGCCTAATACATAATGAGATAGCAACAATAAAGATGCCTTTGCATATTACAGAATACAGATAATAAGAAAAACCCAGATGACAAAACGCAGAAAAAAAAAAAAAAGAAAAAAAGAAAAAAAACCTAGACTTGTCAAATAAAAGCAGTGAGCTTCCTTATTAATAAACTCAGGCAACTTCCGGGAGCTCCAATTAATAAAAGAGAAAACTACCTTTCCAACAAGAAGTTCATTAGAGTGAGCACCATAAAGATCGGCTGTGTCAAAGTAAGTGATTCCCTTGTTAAAAGCCTCTTTTATTATCAAAATCCCATCCTCCTCTGACTGGATATCACTCAGGCGCATACAACCACAACCCAACTTTGACACCTGCGAAGGG
The DNA here is from genome assembly GCF_031755915.1 of Ziziphus jujuba. Taxonomy (NCBI): domain Eukaryota; kingdom Viridiplantae; phylum Streptophyta; class Magnoliopsida; order Rosales; family Rhamnaceae; genus Ziziphus; species Ziziphus jujuba. The sequence continues at coordinate 23,567,864 of NC_083388.1, forward strand.
TAAGAAAATGGAAAGACCATGAAAAAATGGGGAAAAAAAAAGGATGATGGAAATGAATACCAAATGGAGATTAACAAGGGGGTTATCATAGAAAAACGATAGAAGCAAATTGAGTTGAAGAAGTTGAATGGAAGAAATAGAAAAATGAAATTGATATGGTTTAGACGGTATACCTCAAGTCCCTGATTGCCAAGTTTAACAGTTGGAACTTTGACTCCGTCGTACTCAGCCATGTTTAAACAAATTCTTAGCCTTATCCGGATTTTTAAGGTCTCGAAGTATCAGTGTCGGACAAGAAGCCAAAGAGTAATCAGTGTGCGAGTGTGGCAGTTGAGGTCCGTGGATGGTTGGTTAAAAGCACATTTATGTATTTATTTATTTTTTTTCAGATGGGATGGTCAAAGCCGAGGAGTTGAAATGGATTGATGTAGGATCATTCAACAGATACAGTCAGAGATCGTGAAAAACAGATAAAAAGTTATTCGAAAAAGAATCAATCAAAATGCCCCCAGCCGCGAATCCAACCCGGCTCCGTACCGTGATACTATTCTACCATATCCGCTTGAGCGAGTGGAGTCTCGCATTAACTTGAAACATAAAGTCAAATTTTATTTTATTTTATTGTTATTATTTTTTTTGTGGGTCCAACATTCTTATACAAAAATTAACGAGTACATTACATTATATAAAACTGCACAAAACCTCTCTATTTTTTTTGAACTATGGATTAACACCCCCCCCCCCCCCAAAAAAAAAATAATAATTATAGAACCGTGTATTGGAAAAAAAAAATTGTTTTTGGACCACAATAGATTGTTTAGGCGATATTTAGATTTGGGAGCACAAGCAAGAATAACATAAGAATTGAAGGGTACCACACACACACACACTTACACACACACTCACCTAAGAAAAAAAAAATTGTGAATGAAATGAAAATGATGTTTGAAAGAGTGCTAAGTCAGGGTATTGGGTCATCATACATGGGAGAAAACCCATTTGCCTTTATCTTGCGAATAATTTGGTCCTGTTATCTAAAATTCTTGCTCACTCCAAATGTTGCACTTATTCTGATAGTAATTTACAATCACCAACAACAGTTTCGTGTAATACAACTCAAATGAAAGATATAAGGATATTTAACTTCCAAAGCACTTAACAAAGTACATCGAACGGTCAGTTTATCACAAAATTCCATAGAAATTTTTATTTTTATGTTGTTCATCAAATGCTGCAAGTAATCTAGCAACTACTCAGCAGCAAATACGATGACATTCAGCAAATACCCAGCAGCAGACACGATGGCATTCCCTAGTTTTACAACATACTGTATCAACCAAGTGAAATGGAGACTAGGACATGTCTTAAGCTCAGACCTTGGACTCTTTTGGAGGAGTGTTGGCAAAGTTCCATGACGATTTCACCATGTTACCATAAGTTCTACTACCTGCCACTTCTTCAATTGGTACAGCATCGGATATCTCTTTCAGGTCTTCTGCAGTAAGTTTCACCCTCACTGAGCCAATGTTGTCATCTAGGTTCTTAATTTTAGTTGTCCCTGTAGAAATTCAAAGTAAACAAACAAATTCAGTTCAAAAATGACCTTTTTCTGTATCCTACAAAGTAGAAAATGATCTTCTCAGTTGCATGTCATATCCACAAACATTGCTCATGGATAGTATCAGCTTTACAGCTTCAATGCAACTATGGCTTTCATGCAGTTTTAAGGAAAACCTTATAAGCTACAGGGCATGACATTCTCAAAGCCCATATATTGGGATACTTTCTATCTTTTAACCTCAGCAGTTAACTAGTCATACTTTTAGAATGATTCTCCCATATTATCTTATCGTCTGATTTTCATAAAAGTGTAATAATTAGATAAAAAGCAAAAGCACCCAACTGTGTCATTGAATTTATAACTATTAATCCATATCTTTCTCGAGCAAACTATAAATCCGTGCAGATACAGATATACACAGGCTCATGTTTTGTGCAAACACAGAGACATAGACAAACAAAGCATCTAGCTTATAATACTTTAAGATTAAAGAGAAAAAACAAAAGTGTGAATCACTCACCAGGGATTGGTACCACATCATCCCCTTGTTCAAGAACCCAAGCCAACGCTAGCTGAGCAGGAGAGCAGTGGTGCTTTCTGGCAAGAGTTTCTATTCGATCATAAATGATCTTGTTCTTGTTCAAGTTCTCTCCTAGGAACCGAGGATGGGAGACCTTATAAAGCGGGAAAGAGTCAGTTACTCAGTTACAAATTTTTCCACAAGCAAAAAGCGAAAATCCTTCATATGCTCAAGTCTCTAATCAAAAGTTAGCTTCAGAAATTTTAGTGAATGAACTATTATCCAGCAGAAACATGCTTAACAAAAATATTGTCAGAGCTCTATATGTTCCAGTAAAGAATAATTTTGACCAAAGCTTGATATAAAAAGTTATTACCACTCATCAATATGATTCATGATTGAGACAAATGATGTCAAAGAAACAAAGTTGTTTCTCCAATAACAATCTTTTTTACCACCAAAAAAAAAAAAAAAAAAGGAAAAAAAAAAAAAGATAATCTATTAACAGACAAAATCTTTTTACCAAGAAACTATCTGCAGGCAGACTTTCAACAACTGCTTTCCCAGCGAAAAACCCACGACCAAGAGGACTATAGGGAACTATTCCAATGCCAAGCTCCCTGCAAGGCTTTATGCATCGATATTAAAAATATCATCCAACAAAATAATTTACACATAAACTAAAATTACCACAAGGTATAATATTTGCTTCTAGCTGGTTTCTATTTTCCTTGTTCTTCCTTAAATAACCAAACAAAAAGCAAATTACATCAAAATATCAAGCCAGTAACATCTAACTAATGAATGCAGATTGTTGCAAAAGCGAGTCAAATTTATACATTTACAATTTCTAAATATACAACCAGACCATCTAAAACATTTATTTCCTTTTTCTTTCTCTTCAAATAGCAAGAGGCGCAATGGAGATAACCATTTTCCATAACAACAATTGGATTGTAAATAAACCTGCAAACTGGAATTATCTCTTCCTCAACATCACGAGTCCAAAGGGACCACTCAATTTGCAGTGCTGTAATAGGATGAACTGCATGTGCCCTCCTTATTGTGTCCACGCTAGCTTCGGATAGCCCAATATACTTTATCTTTCCCTCTTCCACAAGCTTCTTGAGCTCACTAATCTATCATCCAAAAAAAAAAAAAAGAGTCTAATTTAGTCATTTCTTATAGGTCGGTTCCAACATTACTTTTAAAGGGATGATATAATTTCCAAAGACCGCTAATTTTACTACTGAGACATATCAAAGTCGCAGGCTTGCAGTTGAAAAAGAAAAGTGAATCACTCACAGTTTCCTCTATAGGGACTGAAGTGTCAATACGGTGCTGATAATATAGATCAATGTAGTCCACACCAAGACGCGTCAAGCTGGCCTCACAGCACGAACGAGCATACTCAGGAGTTCCCCTCACTATCATGCCATCAGCATTGATTCCTGCTATTCCAAACTTTGTGGCCAATTGAACTTTTTCCCGAGGCAACTGCTTCAACGCCTATATATATAATAACAACAGAAAGACACCATTTATAATTAACATTACAAACAGATGTATGAGCTACTTAACAACAAAAGACAAAATAGAAAAATATATATATATATTTTTTTAAATGAACAGAGAGTTTCCTTATATCTAATCTAAGAAATAACCATTTACTAACACAGACTACATTCTTCAAAAAGATATTAGTTTGTCGTAAACCCAAAAACAAAAACACAAACCCATTTAAAGTTACAGGTGGAGATCACAAACCTTTCCAACAAGAATTTCATTAGAATGAGCTCCATATACGTCGGCCGTGTCAAAAAAAGTGATTCCTTTATTGAAGGCCTCTTTTATTATCAAAATCCCATCCTCCTCAGCCACAGGAGAGTTGTAGACTCCACTCAGACCCATACATCCAAATCCAAGCTTTGACACCTGGAAGGTAAGAAAATCGAAAATTATTGATAAATGAGGGGAAACAATTAAAAAAAAAAAAACAACAAAGAAAAAGAAATGAAATGAACTGAAATTGATATGGGTATAAAGGAAATTAAAATGGGATTTTTTTTTTTTTTTGAGAGAAATTAAAGATGGGATTTTTACCTCAAGTCCTTGACTGCCCAGTTTAACCTTTGGAACTTGGACTCTCTGATTATCAGCCATGTTTAAGCAAAATTTTAGCCCTTTGAAGGTCTGAAAGTCTCGGTATAAGATCAAAAGCCAAGCAAATACTTTTTAAGTAGTTGAATGACTGTGTAAGTAGGTTAAGGTTTTTTTGGTGAATGTGTGTAAGTTGAGGTTGGTAGATAAAAATTCCGATACGATAGTCTATGTCGTTGAAACTGGGAAGTTGGGCTGGTAAGAACTTAACAAACACGCTAAAATAAAATCAAAAAAGGAAACTTGCACCAGCCGGGAATCGAACCCGGGTCTGTACCGTGGCAGGGTACTATTCTACCACTAGACCACTGGTGCTTTGGTGTTGATCTTGACAGTTTTAGATTAATTCTTAAAACCCATGGGGATATTTTTTGAAATTTTATTTTAGATTAGGTGTCTTCGCTAGTTCGTCATTGATTATGTCAATTATTTCCCGTCTTTTATCATCATTTTACTTTTTTGTTTATACATTTCAACGCTTAAGTTATTTTGCTTTTTGTGACGTACAACAGTATTGAATTGACTATACCTATATGAATAGAGTTAATTACACTGATCCTCTTCTAGTTTTTCTTAATTATAATTAAATACTTTCAGATTTATTATAATTATATTTGTATCTCTTCCCATAAAAATTCATCCAAAAAAATATTTTCTTTCTCTTATGTGGCAATTAAAATTAATGAAATACCCTTATATATTAATTAAATGGATTTTGATTTGTTTGAAAAGTAATTATCAATTTTCAATATCACCTCCTAAAATGTTTAAAATATAAATAGAGAGAGTGCAATGGAAATTTGATAAATAACATGCACATCCTCTATTATTTGGAAAATTGATGAATTATCAGTTCAATAGTTGTAATGGCATTTTATTAAATTTTCAGATGTAACAAAATATATTTCAAAGTGTCATAATAGCCATTGGCTATACAAAAAATAACATGGTTGCAATCCTATTGGACTAATATTTTGTACACATCTAAATGTGTGCTGTGTCTCAAAAAAAAAAAAAAAAAGAAGTGACATAGCTTTCTATGCTATGCACTATATGTACCCTAGCCTTCATGTACATTTGCTTGATGAAAGTCACCATGTACACCTATCAAAATATTCCTATAACTAACTTGCATTGAAGAAACAATTTGCATCTAATTTCAACCGCAAATTGAAATCCTCAATTCAACCAAAAAGCATTTAAATGTACTAAAGCCCCCAATGTACAACCATATATCAAAATCCATAACTATTTATCAAAATATTATTGCACTTGATGCTGTGGACTTGCTGCAGTGGCTATGGCTGAGAAAACCAAAGGACTCACCGTGGATTGGGATGATAAGCCTTGAGGCTGGGATGAAGAAGCTCCCTAATTAATTGGACAATAGACAAACAGCAAAAATTAATATAAACATGCATACAAGATAGTTCTTTAACAAAAAAAATACAGACAATATAATTTTCAACATATAAAAATACCTGTGCATTTCCTTGGACAGCAATATATACCTGTGAAGTTCCTTGGGCAACATCAACTTTAGCAGGTTCCTTTTATCAAACAAAGTGACAAAAATTAATACACAAAGCCAAAAAAATAATTTATTTATCATCTTGACCAAAAAAAAAAAAACCACACAACCTCTTCTTTTTTTTGGGCATCAACTGTTAGATATTCCTAAGTAAAAAACACACACACAATCAACTTCTAAAAAATATCAAATCAAATTTTTAGTCATTTCCCAAAAATAAATTTAAGAGAAGAGATATTATATCGGGCATTTATAAGGCTTCCTTCACCTTTAGCAATACCCTTAAATGAAGCAAATGAAAGAAATTAATAATCTTTGGAAAAACACACCAAATTGAAAAAACACACCAGAATTTTCTTTTCATCAATAAAGAAAATATAATTAATGTACAAAGCAATGAAAAATATAACTTAAAAAAAAAAAACAAGTTATCCAAAAATAAGAAAATTTTTACATCTGATTTTTTTCTTCTTCTTTGTAACACCCCGTCCCGAACCATGTCGGAATTTTTGCACGTTGACCGAGGTTGACTGTTGACCGTTGACCGTTGACCAAGGGATCAAAAGTTGACTTTTTGACCCGGTTGGAATTCTAGGTTGAATGAGGTACCGTTATGAAGTACATGTTGGCACGAGTTCGTAGACTGGTAGCACGTTGAAATCGGAGCTACGGTTTGAAAGTTATGAGCAAAACCAGTTGAGGTCCAAACTGTCCAAGAGGTGCCGAGGTTGACTTTTTATTCATGCAAGGTTGAGCGTTGACTCATGCATGGTTGTGAAGTGCTCGTTGATACGAGTCCGTAGACTAGCGGCACGTCTGATTTGGACATGTGGTTTGAAAGTTATGGACCTGTAGAATTTTTCAAATACCGTATTATTTTAATATTATTTTACACGCATAACGATGTGCCACGTGTGACTTAATGAAGGTGACCATGTGTTCCCATGTTGAGAAGCCACATGTCAACCATGTGTAAAATCAAATTATTTTTATTATTATTTTAAATAATAATATTATTTAATTAATTTTAAATCATTTCATTTTATTTTTCTTTTTCTTTTTCTTTTCTTTTCCCCACGTGGGAAAACACCTTTTTCTTTCTTTTTTTCTTTTTTTTCTTTTTTCTTTTCCCTTCCTTTCCTTCCCTTCTTCCCCGAGCCCGACCGAGATAAACACACACGCAGAAATTTTTTTTCCTCTCTCTCTCTCTCCTTTGACTCTCTCCCTCTCTCTGTTTGACCGGCGTTTGGCCGGATTTCAGTCGTCGGAATGCTACACGCGCCGGGGTTAGATTGCCCAAAATTCCCACCGTTTGAAAGATCCCTCAAGTTTAATACCGGCCGAAACTTTCCGACCAAATTCCGGCTACCTCCGGCGGAATTGGGGTCGATGGAGACCGGATTGGTAATCCTCATTCCACGAGCTTCAATTCGGTATATTATTTGCCTATTTTGGTTAACGTTTGTGTTTGACCCCCCGGGTACCGGGTATTATTTACCCGAATAAAATATTAATTTATTTGACTGTCTGTGAATTTTGTTCTAGGAACACCGGTGAGTCGTGAAATTGATCCCATGGTGGATCGTAGTTTAATTGCGTGTTCCAAGTGAGTGACCCACCTTTGAAAATGTTTTTGGGGTAATTAATTGTATTTATGTGGTATTAAATTGATATCTGTAATTGGTGCTCATGTGGTGTATTTTAAATACAATCGGGAAAAAATATTATTTTATATATATATTTACCCAATGGTGCTAAATGAAATTTTGAGGTCATTAGAAATTCCCGATTATTATTTTATTATGGTTTAATTTATTATTTATGCATGAGCAAAGTGTATTTTGGTAGTATTTGTACATGATTTTTAGTATTGATTTTTCGGGCATAATTGGGTTAAATATTTTATGAAAATATTTGTTTAAGTTAGTGGTTTAATTTTATAAATTATGCCCGCGGTATTTCAATTGTTGAATCTCGTATTACGAGAAAAGGTATGGTTTTATCTGTTATCGATGTTTTCGTACCGGGTTGTTAAATAAAAATATGTGGGATGGTATTTTGTGAAAATTGGTATATTTTCCATGGTAATTTTGGAAAACGGTACGGTTGGTTAATAATGTTTATTTTTAGACGCACTCATACAGTATTGGTGTTCTGGTGTATGGTGTATGGACACGTGGTAGCGCGTGGTTATTATGTGGTTTAGCGCGCGATTATTACTTCACCCGTGAGTTGCCATTGGACCGTGGGCAGGCAAATTTGTTGTTGCGCACAGCCGCCCCCCTCCTTGGTCGGGTTGATGGTTTTAGCAGTCGGTACTGTCAGGACGCCAAAATGCTCGGGACGCTGGGTATCGGAGGGCATCACCGGTATATAGTGTGGTGCGTCGGTGTAAATTGCAAATAATGTTTTAAACCCCAAAGGTGTTCTAAAATTATTTATTATAAATTGTTGCAGTTTATTTATATTTGGGGTATTTATTTATTTATTTGTTGTTTGTTAAATTATTTGGTCCCTTGGTTTTTTTTTGGGAAGTACGAATATCGGGTTTTGTGAAAATGTTTTAAAAGGGAAACTTTTCCAACGGAGTGAATAGTGAGGGTTTTGAGAGAAATTATTATCTCAAATGTTTATTTATTTATTTATTTATTTATTCGGTATTGATTAATTAAATCATTTTATTTGATATATTATTAATATTAAAGGTGTACAGTAGATAGGGTCACTCACTGAGATGATTAGCATCTCACACTCTTAAATTCCGTTCCCCTAGGTCCAGGTTGGAGACGTTGATTGTCCGAGACGAGCCCAACGTCTCAGTTCGTTGCCGAAGGTTCAAGAAGTTTTTCTTCCCTTTTTCCTCTCGACCTTGTATTGCTTCTTTATCTGTCATTTTATAAATTTCACATGTATCTGTTTAATGCTCTGTATACTGTATTGGATGTGTAGTTGTTCTTTACACACTGGGTTGCTGCTGTTGTTATTTGAAGTGCTGAAATTTGTGGAATCAATCTGTAGTAACGTGGGAGGAATAAGGGGATGATTTATAGAAGTATGTTTTCAGTGCAGGTAATTTGTGGTAAGTCCATCCCTTAGGGGAGGCTCTGTCGGATTTTCCATTGGAGGGTCCGGTAGGGTTTCCCTGGGATCAGGGCTTGTCTAGGGTTCTGGGGAATGAATTCTGGACGGGTCCTGACATTCTTTGCATGTGAACAAACCTTTGGGCATGTTCTCTTGCTATAGCCCATGGCTTTGCAAACCCCACACTTTAGAACATATGATCTTTTATGTGAGCTAGCTCATCGGACTCCCTTCTCCTTGTAAGTTTGGGTCTGCCAGGCTTTCTTTTGTTTGCAGGGGGATGGACTTTGTCACCCTCCATTTATGGCCAGGATGATTCATCAGGTATTGGATGAATCGATGAATCTTCCCTGCATAGATCAACATATATGCTTCCTTTGACAAGCAACTGGCCACATATGGAATAGGGCTGACCCCCAAATGAGTGATACATGCCATGGCATGTTTGCAAGGACTTCCATATATCTGTCAGACTCCATAGTCACATGTGGCCTTGTTGAAATCCACCAAAACTATCACAGGTTGCAAGAATAGATAAATAATTAGAAAATGAAAGAAAAATTTACATAATTTAAAAATATATATATATAATTAATACCTGTAACAGATTCATGCAAAACCTCAAACTTTGAATTTTCAGCATGAATAACCTGAATGTGGCTCCCTTCCCTTTGGAATTTGTTGACCTTAGCTTGAACTGATGGAGGAAGATCTGTCAGCCAGTCCTTAGCTTTTTGTTCCCTTTTGCTAAACTTTTTCATTACTTTTCTCCTCAAGCTTTCAACCAATTGCAGAATCGGTTTGTTCCTAATACGATCAATCTGACTATTAAACGATTCTGTAAGGTTGTTAGTTGCATGATCCATTTTAACATCAGTCTCAAATGCAGGATTGCTCCAACTATCCACCGGAATGTCTTTCAACCAAGTATATGCACCCAAATCAACCGCCTTGATACCCTCCATTGCAATACTAAAATCCTTAATATTTGTTGACCTAGATGCTGCCCAAAACAAGTTCCTGACCTTAAGACCAGGAAAATGAGACTTAAAGTTGGCAAAGATATACTTTGCACAAGATCGATTGAAGGCATTTGGGAAAACCTCATTAATTGCCTTCAACAAACCCTTCTGTCTATCAGATATGAAACAAATCCTTCTTATTTCATGGACTCCTATGTACTCACTTATCAAATTGAGAAACCAAATCCAGTTGTCATAGTTTTCCTCTTCACACACAGAGAAAGCCAATGGGAAAATGCTGTTATTTGGATCCACACCTACTGCAACCAACAACACTCCACCAAATTGCCCCTTGAGATGGCAACCATCTACCCCAATAAATGGCCTACAGCCCTTTAAAAAGCCATCCTTTTGTGCTGGAAAACTCAAAAAGAATCGTTGAAAAACAGGGTTCTCAAATATGTAATTCCTATGGCACTTGACTTGTACCATAGTATCTGGGTTCTTGCACAATAAAATATTTCCATAATCATGGAGCTTAGAGTAACTTGCTCCATGATCCCCACTTAACTTTTCTAATAACCTGTTTTTTGTTGTATACAGCTTAGCATTTGAAACATGAACTCCAATCATCACTCTAACTTCCTTTTTCAGGTCTTTAATTTTCATACCAGGATTGCATCTAACTTTATCCTCTATTTTTCTAGAAAGCCACTCACAAGTGACTATGGGATTCTTAGACAGCATTGTACAAGAATGATCATCCCGAAGTGTTTTTATTTGGAATGTAATATTATCAGCCATGAAGGATGCATGAACCCTCCAACCACAACCCGTAGTTGCACACTCTCAAGTAACCCTATTCTTCTCATTTTTCACTCTATAAATATTAAACCCCTCATGTATGCTATACTCAGTAAGGACCTTTCTAAACTCAGCAGCACACTCAAAAGTTTGTCCTATTTGCAAATGATGTTTTCCATCTGGTAAAGGCTTATACAGGTTCCTCTTCATCAACCTAGATAGCTTTGCAACTCTACTTTCATCCTCTTTATCACTACCAAATTGACCATTCTCATTGTTTGAATCTTCCCCTTGCCACTCACTATCATCCTTATCACTTATTTCCACTTCATCACTATCAAATTCAGGTTTTCTTTTTGTTTGAGGTTGGGACTGAGGTTCTGTTTGTGGGGGAGGAGTAGAAACTTGACTGACAGGGGAGTCTGGTTGAGGTTGATGTTTAGGTTCAGGTTCAGGTGGGTCTGATTCTACAGGGTCCATAACCTCAGGTTCCATCTCATCCATGGGTAACATATTGCAATGGAAGTGGATAATACTAATATTGTGTTCACTAAATTCTTGGAACAGTTCTAGCAAATCCTGATCATTATTTACATGGAACTAAGCCCCTCTTGTCCAGGGTAACTTAACCTTAGCACTCATTAAGGGCTTTTCTCCTAAAATCAACCTCTCATTACATGTAATGAACTTTACATTGTCATACAGACACACAAAACTAAATCGGTCCTCATCTACCTCAAAAGACTCAAACTGTTGCCCAAAACAATGAATAACTATTTCAAAAATCATGACTCTATCAAATCAAATAAAGACAAACAATCCAGTTTTAGTTCCAGCAATCATATACACAACAACAATTATTCAAACACAAACACAAAAATGCTTGAAAAAACAAATTAAAAAGACTCTCAAACCAAAAAAAGAAAAAAAGAAAAAGAAAAGTACCTGAGAAGTGAGAAAAAAAGGAGATCAAAGATGAAACGGTAGGATTAAAAGGTGTCCAAATAAAGAGAATACAATGGCTTGCAAACAAAATCCACCCCTTCTTAGTATCAATGTCTTCATAGTACAACAACTAACTGAGTACTGAACGCTTTGTTTAGCTTAAATGCCAAACATTTTCCTAAATATCTTTAAACCCATGATCAAATCCCCATAACCCATATAAGTAACAAAACCCACACATATAGAAACAAGAAATTCTTATAGAAGAAAAACAGGTCAAATGCAACCACAAAAGATTAAGGACAAAAACAAAACCCCAGAAAAATAATGATGCAGTAAGCAGGAAGTTTCAAATGACAGAGATGATCAAAAACCCACTTCTAAGAAAACAAAATAAAAACCTCGGAGATCAAAACTCCTGAGAGAGAGAAAGAGAGAAAACGAAAGATATTAAAATGCAGCAGAAAACAGAGAATAAAAATGGCATTTGGCACATTTAATGGTTTTTGGGTTATTTATTGATTCTAAATTTGGCACATTTCCGAAAAAGTTTATATTGAAACTAAATTGAAAGAGCTGATTGCCTCACACATATCACAGAAATGAGAAGGCATAGTAACGTGCCAAAAGTCTCATTGTTACGTATAATCGGAAAATACCATACCATCTTTCAACACAAATGGCAAAACTTAGTACTCACTTTCCTTTCTTTTGCATTTTAATGGAAAAAAAAAATTAAAAAAACTCACAATTTAGTACAAACCCATAAAAGAAAAGATCATGATACATCCAGTTTCAAAAGGGTTTTCAATCAATCAGACCCTCTTTCAACTTAGTAAAGTTTTCTTTCCTTTTATTTTTATTTTTAAATTGAGCGTAAACAGCAAACATATACCTAATCCATTATCTTCTTCTGCTTCTTTCTCTCTCTCTTTCTCTGTGATTATTATCCTTCAGTTCCAATTTTTTGCTTTGTAGATGGGTAAAGAAAATCAAAATATGACAAAGACAAAGAAATGGATTATAGAGAGAGAGAGTGAGAAATGGAGAGAGAAGCAGAGGAAGAGAAGAGAAGAGAACAAAACCTGGACTCCAAGAACTGAGATTTGCTCGAGATTCGTCCGTCGAAGAAATGAGACCCCTGTCAGGCATGAAGGTGAAAACCCCTGTCGTGTATGAAGGTGAATCTGGCTCGGTGGAGGTGAAACCTAAAAACAATGGAAAAAATCTTTTTTATGTTTTTTTTTTTTTTTAAATTTGTTTTTTAGAATAGCTGTTAAATGACTATTATACCCCTCCTCCGTTAATTTTAACGTCAATGTGATAATCTCAGGGATTGATTTGTAATTATCACATACATCAAGATATTTTTTGTAATTAAAAAAAACCAGAGGGGATTGCAGTGTAATTAACCTATATGAATATGGCACTGCATGGATGAACTGGAATGCAAAATTTATAAAAAGAAAACAAATCATTTAGTTTATCGCCTTTATAAAATGAATTTATATAGCCTAGACACAGAATCTTCCTAGATTAGTTGTATAACGAAGGAACATAACATGTAAACAGAAATAAAAACCTTGGTCCCTGGCTAGCACTGGTTCCTGGATGTTAAAGACTTGGCTTTCAAGAAACTTCCTATTTGACAAAAGTTATGCATCATAGTGCTAAAATCTGATTCCAAAGTTATTCATTGAGATCAATAATGTTAGATTTATTAAATGATGTGAAAGATGATATGGGAGCTTTTAATTAATTTATTTTTTTAATTTATTCATTTAAAGATTTACTCTTCTATATTTAAGTTGTATGAATATGTTAATTAATAATATTTTAACATAGGTTGTATGAATATGTTAACTAATGATATTTTAACATATATTATTTGTTAACAAAATTTAAAGAAGGTAGAGGATGAAAACGAACTGAGTAAATCTAAATTAGCCCATGAAATTCTAGAATCAATAATGATGTGTTGGTTGACCATGGAAAGAAGCAGCAAGAATGAGTACGGTTTCAAACCGATGTGTTTGAAATGAGATGAATGGAGTGTTGAAATTGCATAAGGCACCAACTCTCGATGAGTTTCATTAATTGGTGACAGATTGATTCTCAAGCATCTCATCACATAAATACTTGGCTGGATTTTGCTGCCAAAAAAATGTCAAAAACCTCACTTTGATTCTTAATCCTATTATTCGTTTCGACACTATTTTTATCGCTGATAATTTTCATTGCCTCAGGGATTTATTTATCAACGGCTTATATATCATTGAAAATGCTATTCATCGTTTATTCTCTAACTGTCCTTTTCTTGAACGTTTTTCTCTTGAACGAGCTTGTAAACTGGATAAGTTGGAAATTGTTTATGCTCCTCCCAATCTCAAACATTTGAATTCTCCTCCGCAAACAAGAAATGTTCTTGACACAACGGAATTAAAAGGTGTATGTCCTTTGGAAACCGTCACCATATCTGCTCCAAATCTCTCCCACCTATATTTTATAGTCCATAAGCACTTCAAATTTGACCCATCAAATCAAAAGACTTGCTATGCACATTGTGGTAGGTCACTGTTTTTGTTGTTGTTGGATTTTTTTTTAATTTTTAATTTTTTGGTTTGGTTGGAATATATATATATATATATATAAGTTCATGTTTTTTCGTTTAATTTGGTTGATTAGGTTTCCAAGAACTTTATATCGGATGGATCTCTTCAATTTTCTCAATTTATTAAGGTTGAGCATTTGGAATTGATTGTGTTTTGGAACCAACAAATACCAATTCACGTTTTGCCGGATTTTCTAAAGGGAGCTCCTCTCTTGAATACTTTGTCAATCCAGGTCATCAGTGCCAATCTACTAATATTTATTTATTTCTTGATTTGCAAAGGCCTCTTTGGCTTTGTCTTTTTGTTTTATATTTTCAAAACATTGTTTCCAAACAGGCCCTAATCTTTGTTTATGTGAATTTATATTCTTTATAAAACAAATAAAATAAAAACTAGTGAATTTTATCTTATACTGTTATCATGAGAAAAAATGTGAGTGGAATGACAATCTGTTATGTTTATGGCAGTTCTGCAAACTACCACATCCCGCTAAAGTTAATGGCTTAAAAGGTAGTAATTGTATATTTTTATGATATGATATTCTTTCCTCTATTAAAAAATGTAAACGCGATATTATTTATGTGAATATGATTTTTATTTTTACAGTGGTTGGATAATCATATCGCTGTGAAAGTGGAGGTGAATAATTCATTTCAATACCTTAAGGTAGTGAAGTTGGAAGATTTTGCCCGGTCATGCCAAGATGAAATCGAGTTTGTGTTGCATTTACTCAATACTGTGGCAGCGGAGAAAGTAATCATCCAGTTTTATGTCTTGGAGTGTTTGGAGAAACAAAAGAGAATGGCAGGACTTAAAATAATTTAAAATTAATGAGAAAAACATTTAAGTGTGAATCACTCACCAAGGATTTGTAGTACCACATCATCCCCCTTCAAGCTAGTGCAAGTTTTTATAGGAAAAAAAAAAGAAAAAAAAAAGAAACTAGTGCTAGTTGAGAAGGAGAATATTGGTGCTTTTTGGTAAGAGTTTCTATTCGACCATAAAAGATCTTGCTCTTGTTCAGAGCTCCACATGTTTCAGTGAAGAATAATTTTCTCCAAAGTGTGATATAGCAGGGCAGCGTATATAAAGTAATTACCAATCTTCAATATGATTCATGATTGAGGTAAACAGTGTCTAACAAATTATGTTGTATAAAAGATCACCTATTAAACACACAAATTTTTTTACCAAGAAACTATTTGCAGTCAGACTTTCCACAACTTCTTTCCCAGCCAAAAAAAAAAAAAAAAACTGACCGAGAGGACCATGGGGCACTATTCCAATACCAAGTTCCCTATTTCATGCATCAATGTTACAAAATATCATCCCAAACAAAATAATCAACATAAGCTATAATTACTGCCACCAACAAGGTATAATATTTGCTTCTACTAGTTTTCTGCTTTCCTTTTTCTTCCTTAAATTACCAACCGAAAGGCAAATCAAATCTAAATTTAAAGCCTGCAAAATATCTAACTAATGAATGCAGATTGTTTCAAAAGCTAGTCAAATTTATACATTTACAAAGACTAAAAACATATAATTTTTCCTAATCCTTTGACTTCAAATAGCAAGAGAAGCAATGGGGATAGCCATTTTCCATAACAATAATTGGGATTGTGAACAAAACCCGCGAACTGGAATTTATCTCTTCCTCAATATCACCGAGTCCTGTTGTAACAGTGCCTAGGTAGCTGCATATGGAGTTGTTGTCAGCTGACCAAGTCATTAGAATATTTGTTATGCAGTTAGCTGACCAAGTCTTTAGGATATTTGTTATTATTTATGCTGTTATGCTGTTTTACTTGTTAATAGCTAGAAATTAGGAAGCTGTTAGTCATGCCTTGTGTTTAGGAAATATATTTGTTTTTCTGTTAAATGTTAGCTCTATATAAAGAGTAGTGCAGTAAATAAAAAATATATTCTGGTCTTCAATATTTTATCTAGTGTCTTATAACTACAAATTGGTATCAGAGCTATTTTTCTTGAGGGATCTGTGAGCTAAGCCATCTCTTGAGGGATCTGTGAGTTGAGTGAATCTAAACACAAACCCAGAAACACAAACCAAAACCAGTAACTTAAAAGACCAGAAACACAAAAACCTTTAGAAATGGAAGCTGAAACAACATTTTCTCATATTGCTCCACCAATTTTTGATGGTGATAACTATCAGGCTTGGGCTATTAAAATGATGGTCCATCTTGAGGCATTAGATCTTTGGGAGGCTGTAGAGGAGGACTATGATGTTCTACCATTGCCAGAAAATCCAACGATAGTACAACTAAAGACTCACAAAGAGAGGAAGACAAAGAAGTCCAAAGCTAAAGCATGTCTATTCTCTGCTGTTTCAAGCACCATATATTC
This sequence comes from Ziziphus jujuba, assembly GCF_031755915.1. Lineage (NCBI taxonomy): Eukaryota > Viridiplantae > Streptophyta > Magnoliopsida > Rosales > Rhamnaceae > Ziziphus > Ziziphus jujuba. The sequence continues at coordinate 23,584,407 of NC_083388.1, forward strand.
AAGAATCATGAATCTACAGACAGCAAAGGCTATTTGGGATTATCTCAGAAGCGAATACCAAGGCAATGAAAGAACCAAAAACATGAAAGTGCTTAACTTGATCAGGGAGTTTGAAATGCTGAAAATGAAGGAGACAGAAACCATCAAAGACTACTCTGACAAGTTGCTGGGCATAGTAAACAAGGTGAGGTTGCTGGGTAAGGATTTTTCTGATGAACGAATTGTACAAAAAATTCTTGTGACTTTGCCTGAAAAGTACGAATCTAGAATTTCTTCATTAGAAGAATCTAAGGATTTGTCAAGTATATCCTTGGCAGAATTAGTAAATGCATTGCAGGCCCAAGAGCAAAGGCGAATGATGAGAAAAGAAGAATCTGTAAAGGGTGCTTTTCAAGCAAAGGCACAAAATTCAGGAGGAGGCAAAGACAAGAAGGACAGCAAAAAGAAGTACAGCAAGAAAACTGAATACAATGACAAAAAGGATGAGGTAACATATCCACCTTGCCCATACTGTAAAAAAACTAACCACCCACAAAGGAAGTGTTGGTGGAGACCAGATGTCAAGTGCAGGAAATGTGGTCAGATTGGGCACATGGAGAGAATCTGTAAGTCACAACAACATGAAGGAAAAGCAAATACTGCTATTGAGCAACATCAAGAGGAGCAGCTATTTGTTGCAACTTGTTTTGCAGCAAGCAACAGTTCTAGTGATTCTTGGCTGATTGATAGTGGTTGCACACATCACATGACTAATGATCTAGAGCTTTTCAAAGAACTCAACAAAACTGAAATTTCCAAAGTAAAAATTGGAAATGGGGAATACATCTCAGTCAAAGGCAAAGGAACTATAGCTTTAGAAAGCTTATCAGGTTTGAAGTATATTACTGACGTTTTATATGTGCCTGATATTGACCAAAACCTACTTAGTGTTGGACAGCTGATTGAGAAGGGCTTCAAAGTTATATTTGAAGACAAATGGTGCAGGATTAAAGATGCAGAAGGAAGAGATGCTTTTAAGGTGAAAATGAGAGCAAAAAGCTTTGCTCTAAATCTGATGGAGGGGGAGCAGATAGCATTTCCTAGCAGTGCAAGCAATGCGGAATTGTGGCACAAAAGGCTTGGGCATTTTCATCATGCTGGACTTCTATACATGCAGAATCACAAAATGGTAAAAGGAGTACCATTACTGGAAGACAAACTTTCTGATTGTGTGGCTTGCCAATATGGAAAGCAAGTTAGAAGATCCTTTCCTCAAACTGCATGGAGAGCAACACGCAAACTTCAACTGGTACATACAGATGTTGGAGGACCTCTAAAAACATCTTCCTTAAATGGCAGTAAATATTATATTGTATTTATTGATGATTGCACCAGATTTTGTTGGATTTATTTTCTTAAATTTAAATCTGAAGTTGCTAATGTTTTTCGGAAATATAAAACTTGGGTGGAGAATCAAAGTGGTTACAGGATGCAAACAATCAGATCAGACAATGGAAAGGAATACACTTGTGATAGTTTCAAAAATTTATGTGATGAAGCTGGCATTGAGCACCAGTTTACAGCACCGTATACTCCGCAGCAGAACGGTGTAAGTGAAAGAAAAAATAGAAGTATTATGGAAATGACAAGGTGTTTGCTGCATGAAAAGGAATTGCCAAAGAACCTGTGGGCGGAGGCTGCAAATACTGCAGTTTATCTGTTGAATCGATTGCCAACCAGAGTTCTACAGAAAAGAACTCCATTTGAAGCTTGGTTTGGTTACAAACCAGACCTGCAATATTTAAGAACTTTTGGTTGTCTTTGTTTTGCTCATGTGCCACAGGTGAAAAGAGAGAAACTCGATAAAAAGGCGGAACCGGGAGTTTTTATTGGATATAGTAAAGCATCCAAGGCTTACAGAATTTTCCAACCACAAAGTGGAAAAATTCTTGTAAGTAGAGATGTCACATTCATGGAAGATAGACAATGGAACTGGGAGGAGTCAGTAAAGGAGCAGCGGTCTGAAATTCAACAAAATATGGATGATAACATAGATGATGAACCAATTAGAGGTACAAGGTTATTATCTGATATTTATGAAAGATGTAATATTGCTGTGTTTGAGCCTACAGAGTTTAAAGAAGCTGAAAAGGATGTCAAGTGGATCGAAGCAATGGAAGAAGAGCTTAAGATGATTGAGAAGAATGACACATGGAAGTTGGTGAATAGACCTCAACATAGAAAGGTCATTGGAGTCAAATGGGTTTACAGAACCAAATTTAATGCAGATGGTTCTGTAAATAAACACAAAGCCAGATTAGTTGTGAAAGGGTATAGTCAAGTGTTTGGAGTAGATTTTTCAGAAACCTTTGCTCCAGTAGCACGCTTGGATACAATCAGAATGTTACTTGCTTTGGCTGCACAAAAGGGATGGAAGATTTACCAGTTGGATGTTAAATCTGCTTTTTTAAATGGTTATCTTCAAGATGAAATTTATGTAGAGCAGCCTGAAGGATTTCAAGTCAAGGGACAGGAGGAGAAGGTCTACTTATTGAAGAAGGCATTATACGGTCTTAAACAGGCTCCTAGGGCCTGGTACAGCAGGATCGATGAATATCTTCAAAGCCTTGGTTTTGTTAAAAGTCCAAGTGAAGCTACGTTATATATAAAAAAAAACAGATGCTAACTTAATTATAGTTTTTGTTTATGTTGATGATCTTCTTGTAACAGGAAGCAATGAGATGCTGGTGAAAGAATTTAAAGCCAAAATGCTTGAAGCATTTGAGATGACAGACCTTGGCTTAATGTCCTATTTTCTAGGAATGGAGGTGAAGCAAGACCATCATGGAGTCTTCATAAGCCAAAAGAAGTATGCAAAGGAAATACTCAAGAAATTCCATATGGAAGATTGCAAAAGCACTAGCACACCCATGAATCAAAAGGAGAAATTTAGCAAAGAGGATGGAGCTGAAAAAGTTGATGAACGCTTATACATGAGTCTGATTGGTTGCTTGATGTATCTTACAGCTACCAGACCAGACATAATGTTTGCAGTAAGTTTACTCTCGAGATTTATGCATTGTGCTAGTGAAATGCATTTTCAGGCTGCCAAACGAATTGTAAGATATATCAAGGGCACAACAAATTATGGAATTAAATATTCTAGCTGTCACTCTTTTAAGCTTCATGGTTATTCTGATAGTGACTGGGCAGGTTTTATAGATGACATGAGAAGCACAACAGGTTTTTGTTTCAATTTTGGATTAGGAATTTTTTCATGGAGCTCAAAAAAGCAAGATGTGATAGCTCAAAGTACAGCGGAGGCAGAGTATGTTGCAGCAAACGCTACAGTGAATCAAGCAATTTGGATCAGGAAAATACTAGCAGATTTACACATGAACCAAACTGAGCCAACAGAAATTTATGTAGATAACCAAGCTGCCATTGCAATTTCAAATGATCCTATTTTTCATGGAAGGACAAAGCATTTCAAGATCAAGCTATATCATTTGAGAGAAGAACAGAAGGCTGGTGAAGTTAAACAGGTTTATTGTAAGACTGAGAACCAAATTGCAGATGTGCTTACCAAGGCTCTTCCAAACGCAAGATTCGAAGTTCTGAGAAACAAACTAAGTCTATGCAGCTATTAGGCAAGGAGGAGAAATTGTTGTAACAGTGCCTAGGTAGCTGCATATGGAGTTGTTGTCAGCTGACCAAGTCATTAGAATATTTGTTATGCAGTTAGCTGACCAAGTCTTTAGGATATTTGTTATTATTTATGCTGTTATGCTGTTTTACTTGTTAATAGCTAGAAATTAGGAAGCTGTTAGTCATGCCTTGTGTTTAGGAAATATTTTTGTTTTTCTGTTAAATGTTAGCTCTATATAAAGAGTAGTGCAGTAAATAAAAAATATATTCTGGTCTTCAATATTTTATCTGGTGTCTTATAACTACAAGTCCAAAGGGACCACTCAATATTAATTTGTAGTGCTTTAATAGGATGAACTACATGTGCCCTCTTTATTGTTTCCACGCTTGCTTCAGATAGCCCAATATACTTCTAGCTTTCCCTCTTCCACGAACTTCTTGAGCTCACCAATCTATCATCCAAAATTAAGCACAAATCTAATCATTTCTCATAGGTTGGGGGTTCCAACATTACTATTAAGGGTTCAACAATTTCTAAAGGCTGTGTGTGATTAATATCACCACACAATACATATAAAAAATTTGCAGGCTTCAAGTTGAAAAAGAAATCGAATCACTCACAGTTTCCTCTATAGGGACTGAAGTGTCAATCTGGTGCTGATGACAGAGATCAATGCAGTCCATACCAAAAACGCCTATAAAAATATAATAATAACAGAAAGTTACCTTTTTATAGTTAACACTATAAATAGATGTGTCAGCTCCTTAACACCAAAGACCAAATGGTAAAAGAAACAAAATGCTATTTAAATAGCAGGGATTTTCCTCATATCTAAGTATATCGGTTTTTTTTCGTACAACGAAAGAACAAAAACAAAAACCATGTTAGGAACACAATCAATATATCCCTTGATAAAGTCACAGGTGGAGACACAAACCTTTCCAACAAGAAGTTTATTAGAATGAGCTCATCAGCCGTGTCAAAGAAAGTGGTTCCCTTATTGAATGCCTCTTTTATTATCAAAAATCCCATCCTCCTCAGACACAGGGGAGTTATAGACTCCAGTCAGACCCATACATCCAGACCAAATCCAAGCTTTGACACCTGGAAAGTGAGAAAAATCGAAAATCATTGATAAATGAGGAAAAGAAAAAACACAAGCACACTGACACAATGAAATGAAATTGATATGGGTATACAGGAAATTAAAATGGGATTTTCTTCAGAAAGAAATTAAAGATGGGATTTTTACCTCAAGTCCTTGATGGCCCTGTTTAACCTTTGGAACTTGGACTCTGTGATTATCAGCCATGTTTAAGCAAAATTTTAGCTCTTTGAAGGTCTCAGTATTTGAGGCTTTGAGTGTTTTGAGGTTGGTAGATAAATTATCCAATCCAATAGTCCCTGCTGTTGAAAATGGGTAGTTGGGTTGGTAAAAGCTCACAAATTCATGAATAAAAGAGGGATTAAAAATGAAAGAATGCACCAGCCGGGAATCGAACCCGGGTCTGTACCGTGGCAGGGTACTATTCTACCACTAGACCACTGGTGCTTGGATGATCAGCCCATGCCTGGCATCTAGTTTTAACACAGAATCGATTTACATTTCAACTTCGTGGAAGGCAACCATGTCAATCTCAGGGCCATAGAGTTTTCACAGTCTCTAATCCAAATTTTCATATATAATTTTTAAATGCTCTTCTTCATATCATGTCTCTCTATTGAGCCTCTTCTTAAAAAAGAACATTCTCTTTCAATGAGGGCTTGACATTTTATATGTAAAAAACTTATGAACTAAATGTTTACTTTTGCATTCAACATAATGAAAGGCAACCATGTTAATCTCATGGCCACAGAGTTTTCACAAATCCTCTAATCCAAAACTTCATTAATAATTTTAAAATAGTCTTCCTCATGTCAAGCCTCTCCTTAAGAAAAGAACATCCTCTTTCATAGGATAACATGTCTAGGCACAGGATCTTTCAATGTTGGTCGTATTGTGAAATTGGAAATTACAACCAAGGTATTATATGAGACGTGTTACAGAAATAAAGCCACGGTCCCTCACTATGACCGGCTCAAGGATGTTGAAGACTTGGCTTCCAAGAAATTTCCTATTGGAAAAGGTTTTGCATCAAAATGCTAAAAACTCATTCCAAAGTTGTTTCCGGATAGTGAAAATATTTCATTTCCTAAAGATAAAAAGAAAATTATTGTATATACAACTGGACATTAAAATTTACAATATGATCTTTACAATGATGGCATGCTTGTTAAGTATAAGTTTTACAACAAAATCCAAGAACATTGTATTGACAATTGACAATATAGTGTTGTCCAAAGGGCTTCACATAAATAGAGTGCAATGTATATTTATTGCATCCAAAACAATGCTACAGTAGAAGAAAAACGTCAGCTTATCTATATTTACAATAAATCATTTTTTTGTCTAAACAGAAAATACTTTTCGACTCTTCTTTAGTAGCTCTGATGAGTGCTCTTTTTGACAATTTGCTTCAGTTCGTCACTTGGCGTCGAGTTCCTATGAGAAATAAAAAAGGGGAACAAATCATATTGCAGAACACGGAATCTTAAGATGGTGTTTTGCCATCTTTTGGTGGTGTATTTGCAAATTTCCATGAGCAGCGAAGATAATAATCAGTTCTTCTATCCCCTGCGACCTCTTTGATGGATATCAGATCAGATACCTCCTTAATATCTTCTTCGCTGAGCGTCACTCCTAATGAACCAATATTACTATTAAGATTCTCAATCTTAGTTGTCCCTGCAAAATCACAGAGAAAGCCTTTAAAAGGAGCATCGGTTTGACATAAAGTTTCCATTTTAGCCTGAACAGACTCAATTTTTAAGAGCTTCTCATTCTGTTCCACGTTCAAACTGTTTGAACATAATAATATGTAACTATATAAAAATGTTATTTGTCACATAATAATTAAAAATTAAGATGAGAAAGTAAAAGGGTCACATACCAGGAATAGGCACCACATCATCACCTTGATGGAGAACCCATGAAAGCGCAAGTTGTGCAGGGGTGCATCTGTGCTTTTCAGCTAACTTTTCAATACGAGCATACAAGTTCTTGTTTTTCTCCAAGTTTTCTCCTTGAAACCGAGGAAGTGATTCCTGGTATAAACAAAACGAGGTGACCATATTTTTAACAGAAGCTATTTGCAGTAACAAAAAGGAGAAAAAAATTATAAATTTCTTTGACCGAAAAATGCTGCATAACATATAATAATAACTAAAAAAGTTATCTAAGAAAATCAAGCAAAACTTCTGGAATAGATCAATGCCTTACCAGAAAGCTATTTGAAGAAACACTTCCCGTAATTTTCTTACCACCGAAAAATCCCCTCCCAAGAGGGCTGTATGGAACTATACCTATCCCAAGTTCCCTGAAAACATAAACAACTAAAACACATCACTTACATTTCAAACTACATTAAAAGAAAAAAATACCAACATAATGTATATGTTTAGTTTAAGACACATGCACATAGCTTTTCCATAATTAGGACTTAATATGGTTGTCAAAGGTGAAAAATTATCGCATATTTCCATAAAACCATGCATGATAAAAGCATACAAAGAACCAGCCTGCTAGAACATCAAGTTCTTACAAATATATTTGCAAGATCACAATCTTAATCCATCACAATCTTAATCCAACAATTTTAAACTCAACTACTATATAAACTAAACGTATTTTCGACTATATGAAAGATTTACCTGCAGAGTGGAACGATTTCTTCCTCAATTTCGCGAGTCCAAAGTGACCACTCCATTTGTAAAGCAGTGATAGGATGAACAGCATGTGCTCTCCTTAGTGTCTGGACTGGCTTCAGATAACCCAATGTACTTAACTTTTCCCTCTTCCACCAACTTCTTAAGTTCTCCCATCTACCATAATTTTATATAGAAGGGCAATAAAAAATAAATAAAAAAGTGAAAAAAAAAAAAAGAAGAAGCCAACGTCCAAGTCCAAAGACACATGAAAAAAACCAGAGCTAATAAGCTGAAGGTGCATATATTGAAGAAGTAAATGTAATGTAAGACTTACAGTGTGTTCTATTGGGACAGTTGTGTCTATCCTGTGCTGATACTAGAGATCAATATACTCCAAACCGAGACGCTCCAGGCTACCCTCAAAGCAGCGGCGAACATATTCAGGTTTTCCATTTACAACCACTTTATTAGAATCTACCTTCACAATACCAAACTTTGTAGCTATCTGAACCTCATCTCTAGGCAAATGCTTCAGTGCCTGAAATAATAATTCTAAAATTATATATGAACATAACCAAGTGGTCCTGTGAAATTAACATTGTTGACAAAACAAACTTCAAATCAAGAAATTATTTTTTTGACCTTTCCAATCAAAACTTCATTAGCATGATTTTCCCCATAAAAATCTGATGTATCAAAGAAGGTAATTCCTTTGTTGAATGCATACTTGATGATTGATATGCCAACCTCTTCAGGGACTGGAGAGTTGTAGAAACCAGTAAGCCCCAAACACCCGAACCCCAACTTCGAAACCTATAAGAGCATGTAAACCAAGGCTCATAACATTATGGATGAATCATTGATTAAATAGCATTACCTTTAACAAGAAAATATAACCAACCATGTTACAATATTAATTTATATAGATAGATAGATAGATATGATACAAATAGTACATTTTTAGATCCTAATTTGATGCAATTACATGAACAATCCAAGAACTTGAACTGGGTTTAGCAAAAATTTATGTAATATGTCGTTATACTCTAAACTCGAACACAAGGAACTAACTTAGAGAATGTATAGCAGCTACAATTTCTGACAACTTAAACCCAAAAAAAAAAAAAAAAACAAAAAAAAATTCTGAGATTAATTTTCTTGTTAGCAATGAAACGAATTTCTAGAATGAACTTTACCTGGAATCCCTGATTTCCTAGTTTAACTCTTGGAATAACAACTCTTTGATCCTCAGCCATTCTTCTTTCCTTTCTGTTAGTTTTAGCCTTCCTCTGTTCTCTCTGAGAAGTGGGTTCCTGAGAGTTCTTAGTTTTAATTTATTTATTAATTTATTTTTTTTAGTTTGATTTCATAATTGATTATGTCATTTTTTATACGCTTGGACGTCACTATTATGTCAACAATAACCATCGTACATAAACCATTATCTCTGGCAAAATCAAGTCATCGTACGCGCTTCCTGTGGCGCATACAGAATATTGATTATATGAATTTGGGGTGTGAAATTGAAAATAAAATTGGATTATGGCCTTTTTTTTTATAATAAATTGGAGAAAAGGAGAATCATAGCACAAAGTCTAATTTAATCCGAATTATCCCTAGTGGTTATTGACAATAATTTTATATTATTCGAGTAAGAAAATGTTAAAAAAACTAATATAATCTGAATTTAAAAAAAAATTAAATAACTAACCATGGTTATAAAGTTGTTAAAAGGATTATTTTGCACGTATAATTATGAGGAAAAATAGGGAATCGGAATTTAAAAGAGATTGTCCTGTAAACAATAAACATGTTAAAGCAACACGAAGTTAAAGAGACCAACTAAGTGATAATATTATTATTATTATTATTATTAATATAATTATGTAATATATGAAAGTAAAAGCAGAAGGGAAAAAAAAAAAAAAAACAAAAAAAGTAGTAGAAAGAAAAAGCTACATTTACAAAATCTAGGGAGATCATCAGGAAGTATATATTGTAAAGTATATTATATAAGATTGGTGTACATCTACTTTTTCCTTTGTTTTTTTGTTTTAATCAAGATTATTGTACTTTTCTTTTTTTTTTAATTACTACTTTTTCGACATGCAATAAAACAAAAAAAAAAAAATATATATATATATATATACTATTTTTTAGTAAGCGGCGCCGTCCACACTGTTAACATCCCTAGGACATATTGATAAGCGTTATGCACCTTTTCTGGCTTTAAATTTATAATATGTGCATAGAAAATGCATAGCAATGAGAAAAAGTGTTTGAAAAATAATTTAAAGTAATAATTAGTTTTTTTTTTTATGGAAAAAAATAATAATTAGTTAATAGCTTATATAAAAAGTATGTTAACCAACTCAGTGAACTCACCCACATATTCAAGTTATTAATACTTGCTTTGAATATATTAGACCGCACATCTTTAAATTTTTTTTTTATTATAATTAAATATTTTTATATTTATAATTTATAATTTTATAAAAGTATCTGGTTGTAATTTAAAAAAATTTTGAAAATATACAGTGTAATATATTCTATTTATTTTTTAAAAAATAATATGATAAAAATAATTTAATTTTTGAGAAACCATATGATAAAAATAATTTAGCTTACATGATTTGATTTTTAATGCTCATGTCTGCCCAAAAATCTGATTTTCAACATATTTTTTTGGTAAATATATTGGATGTTTGGTCCTAGGGTGATTAATCAGCTTTATTTTTAAAATGGGTTGGGTGTGGTTCAATCCTTTTGTTTTGGGCTATATATAACTCAGAAAGGCCCAAAAGTATATGCTTTTTCCTTTTTCTTGTGAGACAAACATTCGAAGTAGTTACCATCATTATAAATGCTATTCCTACCGGATTTTAATTTTATGTTTTTTTCTTGTCACAGTTTGTATTTGACAACTAATATAATCTCATTTTATTAAAAAATGATTGTAAAATGCAAAATTAACACATAATAGAGTTACTTTATTAATGCAAAATTAATGTCACTTTATTAATATGATTTTTCTGTCAATCTTTCTATAGGCACTATATAACACGTAATGCAAAAGTAAGCACTTTCGGCCATTTTATGGATGTTTAATGCGCATATTAACTAGAAGGCCAAGTTAACAAATTACCATGTATAGCACTTCATCTAAATTTTATATTATTGTTTATATATAACACGATAACCCACCAGTATATAAATACAAAAATCTTATTTATAGGTTTAATAAGTTTATCATATATTATCCAATTATCTGGTGAAATGCAAGATCCACAATGCTAACATTAGATATATATATATATATATATATACACACGCATCAAAAATATAGATGTAAACTTTCAATTATTCGTTTGCAGGAACCAATACCTTCAATTAAATGCTAGTCAAATAATAAAAACATAATTTGTCTGTGATAAAACTTTTACATTTAAATTTTTCATCTATCAATAACTACAACAGATTTAGGATGCATTCTAAATATATATTAATAAGTACAATAGTTTTGGGTTGCATATCTAGTATTTTACTTCTTAACAGTTTTGCACATTTAACACACATTTCTTCATATTTGCAGCGAAATCAAGTTTATAATAAGGACCCCAAAACACTCAGTCTCTCACATACAAAGAAGAAATGTGTCAAGTGTGCAAAGCTGAAAAGAAGCAAAATACTCGATACGCATTCCAAAGCTATCATAGTTTTTGACATGTGATATAAATATGGAGGGGAGTGTCCCAAAAAGAAAGGCAAGATAGATAGGATTGAAAGAGATTAATAAAGTTAAGCCATTACTTCTCTTCAATCGTGCCTTAATAAGAAAGGCAATAGGATCCTACAAAACAATCCTTTTTCTCGCCTCTGATTCTACAAATCAATATATATTGTTCATTTCTATTTTTAATTTTTCATTCGAAATTAAAAAAATCGATTAACATTTATATCAATCCAAATTTAATTTTAAACGTTAAACTATAATATGTTCAAGTTGTCAAAACCAAATCATTCATTTTATTTAATTACTTTACTAATTATCTACATTTCAAATTCAATTTTGAATGTCCAACAATATATGCATGTTTCAAAAACAAATCATTCATTTCATTTAATTTACTTTACTGATTATCTACATCTCATATGCATTTTACTCTTGATCATTTAGAATTCAAGGGAACTCTAGTACTCCACTAACCAATGATAATTGTTGATAGCTTGTCCATAGTTAGAAACTAAGATAAATTAAATATTTATATTTTACAAAAATAGCTTTATATGTAATGGTAGTCAAATTAGATCAAAAAGTATTTCATATTTCCATATAACCAAGCATAGATAAAAGCATATAAAAGAAACAACATAACTCGAACATCAACTCTTTTACAAACATATTTGCAAGATCACTATTTTAATCCAAAGAAATTATTAAGTAGAACGGGTTTACCACGTTAATTGTAGCTTTATCTAATTATATTATGTCATTTCATTAAATATAAAATCAATCATGTTATTTTCTAAAATTAATATAATTAAATTTCAAATTGATAAGCTATTTATCATTAAATTATTTCTTTTAGTCAATTCATTTATTAATGTATTTAGTTTCCTTCTAAAGAATTATTATATTAAAAAACATTGTTATATATTTCATATTCCATCCCATATAAATATATATATATATATATATATACATACACATAATTTGAGCTTAATATGATAAATTGTGAGGGATATTTTTTATTTTTAGCTTTTATTTTTGAAAATGAAAGAAAGATTTTTTTATACTTCTCTTTGTGTTACTACCATTTTATAAGAAAAGTAATATTTTATATATATATATATATATATATGCCTATACCAATTTTTCCAAAATGCTTATATAATCAGAGCAATAGTATACATAATATTTTTATTTTCATTAAAATAAATTAATAATAAGAAATAATATTTGTTCTTTTTTCAAATTGTTTGAGAAATAAAATGAATTAGATAATTTTTTAAAGAAATTAAATATATTAACAAATTCATATTAAAGGAATTAGATATATTGACAAATAATTTACTAATTTAAAGTAATTGTATTGGATTTTGAAAAAAATCATGATATTTGTCACTACCAATAATCAATAATAGTTACTAGCTTATATGACAAATATTAATTACAATATTTAATTTTATTATTTTTCATATTATAATCTAAGAAAAAATATTTTAGTGGCAATCATTTAAATTGCCATTTAGCATTTAGATCCCATCATCAATCATATAAATTATATTTTTTAATAAAAAATTATATAAATAATGTATCATATTTGACGAACTTATGTAATATGATTAAACCGGTTTGCAGCTGATGTGTTAGACCCATCATATACAGAATAATTTATCCTTAATCCAGCAATTCAAAACTCAACTACTATATAAACAAAACGTGTTTTTGGGCAAAAATTTTGCGGAAATTCGATTTATATTCATCAAAATATAATTAATCTAAGGATTTAAGGTTTACATGCAGGCTGTAATGATTTCTTCGTCAATGTCACGAGTCCAAAGGGACCACTTCATATGTATATTACCTTTCCAATCAGAACTTTATTAGCATGATTTTCCCCATAAAATGTCTGATGTATCGCAGAAGGTAATAATTCCTTTGTTGAATACATAGTTAATGATTGATACATATGCCTACTTCTTAAGGGACAGGAGCATTATAGACCCCATACACCCAACTGCCAGCTTCGAAACCTGTTAAGCAAGTTAAGTAACAAATAAAATATGGCAAAATCTTCAATATTTATACCATCATAGAGAGGGAGGGACATTTTGCATATGAACAAATGAATCATTTTCTAAATAGCATCACTTCTCATATTATAGAATATATACATATATATAAACAACCCATGTTAAAATGTATCTAAATATAGCATGATTTAGTTAGCTAAAATTTATGTATATATGTCATACTATAGATTTTAACACAACTCAAAAAAAAAAAAAAAAAAAAAAAAAAAAAAAAAAAAGGAACTAAATTTCATGAGCATGTAACAGCTACAACTTCTAAGAAATTTGATTTTGATATAAAATTGCAATTTAATTTTCTTGTTGGTAAAGAAATGAAAATTCTGAAATGAACTTCACCTGGAATCCCTGATTTCCTAAGTTATACTCTTGGAATAACAACTCTTTGATCCTCCGCCATTCTTCTGTCTTTCCGTTAGCTTTAGCTTTCCCCCCTGTTCTCTCTGTCGTGCACGAAATTGTTTCCTAGGACTCTTCTTGCTTAGGACAATGAACAATTTAGCAAGCCATATTTGTTGTTATTATTATTGTTTTTAATTTTTTTTTTTCGTTTGGTTTCATTATTGAATATGTCAATTTTTCTCATCTAGTTCGTTACTGATCATGTCAATCCCATCTTTTATCATGGATTTTACTTTTCTTTGGTTTATACTTCAACCACAAGTGGCGCACTTATTGACTATATGATTATGGCCCTCCATGGATAAATTAGTATGTGAAACTCAATAATAATAATAATAATTTGATTTTATCGCCTTTAGACAATGATTTTATATTAGTTGAGTAACAAAATATTAAATAAAATATTGAAAAAAAATAATCATCTGAATAAAAAAAATTTAAAAAAAACTTTGTAATAAAAATTGTTAAAAGGATCCTTTTTGCGGGCATGTTTATGAGAACAAAAAGGGATTAGAATTTAAAAGGGATCCTCGATGATAATTTTTAAACAGTAAACTTGTTAAAGCAACACGAAAAATCAAAGAGACCAACTAATTGAAAAGAATTATTGAAATTGAATATAATTTACGTAATATATATAAAAGTAGAAGCAGAAGAAAAAAAAGAAAAAAAAAAACATAAAAGTAGTAGAAAGAAAAAAGCTACATATTTTCAAAATATTAATGGCCCAGCCGACCTGTAGAAAAAAGCAGATAAAAGAAATATATATTATAAAGTATATTGTGCAAGATAAGAGTACTTTTAATTACTACTTTTTGGTAAGCGGCGCCGTCTGTACTTTCAACATCCTCACCTAGCATACCTGTTAGTGTTGTGCACTTTTTCTGGTTCTTAGTTTATAATATTGCACAAAGAAACAGGATAGCAATAAAAAAAATAAGTGTTTGAAAAGTAATGTAAAGTAATAATTAGCTAATGGCTTGGCTTATATAAAAGTATGTATAAGCAACTCACCCACATGCAAAGTTATGTAATACTTTTTGAGAAACAATGTAATAAAAGTAACTTAGATTAGATGGTTTGATTTGTACAGTGTACACAAAAATCTGATTTTTAATATTGGATCTTTGTTCCGAGGGTGTTTATAATCAGCTTTATTTTCATTGGGTTGGGTGTGGTTCAATTCTTGGAATTGGGCTCTACAGAACTCGAAAAGCCCAAAAGTGTAAGGGTTCTTTTTGTTTTTTTCCCTACCCAATATACATGCATATATAAGAAAAGTAACATGTGTTATAACAATTCAAAAAAAAAAAAAAAACATTTTATTTATTATGAGATGAAGATTTGAAGTAAGAACCATTATTATAAATGCTATCTCTATCAGATTTTCGGATTTTCTTTTACATTTTTTTTATATTACTGTTGATATAATGTCATCTTATTAAAATGATTATTAAAATGACTGTAAAAATAAAATAAATAAACATAATCAATTTGTAAATGAAGTGAGATTTCGTTATTGGTTGGAAGAGAATAGGAAATGGGAGATTTGAATCCATCTCTAAAATACTGGGTCAAGCATTTGATTAGATAATTTACTAATTTTCATTCATACAATTTTACTTTCAAGACTAATAAGATTAAGATAATCACAAAATAAATAGTAAGATAAATCAAGAATTAAAGGATAATTAAACAAGATGTAAAGTCTAAATCACAACAACTTTTATCAAAGTATACATCATCCCTCCAGGTGGACTCATCGCACAAAGACACACAGACAGACAGACACACACACACACACACACACATGCACATACACACACATTACCTTATCGTTCACAATTTCATCTAATTGTATGCCTAAACTTGGCCAAAGACAAATGCAACAAATTGCAAGGCATTTGCAAATGAAAGGTTACCATCACCCAGCTCATAGCAATAAAAGAGATCGGTTATGTTTGTAATTTAATACCGTATATGTAATTTAAAAGTTTTACTAAAATACATATAATATTATTGTGCTTCAATATTGGCTTGTTTTTATACAATTTTTGGGGGGGTTAGGTTTTCTTACAAAATGTGTGAACCTTATGGGAAGAAGTCCAAAGAGGCATATGCAGAGAAGAGAATGGTCCCCTATACAGTGTGCGTTTTTTAATTTTGGGTTATATTATAGTGTCTTTTTGGGGGGTTCATAGTTGATGCAAACCTTACAAACACATATATTCATGAGAGGAGAAAGAGGTCCAATTAACTAAAGTGTCCCTCCCAACCTTTAAAGTTCTCTTAGGAAATATATAGAAACTCTCACTTCTCTGTCTGCATGTGGTACTGGCGTGGCCTGGGCGTGACATTATTCAATTTTCTTCTCCATTTTCAGGGACCACTTTCACATGCTTTCTTTCTTTTCCTCTCTCTCTACTTTTTCATCTCCCACCCCTGAAATTTATACCCCATAAATATTCTTTCAATGTAATTCATATCCTTCCTCTTGTTCCACTCCTCTACTACATGTATATATGTTTTCTTACATATAACGCCTAATGCACATTTAACTAGGCACTTTATGCCCATTTAAGGTTATGTAATGCACAAATTAACTATAAGGCCAATTTCATACCATGTATTATACTTCTCTTAAATTTTACGTAGCCAAGAAAAATTTTAATTCATTACTTAATTATACATCTTATAGGGTAATTATTTTATGGTAATTTTGTGGTGGCAAAATTCTATATCATTTTTAATTTTTTTTTTAGCAGGGGACCATTTTTATTGTCCATATGATGATAGCAAAAATTATAAACCATTTTTATTTTTTTAGCAGGGACCATTTTTATTCTTATTTTTTATATGATGTTAGTAAAAATTTATATTATACCATCTTTTGCCGTATATACAAGCATATGTCTCTCATCATTCACCAAAAAAACAAGCATATTTCTCTCATCGGATAATATAAAAATGGAAAAAAGAATTTCAGATAAATATCATTTTCCATAACATTTTTTATGTATATATTTTTTTCTTGGCTATCTATCTATGTTGTTAAAGATGACACCCTTATTTCACATATAAGACAAAAAAGATGAGGGTGGAATATGCCAATTGTAAATTTGGAAGAAGTAGAAACCAAAAGTCCTCAAAAAATATGCCTCCCTCTCTATTTATATCCTCTCATCTCTTTCTTATCTCTATGGAAACCCTTGGAGGAAAAAAAACAAGAAGAGAGCAAAAAAGAAAGAAAGGAAAGAAGAAGCAGACCATCAAGAGCAGGCTTTGAAGGCGTGGTCTAGACAGTCTTATCACGGAGATGTAGGAGGAGGAGGGTACTTTATGCATATGTATCATTGTATCGTGCACCTATAATAGTTGAAGCTGCCAGCATGATCTGAGCTTTCCTATGTTAAAGGAAAGAGTAGATCATGTGGCAGTTTCACCTGTTAATGGAAGCACGAAAAAAAGCCCCGTCCTGATAGCCCCTTAAACCCTAAACCCTAAATCAACTTCCGTCTCCATCTTGGAGAAGCCACTAGGGTTTTTTGTTTCTCTATGGAAAACCATTTCTGTGAAAAAATAGGTGTACATGTTTTTCGTTTTTGATCATCTGGGTATTTTTTTATTAACAATTTTATTATTCTCTTTTGTTCCTCTCTCTTCCGATTCTGATTTGATGATTTTGAATGTTGTTTATGCCCTTGATGTTTAGGTTTTTTTTTCTGTTTTTTTTATTTATTTATTTCAATTTTTTTATTTTAACAAGCTTCTGAGGAATCAGAAGATGGATCAAAAAAGATATGGTTTGAAGAGATATTAATTGTTAGGGTTTTTTTTCTTTTTTTAGGTGACATAATTTCTGTCACAAGGAGGTTGGTGGTTTTCGAGATCTCTCTCATAGTGCCTAGGGAAGAGTGCTTTTTAGATGAAGCGTTTTTGTCAATTCATGTCGTATATGCATTTCTTTTTGTATTCATGTGTTATGATCTATTCATGTCTATATATTCCTTCTGATATCTGTTTCTCCTTTTACTCATTGGGATTGGATTCTCTCGATGATTTTTTTCTCCCTCAGATCTGTCATATGAAAGAGCGAAAATTATGTATTAAGTAAAATGTACTTCCTAGCTGTACATATGTATGTGTATATATATGAATCTGTGTTTCTGATAGTATATCAAAAGAAAAAATAAATAAATAATTACCTTTGTCTACGTGTATTAATCTCTCATAAGAAGTCTGCTCTGACCATATCAATTTGAGATACTGAAACTGTACATGGATAAGATTTATTATTATTGATATTTTTGTTTTTATATATTAGTATTTTGCCAATGCGTCAAAGGACATTATGAATCATGACCTGAAACATTGACAAACCAACATGTATAATTTTGTTAAGGTTGAATGAGAAATGCAACATATCTGGTAGACAATCATGTTTCTATTTCTTTTTTGGTTTTAATTTCCATCCCAATTTTGTGAAACTGAAGCATAAGAAAGACAATTTTGTCAAAGGAAAAGCCAAGATCTGGGTTTTCTTACAGTTTCAGAGATGAAAAGTCAAAAACTCAGTTGTAATTTTTCAATAAATATTAAATGTAGAAGCAGAATGTATACGAACTTTGAAAGAATAATATGGTAGCACACAGCTTTTTTCCTTGGTATTTCAAAAAAAAAAAGAAGTTTTTTTTTCTTGTAAATAAAAAAATGCCTGAATTCAAAAATGCTTCCTAGTAGTACGTTACTGTTAGACTGTAGCCTTGCATGATCCAATGTTGAAGCATGGGACCATTCGGTATAGTAGTATGAGATTATTCTAGACAATAACATATAACAGTATGAGACTATTCCAGATAATAACAGAACTTATCAGGATTGACAATAATAGAATTTATCAGGATTCGAATTACAGTTTTGAACTTATTAAAATTCAAATCACACTGCAGATATAATAGTTTGAGTATTTTTTTCTATTAAATTATAGTATAATAGCACAACTTATCAGGATTCGAATCACAATTTTAAACTTATCAAGATTCGAATCACACTGCAGATATAATAGTTCGAGAATTTCTTTCTATTAAACTATAGTATAATAGCACATAGATAAAAGCACTGTATAGTCCATTTCAAGAGGCAAGGCAATTCCATCATCTTTCTTTATGGAGGATATATACATATAGTTAGTGAATTGTCTGCTATTTTACCTGTTTAGTATTGAAGATGGTCAGATTTAATGACTTCCATATGGATATATTTATAATTCTCGGACAGCTCTTTGTTTTGAACCTCATACAAGCAGTAGATGGAGAAGCTTCTTTTGTTTTGGTCCTGAGCTCATTGGTTAATATTCCGGGCTAACATTAAAATTATGTTGTGAGAAAACATGATAATTAATCACCATTATTAATAGTTCCTGCAAAATTCTAAACCTTGACTGAAGGCATGCATATATATATATATATATATATATAATTAAAAACGGATATAACAACTTTAACATTTACATATAAAAATTTCAGATTTGATAAAATCAGATTTTTTTTTTTATAAGAGTAAATATATGTACATATGAATGATGAAGAAAATTCTTGAATAGTGCTTGAAATTTTAATAAAATTTTCTTTATCTTTCTCTGTCTCTAATGGATATATCAATGGAATTTGATTGGCAGTTTGGAGTAAAGTGACACTTGGCTTTTGTTTGGAAGCTGAAATTGGATACACACAGTAGAAGCTTTTAAGGATTGTGAGTGAAACCCACGTAGCCAAAACGTCACCCACCTTCCGGCAATTTCTTTCATTCCTTTTTTTTTCAATTAATATTTGTGTGTGTTGTTTTTTTGTCTTAATCTATGAAGTGCAACACAACTTGGTCATGGTGGGGCTTGTTGCTAGAGTTCGTTGCAGCCTATTAATAGGACTTTCCTTAAACATCACCTGCCTCAACTAAAAGCCCATACTCCTGAGTTTTTGTTTGGGAGTGCAGAGAAAGCTGGCTTATTTAATTAGGATCATGTACTTTGTGTGTCAATGGTTCTGCATATAATATGTACAAGGACTTGACAAAGCAATAGTGTCACACATACAAATCCAAACTTGCTACCTTTCATATTTGGATTTGAGAGTTATCTGAAATGAGATTTGATTAATTGGTAACCTTTTTTATCCACATCTAAGTGTAGAAATTTTTGTAACTTAATTGAAAAAAAAAAAAAAGGAATTATCTTCTTTCTCTTCAAAACTAGTTAATCTTAAAACTAATTAAGCTATTTGATCATTTCGAATTGGGCCTCCATGTTAGTATTTGCAAACTAATTAAGCTAAACCCATATGATACAGGATTATGAGAAAGTCCATACTTTTGGTCCTAATTCAGTTACCTCATGGGTTAAACAAATTTAACAATTACACTCTCATTTTTGAAATTATGAATTTGGTCTTTTTGTTTGAAATTAGGAGCTTGATCTTTTTGTTTTTAAGAAATTTTTTTAGTTTTTAATTTAAAAATAACTATTTTCAACAGTAAATTTATATGTATATATATATATATATATATAAATTATATGACTGATTCATGGTCAACCATAAATTTCATAAAGTTGGGCTGATAAGCAATTGCTTTTCTACGCAAGTAAATAGTATAGAACATTTGTGGTGCAGATATCTATATATTTTAGCTTAAATAATATATTATGTTGTTTAATATAAACATCCATAAAAAATTTAAGGATGTCATAGAAAAATAATATATATATATATTCTCATAAATAGCAATAGTTTTTCTATATATAAAAATAAATTTGACATAAGTGCATTTATTTTTTTTATATTTATTTATCAATGGGGGTAACACAATATTTTTAAGGCACTGACCATCCAAAAATGCTTTTGTATAATTAATTGATTTGAAAGTCTTATTTACTTATTTTTTTTCTTCTCAATATCAATTGAAACTAATGAATACTTGAATAAACTCCATTCAGTTTTGGAATAAGTGTTGAGACTTGAGAGAAGAATAAGCAATCAACACCGAGAATAAGCAATCGACCCGCGATGGGAGATTTCCTTTTCAATCACCAAGAAATTCAAAATATATATATTAAAGTATTTTATCTTTATTTATATATTAAGGTAATGGACTAGGCTTCAACTATTTCATTACTCCACAATGCAATTCTATGACTTGGAGTAGATAGACCCCTAAAAAATAAAAAATAAAAAGTAAAACAAAAATTACAGGAGTGATGACCATTGACCAACACGAACAGACTTCATAAACATAGGCCAATATATATAGATTAAAAGAAATGTTTAGGTAGATCAAACGGCTAACATCATTCTCACAAATTCCTCATAATTGACCAAACCATCACCATCCAAATCAGCTTCTCTGATCATTTGATCTACCTCTTCATCTGTTAGTCTCTCTCCAAGATTTATCATTACGTGTCTCAGCTGCACCCAATAGCAGGGAATGAGAACATAAATTATGTACAATTAAGTGCCAGTAAAAATTAGTAGAGACACTGCTTTTTACTATTTCACCACCAATTTCGCGGTGAAAAACTCATTTGGTGGGGGCAAAATATATAGGAGAATTAGCCACTGCACAGTAATATATATATATTTGTATACCCTATACTATATTGCAAAGGTACTGAACATCGCTCCTACAAAAATCCTTGAAACCAATATATATAAGATTGAAAAATTCTCAGCGAAAAGAATATATAAGATTGAAAATTAATAGGGACTTTTCATTTTGTTTCCCGTCTTTATTTCTGTTTTTTACTTCATATTCTTTTGCAGCTAGCTTTAATTATTATTGTTATATATATATATATATATATATTTTGGATACAAGCTTTAATTAATCAATAAGAAGTTTCGAGATTCTTAATTAATTTGTCACAACAAGCCCGTCTTTTAAGGTTTTTATAGATTGTTAGTAAGGACAAATTAAGTACTAGAATGATAGGGGATGAAAAATTCAACCTCATTAGGTGAAATGTAACCATCTTGGTCCTTGTCAAACACCCTAAAAGCTTCTTTCAATTCCTCTTCAGCTTCATTTTCCTATATAATATATATCCAAAATCAAAATCACTCATAATTAATATTTTAGCCGAAAATAAAGACAAAATAATTTTGGAATTAATTAATATGAATATAATATATACATAGATACCTTCATTTTCCTGGCCATTAGATTCAGAAACTCCCCAAACTCTATGGTTCCGTTGCCATCAGCATCAACTTCGCTGATCATGTTTTTCAATTCTTCTTCGGTGGGATTTTGGTCCAATGACTTAATGGCAGTTGCCAATTCGTCAATAGTTATGCACCCTACAATTAATTTTTAAATTCGTCAATTACACCATTAATCAAGCTACAAAAAAATGTCTTGCATACGACTTTAATGAATTAGTCAAACTTATACGGACACCGACATTAATCAAATTCCAAACGAATTGCAGAACTTAAAAAGAATTAATCAAGCTAAGATCATCTTGCAGGGTTTTAATTTTCTCTTAATTTATTGAGACAAATTTTTGAATATAAATATATACAGAAACAGAACAATTACCGAGCCTCAACCTTGCATATATGGTTTACATATTTGGCATATGTATAACTTTTAAGATATTGATGAATGAAAGTGGGATCGATTTACTTTAAGTCGCAGTTTGATTTGGCTTAATTTCTATATATTATACTAGACTAATCGATATCTAAACATGTCATGTATATTAATTCCAGATTATTGCAAGCGATGATAATGGTTAGAAAAACCAGAGAGAAAGTGGTTAAATAAATAAAGAAGGAAACTTACCATCTCCATCTCTGTCAAAGAGACAGAAAGCTTCCTGAAACTCCGCAATCTGTTCTTCACTTAAAACATCTGCCATTTGTTTTGTATTTACAAATCCACGCTACTATATGTACAAGAGGACTGAGAGGATATCTCAATCTGGGAATGGCCTGGAAAGCAATATATATAATGCAAAGCCAAAGCTAGCTTCACATGTATGTATATATATATATATATATATGCTGGTGTTGATATGTAATTACTAGACTAGTCGTCCGTTTCTTTAGTGGAAATGGAAAATGACCTTAAAAGGTCACGCATTTTTGTTTTAGTTTCTCCTTAATAGTCAAACGTATGATATAAAAATTTACGTGAGCGAACTTTCTGAATTTTGGATTCAAAACTCGAAAGTCTTTTACAGGGAATGTAGACTAGTATTATTGACGTTGAATTCTTCTTCTTCATTTTTTTTTATTTTTTTTTGGGGTTCTGATTTTTTCCGCATTGATGGTCTCGAGTCTACGGGTACTATTCCTTTATTTTTGCATTTTATATATATATATATATAAATTTGCTATTGTAAGTGAAGTTACCAATTATATTATGGACGATAACTATTAAATTTACATAATTTATACAATTTAATAATTACAAATAACTATTTTTTTACATTTCCATGTGTTAAATAATTTCTCTCGTAATAATAGTTTTCATATATATATATATATATATATATAAATCAATCACAATTGTCTTTGTTAATATATATATATATATATATGTATACAAATAAAATGATAATCTATTTTGCATTTGTTTTAATTTTTTTTTTTAAAAAAATTGTAATTTATTTTGGTATCAAAAGCAAATATGTAACCGCCTTAATATTTAATTTGAATAAAAAATAAAAATAAAAACTATTAACAAGAAAAATTGTCAATAGTCTTCCATAAAATGTGAATGGTGTGTGATTCTTTGAAAGCCACGGCATGTTCTATTCAATTCATTATGCTCCCTTCTCACAAGGTGTCTGATTCTTGGAGATTTCATTATTAATCAGTAGAGGCACACGGTTGAATTGGTAAATCCTGTTGTACTTATTCCACCTAGTATCAATTGTCTTCATCAATTTGGTTATGTATATGGTCATATTTTTTTAAGAATAAAATAAAATTAAAGACCAACGAATTAATCATATGTAGTTTAAGTAATTAAATCGCCAATAATGTTATTTAAAATAATAAAATAATATGTACATCTATATTTATGATAGATACATGAGTAATGTTTATTGCTATATACATATATATATATATATGTATAATATTATATTGAAAATATAATGACATGTTAAAGTGTTGAAAATACTATCAATTAATGATTTAAAATTAAAAAAAATTAATTGGATAAATAATAATTTTTATTAATTGCTATATAAATAGGTGCCCAATAGAAAAAAGAAATTATATTTAAAAAAATTAAAACGGCATGTATATATATATAGAAATGTTACGATATGGTCCGTTCGCATGCGAATCTGCATCAAAATTGATACTTTTTAAAATCAACTTTGCTGTTTTTTTAAAAAAATATCAATTTTAATGCAGATCCGCATGCGAACGGACCATATAGTAGCTTCCTATATATATATATATATATACACACACGTACACATGTATGATGTGCACATGTGATGAATGGAAAACCGAGTCATGTGTTGAATGGAAAACTGGGTCGTTTTCCTTCCCAAAAATATAGAAGAATTTTGTTTTTATCTAGAATTTAATACGAATTCTCTGGTGGCTCATTTCATATTATGCTAACCAAAACATATGCAAATTTAGCTGAAACCAATTACCATTGCTAAAAGCCCAGGGGCTTGCCGGTAAAATTCGTCCGTCCAATATTTCAATATTTTTTTAAAAAAATATCAATTTTAATGCAGATCCGCATGCGAACGGACCATATAGTAGCTTCCTATATATATATATATATATATACACACACGTACACATGTATGATGTGCACATGTGATGAATGGAAAACCGAGTCATGTGTTGAATGGAAAACTGGGTCGTTTTCCTTCCCAAAAATATAGAAGAATTTTGTTTTTATCTAGAATTTAATACGAATTCTCTGGTGGCTCATTTCATATTATGCTAACCAAAACATATGCAAATTTAGCTGAAACCAATTACCATTGCTAAAAGCCCAGGGGCTTGCCGGTAAAATTCGTCCGTCCAATATTTCAACGCTTATGCGGGTGTAAATCTTAGAAAATCATGACCATCAAAGATTGAACCTCATAATTTTCTATTTTATAAAATTTTCAAAAGAGAAAACCAACATGATATATATGTATATATATACACATTGTTTTAGTGCTTCATAATTTCTTCCATATCCCCAATTTATTATCAACACAGGGTCTTAGCTAGATCTTTTTGACTTGATAAATATCAGATAAAAATTTTCATTCTTCATTATGATTAGAAGCATCACTATTATATATATATATGCGCACATGATCATTGTCTCATGAACCCGCATCATGAACGATATATATATATTTATAAAATTGCAAAATCCATCAAACCATTCATAATCTTATATTGATATATATATATATATATATAATTTGTATGTATCTGTAATTCTTAAGACGATTTATAGGTCGCCTATTTCATTAACTTAATTTCATTTCAAATGATATGATGTCACATAAATAAATAAAATAAGTGAGCGGACGGTGGTCGCTCAAGATTTAAAAAAAATAGATAGAAAGCGACACTTCTTGGGCTCAAAATCTGGGCCTGGAAGCAAGCCCAACATTGGTCTACTTGATTTTTATTTTTTGGTTACGGTCCACTTAAAATGAGGAAAGGCCAGTTTCATTTTTTTTATTTTTTTTTGTTTTTGGTGGTGAATTGAGCTAAGACAAGTCTCAGTTTGGTTCAAAAGGCTCTTATTATATATGCCTACAAAATTGGACGGACCATACAAAGCGAAGTTTAGGAATATATATTGGCATTTAGGACATGTTCCAACGTTTAACAGGACACAGACTAAGATATACTGGTACAACTACAACAATTATGTACAAATTAACCATGTGTCGATTTTCCATTGTCCTCATTTTAGAATTTTGCAATTTTCAGAGAGATGGTTTTGCATGGCTGGTCTGTTTCTTAAAATAGCTAAAACGAAGAAATATGTAAAAGAAAGTTCTTTCAAAAAATAAAAAACAGTAATATATAGTAGCAGCAGTCATAGATATGGTTTTTGGTTCTAAAATTAGCCAAACTGGAAACTACCCTCAAAACAATCTCTTTTTAAAGCTCAAACCTTACCCCTCTCTAATACTACCCGGCCTTCAAAAATATGGAGTTCCCGGCAAACCTTAAACCCGACGAAGCGAGCCCCGAATGGATGAACAAAGCCGACAACGCATGGCAACTCACAGCCGCTACCCTCGTCGGAATCCAGAGCATTCCGGGTCTGGTCATCATCTACGGAAGCATGGTGAAGAAGAAATGGGCGGTCAACTCTGCGTTCATGGCTTTCTACGCTTTTGCAGCCGTTATGGTATGTTGGGTCGGTTGGGGTTACCGCATGTCCTTCGGAGAGAAAGCGGTTTTCTTCTTGGGCAAGCCTGCTGTGGCGTTGGACGAGAAGTATCTTCTGGGTCAGGCTTTTCTGGGGCTCTTTCCGACGGCTACGATGGTTTTCTTTCAAGGGGTGTTTGCAGGGTTAACGTTGATTCTAATAGCGGGTGGTCTGCTGGGGAGAATGAATTTTCGTGCGTGGATACTGTTTGTGCCGCTGTGGCTGACCTTGTCGTATACTGTGACTGCATTTAGTATATGGTGTCCGGATGGTTGGTTGTCAAAGCTTGGTGTTATTGATTATTCCGGTGGTTATGTTATTCATCTCTCTTCTGGTGTTGCTGGTTTCACTGCTGCTTATTGGGTAACCCATTTTTTCTTTGCTTTTATATATTTTAAACATTCCTTTTTGAAAACATGTGAGGGAAAATGTTCCAATGAACCATATAGCAACCTCAGGTTTCATCCTCTGTGTCCCATTTTATCTGTTTGACGAATAATATAATTTCATTTATTTTTTAAATGATATAAGATTTTATCATTGATCATATAGAAAAATGGAACAGAAGATCTTCATCCTTTCTTGATTAAAATAGTGAGAAATGAACATTTTATTTGATAATTTAGTTTGTAAACTATGGTTTGGGACGTTGGACATGTAAAGTTGAGATGGATCGGAGGTAATTTTTGATGGGATATATATGTTCAGGTGGGACCAAGAACAGACAAAGACAGAGAGAGCTTTCCGCCAAATAACATCATTCTGATGCTTGCAGGCGCAGGCCTGCTTTGGATGGGGTGGACGGGATTCAACGGTGGAGATCCATACGTGGCAAGTGTGGATGCATCACTGGCCGTACTTAACACGCACGTTTGCGCTTCAACGAGCTTGATCACGTGGGTCATCCTTGACACTTTCTTCATTGGGAAGCCCTCTGTGATTGGTTCCGTACAGGGCATGATCACGGGCTTGGTTTGCATCACTCCCGCCGCAGGTATACATTCATTTACCAAAATGACCCCTCTATTTATTTAAATACCTTATTATAAGTTAAAGCACATGATATCATTGAGACAACATTAAAATTCAAATATGTGCTGTCCAAAATAAACAATTTGGGCAGGAGTTGTGCAAGGTTGGGCATCAATCCTGATGGGGCTATTATCGGGAAGCATTCCATGGTACACAATGATGGTGCTCCACAAAAAGGTTAAGCTGTTGAGGGACATCGACGACCCCATGGCGGTGCTCCACACGCACGCCCTTGCCGGAGCCTTGGGCGGAATTCTCACTGGCTTCTTTGCGGTGCCAAAGCTATGTCGCCTGTTTTACATGGTGCCCGATTGGGACAAGTATATTGGCCTAGCTTATGGACTTCAAACGGGTAGAATTAGTGCTGGATTTAAACAAATGGGGATCCAACTAGGAGGCATTGTGTTTGTGATATGCCTAAACGTTGTGATGACTAGCATCATTTGTTTGTTGATTAGGTTGGTAGTTCCACTTAGGTTGGAAAGAGATGAATTGGCGATCGGAGACAGGGCAATACATGGAGAGGAAGGTTTTTGGTTTGTGGAGGAAGGTCAATTCTCAAACAATACCAATGCTACTTTTGAGAATTCAAAGACTAATACCGTTTATGATGTTGAAGACTATTCTTCTACTGCATCAAGGGGGTCCATACGTGAAATTCAAATGGTAGTTTGATTTCTTTTTTCTTTTTTTCTTTTTTTCTTTTTTTGAGTTCTTACTTCTAATTTGAACCAAAAAAAAAAAGGCATCCTAAATCTTGGATTGTTTTTAAGATCTACTGTTTTCTAAAATCTGCACCAAACTTTGTAACAATTAATTATCATCAAACTTTTATATATATATATATATATATATATTCAACTAACTTACATGGCATGTTGGTCACTTGAGCTTGCTTTATAACATATGGACAACTTTGAATAGTGGTAATATTATTGTTCATCAATTAAATGATATTTTCACTTCTAAAAATAATAATTGACTATGATGTTGTGCTACTTATTAATTGAATGTATAACAATTATTTTATAAGACTTGCATACTAATGTGACAATTATCATGAAAATACAAAATAACTGAATTTAATCGGCTTCCCTCTGGCTCTAAATTTCAAATACAATATCATTGTAATTGAGTTTTTTTTTTTTTTTTTTTCAAAAACCATTTCTTTTTTCAATTCAATTCAATGATTATCAATTAGGGTAATACATATGCATACCTTACCATACATTCAATTCTAAGGCTGCCCCGTCTTTCACGTGTTGCTTTTGCAAATTTGTGGAAAGAGATTGAAAAGCCCCAAAAGGAGAAATAATTGTTGTCAATAAGAAAAAATATTCGATTAAGAATTTGTAGAAAGAATAAATAAATAAATAAATTTAAAAAGAATGAAAAGAGATGGTGAGTGATAAGAGAAAATCAATAGTCGAAAACCGCGTCCCAATGGAAAAATTCACTTATTATTACACAACATTTGGCCCCTCAAGCAGGTGGCTGGTCTAACCCGTCTTCATCAACCCAATTACTTTGGTCCTCTAAACCCAAATATTCACGAAATTTCCCCCCTACCCCCTAACGAGTCAAAAGTTTTATGCCTTTTTTATTTTTATTTTTTTAAAATATTCTAATACATAACCAATATCTTTCACATTCTTGATATTGACATTTTATAAATTATTGTTCTTTTATTGTTTTTTTTTTCTTTATTGTTTCTAGATGTAAAAAATGGTGAAAAAAAGAGAAGGATTGTAGTTTATTAGCTTAGATTTTAGATGGTTTTAATGTACTAATTAAAAAATTTATCAAATTAGGTCCTAAAATTTGTAAGTTTGAATTTCTATTTAAAAAATTAAAAATGTAATTGTATTTTCGAAAATTAAAAAAAAGAAAAAAACAAGAAGGTAGTAGCAAGTAGCAACAAAAAGCCGATTGATATTTTATTTAAGACATCCAACATATAAAAGCAAGCAGAGCGGTT
Organism: Ziziphus jujuba; assembly: GCF_031755915.1. Taxonomy (NCBI): domain Eukaryota; kingdom Viridiplantae; phylum Streptophyta; class Magnoliopsida; order Rosales; family Rhamnaceae; genus Ziziphus; species Ziziphus jujuba. Next base: position 23,613,431 of record NC_083388.1, read on the forward strand.
ACGAGACCACCAAAATTCCAAGTCAACTTCTTCCAACTCTCTGTCCATCTCCGTCTGTCTGAAACTGAAAATGTCCGACGGAGCTTTAACGGTCCTGGATGGGTCCCACCTCCGAGCCATTGATTGCTCGTTGCCTTCGCCGGCGTCTGACGTTGCCCTAACCGGAGCTCGGGTTCTCGAAATCGCTGACTCCAGAGTTTCGTCTTCTCACTTCGGTCTCTCCCTCCCTCAAAACCTCAAGTCCTCCGCACTCCGACGTATCAACATTCTCGACGACGCCGTTTTCCGATCATCGCAACTCGATCCCGAGCAGGCTTCCGATACGATCAACCTCTACATCACCGCCATCGCCGATCAATTAAAAGGTAATATGCACACATTGCGCTCACATATGTATATCAGTATGTCATTCATGTGTTTGTAAGTTTTTATATGTGAATTTGTTTTATGTGGTGCTTTATATCTTCAAAGAAATTTTGATGAGACTCTATGCTTTGTTTGGTTGGTTGGTAAGAAAATGATGAAATGAAAGAAATCGCCATGGTGAGTGTAATAAAATTTCTTTATGTGATATAGGATCTATGAAAGCTAGGATTTAAGTGATTAATTGAAAATAATACATGTGTGTTTATTGATGATCAGATGATCCTCTTGTTGTATCAATCTTGGATGGAAAGACTCTTAGGCTGTTTTTCGACGACGAAGATGATTTTGCTATGTTAGCGGAGGATCTTTTCACTGACTTAGATGCTGAAGATAAGGGAAAGATCTGCAAGAGTGAGATACGGAATGCTCTTCTTCGTATGGGTATTGAGATGGGTGTTCCTCCCATTTCAGGTGCGTTTTCATTCATTCTTTTTATGACAAAGGGAATATTTTTTTTACTTATTGGAATTTTGTGTTTCAATCTTACTGCCATTAACAATTTGATTAGTTGAATGCATTCTATCTCCTAGAATAGTCATATGTAGCTATTTGGGCCTCAAGAGTGTTATGGGTTTAACTGTTAGGCTAACTTTCTTTGTAGAATGATACATGAATTTGTGAATTCAAAAACACTCCTATACAGGGTTGAGGTGATGGTACCATCTCTGTGAAATTTTTATTTTCTATTTGGTATGCCAGGTTTTAGAAGGCAATAATAAAGAAGGTTGGCAGAAGGTGTATTTTTTGAAATGTGGGTTCTTTTGAGTTGGGGATACGGTGTGTGTTCCCTGGTATAAACATTTGGTTCCTAGATATAACAGTGTCAAATGTTTGATTCTCTAGCTAATTGTGAAGTTGGGAATCTAATATATTTGATTTTATGTTCTGTACTTAAAAAAATGATTTATGTTCTGTAATTAATTCATGATGTGTAATTTATCAGATTTTCCTCTGCTAAACGATATCTTGAAGAAACATGGGGCTGATGGGAAAGAAGAATTGGGCCAAGGACAGTTTGCGCAATTACTTCAGCAAATATTGCAAGAACTATCAGAGGTCCTAGCTGAAAAGAATTTTGTGTTCATCCAGAACATCAAAATCATCAATGGTTCCAAGCTCAGAAAGGTAGTTCATGTTTCCAATATTTTCTTTAGTTCCTTTGACTTTAAAAGTAAGAAATGAAAATGGATGCATGTTCAGTAAGAAATTTTAGAATTAGAATTCCAAAAGGAAACTGAATGCACGATAGTTTTAAAGAGGAACATATGTAGTCATACTGGAATACCATGGGAATTTTGTAACAGTCAAAGAGTTATTAGTACTGTTAAAATACTTTTTTCTCATAGTAAAAGTTTAGAAATGAAAAATAAACAACCTAGATATCTCATTTTCCCTGTGGAAATGCGTGGAAGTTGCTTAACATTTGGTGTTTCGTGGTCCTAGTGGAACGTCATTTTCAACGTTTGCTTAATAGAAACTTGATTTAACCAAATCTGACAAAGGCCTGTATTTATTTTATGGTAATTCTGTTTGACAAAATTCTAATACACTGGACAAAACTGCAGCTTTTGGCTGATGAGGTGCAATTGGGCAAAGTGGTGGAGAAGATATTCAAGGAAAAGCATTCTGGAAATGTTAGTTCAGGCGTTGCAGAATTAACGAGGAGCTTTCTTGAGAAAAATGGGATAGAGTTGGGCTTACCGCCATCTGAAGCCAATGAGGCAGTGGTTCTTCTATATGATGCTGTCTTTGCTGATGTGCAGAACAATAAGAGTGCTACCGAACTAGAAAGGGATGAATTTGCTAGTATTGTGAAGGAGATTCTTGGAAAATTTGCGGAGCAGCTAGAAGCAAATCCTGTTTTTCATGATCTTGATCAGTAAGGGAGAGAAACATGGAAATTTGCAGAGCAGCTTGGAAGCTGATACCCTGCATGTTAGGCTCAGAGGCACATTATGTGCTTCGTTTTCTGCGCAGAATCTCTCTCTGGGTTTCAATGTTTATTCGTCCATCATAACATTTTAACTTGAAGAGGATTACAGCGATCACATTGTACCGGCTCATTCCTTCATAGTCTTTTACTCTATGTTTCATACAGTACTTAAATAGTATGAGCCCCTTTGGGAGGCTGGATTAGTAATTTAGATATGATATAATTCGACACAAGCTTTTGATACGCACATTTTAGAAACAAAAATGAAAGGTTGATACGGTTCGCTTTCAGTGCATTAGTTTTTCTCTTTTTTTTTTTTTACTCTTGCATTTCATATTTTTTGAATTTAAAAAATTCAAGTGGGAGATAAAAACTTAAAATTTAATTTTCTGTGATGGAGGTGGTCATTTTATAAAAAGTGTTATTATCAAATATATATATATATATATATATAGTTTGAAGAAAGTAGCAAGATGCTGATGCGGCTGGTCTCCAGAATCTTCTGTTCGGTTGCAGATATTCAACATCACTGCTTAACATATCAGTTGTCAGTGATTTGAGTTGCCAAAACGCAATTTAGCATTATATTAAAGACAAACACATGCCAATTCTGTCCCATCTGTAAAGCTAAATGCATATAATCTTTCTTCTCTGGCCAAATTGCGTAAAGTCACTCTCAAAACCAAGCACTTGTTTACAATTCTTGCCTCTCCACGTAACAGCATGGAGATCCCCTTGTTTTCTTGGTTAACCCCTTACAAGCTTAGCCACGTTATTCTTGTGCAAATTTGAACCACTTAATCCACTGCCCAAAACCCCAAGCTTGTCCACTCTCATCCCCCACATCACCGTAACTATCCTATTTCAACATCTTCATATAATGTCAAATCGTCAACTAGCAAACATCCATCAAGTCGTAACACATGCTTTTCACAATACTGTTTTGAGCTTCTCCCTAACGACTTAGAGACACAAACATGAGGTGTCCACCAGTCCGATTATGTGGAAGATCAGGAAGCACATATGAAGAAATACCCAAAAAGAGTTGATAAATGTTACACGTGGCCTTTGTATCATATCCTAGGAGAAGAAGAACATTCATTGTAACGTTAGAGAATTGCTTTAGTTTTTATTAGCAGGTGGTTTCAAGCGAAAGGAACTGACAAATGGTGAAGAGTATCCCATAATCCGAATTCAAAAAGTCTCAAAGTCAATAACAAATGAAGTCACTATCTATGGGCCAGCAGTAGTTGATCAAGTGGTATGGCTATTTATCACAGTAGCTCAGCTAGAGTTCGCATCTATCCAAATAGGATAATAACAGGTTCAATTCTATTCAACTGAACCCTTATTCAGACTTGCTTTTTTTTTTTTTTTTTTTTTTTTGTCTTTTTTTGGTATATTATTCTTCATGTTGACAACGAGACAAGGGAAATGGATAATTCAACAATTTGAACAGTGCTTTTCGAGAGGAAAGAAAATATGACTTAAAGGGTACAAGAATGCTGTCGAGCATCCTAGGGCAGCAACAAGCAGGACTAAAAACAGTGGGGGCATAAAAGCTTCCCTCATTACACATTTAACATATTACAACAAACAGGACACCAAAAAAGCAGCTGCTTAATCTATTTATTGTCCATAACCATAAGTTCCTTCTCAGAAACGCACTTTTATAACTCAATATCACTATATTTGGATATTTCAAAAGCAACCACTTGAACCAACCACTTCATTCTTTGCCATCAGCAGCACGCAGTGAGCCAAGTTGAACTGGGGCTTGGGTTCCCACCACCTTAGATGACCCATAAATTGACAGGTCGATACCTTGTGCTTTCTCTTTCTCAATCTGCTCCTTGATCCAGAAGTATGTAATTCTCAGCCCATCCTGAAATGGAAAAAAGGATTTGAATTGAAATTATCTATGAATGTGTAGCGATAAACCCAAGGCAGGGTTAGTGACTACCAAAAGGCACATTTTAAGTCTTCACTGTCAAATTCTGTCGCTTGAAGCAACCAGGAATTTGGAACGTGATCGGAAAAGGAAAATCAGTTACCTTCAATCTCATGGTAGGTGCCCAACCAAGTTTCTCTTTGATGAGTGTGTTGTCTGAGTTACGACCACGTACACCTTCTGGGCCTGGAATGTGGTGGATGGGAAGCTTCTTGTCGTCAAAGCTAAGAACAATTTCAGCCATTTCATTCATGCTAACCATCTCATCACTTCCAATGTTGACAGGTTCACGGAAGTCGGACTTTGTCACCCTAAACACATGAAAGATGATTCCAAAATAATGAATCCATGAGAACAACACAGAAATAAATTCAGAATAAGGACAAATATTCCAAATTCCAGGGATATTTCAATGGTTTTCAAGTGAAATGCAAAATAGGTATGCTAAATGAAAGTTAACATAATGGACCAAGTTAATCTTGTCTATATCATGACAACTTTATTTTTCCATACTGATGGCATGGAACACATTAAGTACAACTATTACTAATCTCTCCTTCGAGAAAGACAAACAAGTGTTCCAAAGAAATTACATTAATATATAAGCTTTTCAACTCCAAAATCTACATTGCTTTAACTGAGAACATAGAAGAATAGTAAAACAACAGGATGCAACAAATTCATTTCAGTCGAATTTCATACTACATAACCTTTAAAAGAAATGTATTACAAAATGGAAAAATAAAAAGTAGCAAGTGCTTACCGAAGGACACCTTCTACACATTCATCAATGAAGGTAAAGGACCGGGTCTGAAGTCCATCACCCCACATCTCAAACTTATCAGTGGAGGTTATAGCCTTTCTGCAAAAAGCAGCAGGAGCTTTCTCTCTGCCACCTAAATGACAAACATGACATCCAAATTTAGACTGAAACATTATAATATTTTGCAAACACTGATGCAATATCTTCAATCAAGAGCTTACCCTTCCATGTTCCAAAAGGACCATAAATGTTATGGAACCTTCCAACACGACACTCAATTCCAAAATCTTTAGTATAGTGCTTGCATAATTCCTCTGTTGCAAGCTTCTCTAAGCCATAAGCATCTTGAGGCTATACCATTCAGACAAATTAAACTCGTTAGATACATCCACAACTAAGAATTCACGTATAAATGGATTCAAACATATGACCATTATGAGAGACAAACCTCAGCAGGCCAGGCATCGGACTCCTTCAAGCTCACATTAGTTTCCAGCTGCTTAAACTCTGGGTAAATACAAGCACTGGAGGCATAGAAAAACCTGCAGGAACACTCCAATATATGAAACTGTAAAATCAAAATTCAAGCATATCTTCTGAAACAGATATCCTGGGCCTAAAGTTCCATTTTTACAGCATATGTTAGCAACTGATAAAAAAGAAAAATATTCTAATAGCTTTCAACTCAAGGGCAGAAAATACTTGGTTAAAGACTTCAAACCTTTTAACACCGCTGATCCTAGCAGCTTCAAGCATGTTGAAGCTGATCATTGTATTGTTATACATGATGACAGAGTGGTTGGACTGAATGAAGCCCATCCCACCCATATCAGCAGCAAGGTTGAAGACATGGTCAACATCTTTAGTAACTTTCAAGCAATTATCCATCACCCTGAGGTCAACAAGATGGAATTCATGGCAAAACATATCTTCGGTCATGTGCTCATTCTTCTTCCAATCAGAAGCAATAATGTAATGGCCCTCACTCTTCAAACGCCGGGCAATATGGGAGGCAATAAAGCCACCTGCACCAGTAATGGAAATACGGAGCTTTTCTGATGGCCAGTAAGGTTCTCTCTCAAGGTTCTCATAGGTGTATGCACCGTAGTCAGTTCCACCAGTACTTCCCATGCTACGACATATTAAATAATCAGAAAAGCAAGAAATCTTTTGCAAGCATAAAACGGTGAAACTTTCATAATTTTACTTTATGCGCACTGAAAACTACTACTCCTAAGTTAACGCAGTTGGGCAATTCCGATGAAAGACAGCCATATTAAAAGGAAAGAATCTTAACAAATAAATCATGCAAATAGTGACAATTCCTCAAAGAAAACAGGGAAATAAATTCCCCAAAAGGCTCATTAGATACGCTAATTGACAGAATCACTTACTTAATAACGACAATTCTACTTATACCACAATCCAAACCATCCAATTGAAACTTACATCCTCTATGAAAATTTGAAGCATTGAAATTGAAAAACTATGGACATTTGAAACCAACATTTCTAATATAAAAAAAATAAAATAAAATAAGAAAGTAATTTAAACTATTTCCTGTACTTCAAAAGGAGAAGTATAACTCCACATAGCAGCACAAAGATGTAATTATTCATAAATTAATAGGAGAACAAAGTGTAACATACATGAAAGCTGAAAAGAAACGTGAAAAGTGAACAACCTATGACAGAGTCAAATGTAATCACGCATTTTTTTAAAAGAAAAAATAGTACAATTACAAGTTGAAGATTTCTTATAAACAAAACACCCATCCTAGTGTCTTTACAGCGTGCAATTCAGCAGAAAAACCAAACTAACAGTATCATGTAAAAAATTAGCTTAATAAGCATATAGAGTAATATGGTTATGAAGAAAACATAACAGACATCTATTTAAAAAACGTAGAAATTAAGCAGGGGATCTATAATGTGACCCAGAAAGCCATTACAACAAACAGTTTATAACAAACCCACCAAAATTCGAACCCTAAAAAGAAATTAACATACTAAAAAAACGAATATTGGAACCACAGTAACAGAGGATTGATAAGATGGTATTTGAAGAAAAAGGAAAAAAAAAAAAAAAACCGCGAAACCCAGTTGGGAATTTCACCTGTAGAGCGTAAAGCAAGGAGCTTTGAAGCTTCAGAAGCCAAGAAGAAGAGAATGTGAGGAGATGAAATTGTTTTCAGAGAGGAGAAGAATGGGGATGGTTTCTGAGCCTGTAATGCACGTCCTATATATAGAACTAGAGAAAGTGAAAAACAAACAAGGCCACTCGTTTCGTTTCGTTTCGTTTCGTTTTGTTTCATTATTTCTGTGATTTAATTAATTGCGGGACACACAGTGAGAGAGAGAGAGAAAGTGATTGGTTGATTTCCCGAGCACAGTGCTTAGATTTTGTGCTGTTCTGTGTTTGTACCATGTGGGTTAATTAATCAAATCCCTCCCATAAGGGTGTTGATTTTAATGGAAAATTTTTTATTAGTCTTTTGCTTTAATTTTCTTTTCTCTCTATAGTCAAAATCTTTAAAGAAAAAAATATTACCGTTGTTTTTTTCTTTTATATGATCAGTAATATCTCGAAAAGCTTTGAAAAATAAAAGACTCTTGTAAAGGAATAGAGGTTCATTTAATGGCGAAAGGTACAACAACCTACAGCTGAAGAAAAATACTTCAACATTTCTATCTTCGTATATCCACCATTCCAACTTGATTTGATATAAATACATAGAATAAGAGGATCAAGATTCAAGATCAAACCTTGACATTAATCTCCAATTTTGAAAATTTGAAGAAAAATAACGTACGCATATGTATATATTTCGCCTGAAATATCATTACAATTCATAAAGAAATATGCTACAAATTCTAAATTTTAACTTTTAAATTTTTTTTTTCTCGAATGAATTGTAGATTGCCACATCTTAATACATGATTGCAAAATAAATATTTATACATTAAAATGACTGATTAATTTATTGTGTTATTTGTTAAAAGATTTGTGAACTTAAAAATTTGAGATCTTTTATTATTATTATTATTATTTTAAATGTGATCTTTATTCTTTAACATTTTTCAAGCATAAAATATGAGAATATACTTATCATATTAATATGATTAGTTCTATATGAGAATTCATCTTAATTTTACAATATTGAAAAAAAGGTTATACATTCAAACTTGAATGCATGATTAATGAGAGTTTGGGCTCATTTCACCATGATTCATGTTGCAAGATTATAGACAAAAATTCAGTATTTTTAAAAAGGGTTTTAAAAGTATAATATTGAGTGCAAGGTTCTTGCTTCTATTGTGTCTTTAAAATACAAGTTATTATTATATATACAAATGTAATATTTTGTATATTTTTGTAGGTGGGTAGAAGTATTATATGTGACTATTGTTGCCTTTTAAAAACACATTCATTTTTATACTCAAACCATTAATAAATTTGGAAAAATAATAATATATAATATATAATATATAATATGTGTTTTTAGTACGAAAATAATGCCATTGTTTCTCAACTTTTGGAATGAGTAAGTTTTGGAAGCTTTTAGTATTTGAGAAAATGCCGTCATGGGATGGGCCTTAGCACATGCTTGGAGGAGAAGATTCCGAGAAACTGGGCTGAAAGTGAAAGGCCTGCTTGGCTAGGGACCATGAGAAATTACTTGGAAAGTTCTTTTGTTTTTTGTTTTCGCCTCTCCTGTTAATGATCTTATAACTTTTCTTAAGATCTAACAAAATCTTAGGAAAAATTTGGATTTTCTATTCAAACAAACACCAAGGCAGCATTTCATATTTAATGAAATGTGTGAGTGTTGATTCTGGTGAAGCTAAAATGATAGTCCTAGTGTCAGGACCTGCCCAGAATTCTTTTTTCGGAACTATAGATAAGCTCTGATCCCAGATAAATACCACCGAACCTTCCAACAGAAAATCCGACAGCACCTCCCCTAAGGGTAGGACTTACCAAAAATTATCTGTACTGAAAACATACTTCTATACTCATCCCCTTATTCCTCCCGCAAAACTACAAATTGATTCCACAAATTTGCAGCACTTCACAACAATAACGGTAAACCAGTGCATAAATAAAACATAAGTGTCTAAATAGTATACAGAGTTCTATGAAGTGCTATTCAACAGAAATACAACAAAGATGAAAGAAATAATACAGCTGAAAGGAATGAGTACAAAAGTACTTCTCGAAACACGATAGCGGCAGAGAACTGGTTCGCCCCGGAAGAACGTCTATCACCCCTTGCACCTAAGGGAACGGAACTTAAAAACGTGAGATGCTAATCATCTCAATGAGTGACCCTAACTACTGAACACTTTTATAATAATAGTAACAAATAGGGAATTGAATTAATACCAACAATTAATAAATAAATAATAATAACAGTTGGAAATAATAATTTTCTCTCAAAACTCTCACTAATCACTCCGTTGGAAATGTTTCCTTTTTAAAACAATTTCACAAAACCCGATATTCGTACTTCCCAAAAACCAAGGGATCAAACCATTTGATAAACAATAAATAAATAAATACCCCAATATATATAATTAAAATGTAGTAAATCATAATAAATAAATTTGAACACTTTTGGGGTTTGGAACTTTATCTGAAAAAATTACACTTGACGTACCACACCATATACCGGTGATGCCTTCCGATACCCAACGTCCTGAGCACCGACTGGCGGGGAGATTAAAGAGAGAAACTTGCAAACGGCACTTCGGCGTCCCGACAGTACCGCTGTTGAAACCATCATCCCGGCCAAGAAGGGGGGCGGCTGTGGCCAATAACAAACTTGCCTGCCCACGGTCCAATGGCAACTCATGGGAGAAATAATAATACTTGCGCGCTGAACCACATATACATATACCAGAATACCAATACTGTATGAATGCGTCTAAAATAATTATTAAACCAACTGTACCGTTTTCCAAAATTACCGTGGAAAATATACCAAAATTTCACACTTACCATCCCACATATTTTTATTTAACAAACCGGTACGAAAACATCGATAACAAATAAAACCATAATTTTCTCGTAATACGAGGTTCAACAATTAAATTACCGCGGGCATAATTTATAAAATTAAACCACCAATTTAAACAAATATTTTCATAAAATATTTAACCCAATTACGTCCGAAAAAATAATACTTAAAACCACGTACGATTATTACTGAAATATACTTTGCTTATGCATAATAAATAATTTAAATCACACTAAAATCATAATTAAATTGTACCACATGAGCATAATTTAAATACCAATTAAACATAATTAATTGCCCAAAATATTTTTAAAGGTAGGTCACTCACCTTAAGCGCGTAAATCAGCTAAGATCCTCCGCAGGATCAACTCCACTACTCGTACGCACACCTAAAACATCCACAGTATACCAACCAAATATATTAATATTTTATTCGGATAATTTCCAAATGGGTACCCGGGGAGCGAACACAAATGACAACTAAAAGTTACGAGTTATATACCGAATTGAAACTTGAGTGATGAGGATCACAGATTCGGTCTTACTTTCGGGTGATCAGACCCGAGGTGGCCGGAATCTCGCCGGAAAACTTTCAGGATTCGACTCCGCAATTCTCCCAAAACCATCGCGAATTGGCGGAAAAGGATACCGGATTTGGATTCAGGAGGTTGAAAACAGTGGACAAGGACCGGCGGTGCGACTGGGTACTCGCCGGAACAGTAACTTCCGGCGAGCCGCCGCGGTCACCGGCAACCGTCGCCGGCGGAGGCGTGTGCGGTGGCCGTTGGCTGAGATTTTTGGCGGTTTTGTAGATCGAGGGGAGAGGATTCCAACAGGACCGGCGGTGAGGCAAACGGAGGCCGGACGAAGGAGAAATCGGGGTTTGAAGATTTTCGACCCCTTGCCGGAAAACGCTCCGATCCCGGCCCGTCGGAGGTCCGGTGGCCATGAAATTTGGTGGGTAGGCCAGACTTGAGGAGGTGGTGAGGGGTGGCTACCGTGTGTGGCCTGAAAATGGCCGGAAACAGGGCAAACGGCGGTGGAGGGAAAAATGGCCGCCGAACTTCGCCGCCTCGATCCGGGCACGTCCGGCGACCAACGGCAGTGAGATTTTGGGGTTTGGCCGGAAATGGGGAGAGGCTTCCGTCTAGCCGGCACGTGTAATGAGAATCAGCCGGAAAATTTGAAGATTCCGGCGGCCGGTCGGTTTCTCTCTCTCTCTCTCTCTTTCTCTCTCTTCCCCGAGATTTTTGTCAAATAAAAGTCACCGTGGTGACACTGTTTATCCATGTGGACCAATCAGGTGATGACATGTGGCATTACTGTGCACTTAAGCCAGATATAATAAAATATTACGGTATCCGGCGAACTTCAAACGTCCATAACTTTTTAACCAAATGTCCTATTTAAGCGTGCCGCTAGTCTATGAACTCGTATCGACGAGTACTTTACAACCATACAAGAGTCAAAACAAAATTACACAACAAGAAAAAGTTAACTTCCGGTACCTTTTGGACTGTTTGCACCTCAATTTGTTTTGCCCATAACTTTCAAACCGTAGCTCCGTTTTCAACATGCTACTAGTCTACGAACTCGGGGCATCATGCACTTCGCCACGGTACCCTGGTCAACTAGAAATTCCAACTAGGACAAAAAGTCAACTTTTGACCCGCTCGGTCAACGGTCAACCTCGGTCAACGTGCACGGATTCCGGTGTGATTTGGGACGGGGTGTTACTCCTAATTCCATTTTTTCATATGAATTTTTTCTTACCTAGGTGTTTGGAATACATATTTCCTAGATCTAACAAAATCTTGGGAAAATTTTGGATTTTCTATTCAAACAAACACCAAGGCAGCATTTCATATTTAATGAAATGTGTAAATGGTGATTCTGGTGAAGCTAAAATGATAGTCCTAGTTCCTTTTTTTTTTATATGAATTCTTTTTTTTTTTTAATCATATAATTGTAACATATAGATGATTAATGTAATAAAAAAAAAATTACATATTTGATATGAATATGGTTAACCAAAATGGAAAATATAAAATGGAGTGCTAAAAGGCCTTAGGACAATGTTTCTAATTAGAAGATTTCTTTCAATTTCCAAGTTCCAATGCCATTTTTTTTTTTTTTTTTTAGCATTGAATTTCAAGATGTGCAAACCTAAATGGGGAAGGAAACAACCAAAAAGTAGCGGTGACTATGTGACAAAACTCATGTGCTTCCCTTTACAAGAAAAAAAAAAAAAAAACACATAATTATAAGCATCTGCATATGCTATTAAATTCTTTAATTTCTTGTTTGAATCATAAAATTGTAAAACAAACGTCACTTCTAATATATAACACGTTAACTTTATATGCTGTGTGTGTTTTATCACCTAACATTTTGCCAAGCAATCTGCTTCTTCAATGCCTTGTACTGAATAATTTTATTTTTGTTTTAGGGACGACAAGTTTGGATATTATGGGAGGGGATTTGCTTGATTGGGAATATATAATAGTAAAGTAGTTATACATTTATATATCTTCCCAAACTAACCTACATTAATTTGAAATTATTATTTTCTATTTGTAGTAACAACTTTTCATGTAGACATAATTATTTTCTTCAAAATACAGGCAAAGAAAACAACAAAAAAAAGGGGGAGTCTAAATTCACCAAAACCAAGATATAAAAGCTAGAAAATACTTGTCTAAATGGATATATTCAATTTAGAATTTAATAAATTTAAAATAAATTATAAATTTTAAAAAATTTAATAAATTGTTATAGAATTTTATAGATTGCATATAAAAATCCAATAAAATTTTTAAAATTAAAACTGAATTTTATTTTGATAATTTTCTAAATTGAATAAACTTTTTAAATTCTTTTTCTCCATCCATTAAAAAAAAAATTAAAAATTAAAAAAAAAATGTAACCGACACTTTAAAATTGAAAATGCCCATTTTGGACCTTATATTCTGAATTAGGATAAATATTGGGTTTATGGGCTTTAAGCTGCATCTGTTTGGGTTTTAAACTCGGGTTGATTCACTCAGCAAGACCAATCCGAACCGCCAACCAGAACTCCTTCGGGTCGTCATTATTCATCTTTAGCCCGGTCGTCGTCAGCTTCCTCTCCTCTTCTCTCTCTGTGCGGATCCAAAGCTTGAGCCCTGAAGCACTGAGCGCACTACACTGCAGGTTTAAATTTTCGATTTTTAGATATTAACCTTGTTTACTTTTACTTATTACGTATCGTAATTTGCACTGATTTTTTTTTTTCTAATTTCATTCATAATTCTAGTTTGATTTCACCGGAAGATTTGTTTTTTCACAAAAGGAAATAAGTTTTCTGGTTATTTAAGAACTGGATTTAGATGACCCAACTCGGTAATGATAATAATTTGGCTCTCCCAATAATCAAATAAATATTATTATTATTATTATTGGTCTCAAATAATTAATTTGCAGGCACAAAATGCTTTTTCCCTTTTCATATGTTTACAATATAATTCTGGCACAGCGACTTTATGCTTGGTTGGTATGAAAGTCTTGGTGGCTCATCGCCAATATTTTCCCTATGTTTGGTTACTGAGAAAACTAGAAGTAAATGAAAATTTAACTTTTGAAAGTTCGCATTTTGTGTTGTTTTGCTTTCCAGAAGAATAGAAAAACAACTAACATGGGTTAAAGTTGTTGCATTAGGCTCGTTTAACAAAAAAAATAAAAATAATAATAATAATAAAAATGATAAATAACCGAAAGATGTAATTTTGATTTCTTCCCAATTGACCAATTCCAACATCTTATCACCAATCAAATCCTGGAGTTAAACGATTTTGTGAATATTTTGATGGTACAGTAATCAGGAATTTAGGCATTCTTCTACCAACAAAAATTCGTTTTCTGGTAGATCAATGCTGTAACTTTTTATTTTTGTATACTTATTGCATAAAGTAGGGAGGAAATATATCAGTCTGAAGAAAATCTATGTATTCATTTGTATTTTAATAACAGAGACACTAAAATTATAAAATAGGCACTGTAGCTTTTATCTTAGACAACCTGGTTTAATGTAAATGTAAGATTGTATATTTTGTAATCATTGTTGTTTCTTGTTGTTGCAGTTGAATAGCTTTAATCTAAATGGCTGGCAGAGCTCAAATTCCCACCAACAACTCGTCGCTTATTGCTATGATTGCTGATGAGGTATGGATGATGTAGTTTTTCTATAAGTTGATGATGAAAAATAGTTCTAACTATCTGTTTCCTGCCCATAAGCATTTAGAATTTCATTTGGCAAGCAACGTCACCATAGTGATATTGAAATGTGAAACCATGTTTCATGCGCTTTTATTTAGTAGATAGGCCTGCCTTTATGCATATGCAATAGAAATAAGCTACCTTCCTCTGTGATCCCTACTCAGGAAGGTTATACAAGAAATTAGTGAGTTTAAAGTATGAATGTGAAGGACCCACAGTATTTTCCAATACATAGATGCTTGTCTTTCCTTAGAAGTTTCATTACTGCTCTGCCTATCTTTGTTAAGCCTGCTCAAGAAACTCTAAATACTAAGGTTCCCAGATTAGCTGTTGCAATTCCTGAAAAAATTTCATAATTCTATAAATATAAAGGCTTTACATGATATAATTGTGCTTCTGTTCATGTATTTTTTTTTTTTTTCCTTTTTTTTGTTTGGTATACTTGGGTTGTTTTCTGTTCCAGTCTTGTGTTAGTTATGGTAGTATCTATCTTCAATATGCTTCTGATTTCTGTAGGACACTGTAACTGGATTTTTGCTGGCTGGAGTTGGCAATGTTGACTTGCGGAGAAAGACAAACTATCTTATCGTTGATTCAAGTATGTTTTATGATCCTTTCCATGATGAAATATTTGAACTTCTAGGTCAATAGATTATTGAACTTATACTGAAAAAGTTAATTTTAAATTGCTATGTAGAATTGTTTTGTTAAAGTTCTGTTTCCCAACTAATCACGTGCTTGCTTGAGGAGGAACAAATTAGTATCACTAGTAATTACTTCTAAAATCCAAACAAATGATATTACCCGGTCCATCCATTTTCACATGGAAGGTTGGTTTGATTACCCAGTCCATCCATTTTCACCTGGAAGATTGGTTTGATCTTTCATCCACACTGGGCATGTGATGTTGGTCCTGTTATATTTGTTGGCTAGTAAGAATGATGTAGCCATCCTATAGCCCAGAAAGTTAGTTTTTCTATTTTGTTATGTGATATTCAAGCAGAATATCATATACTGAGTAACAATTATGGTAAAAGTACATTGTGACTTGTGAGCTTAATCACAATCATGTTATTATGCAAGTTACTGAATCTCTCGATTCAGATTCTACAATCAAAACTTTAGATGTTGGTTGTTAGCCTTGATTGTAGAACACATAAAATTATTGCAACTTTTTTAGCAATAGTGATTGTTTAGGTCATGAAAGATAAAACTGTCCTGTATTACAACAAATACATAATTTACGTCTTTCCTTTCAAGGAAGATGTCTGAGCAATATAATATTTTTCTCTGAAATCGAAAAGCTAAGTTTATTCATATTGTATGAGAAACTTGTACAGCTATTATGCATATTTATTTTCAAACTGAGTTTCATTAGTTTTCTAATTTTCATTGCTATGGAATGTCTCTTTTCTCAGAAACAACTGTGAAAGCAATTGAAGATGCATTCAAAGAGTTTACCGCAAAGGAGGATATTGCTATTATTTTAATCAGCCAATATGTAAGTTCATTCTCAGAGTTGGGTGTTCCATCTGTTGTGTATCACTATGGTCTGCAGGGGGACTATTGTGGAAAGAATTAACCTTGACTTCCATAACAGGTTGCAAACATGATAAGGTTCCTAGTTGACAGCTATAATAAACCAGTTCCAGCAATTTTGGAGATACCCTCGAAGGATCATCCTTATGATCCATCTCATGATTCAGTGCTTTCTCGAGTCAAGTACCTCTTCTCTGCTGAATCTGTGGCGTCTGAAAGGCGTTGAGTATAGCAATAAATGGGTTAAAAACATGACAAGCTGATGGCATATACCCTTGGCTTTTGAGCGCACCCAACTGTATGTTTTGTTATTTACTGACTTCTAAGTGATTGATTTGTTTTTTTCTGCACATCTTTTTAGATTCTGTTTGTGGCTTAGTTTATTTTACTTTCTTCTTAAATTATTGATGGCATTTGGATCTTTGTTGTTATAATATTATAGGAATAAAATTCAGAAATGAAGAAGGCTTTCTATCCTTGAGCCACTTTAGCATGAGATATTTTTCCACTTACTATTGGGCTTTTATGTAGAATCTTTCGGGCTTTTTAACGACTAATCATTGTAATCGATCTCCAACTAGGCCCAACGTCCAAATAAAAATAAAAATTCTCCAATTTGGGCAGAGTGGGGTTCCCAAAGATATTTTATTCCACAGGCAGAGTTATCCGAGTGGGAGTCCTGGGATTGTAGCACTCACATAGTAGAAAACAAATCATGAATGAAGAACTGAAAATCTCTCTCAGACAACCATAGATACTCTTATATTATTCCCCCTATATTCAATATCGTACAAGTGCTCTTCATGTTCCTCAGACATGTTATATAAGTATGTTATGTTTTTCTTATACGACTCGAAGATACAAGGAAAAATCGGGAATGTTTGTTTTAGTAACATGTTGAACATGTTTTTCTGTGAAAAAAAATAAACGGGTCGATATGTTCACCTTTTCAGTATCCCAAAAAGTTATTAATAGTTTTTTTAATACAATATTTGTATTGCTGATGTTGCCTACGCTGCATTAATGGGATTGCCAAGATTTTTTTGTTCTTCTACTGGTGCTAAATCTTCAACAAGCCCATTTTCACCAGGAAATAATAATAATAATAAACAAAAAAAGGTGATATAAATAAAAGGAAACGATCACATAGATGTATTTAAAAACCAATAGAAGATTCTAAACCATTTCCACATTATGATCTGACGTCTACCTTTTAGAAATTTTCAAGTGTACACAGCCAATTAATTGGATTGGAAGAGTATGTATTCTACTTTATGTCTCATTTGTTAGTTGTTTTGTGAAAGACCACAAAGATATTTCATTGACTTTTTGTTATTTTTTGTCCTTTACCGACAAGTGTGAGTCATTGCCATGCTGTAAGACATAGCTAAATGGAACATATGGCAATTTTCAAAACTAGATTTCCTCCTAAAGACAATGTTTATTAGCCAGCCTTGTTCGTCTTTTTCTAGTATTTCATTTTGAATATCAATTTGCTTTTGCTGTATGAGTTTGTTATTTGAGGTCCTTTTCGAAATTCCTGTTATGGGTTTCAAAGCGAAAATAAAATAATAATTTAAGCACACTAACCATGGTTTATCTAATTTTTGCTAAAATGGAAGCTCAGGATGATAGTAATTAATGATTAACAATGGATAAGCTCAAAGCGAAACCAAACCTATTTTTTATTTGACAAAAATTGTCATAGGACCACATCCACTGACCAATGGGCCACCAACTTTACTTTTCTACATATTCAGATTGGATCACACAGTCTCTCAAAAGAACAGAAACACGCCAAGACCCTCTTACCACAACACTTTTTCTCCTTTTTGTTTTTCGTTTTTTGCTTTTTTTTTTTTAATTAAATTAAATTCAAGTTTAGGTATTGTTAAGATTTCTAGTGGTTTTCTATTTTTCTAGGAGCCAATCTGTTCTAAAGTTCCAAGTATTGTTTTGTTACCTTCTGGTAAAGATCCAATCTTCTTATTTCATATTATATAATATTATTTTTATAAAAAAAAAAAAAAAAAAAGAGCTTTTGTTAGTTCATAAAATGACATTGGCAAATGGGAGGAGAGGAGGGGGGATAAAGACAAATGAAACTTTGAGTGCCTTAAAAGAGAAAAGAAGGTGGGGCCCAATTTTGGTGAGATGGCCCACCAATATGTGTGGGGCGAATTTCGTGTTTATCCACAACGGAATGAGCCGGCGCTTCTGGTTTTAAGCTATCCAATTAGCATTAGGAGTCGATTCTCTCTTCCTATTTGACATATGAACAAGAAGCCAAATTCAAATTTACCAAAAAAAAAAAAAAACAAAAAAAAAAAGAAGCCAAATTCAAAGATATTCCCCAAATCTATCATTCTTATTTATTTATTTTTTCGCTAAGACACTCTGTCAAACTTAAACGTAAATAACCAAAATAAATAAATAAAATATAATATATGTTATATATAATATGCTTTTATAAATTCAATAAATAGATACCCACCATTCCCAAGTAGGATTTATGGAAGATGTATTGATGGAAATAAACCCAAAAGAAGAAAAAAATACGTACTTTGATGATAAAGATGTATAACTTCTACTTGACATCGCTAACCAAAAAGCATATCTATAATATTACCAACAAAACTTAAAAAAATAAAAAAAATAAAAAATAAAAAAGCATATCAATAATATCTTTGTGGCCGTTAACCCTACATGTTTCCCAACCAATCGGAGAATTTTACATTTCTATCATTATTTTCCCATTACATATCTTCCTCTTCTATTTTATTTTGATAAATTTATTTATTTATTTTAAAAAATTATCTTTACTAATCATTACCAACTGGTCCATTTTAAAGAGACATTTATTTATTTAAGGGCTTTTTTAATATTTATTAAGCACATTAAATTTTGTATAGTGTCGTATAATCCACATGTGGCCTATATATATACAGGCCAAATAAAATTCAGACAAAAGACGTAAAACCAGGAGAGAATAGCAGAGAGAGAGAGAGAGAATATGGATAGGGTGTTCTCAGTTGGCGAAATCTCGGACCAGTTCTGGTCAGCACAACCGGCGACGGCGCCGGCTCCGACCACCCCAGAGGAGAAGTCGAAAATGAATCGCAGCGCATCGGAGTGGGCCTTTCAGCGTTTCCTCCAAGAAGCTTCGGCCTCCGACAGCTCCCCACCCTCGGCTTCCGACCAAAACGATGTGGTTGAGATCAAAATAAAGGAACAGAGCAATCCCACTCAGCCTCGAAACTCACAGCAGCAGCAGCAGCAGCTTCATGCCAATACTACCAACACCAAAAACGGTTCCACGGCGTCATTTGGCGTTGGCCTACCTCCCAACGTTCCCATTGACTCGGAGGAGTATCAGGCTTTTCTCAAGACCAAGCTCAATCTTGCTTGCGCTGCTGTTGCTTTATCAAGGGTAAGTTATTCTTTTTTCGTTCTTTTTTTTTTTTGGATTTTTGGTTACCGAGAAAATAGGATGCATCAGAAAATGATTGGCTGGTGTTTAATATCTCACCCTCTTTCTAACTGTTCAAGTCAAATGTGTATATGATCTTGTGGATTTTTGTTTTTTTTTTTTTTTTTTTTTTTTTTTTTTCCCTTTTAAGTATCAATCTATTTGAAAGTTGAAACTCATATAAATATATAGAGCCGAAAAGAGCCAGAATGAAAGTAAATACTACTTTGACTAGAAATATCTGATTGTAGGTAAAGGAACTTTTATGATTGAAAGGAAAACGTAACTTTTTTTTTTCTTTCTTTTTTTTGTTCCATAAAGGGTAATGATATTCTGAAAGCACAGACTGCGTATTGAGAAGTATAATTGTAATAAGGAAAATGCCCTTTTAGAAGCTTGGCCAAGAAAGGGATCAACAAAGTTAGAAATTTCATAAATGTTAAAATAATAAGGTTTGGAGCTTATAGGACTCCAAAATATAGTGATAATTTGCATTACTATTAATTTAAGTTTTTGTAGTCCAGTTTCTAAAAATTTTGCTTTCCATCTAATACCGGAATTGGTTTCAGTTGCGAATGTAATTCCTTGGCCTATTCCTCTTCACGATTGAATGTCATGCTCCAAATGTGCATTAAGTAGGCTGCAACAAAAGGGTCATTTACTGTGTCATGGATTACGGTATCCGTCAACTTCATCTTTTTCCTTTTATATTTTTTGTCTTTTTGATGTCGATGATATCTTGGGGAAGAAACTCTTGAACATGAGCTGAAGTATCAATTTCTTGCTGTTTAATGATCACTTTCTTGTTCCTGTGAAATGTATCTTTATATGAACAGTTTGGGGCATGTTAAGGAGCACTGATCCCTTTGAGTAATGTTGTAATTGGCTTGAAAATGTTTGTGATTCCTTAAAGATAACATTTTTAAGAGAACCTAGTCGCAAAGTGAAGTATTCTTAATAAAAGAAAAACCCAATTGTGGTTGAGATTTTGGATTGGATCTACAATCTACTTACTATGTTTTAAGATTTTGGATTGGATCTACAATCTACTTACTATGTTTGCTGTGTAAGTTTTACAATTTCTTTACAATTTAATAAAATATTTATTTTTCCGTTTTTATCAATAGGGACCATTTATCAAAGTTCAAGACTCTGCTTCTTTAGCTGACTGTGGATCACAGGTCTCTAATACTTCAAAATTAGGAACACCAACCACTAAAGGTTTGTATCACTCATCAGGTTTTCTTAGCTTTAAATTTTCAGAGAATTACTTTTCTGATTTTTTTTTTTTTCGGTGTACTTATTTTTCATAAGTTTGTATACTTTTATCTCATTAACTCAAGGTTGCTTTTCTCCCCCCCCCCCAAAAAAAAAAAAAAAGAAAAAAAAGGAGAAAAAGTTAATAAAATGATAAGATATGAAGCATATAGGTGTCTCCTCTCTCCTATTTTCAGAGAAGGGGGGGGGGGGGGGGGGGGGGGGGGGGGGGAAACAGAAGAGAAAAAGTTAATGAAATGATAAGATATGAAGCATAAAGGTGTCTCCTCTCTCCTATTTTCAGTTGGCATACATTCATGCTACTCTTAAGAAATGTAACTAAAGAAAAGGAAGACCAGTAGACAATGAATTGGATATGCTTTAAAGCTTAAAGGGTGGATCCATGACACCATTAATTTCTTTTTACATATAATTAGATCAAAAGAGGTATCAAAAGGGGATTCATATCTTGTTTATTTTGCATCTCTAAATCGAGGCTTCAATTACCTCCATTAAAAGGTGAACCCAAGGCATCTATTGAAAAGGGAATGGTGTCACTTGGATACAAGGATTAATGAATTGTCATTTGTCTTCTTCTTGCATATTGTTCTTTCTGCTTTGTACAAGCCTGGGTGGCTTTTCAGCTGATAGTGCGTGACCAATATATACTTTACCATTAGAAAGTCATAATTTTTTTCTTTTTTCTTTCTACCAATATAGGAACTGGGTCTGATTTATTTGGGCCACAAGATAAGGGTTCTGATGGACCTATTGGAATACCATCCTTGCCCATGAAAAAGAATTCTGGGGTTGTAGTAAGGCCATCAACCAGTGGGTCATCAAGAGAACAGACAGACGATGAGGAAAATGATGGAGAAACTGAGATGACTGAGAATATGGACCCTACTGATGCAAAACGTGTAAGGAGGTAAACATAGTATTTGCTATTGTAATGAACTATTATGGGTTTTCCCGGTAGAATTCTTTATGTACTGTGGGGATGTACATTCTATAAGTGAAAACATGTGTTAAACAAATGTTCTAGATTGATTTCTATGAGAATAATTTCCTAAGAGTAGCTGATAACCAGACATAATTTCCTCACTGGTTATTGCCTAAAAAACTAGCCACAGAACTATTTTCTACCTCAATCTTTGAAGAAAACAAGTGGCATATGCAGTTCATTGGTGTGGTATTTTCTATTTTTATTCATTCTTGTTTTATGATGTATTCTGAAGTACATATAGTTCTGTCCGTCCAAAAAATAGGAGCCTTTTTCTTTTTTTCGTTTTTTTTTTTTTTTTTTTTGGGTAAAGAAACATAGGAGCCATTTGTCTATTCGTTAGTATGTTAAATTTTATTCTTCAAATAAATTTGATGGGTGGGAAAAATTGGTCTTATATATGCTAATAGATTCTGTTGCCTGCCATCAATCATGGACTTTTTCAGAATGCTTTCCAATAGAGAGTCAGCTAGACGCTCAAGACGAAGAAAACAGGCTCATTTGACTGAGCTTGAGACACAGGTTCTTCTGCACCTCTCCTTTTTTCATTACGATATTACACCCTTGTATTGGCACATTGCTTCTGCATCTCTTTCTTATTTCATGTTGCATGGGTTTCCTAATCCAGTAATCATTATAGGTTTCTCAATTAAGAGTTGAAAACTCTTCTCTACTAAAGCGTCTCACTGATATAAGCCAAAAGTATAATGATGCTGCCGTTGACAATAGAGTTTTAAAAGCTGATGTTGAAACATTAAGAGCGAAGGTAATCTATTCATTTTTCATGCTTTAGAAGTTGAGAACTTACACAACTGCTAGCCTAGGCAAGCCTTTGCATTGCAAAGAAAGGGAAACACCAAACAAAGATATTCATTTAAGGTAAAACTAAAAAATTGTTTCTTCGATATTGTTATTTTTCCAGGTAAAGATGGCCGAGGAGACGGTCAAAGGAATAACTGGATTGAATCCCATGTTTCATGCCATGTCTGATATATCATCAATCAGCATGCCATCATTTGAGGGAAGCCATTCTGACACATCAACAGATGCTGCTGTTCCAGTGCAAGAGGACCCAAATCATCACTTTTATCAAACTGCTTCTAGTAATCCTATGCCCCCGCTCGACCCTGGAACCAACAATAATTTAGCAGAAATCCCTTCTGCTGAAAATGTGCGGCGAAATTCTGCAACAGCAGGAGGGAACAAAATGGGGAGATCAGCTTCCTTGCAGCGAGTGGCTAGTTTGGAGCATCTGCAGAAGCGGATCCGTGGGGGCGGAACTCCCAGTGGGCCTCAGTCGAATGGAGAGCAGTAGTAACAAGCCAATGGCTAAACCTAAACAACTGTATTGCAGGATACATATTGCAATATTAATTTTGGCAAAATTATGTAACAAAACCTATTCTTTTCTTTTAACAGCATTGTGAACTGAACAGATACTTATATATTCTACCAGTTCCAATTAATATATTAACACATATAATAGTTATTGATCTCTATAATTTCCAATTTTCCCAAGGCTGTGGATTGGAATGTACAAGTTTCTGCATTTTCTGAGAATGTTTACTCTCTGAAAATACTCTATTCCCTGCTTGTTACAATAATTTCAGTGTCAAAACCAAAACCTTGATTTGGAAGAAGCATTGAGATCACCTAAGATACGGAAACTAAAACGCATCCATAAGCTGATTGCTGATAGTTTGAATAGAACTACTACCAGCTTTATTTTCAATTCCTTTAACCTTCATTTCCTCTCTAATCATCTGCACATCTTCCCACCTTTCTGCAGAAGCATATATGTTTGATAAAGCTACATAGTCCTCACCATTAGGACTTGCATCCACAGAACTCTGTTCCGGCTGTAACTGCAGGAGGAGCTTACCCACCTTCTCACCCATTGTAACATCCCCATGAACTTTACATGCACTTAACAAACTCCTCCACAGGATGGCATCAGGTTTAACTGGCATCCCCTTTATAAATTCATAGGCTTCTCTCAATAGCGCACTACGACCAAGAATGTCTACAATGCAGCCATAATGTTGCATACTAGGGGTGACATTGAACTCCCTCATAACATGGAACAAATGGAGGCCTTCTTCAACAAGTCCACCATGGCAACAAGCCGAAAGCAAACTGGTGAAAGTCACTGAATTGGGTTTTACTCCATAAGCATCCATTTCATCGAAAAGCTTCAAAGCTTCTTTCCCCTTTCCATGAATGGCAAGCCCGGTTGCCATTGCTGTCCAAGTCAAGACATTTTTCTCTTCCATTCTCATAAAAATGGTTAAAGCACTGTCAAGACATCCACATTTTGAGTACA
Source organism: Ziziphus jujuba (assembly GCF_031755915.1). Classification (NCBI taxonomy): domain Eukaryota; kingdom Viridiplantae; phylum Streptophyta; class Magnoliopsida; order Rosales; family Rhamnaceae; genus Ziziphus; species Ziziphus jujuba. The sequence continues at coordinate 23,637,369 of NC_083388.1, forward strand.
TATCGATAAGACCCGTGCCAATAAACACATCATTTTCTGGAAAAGGAATCGTCTTCTCAATATAACCATGAACACAAGCACCAGTTTCCAATACACCCAACTGAGAAGCTGCGGAAAGAATGCAAACCATAGTAGTATCCGTTGGTTTCACTCCACAATCATCTTCCAACATGCCTCGAAACAAAACCAATGCTTCAGGGGCGAATTCTCTCTGTGAACAATACCCCTTGATCATCACATTCCAGGTAATGCTGTTTCTCACTATCATTTCATCAAACATTCTCCGTGCTGAACTAACATCCTTGTTACTTGCATAGAAATGTATGGCAGTGGTTTGCAACAAAATATTAGACATAGTACCACGTTTCAGCATCTGGGCATGTGTTTGTCGCCCTACCCATAATGTTGGCACGGAAGGAGATCGAGCACAAGCTCCAAGAACGAAAATGTAAGTAAAATGATCAAAAACCAAGTCTCCCCTTGATACCCAATCAGCAAAAACTAGAATAGACTCCTTGGGTTGAGAGCATCTTATCAAAGTGTTGAAGAGAAAGAGGTTTGGTTTGTCAAAGTGTTTGAAAACTGAATAGGCATAGTTTTGGATGCTTTGTGGGTCTGGTAGGGTGCAGTATTGCTGGATTAGTTTTGCCAAAATGGAAGGTGAATTGAGGCCATTGATGATCAACTGGGCGTGGATTTGTTTGACCTGGGAATTGGATGTTAGTTTCTGGTGTAAGAGAGCAAGTGCTCTGAGTCTTGGTAGAGAGTGCATGTGACTGATTGGAAGTAAAACAGAGTTGGAGGAGAACAGCCCATAACAGCAGAGGGTTGCTGAGATCTCTTGAATGTTTTCAGAGAGTTGTAAAAATGCATATAAAACTATAAAATCTGGTCTTTGGCAACCGTTCTCTCCTCTCACACGTCGCAGCCATAAGACAAAAAGTGACAACTTTGGCTTATCAAATTAATTAAATCTGTAAAAGTATAAGCTAAATACTCAACAAAATAAAGAAGGAAAAAGTTATAAGCAATTGCTGATTGGAAAATTATACAGCTAATCAAGGCCAATTTAATTTATTGGGTATTACTCCAATAATTTATTCAGTTAATCATAGGCTAAGCTGCATGAATAGCAAAATCAATATTATTTGTGCATTTTTGTGATTGATTTTCCATTTTTCTTTAAAAAAAAAGTTCAATTTTTTTGTTTTGTTTTTTTTGGTCAAAGAGAACAAAAGGTCGATGGCCAACGTTAGATAGCATACCAAAGACTATATGATGGTCAAACATTTAAAAGACCCCACCTCGTCCCTAATGTTATCTTCACACTTAGATCTTTCGTAACCCATAAACACAAAAAAAAAAATTCAATCAAAACCTTCAGAAGAGACCCATTTCCCGAAAAGGAAAAAACAAATTTTGAGTAACAAAAAGAACGAAAAAACAGATTTTGGAAACAACCATGGAGATTTCATCTATAACCCTATCCATCCCAAGACCCCCTCCTTATCTCCCTCTCTCCTCATCCCAATCCTCCTTTCTCACCAACAATGTAACCTGCACCAGTTTATTAAACAGAAACAAGGCCATTAATGGTGCTTTTCAAATCAGAACCAGACCCAGAACTCAGCGAGCCAAGAAGGGCTTTACTTGCAACGCTTTGTTTGGTCTTGGTGTTCCGGAGCTCGTCGTTATTGCTGGAGTTGCTGCCTTGGTTTTTGGACCCAAGAAGTTACCTGAAGTCGGGAAGAGTATTGGGAAGACGGTTAAGAGCTTCCAACAGGTTAATTGATTCATCTATGTGGTCTTTTCGTTTCCGAAATTGAACTCAAAGTTTTTGTAATGGATGTTGCACTTGTTTGTGTTTATTGAAATGTAAAGAAAGTCGATTAATATGAATTCTTATGGAATTCGTGGAATTAAGTTTTGAATTGCTGTAGGTGCGGAGAAAATGGTGAAAAAAGTAGCAGGAATTCAGTTTAGTACTTTTAAGAATTTTGTATATTGCTTTGGTTTCCATAAGAAATGGTAAACTTATTGTTAGAAGGCGAAAACTTGCATAACAGTTTAAGATACGGGGACCAAAAAACAAGAAAAAAAAAAAAAAAAAGGAAAAAAAAGAAAAGGAGGGTGAAGGATTCTGATTGATGCAAATTTGTATTTGTAGCATGGGTTAATCAAGTGGCAAACTTTGGTCGCTGTGTATTAAATGATAGAGAAGTAGATTTTTAGTATCATGTGGTCTTTCTGTTGTGGATACTTGACTAGCACCAAATGGACGAATACTTGGAACTGATTCAGATTTTTTTTATTGATGTGAATTAATTGCTATAGTATTTTGTTGTAAGGATTTTGTTTGTAATTGTAAATGTTGCAAACGCGTCATTCCATTTAAGCCATATCTATCATATTCTGTAGTTGTAACTCGTATGTGGCTCTTTATGTTTCACGAGTGCGAATCAATTATTCAAATTTCATTAAAGCTAAGAATTAGAGCAGCCCAGTAGTATTCTTGAATTCTTATTTTTGTTTTTCTGCGCTGGGAACTTGGGTTTTATACCAGTTGAATTCTATTTGATGTTATATAGCTATGTCATTAGATGTCCATTTTATTCTTTGGTTGGATTCATGGTGAAATTTGACATAGAGGGAATTCCATCTGTGTACTTTAAACCTGTTACAAATCCCTTTTTCTCTCTTTATCCCTCTGTTTTATTAAAGGAGAAGGAAAGAGGAAGAGAGAAGAGTTTGTGCTATTATCCCTTTGTTACCCCATTCGTTAATGTTTTCCTCCATAAAAATTGGCTGTCCTTGAGGATGTTCAATTTATTTTGCTTTCCTCAATAATGTGGTCCTGAATCAATTCTACGTACTCAATGTTCAATTTGAGATTGAAAATTCTTTTCATCTCAGCAAACAGATAGGCTACTAGAGGTTATAGCTAAGAGATTTCTTTTGGTGATATGATACGTTTGCAATTGATAATGAGAAACCTTTGTTGGAAGCCTTCTTCCATGTTGCCCAAGTGGTGAGATTCTTGTTGAATTTGGTGGAGTAATATCTCCCCGTAATATGTAAGCTTTACTTTTCTGAGTATTTTGACCCAATTCTATTGGAGAGAGAGAGAGAGAGGAGCAAACGAAAAAACAAAAGGGACAGAAAAGCAAGCTTTAATAAAAAAAATTTCGCTTATTTAGTTGCCTCTTAGCAAATTATTAAGCAGGAACAGACAAGTCATTTCAGACTCGATGTTATTCCATAAAGCATGGTGGAGTCATCATCTTCCACAAACTGCATAGGCACCTTTTTAAAGCATTTATCTATTGTGCATTACTAAGCACTTGGGAAAGAAAAGAAATGGAAACAGTGATCCATATCTTATTATGTCTAACCCCTAAACCAAATTTGGCTCTCTGCATGTGTATGTGGTCATAGACTGGTTGAAATTTTCTTTCCATTTATGGATGTTCTCAAAAGTAAGTGGAACCCTCAATATAATATTTTGAAACCGTTTGGTTTTGACAATATGCCAAAACTATTTAACCCCTTTAGTCTGGCTGCTTTTTCATTGCTGATTCTTATAGGAGTATTTTTATTTGTCTGAATATTGCAGGCAGCAAAAGAATTTGAGTCTGAGCTTAAGAAAGAACCAGATTCGATTGAGCCTCCGGTGGACAAACCTACTGCTGTGAGTGAGGAGGAGAAACAGGATGTCAAGGTCTCTAGTTCAAAAGAAAGTGTATGAGATTGTAATATTCTAGTAATACTATCGCTTGGAGTTTTGTCTCATTTTTGGCACACTTTCACTTGATTAAATTTAGAACTAGTTATATACATTACCTTCCTCTTTTTTAACTCATTCTTGGTTGAGTATTCTGTTTATAGTTCTCTTCGACAAAATTGAAAATTTGACTAAGAGTAACAAAAAATATAGCTCTTTTTTACAAAGATTTTTTATAGCTTTGGAACCTGGACTTTAACATTAAGCTTGAAACAGTGTTGAAAATTGAAACCATCCAAATCTCATTTTCCACCTTAAATGTCCAAGTTACAAGCAACGATCATCCTAGAAAGAAAAAAATGTCAAGCAACTTAAAAGGGATTTATGATATTTCCCTTTAGATTCGAAATCTCTAAATTTTTAGCGTTTGTTATAAATTTTAATAGCCTGTAATGTGCTCATGGATCACAAGTCCAATCTTGGAGGTCGATAGCTGTGCAATTGGGCTGCAACCTCTTTACCATACAATGAAAATATATCAATTTGTCAAAGCAAAGTACCATTTTCCTTCTAAAGACACTACTTTCTAAAATTTTAGACACTTATCGGATAGATTACCAAATCAACTATAGGAATTTAATGTGAACAAGATGTCAACTCCTCCTCTTTTTCTCTTTTCCTATCATTATTTTTAGGTATTGATAATATACAAATACAACCAACCATTTCCACGCCCTCTATATTTTCTATAATATCTTCTTTTCCAAATCATTGCTTAAAAGGTCTTCAATAAGACAATTATTATGAGTAGTAGTCTTAAAACAAATCTATCAAAAGAAAAAGAAGAAAAATCTTAAATCAAATAACATTGATTGTGGTGCACTATCTTTAATATTTATATATTTATATACCTCTTCTAAGTCTTAAAATAAAAGAGGGAAAAAGAACACATTAATCTAGTTCTTCGACAGAGTGGGGTCGATAGAAACCTTTTACTATTCACCATGAATCATGCCAAGTATTGGTTGGCCATTTTATTATATTGGTTTTTTGAAAATTATTTTACTTTATTTTCTCTTTTTTGGTAAGGAAAAGAATACATAACTACAAGAACAACATCAAACACACATACCCATGTTTATATAAAATAAAATAAACACAATTGACGAGAGAGGACCGACCTAAATAAACAACTAAAAATAGTGATAAAATATTGATAAGAATAAAAGAACCATAAAGAAAGCTACCTTTATAGATTCAAAAAAGAAATTGATGGGCTTAGTCAGCTGGGCATTCCAAATTTCGGGTATGGGCTGCCAATATTAAACACCAAAGCCTAATGTGTTGTGTGTATAGTAATTCGTATGACCTCATTTTTTTTTTTTATCTACTTTTTTTTTAATTTTTTAAAATAATATTTGGAATGGAATAATTCAAATTCGTCTGAGAAAACAGTAATCTCACTAGCAGTATAGAACTCACTGTGAGCCTTATCAAGCTCCAAATGTTTTCCATTTTCTTTTCTTTTTTTAGTATAATATTTTATAGTTAATTAAAGTATTACATTCGGGAAAGGAATTTGAAATTTAAAACTAAAGTAGTCCAATGATTGATCAACAACTTTAAATTGGTAAATGGCCAACGATTATAATAAGTTAAATTTAGGTTCCATTTCTATCTTTTGAGATATAAGCTTTATGGCTTTTTCTTTTTCTAGTTTTATTCACTTTTAGTCTTTTTTTTTAAAAAAAAATATTTTAGTAATTTACAAGTTTTGGACATTTTACAAACAAGTTTATGCTGAGGTGTTAATTTGTTTAACAAGTTAATCAATTCCACTTTCGTACACAAATGACATAACATTGAAATTTATAATACGATTAACAGGAAAATCTTTTTGTACAGCCAGGGACGCACAAGGTGTCAATATTGAAAGTCATTTTGGGAAATATGAAAATGAAATGATATAAACTAAAAGAAAATAAAAAATTTCCTTTCTCAAGAAAAAAAAACATGAATAGGAATAGAAAACGTTTTGAACAGGACAAAAAAACCAGACCATACATATATCGGAAATGATATGGATAAGGAGATTTCAAAGTCTTACAACCATAAGAAAAGTTAGAATTACAAAACTTGCTATAATAATAACATTTTTCACTCCATATCTATACTCAAAAAATAACTAAAAAAAATAAAAATGACAAGTTGTTCAACATAATGTTTCTACTTTCTGGTATATAGCTTAACCCCAGAATTGCACCTGTAAGCTAAAGCCTAATTAAAGCATAGCCCAAACTTTCTGTTTAAAAAAGATGCTTCCTTTCATATTATTAGAATGGTTGATAAAAGAGGCTGGAGTTGAATCTATCTCACCCCTTTTCTGGCCGCAACTTTGATCCAAACTTTACTGTATCTATAAGACTGTTCACAATCGTCTTTCAGCCGAATAAAAACGGAGAAGAAAAGAAAGAATTTTAACAAGGAAAAGTCTTATAACCATAAGAAAAGCTAGAATGCAAAACTTGCTATAATAATAACATTTATTACTCCATATTTATACTCAAAAAATAATTAAAAAAGAAAAGACAAGTTGTTCAACATAATGTTTTTACTTTCTAGTATACAGCTTAGCCCCAGAATTGCACCTCTAAACTAAAGCCTAATTAAGGCATAGCTCAAACTTTCTGTTTAAACAAGATGCTTCCTTTTGTATTAGAATTGGTTGATAAAAAAGGCTGGGTTGAATCTATCTCACCCCTTTTCAGGCTGCAACTTTGATCCAAACTTTACTGTGTCTATAAGACTGTTCACCCTCGTCCTTCAGCAGAAAAAAACAGAAAAAGAAAAGAAAAGAAAGAATTTTAACAAGTTAAAATCCAAGAAAGTAATAAAAGTAAAGTAGCCAAAAGGAACAAGTACAAATCACGCCCTTTTGGCAGCGCGTAGGAATTGTAAGTAGTAACTATTTCATATAAATATATAATAAAAATCCAAACTTTTTTTTTATACCATACCACTCTAACAAGTCAGAGTTCAGTCCCAAAAAGCATAATTCAGCACAAGAAAAACTCTTAAAAAGGGTGAGGGAGTCAGAGAGCATTTCTCAGAAAACCACACAATCTCTCTCGCTCTCTCTCTCTCTCATAAAAATCCTCCGCCTTTTTTTCTTCCTCCATTCCTCTCACTCTTTAAAGCCTCTCGTTTTGGTTTTTAAACAAATACTTTCAAACCACACGCACTCATACTATACTGTAACCAGTTCAACTCTCTCTCTTCCTCGTCCTATAAGGACTTCTTATTGTTGGAATCTCCCAATCTCCAATTCCATCTCCGGGTTATCGGGCTCCGGATCTGCCACCCATTTCACCAACACTTTTCCCTCCTTGGGCTTCCCAAAACCCACTTCTCAAATTCTCTTACACAACCCAAAAAAACACATAAAAAAATATAAAAAAAGAAGCAAAATGCTTGCTATAAAATAAAAGCCCCCACTATCCCATATAGTCTTTCAGCAAGGCCCTTCCCTTTAAAGAACCTTTCCCTAACGTAAGCTTCTCTCTCAGTTTTTGGCAAATTCTGTTGCTTTACATATACAAAATACACTAAACTTTGCCAACTTCTCGAGTGAATATTATGGCGGGCAATCCGCCTGAGGGTCTGGGTGATGATTTCTTGGAGCAGATCTTGGCTGTGCCGCAAACCTATACTGGTGGTGGTGGTGGTACAGATGGAACTGGGTACGGAGGAGGAGGAGGAGGTGGTGAAGTGGGTTCTCTGCCCATGGTTCTACAGTTGGGTTCCGGTGGTGGAAATGGGTCGGGTGGGTCCGGCAGTGGCGGTGGTGGTGGTGGTGGTGGTGGGTTTAGAGGGGTAGGGATGGGGATGGGTTTGCCTCTTGGGTTGAATTTGGAACAGGGGTTTCTGAGACAGGACCGGTTCAGAGAAGACGTTGATGGGAATACCAATAACAATACCAATATTAACAATGTTTCTTCCTCTGCTGCTGCCACTTCTGGAATCAATGTAATCATAAAAGTCTCTGTCTTTATTGTTGTTACTTTGTTGTTTGGAATATGATGTTCTTTGTTGTTTTGTTTTGTGGGTAAAAAAAGAAAAAAAGAAAAAATTGGTCCTGCTATCTATTGGAGTGTTTTATTTATTTATTTATTTTTTTTGGTTCTGTCTGTGCTCCAGTATGTATGTACTGGAATTTGGGATGTTGTTTTTTTGTCAAAAGTATTTATGGTGTTGATAGGGATGTAAAAATTGCTTGCCAATTCTGGGGAAGTAAGATTTTCCCTGAAAATCTCCATTGCTTCGCCGGAAAGTGCTGGGAGGAAAAAAAAAAAAATGAAATTTTTTTTAAAACCCCATGTCAGCTTTCATTATAAATTTGGGGCATCCCAAAATTCTCTCTATTTTTACCTTTTATATTAAGGAATTTGGAATCCATGATTTTATTTATTTATTTATTTTTTTAAATTTTCTTTATTTTTGTTTTGTTAGCCGCCTTCCTGTAAGTAATGAGAGTCCAAAAAAATTCTACTGGCGGTTAGTAAGATGTGTGTGTAGGTGAAGGGTGATTTAGTAAATATGAAAAGAGTTTTTGGTTGTTGTGGTTGTATACAGGAGAGAGATTCTGTGCATATGACGAGTTTGTTTCCAGCGTTTGGACATTTGCAAAACCAGTCACTCCGGCCAACACCACCACCACCTCCACCTCAACTTCACCAGGTAAATTCCTTTTTTTCTATATTGATCATTTTCTGCTTTTTAATTTAAAAAAAATGTCCATGCTTTTGCCTTAGAAATAATTGGTTCATGATTTTAAAAATATGTTTTTTTTTTTTTTTTTTTGGTTGGTATTAAAATACCTAACTTTTTTCAACAATTTTTTTTTTTTTTTTTTGGGTATATTTTCAATGGTCTGATATAAATCTGAAAACTTTTTTAAGAGTAATGGGAAGAAGGGTAAGAATATTGCAATGGCCAAAGCAGAAAATAATTGGTTTTTATATTTTGAAAAGAAAAAAAATACATTTTATTTATTTTTATTGATAGTCGTATCCTTGAAAGCTATTTTTGCTTTTAGAATGATTTATGCTTTTGTTTGGTTCTAAAGAATAGAAAAAATAGTTTGATAGAGAATGCACGAGTGAATTTGGTTTTAACGAAGAAAAAGAAGGAAATAATAAAAAAAGGTCAAAATAAAAAGCCGGTCTTAATCTTTTCTTTAAAAAAAAAAAAAAAAAAAAAAAGCTGGTCTTAAATTATTTTGAAACGGTGGCTTGGTACGATTGATAAATTTATTTTATTTTTGTTTTGTTAAACTTCATTTTTTTATTTTTTTATTTTTTTTTTAAATTTTGGGATAAATGAAAGGGGTATAGTTGATAATTATTAGGAAATGAGGGTTTCTTTTTGTTACAATATTAGTTGCACTTTTATTGGTGCTAATATACACGCGCTGAAAAGCGAGGGAATCGTTACAGCAGCCCAGAACTCTCCGTACACGTGCGAGTTCTCAAAAAGTCCAAACGTGCGGAGCTCTGTTTAATACTGGGGACTATAAGGTCCTTTTCCGTATTTATAGTGGTTATCTTTGTCAGTTTGACATATGGACTTCGTTCTTATTACCACGCTCAATTGTCTGGCGCGTAGGAAGACGCGCTTCTGTCATTCATTTGTGTTTTGAAACTTTGGTGGTGGAATACTAGTAAGAGTTGTTTAATCAAATGGGACAGCCATTGGGCATATTTTCCTGCGCAATTTTGGGAAGCTGAAATCTGAAATTGTTGAATTTCTCCAAGTAATTTGATTTTTTCCTTTCATAGTTTATGGAGTGACTGGATTTTACCAACTCAATTGTGTGATTAATAGGTCCATCTTAATTTAACTGCTAAATAATTGAAAGATTGTTGGGGAAACTGGTATGTAAGTGTTAAGGTCCATCATTTCCTAAAATTTTTGTTTTTATTAGTTTTTGGGTTGTTGGGACCATTGCTTGATATTCAGCATTCAAGATCTTTTCCTTTTTTGAGATGAAGCTCATTCATGGACTTGTCTTACCTCTGAATTTAGTCACTGTCACACGAACACGCAACAATATGCTGGGATCTTACGCAACTGAATGTCAAATTTTGTTCTCCTGGTGTAATCTTTTGTGCGCGCGCACACACACAAAAAAAAAAAAAAGAAAAAAAAAAGTGGTCTTTCCCTTTATTTCTTTGGAAACTAAGTGACAACAGTTCTGCCGTATGAAAGACAAAGATACTATGTGACACATCAGATGATCTCCACCATCAAGTGTTGGGGTAATGAAAATCCAAATTAAGGTTTAGTTTTGAAATGACTTGTGACAGATTCAATGGAAGGCTAGGAATGAAGTACTTTAATATCTCATCTTTTTTTTTTTCTTTTTTTTTTTTTTTAAAATCTGAACTGAACTGATTTTATGAAATAACAATTGTAATTTGTAAGATTTTAGTAGAGGTTGATGCCTTTCTGATGAGCTTGTTATGAATATTGGTAGTCTGACTGTCTACATTATTGACATTTTGGCTCCTGCTTTAGCCTCTATATATCACCAATCATGCATGTAAATGGTCAAAATACTAATATATTATCGCATCCTAACTTCCTGTGATTATGTTCACTTGCTTTAAAGGACTAATTAATTACTTTGCTTCAATTAAATTGACATGTTTAAAGTCCCTTGTATCTTCTTAGAATAATTAGAATTCGTTGTGTTTTTTATGGTGCTTTCTATTGTGGTAAATATTTCTTAGCATGTCAAAAATGAAAAGTGTTTAAATTTTTAGTCTTTTCTTCTTTGATTATGTCCTGTGCTGTAAAATCCGTTTTACGTATACTAAATATCTTTTTGTGCCATGTATGAATTGACACGATCTTTTGCCATGTATGAATTGACACGATCTTTTTGATCCTGAAACAGCAGTTTCATAGTCAATCCACGGCTGGGCCAGTTGCTACTGTACCACATCCACCTACAATCCGCCCAAGGGTACGGGCAAGAAGAGGGCAAGCAACAGATCCCCATAGCATTGCTGAGCGGGTAAACCAGATTTTTGAAATTCTTTTGTTCTACTTATATCTAGATACATACCTATTTTACATGTTAGATAATTCAAGATTTCACTCCTTGATACAATTCAGAGTCAAAAGATGTTCGAATAAAATATTTTGGTAGAATGGAATTTTGTCAACTCTAGGTAGTTTCTTTTTTCTGCAGTATATATAGCCAGGTTGGAGCAATATATACTATAAACACGTATTTGGAAATTGAATAGGACACAGAAGCTGAGGAAAAAAAAAAAAAAAACTATACCTTCTATTGAATAGTAACTTGGATATTTCATGAACAAATGGCCTTTGAAATGAACAATTTTTCCTACATCGATGTTGATGAATTGTTATTCCAGTTTTAACAAAGATACGCTGTATTAATAGGATGTCTTCCAAATGAATAATTCAACATTGGCTCTTTTACCGTTGTAAATAAATATCAGATTTTGTTTTTCTCTTGTGGTTTCAGTTGCGTCGGGAAAGAATTGCAGAAAGAATGAAGGCTTTGCAGGAATTGGTTCCCAGTTGTAATAAGGTTGGTGCCTTAAAAGTGCAGTTATTATTTCCAGTCCTAACATGGCACTAGGTTCTTCTCGCTTCTTCATTTAGATTTAGAATAATATTTTAATCTACAATTAAAAATGTTAGAAATATGTCTGGCTCTTGAATTATATGTTATATATATGGTGATGTATTGCAAATCGTTTGCAGACAGATAGGGCAGCTATGCTTGATGAAATCGTGGATTATGTGAAGTTTCTAAGGCTACAAGTGAAGGTATAAATCTTCAAAATCTAAATAGATTAATAATATAGAAATATGCATTTTGTCCTTTAAGTTTTAACAAGTTAAGCTTAAAACTGTTAAAAGAATCACAATTTTTATACATGATTTCTCAGTATTATATTTATATATATGTACGGATATGGATAGTAGATAGATATAAAGTGTTTATGGTATGGTTGGAGAGCACTAGTTGGCGCTTATTGACCTCATTATTATTTCAAAAACTTGTCCGAAATGCCTACCAGTTGCGTGATAATGTCTTACTAGCTCTTCAGAATGTCATAATTATGAGGTAGGTCCCAGTCATTTTGAATATCCCAGACACCATTGAAAAGCTTTCTTTTATGTGTAGCAGTTATCATGTCAAACCTGAAATGACCTTGTCTCGTACAGGAAAATCTAAGTATATACAAATAGAGTCTAAACTCATAATTGAATAAGTAGAATTTAACTGCATCCCTCGTTCATATTCTTATATTTATTATTCATTTTTTTTTTTTTAAAGTTAAAATGTATACTTTAATGTACTTGATGTTTCTTGTGACTTATTGAAACAGGTTTTGAGCATGAGTAGACTGGGTGGAGCAGGAGCAGTGGCTCAACTTGTAGCTGATGTTCCCTTATCATCAGTGGAGGTAATGGTGCTAAAAGTCTATTTGCTGGACCACATGACATAATATTCTTCCCTCTGCATTTTCTAATAATTGGTTCTTATATGTATGATATGTTTGCCTCAATATATAACAGACGTACATAGTGTAAGTTTAGGTAAAAGTTCATCAAGCACAAGATTTGTTAGGTTTTGTTTGAATGGAAAACGATATTATGGGTTTAGAATTGATTGTTGATAAGAATGACATATTTTAGTGAGAGACCATGGTGATGATAGGTCATAGGAATCTTGGTCTATAGTGTTACTACAGTGAATAAATAGAACCTATGAAACTTGACCCAAATAACCTAACTTTTTGGTACATACATTTATGCATTCAAAATCATTATTGGTGTATATTCTGTGTGTTTTTGTTAGGTATTTGATGGTAAAGTATAAGCTTTTATATGGTATCACAACTTGTGCTGTTTACTTTTACGTTGAACTTTTTCTTTTTTTAATTAACTTTTTTGATACCAACGTGGAATGAAGGGAGAGGGCATGGAAAGTGGTAACAATCAAGCAGCTTGGGAGAAGTGGTCAAGTGATGGCACAGAACAGCAAGTAGCAAAGTTGATGGAAGAAGATGTAGGAGCCGCCATGCAGTTCCTCCAGTCCAAGGCACTCTGCATCATGCCCATATCGCTTGCTTCTGCAATTTTCCGAACACACCAACCTGATGCATCAACACTAGTTAAGCCTGAATCAAACACCTCTTCATAGATCCCAATAGATAATCTAAATCCAGTTGCTGACCGGCGACTTCTAATAGTTCAGAGTTTCCAATCCTGTAACAGAGGCCACCATGGCCTCTGCCTGGCGCCTGTAAAATGGAAGCCTCCTCCCCACCAAAAGAAAAAAAAAAAAAAAAATGTCGTACTTTTTCTTAAAATATATTTTTGTTCCAAAATTGTATTTATTATATGAAACAAGTTTTGTGTTTTCTGAAAACATAAAACTTCTATTAGCATCTTCAATATGCTTCTTTTTATTTTTTATTTTTTTCTCTCTATATATATTTTTGGCATATACTTTCCACTAGTTAAATGGACAGAAAAATAATAGAATAAATGTAAGGAAAGTCATGTAAAAGAAATAACATAAATATTGATTGAAATAATGATTTCTAAAAACTGAAAAAAAAAAAGAAAAAAAAAGTATACGTATATATTCTTCTACTGGACTTTATGGTTTCAAAACTGTAATGCCATGTTAAAAGCACTAACAATTTCCACAAGGCAATTAAATCAATGAAAATATTCATTGTTTGTATCAATTTTGTCAAGGGAGGGACTGATTGTCATAATTAGGAAGAAAAAGAAAAAAAATACATACAGGAGGCACATGATGTTTTGGCAATGGTCAAGTCTTGGGGAGATTTTTTCAAAAGCCCATTTGATGCACTCCCTTTAGTAGCATGAGGGGGATGAGGTTAGTAGTGGATGACTAAAAACAATGGTAGTGGTGGGAGCTCACATTCCTTTATTTTCCTTGGATGGATAATGGGGGTTGTGGGACCAAATAAAAGGGATGGATGGGTATGTGTATGAAAACCTTTTTTTTTTTTTTTTTTTTTTTTGGGTGAATGGTTATGTGTATGAATTTATATGATGTATTTGGAGAAAACTTTATTAGCAAGTTGAAATATATAATGCTTTGGTTGTCTCATAAAGCTTTGTTGGAAGCTTCTGCTTTTACCAAAATTATAATTTTGTATTCATAGATCTGTTGTTCCTTGAAAAGGTGAATTGGATCCTTGTTTTTCAAATTTGTCGAATCATTATGGAAGAGAAAAATGATTGGATGATAGAAAGAGAGACAAACACAGGGAGGGTTAGAAAATAATGTATTTTTTATATTTATTTTTTGGGCAAAAAGTGGAGGTATATTCACTCCTTTATATAACAGCCAAGAAAAGATTGAATAAAAAAAATAAATAAAAAAGAAAGATAATATTATTATTGTTTTTGTTTTGCCTGGAATTATAAGACTAATCGGTCAAGTCGAAATGGCGAAGCGAAAAAAATAAAATAAAATAAAATAAAAAATTCCAATTTTCGTTACTGAAAAAACATTAGTGGTTGGTTTTTGTGAATGGTAGGTTGAGGTTTGAAAATATTCTCATATCATAAACTAATAATAGAAATATTGTATGAACCAAAATTTTCAATGGTGCGAATCACTTTCCCATCCCTTTTTAATCAAAGATTAACATCAACATCAAAGCGGATATTAAAAAATAAAATAAAATAAAAATAATATATTTATCAAACGGATAGGACTTATATCGGCATTGAGCTGAGAAATTAATTTGATGTATTAGAAATTACTGTATCTGTATGATTCTATATACATTTTGAAGTTGACAAAATGCAGGATTCTGGGACATGAAATGAAATTTCTGGTAAGAAACATTGAGCCAACTGCCAAAATGTTTTGTCTGAAAGATATTTCAGCTATTTCCCATACCCAAAATGGAACCAAAAAAAAAAAAAAAAATGTTTTTACTAGGCACATGATGAAGAACTTGGGGATATAAACAGGAACATATTCAGATCCTTGAAATAATTTAACTTTAACAGAAATGTAATAGTTGGGTATAATACAAATAATCAATGATGGTTTAAGCTCGAAAAATTAATCAAAGACAAGTCTTTTTACATTCCAGAAAATTAGTTTGGCATTTTTTTCACAGAAAGTTTAGAGCTTTAGGTGGATGCTTTTAAGCTCGAAAAATTAATCAAAGACTTAAGTCTTTTTACATTCCAGAAATCTCATTTGGCCTTTTTTCACAGAAAGTTTGGAGCTTTCGGTGGATGCTTTTATCCATGCAAAGTTATAGGCTAGGAATTCGTTTTCTCAGTTCAGCTTCTAAAAGCAGCAACAGGAGAATCCATTGGGATCCAACTGTGGCTCTTGTACTCAATCACGAAACCCTGTTTTTGCTTGAGAAATGCAGTACAAGGTATCATTTCAAACAGATATTGGGACAGATGATGAGGACCGGGCTTGTTGGTCTGACATTTCCCATGAGCAGGCTTCTCTTATTCTCTGCTATCACACACCCTGAGAATTTAGACATGGCCATCCTCCTTTTCAACTACTATACTCCTCAACCCAATCTTTTCATTTACAACACCATGATTTCAGCTTTATCTTTCTCTGCAACTCAATCATTTGATATGTACAATTCCATGCTCCATTCTAGCATATACCCAGATAAACATACCCTTCTTTACCTGCTCCAAGCCTCCCAGTTTATACCAGAAGTGAAGCAGATTCATTGCCATGCTATTGTTACAGGTTTGATTTCATATGGTTATCTGAAAAACTCCCTTACCAAGAAGTATTTGGAAAAAGGACAGTTGGGGCTTGCTCACCAGGTATTTCATGAAATGTCAAAACCAGATGCTGTCTCATTTAATATAATGATTGTTGGCTATGCCAAGGAGGGATTTTGTGTAGAAGCCATAAAAATGTTTCATGAGATGGTGCATTTGGGTCTTACACCGGATGAGTTTACCATTGTTGGACTTCTTTTGTGTTGTGGACTACTAAGAGATGCACGACTTGGGAAGTCTGTTCATGGATGGATCAAGAGGAAAAACTCTAGTAGTTCTTCAAACTTGATATTGGGAAATGCACTACTAGACATGTATGTGAAATGTGGAGAATTGGGGTTTTCCCTAAAGGTGTTTAATGCATTAGTGGAGAAGGATACCATTTCATGGAACACTGTGATTGCAGGACATGCCAAGGTCGGGGAATTGGAACTTGCTTTAGCATTTTTTAATCAAATTCCTAGGAAGGATCTTGTTTCTTGGAATTCATTAATTGCTGGCTATGTCAAGAAGGATGATTATATAATGGTAACGAATCTATTCAATAGCATGGTTTCGGAGAATGTAAGGCCTGACAGTGTCACAATGATATGTTTAGTATCAACTGCAGCAGAAACTGGAGCATTGGACCAAGGAAAACGGATACATGGCTTAATCATTAGGATGCAGATGCAAATAGATGCATATTTAGGTTCAGCGCTAATAGACATGTATTGCAAGTGTGGTGGCATTGAAATAGCTTTCTCAGTTTTCAAAGGACTAGAAAGAAGGGATGTTACTCTATGGACGACAATGATTACTGGATTTGCTTTCCATGGTTATGGAAGCAAAGCTCTGGGTCTGTTTCTTGAGATGCAGAGAGATGTAATACCAAATAAGGTTACCTTTGTTGCTGTTCTTACAGCTTGCAGTCATAGTGGATTTGTGGATGAAGGGCTTAATATATTCAATACTATGAAGAAAGAATTTGGCATTGAACCAGGGGTTGAACATTATGGATGTTTGGTGGATCTTTTAGCTCGATCAGGTATGGTGGCAGAGGCAAAAGATGTGATCGAAAGGATGCCAATGAAACCAAGTAAATCCATATGGGGTTCGATGCTTAGTGCTTGTAGAGCTCATGGTAATGTAGAACTAGCAGAGCTAGCATCAAAAGAGCTGCTCAAGTTAGAGCCTGAGAGAGAGGGTGGATATGTACTGTTGTCTAACATATACGCTGCCTGTGGAAGATGGAGCTATTCAGATAAGGTTAGGGAAGTCATGGTAAGCAGGGGAGTTAAAAAGGCTGCAGGTTGCAGTAGTGTGGTGGTTGATGGTCTTATTTATGATTTTGTGGCAGCAGATAAGCGGCATCCAAGATGGGAAGACATTTGTTCGATTATCCACTGTCTCAGAATTGAAATGAAGCTGGACACTGAATTTTCATGGGAATATTTCTCAATGTTGCTAGACCCATATTGAGCTCTGTTTAAATTTTTTAACTTTCATTTTGCTAGTTGATGCAGAAGACGGTGGGATATACTTGCATACAGTTTTATTAAGTGGGGTGTAGATCAACACCTACAAATTAAGTTTACAGTAAATTTACATTTGTTGGAAGTAGGGCGTAGTTAAGTTTTAAAAATATCGTAATTGAATTTTCAAATGTGCTCGAGTATAAAACTACTTCAGCATAACAAAATTTTTACAATCAAGTGTGATCTATACAAGGAAAACAAGCATCCTAAGTAATTTTCCCAAGATACAGTGCCCTTCTCGTCAAAAACATTGTACACCCTACTTATCAGATGATCTAGGTCCAAAACATCATAAACCCTACTCAGAAGATCTAAGTCAGCCAACAAAACAGAAGACAAAAGCCCTTGTATGGTCGACTTCCCACTAACTATTGCAAGCGCACAATTTAAACACCATTTCTACTCTCATCCAGGATTTAGTTAATCTTTTATTTATCACTGCAAGATCCTCTATAACACCAGCATATGGAAAATAAGCCATGATGAATACCCAAACTTTCTCCAGAATCCAAATGGGTTAATATACATATGTGTGGCAGCACCAACCAATCATGTTGCCACGGAGCTTGCAGTAACCCCACCACCATCCCTTAACCCTTGTAGACACAGATTCAAGGTTCTTTGCACATTGTCAGCAATTATTCTCAACCTTCCTTGACTAATGTCACCTGCTGAGCCTCCATTAACTTCCACTGTTCGAGCAACCCTCTGTTTACATTTCTCCCAATCATCAACACGTAACCAGCAAGCCCGACCTCCATGGCTTCCCTCCATACCAAGAAAAGACACATTAGGGTTTTCACCGAACGAATACCTCAACCTCACAGAGACACAGTAAGGCAACCAAGCAGCACCACCTGCAGCATTTATGTATGGTATATGAGCAGGATCAAGAACAACGGTCAAAGCAAAATCAACAGAATTGTGAGGCCGATCATAATGGATGTTGCTTTTGGCTACAGATGAATTCTCTGAGCTATAATCCATATTCAACCCAGCATGATTTTCAAGACATAATTCAATTCGAGGCTTTTGTGCAGGAGCTACATCTCCTCCTTGTGCCTGGGCTAGACCTTTTTTCCATGCAATTAGTTTCAAGAATTCTCTTAAAACCGATATAGGTAAGGTGAGAAGAGTAATGAATGATGCAACACGAGATGCATCATAGGGCTCTGATGCAACACGGCGGCTGAAGTAATCACATATCTCGCCTATTTCAGATTGAGTTAGCTCCTCTTGGGCAGTGGTTGAGTTTTGCTGCTGTTGTTGTTGCTGCTGATGGTGGAATCGCTTCACACTAAGGACTTGAAGAAGAAGTTGAACTCTGTGGACGCTTACTGCAAATACATATCCCCTGAAATACATGCAGACAGACCAAAAGTAAATGGTTACAACAAGCATGTTATATTTCTCCAGGAAACATAGTGAAAACCATCTGCTCAGAAACTTAGGATTCCTCAATACAATCATATAGTCTGGCAAGATAAACCAACAATAATACTACTACTATAAAATTTCCACTGAGTTCATACAGTTAGAAATGGAATAATAATATAATAACAGAGTGACTGGGCAAGAGAAGATCATGCTATAATGTCAAAGACGGCCAAACCAAAAAATAACATGGTCATAAATTTGAAGCAATCAGAAGAAAAAGAACATGCATAAAGCACCAATTACTTCAATTCTTTCAAAAGTGACAGAATGAATCTGAATGCACTGATCTATAAGTAAAATCCTATTTCTGACAGTCCAGGGGTAAGAAAAAGTACACTCAATAGCATCTTGGCAACTCAGCAAGCCAAAAATTTAATAAAAGACCTAATCCACTTGAACAACAATAGAGAAGTACAGGAGAGATCATCAAAACAATCCTATGATACCTCGCAAAATACAAGTTTCTAATAAGTGAAAGATGGGAATTGACCATGCAAAATTGGAAATCTAACACGTACCCCACAAAGAAACGCAAGGCAGGCTGCTCCTGGTCCAAATTTAAGAGTGCTCCTTCATTGTCCTTTAAGATAGACCCAAGGATCTCTTTCAACAGATCTGGTAGCTGAGCAAACAGCCATAACACTCCAAGGTACTTGAGTATGCCTCTGAGCACCTTCTTAAGAGCAACAAGAGGAACCCAACCACCTCCATAGCCACCATCATCCCCAAGCCCAATGATGGCTGTATTTAATTCTCCTCTTACATGTGCTGGAACACCTGTGCCTGGGGATCTACGTAAAGGTACTCCTGAGCTCACAACAGCCAAATTTGAAGATCCTGGAGGACCATTTCCCATACGGTTTAAACCAGCCACTTGGTTGCTTGTCCTAGAAATTGAAGCAGAGCTAGGAAGGTTAACTCTATTTCCATTGGCAGTTGATAGTTGAGATCCTGCACCTGAGTTTTGATTATTTGAATTCGCCAAACCTCCTGTCTGTTGACCACCAGAAAAACTTGGCTCTAAACCATTTAATTCTTGGGCAACATGTTCCATTATAAATGGTCGAAATTGGGGGCAAGGCAATGATCCCCCAACTGAAGGGCCACCTTTCGGTGGTGTTGCTGGTTGCAGCCAAACCTGGTCTCCTGCAAAGCAACGCATGTCAACTGCAAAGTGTTTGCGATATATGATACGTATCCAGTAGGGGCCACGTAGAACAACAGAGACATCAATGGGCAACAGTGAGCTAGGTACAATGCCAGGGCCACCTCTGCCAGCTGCAGCCAACATCGCAGGGCCATGAAGGTTATGATTTGCAAGAGGACCAGCTGCAGTAGCTGCAACTGGGTTCACCCCAGGGCCTGAAGGAACCTGACTGACATTTGAGGTTGAACCACTAGGCAGAAGTCCCTGGGATGGTAGATACCCAGCCTGCTTTGGGAGAGAAGAAAGTGCTGCTGCTACCCCAGGGACCCCTGGAATAGGACCAGCTCTTGCAGGACGAGTTGCAGCTGCAAGAGCATGTAAGGGTCCTGCAGTAAGTCGAATGCAGTCCAAAAGGGATGCAACTTCAGCTCCATTTATAAAATCCTCCAAAAACTGTGAACAGCATATAGACACTAAATTAATAATTGCAAATCTTAAAATAGGAAAGAAATTTTGGGGATTATGAGGGACGAGACCAGGAGATAATACTATATTAGATCAAACCAAAGATAATTCCCAAATAGTTTACATGCATCGACTAAATGTAAAACCTGAAAAGCATATTACAGTAACACTTTCCTGAGGACAATTGTGTATCACTTGACCCTATAACACTGTATATGTTTATCCATTTCTGCAATTTGTAAAAAGCTTGGGGAAAAAAGGTATCACCAAAAACATAATTCTGAATTAACAATTGTATAACAAGCTTTAAATTCAATTCACTGATGCATAACCAATAAATTTGCAGTGCAAGATTGTCTTTTATATTGTTTTACTTGAGAAAAAAATGGGAGAATGAAAGAATCTGCCATGTATGACACATTAAAATAAAAAAGGCCAGGTAAGGCCATTGAAGATAGTGAATGTGAGGCATATTATGTACTATTTTGTCTTTATATCATAATGAGAAGAAACGCCAACATAGTAGACTAAAATCTGATAACTATTTGCACCAATTAGCTCTATTATAAAATAGAGATGAAATGCAACAGAAGGAAAATAAAAAAATAGTAATAATAATAATAGAAGGAAGAGTAAAACCACCTTGGTATGAGGCCATAGTTGGTCAGGAGAAACATGCATCGTGCATCCTTCTTTATCTGATTCCCACTCGACAACAAAACGAGCCACAACACCTGACCCAAAACTAAACCACAAACTCATTAGCCCAACTGCCTCAATCCTAAACGCCCTTCTCATCTGTTCCGATAGTCGATCAACTGCCTCAAGAGAGCCTTTAAACCCAACTGATGCTTTAACATCGGTGTTTGTAACACTTTCTTCTGGCTTCTCATCTGCCCTTACTCCAAGCAGTTTCCTCATCCCAAGGGCAAACATCCTTGCATTATACAGCCTTTGGATATCTGCCACTAACTTCTTTATACTATCAGCCTCAACAGATTGATAACTGAGAACAACACCTTCTGGATCATATCGGATATGAGAATCTATATCAGATGTATTGGCAATGCGAACGCCTGAGCCCCATGGTGTGCTACTGCTTCCTTTCTGAAGCTCCCACAAATCCCTGAAGTGCTGGTCATTAATCTTAACATCCCAATACATGCTTCCAGGTCTGCCAAGCCGCAAACATATATGTTGCCATGTATCACCTCTTGCAAATGGTAGTCGGAGCCATATGTTCGAGGATCCACGTCTTAAACCCACTTCTTCAACATATGGGATGTCCAGCTCCTCCATCTGGCTAGTTAATCTTGCATGTTTGATACAAAGTGAACAGTGCCTAACCACATGAAGAAGCGCTGAAACATAAACACTTGAAGGTGCATTTCCTCTATTAGCTTCAGCAATAAGATTTCCATAACTGTAACTATCGGCTTTTGAAACCATTTCCATTGGCATAAGCACCTGCAGTGATGATTGTTGAGCACGAGCTGCTTCCAAGACTTTCCTTCTCTTACAAAATCCTGAATTGGCTTCTACATCTTGAAGCGATGGAATCAAATTCAACATATCTGAAACTGTACGCTTTCGAGGATTTCTATCATGTTTTGGAACAACATCTTGACTAGGACTCTGACATACAGCTGAATCAAGTGCCTGGGCTGAAAACAGCGTATTCTTTGAGTCATAAATCGCAAACTATAAATAATAATCTGTATGAAAATAACATGCACATTCCCACTAACTAGAGTTGCACAGAGAAGATATCTTACATATGGGAGTTGTTGCACATGAGCTTGATCCAGCAACCCTGAAAGATCCAGTTAGAGGCCCAGTAGGTGAACTTCTGGGTCCATTAGGTTTCACATTCGACACAGAGATTCGAGGGCCAGTGGGTCGAGGTGGAGATAATAGGCGAGAAGTCCTCCCATATAATGAATATTTTGAACTGTTTGACGTATCATTTAGCAATCTCAGCTGATCTTCATCCAATGAAGTAGAAGAACCAAACTCAACTGACTGTGGAGACCTAAGAGAAGCCAAATCCTGATCAGATTTTGAAGCAGATAACTTTTTAACAGAGTTGGTCCTTCCTGGGCCAGATGATAGGGAGCCATGAGAAGTTGACTGTAGTGGGCCCTTCAAATTGCTTGAAGAATATAAGGGGCCATTATAATGGGTAACCATACTTGAAATTTTTGGACCATTGTTAATCTGGGATACCTGCATACTTCCTTCCCATTTAGGAGATGGTGTTCCAGCTTTTATGGAATGAAAATTCATGGAAACGTTCATAGGAATGGGAGAGCCTCTCTCAAGTTCAAAAACTTCATCAACAATAGATGAGAAGCTTGATGGTGGGCATCCTGCAACTTGCATGGAACCCTCAAGGCTAACATCAGGAAGAAGCCCATTTTCAGAAGCCTGATTAGGACCCCCAGCACTGGGTAAAAAGGAGTTTAGTTTTTGCCAGTCAAACAAGCTCAAAGTCATTTCATCTTCAAGAATCTGCATCTGGCCAATGTCAATTTTCTTAAAGCGAATCACCTGATTTAGGTCATTGAAAGAATAAGCTTTGCCAGACAGTTCTGACTGAGTCTCTAGCAATTTAAATTGGGGTTTAAACTCCTTATCAAGTTGCATCAGCAGAAAATAAGAACTCCCACAGTCCGGAAACCCCATCAGCAATGCAGAAGAACCATTCAAGATGTTCTTTGGTACTTTAACTGCAGAAAAACCATGCTCATATACCTGCAAGAATAAAATCTTGCCAACTTATTTAAGGATATCAAGTAGATCCATAAAAAAATAAGGTCATATGAACCTTCCAACTATTACAAAGGGATTAAAAAAATGCTTGCCTCAAGGCCTAAAAACCGGCTGATAGATGCAAATAAGTGCAAGATACTTTTGCTTCTCAAGCTTATGAAAACTTCAGCAGCATTCATACTTCCCTGGTTTAAAGCATCTTCAAATTCTAGCAAAGCTGATGATTCAATAATACCTGGGGATGACAGGAGAAGATAGCGACCAGTCCTGCAAGTCAATCACAGAGATAAGAGATATTGCAGAAAAATAATGAAAACATGTCCACAAGTGCCATGGAATACAATTTTCTATATCCTTCAGTTTAATTTTTTAATCTAGATTCAAGAACAGATAAAAATCTTCAAAGGAAATAATGGATTTGTTGACATGTGAAATAAAAACCACCTATCAAGTTATGTATGTTTTACAAAAGAAACTGATAAATAACAAAATAATTATGCATCATGACTCCATATTACAGGGGCAAAGAAAGATACCTTATATTTATTGCCAAGGTAAAAAATGATGAGTCATACGCACGCACACGTAATACTTCCTGCCCTTCATTTTCTCTGGTATTGGCCTTATAATCTTTCTGCAAATTTCAGAAAAGCATAATTTTAATATGATAAGCCTGAGTGTACGACACTTGTATATGACCGAAAAGTGGTAATAGTCCCTGACAACATTAGGATAAATACGAGGGAAAGCATGAAAAAATCTATCACTTGCATGGCAGCTCCTGCAACCAGGTAAAATTGCCATTTGGGAAATGTACACAAATCATTATATTCAATTCAACCTTTTTGACCCAAAAAAAAAAAAAAAGTCTCAAGATATGAAAGCTTTCAAGGACAGATACTCTCCATATTTTCCATCCTCAACCCAAACAATAAAAAGCAGCAGCAGGAGAGTAGTATTAGTAGTATGGTAGTAATAATAATAATCATAATAATAACAAAATAAAATGGCATCTTAACAATGGTGGAAGGCCACAAAAAAAGTGCCAAATCACATGAATTATCAATAATACCAAGAAAATCTAGTACAGAGTTTATATCATGCTTGCAATTTACATTATAGGTCAAAGTAAAAATATCAGAGTTCACCAAGATAACATGCATTTCAACAGTATAATAATGTAACCATCAAGCATCATTGTCGTTCATGTAAAATCATAATGTCCAGTAGCTGAAAAAAGCAAAACTCAAGCAATGAGAAAACACAAAAATGAAAAACCTTTTTGGAGTCGATATCAGCTTCTTCCATTCGGGACTGAAGCACAACATCACCAGAAGCGCGAGAGATTTGAACATTTTTTGCAAGGTCTTTCTGGATCTCAAGGAGACGAGTGTATCTATTACAAGATATAGCTCGTAATAGCAATTTCTCAACATCAATGCAATTTTGATCAAGTGAAAAATCGGCCTCCTTCCCAGTTAATGGATCTATAACAAATGTGCTATGAAGACATTTTATCTGCAGATCTGGTCCAGGTTCAATTTTTATAAAGGGGCATGACCCTGAGTCAGGAATACCAGTGTTTTTATCCAAATCCAACCAGTAAATAATTTTTAATCCAGGAGTTCGCAGACCAGATGCATCAGTTTCTCCATCTTGATTTATGACATTCCCCCCATGACCCATAGTTCCATCAGATATGAGTTCAAACCGAATTGCATCTCTCCATCTTCCTAGTCGAAGAGCTTGTACTTGCCTTATGACAGTATCCATAATGAGTGCAACACATAGCTCATGAAGAACCGAGTACAATGTTATAAACGGATTTTCTGCGGCAGCCATTCTACGCTCTAAATCATCCCCAAGAGCATGCCGCCTCGATTCCTCCAGCTTAATGGGGCCACCTCTTTCACCAACAAGCAGCTCCATATGTAATATCCTCCACAGGGATAGGTGTCCACGGTAACCAAGAGTAACTAGCACCTTAAATTCCCCATCCACACGAAGGAGTGCAGTACCTTCAGAAACTTTGACCTCAGAAATTTCTTTTGGTAGTGAAACTTCTAATAGTTTAGACCGTACCAGAGTGTCCAACTTTTTCAATGCTGGTTTTTGCTGATCCTCATTTAATGTGCTCTGCATACCTACATCTTCAATACATTTAGGTAAACGCTCATATGTTCCCGTTAAAAGAACTTCAACTGCAGAAGGAACATCATACACAGGAGCACGAGCTTGCTGTAGCCCCTCATGCATGAAAAACAATGAATCTGCAGCCTGAGTGAAGCAAGTATCATGACTCGACAAGGTGGATGCAAGTTGTTGACAGTACTGTATCAAAGGAACCTGCAAATTTCAGAGGCAGGGCCGATTCAAAATTTTTCTTTTGATTTTTTTTTTTCCCCCACTCCTCAAAATTTGAATACGGGAATTCGCATAAATTTCAACATATGCATTTCCCTTTAAATACATTAATAATCACACAGTAATATAGTATCACACACCCTACAAATATCAGCATAACTGTAGCCAATTGATTTATCTTTGAAGGCTCAAAAATGGTTTCTGGTTCCTGGAGCGACATTGGCCAGTTCACATGCCGTGTATAAGTTAACTAGCAAATGAATTTTTTCTTTCCCTACCAATTAATAAAACTCATAAAGAAACCTTTTTTTTTTTTTCTTTTTCAAAAAACCGCTTTTTTTTCCTTCTTTTTTTTTCCCCCTTTTTTTTTGTCCCTACCAACTAATGAAAACTCAAAAAAGAAGCATAGTCCTCACTAGCAGGATTCAAACGAACAACACAGTCAATTGTGCTCCATCTTACTCCTAAATATACATTCTTTCAAGCATAATTCAAGAAAAACAACTCAAATACATCCCCAAAAACAAATAGAAACCCTAAATTTTCATTTTTTAACCCGACGACGAGAAGTCCAAGGCTAAAGATGCTCAATTTATCAAAAAAATTTCCCAATTGACCATCACGCCAAAAACCAAAAAAAAACCAGTAACTCCGAACACCAAAAACACCAGGAAAAGAAAAACAAAAAAGCGAAGAAGATGCTGATAGTAAGAGGGGGGGACCTGTTGGCACCACTTGGCGAGGACATTTAGCCGGAGCATACGCTGCTGGGTCTTGACCAAATACTTGAGGATGCTAATCTTCTTCTCGGAGTCGGACTGGTCGGAGGCCTTGGATTTCTCAACGAGTTCCTTGAGGGAGAGGAAGGATTCCTCGGTGGCCCGACTGACGAGGGTGGAGAAGTCCACCGTTTGTTGCCCTAGCTCTGCAGCCATTGATTGACAAAATGGGGAGAGGGGCTTTGGCTAAATAAAAAGATCTTATTTTGCAATTGAACAAAACATGGATTCTCTAGGGCTTGAACAAGAAGAAGAACAAGAAGAAGAAGAAGATGGAATCTTGGTAATTTTACAAATAAGACAGACACATAGAGAGAGAGAGAACAGAGCTCCCTCCAAGCTCTCCCTCAAAAAGAATAATGAATTACGATCGCGTGGATTCTGATTTTGGAGAGAGAGAGAGAGAGAGAGAGATAAAGAGAGAGAAACGGTGTAAAAAAATTTTCAAAGTGGCTGACTGGATTAGGGTCCCAGTCTTACCCCAAAAATTTGCCACGTGGCAATAAACGGTGAGCTTTAACTCGTGACTCTCTTCTGGGCATTGATGGATCTCAAAATTTGCTAATAAATCACATAAATTATGATCATGTCACGTAATATGGAGATAAAAACCCAGAAAAATAAAATTTAGATAGTTGGAAAAAGCGAGTTAAACAGATTCAAAGTGAATTTTAAATTAAACCGGCCTTTTATAAAGGTAGTACCCATTAAAATTTATTTCTTATGTAGATTTAGTTTGTAAATATTTTAAAAGCTGATTCATATAACTACTTCTTTTTATTATTTGAGTCCTAAAATTTTCACCCATGTATTGAGCATTTGTCTTTCTCATTTCAACAATTGGACTGCATTTTTCATTTTTTAACCATAAATTTTTCTTTTGTTTTTTTGTTTAATTATAAACTAATTTTCTATATTATCTAGTTGGAGTTTAAGGAACAATTAATAAATAAAAAAAATGATATTTCTGAAAATTTATGTTAAAAAAGGGAGGGAAAAAAAACATACAAAGCCCAAAGGAAAATTGCCCATTACAATCTAACCGGGTCCATGCTCTTTTGGGCCGATTGAATGACGAGTAAGATCGAACTTGTTTTCTCTCACCAATGAAATATCAAATTGTAACAAAAAGAAAAATTAAAAAAAAAAAATGTAGACATTATTTTAAAAAGGAAAAATAAAAAGAAATAAACATTATTTATCAACCCAAGAAAAAAAAGGAGCAGTGATATTCTTTTATCTACTGTAGATTAATTGTTGATTAATTAGCAAATGCATAGGCACGTAGTCGTTGATGCATAACTTAATTA
The DNA here is from genome assembly GCF_031755915.1 of Ziziphus jujuba. Taxonomy (NCBI): domain Eukaryota; kingdom Viridiplantae; phylum Streptophyta; class Magnoliopsida; order Rosales; family Rhamnaceae; genus Ziziphus; species Ziziphus jujuba. The sequence continues at coordinate 23,664,749 of NC_083388.1, forward strand.
GTTTGACCTTTGGGAAAGTAATCATCATATCCCAATCTTGGCAATAAACAATGGTTAAATATATAATTATACATACTATTTTCTTTTGACATTTAAAAAATATAAAAATATATATAAAAATAAAAAAAATAAAAAAAAAACAGCTATGAATGGGATTGCTTTTGGAAATTCTAAAGATAAGTTTTTTTTTCACTATTTTAAAATAATTTTATATACTTCTTTATCTAATATCATTTAAACATATAAAAATAATAAAATAATTTTATATTAATATTCTTAAATATCTAAAATGTCAACAATTCATAAAGTTCTAAATAAATCAAAATAATTTTCTTTTTCACAAATTAAGCACAATTCCATAGAAATGCTATCTTTAAATATTTGCTTCTTGTTTATCAAGAAAAGGGTCTAGTTTTTGCTTCTTTTGCTTTCAACAACATGGGCCTATTATTAGAGGCTAATAACAAATTAACCAATATTCTTTAATTTGATAACTGAGTGTAACACGAAATAAGCAATTTGGATCAAATTTCACGACCATAAACTAGTAATCAAAAGAAAAATGTATACATTTCATGATTATATATGAACCCAACACCAGTGGCTCATTGGTAATAACCAGTACTTTTCAGCCCAAATTGTCGTTGTATTTCCTTGAATTAATTTTGCAAAATATGTAATATATACTATCTATGTTAGAGGTATCTTTACATAGAGGAAAAGGATGATATTGGATCTTTAAAAGTTACTTGAGGTAAAAGAATGAGTTACAGTTTGATCGTTTCCAATGAGGATCGTATAATTTGGATACCACTACTTGGCATGATCATATTTTGGAGTGGTTTTGGAGTGGTTTCGAAAATTCAACATATCCTATAATATAATCAAACGAATCTAACCCAACAATATTTGCAGATTAATTAATTATAATAACAGTATCTACCATTTAACCAAATCTAAACCAAATACATAGCGCTCATACATAATATCAAAGTTTTCTCTTCTCTGCAACATGGTTTTTTATATATCATTGATTAACGCACAGGAAAAATACAATTGTGAGAAAAAAAATTTTTTTTTTTTTCCTTCTCTTTTGTACAGTTGCTTGGAAAAGCAAATATATATGATATAACAAATTAAGAAAACTATACAGGGAATTTTTCTTTTCCTTTCTTTTCTTTTCTTTTTCTTCTGTTTCTTCTATATTTTCCAATTCTTGAATAAATATATATATATATATATATTTTTTTTTTTTTTGTTTGCTCCAAATGGATCGAGGAACAGAAGATCAAGTCATCAAAGCTGTCAATTTCTTCTTGGAGAGCCCAAGCTGTACGCTCCTGATCTCCATGTGCGACCACTGTATATTCTTCGAAGTCTCTTCGATCAAACTGTAATTAATTTTCATACAGCACAACCCAGGCCCCTGGCTTCTGACCCTTTCATGATCCTAAGCCTTTTGCATGAAGAGATAAACATTCTGCCAAAAAAAAACAAAAAAATTTGTTTTAGATCTTGATTCAAAAGGAATACAAATATATAATTAATTTGTTATGGTAATTAATTAGATATTAGATACTTACTCCCATGGAACATCTCCAACAAGCATCCAATCACCATCTTTGTCTTCATAAGTTGGTACATATTCTGATCCATTGTAACCTTCCCTCTCACTGTAATTGCCTACTTTGAACTTGAACATGTCTTCCAAAGCTTTAAGCAGCTCTGAATATCCATTGTAGACCTTGAGATCCATTTTTCTAAGGTATGGAGCTCCATCCATGCTGACTTTCACATAAATCCCACTTGCCAAGTCCGATTCTGTTTTCTTTGCTTGGAGGCAGTTTTTCCTGTAAGATCTCACCGGAGGCCACCCTACTACTTGTGCCCTGCCAATATATATCAAATATACCAATTAGTCCATAAAAATCAAAACCATGCATGCCTATACACGCCCAACAAAAACATAAACCAAAAAAAGCATATACATATATAATTATGTATATGTATATATATAGATTGCTTACTTGGTGGGTGGAACAGATTCTTGGTCAGACTTTTTGGTATCCAAAGCATTAGAGAAGTCTTTGGTTTTAGAGTCATCTTCATTCAACGCTCTTTTGCTGCCTCTTACACCAGAAAAAGGTGTATTCTTCTCTGTAGGCTGATCTTCAGCTCTTCCAGGTAAGCCTAATCTAAGCTCTGTAGCCTCAAGGTTCAGATCATGATCTCTTTCGAATGCCATGGCTAAAACTCTTAATTGTTACTAGTTTCTCTGTTTTCTGCAGGGCAATCTTTGCCTCCTTTTCCTCGAAATTCTTGAGTAAACTCAGATGGTTTTTTTTTTTTCAAACTCTGCAACCAGAAAGTTGCCCTTCAAATAATTTTGATTGGTAAAGGGTGAACAATAATATTGCAGCAAATTCTTCAAACGTCGTTGGTGACGTACTTTGAACTACTTGCTATGAAAGGAAGAGTAAATCTGTGGGTAGACTGAATGAAATTCTAAAGGAACTTTTATAGTAGAAAGACAGTGGTTGAGGGTGGAAAGTACACTATAACTTCACCAAACTTCTCTCTGTTCGCGCGTGTACTGCACGACATACCATCGAAAGACGAGTAAAAGTTAAAAGATTATGGCATATTTTTTCCTCTTTTTTTTTTTTGTGCTTTTTATACAAAAAAATCATTAATTCTAAGTTTATTTATCAACCTGTAATTTCAACAGACCAATAACCAATATGGAACTAAGACAACCACGTGTTCATTTTGTGTTTTTGATAGTGAATATTAATATATCACGAATAATTTAGCTTAACAATTCAAGAAAGTGGGAGTCACACGACAATAGAAGAGGGTGGGGAAGATGAAGCTCCGAGACAAAGTATCAAATTCAGAATGCATGAATTTGGACAAGGCAGCTAAGATGTTGGTCACATGAACAGCACAATTGAGGCGGTTGTCGTTACAATTAGGGGACAGAGTTGGGACAAACCACAGCCGCCCATATTGACGACGGTGATTCCTCCAATCTAATGGTTCAGCATTGAATCATTTTATTCCTTAGGAAACAAATAAGGACCCTAGGATGAACAAGGGATGGTGGGTGAACCCCCATGTGAGTTGGACCCACATGGGGATGTCGTTGATGGGCAAGGCATGGTATGGTATGGTCTAGGGCTTTAATTGCGAGCAGCTTTGCATGTGAGTATGGGCACAACTACAATACCCATGAGCGATTGCCTTACATTTAGGCTACTTCCTCATGGCTAATTAGGGCATTTTGGGCTCATTCGGTAGATCATGCCTCTCTTTTTTGGGTTTTGTTTATGAAAAAGTAAACCCTCTCTCTTTCTCATTTTCAAAAATAAAGAACCTTATCATTCAATTCAATTCCCCTTTTTGATTCCCTTGGACTTTGTTTATTAAGTGCTAATAAAACTCAACTTTTTAGGCAAAAAAAAGAAATCTAAGCTGTGTATAGCTTTGGATTTATCTGTCTAGTAATTGATTGACATAGAATACACAACCCAAGAAGAAATTATGAATTGTATTCCATTTCTATACGAATGTGAGTGTGATTCATATTTTTTACAGTAACTAATAGTACTAATGTGAAAGAAAGGAAATCAAAGTATATATTCACATTCAACTTAAAAGTGTAAATTAAAAAAGAAAACAGAAAACAGAAAAAATAAAATAAGGGTTGATTTTGTTTTTTCCTTTAATACATGCAAAATTTTTATGAGATCTTGAAATGCCCTCTAGACGATGCCAAAGGCCAAAAGCTATTATCGAATAATTGTGATTAGACTAAAATTGGGTTACATATTGATTTCCTACTTCATTAGCAATATCTTTATTTGGTGTGTTAGTGACATGTTTTATTATATGGTGGTTAGTAATATGATTATGCACGAGAGATAGGTCACAAAATAATTCTCCTTTTTGAGAAATGGATTGAAACTCAAGTAAAGCAATATAAGTTTGATTCATTTGTTTAAAATCTTTCACATGGAGATGCCAAAAATCATGGAAACAAACAGGAAAATTAAATCATTTTCCAAAGTTAATTACAATTTTTATAATTTTTGAGTGTCAAAATTCCATATAGATGAGTCTAAACTTTGGAAACAAAACACATGGGTGTCTTAATGAGGTTATACAAATATTAAAGATGAACATGTCCCTCAAAAGGTCTACTTTTTGAAACTTGGAATAAAACCAATTGAGAATTGTCTACCCCTCAAACACCATATACCCTCCATTGTTTATAATATATATATATATATATATTATTTGTCACTATTAATAAAGAATTATAAATAGAATATACATGGTATATCATAATTTTAATAATACTATAAAATGATTCATTTTTAAAATTTTAAAATAAAAAAATATAATTTAATATCGAATTAGAATTGATTATATAAAATGATAATTATCATAATAAATATAAATGGTAATCAATAATAATATTCTCAGTAGAAAATAACCCTCTACTATTTTAGTAATTTACATATATCACCCTTTTTCATGTGAGAATTCCATTTGATCCTTAAAACAAAAACTTATATCTGAAAAGGATCACAGACACAAAGGGTCCACTATTTTCATTGGTTTTGTGACATCACCTTTATGAACTTCTCTTTAGACTTTACCCACTGGTTGGGGTCTACCCCTCCAATAATGACCAGCCCATCAACGCCCCGCTCTTCTGGCTCGACCAAAATGGGCCCCGAAGTGAGAGATTTAGCGTGTGCATGGTAAGATAAGGATGAAATTCTCCTGTTTTATTTTTTTTTTTTCTGTTTTTATTTTTCTCTCATCAGTAATAGAATATCATTTTATTATTAAAAAATAAAAAATAGAATGTCATTTTATGTTAAAAGAATAGTTACTCTTTTAGTAGTTTATTTTTCTTTTTTTCTCTCACCATATGGTATAATACATTAATATGTAAATACATATCCTGAACTCTTTAAATGTTTTTTGTTAAGATCGCTACCTCAAAGAATCCGGGGGCAGGGTAGGAGGGAGACAAACCCACTCGTGACCTTCAAAACAGCCACGTAAAGGCTTTCATTATCGCATTTAGGATTGGATGTCAATTTCTATGGAAAAAAATGTACAAATTGGTTGTGTTTGCTTTTATGTTTTGTGTTTTGCTGCAAATTTCTAGCATCTACATATATATATATATATATATATTTGGAGAGAGAGAGAGAGAGAGAGAGAAATAAGAGACAGTGGAATTTGCTTTGCTGTGCCTAATCAAACATTGCAAGATTGCCCAACTTCGTTTTCCTTGAAGGTATAAAATTTGTGACACTTTAATTTTAATTAATTTCATACTCAATTAGCAAAATAGATACCAGAAATATATTTTTGTACATTTTTAAATTTTTTTATTTTTGAGCATTATAAAATATTTCTAAGTTCCAATTTTTTTATAATTTAAATTTATATTTTTATCATAGAAATAAAGATATACAACTATTAAAATTATAATTTCCGTTATTTGTGAAAAGTTTAACCGCTGCATTTTCAACAACTATTCTATATCTTTTATGTACGAAAATTAAATAGAAACATTAACAAAATATCGCGACGTGGGACTTGGTTTCAATTAGTTTTTACCACACATTTAAAAAAAAAAAAACATCCAGGAACACTGAATGAAATTCGTTTGCACCAAATACCAATGAATGAAATTAATTTGTGAGCACCGCAAATTTATTTACCCTGGCTAATATTTTGGCTTTATTTGTGAGTAGTGCCCCAAGTACACAACACGTACAGCTATTTTACACTTAAAATTATACAGTATATGTTTAACGTGGGTTCCAATTTTTCTTTTGTTTTTTTACACATCGACGTGACATTTTACCATTGCATAAGATTGAAAGCCAATAAAGTCAAAATTAGGAAATTATGATTTTTTGGGACTCTTTGCTTTTAGGCTTTTTTAGATGTGACGATGCAGAGTCCAAACAAAAGGCAGTACAGTACGGATTAAAAAATATTAAAATAAAAAAGAGTACTGTTATGAAAAAGATGTTTAAACCGCAAGAGGGAAAATAAAATAAAATAAAAAAACCATCAGCATCAGCATATTAATGTCACACGTGTGGTGTCTGCAACGTGGACGGCGATGAAGTGGTTTTGATTGAGAGATCTGGTACCCATCCTAATACTCCACACGTGTGGGGTCTAGGATTTTGACAGTGGGCCTTTTCGATGTGGCCCATCTCCACACGGGTGCGTCTGACCGCGAATTGGTTGGCATGGGCCTTCTTTTTCTTTTGTTTGGTTCAGGCAAGTCCTTGTCATGCTTGCTTTTCTGTGTTTTGTCAGCTTTTATCAGCAAATTCAATACTGATTAAGCAGCTTGTCCGCTATGCATGCATTTAATTCATGCATATCCATGTCCATCTGCATATCCATAGGTACAATACCCATTTTCCATATCCATATTATATCATGCCCATGAGCTACTAAAAACCATAGCACCATTTTTTTTCTTTTTCATATTTTGAATTATATTTTTTAATAATTCAAACTTAGATTCTATTTGGAATAATGGAAACTCCTTTTTTTTTTTTTTTTGTAATGCGCTTTTGGTTATAATTTATGAATTATATTTTTTAATAATTCAAACTTAGATTCTATTTGGAATAATCAAAAGTCCTCTTTCTTTCTTTTTTTTTTTCTTCTTTTTTTCTTTTTTTTTGTGTAATGCGCTTTCGGTTATAATTTACAAGTTTTTTTTTGAAAACCTAAAGTTATTCTAAAATACTGTCTGTTTTTAAAACTTAAAAACGAAAACCATAGTAAACGAAGACTTTGCAAGAGTAAGTCATGAGTCCAAGTCCTACTTATATTACTTTATTTCCTTTTTTTTTTTGGGTTTTGGATGAATAACGGTTTATTTTCTTATTCATTATTATTGGACAGGAATATGCAAACATTTGTTAGTTTCCATGTTTAAGTCTTTAATAAAAAAGGCATGCTTCAATTTGAATTGGTATTTGGATTATAATTACAACTATATTGTACATATAGCTTTAAACTTTCTGATGTTTGACCCTACTTTTCCAAGTCCTATTCCGTGTGATTAAATTTGAATAATTTGAAGGTGATATCTTTTAATATGAGTAATAGGTCAATTTTTTTTTTTAACATATTAATGCTGTTCCATCATGGTCATATTTATGCTTATAATTTCATTGAAATGGGTCCATTTCATGGATGAGCTTTAAGAAAACGACCTTATCTTCGCACGAGTAATGTGGGGTTAAAAGAGTTCTGTATCCTTAACACGAATTCAATGAAGTCTATCATATATCAAGTTGGATTAAGAACTCTAATTATAAAGTTAGCTTTTCCAAAAAAATTAATACATTGTTTAGAGAGCCATTTAGGAACATATCAAATCAATAGTCAATAATACTAATAAACAAAACTCACATAAAAAGCTGTTAATTTTGAAAGTGAGGTGACAAATATCAATTGACAAATAACAAAAATAACAATGAATACATACTGAATAGCTTTGAAGTAAACCTCAGCAATAATTTAAAAGGAAATATGAAAAATTAAAGCCAAATGTTCCATGAAAGAAAATAAAAACAATAATTCGATTTTTCTACTTAATTTACATCAAGGAAACCATTTCAAGTGCTAATCAATATTCAACAATTCAAATCACTACTCAATTTCAGCAAAAAAGAAAAAAAAAAAAAAGAAAAAAAAGTTACCCTGATAGGTAAATTCACTGATAGATCCGTCATAAATCTTTTCACTTCTATCGAACGAAAAAAAAAAAAAAAAATCACAAATCTTTTTACTAGCTAAATTACCTGTAAAATCAATCACATGAAAAAAAAATAATAACAATAACACTTTTTTTTTTCACGAAGGAAAAAAAAAAAAATCTAGTTTGTTTTTCCAACCCAATACGTGTTGTTTTCCTAAGCATGTCGGTAAAGCATGTGATTAGAAGCTAAGAATATATGTATATAATTATAATACATGCAAGGATTGTGGGACAAGCAAAGCTGCAATGTTCCTCTCCTCGAGCACATCGGTTTCCTCTGTTTGAGTTGACTTTTACCACGCTTTCTCCTCGTGGGGTCCAGTAATCCACCTCTCTCTTCCGTTGATACCTTGAAGGTTCACAGCAAAATCATCAGGTGAGAGTCCCATCTGTCTCGTGCACACAAATGCTATCATATGGTGCCGCACCACAGGAAAGCTGCCCATCCAACCTTTCAAAATTTCTGTGAAAATTTAAACACTAGGAAAAACAAATAATAAGGGGAAAAATTTTATTTTTTTAATAATAACGAAAAAGTTTGCAACGTTATGGTAGGCCTTAAACAACCTGGATATTTGGAATTTGCATTTTATTTATTTATTTATTGTTTATAAATATTTATTTAGGCCAATCTTATTTTTGTTAGAAAAAAGTTAGAACCATCCATTCATTTATGTGATGTTCTTTGAATGGACACCACACAAAGTGGAGATGAGGATAACTATTACACCAAGAATTGAAAAGATTTTGATGGAGCTGCACTAAATCCTTATCTCTGATCATATCATATAGTATACGAAGTAGTGATTGAATATTTATGAAGATGAATTTACTAGTATATATATATTTATATATATAGAGTTACCAATATATATATATTTTTATATATGTATCAATTTCATTTGCATGCCTTAACATATTGGTGTACAAAATATTTATCCTGCATGTATATATATATATATGTATATAAATAATTAATACGGTTTATATGCATGCATGTACCATGCATATAAGGATGAATTTTTTATTGTATGTTATAAAAATCCCTCGTTTTTACACTATAAACTTAGACAATGGATATTACGACACTAAAATGCAAAAGAAACAATCATATTTTCCATTAAAGCACAATATTAGTCTTCTTTTCAGGTGTGGATTTTACTTTGTTAATTTTAGAGTAAATCAATCGCAAATGTCATATATATATATATATATTCGTGGTAGGTTTTTTTTTCTCACCGTACCTTTTTGTAATGTATCTAGAAATAATGCATTTTTTTTAATCAAGTATCTAGAAATAATTTGACTAGATTAATTTCTTAATTTATACTAATATTTTGGCATATATCTCAGAAAACTTTCGAATGTGGAAAAAGCATACTATAATTCCTCTTAGTTAATTAATTATTTATGTGAAGCATATGTAAATGTTATAGAAGATGTGTCGATTTGTTACTTGGTATTGAATTTACAGTTGCTTTAAGGAGTACCCATGAAGCATAATGTCGTTGAAAAAACTAGCTACACAACGAAAGTTGTGGCAAATAAAAGAGGGACAGGAAAAAAAGTTAAAAGGGGACAAGTGTAGTGGGCTAAGCACTTTTTGGTACAAAGAAAAAAAATGAAAAGAAACAAATTTTTTTTTTTAATAAAAATAGAAAAGATTCTCAAAAAAAGAAGAATGAAAAAAAAAAGAAAAAGAAAAAAGAAAAAAGAAGAAGATAAATATCTACCCGAGAAGAATTTTTTTTCAAAAAAATATTTCTGTTTTACATAAATATATATTAATTATAAAAAAAATTTGGAAATGCAAAAATTGTGGGTACGTATATGATTGGCGGTGGAGGCTAGGAAACAAATGAAAGGCAAATTAAGCAGCGCCAAGTTGTCATGATGTCCACTTGCCTATAAGCACAATCATTCGAAAATGACGTCATCCATGACATCACTACCCCGACAAAAGGTCACCCCGGGAAAACCAATCCAACGAACTCCACCCTCACAACGTGGCAATATCTGAATCGTCCAAAGTTTTCCCAAAAGGATTTCCCCAACGAAATACCATACATTATCACACATCCGGACCCATTTGGTGCTCTTCCAAAACCTTTCACACATTTTTTTCTACTCTTTTCTTTACTTCCCTTCTTTCTTATTTTCCTTGCGTCCTTCTTCACCAACAACAACAACAACAAAACCAAAACAAAAACTCCCAAAAAATAAAAATAAGAACAGAGAGATTGAAATTCTAAAAGGAAAGGGGAAATTAATTAGGGGCGATCAGCGATGGGTGTGGAGGACGAGAAGTACATCTTAATCAATTTCGAAGAGACCGAATTGCGTCTCGGGTTGCCGGGTGGAAATGGATCCAGCGAGATTATCAGAGATCAGGAAGCGGCGGCTTTGAAGTTGAACAATATTAATGGAAAAAGAGGTTTCTCGGAAACCGTGGTTGATTTGAAGCTCAATCTTTCCTCCAAAGACAAAGCTGTTGTTGATTCCGATAATTCAAATAAAGTTCTTCACCAATCCAAGCCTGTTAATGCTGTTTCTTCTTCTAACAATGATATTACTGCCAAACAGCCTCCTTCAAAGTACGTTTCATTTTCTTATTTTTAATGGTCAATTAGTTTAGCTTCTGGCACTTTCTTTTTCTTTTTTCTTTTTTTCTTTTTTTGAAGATTAAACACCAATTTTGATGAGTTTAGAATTTTAATTTTTTGCAGCTTGTTTAAGTTGAACAATGGGCACCATACAAATTCTAGAAAATATTATTTATATTTATAAGCTTGTTTAAATTAATAAGAAAAATAGAGGAAGATTTATATATATATGTGTGTGGTAAAATATTTAGGATTAATTAAAATATTAAAATCCATGAAGTGGGTAAGAATGGACTTTAAATATATATATATATATATATATATATGTGGGGTATTAAAAAATTAGGTGCATGGTAACCACGCAAACAATAAAATTGGCTTTTTTCGAAGGTTTTTGGTTGGTTGTCGGGAAGACAAAGTTAAAGAACAAAACATGTGGAATCTTATTAATATACTTTTTTATTCCTTTTCTCAACCACCATAGAAAATCATTTCCATGTTTATTGTTGATATAATTATTATTTCAATGGCAGTGGAACGACAACGAAAAAGTAAAAGATTGAAAAGGAAAAAAAAAGAAAAGAAGAAAAAAGAGAATCCTTTAGCAAAGTTTTGTCCAAATCAGGACAACTTGTCTTGAAATTGGAACATATCATATGCGTCTGGATATCCACATTACTATCACGCTTAATATTTAATTAATTAGCTTTAGTTGAAATTTAATAAATTTTTAGCAAAAAATAAAAATAAAAATTGAAGTTTAATATAAATAGAATTATAGGTCAATAATGGCCAACATAGAATAATAATTAAAAAAGGTAAAAGAAAGACAACGACAAGTCGTGATAACTAATGGGACCCACCCTCTCCTTTTGTAAAATTTTGCAGGGCGCAAGTTGTCGGTTGGCCACCCGTTCGATCATTCAGAAAAAACATCGTGGCCGTCCAAAAGAACACCAAAGATGAATCTGACAAAGCCAGTGGTAGCGGTGCTGCATTCGTAAAGGTTAGCATGGACGGTGCTCCGTATTTACGTAAAGTGGACTTAAAGTTGTACAAAAGCTACCAGGATCTGTCTGATGCTTTAGGCAAAATGTTCAGCTCTTTCACCATTGGTAAATCTATTTAATTTTGACAACTTTGCTATTATTATTATTATTATTAATTATTTTGAGAAAGATATATGATATAGTTTCTTAGTTTGGAATATTAAATTTTGTATTTGGTTATTTGTTGAAGGTAATTGTGGTTCACAAGGAATGAAGGATTTCATGAACGAGAGCAAATTGATAGATCTTTTAAATGGGTCAGAATACGTGCCCACTTATGAGGACAAAGATGGTGATTGGATGCTTGTTGGGGATGTTCCATGGGAGTGAGTTTCTGATCAATTTTTCTTCTTAATAAACTATTACTGGATTTTAAAACTAATTAAAACGAAATAATATTTTTCTGATTGATTGATCTATATCTTTTTTTGTTAATCTGCAGAATGTTTGTTGATTCATGCAAACGCTTGCGGATAATGAAAGGCTCTGAAGCCATTGGACTTGGTTAGTGTATATTTATGGTGCTGATTTATATATAGGTTTTGTAATTTACAGACCAATCAGCTAATTAATATTTGATTATGATTTGCAGCGCCAAGAGCAGTGGAGAAGTGCAAGAACAGAAGTTGAAGTAATATTATTTTGAAAAAAAAGTTTTTTTTTCTTTTTTTTTTTTTTTAACTTTTGTTTGGTTAAAATCCACTCTTCCCAGACACAATCAAATGGCCAAAAAAAAAAAAAGAAAAGAAAAAAGCAAACCGGTTCGAGAGGGATCGAGCACGGAGTTTGGAAGTGTCTCTCTGTATCATGCTTGAATGTCTTAATTTTGTTTTTGTTTATATTCCAAATGTTGAAGAAATTATTAAATGAGAGAAAGGTTTCGGAAATTTCTTAGAAAGACAAGAAAGTTAATAATGTAGAAGATCTATATTGTTCATAGCACCTTTTCTCAAGGCCTGTGTAACTTTGTTTAATTCTCAATGGCTTGTCTAATAATGTTGTCAAGTTTTATTTTCCTTTTTTTTTGTTTTTTTTTTTTTTAAATCAATAGTCATCGAGAGTGTTTTTTTGATTCCCTCCGCGAATATTATATAATGTGTTGTAAAAACATTATAATATAAATATATATAATTTTTTTATGTGGCGTTTGTCGGACGAGGTTCTTTACTTCTTTTGGACCATGCGTGCTAGGTTGTATATTATAAGAACAAATTTTAATATATATATATATATATATTGTGTGTTTGTGATTGCCTGAGGAGACAAGAATAATGAAAAAGATTCTAAATAAGCAGAAAGAGATAAGGTGGAGCATGGGCATGTGAACATTGTTGGAGCTTGCATTAATAATGTGGTGGACATGATTTAGTGGCACAGCTATTCACAATTTATTATAAATCCAACCTCAAAATGGCTGGCAATGGTGAGTAGGATATCAACTTTTATCATTTCTGATCCATATCCAAACCCATCTCATGGTGAGCCTTAATAATATCACATTAGATTTCAATTTAGGATTATTGCCCAAGAAAAAAATAGTATTACTATTGAATTGTCCCACACGAATATATTTCATGAGAATTATGCTCTTTCATTGATCAACATATATATTATCCACTGTACTTTCGTATCATAACAAATTGTTGTCAAAAAAATAAAAAAATAAAAAAATGAAAAAAATAAAAATGATATAAAGATTTCACCACTTAAAACAAGCTCTATGAGTCAATATTGCACATGATTACAAATATATGGTGAAAAAGATATAGAAAGAAGGGGAAGAAAGAGAATCAAATATATATATAAATATATATATATATAAATATATATATATATATATATAATATTCGTATAGCAGCAGATTGCAGAAGTGCAAGGTGCAAGGCATGGTTGGTTTGGTTCACTTGACCACGATTTCCAACACAAAACTAGGGATTTGCGTAGTTTGCCATTTCCTTTTCAAAGATTCTTAAAAATCCCATTTCAAGTTGATCGTTTATGTCTCTTGGCAGAGACAAAATCTCATTCTCGATCTCCCACCCAAATCTGGGGATTTTGCGAAGATTTTCTTTTTCTTCATCTCCCAACATAAAAGCTTGGGATTTGCAACCTGTTTTTTCCTTTTTAAGATTCGTTAAACATTACATCATGGAGAATATATTATTCTTCCTCTTTTTTAAGTAAGTGAAAAAAATTTTCTATTACCCCAAAAAAAAAAAAAAAAAGAAAAAAAAAAAAGGTGAAAACATTTTCTTATCAATTTTTATTTTGGATCTACCGAAAGTGAGAACTCTTCTAACTTTTGCACCACCTTATATATTAATGATATTAGCAAATATATATTGTTGATGATAATTAAGTCCTTACAAAATAACACTGTTATTGCTGTGCTTACATCTATTAATAGGGTGAATAGGTTGAAAATAATTCATTTTGCTTCTGTTTTTGATAAAAATTTCTATCATCTGGTATATACTTAGGGTATATTTTTTATTTTATGGAAAATATATGGAACTATAATCTCTATGCAATGTTAAAGGTTTTTTTCTTTAATTTTATAGTGAAAGATTTTATGCAGTGACATCCCAACAAGCCCTCCAATAAGCAGCTCAGAAAATCGAAGGAAAAAAAATAAAAAATAAAAAATAAAAAGAAAGAAAAAAGAACCTTGTCTATTTTATTTTAAATTTGCTAGGGCACAAGGGTACTTTAGTAAATTGACATGGTGTATTCAGAACTAAAGATGGTGCATATAGGACCACCCAATTGGACAGCATTCATTGGATTAGCCCAAAGCAAAATCTAGATTGTTGGCATTGGGCAGGCGTTTATCGTTGGCTCAGGTCGATGTGGGCCAAAATAAACGTCATGGATGAACTTATAGGCTAGACTGGATAAACCGATTCAAAATTTGATTTGAAGGGCCTAATATTACACCAAGTACCGAAAGATGGAATCTCATTTTGTGCTCTTACAATTGAAATGTTCAGACTAATTTAATTTCTATCAATTTTAATTGTTTGTCTTAATATGCATATTTATGTCGAATTCTTATGTAAAGATGATATTCCTTTTGGCAAACAATACAACTAGATTCCGATCAAAAAGTTTTGGAAAAACAGTAATTAGTGAATTGGGTAAAATATAATATAATATATATGAATAAGTATATAGTCTTAGCAATACAGCATATCATTGATTAGTCATCTCTCATGTATTATCTCATTTTGATGAATAAAAAAAGTTTGGAAGGATCGAGGTTTTATTTTTTATTTATTTATTTATTTTTTTAAGGGTAGAAGTTGGCATACTTTTACAATCCCAAGTAGTGAATTTATCTGCATTGACTAAGCAATGTGTATATTTATATACATTTATGTTTATAGTTCAGCTTAAGTTCCTTATTTGTTATATATATATATATATATATTTGGTGAATATCAAGTTCCTTATCTTTGTCACGTAAAGATAAGATCAAATTTCTTTCTGCACTTACCCATAAATTAAAAGGTCCCATGTGTAGGTGGAAAGGGGTCCCAGACACATGATGTATCACTAAACATATATTTTTCTTTTCTAGATTAACCTCTTACATTCAAAGGATACAGACACAAACTTAAAAAAAAGAAGAAAATAATTAAATGCCCCATCAACAACTTAAAAGAGATACATATACAGAAAAGAAAGAAAGGGACACAAGCTATCTAAAAAGACGATTAGAAAATAGCATGCTAAATAAGACTACCCTTCGTTCAATTAGATTGAGCCACATCACATGGGGCTGCTACGTTTTACCAGCAGATCTTGATCAACGAGATGGAAATTAAAGTTCTGATTCCCTCCATTCCTTTGACCACCTCTTTAATTTCTCTGCTCTTGGCTGACCTGATATTTTGTCCGTATTCTCTTAATTAACATTGATTTATAGTTAGCCGCCACAACTTGTACATTTTTTTAATAATTCAATTGCATAGACCACTCTGTACCATTGGATTAACTGACTAATTTCTAAAACCACTGCCATCCCGAGGACCATCCAACAGTCCCAGTTACTAGCTCCTTGATCTTATCTTAAAAAAACAAGGATATTTACATTGAGTGTCACATCCGGAAAGATTACTATATAATACAACCAAATCTTGCATATCACACATATCCAAAAAGTTGGAAAAAGAAAAAAAAAACAAGAAGGAAAATATGGGAAAACTTAGCCATTGTGTGTTTTTGGTATTGCTATTATGCTTAGTTGCTGGTGCAGCAGCCCAGCAATGTGGCAGAGATGTTGGTGGCAAAACTTGTGATGGAAACCTTTGTTGCAGCCAGTATGGCTGGTGTGGCAGCACTGAAGAGTACTGTTCTCCCTCCAAGAACTGCCAGAGCAACTGTTGGGGCGGCGGTGGCGGTGGCGGTGGCGGTGGCGGTGGCGGTGATAGCGGTGAAGGGAGTGCATCAAATGTGCGTGCAACCTATCATTACTATAACCCGGAGCAACATGGATGGGACTTGAATGCAGTTTCTGCTTATTGTTCTACTTGGGATGCTAACAAGCCCTATTCATGGCGTAGTAAGTATGGTTGGACTGCTTTCTGTGGCCCTTCTGGGCCTCGTGGCCAAGCTTCTTGTGGCAAGTGTTTGAGGGTAAGATTTAAATTTAATTAGTTGAACAGCTTTTATAATTAACTAGGCGATTCACTTATAAATATGTTATGGGGTTGAATTAATCTATGGATTTGTGTTCTGTATCATTTGTATGTAGGTTACAAATACGAGGACCGGGGCTCAAAAAATAGTGAGGATTGTGGATCAGTGCAGCAATGGAGGATTAGATTTGGATGTTGGGGTATTCAACCAATTGGACACTGATGGGAACGGTTATGCTCAAGGTCATCTCATTGTAAACTACCAGTTTGTCAACTGCGGAGATGGCCTGGATATTGTTAATCCTCTGCTTTCTATTATTGATCATGGTCTGATCAATTAAATTATTGGTTTTTCTCAATTTGACCCTTGTTGTTGAATAAGCAACTGCATGTATTAGCTTGTATTGGGAAATCAAGAGAGAGAGGGGGGCGGCTAATGATATGTTGGCATGATCGTTGAATTATATATTAAGATTATGTACCATCGTGTTATATGACTTTCCTTTTAAAAGACAAAACTATGTATCAGATAAAGATCTACAAATCCTTCTCTTCATAAAATATCTAACAAATGTTATTCACCAAATATATCTATATATATAAATATCTAACAAATGTTGTGAACAGCAGTTCAAGAAAAAGGAAATTAATCAGGAATATGTAGATATATCACCAAAACGACAATATATACTAATTTATCAATTCATCATCAACTCAGCTGCATGTATCCATTGCTCTGCCTGTGATACTGTTGTAGGCCAAGCCTCGTACGGCAAAAGCTGGGAAAGAGCTACAGATTCGATCGGTACTGGTCTGCATTCTAGGTGTATGTACGTGTGGCTCTTCCTTGCCTTACCTTACTTTCCTTCCAGTGCTATTCATTTTTAATGCCCTTCATTGCAGTAAAAATCAAGGTCAGTAATTTAAGGGGGATGAGCTTGGGCTATATATTTGGAGGGCGTTTAAAAAATTTTGATAGAAATTGCAAACTTGTCAAGACATACACCCAATGGGGATGGGAAAGGGGAAGTTAAGCCTCATACCACTTGGTGGGATTTAGTGTGTATGGATCATGGGTTGGTTAATTTTGGTGGTGCTGTGGCCGAGAGCGGCAACAATGTGAAAGCCACTTACCATGACTATGATCCCCCAAACAAGAATTGGAGCTTAGAAGCTACTTACTGCGCCACTTGGTATGCCGATAAGTCTTTAGAATGGAGCAAAAGGTCAAAACCATGACTGATATTGTGGAAAATGTTTAAAGGTATGATTTTTTTTCTTTTCTAAATATAAATATATTTTCTTTCATTCTCAATGTTTTCTCAAATCTATTGTGATGGAAATCAAAATTACCACTCTAATTAGTCATGTATAGGTGACAAACAGGCTTAATTATTTCCGTCTATATATATATGCGTGTGTGTGTGTACATAGGTGACAAATAGAGACACGATAGATGAAATAAAAGTGAGAATCGTAGACAAGTGCAACATTATAATGGAGAAGGCCTGGATTTGGAAACGAGTGCGTTTTATCCAAAAAAAGATACTAATGGAAGAGGTTATCAGCAAGGCCATGCCTGATGGTCAACTACCGTTTTGTGGATTGCCATACTGGATAATTAATCCACGCTTCTAAATAAGATTAGAGTTGGTCCGTCGAAATTCATTTAAGGGCACTAAATAAAGATTGTAATTTATTATTTTTATTATGTAATGTGGGTTCGTGCGTAAATAATAAATATTAGCCAAAGTTAGCTCATAATCGGATTGCAGAGTGTATGTAATTCGGAGAGAGCTTGCTTTTGACCTTTTTAAAAGCATGTATAACTATGTATTTGATTCCAAGATAACCCTAAAAGAGTATATTTTTTTTCTTTTTTCCATAAAATTAACATATATATAGATATATATAGATATATAAACCAGTTCAAGCTAATAACACAGTGACAAGTTGTACCCTGACCAAAGCAAACAAGAAAAAACTGATGAAAAATTGTCCTCACTAACATCTTATAGCGGAAAAAAAAAAAAAAAATTGAAAAAAACATAATAGAAAGCCAAGACTACCCCTGTTATATATAATTATTATTATTATTGTTATTTGGTAAATATATCTCTGAGATATTTGAATGTTTAATTTTTACTTTTTACACATCCTTTTTATTCACGGGGATAATGGGAAAAATGTTATTGGGTGCATGAATCTCTAATTCGTACAAGCAGTCCTCCATTACGATTAAGAAATTAGACCAGAATGAGAAAGGAATATAATTATATTTGTCTTACTTTTTTGTATCATTTTACCGAATCGTCAAAGCAAGCAAATAGTGATTAACCTCATCCTTAAAGATAAAATAATTATATTTGTCTTACTTTTTTGTATCATTTTACCGAATCGTCAAAGCAAGCAAATAGTGATTAACCTCATCCTTAAAGATAAAAAGGAACCCCAAAAAAAAAATAAAAAATTAATAATAATAAATAAAGAAAGAAAGAAAGAAGACAAAGGAGTTTAAGTCCAGACAAACATACCAGTTCAATAACATATCTATCTTTTTTTGTTCTCATTGACAAAGTCAGAATTAACAAGACCAAAAAAAATAAAAATAAAAATAAAATAAAATAAAATTCTATGGATTTAGCTGGGAAAGAAGGACAAATAGAAGAAAAATAAGGAGTAAGTGCCAAATGTGAGACAAATTAACAATATGCAACTTTTGAGAAGATGTTCTTTTAAGGATTATGTCGTGCTTTTGCAAGCAGATTTTTCATCTCCAAACCTTGTATACGAAATTATGTGTTGGTTGATTGTATCTGGGGTTGATTTAATTACTTTGATGATGCCAAATTAAAAAGCCTAGCCTAACAGCGACCTATCATTTGCTCTCATCATTGATTATGTATATGGTTTTTGTTTGAATCTTATCAAACAACGGTCAAGCACAGTTACGTGGGCAGGGAAGTTCTAATGGACTCCGCTTCTAGACGAAGTTTTACTTTCGGGGTGTGGAATGGAAGATCCAACACTTAAAAATCCATTAATTATTGTAATTGGTGTACATAGTGTTTTTTAGTCTAATATACATATGTTAAACTCCATATATAAGAGAGAACAAAAACATAAATTCTAACATTTTTCCTTGTGTAATTCATTCCAAATGACTGAAGGTTACAAGTGTTTGTCCTATTGATCAACATATTTGACACTACTTTCTTAAAATCAAACATAACAACTTTGGGAACAAACAAATATTATTCAATCTTGTTGCAATGTCTTTGTTCTTTTTGGGAGAAATTCACAACTTCTTGTCTTCCGCACTGATAATTTCACTTTTATTTTATTTTATTTTATTTAAAAAAAAAAAAACCACTATGTTCAAAAGTCCTATAGAAACTACCTAATTTCGCGCCGTGATAGAAGAAATATACCATGTGTAGCAGTGTGTATGTTCCAATGTATTTATTTATCCTACACAGTTCCAAAACCAGATTTTGCCCTTTAGAATTAAGAGAGAGATTAATAAAACCTACAAACAAAAATAACACATATTTGAGTTGTCCAAGTTGACTAGTCCAGTCGATACCTCTTTATATAACTTTCCCGAACCTTCTCTTGTTTGCATTTTTCCGCGTCTGCATGCAGCATTGGCCAACTGGGCTATGCCATGTTCGTATTATATACATCATCAGTCAAGATGATATATATATATATATATATATAGAGAGAGAGAGAGAGAGAGAGAAATTTCATATAGCATACTCTTCAAACAACAAGGCTAGTCTGGTAAATTTGCAAATGGGATCCTCACCTTCTATAAATTGAAGCCACTTTCTGCACAAGTCCTCACAATTAATATCTCTACCTTATATCCTTTAGTAGTAATAATTGCAGAGAAAGATCAGAAGATGGGGAAGGTGAGCGCTTTGGTGGTGTTGATGATGTGCATGGTGGCAAGTGCTAGTGCACAGAGTGCCAACAATGTGAGAGCAACATACCATTTGTACAATCCGCAGAATATCAATTGGGATTATAACACTGCCAGCGTCTACTGCGCAACCTGGGACGCTAACAAGCCCTTGGAATGGCGTAAAAAATATGGATGGACTGCCTTTTGTGGACCTGTTGGGCCTCATGGCCAGGAGTCCTGTGGCAAGTGCTTGAAGGTATGTACAACTTTTTTTTGTTTTTCTTCTTCCTTTTATTTTTTTTTTCAGGTTCTCTTATAAGCAACAACCTAAAAATTAATTAAGTGGGAAAAGAGGATTTTATCATTACTAATTTCATTGTGAATGTATTCTTAAAGATGCAAATATTTTCAGTCTTTTGAGATCTAGAAAGTGTATGATTGATGGGCTATCTATATATATATATATATATATGGATCATGTGCAGGTGACGAACACTGGGACGGGAAAAGATGTAACAGTGAGAATTGTGGATCAGTGCAGCAATGGTGGGTTAGATTTGGATGTGAACGTGTTTAATGAGATTGACACCGATGGAAAAGGCAACGCACAAGGCTACCTTATCGTCAACTACGAGTTTGTCAACTGTGGAGACTAAAACATCTGCCTAATTTTAGTGTTTTAATCTCCTTCCTAATAATACTACAATAAAATGGCCATATGCTTCTTGAATCAAATAAGTTTTTGATTGTAAATTTTGAATACTTGGAAGAATGATAATGATATATATACCCTTCTTATTTAACATAGATAACATGCGTGAGCCTTTTTTTTTTTTTTTTTTTGGTTACTTTTATAATATAAGTGAACTTGATTATTTATAACCATTAGATTTGTGTGATTATATATAATTTAGTAATAAGTTACATCAAATACATAATAATTTAATAGCTCCAAATGATTTATATATCTTGTATATCTTTAATATTAAAGATATGACTAGTGGATTTTATATAACTGTAATGATATGTAAAAAACATGTTTTCAACACAAAAATAAAAACATGTTAACATGTCAAATATTAAAGATATTATGTTAATTAATAATTTAAAACTCAAATTCTAACTCAGTAAATAATGATTTTTAATAATTGATATGTTAATGGATATTAAAATAGGGTGAACTATATTTCCAGTGTATAAAACTATTTATAAACACTTGCAATTATGAGTTTTTAATGAACTACTTAAGATATTTAAAGATCAAAATAAGGTTCCACCTGACTTAATGGTAGCTACCATGCATTAATAATTTTATTTATTTATTTATTTTTTTCACTTCTTCTTCTTGGGTTTACCATGCATTAACAGTTATACCTAGAATAACATTGAAGGTTTAACTTTCAACATATATATATATATATATATATATATAAAGGACCATCAATCTTGTCTTAATGTTTGATATTATCAAAAGGCTTTTTATACTGCAATAATTAATATTTCCAAGTAGTTACAAAAGTTGTATACCTTTTGTCCAGGGAAGGTTGGCAGAAAGAGCAAATAAAGGTTTCAGCGCCAAAAGTGAGGCACATATGCAACTTACAACTATGTACTCAGGAAATGTTAAGCTCTTTATGAGTTTTCAGGCTCTTGCATTCAAAATTCCCATTTTCCCAAGATTAACATACATTAATTTTACGATTCTTAAAAAGGAAAAAAAAAAAAAACATATATTAATTTTATGTGGGTTAATTTTACTTTTTCTATATGGGGTGGAAGAAAGGCCTAAAGCCAACACCAACATGCAATTTCTGCTCATCGTTGATATCTATATATATGGTTTATTTGAATGTTATAAATTCAACACTTACTGTGGTCGATCTAAGTTTGCATATGAACCTAAAATAATATAATAATAAAAATCAAATCATATCAAATCAAGTTTGTGTATGCGTGGTCTGGAAAATACTCATTGTATAAAGGATAACATAAAAGAACTCTGCTTCTAAAGTTAAAAAAAATGTATTATTCTCTGGCCGGAAGACTCTTTTAATACTTTTATCCATAAGTATAGGTGACGTACCATACATTCATATATTAAATACAAAAAACATCAATAATATTCCAATTAACATTATTTTTTTCCCATGCAATTTTCAGAATTAATGGAGTTTCCAAATTGTCCTTATATATTCAACACCAATTGAGTTGAGACTCTTCGTCAAAAGAAAAATCAACCACAGAGAAATTTTGCCAACATTATATTGATAATAAATCCATTTACAGTTTACACCCCATCAAGTCTTTTATCTACCAAAGAATTTAATTGAGTATCACTGTTGAAGAAGTAATATACTCCGGATATTCCAATGTATTAATCCTATACAGTTCCAAAATCAGGTTTTCCCCTTTAGGTAAAATAAGGGATATTATAAAAGCCATTTTTTATGACCTAAAAAATACCCACCACACCCACAAAACCCATGACCCATTTGATAAGTTTTCCAAATTGACCAATTCTAGACGGTACCACTCTCTTTCCTCCTCCTTCTCGGCATTGCATTAAGAGCGTTTCTCCTTGCCACAATAGCCAAGGGCTGTGTCTCTGTTTGCTCTGCCACACAAACCCAACAAAAAAAAAGAAAGAAAGAAGAACACACATCAAACATGTACGTAATGGATCAGTCTATAAGGTAGTGGGAAAATTTGAAAATTTCATTTCCATGGCCTACTTTTCCAACCACAAAGGCTGGTCTAGTAATTTTAATAAGGTTCTCCCTAATCCTTCTCCTCTATAAATTCAACCCATTTCTGCCACCACTTATCCTCAAAACTACTTCCAAAAAACAGAGAAGAAGAAGAAGAAGAAGAAAAATGGACAAGATGCAGGGGAAGATGGTAATGCTGCTAATTACCTGCTTGGTGGGCAGTGGGAGTGCTCAGAGTGCGAATAATCCGAGAGCAACTTACATTTGTACAATCCACAAAATATTGGGATACGATTTGTTGAGGGCTAGTGCCTTCTGCGCCACATGGGACGCAAACGAGACCTTGGAATGGCGTAGCAAATATGGTTGAACTGCTTTCTGTGGACCTGTTGGTCCTCGTGGCCAGGCTGCTTGTGGCAAATGCTTGAGGGTAATTAAAACCTTTTTTTTTTTTTATTTTTTTTTTTTTATTTTTTAAATTTTTTTCTTCTTGTTTCTTGTTGAATTTGATTTCATAAAGCTAGCTTTTTGGAAAGGCATTTTGCAGGTAACGAACACAGCGACAGGAGCTCAAGCACCAGTGAGAATTGTGGACCAGTATAACAATGGTGGGCATGATTTGGATGTCAATATCTTTAATCAGATTGACACCAATGGTAGAGGCCATGCTCGATGCCATCTTATCGTCAACTATCCAGTTTGTCAACCGCTAAGAGACTATGTTATATATATACAATATGAAAACTATTATAAATATTGCACGCTTCTTCGACTATGAAAGAAGTGTTGCTCTAAATGTAAACTTTTGACTATTTGGGAGAAGCGTTGGCTTTGGTAAATTACTAGGTGTATAAAGTTATAAAGGTTTGTTTAGGACGAGCTAAGTTGGACAGCATTCATTAGATCAGCCCAATTCAAAAACCTGTATGCTTGGCAATGGACAGTCAGATTATGGCAGGCTCTGGGTGGTTTGGGCTTAACCTGATAGAGAAGGATGAGCTCTATGGGCTGGATTTGATAAACTTGCTTGTGCGGTCCCATCATCACACCATACATGTGATTAGCGCTACAAAATACCGAAATCTTGCAATCGAAATGCTCTCCGGCTAATTTACTTTCTGTCAATTGCAATTGTTTGTCATTTGGCATTGTGGTTAATCTTTAATTTTATGTTTTTTTATTTAATTATATGTAATTTATTTCCTTCAAGTATGTGTTAATAGTAGTTTTAGCTAGTTATAAATTTTAAATAACTATTAAACTTAAATGAAAAGACAA
Source organism: Ziziphus jujuba (assembly GCF_031755915.1). NCBI lineage: Eukaryota > Viridiplantae > Streptophyta > Magnoliopsida > Rosales > Rhamnaceae > Ziziphus > Ziziphus jujuba. Next base: position 23,688,759 of record NC_083388.1, read on the forward strand.
ACAAATAATAATAAAAAAAGTAAAAAGCAACCTAATTTGTAATTTGAGTTCAAAATTTTTTTTCCCCTTTTTTAACTTTATATTTAAGTCATATAATATTAGAATATACCATATCATTGAGTAGTCTATCTCTCATGTAATATCTTTGTCAAGTAAAGATAAGGTCAAATTTATTTCTATACTTATCCCATAGTTCAAAAAGTCCCAAAGTGGAGGTGGAAGGGGACCCAATACATGATGTGTTACCAAACTAATATTTGCTTTGCTAGATTAACCTCCTACATTCAAAGAACACATATACAAACTAAAAGAAAAGAAGAAAATAAATGAACACCCCAGCAACAACCTAAAGATGGAGATACATAATGGACAAGAAAGAAAGGGACATAAACTATCTAAAAATATGATTAGAAAATAGCATGTAAAATAAAACTAGCCTTCTTTGTGTTTAATTGAGCCACATCGCAAGGTATTAGCAACCCACCTTTTTTTTTTTTTCTTTTTGGCTTATATCATTACAATAATTTCTCTCAGTCGGTGTCTTAAATTGATGAGCTCCCATTCATAACAATAATATTTTTACAAGCAGATTTTGATAAGGAGATGGAAATAATTAAAGTTCTGATTCCCTTCCCTTCCTTTGACTGCCTCTTTAATTTCTCTGCTCTTTGCTCACCCTATATTTTGTCCATATTCTCTTAATTAAAATTTATTTCTAGCTAACTGCCACAACTTGGACATTTTTCACTCTGTACCATTGGATTGACTGACTAATTTCTAAAACCACAGCCATCCTGAGGACCAGGACCATATTACTATCACCTCAATCTTATCTTAAAGAACAAGGATATTTCCATAAACATCTACTAGAGTATTATAAAAATACAACTAAATCTGGCATATTAGGCATATCCGAAAGTTAGAAAAAACTAAATATGGGAAATTTTAGAGTTTGTTTGGCTATTTGTTTTTAAAATAGTTTTATATTCTATAAAATAGAAAATTATTTTTAAAATAAAAAATTATTTGTTTGGCTATCAATTTTCAAAAACAGTTTTAGAAAATAAATGGAAAAAAAAAATTTTGGAAAACAATAAAATGATGTTTCTATCTGTTTTGAAAATAATAAAATACATATTAATTTAATTTGTCTTATTCATCATCTTTTTTTTAGTCTGCATTTTTCTATCTTATAGAAAAAAAGTTGTAAAGAAAAAACATTATTTCAATTCTTTGGAATATTTTAGAGAGAGAAAATTGTAGAGAGAGAAAGATAGAATATTATATTTTGATAAATACATCCAATTAAATATTTTTATTTTCTTATTTTATCTTATTTTTTTTAATAGAACAACTTAAAAAATTAGCTATTTCTTTTATTTTTTAATCCTTTATAAGTTACATCAATTATTTTTTTTTTATTTTTTATTTTCCTTTCCTTTGTTACATACCTACTAGCCTTTTTATTTTTTTATTTTTTTTATCTTACTTCTTTTATTAGTTTTTTTTTGACAAATATTTCTTATATTAATTATTTATTTTGCTATTTTGTTTTTTTCCTTACTTTTCATTTTTTCCTTGTCAAATATTCTCTCTCTCTCTCTCCCCTATTTTGTTCTTTTTCCTAATTTTTCATTTTTTCTTTATTCCATTATTTTTTTCTTATTTTCCATTTCTATTAGTTTTTTTTTAATTTTTTTTTCAATTTTTACCTTTTTTTTTCATTGTTTTTCTATTTTTTTTTAAAGTTATTCTCTGTTTTTTCCCCTTTATCTCCATTTTTTATTTCCCCTTATCTCCCATTGTATTTATTTTTTTCCTTTTTATTGTCTATTTTTAATTTTACCTTTCATATGCAACAATGTCAATAAGGTCTAAACATGTGGTTTGATTATATTGGTAATATATAAAAGTTAATAGTTTTATTATTATGCTAATATAAGATTTTATGGATATTTATAGTTGGAAATATTATGTTAGATTTATAGAATTTAAATTTTTTAATTAATGCAAAATCCCGAATCCCAATAGTTATTTTATTTATGTATATACATTAATTTATTTGCTTGAAACTCACATTGAAAAAAGGATGTGAGCATTACAAGCTATTAGAAATTATATTTAACAAGTTGACTACCACTAGAGTGTTTTGTCATGCATCTATTAATGACCCACCTAATAGAAATGATAAGATGGAATTGGAGGCTAAAAGTGTATATGTTAACGCTAATCATAATGATCATTTTTATATCCTTGATAAATCAACATGCCATTTGAAGAAATGCACTGCATTATTCAGCAATTCTATCTCATCAAAAAAAATATTGATGAAATATATACAATCAACAAAAAAATTAGGAAAAAATTTCATATAAACCTCTTCAGATTTGTATTAATTTCAATTTAATCCTTAAAGTTTTAAAAATGTCATTATCTCCTTTCAGGTTTTAAACAATCTTCATTTTTATTTCCTATTATTTCATTCACACCCCTTAAAATAATTTTATCTGCATCCCCTATAATAATCTCAGTTGTAATTTTCAAAATCTAAAAGGCTAAATTAAAATTAATGTAAATTTGTGAGTTTAGATGAAATATTCCAAAAAAATATATAGCTATAAATATTATATATAACGTTAATCAATTAATAATAATTAAAAAAATTCAACAGAAAATAAATGTTATATTATATTTTGATATATATTTTATATATGTAATCCATTAATATGTGAATGCATTAGTATATATATATATATATATATTATATAAGGGTTATTGTATGTTAAAAAAAAAAAAATAGAAAAAATGAAAACTTTTTTAAAAAAAATTAAAAAATTTTTAGTCAAATATATTTTCTGTTTTTAGTTTTGAAAATTATTTCAAATATTAATGGCTAAACGCTCATTATTCTCATTAAATAGTAGAAAACAGTTTTCTATTTTTTATTTTGAAAATAATGTTTTAAAAATAAAAAATAAAAAACATGTTCAAACATGCCTTAGCCATTTTATGTTTTTGATATTGCTATGCTTAGGTGCTGGTGTAGCAGGCAATGTGGCAGACAAGCCGTTGGCAAAACTTGTGCCGGAAACCTCTGTTGCAGCCAGTTTGGCTGGTGTGGCAACACTGAAGATTACTGTTCTCCCTCCAAGAACTGACAGAGCAACTGTTGGGGCGGTGGCGGTGATAGCGGGGAAGGGAGTGCATCAAATGTGCGTGCAACCTATCATTATTATAACCCGGAGCAACATGGGTGGGACTTGATTGCAGTTTCTGCTTATTATTCTACTTGGGATGCTGGCAAGCCCTATTCATGGCGCAGTAAGTATGGTTGGACTGCTTCCTGTGGCCCTTCTGGGCCTCGTGGTCAAGCTTCTTGTGGCAAGTGCTTGAGGGTAAGATTTGAATTTAATCAATTAAACAGCTTTTAATTCACTAATTAATTCATAATATATGCAAATATATTATATGATTGAATTAGTATATGAAATCGTGTTTTGTATCATTATTTGTATGTAGGTTACAAATACGAGGCCATGAGTTCAAAAGAATGGTAAGGATTGTGGATCAGTGCAGTAATGGAGGATTAGATTTGGATGTTGGGGTATTCAACCAATTGGATACTGATGGAAACGGTTATGCTCAAGGTCATCTCGTTGTAAACTACCAGTTTGTCAACTGTGGAAATGGCCTAGATATCGTTAATCCTCTGCTTTCTATTATTGATAATGATCTAATCAATTAAATTATTGGTTTTCTTAATTTGACCACCCTTGTTATTGAATAAGTAACTGCATGCATCAGCTTTGCATTGGTAAATCAAGGTGGGGCCCGGCTAACGATATGTTGGCATTAATGTTGAATTATATTGCATATATATATCTATAGATATATATATATATAACGGAAATTCTATGGTGAGAACGATCCGTATGAAAACCACAGTATTAGTGACGGTTTTTCATAGTATTAACGACGGTTTCTTAGAAAATCGTGATCAATACTATGAAAAACCGTTACCAATGCTGTAGTCCGCATGAGAACCGTGCGCACCATAGACGAACTATATATATATGCATATACATATGTATGTACGTGTCATCATAAAAATGGGATCAATATTATGTATGACTTTCCCATTAAAATGACAACTATATGTATCAAAAAAAATAAATAAATAATACTTTCTCGATGATAAAATATCTAACATAAAATGAATAGCAAAGTAAAGAAAGAGATGGTTGAATATGAATTATGCGATTTAAGTTATTAATTACATGGTGTTAAAGAGAAAGGAAATTAATCAGATATCCCACCAAAAACGACGGTACAAATTAAAAATAGTACATATTGCATATGCGTGACAGTTGAAAATGAAATTTTAAACACAACAACAGATTATGCACGGGTACCAAACTATACTCTTACCAGCAAGTTTCCTTTTTTTTTTTTTTTTTTGGTTGAGACTACATCCAATGTATCAACCAGTACTATACTAGCAGCTAGCTCTTTTGAAAATTTCTTTTTTCCTATCATGGTGGTTAGAGCCGTACCTGAAATTTGTTACTCTTATACATGTTGGTCTGGTAATAAGGAAGAAGGTGGACCAGTTCAAGGTAACAATACCAATTATCAGGTTGATCATCATCTCGGATATTTCCTTTTCTCTCCGCCAGTGTAACTGTTGGAGATCACGCCTAGTACATTAAAAGCAGGAATCTATTAGTACTGTACTGATGTGGTTCAGTGCATGAATCATATAGTTACCACTAGGCATTTTAACCCTGCAGTAAAAATTAAGGTCAGTAACTTTAAGGAATGTGCATTGGGCTATGAATTTGGAAGGTGTTTTCAGAAATTTTGATAAGATAAAAAATATGCAACCAATGGGGATGGAGAAGTTAAACCTCCTATGGTTGGTGGGTGTATAAGTGTGTATGAATTATATTGCTGGTTTTGTTGGTGCTGTGGGGGGAGAGCAACAATAATGTGAGAGCCACTTACAATAATGTGGAACTTAGCCGGTAATGTTGGCCCTCAGGGCCCTGACCCTTGAGGATATGCTTTTAGATACATCAACATTTCATTCATTCCCAATGTAGGATTTGCTTGCTTGTTTTGGCTTTTAAATTACATGATCTTGGATGTGAATTAATAGGTGCAGGTAACAAACAGGGCAACGAAAGCTGAAGTTAAAGTGAGAGTCATCCGTCAGTGCAACAATGGAGGGTTGGATTTGGAAGCGTCTTTTAAAAACTCGATACCGATGGGAGAGGTTACCAGCATGGCCAATCATGGTCAAGTACCGTTTTGTGGATTGCCCAACTGGATAATCCATTCAAACTTATTTCTCTTCATCCACTAGTACTATCAACTTCTACATTTGTATGTATATATCAATCCGGCTCATTAGTCATTAGAGATAAAGTTGAAGTTATTATTCTCTTACCACGAAAACACAGACACACACCAAAAAAAAAAAAAAAAAAATGCATATTATTTCTTTTTGAAATCAATACAAATAAAAAAAAAAAAAAAAAAGAGAGAAGAAGAAAAAACTCACGAAGTTCTTTGTGTGATACAAGATTAAAAAACTAGGCACCTATTTATAAAACAATTTGACCACCAAATAAATTTAAGGAACAAATAAATTTTAAGAGGAGGCTGGACAGACCCCCACAGTTGATCCGTTGAAAATTATTTTTAACACTAAATAAGATTGTAGGTGGTGGAAAAAGGTTTTGCTTTTTAAAATTGTAGGTGTTGAAAGACGGTTTCGTTTTTTAAAGGGTTTCGTTTTTTAACTTTTTTTCTAAGGTAGGGTGCGTTTGTGCTTAAATATTAGGCAAAGTGTATGCAGTTTGGAAACAGCTTGCTTTTATCTTGTTCTGTTTTAAAAAGTCTATAAAGTATTAATTATATATATATATATATATATATATGTAAGGAAAATATTTAGTTATGTAAAATTATGTTATTTAATTTCAAGAAAACCCAAAAAGAGTTTGTGTTTAATTTTTTAGTAACACATCCACAAGCTGTTCCCTGCCTAAAGCTGGCAAGAGAAAACTGATAAAGAATTATCCAACCCAATTCCAGCAAAATTAATTTATTAAAACATTTATGAAATTTATTAACCAAACAATATAACAATAGATGTGATAATATTTGATTGTTTTTTTAATTCACTTATGTATTAAGGGTTCTCATTTTCATATTTAAATTATATAAATATACTAATTAATAATATTTTAATAAATGTAATTCGATAAAGATATTTTTAACATTACTCAGCCAATTCCCATCCATAAGGATTTGCTTTCAATTTTTATTTTATTTTATTATTTTTTATGATTTTTTTATTTTTATTTTTTTTTATTTCTGCTCATGTAGGATGGCTTAAATATTAGACAAAGTTAGCTCAAATGGGATTGCAAGAGGGTATGCAGTTTGGAAAGAGCTTGCTTTAATCTTGTTCTGTAATTCTGTTTTAAAGCCTATGAAGTATTGATGATATATATCTAAGGAAAATATATAGTTATATGAAATTATGATATTTGATTTCAAGAAAAAGGGTTTGTGTTTTTTTTTTTTTTTAATAAGCCAACCACAAATAGTTCCGTGCCTAGAGCAAAACAAGAAAAAAAACTGATAAAGAATTATCCAAGCTTGTCCCTATTCATAAGGAAATCTCTGCACTATTTTTATTTAGTTATATATTTTTGAAGGCAATCTCTGTGGTATTTGAATGTTCACTTTTTGCATCATCCTCTTTATTCCCGGGGATTATGGGAAAAATGTTGAATGGTGCGTGAATCTTCCCCTCGTACAAGCAATCCTTTTTTATTAGGATAATTGAGAAGTTAGGCCAGAATAAGGAATGAATATGATGAAAATTCTCCTTTCTGTCTCATTTTACTGAATCGTCAAAACAAGCAAATCAATTTGTGTTTAGCCTCACCACTAAAAAAAACAAGAAAAAAAACAAACGAAATGAATAAAAAAGAGGCCATGTCCACAAATACACGCGTTGAATACCAAATCCTTTTTTGTTTTTTGGTTTTTTTATTATTTATTTTGATTCTCATAACAAATGAGACACGGCAATCTATATGCAAATCTTGAGGTTTTAGTGCCAAATAAGAGACAAAGAATGTGCAACTACTAAGAAGATGTTCTTTACGGATTTTCATGCAAATTTTTTCATCCATAAATTAACCTTCCACGAAATATGTGATGCTTGATTGTACCTTGGGATTAATTTACTTTTCCGGATACTGTCAAATTAGAAAGCCTAACACCGACACACAATTTCATGTCCTCATTTGTATAATATGGTTTTAGTTTGAATTTCATCAAACAGTTGCGGTCAAGCTAAGTTGCGTGGTCAACGAAGCTTTAATGACTCCGCTTGGGGGAAGCTTTAATGACTCTGCTTCTAGACGAAGTTTTACTTTCTTGGGTTGAAAATTTATAACTTCGCGTCCATTAATTATTGTAATTATTGTTATTTAGCGTACATGCATATGCTAAACTCCATTGATACAACTACAAAAACATAGATTCTAATATTTTCCTTGAAATTCCCAATGACTGAAGGTTACAAAGTGTTCGTCCTATTGACCAACCTATTTGACATGTCTAAATCAAATGGAGTTAACAACTTTGGGAACAATCAAATATTATTCAATCTATTTACAATTTCTTGTTCTTTTTGGTAGAAATTTACTACTTCTTATCTTGGCATTGATAATTCCCATTCTTTTTTTCTTTTTCTTTTTTTTTTTTTTAATTTCAAACCACATATGTTCAAAAGTCCTAGAGAAACTACCTAATTTCGTGCCGTGATAGAAGAAATGTACCCTGTAGTAATCTGTATCTTCCAATGTATTTATCCTATAATTAAAGTGACGTTTGATGACCAAAAACCCACACCTACAACCAAAAATTACACATATTTGAGTTGTCCAAATTGACTAGTCTAGTCGATGCCTCCTTATCTTTCTAAATCCTTCTCTTGTTTGCATTTTTCCGCGTCTGCATGCAGCATCAGCCAACCGTGCCATCTTCGTACTATACACACCAGTCAAGGTGATAGAAATTTCATATGGCATACTTTTCAAACAACAAGGATAGTCTAGTAAATTTCCAAATGGGGTCCTCACTGTCTATAAATTGAAGCCATTTTCTGCCACAAATCCTCACAATATCTCAACCTCAACCATTTAGTAGTAATAATTACAGAGAAAACGATCATGGAGAAGATAAGCGCTTTGGTGGTGTTGATGATGTGCATGGTGGCAAGTGCTAGTGCACAGAGTGCGAGCAATGTGAGAGCAACATACCACTTGTACAATCCACAGAATATCAATTGGGACTATAACGCTGCCAGCGTCTACTGCGCAACCTGGGACGCCAACAAGCCCTTGGAATGGCGTAGGCAATATGGATGGACTGCATTTTGTGGACCTGTTGGGCCTCGTGGCCAGGAGTCTTGTGGCAAGTGCTTGAGGGTACGTACAACTTTGTTGTTTTAATTTTCTTCTTTCTTTTTCCTTTAGTTTCTCTTATAAACAATAAAACTAAAAAAATTCTGTGGGAAAAAAGGATTTTAACATTGCCAATTTCATTTTGAATTTATTCTTGAAGATGCAAATATATCCAGTTTTCTTTTGAGAGCTAGAAAGAGCATAATGATGGGCTGTATATTAATTTATGGATCCTGTGCAGGTGACCAACACAAGGACACAAGCCCAAGTAACGGTGAGAATTGTGGATCAGTGCAGCAATGGTGGGCTAGATTTGGATGTGAACGTGTTTAATCAGATTGACACCGATAAACAAGGCTATGCACAAGGCTTCCTTACTGTAAACTACGAGTTTGTCAACTGTTGAGACTAAAACATCTTCCTTGTTTCAGTGTTTTAATCTCTTTTCTAATAATACTAGAATAAAATGGCCATATGCTTCTTGTGTCAAAGAAGTATTTGATTGTAAACGTTGAATACTTGGAAGAATAATAATGATATATGCTTCTTATTTATGATAAAATAAAATAAAATGCTTCTTATTTAATCTATGGATAACATGTGAATATTTTGTTACTGATTTTTTAATGAGCTAATTTAAGTAATAACATACATTAATTTTTTTATTCTCTAAAAAAAAAATAAAAAAAAATCTTACATTAATTTTATGTGGGTCAATTTTATTTTTTTTCTAGATGAGGTGGAAGAAGACCTAACGCCAACACAAATATACAATTTCTGCTCGTCATTGATATCTATGAATATGGTTTGTCTGAATCTGATAAATTCAACACTTGCTGCGGTCAAGCTATGTTTGCGTATGAACCTTAAAAATATATATATATATATATATATATATTTAAAGTAAAAAATAAAATTAAATCCACTTTGCGTATGCGTGGTCAGGAAAATACTCATTAGATAAAGGATCATATAAAATAACTCTGCATCTAAAGTTAAAAAGAACTATTCACTTGCCAAAAGACTCTTTTAAAACTTTTTATCCATTAAGTATTGGTTACTTGCTATAAATTGGTATAGTAAAGCTATGACATACAAATACAAAAATATCAAAAACATCAATATTCTAATTTAACATTTTTCCTTGCAATTTTCAGAGTTAATGGAGTTTTCAATTTGTTTTTACATATTCAATTGTTCACCATTAATCGAGTTTGAGATTATTATGTCAAAAAAAATCAACCACAGAAAGAATTTTTGGAGAACACTATACTGCAGATAGTTCTACATATTCAAGAATTTAATTTAATATCGTTGTTGAAGAAATATACTCCATATATTCCAATATGTGTTTATCCTATAAAGTTCCAAAATCTTCTTTTCCCTTTTAATGAAGTAAGGGATATACAAAAGCCATATTTTATGACCCAAAAATACCCACCACACCCACTAAAGATGGGATCGTTACCGGTTATTTCGGCTTTATGTATTTTTTAAAACTAAACTGACCAATTCGATTTGGATTGGATACGAAACTGAACCAAACCAATAACTATTAGTCGGTTTGGGTTGGACTAACAGTTTGGGTCTCATATTGGGTTTTGGTCAAAAAATTTTTATTTTTGCTATTTTAAAATAGAAATTTTATACATTGGACCAAAATTATATAAAATTTTTTTAGACCTTTTTAATTATCAATATTCATATAATATATTTTGAATTAAGTATTTTTTTAAGCTATTATCTAAATTAAATAATTTTAACATACATTCACATAAACATAAATATCAAATAAACAAACTATTAAGCATCAAACATGTGAAATAATACAACATAAAACCATACAATTACAATACAAGTCTACAAGTATAACCTCATTATACAAGTACATCATATACCAACAAATAAATTTTACAACAAATTTACAACCATTATTAGTTATAAAATAGAATATAACCTATATTTGAAATCTGAAATTTCAAAATAAACTTATAATTAAATAAACTAACAATCCATAAAAATGAAAATTATTTTAAAAAATTTTCTTCCACGCTCTTCAATTCCATTCTCACAATATGCCATGCAAAACTCACTACCTCCACAAACCATATTCCATTCATCCTTCAAATATAAAATTACACATTAAACATTAAACATTAAATGTAACTAGCATTAGCAATCAATAAACATTAAGTGTATTACTAAAATATTAATTAATTTAAAAGATAATTGATAATATAGAATTAACAATAAAATGTTAACAAAAATAACTTTTAATAATTTATAAAATATGATGATCGGTTTTATGCATGTTGGATTGGGTAAAATTTTATCTAACTCATAACTCGAATTGAACACTTTAGATTTTTTATATATTTAATCAAACCAAATAGATTAATAAGTTAAAATCAATCCAAACCGAATCAAATATATCAATTTGGTCGGTTTAATCCGTCCAATGCCCACCCCACAAAACCACCCATGACCCGTTTATTTGATAAGTTTTCCAAATTGGCCAAGTGAAGTCGGTATATCTCTCCCTCTCTCCCTCTCTATATCTCTCCTCCCCCTTCTCGACATTGCGTGAGTGCGTGTCTCCGTGCTACAACAGCCAAGTGCTATGTTTCTCTGTCTGCTCTGCCACACACACCCAACAAAACACATGTTTGATAATGTATCAGTCTAAGGTAGTGGGAAAATTGGAGAGTTTCATTTCCATGGCCTACTTTTCCAACAATAAAGGTTAGTCTAGTAATTGTAATAAGGTCCTCCTTAATCTCTCTCCTTTATAAATTCAACCCATTTCTGCCACCACTTACATTCTCAGCCACTTCAAAAAATAAAACCAGATAAGCAGAAAAACAGAGAAGATGCAGGGGAAGATCGTAATGAGCTTTTTGATGGTACTGCTGCTAATTACCTGCTTGGTGGGTAGTGGGACTGCAAACAGAGCGAATCGTGTGAGAGCAACTTACCATTTGTACAATCCAGAGAATATCGGATACGATTTGTCGGAGGCTAATGCCTTCTGTGCCACATGGGACGCAGACAAGCCCTTGGAATGGCGTTGCAAATATGGTTGGACCGCTTTCTGTGGACCTGCTGGTCCTCGTGGCCAGGCTGCTTGTGGCAAATGCTTGAGGGTAATTAAAGCCTTTTATTTTTTATTTTTTATTATTTATTATTTTCTTCTCTTGTTCTCGTTGAATTTGATTTGATAAAGCTAGCTTTTTGGTAACGAATTTTGCAGGTAACGAACACAGCGACAGGAGCTCGAGCAACAGTGAGAATTGTGGACCAATGCAACAATGGTGGGCTTGACTTGGATGTTAATGTCTTTAACGAGATTGACACCGATGGTAGAGGCCAGGATCAAGGCCATCTTATGGTCAGCTATCGGTTTGTCAGCTGCTAAGAGACTATGTAATATCCATGCAATATAAAAAGTATAATAAATAAGCGAACGGACTCGCCGTGGAGCTCAAGTGGCAGAGGTTCCACATTCCAGCCTGCGTGTGCTCGGGACCGAGTCTTGGGGTGGGGGCCCAACCATAGCCACACTAGCAAAATAAATAAATAAATAAATAAATATTGCCCTCTTCTTAGAATCTTATAGAAGTGTTTGCTTTAAATGCACACTTTTGACTATTTGGGAGAAATAAATGATATTTTAATTACATGAATACTGTTTACTACCAATTTTTTTCATCTGTTTTTGAATATATAGATAGGAGATTGAGTTATGATGAGGGTACTGTTTTTTCAGTGAATTAATTGATCCGCTAGCTAATAAAGACCATCAATGAAAGCAACCCAAACGCATAGGGTTTCTACCTACAACAATAAGGGTCTAATTTTCCACTTTAACAACCATTTTGTTAATGTTTGATCTTTTGTTATTGTAACCCAACTTCCTAATTACAATAAAAGATAATTATAAATCTAATCAAATTAATAAGGGAGGAGAAGTCATTTCAATATATATATATATATATATATGTATACGTGAATATTTTGATAAAAGAGGATCATTCAACAAAAGAAGAGGATTACAACCTGATTCATGCATTTACTTTTTAATTAATTCATAAATATGTCTTTGACAATACATTAAGTTTATAATAATACTATAATAAGGGATAAACTAAAAACTGTGATCATTATTTTACTTTAATATACAATTCATTGTCCCAATATTCAATAATTATAAAAACCTAGTAATTCTCTCCCATATATGCCATGTAAACTGATTAGATCTCCCGATCTTATCTTGCAAATCATAATTAGACTTGCAATTTTGGCAATTAATTTTATTGGATCACGAGAGGGTGTATAATCGTAATCAAGACAGAGGAAAAAGACTAAAATGTTTTTGTTTGTAAGTGGAAAATTAATAAAACATGAATTTGGTACTTTCTTTTAGTTAGTAATATTATTGTACATCTCGATCTTTGATCCATACTCATGGAATTACTGGTTATCCATTAATTGATACCTGTACGTATAACTACTCAATAAAATATTAAAAAATATCCTATAATTCTTACTTTTTCATTAATTTAATTTTGATTATTTGAATTTACATAAATTAATTTATGGACATCAAGAAAATGACTTAAAACTAGTTTTCATTCAAGGATTCGAAAGTGAAGGTCACGTTTATATAAAAATGAAAGTTCTTAACGAAATTACAATTTTTTTAATTCATAATTACCAACATAGAGTTTAAAAAGAAAAATAAAAGAAAGGGAAAAAGAAAAAAGAAAAAAAGAAAAATAAAAGAATAAAAGATTGCAGGTTTTACGTAACAGTATCTTTTTCTTTTTTTCTTTTTTTTTTTGGTTCGTAACAGTATCTGGAGGAAGCATTTTATACACAATCCGTAAATAGTAATTATCGAACTGAGACTCGGTGATCACTCACGGTCACAGTTGCACTCGTAACACACATCCTTTTAGTTTTTGCTTAGTTTTTTTCTCATGCTTTTTCGTCGAAACTGAAAAAACCCCCTCTGAGCTTCCTTGTCCAAAATCTTTCAAACCCAACGTATTTTTACCTCGAACAATCCAAATCCATCTCTCAGTTTCATCCCAAAAGCCGCCACTTCGATCACACTCTCAGATCCACACCTTCTCTCCACCACCACGTCAAGTAAAAGCCAAACAAAATCCTTTGGTTTCTATTTGTTCTTTTTTTTTTTTTTTTTTTTTTTTTTCATGTATCCATGTTGTTTTGCTTCGTGATTCTCTATTGGGTTTGTAATTGAATGCCGTTTGGAGAGAGAAATTTATATAGAGAGAGATTGAATAGGAGAGAGATGACGGGTCAGGTGGTGAAAGTGAAGAGGGAGACGCTCGAAGCATGCATGACGTGCCCCCTTTGTCATAAGCTCTTTAAGGAAGCTACGACTGTTATCTTGAGAGGAATTGGGAAGCTCGGACCTTTATGATCAAAGCTGTGATACTAGGTGCAAGCTATGTTGCTCGGACTCGGGTGCTCGGACTCGGATGTGGATGTCGGATACGGGTACATATCTAAGCGTTGGATTCGTTAATTTTCAAAATTTAGAAGACAGAAATACAGATGATAAGTGCCGGGTTACGTTTGAAAAAATAAAAAAAAAATTTATATAAATTTTTTATCTTTATAGAAATTATATCTATAGATAAGTATCAACTACATAATAATAAATAGAAAACTTATAATATGAAAATTCAACATATTTGACTAGAAGCATATTAAATAAATAAAATTATAGCAGAAAAAAATTATAAAATATATCATTTAATAAAAAATTAATAATTCATTTAACTGTGGTTTTCCATATTTCTATTAGAAAATTAATATTTTATTTAATTTTGATTTTTATATTTATATTTCTTTTTGGGATAGAATTCGATTTTTGGGATAGAATTCGATTATATTTTGTTAAAATTTAAGAGTTTCCAATAATATTCGGAAGATGGGAATCTTATCTCTTCTCCGCATTGATGATTCAAAAAAAAAAAAAAAATTTAAAATAACAATTTTCTATCTAATTTTGTAATTAATAGGTTAGGTGCACGTTTTCTTCTCAAAGCTTCTCAAGTCACATTGCTAAGTGTATAGAGATCCCACGGCCCGATGCTTCTCTTCCCCATGCTTTTCTTCAATCCTTTCTCCTCTCTCATCTCTTTTTATATCAGTTCGTATACTTTCGTTTTTATCTTTTTTTCCATCTTTTTTTCCTTTCTTCTTTCCCCTCTTTCCAGATGCTTTTCTCTTTCTTTTCTCTCCGTGGATGGATTATTCATTTTCTCCATAGAAGTTCTGTAAATGTTGATTGTACAAAATAGCCACACCTATTTTTTCCATCATGTATTCGGAAAGGATTGCGCACCCATATCCGTGTCGTGTCGACATGGGTGCTTCGATGATTTTGAAGAGTCCGAGCATCACAGGGTGCAAGAGCGGTTCTTGTTTAGTGGGAGAAAAGGCAAGGTGGTTGTATCATGAATCATAATTGCTGATTTGCTATAAGAAGCTTTGTGTGCATTCAAATCTTTGCTAATGTTTTCTACCCTTATTGTTTTTATATATTAATTTGTGCCGATCAATTGTAAGAGATTGATCGCCTTCTTTTCTTCTTTATATATGTATATACATGCTTTCCATATTTATGTCATTTAGCTAATTAACAATAACCAGTGCCCATTTCTTTCAATAGATCCAGTTGGTGCTTAGTTTCCCCACAGACAAAAGAATCTTAATAACTTTAGATGTTTGCATTACATGTTTACGTGGTTCAGATTAGTTAATGTATTAAAATGTAAAAAGAAAAAAATGAAAAAAAAAGATGCCCGTGTTATGTTATTTCTATTTTTTAACCAGTTTCTAATGTATACAATGTACCTGTAGTAATCTGTATCTTCCAATGTATTTATCCTACAATTAAAGCGACGTTTCATGACCGAAAACCCACACCTACAACCAAAAACTACACAAATTTGAGTTGTTCAAATTGACTAGTCTAGTCGATGCCTCTTTATCTTTCTAAATCCTTCTCTTGTTTGCATTTTTCCGCGTCTGCATGCAGCATCAGCCAACCGTGCCATCTTCGTACTATACACACCGGTCAAGGTTATAGAAATTTCATATGGCATACTTTTCAAACAACAAGGCTAGTCTAGTAAATTTCCAAATGGGGTCCTCACTGTCTATAAATTGAAGCCATTTTCTGCCACAAATCCTCAAAATATCTCAACCTCAACCATTTAGTAGTAATAATTACAGAGAAAAAGATCATGGAGAAGATGAGCGCTTTGGTGGTGTTGATGATGTGCATGGTGGCAAGTACTAGTGCGCAGAGTGCGAGCAATGTGAGAGCAACATACCATTTGTACAATCCACAGAACATCAATTGGGACTATAACGCTGCCAGCGTCTACTGCGCAACCTGGGACGCCAACAAGCCCTTGGAATGGCGTAGGCAATATGGATGGACTGCATTTTGTGGACCTGTTGGGCCTCGTGGCCAGGAGTCTTGTGGCAAGTGCTTGAGGGTACGTACAACTTTGTTGTTTTAATTTTCTTCTTTCTTTTTCCTTTAGTTTCTCTTATAAACAACAAAACTAAAAAAATTCTGTGGGAAAAAAGGATTTTAACATTGCCAATTCCATTTTGAATTTATTCTTGAAGATGCAAATATATCCAGTTTTCTTTTGAGAGCTAGAAAGAGCATAATGATGGGCTGTACATTAATTTATGGATCCTGTGCAGGTGACCAACACAAGGACACAAGCCCAAGTAACGGTGAGAATTGTGGATCAGTGCAGCAATGGTGGGCTAGATTTGGATGTGAACGTGTTTAAGGGAAATTTGGCCCAATGTCCTTCTTTCAAGGCTTCTAATGAAATATACCCCTCATTTCTTAGTTTTTTTTTATCTGCCCCTGCTTCCCATTTTATCTCCAATGAAAGTAAAAAATTACTTTATTTTTCTGTCTTCATTCCTTCAGTCCGAGAAACCCAGAGTCTTTAGTTTCTGCACTCGGCTTTTCTATTTTTCTTCATCCCCCAGAAAACCCACACACAATCTCATTAAGAAAAAAAAAAAAATTGGTGCTCCATCTCCCTGCATCTCTGACCTCTTCTCTTGCAAACATATGAAAGACTAAGGAAAAATTGTGTTTGAGATAAGGATCTGTGTATTTTGATTGGTTTTTTTTTTTTTTTTTTTTTTTTTTTTTAAGCTTGGGTTTTTGCTTGATTGGTGAAAGGTGAAGACGATGATTGGAATGGAGGAAACTAGTCGAAATCAAGTAGTAGTAGTAGTAGTAGGTTATACAATTTAGTGGGGTGATTAAATATTATTAGTATGCTTTAGGGTCAGTTTCTATATTGCTTTAAGGTCAGAAACACTTCACAAGTGTTTGTTGAATTTTCTGATTGCAACAGAATATTAAAGGAAATTGAAAGAGAAGAAAACCCAAAAAAACAAAATTGAAGAATAAGTAGCAAGCAGTTATGGTTAAAATCTGCTTCAAATGTTGAATCATTTGTTTTCTTGTTTATATGACACTCACCATCCTACTAGATATCATAATTTAATTACATAACTTTATTTTGATTTTATGTTGGTTTCTTGTTTATGGTTATGAAGGTGAGCGGTAGTTTTGCAGAGGAGTTTCACTTGGAAAGCTTGCAGCATCAAATAGAAAGTGATCTTATGCCAAGTGCCCGATGTGACCAAAGTGATTCTTATGGTATCCTTTTAGTTATATGTTCTATGGCGAATTATATAAGTTAACTTCTTTTTTTTTTTGTTTACAATTAGTTAATATTTAAAAAAGATGTTATACCTGCTATATGGACCATGAGGTATACTATCTATGTTGTTTAGTTTGCCTTAATTTCTTTCTGTTTAGTTTTTAGCCAAGGTTGGAATTTCTTAGGCTTGGCTGGTGGAACATTATTAATTTTCAAGTTGATTACAAATATGCAGTTGGGGATAGGATAGGTGAACTGTCTTATACTTACTCCTATTTTATGAATTTGAGGTGGGTTGCGGAGATGTGGTATTTGTCTGCTTGTGGTTTTGTATTATAGGCTAATGGCACTCAAGACTTCCATGATAAACTGATGTTTACAGATTGAGAAACCCATACTATTGGTTACAATTCCAAAAATGTGCTTGAAAATGCCTTAGGTCAGGTGCATATCGTTATCCTTGTGCACTTGATTATGAGGTTGATATAGTGTCCCTCCTTAACATATGGAAGTTGTGGGTGTTTTTTTTCTTTTTTTTGTCTAGAAGTAATAATCGCTGCCCCCACACCCTTTCTGTGAATTTCATGTAACAATTGGTGTATTACTAGAGTGGATATAATGATGGTCTCATAGCAAGAGAAGAAGCTGGAGCACAAGAGGGATTTAATATTGGCTTTAAAGAATCAGTCCTTGTTGGGTACAAATGGGGTCTAGTTAGAGGTGATACTAGGTAAAAGAAAACAAAAGAGGAAAAGAATTTGAATGCTCTGTTGCTTATAGAGTTTTTAATGAAATTGCTATAAGCATATGATTAAAAAAGAATTTAAATGCTCTGTTCTCATAGAGTTTTTAATGAAGTTGCTATAAACATGTGAGTAACTTCTTTTCTCTGCTAATTTTATCTTCTTGTTTTGTCCAATCTGCATCCCTATGAACTGCCTTCACTTTAGTTCCTAAGGACTAGAAAGAGAGCATTTAAATTCTCAATATGGTAACCAAACTCTCAAAGACATGAATTGTATGGTTGCTTTTCATAAGGGTTTGACAACATGGGCTAAGTGGGTGGATTCTACTATGAATCATGGTAAACCCAATGTCATCTTCCAAGGAATTTCTGTTACCCACTACCATTAAGTTTACTTTTTTCCCATCACCAATTTTTTTTTTTTTGAAAACCAAAAATTAATTTCGTGAATTTCTCTGATGCTTTTTTTTTTTCTTTCTTTTTTATCCTTTTCATATTTAGTGGCAAGGGATTGGAATGAGCTAGGGGTGACAAACTGTGGAAATGAGACAAAACTCCTAAGTGGATCAGTTATTGAGGTGGATTGCCCAAGGCATTATATGTGGTGAAAGATGTATTAACTGGAATGAGAAAACATGTTCATCTGCTGGACATAACAACTTTATCACAACTCAGAAAAGATGCACATCCTAACTTTTATAATGGCTTTAGGCACATGGACTGTAACCATTGGTGTATTGCTGGACTTCCAGATACTTGGAATCAACTTTTTATGCATTCCTCATATTTGTCATGCTTGTTCTGGTATTTTTAGTGTATAAAAATGATCATAGGGTTGCTTAGGTCCTTCCTTCCATAGATCACCATTTTTAAGGGAATCAAGTTTCAAAGCACGACCAATCTTTTCATTTTCAATGTCAACAAGATATTGAGAGTTAAACATTATTAATGAAACTCTACAATCCTACATAATTTAGAGTATTTAATATATTCATAATTTGAACCGTAAATTTGCACAACTCTTTGATTTTTTTTTCCCTTGGTAAATATATCATTTAATGGCCCACTCTTTAATTCTTTGGTTGTTAAATATGTCATTTGATAGTTTCCTGACCTTGCATGTTACATTAGTATATGAGTCTTTCGAAAATTGCATGGTGACAGAGGAATGAGGAAAACATATCAGGGATTCAAAGTGGGTGAGACTAAGACAAAGTTATGAAAAAGTTCTCAAATTGGCATAAAAATTGGATTACCGTAGAGCCTTCTGTAATTATCGATGAAATCTACGGTAATCAATTTGTCCTTGCTTGAAAAATTACTGTAGGTTTCATCGTTAATTACCAAAACTCCTATGGTAATAACATTTTATTAATTTTTTGCCCCCACAAGTCCCCTAATGTGTGTTAAATGCAACAACATGCAAAAATACTTTCTTCAATGATCTTATGGAGAAAAAATCCTAAAAGTTCTGAAAAAGTTCTCAAATTGGCATAAAAATTTGATTACCGTAAAACTTTCGGTAATTAATGATGAAATCTAGGGTAATCAATTTGTAGTTGCTGGAAAAATTGCCCTCGATAATCCATTTTGTTTGTAATTTTCTCACTTTTTCCAAATCTTTTGTGGATTCTTTTGTCAGAATCATTAATAAAGTTATATTTAGCATGTTCTTGGTAGAAACACACATTATCGAAGGTTGTCGGATTGAATTGTAATGATTTGCTTTGAAAAAATTGAACAAATATAAATTGAGGCCACCAATACAATATTCTTGCCATACCATTATTTTCTTATTGACAACAAACCATCAAATATACTATATATGTAAAAGGCTAAAATATAAATATAAATATTTGGACAAACATATGTATATATGGTATAAATATAAATACTACCAACAACACAGTGGCCAAAAAAATATATAATGATGACAAACTCTTATTGATTCGAATTTAAAAGACACATGACAAAAACATTACAAGTTATCATTAACAAAATTCGAATACAATTTTGTATCATACTCAATCTATGTAGTATGCAATTAGAATGATTGTTAAGCTATTCTTTTCGTTGCATTATTCTTAAGGGTTCTCTATGAAAGGAGTTGCAGATTGTCATAGCGGATGAGAGACTTAAGTACAAATTAAATGGGAAGACAAAATAACATGTTAAGAGCCTATTATGTGTCATGGCATATCTTTGAACAAATTGAATGGGAAGACACAATAACTATGATTTTTCTTTGTCTTCGAAGGCCAAAACGATGTCGTTTAAGACCGACCCTAGTAGTAATGTTATTCGGTTCTTGTTTGTATCATACTCGATCTATGAAGATGTAGAATAAAATTTATTGGATAAAATAAATTGGAAGTCCACAATTAGAGCTCCAACCTTATAAGGACATTCTCCAACCTTATACCAAAACTCCTATCCTCATAGTAACAAGGTTCTGAAACAAGAAATTTGAAGTCCACAATTTGTAGTGGTACATTTCGAGCATGTGGTTTGAAACTAATTAAATAGGGTCTTGTTCAATGTGTAAAATGAATTAAACAGGGGAAAAGAAGAAGAAGGAAAACTTACTATAGCCTTGAAATCAAAACACAAATAATAGAGGAAAGAAGTAGTAAAACACACTTGCCTTCATGAACATTAAGGTAAGACCCAATTCCATTTGGGCCTGTACCATGCTGATAATCAAGACCATTTTTCCATAGTGGAACTCGAGCAAGAATGTCTAGGGCATTTCCTATAGGAAAATGAACATGTACCTTCCTATCACAAACTTACAAGAATATGGTCAATACATTTCACCTAAAATGAAATACATTATTTGAAAAAGAAAATAAAATACCATTAGTTCCATTAGGAAATCGAGCATTCCCAAGTGCAATATGACCTTTGAGGACCTGCAAAATGAAGCAAACCACATCCCTTTGCAATACTTGAAAAAAAATATAATAATAATAATGATAATAAAAAGGAAAAACAAAATAGATTAGCACTTACTGCAGTATAGCATGGTTTCTCATGTTCTGATGGTTTTCCAAAATGAACTGTCCTTATATCAGTTGTTCGATGTAAATACTGCATAAATGCCCATAAAGATAACCACTTATAAGTTAAAAATGTATCAATAGAAAACATAGTCTATCTAGCTAAAATATTTAATAAAAATAAGTGCATGAATGTAGTTTGTAATTTTTACATAATTGTTACCAGTCAAGTACATATAATAGTTAATTATAGCTAACAAGCCTTCGCTCCTGAGTCAAAAAGATATATGTTGTCTGGATTAAACTCAGCACAAGTTTCTGCTTGTGACGCATAATGGATGATTGCAGGATTTGGACCAACCAACGAAAAAGTAGGAAAACTTAAGCCTCTAAAATGCTGCAGATATAACAGAAAAGAATATCTCTATCATGACAAATTTTGTAAGAAAAACATATTCCTCTAGTGTATTACATAATTCAAATTTCAATTGCTAATAAAAGCAAAGCCCTGACATGTAATGTATAATTAAATTAGCTTCACTTTTCAAAGGATTTTTTATCATACCCATGCTATGCTAACTAGAAAATCTATCAAAATTATCATTATTTGGTCCATAAGATAAGAAATAAACATAAAACTGTTTTGAGGAATGGGACCCCAACATTTTCAACTATATCACTTTTTAAGAAGAACATTTAAAAACATATCCATGTCAAAGTTCATTTAAAAGTGGAAGACCCTTTATTTCTCTTCATATGTTGCATGAAACACACATTAGGGGACTTATCAGAGTCAAAAAATTTGTCAACTGTAATTACCGAAAGACCTTCGATAATTACCGATGAAACCTTTGGTAATTTTTCCAGCAAGGGCAATTTGATTACCGATGGTTTCATCGGTAATTACCGAAAGCCCTATGGTAATCAATTTTTTTTGGCAATTTTAGAACTTTTTCTGAACTTTATGGGGATTTTGCTGTTTAGGATCATTGATGAATGTATATTTTGCATGTTGTTGCATGAAACACACATTAAAGGACTTATGGGAGTCAAAAAATTTATCAACTGTAATTACCGAAGGCCCTTTGGTAATTACCGATGAAACCTTTGTAATTTTTCCAGCAAGGGCAGTTTGATTACCGATGGTTTCATTGGTAATTACCGAAGGACCTACAATAATCAAATTTTTTTGGCAATTTTAAAAGTTTTTCTGAACTTTATGGGGATTTACTGTTTAGGATTATTGATGAATGTATATTATGCATGTTGTTGCATGAAACACACATTAGGGGACTTGTGGGAGTCAAAAAATTTGTTAACTGTAATTACTGAAGGCCCTTCGGTAATTATCGATGAAACCTTCATAATTTTTCCAGCAAGGGCAATTTGATTACCGATGGTTTCATTGATAATTACTGAAGGACCTACAATAATCAAATTTTTTTGGCAATTTAAAAATTTTTCTGAACTTTATGGGAATTTTACTATTCAGGATCATTGATGAACGTATATTTTGCATGTTGATGCACGAAACACACATTAGGGGATTTGTGGGAGTCAAAAAATTTGTCAACTGTCATTAGCGAAGGCACTTCGGTAATTATTGATGACACCTTTGGTAATTTTTCCAGCAAGGGCAATTTGATTACCGATGGTTTCATCGGTAATTACCGAAGGCCTTACGGTAATCAATTTTTTTTGGCAATTTTAGAACTTTTTCCTAACTTTGTGGGGATTTTTCTGTTTAGGAGCATTGATAAATGTATATTTTGCATGTTGTTGCACGAAACACACATTAGGGGATTTATGGAAGTAAAAATATTTGTCAACTGTAATTACCGAAGGCCTTCGGTAATTACCGATGAAACCTTTGGTAATTTTTCCAGCTAGGGCAACTTGATTATTGATGGTTTCATTGGTAATTACCGAATGTCCTACAGTAATCAAATTTTTTTCATAATTTTAGAACTTTTTTTGAACTTTATGGGGATTTTGCTGTTTAGGATCATTGATGAATGTATAGTTTGCATGTTGTTACACGAAACACACATTAAGAGATTTGTGGGAGTCAAAAAATTTGTCAACTGTAATTATCTGTAATTACCGAAGGCCCTTCGATAATTACCGATGAAACCTTCGGTAATTTTTCCAGCAAGTTCAATTTGATTACCGATGGTTTCATCGGTAATTACCAAAAGCCCTACGGTAATCAATTTTTTTTGGCAATTTTAAAACTTTTTCAAAGTTTATGGGAATTTTTCTATTTAGGACCATTGATGAAAGTATATTTTGTATGTTTTTGCACAAACACACATTAGGAGACTTGTGGGAGTCAAAAAATTTGTCAACTATAATTACCAAAGGCCCTTCAATAATTACCGATGAAACTGTTGACATCGGTAATTACCGATGCACCATGCATATTCATTTTTTTTAAATGTTTTCACTTCTTAAGGTCTGTTTCTCTTTTATTTGGTTTTGGATAAGTAGTATTTAAATGTTTTCATTTCTTAATGTCTTTTTTTTTTCTCTTATTTTGTCAATGGTTATCTTTAATAAAGCTAGATTTAGCACGTTCTTGGTGAAAACACACACTATCGAAGCTCTCAGAGGGAATTGTGGTGTTTGGGGAGTATTACAATAAGAATCCGAACATGCTTCCCAGTTTAGATCCATTCAGGATGACTATGATCAAAGATGCACCCTGCCAAAATAATGGTATAAATGTGTTGTCATTTGAAATTAACTTTTATTGATGCTTTGTTATTATGCTTACATGTGGAAATACACATGGTTGGTTTTCGTTATCAACATATTTGATGACATTTCGTTAAATGTAATTCTGCAGGGATGATTGTGATGTCTTTGCTTTGAAGTTCATCGAGTACAGAAGTAGTAAAGAGCATGTTTTATTTGGCCCGGATTACATAAGTTGGTTTAGGAAGAAATACGTTGTTGATGTGTATTTTAATAAATTTTCAATGTAGATCGTACGTTTGTGACTTCGACATCCAACTAACATTATGTTGCACATCTCTAATCTAAAATATAATTGTGGTATCCTGAGTATTCATTATGTTGGCTGAACTTCCATTTCACAATTCATAACTCGACATACATTCCAAGAATACAAACATTTTGAAGCAATCAGTTAAAAGATAAAAAAAACACAATAATAAAAACAGCATAAATCCATTGCACAATGTGGCACTGTGAAAGCATAACAAGCAATAGGAAAAGAAAAAAAATTAAAGGTTCGAAATTATAAAAACAAAATTATGCCACTTGCAAGTCACCATTTGAGAACGTATGAAAAAAGAAATAGATAGCTCCATAAACATCAGTAAATTATAGGAAATTGTCACATACAAAGGCATAGATGAACTCTCATCAATCACCCAATGGCCTAGAAAAGGGCCACTTCTAAATAGAACTGAATACAAATGCTAAGAAGTATTTACTTTACAGGACCATATCTCAGCATCAAACCTTGAGCAGGTTCATCCTTAGATGGCTGATCCTCGCTTGGTGTAGACTCGGATGGATAAGCTTGAGCATAGTTTTATGCCATTTTTCTTCTTTTTGTTCCTATTCAATCACTTTCCTATGTTCTCCTCAATCTTCTGGCTGGTTTCAGAATCTTATTTAAAGCACCTACAACCCAAGAAGCTCCAGAAAATAAAACATTCTTCATTAAGGCAAAACCTGCACTAGTAACTTTTATGCTCTGCAGTTGCAAAGGCTGTTCAATTTTGTTTTCTTCTCTGAACACCTGAAATTTCGGATCCACTTCAATCACCATCACTTATTTTGTCAGTGAAGTTTTTTTTTTTTTTTTTTTTTTTTTTTTTTTTTTTTTTTTTTTCTATGTTAATCAAAAGAAGGCAACATGTTGAAGACAATAGGTGTCTGTCATCAAAGTTGTTTGCTTTGTTGATTGCAATTTTGCCTAAGACAAACCCCTTTTCTAGCACGTTGCTAAGAGCTAACCACATCCTCTGCCTTTCAAAATGTAAAGTAATCAATTCTAGGAGGCAGAGCTTTATTATCAATTTCCTACATGTACTAGTGAGGTTAACAGGTTGACAACATTACCATGTTAGGTGTGAAAGATTGAAAATTTTTATTAGAGAATCTTACATGAAGTTATTGTGAGAGACATATAGTTCAAAGTCAAACTTGTCTGCATAAACCAACTAGTAAAAGCATGCAAATAAATACATTGTTAAAGATGCCACTTAATAGGATGGGCCACTCATTATAATATAAAAAATCCTGATGTTGCCTACAGATACTCCATAAGATGCCATTAGAATTGGTTATTTGAGCTTAACTGGAATAAATATTTCAGATTACACTTTGAACAACACAAACACCAAAACTGGCAAGATAGAAGGAAGGAATTGTTGAGGATATCAACAACAGGTTCGGGATTCTAGAAGGATGTAGGTAATATTCTCCAAAACTAGGATAGTAAGAAATATCTGCAAAGGAAATCTGGAAGTTTCTCCTTAAAAAAATTCATACAAGTAGCAAAATAGACTCAAAAACTAGCTTCATAATATAAGAAGTTAAATAAATTTAAAGAAAAGAATTTAGGCCTTACCATGTCAGGGTCCAATGTATCAATTGCATGAAGTCCATATCTGTCTTCAGGTACCAGAATAGTTGTTTTTGGATCTAAAGACTCAGTTTTACCTGTTTCATGTATGAAGTATTCAATTGAAAATCATAAATTTCATTAAAAATAAAAAATAAAAAGCTTTAAAATAAAATATAAAATATTCAAGTGGTCTGACAATTCAGAGCATTATTAGAAGATCAGAATGACATAATAAAAAAGAGACAATGTTACAAAAAATTACGTCAATTTTCATATCCTAACAAATATTTAAGCAATTTCTTCATGCCATTGAGGTGAGGGTATTCTGCACGCATCAATTGAAAATAGAAAGCTGTCCAACCATTTGGATTATCCTCATAAGCAAGTGAGTTTCGAGAGGTACATTTGCAGCTTGTCAAGTGCATTGGACTATTAACCATATAGCATGAATCAAGAAGCTATTTGCATGTCATTTAAAATTTAAGTAATAGCAAGTATATAATTTCAAAGAAAACAAATGCTCTTCGTGGAAACAAAAGCTCACATAGAGGCTGCATATCATAATAAACTTTTTTCCTAAAACTTATCCAACAAATTCAAGTCCAGAAATGCTATGCCAATACATGAATATATTTCATATTGTACGCACATTATATATACTTTCAACCTTCACTCTCACACACTCACAAAGTAGCAAAAGTTTGTTATGTAGAATTTATGCACGTAGGGAACCTTTAAAAATACTTCAAAATTTATTTCTTTCTCTTTCATTTCTATAAGGACCCTTTTGTGTTAATAAGAATTTGAAAGGAAATATGGCACTGGATGGATAGTTACCTCTCTACATGGATCATAATCTGGAATCGTTTCTACAGCACGTAATTTATGAGGACATAAAACTGTAGAATCTATATAATAGAAGGCATTCAAGTGTGCTTTTTTTTTTTTTTTTTTTTTGTTCCACAAAGGTGGCAAAGGAAAGCAATGATAATTTGGAAATTTCTCCATGAAGTTTCAGCTTATATACATATAAGATTCAAATTTTGATCTTGTCTTCTTAGTCTGACATTGATAATTACATGTGTAAATAAACTGTCTTGAGGAAGTTGTTGTTTGTTAGGAGCATTATTAACCATCACATTAATATTGAATAATGAAACAATTTCCCCAACTTATTGCCATGCTTGGAGTTTGAATTTTATTAAAAAAAAAAAGGATAAAGAAAGAGAAAACAATTCCTAACACGTTTTCATGGAAAAGTTAAAATTTCTATTATGTTTACATTTCAATCTCATTTTAGAATATGAGCTTCTCAGTAATATTAGCTTGAGCCTCTTGACCAAACAATGGAAAGAAAAATATCTTATATTCTCCACATATAGAAAAATATTTTATTCTCCACATATACCTTTAGAAATCCATTAAAGCAGGGGTTTTATGGAATAAATTAGCTTTTACAAGACACTCAAATGGACTAATTGACATATGGATATTAAAAATGACAAAAGAAAAAAGAAAATTAAATAATTGTAATATAAATCCAATAAAAGATTCTTATCTTTTGACCACTTTCAAACCAAATAACGTCCAAAAAATTTGATGAGTTTATGAACAATAAATTCATATATAATCAATGACCAAACCATCATTTTGCAGATTAATCATGTGTAGGTAACCAGCTGCATCAATAGTTGTGGAATTATACATACATATGCTAAACTTATGATGGTGGAAATTAGAAAAACAAATAAATAAATAATGTATGTCAAAAAAATTACTACAGAATTGGGAAAAAATAAATCATTCAACAAAGTTTTCTTTTAGCAAGCTGTGCATGATAAGATCCATAAAAATTTACTAGAATCCCAACACAGTGAAAAGCCATGCCTTATCTAAAGATGAAAAATGCAGAGTAAATTACTACAGGAGAAATATTAAAGAAGCCTACAGGAACACACCTACACCAAGAGTTCCAACCAGAATACCAACAATGTTCACATCCTTTGCCTTCTCTTGACGAGGTAACATCTGTACAAACATCATCACTCTTTTAGTAAAACAAATTGTACATTAATACAAGCAGGGGAGTGGATTTTTAGAAAGGAGAAAAGAGAGTACCATTATTTGAGACCATACCTATGCTTAAGAATTCTTCTTTGTTAAGATCAGTCTGTCACCATGCAATTTGACTTTGCATCATATCTGATTAAAACCAGTAATACCATAATTAAAGAAAGATTTATTAATTTAGAGAAAGAGCGAGAGAACTAGCACAAGGACTTGCATATACTAGAAGAATTTGGCAAAAGGAAAAGTAAACTTAATAACACAATAAATATCTCAAGCAATATTACATGCAGACACAATAAATTTCATACAAAACATGGTAACTTATATGTATACCTATTTCACAACCATTTAACGTCACTATAACACTTGCAAATGCAGCATTTCCACAACCAATCCAAAAAATCAAGTAGTCCTCCATTTTGTGTTCCTCGTGTAATTCCCAGACCAAGCCTCCAATGGTATATCTATTACCAACTACTGTCCTGATACATTTATCATCAGAGAAGACACTAGCTGCTTCCAAGCTCCCATTGGAGATCTTATGAGATTCTGGTGGACTCATGTCCGAAGACAGTTCTAGCAAATTGGATTTCTAATCTAGAGCTACTCATACATGCTTCTACCACTTCATCTCTTATATGCTGTATCAAATGTGCATATTCTTGCCTAAGGGGGACCTGCATTTAGATTGAATGAACTATGTTGAGATTGGATAGCTGAGATAATTTGTTTTGGCTATATGTGAAACGACATGATCTCAGTACTAAATCCTCCTAAAGGTGAAAAAAAAATTTAGAAAAAAAAAAAAAAGCATGCTTATTGCAAATTTAGTATAGCATAGAAGTTCATAATAATAATTCTCTAGTAAACCGCTTTACCAAGACAGGTTTGCCGTTTCTCACAGCATGATCTGATAAATTTTTTACACAATTGGACACACCAGTTGAAGCTTTTCCAAAAATAAAGAATGTTGGAAGAGTTGTAGTCCTGCCAATAATGAAAGAGAAGAGGCTTTTGAAACTATGAAACCAAAATCAATTGTTGCATAATATACAGAAACAAAATAACCACTTTTTAAGTTCAAAAGGTTAAAAAAGAAGAAGAAGCTTCATTGGCTTCAAAACCTAATCTTGATGCCAAAAAAGAACGCAAACAAATTGAGACAGAACAATTTACAGCTAAGACAAAATTTCTCAGATAATATACAGAAACACTTTTTTTTTTTTTTTTTTTTTTTTTTTTTTTTTTTTTTGGCTTTAAAACAAACAATCCTATAATATAGTTTGTAAAAAAATAAAAGGCTTTATTAAAGGTATTATTAACGAGAACACACGGGCTGAAGCACGCGTGGCCGTAGTGCACGACATAATCAGCATTGATGTGCGATGCTCCGACTTCATCCACGCAACAGCTACTGTACGCTGTGTCAGCCATCATCGCAAAGATACATCTTTTACGTTGCCATTCCAGTCGCTATCGGATTGAGATTCTCGTAGACACCAAAGCTTGTCCAGCAAAACACTCCCAACTATCACCGCCTCATTTAGGAGCTCATCTGGGAAATGAAATTTACAAACTTGGTTAGTTTTGTTTTATTCACAAACCAAAACACAATCGCCCTAAAAACTTAGTAAAAAGGCGGTGCAAAATAATCTATTTCTGCTACTTCATATGTTTTAGTTTTTCCAAAGAAGAAAAAAAAAAAAAAAAAAAAAGACACGAGAATCAAAGAGGAGTAATCACCTGTAAAGCGACTCTGGTGAAGCCGCCACTGCTAATGAACTCAGCGGTCCGAGTGATTTCATAATTCGATTCCAAGTCTATGGTCGAAGAAAGAAATCAGCAAACTAATCACACAAAAGCTCCCTGCAACTCTCTGTCTCCCTCTCTCTCTCTCCACTGCTTCAGAATCAATGTCGTGTGTGTTATGGTCCACCATTTGGACGCCTGAAATTGAGCATAAAACCTCCTTACATAGCTTCAAGATCGTCCTTCGAATCCAACATCAGAAAGCACTATGAGAAGAAAGAAAGAAAGAGGGATATTGGATATGAAATGCGGTAGGTGGGATACTGCTAAGAGTGAGAAAGAAATTGTAAGTGGTTTATAGAGAAAGGGTAAGGTTGGAATAATGAAAAGAGGGTGGGTAGATAAAAAAGATTTAAAAGAGGGAGGGTATTTCTCGTTAAGGTGTTTAAAATAAAGATATCGGACCAAATTCCCCCGTGTTTAATCAGACTGACACCGATAAACAAGGCTTCCTTACTGTAAACTACGAGTTTGTCAACTGTTGAGACTAAAACATCTTCCTTGTTTCAGTGTTTTAATCTCTTTTCTAATAATACTAGAATAAAATGGCCATATGCTTCTTGTGTCAAAGAAGTATTTGATTGTAAACGTTGAATACTTGGAAGAATAATAATGATATATGCTTCTTATTTATGATAAAATAAAATAAAATGCTTCTTATTTAATCTATGGATAACATGTGAATATTTTGTTACTGATTTTTTAATGAGCTAATTTAAGTAATAACATACATTAATTTTTTTATTCTCTAAAAAAAAAATAAAAAAAAATCTTACATTAATTTTATGTGGGTCAATTTTATTTTTTTTCTAGATGAGGTGGAAGAAGACCTAACGCCAACACAAATATACAATTTCTGCTCGTCATTGATATCTATGAATATGGTTTGTCTGAATCTGATAAATTCAACACTTGCTGCGGTCAAGCTATGTTTGCGTATGAACCTTAAAAATATATATATATATATATATATTTATATATATATTTTTAAAGTAAAAAATAAAATTAAATCCACTTTGCGTATGCGTGGTCAGGAAAATACTCATTAGATAAAGGATCATATAAAATAACTCTGCATCTAAAGTTAAAAAGAACTATTCTCTTGCCAAAATACTCTTTTAACACTTTTTATCCATTAAGTATTGGTTACTTGCTATAAATTGGTATATTAAAGCTATGACATACAAATACAAAAATATCAAAAACATCAATATTCTAATTTAACATTTTTTCTTGTAATTTTCAAAGTTAATGGGGTTTTCAATTTGTTTTTACATATTCAATTGTTCACCACTAATCGAGTTGAGATTATTATGTCAAAAAAATCAACCACAGAAAATTTTTTTGGAGAACACTATACTGCAGATAGTCCTACATATTCAAGAATTTAATTTAATATCGTTGTTGAAAAAATATACTTCATATATTCCAATATGTGTTTATCCTATAAAGTTCCAAAATCTTCCTTTCCCTTTTAAGGGAGTAAGGGATATACAAAAGCCATATTTTATGATCCAAAAATATCCACCACGCCCATTAAGGGTGGGTTTGGTACGGATTGGTTTAGTTTTATAAATTTTTTAAAACTAAACCGACCAATTCGATTTGGGTCGGATATGAAACCGAACCAAACCAATGACCATTGGTCGGTTTGGGTTGGACTAACAGTTTGGGCCTTATATTGGATTTTGGTCAAAAAATTTTTATTTTTGCTATTTTAAAATAGAAATTTTCTACATTATATCAAAATTGTATAAAGTTTTTTTAAACCTTTTTAATTATCAATATTCAATTATATTCATATATTATATTTTGAATTAAGTATTTTTTTAAATTATTATTTAAATTAAATAATTTTTACATACATTCACCTAAGCAAAAATATCAAATAAATTAACTATTAAACATCAAACATGTGAAATAATACAACATAAAACCATACAACTGTAATAAAAGTTTACAATTACAACCTCATTATGCAATTACATCATATACCAACAAATAAATTCTACAACAAATTTACAACCATTATTAATTATAAAATAGAATATAACCTATATTTGAAATCTTAAATTTCAAAATAAATTTATAATTAAATAAACTAACAATCCATAAAAATGAAAATTATTTTAAAAAGTCTTCTTCCACACTCTTCAATTACATTCTCACAATATGCCATGCAAAGCTCACTACCTCCATAAACCATATTATATTCATCCTTCAAATATAAAATTACACATTAAACATTAAACATTAAACATTAAACGTAACTAGCATTAGCAATCAATAAACATTAAGTGTATTACTAAAATATTAATTAATTTAAAAGATAATTGATAATATAGAATTAACAATAAAATGTTAACAAAAATAACTTTTTATAACTAATAAAATATGATGATCGGTTTGATGCATGTTGGATTGGATAAAATTTTATCTAACTCGCAACTCGAATCGAACATTTCAAATTTTTTATATATTTGATCGAACCAAATTAATTAATAAATTAAAATCAATCCAAATCAAATCAAATATATCAATCGAATCGGTTTAACCGGTCCAATGCCCACCCCACAAAACCACTCATGACCCGTTTATTTGATAAGTTTTCCAAATTGGCCAAGTGAAGTCGGTATATCTCTCCCTCTCTCTCTCTCCCCCCTCCCCCTTCTCGACATTGCGTGAGTGCGTGTCTCCGTGCTACAATAGCCAAGTGCTATGTTTCTCTGTCTGCTCTGCCACACACACCCAACAAAACACATGTTTGATAATGTATCAGTCTAAGGTAGTGGGAAAATTGGAGAGTTTCATTTCCATGGCCTACTTTTCCAACAATAAAGGTTAGTCTAGTAATTGTAATAAGGTCCTCCTTAATCTCTCTCCTTTATAAATTCAATCCATTTCTGCCACCACTTACATTCTCAGCCACTTCAAAAAATAAAACCAGATAAGCAGAAAAACAGAGAAGATGCAGGGGAAGATCGTAATGAGCTTTTTGATGGTACTGCTGCTAATTACCTGCTTGGTGGGTAGTGGGACTGCAAACAGAGCGAATCGTGTGAGAGCAACTTACCATTCGTACAATCCACGGAATATCGGATACGATTTGTCGAGGGCTAATGCCTTCTGTGCCACATGGGACGCAAACAAGCCCTTGGAATGGCGTCGCAAATATGGTTGGACCGCTTTCTGTGGACCTGCTGGTCCTCGTGGCCAGGCTGCTTGTGGCAAATGCTTGAGGGTAATTAAAGCCTTTTATTTTTTTTTATTTTTTATTTTCTTCTCTTGTTCTCGTTGAATTTGATTTGATAAAGCTAGCTTTTTGGTAACGAATTTTGCAGGTAACGAACACAGCGACAGGAGCTCGAGCAACAGTGAGAATTGTGGACCAATGCAACAATGGTGGGCTTGACTTGGATGTTGATGTCTTTAACAAGATTGACACCAATGGTAGAGGCCATGATCAAGGCCATCTTATGGTCAGCTATCAGTTTGTCAACTGCTAGGAGACTATGTAATATCTATGCAATATGAAAAGTATAATAAATAAGCGAACGGACTCGCCGTGGAGCTCAAGTGGCAGAGGTTCCACATTCCAGCCTGCGTGTGCTCGGGACCGAGTCTTGGGGTGGGGGCCCAACCATAGCCACTAGCAAAATAAATAAATAAATAAATAAATATTGCCCTCTTCTTAGAATCTTATAGAAGTGTTTGCTTTAAATGCACACTTTTGACTATTTGGGAGAAATAAATGATATTTTAATTACATGAATACTGTTTACTACCTAATTTTTTTCATCTGTTTTTGAATATATAGATAGAAGATTGAGTTATGATGAGGGTACTGTTTTTTCAGTGAATTAATTGATCCGCTAGCTAATAAAGACCATCAATGAAAGCAACCCAAACGCATAGGGTTTCTACCTACAACAATAAGGGTCTAATTTTCCACTTTAACAACCATTTTGTTAATGTTTGATCTTTTGTTATTGTAACCCAACTTCCTAATTACAATAAAAGATAATTATAAATCTAATCAAATTAATAAGGGAGGAGAAGTCATTTCAATATATATATGTATACGTGAATATTTTGATAAAGGAGGATCATTCAACAAAAGAAGAGGATTACAACCTGATTCATGCATTTACTTTTTAATTAATTCATATATATGTCTTTGACAATACATTAAGTTTATAATAATACTATAATAAGGGATAAACTAAAAACTGTGATCATTATTTTACTTTAATATACAATTCATTGTCCCAATATTCAATAATTATAAAAACCTAGTAATTCTCTCCCATATATGCCATGTAAACTGATTAGATCTCCCGATCTTATCTTGCAAATCATAATTAGACTTGCAATTTTGGCAATTAATTTTATTGGATCACGAGAGGGTGTATAATCGTAATCAAGACAGAGGAAAAAGACTAAAATGTTTTTGTTTGTAAGTGGAAAATTAATAAAACATGAATTTGGTACTTTCTTTTAGTTAGTAATATTATTGTACATCTCGATCTTTGATCCATACTCATGGAATTACTGGTTATCCATTAATTGATACCTGTACGTATAACTACTCAATAAAATATTAAAAAATATCCTATAATTCTTACTTTTTCATTAATTTAATTTTGATTATTTGAATTTACATAAATTAATTTATGGACATCAAGAAAATGACTTAAAACTAGTTTTCATTCAAGGATTCGAAAGTGAAGGTCACGTTTATATAAAAATGAAAGTTCTTAACGAAATTACAATTTTTTTAATTCATAATTACCAACATAGAGTTTAAAAATGTTTTTATTTTCCTTTTTATTTCATATTAAATTATGCTTAAACTGGATTTTAGAAAAAAATAAAAGAAAGAGAAAAAGAAAAAAGAATAAAAGAAAAAAAAAAGAATAAAAGATTGCAGGTTTTACGTAACATTGTCTTTTTCTTTTTTTCTTTTTGTTCGTACCAGTATCTGGAGGAAGCATTTTATACATAATCCGTAAATAGTAATTATCGAACTGAGACTCGGTGATCACTCACGGTCACAGTTGCACGCGTAACACACATCCTTTTAGTTTTTGCTTAGTTTTTTTCTCATGCTTTTTCGTCGAAACTGAAAAAACCCCCTCTGAGCTTCCTTGTCCAAAATCTTTCAAACCCAACGTATGTTTACCTCGAACAATCCAAACCCATTTCTCAGTTTCATCCCAAAAGCCGCCACTTCGATCACACTCTCAGATCCACACCTTCTCTCCACCACCACGTCAAGTAAAAGCCAAACAAAATCCTTTGGTTTCTATTTTTTTTTTTTTTTTTTTCATGTATCCATGTTGTTTTGCTTCATGATTCTCAGTTGGATTTGTAATTGAATGCCGTTTGGAGAGAGCAATTTATATAGAGAGAGATTGAATAGGAGAGAGATGACGGGTCAGGTGGTGAAAGTGAAGAGGAAGACGCTCGAGGCATGCATGACGTGCCCCCTTTGTCATAAGCTCTTGAAGGAAGCTACGACTGTTATCTTGAGAGGAATTGGGAAGCTCGGACCTTTATGATCCCAGCTGTGATACTAGGTGCAAGCTATGTTGCTCGGATTAGGGTGCTCGTACTCGGATGCGGATGTCGGATACGGGTACATATCTAACCGTTGGATTCGTTAATTTTCAAAATTTAGAAGACAGAAATACAGATGAATGATAAGTGCCGGGTTACGTTTGACAAAAATAAAAAAATTTTATATAAATTTTTTATTTTTATATAAATTATATCTATAGATAAGTATTAACTACATAATAATAAATACAAAACTTATAATATGAAAATTCAACATATTTGAATGGAAGCATATTAAATAAATAAAATTATAACAGGAAAAAATTATAAAATATATCATTTATTAAAAAATTAATAATTTATTTAGCTGTTGTTTTTCATATTTCTATTAGAAAATTAATATTTTATTTAATTTTAATTTTTATACTTATATTTCTTTTTGGGATAGAATTCGATTATATTTTGTTAAAATTTAAGAGTTTCCAATAATATTCGGAAGATGGGAATCTTATCTCTTCTCCGCACTGATGATTCAAAAAAAAAAATTTAAAATAACAATTTTTTATCTAATTTTGTAATTAATAGGTTAGGTGCACGTTTTCTTCTCAAAGCTTCTCAAGTCACATTTCTAAGTGTATAGAGATCCCACGGCCCGATGCTTCTCTTCCCCATGCTTTTCTTCAATCCTTTCTCCTCTCTCATCTCTTTTCAATTTCACCATGGAAACTAAGCCAGTAGGAATCTCTGTTCTTTCTTTTTATGTCAGTTCGTATATTTTCTTTTTTATCTTTTTTTCCATCTCTTTTTTCTTTCTTCTTTCCCCTCTTTCCAGATGCTTTTCTCTCTCTTTTCTCTCCGTGGATGGATTATTCATTTTTTCCATAGAAGTTCTGTAAATGTTGATTGTACGAAATAGCCACACCTATTTTTTCCATGGTGTATTCGGAACGGATTGCGCACCCGTATCCGTGTCATGTCGACATGGGTGCTTCGATGATTTTGAAGAGTCCGAGCATCACAAGGTGCAAGAGCGGTTCTTGTTTAGTGGGAGAAAAGGCAAGGTGGTTGTATCATGAATCATAATTGCTGATTTGCTATAAGAAGCTTTGTGCGCATTCAAATCTTTGCTAATGTGTTCTACCCTTATTGTTTTTATATATTAATTTGTGCCGATCAATTGTAAGAGATTGATCGCCTTCTTTTCTTCTTTATATATGTAGATACATGCTTTACATATTTATGTCATTTAGCTAATATGGTGCTCTTTTAAGTTGTAACAATAACCAGTGCCCATTTCTTTCAATAGATCCAGTTGGTGCTTAGTTTCCCCACAGACAACAGAATCTTAATAACTTTAGATATTTGCATTACATGTTTACGTGGTTCAGATTATTTAATGTATTAAAATGTAAAAAGAAAAAAAAGAAAAAAAAAGATGCCCGTGTTATGTTATTTCTATTTTTTAACCAGTTTCTAATGTATACAATGTACCTGTGGTAATCTGTATCTTCCAATGTATTTATCCTAGAATTAAAGCGACGTTTCATGACCGAAAACCCACACCTACAACCAAAAACTACACAAATTTGAGTTGTCCAAATTGACTAGTCTAGTCGATGCCTCTTTATCTTTCTAAATCCTTCTCTTGTTTGCATTTTTCCGCGTCTGCATGCAGCATCAGCCAACCGTGCCATGTTCGTACTATACACACCGGTCAAGGTGATAGAAATTTCATATGGCATACTTTTCAAACAACAAGGCTAGTCTAGTAAATTTCCAAATGGGGTCCTCACTGTCTATAAATTGAAGCCATTTTCAGCCACAAATCCTCAAAATATCTCAACCTCAACCATTTAGTAGTAATAATTACAGAGAAAAAGATCATGGAGAAGATGAGCGCTTTGGTGGTGTTGATGATGTGCATGGTGGCAAGTGCTAGTGCGCAGAGTGCGAGCAATGTGAGAGCAACATACCATTTGTACAATCCACAGAATATCAATTGGGACTATAACGCTGCCAGCGTCTACTGCGCAACCTGGGACGCCAACAAGCCCTTGGAATGGCGTAGGCAATATGGATGGACTGCATTTTGTGGACCTGTTGGGCCTCGTGGCCAGGAGTCTTGTGGCAAGTGCTTGAGGGTACGTACAACTTTGTTGTTTTAATTTTCTTCTATCTTTTTCCTTTAGTTTCTCTCATAAACAACAAAACTAAAAAAATTCTGTGGGAAAAAAGGATTTTAACATTGCCAATTTCATTTTGAATTTCTTCTTGAAGATGCAAATATATCCAGTTTTCTTTTGAGAGCTAGAAAGGGCATAATGATGGGCTGTACATTAATTTATGGATCCTGTGCAGGTGACCAACACAAGGACACAAGCCCAAGTAACGGTGAGAATTATGGATCAGTGCAGCAATGGTGGG
The DNA here is from genome assembly GCF_031755915.1 of Ziziphus jujuba. NCBI lineage: Eukaryota > Viridiplantae > Streptophyta > Magnoliopsida > Rosales > Rhamnaceae > Ziziphus > Ziziphus jujuba. The sequence continues at coordinate 23,726,204 of NC_083388.1, forward strand.
CTAGATTTGGATGTGAACGTGTTTAAGGGGAATTTGGCTCAATGTCGTTCTTTCAAGGCTTCTAATGAAATATACCCCTTATTTCTTAGTTTTTTTTTATCCGCCCCTTGCTTCCCATTTTATCCCCAATGAAAGTAAAAAATTACTTTACTTTCCTATCTTCATTCCTTTAGTCCGAGAAACCCACAGTCTTTAGTTTCTGCACTCGGCTTTTCTATTTTTCTTCATCCCCCAGAAAACTCACACACAATCTCATTAAGAAAAAAAAAAAAAATCGGTGCTCCATCTCCTTGCATCTCTTACCTCTTCCCTTGCAAACATATGAAAGACTAAGGAAAAATTGCGTTTCAGGTAAGGATCTGTGTATTTTGATTGCTTTTTTTTTTTTTTTTTTAAGCTTGGGTTTTTGCTTGATTGGTGAAAGGTGAAGACGATGATTGGAATGGCGGAAACTAGTCGAAATCAAGTAGTAGTAGTAGTAGTATGTTATACAATTTAGTGGGGTGATTAAATATTATGAGTATATGCTTTAGGGTCGGTTTCTGTACTGCTTTAAGGTCAGAAACACTTCACAAGTGTTTGTTGAATTTTCTGATTGCAACTGAATATTAAAGGAAATTGAAAAAAAAGAAAACCCAAAAAAACAAAATTGAAGAATAAGTAGGAAGCAGTTATGGTTAAAATCTGCTTCAAATGTTGAATCATTTGTTTTCTTGTTTATATGACACTCTCCATCCTGCTAGATGTCATAATTTAATTACATAACTTTATTTTGATTTTATGTTGGTTTCTTGTTTATGGTTACGAAGGTGAGCAGTAGTTTTGCAGAGGAGCTTCACTTGGAAAGCTTGCAGCATCAAATAGAAAGTGATCTTATGCCAAGTGCCCGATGTGACCAAAGTGATTCTTATGGTATCCTTTAGTTATATGTTCTATGGCGAATTATATAAGTTAACTTCTTCTTTTTTTGTTTACAATTAGTTAATATTTAAAAAAGATGTTATACCTGCTATATGGACCATGAGGTATACCATCTATGTTGTTTAGTTTGCCTTAATTTATTTCTGTTTAGTTTTCAGCCAAGGTTAGAATTTCTTAGGCTTGGCTAGTGGAACATTATTAATTTTCAAGTTGATTACAAATATGCAGTTGGGGATAGGATAGGTGAACTGTCTTATACTTACTCCTATTTTATGAATTTGAGGTGGGTTGTGGAGATGTGGTATTAGTCTGCTTGTGGTTTTGTATTATAGGCTAATGGCACTCAAGACTTCCATGATAAACTGATATTTACAGATTGAGAAACCCATACTATTGGTTACAATTCCAAAAATGTGCTTGAAAATGCCTTAGGTCAGGTGCATATCGTTATCCTTGTGCACTTGATTGTGAGGTTGATGTAGTGTCCCTCCTTAACATATAGAAGTTGTGGGTGTTTTTTTTTTTTTTTTTTTTTGTCTAGAAGTAATAATCGCTGCCCCCACACCGTTTCTGTGAATTTCATGTAACAATTGGTGTATTACTAGAGTGGATATCATGATGGTCTCATAGCAAGAGAAGAAGCTGTAGCACAAGAGGGATTTAATATTGGCTTTAAGGAATCAGTCCTTGTTGGGTACAAATGGGGTCTAGTTAGAGGTGATACCAGGTAAAAGAAAACAAAAGAGGAAAAGAATTTGAATGCTCTATTGCTTATAGAGTTTTTAATGAAATTGCTATAAGCATATGATTAAAAAAGAATTTAAATGCTCTGTTGCTCATAGAGTTTTTAATGAAGTTGCTATAAACATGTGATTAACTTCTTTTCTCTGCTACTTTTGTCTTCCTGTTTTGTCCAATCTGCATCCCTATGAACTACCTTCACTTTAGTTCCTAAGGACTAGAAAGAGAGCATTTAAATTCTCAATATGGTAACCAAACTCTCAAAGACATGGATTGTATGGTTGCTTTTCATAAGGGTTTGACAACATGGGCTAAGTGGGTGGATTCTACTATGAATCATGGTAAAACCAATGTCATCTTCCAAGGAATTTCTCTTACCCACTACCATTAAGTTTGCTTCTTTCCCATCACCATTTTTTTTTTAAAAAAACCAAAAATTAATTTCATGAATTTCTTTGATGCTTTTTTTTTTCTTTCTTTTTTTTCCTTTTCATATTTAGTGGCAAGGGATTGAAATGAGCTAGGGGTGACAAACTGTGAAAATGAGACAAAACTCCTAAGTGGATCAGTTATCGAGGTGGATTGCCCGAGGCATTATATGTGGTGAAAGATGTATTAACCGGAATGAGAAAACATGTTCATCTGCTGGACATAACAACTTTATCACAACTCACAAAAGATGCACATCCTGGCTTTTATAATGGCTTTAGGCGCATGGGCTGTAACCATTGGTGTATTGCTGGACTTCCAGATACTTGGAATCAACTTTTTATGCATTCCTTATAATTTTCATGCTTGTTCTGGTATTTTAGTGTATAAAAATGATCATACGGTTTCTTAGGTCCGTCCTTCCATAGATCACCATTTTTAAGGGAATCAAGTTTAAAAACACGACCAATCTTTTCATTTTCAATATCAACCAGATATTGAGAGTTAAACATCATTAATGAAACTCTACAATCCTGCATAATTTAGAGTATTTAATATATTCATAATTTGAACCATAAATTTGCACAACTCTTTGATTTTTTTTTTCCCTGGTAAATATGTCATTTAATGGCCCACTCTTTAATTCTTTGGTTGTTAAATATGTCATTTGATAGTTTCCTGACCTTTCATGTTACATTAGTATATGAGTTTTTGGAAAATTGCATGGTGACGGAGGAATGAGGCAAACATATCAGGGATTCAAAGTGGGTGAGACTAAGACAAAATTATGAAAAAGTTCTCAAATTGGCATAAAAATTTGATTACCGTAGGGCCTTCTGTAATTACCAGTGAAATCTACTGTAATCAATTTGTCCTTGATTGAAAAATTATTGTAGGTTTCATCGGTAATTACCGAAACTCCTATGGTAATCACATTTTATTAATTTTTTGGCCCCCACAAGTCCCCTAATGTGTGTTAAATGCAACAATATGCAAAAATACTTTCTTCAATGATCTTAAGGAGAAAAAACCCTAAAAGTTCTGAAAAAGTTCTGAAATTGGCACAAAAATTTGATTACCGTAGAGCTTTCAGTAATTACTGATGAAATCTAGAGTAATCAATTTGTAGTTGATGGAAAAATTACCCTCGATAATCCATTTTGTTTGTAATTTTCTCACTTTTTTCAAATCTTTTGCATATTCTTTTGTCAGAATCATTAATAAAGTTATATTTAGCATGTTCTTGGTAGAAACACACATTATCGAAGGTTATTGGATTGAATTGTAATGATTTACTTTGAAAAAATTGAACAAATATAAATTGAGGCCACCAATACAATATTCTTGCCATACCATTATTTTCTTATTGACAACAAACCATCGAATATAACATATATGTAAAAGGCTAAAATATAAATATAAATATTTGGACAAACATATGTATATATGGTATAAATATAAATACTACCAACAACACAGTGGCCAAAAAAATATATAATGATGACAAACTCTTATTGATTCGAATTTAAAAGACACATGACAAAAACATTACAAGTTATCATTAACAAAATTTGAATACAATTTTGTATCATACTCAATCTATGTAGCATGCAATTAGAATGATTGTTAAGCTATTCTTTCTGTTGCATTATTCTTAAGGGTTCTCTATGAAGGGAGTTGCAGATTGTCATAGCGGATGAGAGACTTAAGTACAAATTAAATGGGAAGACAAAATAACATGTTAAGAGCCTATTATGTGTCATGGCATATCTTTGAACAAATTGAATGGGAAGACACAATAACTATGATTTTTCTTTGTCTTCGAAGGCCAAAACAATGTCATTTAAGACTGACCCTAGAAGTAATGTTATTCGGTTCTTGTTTGTATCATACTCGATCTATGAAGATGTAGAATAAAATTTATTGGATAAAATAAATTGGAAGTCCACAATTAGAGCTCCAACCTTATAAGGACATTCTCCAACCTTATACCAAAACTCCTATCCTCATAGTAACAAGGTTCTGAAACAAGAAATTTGAAGTCCACAATTTGTAGTGGTACATTTCGAGCATGTGGTTTGAAACTAATTAAATAGGGTCTTGTTCAATGTGTAAAATGAATTAAACAGGGGAAAAGAAGAAGAAGGAAAACTTACTATAGCCTTGAAATCAAAACACAAATAATACAGGAAAGAAGTAGTAAAACACACTTGCCTTCATGAACATTAAGGTAAGACCCAATTCCATTTGGGCCTGTACCATGCTGATAATCAAGACCATTTTTCCATAGTGGAACTCGAGCAAGAATGTCTAGGGCATTTCCTATAGGAAAATGAACATGTACCTTCCTATCACAAACTTACAAGAATATGGTCAATACATTTCACCTAAAATGAAATACATTATTTGAAAAAGAAAATAAAATACCATTAGTTCCATTAGGAAATCGAGCATTCCCAAGTGCAATATGACCTTTGAGGACCTGCAAAATGAAGCAAACCACATCCCTTTGCAATACTTGAAAAAAAATATAATAATAATAATGATAATAAAAAGGAAAAACAAAATAGATTAGCACTTACTGCATTATAGCATGGTTTCTCATGTTCTAATGGTTTTCCAAAATGAACTGTCCGTATATTAGTTGTTCGATGTAAATACTGCATAAATGCCCATAAAGATAACCACTTATAAGTTAAAAATGTATCAATAGAAAACATAGTCTATCTAGCTAAAATATTTAATAAAAATAAGTGCATGAATGTAGTTTGTAATTTTTACATAATTGTTACCAGTCAAGTACATATAATAGTTAATTATAGCTAACAAGCCTTCGCTCCTGAGTCAAAAAGATATATGCTGTCTGGATTAAACTAAGCACAAGTTTCTGCTTGTGACGCATAATGGATGATTGCAGCATTTGGACCAACCAACGAAAGAGCAGGAAAACTTAAGCCTCTAAAATGCTGCAGATATAACAGAAAAGAATATCTCTATCATGACAAATTTTGTAAGAAAAACATATTCCTCTAGTGTATTACATAATTCAAATTTCAGTTGCTAATTAAAGCAAAGCCCTGACATGTAATGTATAATTAAATTAGCTTCACTTTTCAAAGGATTTTTTATCAGACCCATGCTATGCTAACTAGAAAATCTATCAAAATTATCATTATTTGGTCCATAAGATAAGTAATAAACATAACCTGTTTTGAGGAATGGGACCCCAACATTTTCAACTATATCACTTTTTAAGAAGAACATTTAAAAGTGGTTGATAAAGTATGAATTAACATATCCATGTCAAAGATCATTTAAAAGTGGAAAACCCTTTATTTCTCTTCATATGTTGCATGAAACACACATTAGGGGACTTGTGAGAGTCAAAAAATTTGTCAACTATAATTACCGAAAGGCCTTCGATAATTACCGATGAAACCTTTGGTAATTTTTCTAGCAAGGGCAATTTGATTACCGACGGTTTCATTGGTAATTACCGAAAGCCCTATGGTAATCAAATTTTTTTGGCAATTTTAGAACTTTTTCTGAACTTTATAGGGATTTTGCTGTTTAGGATCATTGATGAATTTATATTTTGCATGTTGTTGCATGAAACACACATTAGAGGACTTATGGGAGTCAAAAAATTTATCAACTGTAATTACCGTAGGCCCTTTGGTAATTACCAATGAAACCTTCCTAATTTTTCCAGCAAGGGCAATTTGATTACCAATGGTTTCATTGGTAATTACCGAAGGACCTACAATAATCAAATTTTTTTGTCAATTTTGAAAGTTTTTCTTAACTTTATGGGGATTTTACTGTTTAGGATCATTGATGAATGTATATTATGCATGTTGTTGCATGAAACACACATTAGAGGACTTGTGGGAGTCAAAAAATTTATCAACTGTAATTATCGAAGGTCCTTCGGTAATTACCGATGAAACCTTCATAATTTTTCCAGCAAGGGCAATTTGATTACCGATGGTTTCATTGGTAATTACTGAAGGACCTACAATAATCAAATTTTTTTGGCAATTTTAAAAGTTTTTCTGAACTTTATGGGGATTTTACTATTTAGGATCATTGATGAATGTATGTTTTGCATGTTGTTGCACGAAACACATATTAGGAGACTTGTGGGAGTGAAAAAATTTGCCAACTGTCATTAGCGAAGGCCCTTCGGTAATTACCGATGACACCTTTGGTAATTTTTCCAGCAATGGCAATTTGATTACCGATGGTTTCATCGGTAATTACCGAAGGCCTTATGGTAATCAAATTTTTTTGGCAATTTTAGAATTTTTTTCCGAACTTTGTAGGGATTTTTCTGTTTAGGAGCATTGATAAATGTATATTTTGCATGTTGTTGCACAAAACACACATTAGGGGATTTATGGAAGTCAAAAAATTTGTCAACTATAATTACCGAAGGCCTTCGATAATTACCGATGAAACCTTTAGTAATTTTTCCAGCAAGGGCAACTTGATTATCGATGGTTTCATTGGTAATTACCGAATGTCCTACGGTAATCAAATTTTTTTTGCAATTTTAGAACTTTTTTTGAACTTTATGGGGATTTTGCTGTTTAGGATCGTTGATGAATATATATTTTGCATGTTGTTACACGAAACACACATTAGGAGATTTGTGGGAGTCAAAAAATTTATCAACTGTAATTATCTGTACTTACCGAATGCCCTTCGATAATTACCGATGAAACCTTCGGTAATTTTTCCAGCAAGTTCAATTTGATTACCGATGGTTTCATCGGTAATTACCGAAGGCCCTACAGTAATCAAATTTTTTTGGCAATTTTAAAACTTTTTCCGAATTTTATGGAAATTTCTCTATTTAGGATCATTGATGAATGTATATTTTGCATGTTGTTGCACAAACACACATTAGGAGACTTGTGGGAGTCAAAAAATTTGTCAATTGTAATTACCAAAGGCCCTTCGATAATTACCGATGAAACTGTCGACATCGGTAACTACCGATGCACTATCCGTAGTCATTTTTTTTAAATGTTTTCACTTCCTAAGGTCTGTTTCTCTTTTATTTGGTTTCGGATAAGTACTATTTAAATGTTTTCATTTCTTAATGTCTTTTTTTTCTCTTATTTTGTCAACGATGATCATTAATAAAGCTAGATTTAGCACGTTCTTGGTGGAAACACATACTATCGAAGCTCTCAAATGGAATTGTGGTGTTTGGGGAGTATTACAATAAGAATTAGGACATGCTTCCTAGTTTAGATCCATTCAGGATGATTATGATCAAAGATGCACCTCGCCAAAATAATGAGTATGAATGTGTTGTCATTTGAAATTAACTTTTATTGATGCTTTGTTATTGTGCTTACATGTGGAAATACACATGGTTGGTTTTCGTTATCAACATATTTGATGCCATTTCATTAAATGTAATTATGCAGGGGTGATTGTGATGTCTTTGCTTTGAAGTTCATCGAGTACAGAAGCAGTGAAGAGGATGTTTTATTTGGCCCGGATTACATAAGTTGGTTTAGGAAGAAATACGTTGGTGATGTGTATTTTAATAAATTTTCAATGTAGATCGTACGTTTGTGACTTCGACATCCAACTATCATTATGTTGCACATCTCTAATCTAAAATATAATTGTGGTATCCTGAGTATTCATTATGTCGGCTGAACTTCCATTTCACAATTCATAACTCGACATACATTCCAAGAATACAAACATTTTGAAGCAATCAGTTAAAAGATAAAAAAACACAATAATAAAAACAGCATAAATCCATTGCACAATGCGGCGCTGTGAAAGCATAACAAGCAACAGGAAAATAAAAAAAATTAAAGGTTCGAAATTATAAAAACAAAAGTGTGCCACTTGCAAGTCACCATTTGAGAACGTATGAAAAAAGAAATAGATAGCTCCATAAACATCAGTAAATTATAGGAAATTGTCACATACAAAGGCATAGATGAACTCTCATCAATCACCCAATGGCCTAGAAAAGGGCCACTTCTAAATAGAACTGAATACAAATGCTAAGAAGTATTTACTTTACAGGACCATATCTCAGCATCAAACCTTGAGCAGGTTCATCCTTAGATGGCTGATCCTCGCTTGGTGTAGACTCGGATGGATAAGCTTGAGCATAGTTTTATGCCATTTTTCTTCTTTTTGTTCCTATTCAATCACTTTCCTATGTTCTCCTCAATCTTCTGGCTGGTTTCAGAATCTTATTTAAAGCACCTACAACCCAAGAAGCTCCAGAAAATAAAACATTCTTCATTAAGGCAAAACCTGCACTAGTAACTTTTATGCTCTGCAGTTGCAAAGGCTGTTCAATTTTGTTTTCTTCTCTGAACACCTGAAATTTCTGATCCACTTCAATCACCATCACTTATTTTGTCAGTGAAGTTTTTTTTTTTTTTTTTTTTTTCCTATTTTAATCAAAAGAAGGCAACGTGTTGAAGACAATAGGTGTCTGTCATCAAAGTTGTTTGCTTTGTTGATTGCAATTTTAACTAAGACAAACCCCTTTTCTAGCACGTTGCTAAGAGCTAACCACATCCTCTGCCTTTCAAAATGTAAAGTAATCAATTCTAGGAGGCAGAGCTTTATTATCAATTTCCTACATGTACTAGTGAGGTTAACAGGTTGACAACATTACCATGTTAAGTGTGAAAGATTGAAAATTTTTATTAGAGAATCTTACATGAAGTTATTGTGAGAGACATATAGTTCAAGGTGAAACTTGTCTGCATAAACCAACTAGTAAAACCATGCAAATAAATACATTGTTAAAGATGCCACTTAATAGGATGGGCCACTCATTATAATATAAAAAATCCTGATGTTGCCTACAGATACTCCATAAGATGCCATTAGAATTGGTTATTTGAGCTTAACTGGAATAAATATTTCAGCTTACACTTTGAACAACACAAACACCAAAACTGGTAAGATAGAAGGAAGGAATTGTTGAGGATATCAACAACAGGTTTGGGATTCTAGAAGGATGTAGGTAATATTCTCCAAAACTAGGATAGTAAGAAATATCTGCAAAGGAACTCTGGAAGTTTCTCCTTAAAAAAATTCATACAAGTAGCAAAATAGACTCAAAAATTAGCTTCATAATATAAGAACTTAAATAAATTTAAAGAAAAGAATTTAGGCCTTACCATGTCAGGGTCCAATGTATCAATTGCATGAAGTCCATATCTGTCTTCAGGTACCAGAATAGTTGTTTTTGGATCTAAAGACTCAGTTTTACCTGTTTCATGTATGAAGTATTCAATTGAAAATCATAAATTTCATTAAAAATAAAAAATAAAAAGCTTTAAATTAAAATATAAAATATTCAAGTGGTCTGACAATTCAGAGCATTATTAGAAGATCACAATGACATAATAAAAAAGAGACAATGTTACAAAAAATTACGTCAATTTTCATATCCTAACAAATATTTAAGCAATTTCTTCATGCTATTGAGGTGAGGGTATTCTGCACGCATCAATTGAAAATAGAAAGCTGTCCAACCATTTGGATTATCCTCATAAGCAAGTGAGTTTCGAGAGGTACATTGCAGCTTGTCAAGTGCATTGGACTATTAACCATATAGCATGAATCAAGAAGCTATTTGCATGTCATTTAAAATTTAAGTAATAGCAAGTATATAATTTCAAAGAAAACAAATGCTCTTCGTGGAAACAAAAGCTCACATAGAGGCTGCATATCATAATAAACTTTTTTCCTAAAACTTATCCAACAAATTCAAGTCCAGAAATGCTATGCCAATACATGAATATATTTCATATTGTACGCACATTATATATACTTTCAACCTTCACTCTCACACACTCACAAAGTAGCAAAAGTTTGTTACGTAGAATTTATGCACGTAGGGAACCTTTAAAAATACTTCAAAATTTATTTCTTTCTCTTTCATTTCTATAAGGACCCTTTTGTGTTAATAAGAATTTGAAAGGAAATATGGCACTGGATGGATAGTTACCTCTCTACATGGATCATAATCTGGAATTGTTTCTACAGCACGTAATTTATGAGGACATAAAACTGTGGAATCTATATAATAGAAGGCATTCAAGTGTGCTTTTTTTTTTTTTTTTTTTTCCCGCAAAGGTGGCAAAGGAAAGCAATGATAATTTGGAAATTTCTCCATGAAGTTTTAGCTTATATACATATAAGATTCAAATTTTGATCTTCTCTTCTTAGTCTGACATTGATAATTACATGTGGAAATAAACTGTCTTGAGGAAGTTGTTGTTTGTTAGGAGCATTATTAACCATCACATTAATATTGAATAATGAAACAATTTCCCCAACTTATTGCCATGCTTGGAGTTTGAATTTTATTAAAAAAAAAAGGATAAAGAAAGAGAAAACAATTCCTAACACGTTTTCATGGAAAAGTTAAAATTTCTATTATGTTTACATTTCAATCTCATTTTAGAATATGAGCTTCTCAGTAATATTAGCTTGAGCCTCTTGACCAAACGATGGAAAGAAAACTATCTTATATTCTCCACATATAGAAAAATATTTTATTCTCCACATATACCTTTAGAAATCTATTAAAGCAGGAGTCTTATGGAATAAATTAGCTTTTACAAGACACTCAAATGGACTAATTGACATATGGATATTAAAAATGACAAAAGAAAAAAGAAAATTAAATAATTGTAATATAAATCCCATAAAAGATTCTTATCTTTTGACCACTTTCAAACCAAATAACGTCCAAAAAATTTGATGAGTTTATGAGCAATAAATTCATATATAATCAATGACCAAACCATCATTTTGCAGATTAATCATGTGTAGGTAACCAGCTGCATCAATAGTTGTGGAATTATACATACATATGCTAAACTTATGATGGTGGAAATTAGAAAAACAAATAAATAAATAATGTATGTCAAAACAATTACTACAGAATTGGGAAAAAATAAATCATTCAACAAAGTTTTCTTTTAGCAAGCTGTGCATGATAAGATCCATAAAAATTTACTAGAATCCCAACACAGTGAAAAGCCATGCCTTATCTAAAGATGAAAAATGCAGAGTAAATTACTACAGGAGAAATATTAAAGGAGCCTACAGGAACACACCTACACCAAGAGTTCCAACCAGAATACCAACAATGTTCACATCCTTTGCCTTCTCTTGACCAGGTAACATCTGTACAAACATCATCACTCTTTTAGTAAAACAAATTGTACATTAATACAAGCAGGGGAGTGGATTTTTAGAAAGGAGAAAAGAGAGTACCATTATTTGAGACCATACCTTTGCTTAAGAATTCTTCTTTGTTAAGAGCAGTCTGTCACCATGCAATTTGACTTTGCATCATATCTGATTAAAACCAGTAATACCATAATTAAAGAAAGATTTATTAATTTAGAGAAAGAGAGAGAGAACTAGCACAAGGACTTGCATATACTAGAAGAATTTGGCAAAAGGAAAAGTAAACTTAATAACACAATAAATATCTCAAGCAATATTACATGCAGACACAATAAATTTCATACAAAACCAGGTAACTTATATGTATACCTATTTCACAACCATTTAACGTCACTACAACACTTGCAAATGCAGCATTTTCACAACCAATCCAAAAAATCAAGTAGTCCTCCATTTTGTGTTCCTCATGTAATTCCCAGACCAAGCCTCCAATGGTATATCTATTACCAACTACTGTCCTGATACATTTATCATCAGAGAAGACACTAGCTGCTTCCAAGCTCCCATTGGAGATCTTATGAGATTCTGATGGACTCATGTCCGAAGACATAGTTCTAGCAAATTGGATTTCTAATCTAGAGCTACTCATACATGCTTCTACCACTTCATCTCTTATATGCTGTATCAAATGTGCATATTCTAGCCTAAAGGGGACCTGCATTTAGATTGAATGAACTATGTTGAGATTGGATAGCTGAGATAATTTGTTTTGGCTATATGTGAAACGACATGATCTCAGTACTAAATCATCCTAAAGGTGTAAAAAAAATTTAAAAAAAAAAAAAAAAAGCATGCTTATTGCAAATTTAGTATAGCATAGAAGTTCATAATAATAATTCTCTAGTAAACCACTTTACCAAGACAGGTTTGCCGTTTCTCACAGCATGATCTGATAAATTTTTTACACAATTGGACACCAGTTGACGCTTTTCCAAAAACAAAGAATGTTGGAAGAGTTGTAGTCCTGCCAATAATGAAAAAGAAGAGGCTTTTGAAACTATGAAACCAAAATCAATTGTTGCATAATATACAGAAACAAAATAACCACTTTTTTGAAGAAGAAGCTTCGTTGGCTTCAAAATCTAATCTTGATGCCAAAAAAGAACGCAAACAAATTGAGACACAACAATTTACAGCTAAGACAAAATTTCTCAGATAATATACAGAAACACTTTTTTTTTTTTTTTTTCGGCTTTAAAACAAACAATCCTATAATATAGTTTGTAAAAAAAAAAAAAAAAAAAAAGGCTTTAGTAAAGGTTTTATTAACGAGAACACACGGGCTGAAGCACGCGTGGCCGTAGTGCACGACATAATCAGCATTGATGTGCGATGCTCCGACTTCATCCACGCAACAGCTACTGTACGCTGTGTCAGCCATCATAAACAAAGATACATCTTTTACGTTGCCCTTCCAGTCGCTATCGGATTGAGATTCTCGTAGACACCAAAGCTTGTCCAGCAAAACACTCCCAACTATCACCGACTCATTTAGGAGCTGATCTGGGAAATGAAATTTACAAACTTGGTTAGTTTAGTTTTATTCACAAGCCAAAACACAATCGCCCTAAAAACTTAGTAAAAAGGCGGTGCAAAATAATCTATTTCTGCTACTTCATATGTTTTAGTTTTTCCAAAGAAGAAAAAAAAAAAAAAAAAAAAAAAAAGACACGAGAATCAAAGAGGAGTAATCACCTGTAAAGCGACTCTGGTGAAGCCGCCACTGCTAATGAACTCAGCGGTCCGAGTGATTTCATAATTCGATTCCAAGTCTATGGTCGAAGAAAGAAATCAGCAAACTAATCACACAAAAGCTCCCTGCAACTCTCTGTCTCCCTCTCTCTCTCTCCACTGCTTCAGAATCAATGTCGTGTGTGTTATGGTCCACCATTTGGACGCCTGAAATTGGGCATAAAACCTCCTTCCATAGCTTCAAGATCGTCCTTCGAATCCAACATCAGAAAGCACTATGAGAAGAAAGAAAGAAAGAGGGAAATTGGTGATTGTAAACGTTGAATACTTGGAAGAATAATAATGATATATGCTTCTTATTTAATCTATGGATAACATGTGAATATTTTGTTACTGATTTTTTAATGAGCTAATTTAAGTAATAACATACATTAATTTTTTTATTCTCTAAAAAAAAAAAAAAATCCTACATTAATTTTATGTGGGTTAATTTTATTTTTTTTCTAGATCAGGTGGAAGAAGACCTAACGCCAACACAAATATACAATTTCTGCTCGTCATTGATATCTATGAATATGGTTTGTCTGAATCTGATAAATTCAACACTTGCTGCGGTCAAGCTATGTTTGCGTATGAACCTTATATATATATATATATATATATATATTTAAAGTAAAAAATAAAATTAAATCCACTTTGCGTATGCGTGGTCAGGAAAATACTCGTTAGATAAAGAATCATATAAAATAACTCTGCATCTAAAGTTAAAAAGAACTATTCTCTTGCCAAAAGACTCTTTTAACACTTTTTATCCATTAAGTATTGGTTACCTGCTATAAATTGGTATATTAAAGCTATGACATACAAATACAAAAATATCAAAAACATCAATATTCTAATTTAACATTTTTCCTTGCAATTTTCAGAGTTAATGGAGTTTTCAATTTGTTTTTACATATTCAATTGTTCACCACTAATCGAGTTGAGATTATTATGTCAAAAAAATCAACCACGGAAAGAATTTTTGGAGGATACTATACTGCAGATAGTTCTATATATTCAAGAATTTAATTTAATATTGTTGTTGAAGAAATATACTCCATATATTCCAATATGTGTTTATCCTATAAAGTTCCAAAATCTTCCTTTCCCTTTTAATGGAGTAAGGGATATACAAAAGCCATATTTTATGATCCAAAAATATCCACCACGCCCATTAAGGGTGGATTTGGTACGGATTGGTTTGGTTTTATAAATTTTTTATTACTAAACTGACTAATTCGATTTGGGTTGGATATGAAACCGAACCAAACCAATGACCATTGGTCGGTTTGGGTTGGACTAACAGTTTGGGCCTTATATTGGATTTTGGTCAAAATTTTTTTATTTTTGCTATTTTAAAATAAAAAATTTTCTACATTGGATCAAAATTGTATAAAGTTTTTTAGACCTTTTTAATTATCAATATTCAATTATATTCATATATTATATTTTGAATTAAGTATTTTTTTAAATTACTATTTAAATTAAATAATTTTTACATACATTCACCTAAGCAAAAATATCAAATAAACTAACTATTAAGCATCAAACATGTGAAATAATACAACATAAAACCATACAACTGTAATAAAAGTTTACAATTACAACCTCATTATGCAAATACATCATATACCAACAAATAAATTCTACAACAAATTTACAACCATTATTAGTTATAAAATAGAATATAACCTATATTTGAAATCTTAAATTTCAAAATAAATTTATAATTAAATAAATTAACAATCCATAAAAATAAAAATTATTTTAAAAAGTCTTCTTCCACACTCTTCAATTCCATTCTCACAATATGCCATGCAAAGCTTACTACCTCCATAAACCATATTACATTCATCCTTCAAATATAAAATTACACATTAAACATTAAACATTAAATGTAACTAGCATTAGCAATAAATAAACATTAAGTGTATTACTAAAATATTAATTAATTTAAAAGATAATTGATAATATAGAATTAACAATAAAATGTTAACAAACATAACTTTTAATAACTAATAAAATATGATGATCGGTTTGATGCATGTTGAATTGGATAAAATTTTATCTAACTCGCAACTCGAATCGAACATTTCAAATTTTTTATATATTTGATCGAACCAAATTAATTAATAAATTAAAATCAATCCAAACCAAATCAAATATATCAATTTGATCGGTTTAACCGGTCCAATGCCCACCCCACAAAAACCATCCATGACCCGTTTATTTGATAAGTTTTCCAAATTGGCCAAGTGAAGTCGGTATATCTCTCCCTCTCTCCCTCTCTCTCTCTCTCCTCCCCCTTCTCGACATTGCGTGAGTGCGTGTCTCCGTGCTACAACAGCCAAGTGCTATGTTTCTCTGTCTGCTCTGCCACACACACCCAACAAAACACATGTTTGATAATGTATCAGTCTAAGGTAGTGGGAAAATTGGAGAGTTTCATTTCCATGGCCTACTTTTCCAACAATAAAGGTTAGTCTAGTAATTGTAATAAAGTCCTCCTTAATCTCTCTCCTTTATAAATTCAACCCATTTCTGCCACCACTTACATTCTCAGCCACTTCAAAAAATAAAACCAGATAAGCAGAAAAACAGAGAAGATGCAGGGGAAGATCGTAATGAGCTTTTTGATGGTACTGCTGCTAATTACCTGCTTGGTGGGTAGTGGGACTGCAAACAGCGCCAATCGTGTGAGAGCAACTTACCATTTGTACAATCCACGGAATATCGGATACGATTTGTCGAGGGCTAATGCCTTCTGTGCCACATGGGACGCAAACAAGCCCTTGGAATGGCGTCGCAAATATGGTTGGACCGCTTTCTGTGGACCTGCTGGTCCTCGTGGCCAGGCTGCTTGTGGCAAATGCTTGAGGGTAATTAAAGCCTTTTATTTTTTATTATTTTTTATTTTCTTCTCTTGTTCTCGTTGAATTTGATTTGATAAAGCTAGCTTTTTGGTAACGAATTTTGCAGGTAACGAACACAGCGACAGGAGCTCGAGCAACAGTGAGAATTGTGGACCAATGCAACAATGGTGGGCTTGACTTGGATGTTGATGTCTTTAACAAGATTGACACCAATGGTAGAGGCCATGATCAAGGCCATCTTATGGTCAGCTATCAGTTTGTCAACTGCTAGGAGACTATGTAATATCTATGCAATATGAAAAGTATAATAAATAAGCGAACGGACTCGCCGTGGAGCTCAAGTGGCAGAGGTTCCACATTCCAGCCTGTGTGTGCTCGGGATCGAGTCTTGGGCTGGGGGCCTAGCCACAGCCACACTAGCAAAATAAATAAGTAAATATATAGTGCCCTCTTCTTAGAATCTTATAGAAGTGTTTGCTTTAAATGTACACTTTTGACTATTTGGGAGAAATAAATGATATTTTAATTACATGAATACTGTTTACTACCTAATTTTTTTCATCTCTTTTTGAATATATAGATAGAAGATTGAGTTATAATGAGGGTACTGTTTTTTCAGTGAATTAATTGATCCGCTAGCTAATAAAGACAATCAATGAAAGCAACCCAAACGCATAGGGTTTCTACCTACAACAATAAGGGTCTAATTTTCCACTTTAACAACCATTTTGGTCTTCCTAATTACAATAAAAGATAATTATAACTCTAATCAAATTAATAAGGGAGGAGAAGTCGTTTCAATATATATATATGTATACGTGAATATTTTGATAAAAGAGGATCATTCAACAAAAGAAGAGGATTACAACCTGATTCATGCATTTACTTTTTAATTAATTCATAAATATGTCTTTGACAATACATTAAGTTTATAATAATACTATAATAAGGGATAAACTAAAAACTGTGATCATTATTTTACTTTAATATACAATTCATTGTCCCAATATTCAATAATTATAAAAACCTAGTAATTCTCTCGCATATATGCCATGTAAACTGATTAGATCTCCCGATCTTATCTTGCAAATCATAATTAGACTTGCAATTTTGGCAATTAATTTTATTGGATCACGAGAGGGTGTATAATCGTAATCAAGACAGAGGAAAAAGACTAAATTTTTTTTTTTTTTTGTTTGTAAGTGGAAAATTAATAAAACATGAATTTGGTACTTTCTTTTAGTTAGTAATATTATTGTACATCACGATCTTTGATCCATACTCATGGAATTACTGGTTATCCATTAATTGATACCTGTACGTATAACTACTCAATAAAATATTAAAAAATATCCTATAATTCTTACTTTTTCATTAATTTAATTTTGATTATTTGAATTTACATAAATTAATTTATGGACATCAAGAAAATGACTTAAAACTAATTTTCATTCAAGAATTCGAAAGTGAAGGTCACGTTTATATAAAAATGAAAGTTCTGAACGAAATTACAATTTTTTTAATTCATAATTACCAACATAGAGTTTAAAAATGTTTTTATTTTCCTTTTTATTTCATATTAAATTATGCTTAAACTGGATTTTAGAAAAAAATAAAAGAAAGAGAAAAAGAAAAAAGAAAAAAAGAAAAATAAAAGAATAAAAGATTGCAGGTTTAACGTAACAGTATCTTTTTCTTTTTTTCTTTTTTTTTTTTTTTGTTCGTAACAGTATCTGGAGGAAGCATTTTATACATAATCCGTAAATAGTAATTATCGAACTGAGACTCGGTGATCACTCACGGTCACAGTTGCACGCGTAACAGACATCCTTTTAGTTTTTGCTTAGTTTTTTTCTCATGCTTTTTCGTCGAAACTGAAAAAACCCCCTCTGAGCTTCCTTGTCCAAAATCTTTCAAACCCAACGTATGTTTACCTCGAACAATCCAAACCCATTTCTCAGTTTCATCCCAAAAGCCGCCACTTCGATCACACTCTCAGATCCACGCCTTCTCTCCACCACCACGTCAAGTAAAAGCCAAACAAAATCCTTTGGTTTCTATTTGTTTTTTTTTTTTTTTTTTTTTCATGTATCCATGTTGTTTTGCTTCGTGATTCTCAGTTGGGTTTGTAATTGAATGCCGTTTGGAGAGAGCAATTTATATAGAGAGAGATTGAATAGGAGAGAGATGACGGGTCAGGTGGTGAAAGTGAAGAGGAAGACGCTCGAGGCATGCATGACGTGCCCCCTTTGTCATAAGCTCTTGAAGGAAGCTACGACTGTTATCTTGAGAGGAATTGGGAAGCTCGGACCTTTATGATCCCAGCTGTGATACTAGGTGCAAGCTATGTTGCTCGGATTAGGCTGCTCGGACTCGGATGCGGATGTCGGATACGGGTACATATCTAAGTGTTGGATTCGTTAATTTTCAAAATTTAGAAGACAGAAATACAGATGATAAGTGCCGGATTACGTTTGACAAAAATAAAAAAATTTTATATAAATTTTTTATTTTTATATAAATTATATCTATAGATAAGTATTAACTACATAATAATAAATACAAAACTTATAATATGAAAATTCAACATATTTGAATGGAAGCATATTAAATAAATAAAATTATAACAGGAAAAAATTATAAAATATATCATTTATTAAAAAATTAATAATTTATTTAGCTGTCGTTTTTCATATTTCTATTAGAAAATTAATATTTTATTTAATTTTAATTTTTATATTTATATTTTTTTTTTGGGATAGAATTCTATTATATTTTGTTAAAATTTAAGAGTTTCCAATAATTCGGAAGATGGGAATTTTATCTCTTCTCCATACTGATGGTTAAAAAAAATAAAATTAAAAACAACAATTTTTTATCTAATTTTGTAATTAATAGGTTAGGTGCACGTTTTCTTCTCAAAGCTTCTCAAGTTACATTGCTAAGTGTATAGAGATCTCACAGCCCGATGCTTCTCTTCACCATGCTTTTCTTCAATCCTTTCTCCTCTCTCATCTTTTTTCAGTTCCATCATGGAAACTAAGCCAGTAGGAATCTCTGTTCTTTCTTTTTATGTCAGTTCGTATACTTTCTTTTTTATCTTTTTTTCCATCTCTTTTTTCTTTCTTCTTTCCCCTTTTTCCAGATGCTTTTCTCTCTCTTTTCTCTCCGTGGATGGATTATTCATTTTCTTCATAGAAGTTCGGTAAATGTTGATTGTACGAAATAGCCACACCTATTTTTCCCATGGTGTATTCAGAACGGATTGCGCACCCGTATCCGTGTCGTGTCGACATGGGTGCTTCGATAATTTTGAAGAGTCCGAGCATCACAGGGTGCAAGAGCGGTTCTTGTTTAGTGGGAGAAAAGGCAAGGTGGTTGTATCATGAATCATAATTGCTGATTTGCTATAAGAAGCTTTGTGTGCATTCAAATCTTTGCTAATGTTTTCTACCCTTATTGTTTTTATATATTAATTTGTGCCGATCAATTGTAAGAGATTGATCGCCTTGTTTTCTTCTTTATATATGTATATACATGCTTTACATATTTATGTCATTTAGCTAATATGGTGCTCTTTTAAGTTGTAACAATAACCAGTGCCCATTTCTTTCAATAGATCCAGTTGGTGCTTAGTTTCCCCACAGACAAAAGAATCTTAATAACTTTAGATGTTTGCATTACATGTTTGCGTTGTTCAGATTATTTAATGTATTAAAAAAAAAAAGATGCCCGTGTTATGTTATTTCTATTTTTTAACCAGTTTCTAATGTATACAATGTACCCTGCAGTAATCTGTATCTTCCAATGTATTTATCCTAGAATTAAAGCGACGTTTCATGACCGAAAACCCACACCTACAACCAAAGACTACACAAATTTGAGTTGTCCAAATTGACTAGTCTAGTCGATGCCTCTTTATCTTTCTCAATCCTTCTCTTGTTTGCATTTTTCCGCGTCTGCATGCAGCATCAGCCAACCGTGCCATGTTCGTACTATACACACCGGTCAAGGTGATAGAAATTTCATATGGCATACTTTTCAAACAACAAGGCTAGTCTAGTAAATTTCCAAATGGGGTCCTCACTGTCTATAAATTGAAGCCATTTTCTGCCACAAATCCTCAAAATATCTCAACCTCAACCATTTAGTAGTAATAATTACAGAGAAAAAGATCATGGAGAAGATGAGCGCTTTGGTGGTGTTGATGATGTGCATGGTGGCAAGTGCTAGTGCGCAGAGTGCGAGCAATGTGAGAGCAACATACCATTTGTACAATCCACAGAATATCAATTGGGACTATAACGCTGCCAGCGTCTACTGCTCAACCTGGGACGCCAACAAGCCCTTGGAATGGCGTAGGCAATATGGATGGACTGCCTTTTGTGGACCTGTTGGGCCTCGTGGCCAGGAGTCTTGTGGCAAGTGCTTGAGGGTACGTACAACTTTGTTGTTTTAATTTTCTTCTTTCTTTTTCATTTAGTTTCTCTTATAAACAACAAAACTAAAAAAATTCTGTGGGAAAAAAGGATTTTAACATTGCCAATTTCATTTTGAATTTATTCTTGAAGATGCAAATATATCCAGTTTTCTTTTGAGAGCTAGAAAGAGCATAATGATGGGCTGTACATTAATTTATGGATCCTGTGCAGGTGACCAACACAAGGACACAAGCCCAAGTAACGGTGAGAATTGTGGATCAGTGCAGCAATGGTGGGCTAGATTTGGATGTGAACGTGTTTAATCAGATTGACACCGATAAACAAGGCTATGCACAAGGCTTCCTTACTGTCAACTACGAGTTTGTCAACTGTTGAGACTAAAACATCTTCCTTGTTTCAGTGTTTTAATCTCTTTTCTAATAATACTAGAATAAAATGGCCATATGCTTCTTGTGTCAAAGAAGTATTTGATTGTAAACGTTGAATACTTGGAAGAATAATAATGATATATGCTTCTTATTTATGATAAAATAAAATAAAATGCTTCTTATTTAATCTATGGATAACATGTGAATATTTTGTTACTGATTTTTTAATGAGCTAATTTAAGTAATAACATACATTAATTTTTCTATTCTCTAAAAAAAAAAAAAAAAAAAAAAATCCTACATTAATTTTATTTTCTCTAGATGAGGTGGAAGAAGGCCTAACGCCAACACAAATATCCAACATTTGCTGATCATTGATATCTATATAAATGGTTTGTTTGGATCTTCTAAATTCAACACTTGCTGCGGTCAAGCTATGTTTGCGTATGAACCTTACAAATATATATATATATATATATAATAAATAAATAAATAAAATTAAATCCACGTTTGCGTATGCGTGGTGAGGAAAATACTCATTAGATAAAGGATAATATAAAATAACTCTGCATTTAAAGTTAAAAGGAACTATTCTCTTGCCGAAAGACTCTGTTAACACTTTTTATCCATTTGAGTATTGGTTACTTAATTTAAATTGGTACATTAAATCTATGACATACAAATACAAAAACATCAATATTCTAATTTAACATTTTTCCTTGCAATTTTCAGAGTTAATGGAGTTTCCATTTTCGGAGAACATTATATTGCAGATAATTCTACATATCTAAGAATTTAATTTAATATCGTTGCTGAAGAAATATATTTAGGTATATCGTATTAAATCGTATTCGTATCGTGTTGTATTGTATTCGTGTGAAATTAAGTTAATCCAAACACAATCCATTAAGCTTATGTGTGAAAATAAATAAATCCGAAACTATTCGATAAATTATTGTATAACCCATCACCCAATCCGTTAACCCATTAATCATAACTACAAATTTAAAAATTTAAATTTAACTTATATTTGAAATAATAAAATAATATTTTTTTAAAAATTACAAAAAATTATTGTTTGTTTTTAGATTTTTTAAAAATTTAACTAAAAGAGAACAAATTAATATATATTTAACAATAAATTAAATAATTTTAATATTATAAAATTTATATAGTTATCAAAATATTATTATTTAATGGATCTAATAGGTTTATCGTTTTTATCGTATTTCAATCGTTAAAATTTATTAATTTATTAAATTTTACTAGATGACACTGATATGAATCTGATACGATATTATTAATCAAAATACATAAATAATCATATAAATTTATATCATATGAAATTTTATTAGACTTAAATATACTCCATATATTCCAATATATGTTTATCATATAAAGTTCCAAAATCTTGTTTTCCCTTTTAATGAAGTAAGGGATATAAAAGCCATCTTTTATGACCGAAAAATACCCACCACACCCACAAAACCATCCATGACCCATTTATTTGATAAGTTTTCCAAATTGACCAAGTCAAGTCGGTATCTCTCTCTCTCTCTCTCTCTCTCTCTCCTCCTCCTTCTCGGCATTGCGTGAGTGCGTGTCTCCATGCTACAATAGCCAGGTGCTATGTTTCTGTGTCTGCTCTGCCAACAAAACACATCAAACATGTACGTAATGTATCAGTCTGAGGTAGTGGGAAAATTGGAAAATTTCATTTCCATGGCCTACTTTTCCAACAATAAAGGTTAGTGTAGTAATTTTCATAAGGTCCTTCTTAATCCCTCTCCTTTATAAATTCAACCCATTTCTGCCACCACTAGAAAAAAAACAGAGAAGAAGAAAAACAGAGAAGATGCAGGGGAAGATGGTAATGAGCTTTTTGATGGTAGTGCTGCTAATTACCTGCTTGGTGGGTAGTGGGAGCGCACAGGGTGCGAATAATGTGAGAGCAACTTACCATTTGTACAATCCACAGAATATCGGATACGATTTGTTGAGGGCTAGTGCCTTCTGTGCCACATGGGACGCAAACAAGCCCTTGGAATGGCGTAGCAAATATGGTTGGACCGCTTTCTGTGGACCTGTTGGTCCTCGTGGCCAGGCTGCTTGTGGCAAATGCTTGAGGGTAATTAAAGCCTTTTATTTTTTATGATTTATTATTTTTTACTTTCTTCTTCTTGTTTTCGTTGAATTTGATTTGATAAAGCAGCTTTTTGGTAACGAATTTTGCAGGTAACGAACACAGCGACAGGAGCTCAAGCAACAGTGAGAATTGTGGACCAATGCAGCAATGGTGGGCTTGACTTGGATGTTAATGTCTTTAACAAGATTGACACCAATGGTAGAGGCCATGCTCAAGGCCATCTCATAGTCAACTATCAGTTTGTCAACTGCTAAGAGGCTATAATATCTAAACAATATGAAAACTATAATAAATAATTAAATATTGCGCTCTTCTTAGAATCTTATAGTAGTGTTAGCTTTAAATGCAAACTTTTGACTATTTGGGAGAAATAAATGATATTTTAATTACATGAATACTGTTTACTACCTAATTTTTTCATCTTTTTTTGAATATACAGATAGAAGATTGAGTTATGATGAGGGTACTGTTTTTTCAGTGAATTAATTGATCCGCTAGCTAATAAAGACCATCAATGAAAGCAACCCAAACGCATAGGGTTTCTACCTACAACAATAAGGGTCTAATTTTCCACTTTAACAACCATTTTGTTAATGTTTGATCTTTTGTTATTGTAACCCAACTTCCTAATTACAATAAAAGATAATTATAAATCTAATCAAATTAATAAGGGAGGAGAAGTCATTTCAATATATATATATATATATATGTATACGTGAATATTTTGATAAAAGAGGATCATTCAACAAAAGAAGAGGATTACAACCTGATTCATGCATTTACTTTTTAATTAATTCATATATATGTCTTTGACAATACATTAAGTTTATAATAATACTATAATAAGGGATAAACTAAAAACTGTGATCATTATTTTACTTTAATATACAATTCATTGTCCCAATATTCAATAATTATAAAAACCTAGTAATTCTCTCCCATATATGCCATGTAAACTGATTAGATCTCCCGATCTTATCTTGCAAATCATAATTAGACTTGCAATTTTGGCAATTAATTTTATTGGATCACGAGAGGGTGTATAATCGTAATCAAGACAGAGGAAAAAGACTAAAATGTTTTGTTTGTAAGTGGAAAATTAATAAAACATGAATTTGGTACTTTCTTTTAGTTAGTAATGTTATTGTACATCTCGATCTTTGATCCATACTCATGGAATTATTGGTTATCCATTAATTGATACCTGTACGTATAACTACTCAATAAAATATTAAAAAAATCCTATAATTCTTACTTTTTCATTAATTTAATTTTGATTATTTGAATTTGCATAAATTAATTTATAGACATCAAGAAAATGACTTAAAACTATTTTTTATCCAAGAATTCGAAAGTGAAGGTCACGTTTATATATAAATGAAAGTTCTTAACGAAATTACAATTTTTTTAATTCTTAATTACCAACATAGAGTTTAAAATGTTTTTATTTCCATTTTCATTTCATATTAAATTATGCTTAAACTGATTTTAGAAAAAAAGAAAAGAAAGGGAAAAAGAAAAAAGAAAAAAAGAAAAATAAAAGACTAAAAGAGGGCAGGTTATACGTAACAGCATCTTTTTTTTTTTTTTTTTTTTTTTTTTCCTTTTTTTTGTACGTAACAGTATCAGGAGGACGCATTTTATACATAATCCGTAAATAGTAATTATCGAACTGAGACTCGGTGTTCACTCACGGTCACAGTTGCACGCGTAACAGACATCCTTTTAGTTTTTGCTTAGTTTTTTTCTCATGCTTTTTCGTCGAAACTGAAAAAACCCCCCTCTAAGCTTCCTTGTCCAAAATCTTTCAAACCCAACGTAATTTTACCTCGAACAATCCAAACCCATCTCTCAGTTTTATCCCAAAAGCCGCCACTTCGATCACACTCTCAGATCCACTCCTTCTCTCCACGACCACGTCAAGTAAAAGCCAAACAAAATCCTTTGGTTTCTATTTGTGTTTTTTCCATGTATCCATGCTGTTTTGCTTCGTGATTCTCTGTTGGGTTTGTAATTGAATGCCGTTTGGAGAGAGAAATTTATATAGAGAGAGATTGAATAGGAGAGAGATGACGGGTCAGGTGGTGAAAGTGAAGAGGGAGACGCTCGAAGCATGCATGACGTGCCCCCTTTGTCATAAGCTCTTGAAGGAAGCTACGACCATTTCTCTATGCCTCCACACGTGTTAGTTCTTCGACTCTGTTTCTTTTTTCCTCAATTTCTTCTTGATTTTGTGCTGATTTTCTGATCTGGGTCTCTATTATATTGCATATTATGATCTGGGTTCCTCGTATATTATGATTTATTGATCTGGGTTTTCCAATAATATTTCAATTTTACAATTTTTGTTATCGAATCGTTTTGTTATTGATTTGCATTGTGTGCCCTGTTTATCAATCTCGAATCTGTACGTGTATTTCTTCACCTCTGCGACTTAGAGATGCCCCTCTTCCTTGGAATTTGTTATGTGGTTTCTCCTCTATGTCAATTCAGGATTGGCTTCTTTGTAGATTGTAAGCCTGTGATCTAGGTTGTATTTGGGGCATTTCTAGAATTCTAAGTTTACATTGTTTTTTTGGCTGCTTGTTTGTCTGTTTGTTGTTTTTAATCTTTCTGTTTCAATTGATTTTGGTCTCATTCTTGACGTTTATCTGTGGATGATTCTTGCCGTAGTTTCTTTTTATTAGATAATGGTATGATGATCCTATACTGATTTGTATGCCAAGGCCTATAATTGCTTTATTCCTTTAGGCTTCTAAATGTCCGATTATGAACTTGATCATCCCCTTTCAAAAGACATAGCTGAGACAGTTTGCGATCGAATTAGGCTTTATAATCTATTTATACGCAAGTTGTTGTTCTTACTGGTACTCAGTATAAGTATTGTCGGTGTTATTGTAACCTAGGATAATAAAAATTATCTGACTACAAAGGCTTACAACAAACGCGAATTTCCTACCTATAACCTCACCTTTCTGCTTTTTGTTGTACAATTCTTTCTAAACTAAAGAAACTCTCTAGGAAGCCTTAAAAGTGGCTAAAATGCTTCGTGGGTATCAATTTCCAACTGTTATCTTGAGAGGAATTGGGAAGCTCGGACCTTTATGATCACAGCCGTGATACTAGGTGCAAGAGCGGTTCTTGTTTAGTGGGAGAAAAGGCAAGGTGGTTGTATCATGAATCATAATTGCTGATTTTCTATAAAAAGCTTTATGTGCATTCAAATCTTTGCTAATGTTTTCTACCCTTATTATTTTTATATATTAATTTGTGCCGATCTATTGTAAGAGATTGATCGCCTTCTTTTCTTCTTTATATATGTACATACATGCTTTCCATATTTATGTCATTTATGTTGCACTATCATGTTACAAACAAAGAAGTAATTGTTTGGCCTTATTAATATGCATTGTCATTTAGCTAATATGGTGTTCTTGTAAGTTGTAACAATAAGCCAGTGCCCATTTCTTTCAATAGATGCAGTTGGTGCTTAGTTTCCCCACAGACAAAAGAATCTTAATAACTTTAGATGTTTGCATTACATGTTTACGTGGTTCAGATTATTTAATGTGTTTAAATGTAAAAAGAACCAAAAAAAAAAAAAAAAAAAAAGATACCCGTGTTATGTTATTTCTATTTTTTAACCAGTTTCTAATGTATACAATCATGAAATTGAAAGCAGTCTGCAGGAAGTGCATATATAAGAAGCTCTCAGATGAGGAGGTTGATTTCTGCCCTGTATGCAAGATCGATCTTGGCTGTCTTCCAGTGGAGAAACTCAGGTCAGATCTTTGTCTCTACCCCCACCAGTTCGAGTTTTTCTATTTAGAACTTAGTGTATTGGTCAATTTGATTACATTTTTCCAAGACTTCATTTATAGGTGAATTGCATATAATTGTTGGTGCTGTAAATCCACTGGATAGGAATGTACTCTTTAACATAGTGGTTAACACAGTACATGTTACCCTTTTGAAATAGGTTATTGCTGGTTAGGCTGTGCACATTCTTCATTTTATTTGGCAAGCTTCTAGACATTTTGTTCTACAAATACATTGATTTGCATTACTGTTAGAGTGTATGGAAGCTATTTTAAGATGTGTTCATGCATACTAAAGGATTCTCATTGATGAAATGCAGACCAGACCACAATTTGCAAGATATTCGGGCCAAGATCTTTCCTCTTAGGAGGAGAAAAATCAATGCACCTGAAGTTACCACCCCAATATCATTGCCAGTGAAAAGGAAGGAGCGATCACTTTCTTCATTGGTGGTCAGCACTCCCAAAGTGCCGATACAAACTGGCTTGACTGGAAGGAGAACAAAAGCTGTTGCAAGAAAGGCTGCTGCTTTACGTGGATGCAGTTTTGCTGTTGAAGGATCTATCAAGAGAGAAGATTCTGTAGAAGATCATCCAGCAAGCTCGAGCTCACCTGAATCTCAAGTCAAATTCACTAGAAATAAAATGCAGGTAACGTCCATGTTAGTTAAAATTGATACTAATGCAAAATGCTTCTTATTGGCAATTCACCATCCCTTCATTCTGTTAATGAAGGATTCTTCCCTGGCTGAGCCTTCCAATGATCAAAAGCGTAACAAAGAGAAAGAGAATGATGGTGAAGCAACAGAAGGAAAAGCTGATTTGTGGACACCCTTAAATTGTCTTGTAGAAGCTGCAAACAGGACCAAGTCATCTAAGTCTAATACGCAGGGGTTGACTCTTCCCAAATCAGAGCCACAGAATGCCCATGATAGTGAATTATCTATCCGTGGAAATAAAACTGAAGCAGAATCGCTAAATGCTGACAGTGAAATTTATATGCCTAAAACAAAAATGAAGGAGCCTGATCATACGAAAGTAAAGAATAACAGTAATGGGACAACCTTGCTTCCTGGACCAGTCAAACGTAGAAGGCTACGTGCATCAAATCGTAACAGGGCAGCACCATCTGGAGAGCTGTGTGCCTCGGCTCAAGTCATGCTGGATGCATCTGGGGCCATTAGGTGCAGAAGAAATAGTCCAATTTGGTTCTCATTGGTTGCTTCTGAAGATAGGTGAGATGTTTCTTTGATTTGAAATTCTATATCATTACATGGATTTATATATATGGATCTTGATTGAGATACCTCCATGTTGATTTCTGATTTGCTGGTCAATGGCTTTAGGAAAGGAGATGTTTCATTGCCACAGATAGATGCTTGTTACTTGAGAATAAAGTGAGTACCTTTGGTTCCATTAAGTGCTTCAAACTTTACCTGCTTTAAGATTTCTACTTCATATTTCATTATATCTGGACTTGTGTAACAGAAAATATATGGGTTGATTTTTTGCATGCTCAGCAAATTTAAACTTCTACAAGTGTACCGAAGTAAAGATTGAAGAAAATTTTTGTGGAAGAAGCACACTAATTTGAATTTGGTAGAATTACTATCCAGCAAGCCTTAAACAGCTTTGTAATGCATGCATCGCAGAACCTACCATTGCATTTTATCTTCATACCACTTGCTTCTTATGCATGCTCAACATTTTGAGGAGGTTTAGTATACGACCAATTCGTAAAAGTTTTTAACTTCTTCTTAAATCTTAGCTGCTCCCTGCATTTACCTTTCTGTTTATGCTTGTGGTTTCAGTTGCAGGCCCACAAACATTGAGTTCTGAGTCTTCTGATCATAATATCATGCTAGTTTAAGAAAATGGAAATCATATTTATGCCAACAGCGAAAATGTAGTAAAGTGGTGACCTTAGTTGGTCTCCTCCTTAATTTGTGCAACAGTATTTGAGTAGCAATGTGGAGGAGAAATTTCCCTCATTCAGTAATCGTTATGCTCTTTCAAATTGGTTGTCCTGTTGGCGTGACATCCACACCTTGTCAACCAAATGCTGAATCTGAAGTAACAGAATGAAATATCAGTTTGTAACTCTAGCAACTCAAAGACGGTATTAGAATAATTTAGGGAAAATAATATACATCTAATGGGAAATCCAATGAAAAAGAAAATAAATGCTGGTCTGTGAGGTCTCACTTGTATTGACTTATTTTCTTCCCCAGGGATGGTAAAATGCCAGTCTCGTTTATCCAAAAGTACCTCGTAAAGAAACTTCATCTTACCAGTGAAGCTGAGGTGAGTTCATTGTAGTTGCCTTCCAACGAAACTAAGAATTGTACTTGTTTTATCTTTATAAATTCTTTTCTTCCTTTATTATTTTATGTGTTATAATATGATCATTATGCTGCAAATTTTACTTTTCATATATAAATACATTGTATTTTGAGATGAAATATCTCATCTTCAAAGAATTTGATCGTAAATTTTTTTCTTGCTGCCTTATAGGTGGAGATAATGTGCCGGGGTCAGCCAGTGCTTCCTTCATTGCAATTACAGCACCTGGTAGATCTGTGGTTTCGGACAGGATCAACGGCCAAAAAAGTACCGGCATCTGTTGGCTCCTCAGCCAAAGACTTTGTGATGGTTCTCTCATATTGTCGAAAGGTTTAAAAGCTCTTAAAAAGAGCTTATTTGAAGTGTTTTTTCTTTTTAGTCAGTCTCGTAGTTTACATCAATTTTCCAATACGTACTGTCAGATCTATGTGGTTTTATAAAAATTAAGTCTGATCGACCATGTGTGTTAATTTTGCACCATGCACGTCATTTACATGCGTGAATTCTTTGATTGTTTTATTTCATTTATTTAACAATATTATCATGTACAGTATATATAATGCTCTCACGGTCTGCTTCTGTCAGCTTTGGATATTTTCTTGTGATATAACTTGGTCATCATTCCTAGTAAAGAACAAAAGGTATGCACCCATTTACCCACAAAACCAAAAAAAGAAAAAAAAAAAAAAAAAGGAAAGAGAAAAAAAAGGGGGTACGCACCCTCGTGAAAGCCGTTTCAACTTTTGGATTTATTTGAGGTTGCACTGTTGCTGCACCAACTGCACAGATTCTAAAGCAGCATGATGACAGCCTATATAATTGCTCGTTAGAAAATAGTTTTTCTGGTAGACTTGACTACACTTTTGCAACCTCTTGCTTGCAGTATTCAATTTTCAATTTTCTCAATTGATTGCCTGAGTTTTGAAGAAAGATAAGAAAAGAGAATCAGCTTACTCTTACGTACGTTGCATAACGTTATGCTCCTGTAGATGCTCTTATTCAACGAAGGGAAAACGAAAACAGAAACAGAACAGAACAGGATCATGGAAAATTTCATTTCAATGTGCCAAATAGAGGAGCTCTTTATTGGTACTTGACCCAACTAAAAAAGAGGTACAACTTCTTATTGTTTGGTGCAATCGGTGGGCTTGAAAGAGACCACCATTCTTTCTAGATCGAGACCAATCAAGAAATCGGATTGAGCGAAGTTTCCATACACTCCTCCATCATTACTGGTGTTTGTCATTGCAAAACAGAAAACCCCATCTAGTGGCGGAATGAATGTCTGAGTCGGTGTCAACTCCGCTGTAGCACCACCATCAAAATGCACGGTCAATATAGGTCCGTCAAGATTGGTATTGGTCTGGTAACATAGCTGTGGCTTCAACCGATCATCTTCATATGGTGTCATGGGAACCTGGTTCCTCACTTCTACCAACCGGTCATAAAAATCCTGAGGAATAATCCTTGGGGGAGTTCCTGAATCCAAAAACATATTGCCTTTTGAACAAATCCTGTTGAATTGAAAGGCAAAAACTTTTGTCCAACACTAATTCCTTCCAATGTGACAAAATAAGGAGTTGGGTCTTGTTTGGAGACCATAGATGTTGAAACCACACCATCTCCAGACACTTCACTATCACTTCCAAAACTCAACTTGGTTGTTATACTAGGATCAGTATTAAATGGCAACAAACAGTGTGAGAATTTCCTGCCTCCAAACAGGGGACCAATTTGGGAAACAAGTGACAAAGGCCCTGCTCCAAGTCCAACCAATCCCATTTCATCTTCATTGAAAGACAGTATTGTTATGTCCACAACCAAACACAATGTTTTGGAGATTAATAGGTTGTCCAGAATTGGAGTTCAAAGTGACTGTTTCTATGGCCATGAGGCCTTGTGTCAATCCAGCTACATACCCATATGTATAATTGCAGGTGTTTTCAGGATAACAAGCTGTAGTATCTAGCAATTCACACTGTTGAGAACCACAAGGAATAGGAGTTTATATTGAGGAATTGTTGGGATTAAACATTGGCTTTGTCTGATTATAACAACCATCACAAGATATGCACTGTGCCCAAATAAGGTCACTACCAGTATCGGCAATGCCATAGATATCAAATGGTGGAGTTCCAATCGAGACCTTCATAAGATAATGACCCTTATTGGCATTGATGTCTGCTTGTGGGGTATTTGGAGTTATAGCTTTTATGGGATATCGAAATGGTTGTTTTAAGATATTCCTAGAAGGAGAATCTTTGTTCTTATATAAAGGCGATTTTGGAGAGTCCCTGTGGATAAGTTCTACAGAAAAACCGCCATTAATGTTGCTTCTGGCTGAGGATGAAAAGCATGCAACTACTTCAATAAGCAATGTGACTGCTGCTACAACGTATGAAGAGAAAATAAGAGTGCACGTAGCAGCCATTTTATGGATAAAATGGTGGAGTAGATGAACACAGATGAAAGGTAAGTTTAATGGGGCCGGGCCTGTAGTATTTATGTGATCTAGTTGACGAATAAAGATAGATTGGAGATGATGAAATTGATCATGGATTAAAAGGCCTTACAGAAAAGGTTTGGATATATTAAGTATGAAATCTAGACAACTTTAGAAAATCCTTACAACGCTATATATATGCTTTGGACAAAAGTGGATGTGAGAAAAATCAGGAAATGTTTAATCATGTAAAGAAGATTAGCCATAAATGTGGTTTTATCTTAATACACATTTTTAGTGGATACGATGAATATACTAATTAAATTGAACACAGAAGGAAGTAGGCAAATTCGTTTAGCATTCTTCAAGAACTTGATTGTCTGTTTGGATAGATATATATTATAATTTTTACCTAATTAGCCATTAATGTTCTTTCAAAAGAAAAATTAGCCATTAATATCCAATTCATTTGGTAAAATTCATTAATGATATGGTATTATATTAAATTTGGGACTTGAGATGATTTTTATTTATTTATTTTCTCCTTTGAAAAATGTTATTTGTCAGTGGACCACTAGTGAATGGTGATCATCACCACTTGAATTTAAATGTCCATATACGATATTTAAAAAGGCAATAGTTTGACACTTTTAGTGAGACTTGGCAGTTGGCATTCTTGTTTTTCAAAAGAACTAGGAGCCACATGTCAAAAACCCTTAGTTATGGCTAATTTTTTATTGTTAGATTTTTTTTTTTTTCCCTTAATATTTTACCAATAGATAATCCATCATCCGTGCATGCAGTTGGGTTTAAGTTTAGACTGCCTTGGACAATGTTACCCAACCAACCCACAGTTCAGCCCACCAACTACTACTGAATGACCATTTGGATCACTAAAAAGGAGGTTCAAACCCAAATGGGAAGCCTGGTTCCATCTCAGCCTCTTAAATTCGTTTGAAAAAACATGAAGCATAATTTGGCTGAACTAAAAAATGTTGTTATTTTCCTTGGTTCACTTCCTCATAATTTTGTCCAGACTATAGTGGCTTAAGTCTGCTTAGTAACAACACGAAACTTTATTTCTCTTATGAATTTTGCAAATAAATCATTATCATGACCATTTCCTTTCTTACATATTGGTACGAGTTTTTAGTTTTTTTCTTTTTCTGGTTTTATTATTTATTTAATTTTTTTTTGAACTTGAACAGCATGCCTTGTATAACTTTGCAGCAGGTTATGCTTGCCCATATAACAAAGAACTTGGTGTAGGGAAAAAAAAGTTAAAAGAGCTCTGTCAACTAATAAAAGCAATCATTATTATCCCAAGAAAACAAAGTCTTACAAACAAGCATCATTGGAACACTGAAATATTGTACTGGGAGATTTAAACTTAATGACACGGGGATATATAACTGCTTATGATTTAACAGATAAAAATTGTAATTAAAATAAGAAAAAATGAAAATTGCAAAACAAAATTAGTAAATTTATCAAGAATTGTTGTGTTCCTCTGTACTCATGACTAATCAGAATTTTTGGAGACCAATGAAAATTAGAAAACAGGCATTATTGCTTGCTAATATCAGGTAATTTAATTTGGAATATATGATTTTAGCTTAGAGACAAAGGCAAGCTTTTCAAGTTGTCACATTATAAGCGACTTTGTCAATGTCATGATTATTACCGGTTAAAAAAAATTATTTATTTATTTATTTTTACATTTCTTGATAGACTTCTTTAATGTAATTCTGTCAATATTTTTTTTTTTACTCCTCCTAGTGCGTACAACTAAAAAAGTATAATGAAGAAAATTTTAGTTTCTTGCCCATGAAGCAAAGAGAGAGAAGGCAGTTCCCTTTATAGCTTTTGATTTTACTTTAATTCCAATGAAACAAAATATCACACACACTATCAATGAATGAAATAAAGGACGACACTCTGTTTCTCTGATTTTCGAATCAAACTTTAAGGATATTCTGAGACAAGACAGATTCCCATAGCTCTCTTTTTTATCCTCTATATTTATAATTTTTCTTTTTTGGGCAAGAGCATGACTAATAAAACAGAGGTGGGTTGTAAATGTAATTTTTGCAGATGCTTCCACCGAAGTTTGTGAGAAAGTTTAGAGGGAATCTACCAGAATTTGCGTTCTTTGAGCTCCCAAATGGTGGGATATGGAAGATGAGCTAGGAAAAATCTAATAGAGAGGTGTGGCTACGTGAAGGTTGGGCAAAATTTGCCAGCGACAACTCCTTAGAAAATTTCAGTTTCTTGATCTGCACATATGATGGAAATGACAAGTTCCATGTCCTGGAAATCGATTATCATGCAAATCCGAACCAAGAGCTTTACAGCATTAGTAGTGAAGAAGAAAGTGATGAATCTTATAAAGTTTATGATGATCAGAGGATGGTTGTTTTCTTACATACCCAAACAAAAGCAAATCAGCTGAAAAGAAGAAGAAGAAGAAGATGACGAGAAGAGAAACAAGTGAAAATAGAGCAATATCTGTACCAAAAAGGAAGTTCAAATCTTCCACTCATGGTGCATTTTATATTGTCTTTAAAATGTATATTATGTTATGGGTATGTATTATTATTTATTATAAAGTAAATTTTTTTTTTTTTTTTGGGGCTTGCTTGGTTTTGATAAGGACATAGACAAGCTATGAGCAAGCTGTTGGATAAGGTTGAAGCTATTCGAAAAAAAAAGCTTCCAAGTGCAAAAAATATTTGTTTGTTGTTGGGATCCAACCATCTTACATTAGAGGAAAGTACATGGTAATTATTTATTTATTTATTAAACAACTAGCTAGTAGTAAAGTGAAACCCTCCTTTAATAAAATAGACTACATTTGCCTTCTATCCTTGGGTTTAGTACTGAGTGCTTAATTTAAAATTTTTCCACAGTATGTCCCTGTTAGCTACATTCAGAAACACCTTGGCCAAGGATTTATCGACATTGACCTTCACACTTCGGATGGGAGAACTTGGCCTGTTGTTTTGAAGCCAATACCACAACCAAGAATCTGTGTTGGTTGGCCAAAATTTCAGAAAGACAATAATCTGAAAGCAGGTGATGTTATTGATTTCGAACTGGTGAATAAGAATCCGTTTTCTTTTAAAGTTAGAATTTATTAGTTCCTAGTGAATTAAGCAGCCATTCATCTAGCAGGCGGTTTATTTTATTATATCTAGTGGGCTGTTTTGTATTAGATATTATGTATCTTCTACCATATGATCATATATGGTTCAAAACTGATTTGATGCTTACTATTATGATTGGTATGTAATGGTATTTCTAATTAATTATGTTGTTATTTTGTATGTTGATTACTACTCATACAATTTTAATATGTAAGGATAATTGATGAAGCAGAAGTTGTAAACGTAATTAATGGAGGTTGTAGGTTTGTGCTTTTAAAAAAAATGATTGTGCAAAATGCCTTAATGGTAGTCAAGGTGTTGGAGGGAGATAGTGGTATAAAGTATAATGGAATAACCAACAACCACTATATTTCAAAGCAACAAATGGTCGAACCCTCTCACTCTTTCACAGTCTCTCTCTCTCTCTCTCTCTCTCTCTCTCTTACTTTCGAATCAAGCTTTAAGGATATCCTGATACAAGACAGAGAATAACATCACCTACTTTTAGATAACTGTATTTCTGAAACTTAGGCCAACCAACACATATGCTACATTGGATATTATATATTTTCTATGTACCATATGTTCATATGGTTCAAAACTTACTGATTTCATGTTTATTATTATGAGTGGTATGTAATGGTGTTTCTAATTAATTGCCTGGTTATTTTAGGGTTCTACATTGATTTCTAATCTTTACAATTTTATTCTATAATGATAATTAATAGCTAAGATATTATGGGGATTTTAAATTAAACGCAGCAGAAGTTGTAAGGATAATGTTGGTTGCAGCTTTGTGTTTTAAAAAGTGATTCTGCAAAAGTATATAACGCAACAGCCATTATATTTCAATGTAACGGTGCAAAAGGCACAAGAATTTACCCGAACCTTTAGTCACTGGTCAATAAATTATACCAACATTGATAGCAGGCATTGACATACAGTTCTGCAACCTAAGCCATTAAAGTTCTTGCCTAAAAAACATAAAATATTTAAATTCAAATAAGTAACAAAGCTGTGGCGGTCCTAATAAAAATTCTGCGCAAAAAATTTTTGGGGGATTTCATCAATCCATAAACATATTGCCCTTTCAAACAGATCCTGATGAAATGAAAAGCAAAAACTTTTTGCCAACACTAATTCCTTCCAACGAGACAAAATAGGACCGGAGTTGGGTCTTGTTTGGAGACAAGACATGTTGAAACCCACACCACCACCAGACACTTCACCATCACTCACTTCCAAAGCTGGACTTGGTTCTTGTAATAGGATCAGTATCAAATGGCAACAAACGGTGTGAGAATTTCCTGCCTCAAAACATGGGACAAATTTATGAAACAAGTGATAAATGCCTTGCTCCAAGTCCAATCCAACCAATCCCATTTCATCTTCATTGAAAGACATAGGATTGTTATGTTTAAAACCAAACACAATGTTTTGGAGGTTCATAGGTGTTGTCCAGAATTGGAATTCAAAGTAACTGTTCATGTGGCCAATAGAACTTGTTTCAATTCAAGGAATATATTAAGTATATATTTTGAGGAATTGTTATGATTAAACATTGGCGATGCCATAGATATCAAATGGTGGAGTTCCAATTGAGACCTTCACAAGATATTGATCTTTAGTACCTTCTCACATTTAATATTTGTAAGAGCATCTTCAATTGCATGGGTTACAAAGGGTTTCGAGGTATTGAGTGTAAAATATATCTAGATAATGTTGCTAATTCATTTCCATCCTAAATATCCCTTGGAAAAAAGTGAATGCGAGAAAAATCTAGTAATATTTAATCACAGAAAGAAGATTAGCCATAAATGTGGTTTTATCATCATATTCAATTAAAAAAAAAACAAAAACAAAAGATGGATACAATGAAAGTACTAAGATAATTCTTATCTCCTTCTTCATTATGTGGTGTCAAATAATATAATAATATTTACATTCTTGCAAGTCTCTTATTGTTTTTTGGATTGATGTATAATCTAATTTGTATCTAATCAGCCATTGATGTGGTTATATTTAATATCCAATTCATTTTATGAAATTTATTAATGATATAGTATTGCCATCGATATTAAACTTGTGAGCATAAAATTATTTTATTTTATTTTATTTTATTATTATTTTTTGCTTTAAGGATATAATTTAACACTTTTAATGAGTCTTGGCATTTTGTTTTTCCAAGGAACTAGGAGCCACAAGTCAAAAACCCCTTTCAAGTTAAGGATATTTTTATAATAATAAAAAAAGTTATGGTTATTTTTATTGTTGGGCCTCTTTTTCATTTTTCGTATCGATGATCCAGCGAGATTTGTGAATCATTTATTTTTTATTATATATTTGGCTGACTAAAAAATGTTGTTATTTTCCTTGATTGAGTTACTAACATATAAATTTTTTCCTGTCTATAGTGGGTTTTTTGTGTGAAATTCTATTCTGTTTAGTCTGCACAACATGAAGCATAATTTCTGTTCCGGAAATTTGCAAATCATTTTTTTTTTTTATAATAATCACCATGTCCTTTCACACACATTTATTACCCCCCAAAAAAATGTCTTTTCTTACACATTAGTGTGAGTAATTATTGTTATTATTATTATTTTTTAACTTTAGCAGCTTGCAATATATGGGTTCAGGTTGTGCTTTGGCCTTTTAAGGAAAACAAGGTGTGGGGAAAAAGTTAAAAAGAATTTGGTCAAGACATAAAGCAACAGCAGTATCCCAAAAAATAATAATAACAATAATAATATAAGTCTTACAAACAAACAAAATTGGAACTTTATAATATTGTATTAGTAGATTTAAACTTAATCACACCCGTGTAAAACTTTTTATGGTATAATAAATGTCTATTGATTTAACCCCCTCTCCCCATATATTTTTTATTCTTTTTAAATGTTATTAAAAAGTAAAAAAATACAAGTAAAATAAGAAACATGGAAATCACAAAATAAAACTAGTAGAATTTCAAGAATTAATTACTATTCATCTTTTTACTCTTGATTTTTCAGATCCATAGAATTTTTTCTTTTTATTTAACATTAATTTTCTCTCTCTCTTTTTTTTTTTGTTTTAAATTATATTATTGATTTTAACCAAGGTCCACCACAAATGTAGGTCTTGGAAAGATTTAATGAGAATGTTAGCAGACGTGAGACGACTCAAAATTAGAAAAGGCACTATTGCCTATGCAAATATTAGGTAAATTAATTTGAGATAGCTTATTTTGAGTTTAGAGACAAAAGAGGCTTTTTGGACTTATCAATAATCTCATGTCTATTACCAATAGTAAAGAAAAAAGAAAAAATGTTATTGTTTTTTAAATTTCTACAACCACTATTTTGATGTGTCTCTACAAATTTTACTTTGTTTGTCCCATGAAGCAGAGAGAGCAGTTAATGCAATAAGTGAATAAGTGGTCAAACTCTCTCAGTCTCTCTCTCTCTCTCTCTCTCTCTCTCTCTCTCTGATTTTGAAATCAAGCTTTAAGGATATCCTGAGACAAGACAGAGATACCCATAGGCCATGGCTCGCTTATTGCATGGCTGCTGAACCAGAGTACGTATATGTGGCAGATATGATATTGCAAAAATAAGGAAAGGAAAAGCTGTGATATTTCAGTTTTTGTTTTGGACCGTAAAAGAAGAAGATGAGAGCATTTATATTGTAGCTAAAAAAGGGTCCTGTTCTGCACAGCAAAAGCAAAAGCAAAAGCTGCAGTTTTTAACCCTATACCCACAATACACATTTTTCCAGCTTCATCTTCTAGTTCTAAAGCCCTTGCTTCTCTCTCTCCTTCCACAATTTCAGATCCGTATTCACTTTATCTCTTGCTAGCTCTTTCCCTCTGTACGAACAAAAATAGCTCAAGGTAAAAGCTTTCACTTCTTTGTCTTTCATTTCACTTGTGTATTTTGCTCTTTCTTTCTTTTCTTTTTTTCCTTTTTTTTTTTTTTTTTGGGTTTTTGGCTTTGCTTTGTTTTTGGGTTTCTGGATCTCTAGTTTAACTGATTCCTTTCTTTTCATTTCTGTGTTTTTAGCATGTCAAAGTTCTATAAGATTCTTTTTCAACAAGAACGGAAGCTTGTAAGCATTTTCTTCATATCGATATAAATATATATGCACAACCCATTTTTATTTATTTAATTTTCGTTCCATTTGCAAATGACATGCATGACTATGTATATATATATATATAGATAATACAGAGGGGGTTTTGATTTTGCCAGATGCTTCCACCCAAGTTTGTGCAAAGGTATGGAAGAAATCTATCAGATTTTGCGATCCTTAAGGTCCCAAACGGTAAGAAATGGAAGATTAAGTTGCAAAGACGCAGCAATGGAGAGGTATGGCTTCATAAAGGATGGGCAGATTTTTCCATCAACTACTCCATGGGCCATGGAACTTTCTTGGTATTCAGGTATCTTGGAAAACCCGGAGTTAATTCTCATTTCCTAGTCCAAATATTCAGTAAGAAAGCTATGGAGATCGATTATCATCAGTCAAATCTGCCACACTCATCCGACGCTAGTAGCAGTGAAGAAGAAGATGATGAAGAAGAAGAAAGTAGCGAATCTGAAACGTCTGCTCAGATTTCAGATGATGATGATGATTTTCCTACAAGCCCAAAGAGAGGGAAAGCTGTTCAACACCAGAAGAAGACCAGAAGAGAAACTGATCAAACCAGACTCAGATATGCACCAAACACAAAGTACTCCAAATCTTCCACTAGTCAAGGTACTATATTAATTTTGTGCAAAGTTTAATTTTAGTTTTTAATTCTTGTCTTTATTTCTGTTATGGACTCATGGCCATGTGTATTATCTTAATAAAAGTAACGTTATTTTTTATTTTTTATTTTTTTTGGGTTGCTTTGATTTTGACAAGGTCATGGACAAGTTTTTCCAAACAATCAGTTGGACAAGAAGGTTGAAGCTATTCGTGCAAAAGAAGCTTTCAAGTGCAAACACCCTCTGTTTGTTGTTGGGGTTCAACAAGGCTACATTAAAGCGAAGTATATGGTAAGCATATTGTATTTTACAACTAGCTAGCACATTTTTCCATGTCCTTGGGTTTTATTAGCACTGAGTAGCATGGAGAATATCTCCCCATGATTTTCTTGGTATTATTTTGTTCTATATATCTCCAGTCTTATTACTAATGTATATTTAGTTGTGTCTGTATATGGTGTGTGTATATATATATATATATATATTTTTTTTTTGGCTGTAATATTCCCTCATCTAGACCCACTGTATTTGTATATATACATTGTTCTGCATCAACTAAATACACGGCATTCATTATTCATTATTCCTCTTTTCTATACTGAGTATGATTTAATTTTTTCCACAGTATGTTCCCAATACCTTCATTGAAGAACATCTTCTTCATGGATTTATCGATGTCACCCTTGAGACCCCGAATGGGAAAACTTGGAACGTTGTTTTGAAGCCGAAACCAAAAGCGAGATTTTGTGTTGGATGGCCTAAGTTCCAGAGTGACAATAACCTCAAAGTGGGTGATGTTATTGTCTTTGAGTTGGTCAATAAAAATCCATTTGCTTTTAAAGTTAGAATTAATTAGGCTGCCGGCTTTATCTACTAAGTACTCTTTTGAAGAAAGAAACATTTGCATTATATGCACGTGTGTTTTGTATCGGATATTAATATATATTTTCTGCTGTATGATTGTTGTTCAAAACTAATTTCATGTTTTTTGATATGACTGGTATGTGATGATATGTTTTTAATTAATTGTGTTGTTATATAATTTAAAGTTATATATTGATTAATACTATTACAAATTTAATAAGGAATATTAATGAAATTCGAGACTAGTATTTTTTTTTTTTTTTAAAGTATGAGAATCAGCATTTGGGCACTCATTGATAAATATCAAAAAGTTATGAAATCAAACATAGTAGAAGTTGGAAATCAAAAAGTTAGCAATGATGCTCTTCATTTAAAATCACAACATTTTTTTTAGAAAGACTCAAAAGCTGAAACAAATTAATTTGCTTAGAATGACAATCCATAGCAAGTATTGACATACAATTCTCCAATCTAAGCCATTAAGGTTCTTGCTTAGAAGACACAACATAGTTTTAATTCAAATTAGTAGCAAATAATAAGACATTAGGATTAAAAAGGAAGTATTTTACAATCCACATGCATTTAACAACTTAAACTTATAGCAGATCATGTCGCCAAAGTTTTTAGAATAATAATTATTTCTATCACATTAATCTTGCAATTCTATCTAAACTGTTTTCTATCCTCATATTAATAGAAAAATTATATTATATATATCTAATAACAAAGGATACGTTTCTAATGTGAAAAAATTGATGAAATTGTCCATGTTCTATATCAGCTTGGACAGAAAAACTTGGACCCCTTAGGAATGGTAACGGGTGGGTTTTCACAGATTTTCACAGATAAAGGCCCGTAAGAAGTCCAATATCACCAGAAGGTCTAATTAAAGGGCTTTTTTTATTAATTCGGCCCAGGAGAGGGCATTGGTCCAAGTCCAAAAAACATGTTAATCAATGATAAATAAATTAAGGAAATTACAGCAGGGACCTTCTATTTTACTCCCAATCAATAGTTGACTTGACAGAGAAATGAGGGCTATTTCAGTCATATGGTAAACGACCCAGTTCCATGCCATCGCTAACCCGATATAAATATCAAAATACCTGCACTGTCCACTAGCTACTTTTACGGTCATCGAGCTCCTTTGTATTTGTGTTTCTTTTTTCCTCTCTTGCTACAGAAATCGAATCGAACATGCAACAGGTAAAATTCAAACCCTAATATTTCATTCGCATATTTTTTTTTTTTTTTATTTCCTTCTGATTGCTCTCTCTATCTTAGTAAATATTTAGTTAAAAAAAAATTTTATCTTAATTTTTTTAAAAATTTGTTGGGCGAAGGGTGGAGTATCTGAAACGGAGGTAACTTGGGAGGACCAGCAAAATATAAACAAATTTGGACGACTCAATAACCGGTTTCACGAGCTCGAGGACGAGATCAAAATTGCCAAGGTATTTTCTTGTATAAGTATATATGGATTAATGGATGGATTCTAATTTTTGTTTGCAATTTTTTTCTCCCTTGTTCAAAGAAAAAATGTTGGGTTACAGGTTTAAAAATTAATAATGTTGGATTATTTGAAGTGGGTTTCGATATTCGGGAAAATTGAAATAAACCCAGCTCAATTTTTTGGTTTGTTCTATGGGATTACGTGTGAAATTTTGGCCTTCTTGTTCTTCAGTGTTTTTGGACTGAGTTTTTAGAAGTTACAACGTTCTATATTGTGAAATAAGGTATTCAGCTCAGATTCTGTCTTGGATTTTGATAGACTATTTGTTGTTGTTCCTGGAGTGCTCTTCTTTAAACTATATTGAATTTCTAAGTTCTCCACAGCAATTTTGAAACCGATTAAGCTTTGATATTGCTGCAACTTTTGCAAATTTTGACCTCAGCAAAATGAGTGAGTCAGGTGCAATTAGGGTAATAAAAGAAGATGAAACGGAAAAACTCATTTTCTTACAATGAGTTTGGTTCCTGGTAAGTGCTAAATGAATATACTAATTTAGTGAAGTAGATTTAAATGGTTGTATTGGCACATAATTCTTGTAGAAATCAATATA
The DNA here is from genome assembly GCF_031755915.1 of Ziziphus jujuba. Classification (NCBI taxonomy): domain Eukaryota; kingdom Viridiplantae; phylum Streptophyta; class Magnoliopsida; order Rosales; family Rhamnaceae; genus Ziziphus; species Ziziphus jujuba. The sequence continues at coordinate 23,768,532 of NC_083388.1, forward strand.
GAGCGGAAGTTTAGGAAATGCTAGAGCAGAGCTTGAAAAGAATGTAAAGACTGTAGGAGATTAAAAGTGGCGAGGAGGAGTTTGGGAGACATTTTCCTGAGTACAACATAGATCATTTCTCTATGAAGCCAAGGCTGGTTTAATCTCTTGCTTAGAGGAGTTCTATCACAGAAATAATGTTACATGGGAAAAGATTGCTTGGATAAAGTTAAAATAAATTCTTATTTGGAGCTTGCTTTAGGGAGCTGAGTCACTATTGTCAGATTTCATTCTTTGTTCTTCTACTGTCTTGGGCTCTCAGCTATTCATTACTTGGGAATGCTTATAAGTTGTATTTATGTATTTATTTGTTGTACTTTTGTGTATTTGTTAGGGTCATTCCACTTGGTATGCATTTGTGCGTTCTCCCCTAGATCTTTGCTCATGTTAGATTTATGTAGACGCCGTTAAAATTTGATGATAGTAAGTATTTAGAAACCTTAATCCATCTCCTTTCATTTTTGCCTGAGTTTTTTAGTTGTATGCTTAATTCTTCCATCTTTCTCTTTCTAGATTATAAATGCATTCTGTATTCTGTCTCTTGATCGATATTCTAAGTTCTTAATACGATTTCATGTCAAAGCTTTTTACTTTCTCTATATCCTGACATTTTCCCTATACAAGTTTCATAATTGTCGTGTTTTTTAAACTGTTGTTACTCCACCAGAAGAAGGGGTGTCTTATAGATGGTCTGTCTGTCTTCTTCAGGAATCAAATGACAATCTGGAAGATGCTGGCAATGAGTTGATTCTTACAGATGAGGATGTGGTTCGATTTCAAATAGGGGAAGTCTTTGCCCATGTACCTAAAGAAGAGGTTGAGGATAGGATTGAAAAGATGAAAGAGGTGACTAGCAAAAAGCTGGAAGATCTTGAAGAAGAGAAGGAATCTGTACTTGCACAAATGGCCGAGTTGAAGAAAATTTTGTATGGAAAGTTCAAGGACTCCATAAATCTAGAGGAGGATTAATATTCCATAAGATTATCGCTTTTCTGTAGTTTATTTTCCCTCATGGTTTGTTGTTGATATGGTTTTTCCTTGCTGCCATGTTGTTCGTACAAGAGATTGTTTTTGAAATGCAAGAGAACGTTTGCTCCGTCAACTTGCTAGACTGCTAGTTGCCATTGATCATTAGACAGTCGATTCAACATATTTTATGCGATTCCGGTGCATGTTTCACATGAACTTCCGTATGTTTAAATATGGACTGGTTTAATAAACAGTCCTTCGGAAGAGGAATAAGCTCATGAATCAACTTATGCTTTTTTTTGGTCAAAAAATAATAAAAATAATTGGTTCACAAATAGTTGAATAAGCATGACATTATTTGCACTAAATGCGCATAAACAGAGACTGAGAAATGTTATGGCTGAAACTTGAAAGTACAGACGACACAAGACAAAGTTGAATTTGATAAATAATCTTCCCTATTCATACTGACAAAATAAATGAATATAACCAAAATTCTATAGATTCACAAAAGAGCAAAGAAAAATAATAGCACAACCATGTGTTCGGAAGACAAGAGGGTAAAACACCAAAACCCAACCCAACTCACTAAATAATCGAAACACTGAAAGGGTAAAGATAAAGAATTCTACTTTCTCCAAAGTTCAAACCAACAATAACATTAATAACCAAAAAAACACCGCCTTTGACAAAAGTCCGGCAAAGACCCACTTCAGATCGAACTTCCAAGAACCCATTTTTGCCTCTGAATCCTCCTTGAAAAAAGACCCGAATTCTCTACGAACTAAATAAAAGCAACGCACACAAAATTCAAATTCGAGTATAAGTCGGTTGCAGTGGCTGACTCCCGACGACCGAGAGCAACCCACCTTCGGCGGCACTCTCTTCGTCGAGAAACAAGTCCTCTGTCGCTCGAAAAGCCGCGTGCAATCCAACAAACACCACCCCAATTATCAAAGACACCAACACATTCAAACCCACATCTGTAAGAACCAGAGCAACAATCGTCACCACACTCAGCACTAATAGCACGACTCTGTCATCCAACGTACGGTTGAATACCACAATGGGTCCATCGCGAAAGAAGTAGAGGAAGAACCACCCGATGAATATTACCAAGAAGACGATCATCGAAATGGGGTGCCACAGTAGGCCAAGGAAGACGATGATGAGCATTATCATGGCGTAGTTGATTCTAAAGTAGTTGACATTCCATCTGATGCGGTTCATGGCTTCGTTATAGTTGTAAGGACGAGAGAAGGAGGAGAATTGGAAGAGCTCGCTCCATGGACGGCTAGTGGCGATCACGGACTCGGTCGTTCTCCTGGCGCGAGCAATGAACGAGACCTCCGGAGAGGTAGGCGATGTTTGTCCGCCTGGTGAGGTGGCCGCCGGGATGGTGCCGTAACCGGAGGGTGATTTTGCTGACATTGTTGTGGATTTTTCTTGACCCTAGCCCTAGATCTCTCCCAATAAGAATGAGGAAACCTAACCCTAGATCAATTGGGAGATTGATCTAGGATTCTGGAGATTGGAAATCCTCAAACTCCCAAAACAGGAATGGGGTTTTTTAAAGGAGAAAAGGAAATCGCTGGAAAAGTTCTCAATTTTCCTTTTTTTTTTTTCTTTTTTTTTTTTTTTTCCATGATAATTTAGCCTAAAAGGGAGCAAGCTCGATTGGATATTTTATTTTTCTCCGAAGAATCTTTGTTTATTTATTTATTTATTTTTAAATAAATACCAAGCTTGTGGAAATGTACCTCGATTTTGGATTAATAACAATGGAGCCCCAAGTCTAACCAAGGTCCCCAACTCAAAACCCAAAAAAGGAACTTTATTTGTTCTTATCTGCCTAAAAAAATTTTCAAATTGTTTTATTTATCCATCCCCTTTTTTAAAATTTAAAAATTTAAGAAATTATTAGATTTAAAAATACAAATCTTTTGTTAAGATTTCTTAGTTGAAAAATGTTTTTGCTTGGACCAGACGTGGGTAGTGAAGACATGCAACCAAATAAAAACAATACCAATACCAATACCAAATAAATACATAAAAACAACTTTTCTATTAATCTACTATAATTGCAATTGCCAGTTAATGCATTTTTGCTGTTACGTTTTGCGCATGGATTTTCCCACCAAAGAAAGAACATAGCAAGGGTAAAAGACAAACAAACACAAAACATATGAATAACTCTTGGCAAATATCTGACAAAATTGTTAGTGACAACATCGAACAACGTCACCCCAATTCTCTTAGTTTAAGCTTCAAGACTTAACTTCATTCACTCCCCACCGTCCTATTGTTTCGTAATGTAACACCCAAAAAGACAAAGCCGCCTTAGTCTTAACACGGTCGCCATCAGGATGCAGACTTTGATTTTTCCTTATCAGTACCATGGAATTTTCTACCAGCTTCAACAGCTTCCCTATTATACAAACAGTGAAAGTCGTTAGACTACATCCAATAGAATGCAGATCAAGGTTTAGTCCACATAACCACAAGAAGACTGCAAATGTAATGTATATAGACATGGCCATCCCAAAATGAAGAGTTAGAAGAAAGGACAAGCAGAAAAGAGGTGCTTCTGATCAGTACCTGAAAGCATCTACTAGCTCCTTATTTTCAGGGCTGAGCTTCACGCCCTCATAAAAGGAGTTGGCGGCTTCATCAAACTTCTGTAATAAAGACAGCAACCAAATGATACTAAACAATATGAACTACTTTAAGTTTCGTTTGCAACACTATAATCTAGAAGAATGGAACTTTAGAGCATGCCTGCAGTAAACGCAATGCTGCACCTTCGCGATAGCAAGCTTTTGCCCAGTCTGGTCTTAATGCTCTGCAGGCCTTCGCATCAGCTAAGGCATGCTCAGCTTGACCAAGACGGATCCAGCAAAGGCTCCGGTTGGAAAGCAATGTAGCATCAGTGGGGTCAAAATCAATTGCCTGTACATGCACGACCAGACATTGAACTTTAGAGAAATCATAAACCTAAATCAGAATAAGGAAAAGGTAAAATAGCAAACAACAAGGAACTGACAAAGAAAATACCTGTGTATAAGCATTGATAGCCATATGATAATCCTTTTGCTTGAAAGCATCATCTCCTCTTGATTTTGCTTCTGCAGCTTTCTTCTTTGCTTCAGGTGTTACCTAATAAGTAGTTGCAAATTCATTATGATTACAAACATACACAATTTTTATATCATATTTCCTAATGATTTTACGCACAAATCAATATGCATGACAATCATTTGTACCCTACAAATAAAGAAAAGTACTAAACTGGTCTCCTCTACTTCTGTCTAAAGACTCAAAATCATAAAGAATGTACTAAAAGCACATGGCCATGCTGTGACAAACGCCTCTTTCCCACCCTGCCTAGTTTTCCTGATTAACACTAGAAAAACCCATGCTTTGAACTTCCAAGAAACCAAGCTACAAAGTAAAAAATAATTGGATTCATATGGTCTTAGTCTTTTAGTAGGACAAATGGTAAAACAAGTTAAACAAGAGTCTGAATTGCATTAATGGTTATATGGCTATGAATTACGATTACAAATAGTTAATTCTATAAATGACATTGCTATATCAAACAATAGTTCCATGCTAAGCAACAAAGGATACTAATAAGAAATATTACAGAAGCAGTGCTTAATCAGCAAGTTAAATTACAGGGTTAAAACAACACCTCAGGGAGATCTTGCTTTGGTACTGTACAGTCCTTTGATGCATTACCTTCCTTCAGATTTCTCATGCCTTCCTGCAAAATTTTCTCTTGAATGTAAAGAATCTTTGGTAGCTTCTAAATTAGCAGCAAAAATAGGAAAATCTAATTGCCAATGGTTACATTCCAATTTGCTTCAACTTAACACCAAGTAGTGGTTGTACTGCACTGCTACAATGATCTTTAGAATAGATAATAATATTTAATAATTTTGTGGAGTTTTATTCTGATTCCATATACAGCTGTCTATACATTTTGTTTCTTTGGTAATCTTACCCTTTTATTATCACCTACTAATTTAGTGTGAATACCTCCTCCCTTCGCTCTGTAAATTTTCCTTTTTCATAGCTATAAATGACTTTACTTTTAGTACAAAAAAGAAATATTCCATTAATAAGGATTTAAGACAGCCCTAAATACATGTTGAGTGCAGATAAACTGCAAGAACTTTGCATTCTAATGAAAAATAGATATGGAAAACATGCATTTATAACATGCTTACAGTGCTTTTCCCAATAAAACTATTTTACTGGAAAATTCCAGTTAGTTATATAAACAATACGTTACAGAACCTAAGCCAGGAAACCGTAATAGGGTACAAAAATATTTGCCCTCTAATATAAAAAAGTTGGGATGATTGCCCCCTGACTGGTAACAAATGCAAAAGAGAATTTCAAGATCTTAGTACCTGTTGTTTGCTTGCTTCAGACTGCATATACTCGATGATGCCATCAACTGTCCATTTCGGTATGCTTTCATCCTTTGATGTCAGCGGAAGCAGAATCTCAACAGCACCACGATTGCCTCTTGCAGCTGCAACAAGTATAGGCTTCATGCCATCCTGTCATAGAACCACCATTTATTTATTTAATAAATGAACTTGATTAACTTTAATTTGAGACAAAAGTTCACATGCAGCAGTTTTTATCTAAGAAAAGGCAAGAAATGCCGAAAACAATAATAAAAAAATAATAACAATAATAATAAACCTCCCAAATTGAGATTCTTATCTAAGAAAATGTCTCCTGGACTCATAATGATGAATGTGTAGAGGTAAACAAAAACTGACAAGAAACTTATTATTCTTCACAAGTCACAGTGTTAGCTTAACCTCGTCAGTAACGTTTGGATCAGCTCCAACATTTAACAAACAGTTTATGATTTCTACACTGCCACTGTCAGCAGCTATGTGCAAAGGGGTTGCTCCACCAGCATTAACATTCACTTTAGCACCTGCCTGTACATCATAAAATGAAAAAAATTAATTAATTAAAAATATTAAAATAATAAATAAGCTTTCTGCTGATGAATGAAAATATGCAAAGGCATTAAAATCAGTGGACAAAGAAAGAACTATTTTCACCTCATAAGTTATAAAAGGATGTAAACCCCTGCAGCTTTTCTATGCAGATATGTATATTTGTGTGCGTGTGTGTGTGTGTTTTTGTGGGGTAAGATGTGTGTAGAAACCATTTGCATGGCACTTGCAAACTTTAAATTCATTAATCGGAAGATTAAGAAAAGGACAGAACCTGAATCAATAACTCTAGGCATGCCAGTGAACCAGCCGCCACAGATGACAACAGAGGAGTGATACCATCGTCAGTTTCAGCATTAGGCTGCAAAACAATAATCCCAAGTTAACAAACAAGCCTCAGACTTCAGTGGAAAGGTAAAATTTGTTTTTCTAATATTATTCCACAGCCAAAAAGCAAATGCCTGTGATCAATATGAGGGAACCCCATCAACCAAGGAAAATATGATTCCTTAAAAATGTCCCTTAACCGGTACAAGAGGATGAGAAAATTGCTTTCAAATACAAAAAATGAAAAGAAGAGATTCCTACAAAAGAGGCACTTTGACTAAAGCACCCCAAATTATATATGCACGCAACTTAAAGAAATAATTTCACCATAGAGAAAATTTAAACAACAGAAAAACAACAAATTACAAGCTCACATTAGCGTGGTGTTCTAACAGAACTTTAACAGAATCTTGTTGGACATGACCAGCTGCCCAAATTAGAGGAGTACCAGCATCACTTTGTGAATCAACATCAACACCTTTGGATATTAAATATCTCAGCAGCTCAATATCCCCTGCAACAACCAAAAATTAAATCAGAACTCAAAATTCGATTATAAATTTCGGTAACACTATCACACTTCTTCAATCATGTTACATTCAAGAATAAATCCTGCAACTAGACCAAACAGTCATAGGGGTGAGGTCAAGAAAAATAGAAATATAGATGATTCAGCAGTAATAGCAACAAAATTTTCTCTAAAACTTGAAGGCATAGTTTTGAGGCCTAAGAAGTCAAAGTCACCATGAACAAACACAAGAACACGGATTCAGCTCGTACAAACACATTTAGAACCAAAAGCAGTGAGACATAACTCAGTCACCCCTGAGATGTTTCAGAGGAAGAAACAAAGAAAAAGATTCACCAATTACTAGATAGGGAAGTGACACAATCAAAAACAAGAAAACTCCACAAAATATGCCATAAACTTACAGGCACAACCATCCATCCAAATATAAGATATGAAAAGAAAAGGCAAGACAAAGTAGGAAAATCAAAAGGCATACCTATCCCTGCAGCATGGTGTAGTGCTGTGGCCCCTAACTCACTGGGTATATTAGGATCAGCACCATGCTCGACAAGGAATTTTGCAGTCCCAGTATGTCCTTGTCGAGCAGCATGAAGAACAGGAGTCTCACCTGCATATGAATGTGAAATTTCAAGTCATGTGCCACTTATTATTCCGGCTATTGTAATCACTTTAGCAAGAGAGCAATGAATTCAAGCTTAAACCGTGCACAGTTTTAGACGAAATATGAACATGAATGTCAGCCATACATAAAACTGACACTTTACATACATACAGATAAATGCATAATACATGAAGGCATAGCGACTTTATGACAACAAATGACAATGATTATGAAACAGAATGTGCATTTGGGCCTCTTGATAATGATTATGAAACTTCAATCTATGGTTATATAACCAACTCAATCTGACAAAAAGACTCATAAAGATGAAAACAAAAGGAATGTCCATACCACATGATGACATTATAATATTGGTAAAAGATTTGCTGATTATAAAACCTTAGTCAGACCCGCTGTTGTTTGTTTCACCAATTACGGTGGTAGCATTACCTAAGATAGGTAGAATTGAAGCATTACTAGTTTCTTTATGTTATTTCAAAGTAACAAGGCATGTCCACAACCTCATAAATGTAAGTTGGAGTCATTAGTTTGATTGAAGGTCAATCATTCTTATTTACTACTTCTATGATCATCCTCACCAACATTTTAATTTGTATGTTTGGTTGCTGTGTTGTCTAGTTATTTATAAAGGTCAAGGCACATGAAAAATTACTAATTCTAAATGTAGCAAAATGCAATCTTATTATGCTGGCTATCCAGCTTTAAAGAAAAAGGAAAAACCCAATCATACAAAAGACTTGAAACATCTTAAATTATAGTACATAGAATATTATTCTTATTTCTCGTCTTCCATTACAGCCTATACACAAAACATTGGAAATATTTTCTCCAAATCATGAAACCCACCAAGACAAACAGAATATACGACCATTCATCACCAATGACTAACTCAAAACACTATAAAACACTATAATTGCATTCCAATCAGAAATCCAAAACAAAATCATCCACAATACTGAAGAGAGCATGAATAAAATATTAAAATCGGACAACATATAGCATCAAGTGTATACCATCTTCGTCTTTTGTATCAACGTCGAGTTTCAATTCCTCCAATAAGTACTTGCACACCTCAGTCTTGCCCTCTCTTGCAGCAAAATGAAGAGCCCCACGTTTGTTAGCATCCTTGATATCAGCTATTGTTTTGGCCAATCCCTTCCCTTCATCAAGCTGCCCCGCCAACTCTACTCGGAAGCAAAATCCAAATAAAACCCAAAATAAAAATCATAAATTTCCAAATACAAAGAGGGGTTGGAGAAGAACTCAATTCAAGATCAGTCCAAAATAATAAGTAGAAAAGGAGGGATAGCGTTAACCTACTCTTTAAGAGGTTAAGATTTCCTGTGCAAGCGGCATTTAGAAATTGTTGAACTTTCTGCCTCACTATACAACAAAATAACCAATTATTAGTATTGACAGTAAGCAGAATGGGCATTTTAATATATGCATATATAAAAACTATAAGAAATCAAAAGTATCGAGCTTTTGGTCTTAAGCCATGAGAAACATAGAAAAAACGAAAAAGGGTATGCAAAATAGATTGAGATAGATAGATAGAAGACCTGCAAGGGCAGTAGAAGCATCAGCATCACGGGCCATGATAACGGTAAGCACTAAAATAAATAAATAAAGAAGCAGAAGAAGCCTGTTGGTTGTTGTAAAGCAGAAGAAAAAGAATTTTAGTTTGAGAAAGAGAACTCCCACTCCCTGCGGCAACCACCAGCTGTCTCCGAGACACAGGGGACAACGCAGCCAACAAATAAATAGAAGCTTCGGGTCTTAAAGAGGTCGGAGGCTGAGGTACTACAGATTTAAGAAAAAGAAAAACCAACAAACAATAAATGGGTTTTTATTATTATTATTGTAAAATAAAAAATAATATTTTTAGTCTTATTATAGTAGTGAGACAGATTAATCGAAACACGGCTTAAGAAAATAAACCCCGAAAGAAAGTTTCCAGCAAAACGCGGAAACAAAAGGTAAAATTAAAACCGAGTAAATTTTTTTTCTCTAGTCAAAAAATTTTAAAAAAACAAAAAAGTATAAATTTTTCTCTTTTTTGCGGAGTAATACTTTTTTAAATGAATTTCCAATTTCTCTACGCTTTAATTGTTTATTTACATTTTTTAACTTGTGAACTACATTTATTTACCAAAAGATAAAAATAACTTTAAACTACATCAAGATTCCACTTGTTTTGCTGGGTGGACACGCAACATTCATATTCTTAGAAGATATGAGTTAAGGGCAAATCTGAAATATTCGTGAGTACTAAAAGGAATTTGAGCAAACATATATTAATTAAGGAATCAAAAGATGTACCAAGTAAAATTGTATAGATGAACTTTGAATGAATAAAACTCTAATATGTGTATCTACATGTAGTTCTAACAATCAATAAAACCTGAATAAGTGCAAAAGTTCCATGTTATACAAATTTTTTTTTTTTTCTAGGTTTATGCTAAGCTTAAGAGAGAAATACAGATGATAGTTCAAAATCCTTATTGTTAATCTTTTTGGCTTTTGTAAGGTAATTAGAAGAATAAAATGTTGGTTTTTCATAATGCTTTGAGCGTTTACGTGGAAAAATAGAATTAAGTTTTATTCCAATAATGATATTCAATTAATCACAATGGTGGGAGGGCTACAGTCCCATAAAAACAAGGCCCGCATGATAATGTATCCAGTAGTCCATCACAGTTATACTGCAAACGGTGCAACCTAGCTATAAGTTATGTATGCACTTGAAAATTGAATAGCATAATATAAGATATACTATAGGCAACTTGATGAATCTAAAAATCTTTAGAAGACCCTTTTTCCTTCATGGTGGATCTCGGGTATAAAAATGCATGCCACACAAAATTTTGGTTCTTTAGACATGTATATGCTGTGCCAATGAGAAATTAAGATTGAAAATGGTTTTTTCCTTGCCCAAAAAAAAAAAAAATTAAATAAATAGAAAATAGAAAATAGAAAAGAAAAGAAATAAAAAAAAAAAAAAGAGTATGTTAAAAGCATATAAATCCTATAACCAAAGTTCTCATGCAACATTCCCAGTGGACTCCTTTGGCCCTAAGAAATAAACATATACCCCCGATAAACACATTTTAAGCCGCCCACCGATTTTTTGTTGGCAACTACTACAGCAGTACCGGCGACCAACATTACAAATATTTAATACCCAGAAAAAAAAAAAAATCCTAATTAAACTTTCATTAGCCAACCCTCTCTCTCTCTCTCTCTCTCTCTCCCTCTCTTTCTTTTTTTTTTAATTAATTAATTATTATTATTATTTCTTTATCTAGTATTCCCTGTACAAAGCCACCCCACATCTCTCTCAGTATGACTGCATCAATGAACAGGCAACCGCTTGAGCCCAATGCCTCAACTTTGTCTTCACTTGTTGAGGATCATCACCTGCATGCATGCATGCAAAAACCCACATTAACCCCCCCACAGTAAAAAATAAAAAAATTATAATAACCATGCAAATTCACTACAGTAGAATTGTATAGTATTCAATGATTACCTGGACTGCAAATCTTCCATGATTCGGATTCGCTCTTGGGGCTTTCGAAAGACGAAGACCGTTCACCAAGCGACGACGTGGACTTACGGCTCTGCGGAGTGGAAACCGGACTAGGTGAGATCTGCCGGTTGACGGCGAAGTAAAGGTCAAGAGCCGGTAGAGTACTGCAAAGCCTTTGACCATCTTCCTCATTGAACCCAAACCCAAGCTCTATACACCCTTTAAGTTCATGCAAGTCCTCATCGGTAAGGTCGTCGGAATCGGAGATACCGCGTTTCCGACGCTCTTGCCTGAGGATCTGCCGCCGGCGCCTTTCCCATGCAATGTCACGTGGGGTCTCGCACATTGACAGCTGCTTGGACAAACGCTTGTGGCTTTTCAACCTGGGAGGAGCCAACGGCATGTGCTGCAGCTCCTCTTCTGAATCCAAATTGCTCGACGATTGCGACGACAGCGACACTTCCTTCTCCTGTACTTGCGGGTCGTGACGACGTTCCATTTCCGTCATTGAAATTATCTTATCTTATCTTATTAGTGGCGGTGGTAGAGGTGGCTGTGGCGGCGGCGATGAGAAAGCCGCCCCCACGAGCCTAAACGTCGACGTTTTCGCCCCACTCGAAAAGAAAAAGGATGGCTTTTTTTTTTTTTTGGAGACTTGGAAAATGTAAGATCGGTGAGGGAGATGGAGAGAAAGAAATTAGATTAATAAAAAAAGTGGGGAATAATTTTTTTTTTTTTTTTGGGTGTTTATTGAGTTTAGGAATATGATATGATGGAAAGACCAAATAGATAAGCCCTGTCTGGCTGAACACCATAAAGAGCTTCAGAAAAGAAGGTCTTTAATGGAAGGTGGTGGTGGAGACCATCCGTTGGGGCTCATCTCTTCCTATTCCCACCATTCATTTGTAACTGCCTCTGTTCTTCTCTACTCAACCATCCCCACGTTAATTTTAGACCCACTTTTTGTTTTTAATTCACCAATTTTTAGAATTTGTTACTCTCTTTTTTTATTTTTGGTAACCTTTTTTTTTTATTATTATTATTGTTGTTCATTCTATAGAACCTTCCTTTTTCCTAATTCCTTTTTTGATGTAATAATACATTTCACTTCCAATTCAGAAATTGTTTTTTGTTTCCATCACTGCAACTTTTAGCGATTTTGTTCTGTAATTGCTTTATTTTATTTTTATTTTATTATTTTTCTTTTTTGGGTCTCTCTTCTTCTACTCGATCATTTCCTAAATCATAGGAAACAATAAAAATTTCTAAATTTAGCTTTTTTATTATTTTCTTTTTCCGGCTTGTAAATAGAAATTATGCAAAAACCGCATTTTAGATGTTAAGAGCCAATCAAAATATACACAATACACAACGATTCTTTCTCTCAATCATCGGTTTCAAACTGATTTTAATGATCCATGTTTTCTCTTAGGCTTTTGGACTGACCCGACCCAACAATGGTGACCCAGAAAAACAAATCAGCAATCAAAAACAAAGGTTTGAGATATTCCACTTTTACAAACTAGAAACATAATAAGTCATCTTCCTCTTTTCATTTTTCGCCTGGTCTGGTCCTTTTGTGATCCAGATAAGGCTGTTAACTCTCTGAGTCTCCAGGGTTGATTAAGCATGGTTATACCTAAGTAACACCACCACAACAGGACCAACCCCAAGAAAATCAACAACAAAGGAAAAATACAAGAAAAAAAAAAAAAAAAAAAAAAAGGGAAAAAAGCAAAAACAAAACTAGAACCAGAGGAAACCATTTTGTTATTCTGGCGTACAGGAAAACTTTTTTTCTTAGAACACCTTGAAATTCTTGATCACCACCTTCCTTTGGTTTTCCTGTACGTCATTTGTGGAATTTCTCTTCCCATTTCTTTCTGGTCAGCCATGTACATTAAAACGCAGAAGCTGTTTTACCTTGTTTTTCTATCTTTGGTGTCCAATGCCATCCATGGCACGAGTTTAGATTCGGTGGACTCATTGATCCTTGGTTGTGGCACAGAGAGTGAAGCCAAAGATGCAGATGGTAGGAAATGGGAACCGGATGCCAAATTCATCACCGGAGGCAATTCAGCTTCTGTTAGAGCCCAATTCCAAGACCCTTCTCTGCTTTCAGAGACTCCATACATGACAGCAAGAATTTTCACCTCAAAAGCAACATACAAGCTCTCTGTGAAACCTGACCAACGGTATTTTCTTAGGCTCCATTTTTACCCTGCGGTGTACGGAAGCAACAATGCTGAAGAGGCATTTTTCAATGTGATGGCCAACGATCTCACTCTCATGAAAAATTTCAGCGCTTCCTTAACTTGTAAAGCACTTACACAATCCTACATCATTAGGGAATACTCCTTGGTGCCTCCCACTTCAGATTCTCTGATTGTCACATTTGAGCCTGTTGTCGGTTTTGCATTTGTCAATGGGATTGAGTTGATTCCAATGGCAGCCGACATGTTCGACACGGTGACAATGGTTGGGTTCTCAGACCAGGCCATTGATGCCAAGAGCTCAAATATGCAGACGATGTATAGACTAAACGTTGGTGGGCAATTTATCTCACCAAACAATGACTCTGGTCTCACCAGGACATGGTATGATGACTTGCCTTACATGTTTGGGGCTCAATCTGGGGTCACCAATCAGGCCAATGCCAACTCCAAAATCGATTACCAAAACGTGCCGAAGTATGTGGCTCCGGTAGATGTTTACAGCACGGCAAGATCAATGGGAAATTCAAAGGCAATCAACCAGAATTACAATCTCACATGGGTTTTCCAGCAGATTGATCCAAACTACATGTACCTTGTGAGGTTGCATTTCTGTGACTTTTACAACACCAAACCCAACCAGATAGTCTTCAATATCTACATCAACAATCAAACTGCACAGCGAGAGGCAGATGTGATTGCCTGGTCAGGAGGAAAGGGGGTGCCAACGTACAAAGATTATGTGGTTTATGTTGTAGATGGGAAAGGGGATGAGGAGCTTTGGTTGGCCATGAACCCTGCAAAGGAAACACAGCCTGAATTCTACGATGCACTCCTTAATGGAATAGAAATATTTAAGCTTGATATGAAAAAGAGCTTGGCAGGACCCAATCCTCAGCCTTCGGATATGTTCATCAAGAATGAGCAACAACAGAAAAGTTTTCAAACTGAAACCACATCCAAGGCTCATGTGATCGGTGGAGCTGCTGGAGGAGCTGCAGCCGTTGGAATAATGGCTGCATTGTGCATTGCTGTCTACAATCGGAAGAAAAAAGAACCCGGAACGGATTCACAAACTTCGAGCTGGCTTCCTCTCTATGGGAATTCCCATACCAGTGGCACTAGATCAACAATCTCAGGGAAGAGCAATGCTAGTACCCACCTCTCTTCAGCAGCTCAGGGTCGTTGCCGGCGTTTCAGCTTTGCGGAGATGAAACATGCTACTAAGAACTTTGATGAGTCGAATGTCATTGGAGTTGGTGGCTTTGGAAAGGTCTACAAGGGAATTGTCGATGGAGGAATGAAAGTTGCCATTAAAAGGTCAAATCCATCTTCAGAACAGGGAGTCAATGAATTCCAGACAGAAATTGAGATGCTTTCAGAGTTAAGACATAAGCACTTGGTCTCTCTGATCGGGTTCTGTGAGGAAGATAGGGAGATGTGTTTGGTTTATGACTACATGGCTCGTGGGACTCTGAGGGAGCATCTTTACAAGTCCAACAAACCTCATCTCACATGGAAGCGAAGGTTGGAAATTTGCATTGGAGCAGCAAAGGGACTTCATTACCTTCACACAGGAGCAAAGTGGACCATCATTCATAGGGATGTCAAAACGACCAACATTCTCTTGGACGAACAATGGGATGCCAAGGTTTCAGATTTCGGACTCTCGAAAACGGGTCCAGACATGAGCAATGGTCATGTTAGTACGGTGGTGAAGGGTAGCTTTGGCTATTTGGATCCTGAATACTTCAAGAGGCAACAACTGACTGAAAAGTCCGATGTTTACTCTTTTGGAGTAGTCCTTTTCGAGGTGTTGTGTGCAAGGCCAGCTCTTAATCCAAGCTTGCCAAAGGAACAAGTTAGTCTTGCAGATTGGGCACTGCATTGCCAAAAGAAAGGAGTACTGGAAGACATTATTGATCCTTACCTTAAGGGTAAAATCAACCCAGAAAGCATGAAGAAGTTCGCAGATACAGCTGAGAAGTGCTTGTCCGAGCACGGAATGGATCGCCCCACTTTGAATGACATATTGTGGAATCTTGAGTTTGCTCTCCAGTTGCAGGACAACATGGAAGGTTCAAGTCATTCTTCTAGGCGCAGCGAAAGCAATCACGACGAAAGTGGTTCAAGAAACCAAAATGCTGCCTCGCATTACAGTAACCAAAGCCATGGAAGTGCAAGTGAGGTGCACGGCGACACCGAAGAGATGAATACTGAGGAAATCTTCTCGCAGATTGTCAATCCAAAAGGACGATGAGAAGAATATGTAGTTGATATTTACATGCCACCTCCAGACAAGGATTAATGGTGAAAGAAAGCCATGAAATTCAAGCAAATAAAACCTGCGCTTCTCAGATTCTTCAGAAGGTGACGCTTTCAATGTTTGTACTTTATATTTGTTTGTTCTTTATTTCTTTCCTTTCTCTATTTTTTTTGTTTTCCTCTTTTAGTATTATTTATCGGACATGATATATGAATATATAGCAAATTGTAATACATTTGAGGATGTTCAGATGGAAACAAGTTTGTTCTACCTTGGTGTGCTATGTGATAAAACATATATTTATATATCTTAACCTTTATTCATAATTGATTAGATTGTTAAATCAGATTCTCCATGTTAATTACAATTATACAAACAAACAAACAAAAAGTAATAAATTAAATTCTCCATTTTACTTCCCGCAGTGGTCTGTAATACCAAGAGGGCAAATCATTATAGGAAGGGATTCTTTTTTAAACATGAAACATTAAACCAACCGCAAAATCTAATTAACTTGTCCAAAAGCAACAGTGAAAAATGTACTCAACTCGTTGAAATTCTACAAACCATTTAACTCGTTCACAAACAACAAATTGCCCATGAGAAAACTAACATCATATCGAAGAAAATACCAAGTACCAAAAGCCAAATAAAATCTTCATTTGAGGGGAATGAATCTGGAAGAGTGGGTAGCACCAATACCAGGCCGACCGTGCTTCACAGGCTTGTATGATATGGAAAACTCAGCAAGATAATGACCAATCATTTCTGGCTTGATCTCAACCTGATTGAAGGTTTTCCCATTGTAAACCCCAATAATGCTCCCAATCATTTCAGGTACAATTATCATGTTTCTAAGGTGAGTCCTCACTGGCTCCGGCTTCTCACCAGGTGGTGCCTCCCTTTTCTGTTACGAATCATAAGCAAAACCCAAATAAATGCCAGTTTAAACTTCACGTGCATGTTTATACCACACAATATACAGTCCGACCAGCAAGCAACCAAAAACTGTCTTCCAGAAAAGCATACCAGTAACAGTTACACTCAACAAAATTTACACTGTTTATTCGATCACCAACATCTTAAGATGGAACAAACTTAAAAAGCTTTCAAAACTTCCGGAACTTAGATCAAAGATCATATTCTGATCTCAAATTTCTAGTTATACTTTTCACGTTAATGCGCCATGATATAGGACACCTATGCATAGGCATCAACCTCTAGCCTTACGAATGTCGCTTTGAATTTAGTACCCATATGTTCTCCCTTTCTCCATCAGTCAAATACAAGGAATCACACAAAGCCTCTTTGTCAATCAAAACAGCTTATATAGTTACAACCCAAAGAGACCAATAGGACTTAATCTGCTCTTAGATAAATTTAGTTTGCACTCCAACACTAAACCAGTAGAAAACTATAAATCCATACAGATCTACCTTAAAAATTTCCACTTAAAAAAAAAAAATGGAACTCTATTTAGAACAATCGCCGAATACACAGTAAGCTTGATAAATAAAACAATTGGTACAAACAGGATGTAAAAAAATTCAGCCAACACGTAAAAGGAATAATAACAGAGAGATAGAAAGAGATCTCACAGCTTTGCGCAGCTTCTTAATCAAAGCCATCGGCTTTCTCTTCAAACCTCTTTGAAACCTAACTCATTCCAATCAACCAAAACAGAGAATTCCCAAATCAAAAACCAAAACCCGAATACAAAAATAAAAACCACACACAAACTCAACTCTGATGGTAAATGTATACCTTCTACGAGCTCTAGCAGTGAAGAGCTTGACGAGCTCATCCGTAGACATATCAAGAAGCGCATCCAAATCGACGCCTCTGAAGCTGAACTTCTTGAACGTCCTCTTCTTCGGCAGCCCTGCAGCAACTGCGACGTCCGTCTCCACATCCGCCTGTCATAAACAAATCCCAAAATCCAACCAAAAATAAAAAATAAAAACCCCATTTTTATTTACCAAACAAATTGGAAAAAAAACCAAAAAGTATATGGTGTTCCGTCAGGGTGGAGAGGAATCGGAATCGGAATTTCAGAAAGATTAAATTTTTCTTTGTCGCAATGTATTTTTTCAGTATACAGCATTTACTCGGAAAAAAATTGGAGGGTGACAATAAGAACAGAATCAAGAACTTCGAACTCACCATTTTCAGTGACAATGGATAACAGCCTCAGTACTCGAAAGAATCGGCGAACAATAGGAAGCGCAGAGGAGGTTGAGAAATTAGGGTTTACGAGGTGTTTGGTGTATATATATGGTATGCAGTACGTACGGATTGCTGGTTATTTGGGTGGCTATAACTGGGTCGGAGTCGGACCAACCTATTGAATATGTGCGGATCGGATTATGGGCTATGGCCCTCATGGATTATTTGATACCGTTTCTCCTTTGATTTTTTATTTTTTATTTTTTTTCTTATTTTGCTGAGATGGGTTTAATTTTAAGTAAATTAAGTTAAACATAAATAAATAATTCATCAAAAACAAGCTATAAAGCTCATAATTTAAAAAATAAATTAAAATTTATTTAGTTTCAGGCTTATCCAAAAGCTGGAGGTTGTTCGGGTATTGGGTAAACCAAGCTACAACCATACATTAGCTGTCTCTATTTCAAGTGTGGCTTTTTATAAATTATTCATCTTTCCTACAAATATAAATCACCTGTTAATTTTATAGTTTTTTTCTTTTATTTGGTCAATTTCGGAAAGTTAATAACAACTATACCCTCTCTTTTGTACTCTTTAGCAATGTTCCTCCTTGGCTATGAATTAAGAACAAAGAGAAAGAATACAAATAGTTAGTTTAAAATCTGTTATTAACCCCAAAAAAAAAAAAAAAAAAAGGTTGGTTTAAAGTTTGTTTTTCATCCAGTATTGGATTATGTATACGCAATCGAAACTTTTTCTTTCACACTAGGAAAACTAAATATGGCCACTAAAACAACATAGAAACATCAGCTTTTATAGATTCATGCTAGAAATTATTGTAAGATAGAAATGATATACCATGTAAAGTGAAAATACTAATTAAGTTCATCAAAATTCAATTTAGCTACCGCTAATTTGCTTAGCTATAACTTTTTTTTTTTTTTTTGGGGGGGGGGGGGTAATAACTTGTTCATAGAGATTGAACAAAGAGTCAATTAATGAGTTATGGTTTCATTACCATGGTAAACCTAGTCTAATGAATTTGGGACTAGATTATATTAATTAGGTGTTCATTGTTGATATATTCTTTTACGAAATCTATTCTACAAAATATAAAGTTTATGAGGCACTAGGCATAAATTATGCTGCACTGCACCGCAGGTATCCATATACACAATGTACGTGTAATAACAACATATTTACCTGCTTTTTGATATACTATTGCTTGCCCAAAATAAGTAACTCTATTTTATGCCGAAGACTATCACTTTTATCCAATGTATTTTGTTGCTAAGGAAACATTTTGTGAGCCAAAAGTTTAAATTACAACAGGAAAATTATATATCTACAAAGTTACTTAGTTGAGGATTAAACAAACTGTACACAATTACCATAGGAGCTCTCTTAGAAAGATTAATATCGGTCTTTGTTCTTGATTCAGGATTAAGAACCTTATCATATGCTAAAGTTGCACATAAACATTGTTTTGTAATTGTTAAGTAATGATATGGTAATTTTGTTCTTCAATGGTTAGACAAATGTTTACAATTTGCAGAACTAGGAAGAGGGTTCATGCACATATGTCACATAAAATTTTGCTCTCGTTTATTTTTTCATATTTATTTATAAACAAATAATCAATGTGGATTGGAAAATTTTATAGTCACCGAAAGAATATCATTTTTTATTTTGTTTTTCAGAACCTCTAATGTTTTATAATATGGTAAACATTTGTAATGTATCAAACTGCTACACTTCAACTTGTTCAACTTCAATCACCTTTTATCCCAAAATTTAGAACTGATTTCTTTTTGGAATTTCATGATTCTTGAATCAATTGGCTCCATTACAACCCTAGAATCATACAAGATCAAGAATCAACCTTTTCCTTCAAAGAAATTCCACAAAATCCATTCAATCCTTGACCAACTCTAAGCAAACCCCTAGTTCTTACCCATGTAGCTTTAGAATCAAATTTCTCTCAAACCGATAAACCAAATGATCCAAATGAACACTCTTTAGAAAGCTTAGATCCTGACCTTTAAAATAAGATAAAAATCCATTGAAATTCATTAACTACAGCCTAAGTTGTAGCCATTAGAAATCGAGTGGAAAACACAACCCAAAAAAGCTCTACAATATTCCAACACCAAAAGTTTTTAGAGTCTCCCGTAGCGTCAAAGCGCTATCCGAACCCTCCTAAAACTTTCATTTTCAACCGTAGATAAGCGTCAAATCTAAAGGCGTACATTTAAACTTTAGTAAACGAGTCGATCCGTGGCACACCGATTTCAACCAATCAAAGCCCAGCATTCTTTTTTCTCTTTCGTTATATAAACGGCCTTCGCGAACGCTGAGTTTTTATAATCCATTTTCTCTCCTTGCATTCTCTGCAAATTTATCTCTCAAAGAATTCCTTTGTGACGTCCGTTCGATCTGAGCCATGTCTTCTGCTGCCGCCGTTGATCCGCCGGCTACTGCGGCGCTGGAAGTGAAGGTGACGAATAAGAAAAGCCAAGTCTCCAAGGCTAAGAAACCCAAAGCCGCAGCTTCTCACCCTCCTTTCCTTCAGGTGCTTAATCTTTTTATTTGCCGTTAATTTTTTTCGAAGATTTCTTGGGCTAGATTTAATGGGTTTTAATTCTAATTGCGTTGTTTTTGTTGTATGGAATTTTGCAGATGATTACTGAGGCAATTGTGACCTTGAAGGAGAGGACAGGTTCGAGCCAGTACGCCATAACCAAGTTCATCGAAGAGAAGCACAAGCAATTGCCTGGAAGCTTCAGGAAGCTTCTGCTTTACCATTTGAAGAAGCTTGTGGCTTCTGAAAAGCTCGTCAAGGTCAAGAACTCATTCAAGCTCCCTCCCACTCGCTCTGCTCCGGTTAAATCTTCTGCTGCTGCTGCCAAGAAACCGGTCGCTGCTGCTTCGAAACCCAAAGCCAAGCCGGTTAAGTCTGTGGCAAAGCCGAAACCCAAGTCGAAGCCTGGAGCTGCTACTACGAAGCCCAAGGCTAAAGCTCCTGCCAAAACCAAAGCTGCTGCGAAACCTAAGGCGGTGGCGAAGCCCAAAGCTGCTGTGAAGTCGAAAGCGAAGGCCAAGCCTGCGGCCAAGCCAGCTAAAGTGGCGAGGACATCGACTGTAACTTCGCCGGGAAAGAAGGTGGCTGCGGCGAAACCGAAGAAGGTGACGGCGGCTAAGAGCGTCAAGAAGGCAAAGAGCGTGAAGAAGTCGCCGCTGAAGAAGGCTCAGCCTAAGAGGACAAAGAAGTAATGCTCAGTTGTGTTTGTGTTTGTGTTTGTATGGCAATTCTGTAAATTCGTCGGGGAAAGGGGGTGGTTTCTGATCGGTTTAGAACCAATAGTTTCTGTAACACACAGTATTAGATTTTTCTTTTTTTTTTTTGGTTTCTTTTTTTTTTTTTTTAAATTTTTGATCAAAATAGCTGTAATCGGATATCTGAATCAGCCATTAAGTAAAATCTAACGGTTTTTCTTTTCGCAATTATACGATGTGTTTTTTGGTTTCAATTGTTAATAATCTAATTTAAATTTAGTTTGAAAGAAAAATAAAAATGTGTGTGTGTGTGTATATATATATATATATATATGTGTGTGTGTATGTGAATTAAGGCTACGACGTCGTCATGTGCTTGCTGTTTAATCGATTCGAGGTTGGGGAAGACCACGTCATGTGCTTGCTGTTTAATCGATTCGAGGTTGGGGAAGACCACGTCGAGTTTTTTGAATCGCAGTCTCTCAAAAGAGTGTTTAATGCGTCGAAGTCACGGAAACGAGCGGTTGGACTCTGAGAAGGATTAACGAAATCGTAGGGTAGTGGAATTGTGGATGCAGTCCCTCACGTTACGTGGATTATTCTATTCTTTGTTTGGTTGACAAGAAAATTAGATATAAAAAAGAGGGAATGCTGGTGGTATCTGTTTACTATTCCCCACCGCAATCCAGATCTGTTCAAAATCAATATGCGTTTTGCGTAGACTTCCACAGGGATTGCAACTGCAACTGCAACTTCCTCCTAATTTCTTGCTTTGATTAAAATATTTGAAAATTTTAACAAATTTTCCCCCAAAAAACAATAAAAAAGGGATGGTGGGAGAACGCCTTTGATTGAGCATCTCTTTCTTCCAAAACCAATGCATGATGATTTTTTATTTTTATTTTTTTAATAAAAGCTTTTGGTACATTTGGGGTTTATTTGGTAATCATGAGGCCTTTTGCGTAATTTTAACCCTTTAAATTGAAAGTTTTTGGTGGCAGACTATAATATCTGCACCCCAAAAAAAAAAAAAAAAAAAATGAAGCAAATATTGAAAAAAGAATAAAATAGATCGAAGAAAAATATAAAATATGAACAAAAATATTCGGGCTGCAGCCGAATAGGACATGTCTCCCAGTCCCAGCCCTTCATACTCTTACATAATATAAATAATAATAATATTATTAAAAAAGACGGCAAATTTTAATGAACTATGATGTACATTTAATCTTCAACTCCTTGTACATTAAGATAGATATCTATCTGCATATGCAAACCAAAAAAGCAATAATAAATAATAATATTGATAAAATTCAACGATCGTATACATACATACATATATACATATATATATATATATATTTATATAAATGACAGAAGAGAATAGAATCCCAATAAAGCAACAACACTCTCAACTTGCCAATTATAAAACAAAACCATAAAAGTTTCCGTGGACTTACTTTGCTCATGAAAACACTCAACGATCGTATTATTATTTTAATTGAATATGTACCTTTTATATTAATCCATTCATCAGTTGCTGTGACATGGTGGTGATGAAGCAGAAAGTCCAGCTTAAATTTCCAGTTGGAGACTCCTTAAACATCAGCTATCCACCATCTCTGACTGATAAACTGCTACCAGCACAGCTCTGTTATCTCCTTAATTTCTCATCCGTATTCACTGTGCGGGCGCCCTAACACTGCAACTGCATATGGTCAGATTTAATGCATCTGGAAAAAACCAAAATCATACATGTAATTATCCCATTTAATTGAAAACCAACACTACTAACCAAAATCCTCTTAGACATCTTCTTTCTGCTCTGCAATGCATCTTTCATCTGCTAAGTTGATATTCTTTCTCATGAGCTTCATTTCTCTGCTTTTCTGATTCCAACCCCGGAAATTGTCCTATGTCTTCTCCCTTAATGGGTTGGAACTCATTTTGTAATCCAACCGCAAACTTATCCCTTTCAACTCCACCACTCTGGAAGTAGTCTGCAATCTGCATTTTCCAAAAACCTTTTGAATAAAACACCAATCCTTCATCGAAATCGAGAATACTGAAGTCACACTTACATGATTGGCAAGAGCCATTCCACTTAAGGCTGCTGACTCCAAACATGAACCTAGCAGCCAATCACCACATATACCAGCCCTACCATGAGGATCAAAGATGCAGGGGATATCAGGTGTGTTAGTTGGAAGAGCTGCACCCCTGCATTGCATATACATCCACAACATAGACATGGGCTGTGACTGTTAGACATTCCAGAACTTCTATACTACATGTTAGAAAGAACAGACATGCAATCGAGAAAGATATATATGATTGATAAATATGAATAAGAAACTAACTACTAATATTTGCTAAGAACTGTTTACTCACCATAATTGAACCCGTGTATAGGAGGGTTTCTGAAGGGATCCTTTTGCTAATCCAAGTGCAGCTTCCACACCCTCAAGCATGCCTGCCTTCACCTTCTCTGCAGTTGCACTTGGTATGTTTTCCTGATAATGAAAAGTCAATGAAATTTTATGTCCTAAATTTATTTATCATTGAAAGTTATGCCTGATCCTTGTTTGTTATTGGTATTCTTTATATATTTGTTTCCATGCATTTACAAACTTATCTATAAAGGTCTGACAAAGTTCTTGGGGCCTTCAGATGAAGCAAAATTCAGTCAGAACCTATTCATACTCTATCGTCTACTATGACAGTTCAAAAATAGGAATTGTAAAATATAGCACTTAGCAGTGCTACACCGCTACTGTTTAAAGGACCCAACCTGCAAGGCATGAAAGTTGAAGATTAGTTGATGAATATACATCCTTGAGTAGATACAAACCTGTGGAACTTTGTTCCGCTTTCCAAAAGCTGCAGTGCTAAAGATGGTCCAACATTCGGGGCCACCATTAGAGGAACCCAAGAGTTTCTTGGTATTGTTTGCCATCCATGAAATTGAATCCACTCCTTTCACAAAAGCTCCTTCAAAAGGAAATGTATTCGCATTGCCCGGCACGGGAAGAGGATCATCAAATGCTGCAAGGAGAGCCCATATAGAACTTAATTCCAACCTCTGCCAGCACCACCAAACATCAAATCAACCCCACCTCCAGAAAGAAAATAAGGTAAATATAACTATTGCACAAAGAAGCATACAAAGAATATTCCTCTTGTATGAAATGAACTCATTAATTTGGTCTCTAGTGTACCTTCATCTGTCTTGCAATTAGTGGTAATCCTGATGATGCAAGCAATCGGTTGGCACATTTTCCTGGAGAGACACAGAATATTTAATAGTATGTTTCTTTCTTAACTTCAAATTATGGAGAATATAAAACTCTGATACTATCTAGGTATTTCTGATCCATTATAGCTATTTTCTTTTCTAAGGCATGTTCAAGCTAGAGTCACAATACTGAAACATTTCTCAAAGTCAACCATCTAAACATAAAAGGTAGCGCATACCATTATGAGCTATAACAATTGCATCAAATTGCCCACGAGGTTTTCCATTCTCGCTCAAGTACCACATCCCATTAAACGGCTCAAGTTTACTTATCCAGCAGGGTCTCACAACATTAACCATGCGTGCCTACATGAAGCATCAACATTTTAACAAGCTATGACAAGTTAACATTGTTGAGGGCCTGAATCAGAATGAATATCAGGTCAAGTTACATGCTTCACCATATCCAACATGAAAATAAATACTGGCATATTGCAAGAAAAACGTTCAATTTAATCATCATCTATAAGGTCAACCATGTTATAAATAATAGCAAAATAGCAATAGAATTTTTGTTTGCATTGTCAGAGAGAACTTTTAATTTTCCTTCTCCAAATTTTGTGAAGCAAGCGAAGGGAAAACAAAGATAAGTTAATAAATTTTCTTCTGATTGCCTTTCTCTCAATACTGAGTTGAGGCCAATATCTCTTTTTTCTCTTTCCTTTTCCCTTGTTGATTATGAACAAGAAGGGAGAAACGATACAATAATGAAATGGGAAAAGGAAAGCACAATGAAAATTCACTTCACCTGGGACAGCATTGAGTCAGCAAGGATACGCATCCCACTGAGAGCAACATATCTTGGAGGAGAAGGAGGAAGTGCAACAAAATGACCCCCCACTTCAAGCTCTCCCACCGTACCTTGCCATTCTCGAACCAGACCTTTGTCCAACCAGCCTCTAACCATCTCAGCAAACCGAAGGTCACTTACAGTAAAAAACTGAGCAGCGTGGTCAAATA
Source organism: Ziziphus jujuba (assembly GCF_031755915.1). NCBI lineage: Eukaryota > Viridiplantae > Streptophyta > Magnoliopsida > Rosales > Rhamnaceae > Ziziphus > Ziziphus jujuba. The sequence goes on from NC_083388.1 coordinate 23,793,717, forward strand.
TTAGAGGCTGAGGATCAATTATTCTGGTTCCCATTCTTCCTCCGAGTCCATGAACCCCCTGTTTATAATTGCAAATTATGAGAAACTCCAAAACATATAATCATCAACACTATAGCTCCATATTTATTCACACACAACTTCAACTTTAAAAAGTTTTATGATAAATAATCATCAGCAATAAGAATTTAAACAATACTAATTAAATTCGAACTACATAACTTGGTTCCTAGAAGACAGAATGGCAATAATACATAACTTGCACAATGAAGAGGGAACCTTGCCATCTCACTATTTCATGGTACCAAAAAGAGCAGAGGAATCACAAGAAAAATATTAATTGAACTTCGATTTTTGATAACACTCACTCCAACCTTAGAATTACAGAAAAACTTTTAATTGCACAAAAAAATTATATACTAGAAGCTTAAAGTACAGAAAGAAAACTTATCCTTTCCTCATAAATCTCACATATCGAAATGAGGATAATGGAAGCAAACATGAAAAAGGGAAATTTAACCTCTTTTTTTTTTTTTTGGTTTAAAGTTTTTCTTATTCCACGAATTCCTTGTTCTCAACTTCAGATGCTTACTACAATGTACAAACAACCTTGTAAACATATGAATAAATCAAACTATCACGGAATGAAAAAAATTTATAAAACCCATGTTACATAAAACGCTGAAGAACAAAGCAACCAACCGTGTCAAAAACCGTGGACCGAACACCACGTTTCTCCAGATTCAAAGCACAAACCAAACCCGCCATACCTCCACCGATTATACCAACAACTGGGTCATCAGGTATTGGGGTGGTGAAGGTCACCTGCTCTTGGCTGAATGTTTTCTTAAGAATTGACCTTCTGGAGGTACCATAAGATGATTTTCTTCGGTTTTTGGAGGTTGGTCCATGGCCATCCATGGCGGGTCTTCCGCTTGATGTGGGTTTGGGTTTGGGTTTGGGTTTCGGATTGGGTCGGGAAGTGCAAGTTAGAGTAGGAGTTTTGGGAAATGCTGGAATGAAGGTGGAAGTTGAGAGTTTTGGAGTTTTGAGGGGGTGGAGGATGATGGAAGAGGGAATGTTGGAATGAGTAGAGCATAGCATATTGGAATGTTTGGACAGAGAACAGAGACGGTCTGAGAATAAGCTCATTCTGTTTTTTCTTTTTCCCTGAAAAAATAACCGAATAAACTCCCCTAGGCCTAGTTTAGTATCTTAACTGAACAGGTAGACGAGCTCAAAAGAAAACAGTTACGCTCCATGCTTGCCTTTTAAAGATTATGTTAAATAAAGTCCTGGAGACCTCCATGGATATTTTTGCTGATTAATTGAAGTAGTTAATCAAATGGGATATTTACTATATTATCCATTTCTTTTGGACCTCCTTTTCCTGTCTATAAACTTACCTTCTTATTTGAGAGGGTATTGAATTGAAATTTTATCGAAGATAGAAACTTTTAAGACTTGAAAACAGTGTGACAAATATTTATTTACATTATTTGACATGTTAGAGAATGTGTGCTTAGTAAAATCACAACAGTAATCATAATCAACTTTGCAAGGAATTTCTTCAGGTGTAAGAAGAAAGCGAAGCCTCTCTTCAACAACTAATAATTTTGCCTTCCAGAAGATCAATGGTCTCAAAAAACACTGGTCTGAGCAGGCTCAAGATATATACCTCCCAACTTTTTATTACAACCACAGCAACCATTTTCTCTACACTGGAGATTGGAGAACATAGAATGAGATGTGAAAAAGCTCAATTCTGGAAGAACATCCTATATCATGAAAGGTGCGCCCTTTATTCCTTGCTCTGAGAAAATGAACAGAAGTATGAAACAGGGTACAAGTACGTCGTAGTCCTAATAAACAAGTTTAGAAGATATAAAAAGTACACAGCTCACACCGCACCACAAATGAAAGTTTTCAATGGATCGCATGCAACCAACAGGTTAATAATACAGTACATTTTTGTCCATACTAGAATGGATAACTCTTTTTATATATAACAGGATATGTACCGGTACCAATATAAATTACAAAACATATACAATTCACGTCAAAACAAGCCACATAAAACGAGTCATTTCAGGTGAAGAAAAAGAAAGAGAAAAAAAAGAAAAAGAAAAAGAAAACGAAAAGAAAAAAAGGTTGTTTCCTTGCAGAACATTGATAAAGTAACTAAGCAAATTCAAGGACCCTTTTTTTTTTTGTTTTTCTTCCAACTTGAATATTATAAAAAGCTAGGAGGTTCACGACTGAACAGCAATGTCTACATTTGTCTGATCGGTGATCTTAGCAGGAGCTGTTTTTGTTATCTCCTCCTGTTTGGTTTGGCTGTTGCGTCTGCTGCTGACCTGACCCTTACTTTTGAGACTATTTGGGGTGGTGCCTTCTTTAGAATTTCCGAGGCTGAGGCGTTGTGCCCGAGTACATACTTTTCCCTTTTCTTCCTGAGATGAGTTGGTTGCATCACTGCAGCTCCTTCTCCGGCTCAGTTTCGGTGACTTAGGCCGAGTCAATGGCAGCTGACATGATACACATGGAAGAATATAAGATTTTATCTTCCAACAAAATTAAAGCTAAAAATGTAAGGCGGGGTTAACAGCAATTTAAATGGTATGTGATATCTCGTAAAGCATAATAAATTAGATTCCCCATAAGTTCGTTAACATATTATTACTTTGGTCTCAGAATAACTCTGGGACTGGAATTATTAAACACACTTCAAGCATTATTGCATTGTATCAACTTGCACATTGCAAATTTTTGACCAGCTTCAGAGTCACAAGGAACAGAGAAAAGAGTATCTTATATTACCTTCTTGAGTTCAGCCTTAGGTGGAGGCCCCTCGTAGTAGAAACTAGGTACGGGATTTGCTTTGATGACCAAGCTTTTCCTAAGCTGCTTGATTGCTGCCTCTTGCTCTTCCTAAAATGTCATAAAAGAATAACGTTTACAAGTCAAGGGAGTAGTTTTGATGATTATTTCAAAAACACAAACCATAGCTCAATACATTTATATATACATACATATACGCACACACTCAATCCACTCATAACACAACATATAAGAATATGAGGGGCAGTGACATACCTTTGTCCTTGCTTCATACTGGCTTCTCTCTGCCTCTAGAGCTTGATGTTTTTCATCCAACTTTGTGTAAAACTTAAAAAAGGAAAATGAGTTTTTATTTTAGAGAAGCATATTAGATGCAATTAAATAATGTTAATTAAACAATACTTCACGGAATATATATCAAGGTACTTGGATTACTAAAAATTACCTCCTTTCGTTTCTCTGCCCGTTCACTACTTCTAAATGTTGGAGCTTGTCCAATAGTAACCCTGGATTTAATTGTTCGAACAGATGCAGCAGTACTGTGCTTGCTAAGGGTACTCAAATTTTAAGTGATAAAAGCTTATTCTACCATGTGATATAATTAAAAACTTACTACTTACACAACTTAGTTTTCAGCCAAAAAAAGGATACGAGGAAGCAATAGACCAATTATCTTCTTCATCGGTATGCTTTAGTTTATCAGGTTGCAAAGGTTTCCGTGATGTGAAAGGCGAGTTTGGCTAAAAACAGGAACAAGAAAAATGTTGGGATCAGTGCAATCACCAAAAATAAAAAATAAAAAAATAAAAACCATAATACAGATTTTTACAAGTCATTTTATATTCTATTTCAGTTTTTTGTTGCAAAAAGCATACAAACAACTAATATTATTACCATCCTGAAAGTTTAATTATGAACAAAATCCATTACTTTCAACACCAAATAAATATGCAATTCACATTTATTTAAAAAAAAAAAAAAAGGAGGGAAAAACGAGACATTGCAATGAGTTACATCCACTCTAGAAACACATATGAGAAAATCCATTGGCAAACCTCACCAAACTGATTAGATTATGCACCAGGAGACAAGTCTTCATATATAACGAATTAACCAAATCCATGTAAATCTCGGGAAAAAGAAAATATAAATGAGGGAAGTTTGATCAAAGTATAAAAAGGAGAACAGAATTGGAATTAACGCCAGAAAATTTTTCACTTTTAGTTTCTAAAACATGCAGGGCTTAATAAAACACACATATATATACCGATAGATATTAATCACAACATAAAACATCCACAATAATAAATTGTTAGCTTTCTCCCAACCCAATCATTCCAAAATAGATGGCTAACGCTGATGACTTCAATTTTATCAAACTTGTTGATTCAGAAACTCCCAGAGTAACTTAAGAAAGAAAAAAGAAGAAGATGGTCCAGAACAAGAACCAAAGGGAAATGCAGAAGAGAAAAAAGACCAGCAAAAAGTAATTATCACATAATACTTGAGGATTTTATTACCTGTGAATTCTTAGAAGCACTAGGAGACTGCATGTTGTTGGAAGTCGCTGAGTTGACAGTTTCAGCTCCAACACTATGCGTGCACAAACCACGCTTCTCAGTTGCCAGAGAAAAAGGCTGTGGGACAGTGTAATTTGCGCGCCCGTTTCCAGCAGCAGGAGATTTTGAAGAAGGTGAGATTAATTTTTGATTGCCACTAGACTTTTGAGTCCCATGATTCTCATCTTCCCCCTCTATCAGGCCCTCATCAAGATTTGTTGTTTTGACACCCAGCACCTCTGGTTTCTCATGAAATTTCTCAACGACCGAGTTCTCTTCTGTACACTCCTTCACCTCATAGTCCTTTTTTTCAAAGCTTTCTTCTGGTATTTTGGGAACAACGCGAACTTTATCATGAGAAACGCCATTTGATGCTACTACAACACCATTTGACTTCTTCTCCACCCGTACTCCAGTAATTTCCCTCCCCATGACACTGCATGGAAAGATTATTGGATGAGTGTCATGAAGCTTCATATCGCTATTTACAGATAAGAAACCGAAGACATCAATAAACCTTTTCCATATGCTAGCAGAACAAAGCAAAGATTACTAAAGATATTATAAAGAAATCATTTGAATTTCATGTGGTCCCAAATTCCCCTAAAGATTTAAACGTGTACAGCATCACTCAAGTCACAGCAGAAAGAATTGCTGCTGAAATACACGTCAATGCAAGACAACTTAGAGATTTATATACATCCTACTTATCCATGTCACAGTGTCAGATATAAATCTTTGTTAAAATCCTCTATCAAGGCACAATGTTTTCAAATCTAGAAGGCGGTTACTTTTTTATTTTTTGTAACATTCTCAACAAGCAGATTACCCAAAAAAAAAAAAAAAGCATCTAAATTCAAGCAACCAAAATTGGGTTCAGAAAGTGGGCAGACCTTTATAGAATGATATAATATGCTTTTTGTACAAACAACAAAACCATTAAATTTATTTTTTTAAAATAAAAAAACTAGAACAATAAACTAACAGCAAGATACCAAAAAGCAACATGCTTGCTGCATTTTTTAATAAATGCATACCACGACCCAAAGCTATCAAGCAAATGAAGGACATTCGAATGGACAAAGATGTGGTAAGTACAATTTATAGTTGTCTATATCTACCAAACTCGTATGAGTCACATAGATCTGGACAAACAATGTGTTGAAATTCCTTTACGGGAAGCAAGAATAGCCATTGTAGAATGGTGAATTATAAATCTTAAATTTTTTATGAAAATATTAGATTTTAAAGAATTTTATACTGTTTATCATTCAACGTTATTCCTTTTTCACTGTGTTTTCACATTGAAAAAAGCAAAAGTAAAAAGGGGTATTCCAAGGTCCAATAACAAAGCCGAATTACACGATCATCTGGAAGCTCTCACGGAAATTTCCAAAGGAGGAAGTTATAAAAAAAACAAACTAGAAGTCCAAAAAAATATGCGAATTGCCAAAAAAGAAAAAAAGAAAGAAAGAAAAATTCATATCTACAAGGGTAATTACTTTGATTATTGATTGCAAGAAATTAAGACAACAAAGAAAGAAGAAAATTTGATCATAGAAAAAATTATATATTTTTGTATGTATAACCATCACAAGGTTAAAATTTGGCCAAAAAAAGGTCGCCAAGCTCATAGCTTTTTTGGTGGGGTGGGCTTTAATTTGCAAAAAGAAACCAATCCAACGAAACGAAACTTGATTGTCCAACAAATACAAGAAAAATCCATAAACCACCAACACGGCTTAGACACTAAGTACTGCAACCAGGGACCTTTTTTTTTCTGTTTTTTTCCTTTCTGGGCCAATATTCTTATTCATATAATCGAAAATCAGAAAACAAAGAAACAATATTTAGAAACCCTGAAAGCAGCACGAATCTATCAGCTCTTACTTAACCAAAGCACCCGCTAATAAAAAAAAAAAAAAAAGGAGAGAGAAGCAGAAACAGCAAAAGAAAAAAAAAAAAAGAGAGAGAGAGAGGGAGAGAGAAAAAAGGACCTCGTTTCTGAGACAACATTGATAAGACAGAAGAAACACCCATTGAAAAACAGAAAATGATATGTAAGAAAAAAGACAGAAGAGAGAAAAAGAACTCAGAGCTATGCATTAAAAAAAAAAAAAAATTTAAAAAAAGCTCAAATTCACAGCAACCACAATAGAGATCGAGACCCACATTGCAAATTCAACAACAGTGCAAATTCAAGAACAATTGCAAGAAATGTGAGAGATTTCGCTTACACTTCAGGTCCCGATCTGACAAGATCTCCAAAACACACACACAAACCCACCTCTCTTCTTCTCTCTCTCCTCTCTCTCTCTCTCTCTCTTAATAGACTCCCTTCCTCCTTTTCTCTCTCTTCTTTGGGTTGGTTTTGTTTTTCTATGATTTTCCCTTTTACCTCAAAGCTCTGAGGTTCTCAAAAACTGTTCTTGTTTTGTTTTGTTTTATATGCTGCGCTGTTTTGATATATATAGGGCGCTTCTTTTGGTTCCAAACGCCGTCAACTTTCTTCGTAATTCTTTCGCTCCTTTTCTATTTTATACTAAAAACAATAAATAAATAAAAAAAGTTATATTCTGAATATTGAATATTCAACCCAACTAAACATATTTTGCCATCTGTCCTTTTTATGTAATTTTTACTGTCTTTTGGCTTTTGGCAACGTAAATTTATTCAACAAAACAAAATTTGAAAATTTGTGTGTTATTATTATTATTATTATTTGTTTTTATTGACCATACCTGAAAATTATTTCTTTTTATTATTTCATCGTTATATTTTAGAATTAATAGATTCATTTATAATCTTAATTTTTTTATTCTCTCTCTCTCTCTCTCAACTTTTCCGTTTTTATGGTTGTACAAAAAGTGGCAATCAAAGCAACGTCTTCATCTATGTATTATCTAAAACAATGCCTTCTCTCTAATAAACTCGTTATTTTTAATTCCAATTACCCCTTATTTAATATATGTATGTTTGCATTTATATCTTATAAACCGATAGATTTGTTAGTAATTTAATAATGTTTGGTTTAATATCCTTAACAGTGTTTACATATTATTCAACACCAAAAGTTTAAGATAAGAAAAAAAAAAAAACTCGTTGGCCAACTTTCTTTTCTGAACTAAGATGGATGTCATTGTTGAAAAGTCTAACTCTATTTAATTAGATTAGTGAATGAAAATGACTTAAAAACTATATTCAATTATTGTTAAAATAAGCGTGTAATTTAACCTTATTTCATACAATGACATACCCATAATCGAAAAAAAAAAAACAAAAAAAGAAAAAGAGACATACCTATAATTAGAGTATAACCTGGTTATGGTACATAGAAAGAGCTTTAGATTTTGGGGAAAAAAAAATTAATTTAATAAAAAAAGAAAGTATTTCAAAATTGACACAAAAATATTTTTATTTCATTGACTAACCCAACTTATTTAATCGGTAAACGTGTTAGAATATATAAATTAACAAAAGCACTTGTTTTTTGGCATATGACAAGGATCTTATAATTTTTTTTTTTTTTGGAGCGAAAATATAAAATAAAACTCGTGGATGTTTACATCACTGCATCATCAATTTTCTAAAATTTATTTTTTTGGTAAAAAAATAAATTTTTTTTTTTTAAGAAACGTGTTTGGTGCGGTGGATTTTAAACGGCGTTAGAAAACGGAGGGAGACGTGGTGGCCGTGATGTTTTGCGCCAAATGAGTCCAAAATCCTGCGTCCGGATCTTGCCGAAAGATTTTCGCAATTTTCTTTTTTTTTTTTATATATTTATATAAAAAATTATTTTTATTTTTATTGTTCAGACGTGTTACAGTGACCTCATCTTCTTTATATGGCTATTTGTCGGAGATTCCTCGAAGGGACAATTTCCTCAGCTGACAATATTACCCCTCCTCACGTGTTTGGACATTGGATTAAGAATTTTCACCCAATTTATTACTATCATTATTTATTCGTTTTTGTGTTTTTTTGTAGTTTTGGAATTAACTAACATTATAACAAAGATAATGATTATAATATTATTCATTTTTCTTTTCTTTAAAAAAAAAAAAATTTCAATTTCTAAACAATTCTGTACTTTAGTATTCATTTTTTCTAAGACTTGGGAAACAACATTTAAGCTTATTAGTTTACTCATATTTTGGATTCAAAACCAAATTTGCTTCTGATTTTTTTTTATATGTTGAAACCCTTATTAGATCAGAACTCATGTTGAGAGAGTAAGAAAAAGAATAATGTTCTGTCCAACCAAAAAAAAAAGAGGAAAAAAATAATAATAATGAGGAAACATCATGATCATATGCAAAGGTATCCTTGCTTTGCGTTATGATGGATTTTGATGGTGTTATATATTTTTATATTTGTAAATGTTAGTTAGGAAATGCAAAACAGATAATGATTGATTTCGTTGGGTTTGGGGGCATATCATACGTGATTGATATCTTAAACATGAAGATTAAAAAAGAATAGTGTTTTTTTTTTTCTTGCAAAATCAAACTAATAATACCTTCTGTTCTATGTTTTTTCGTCTTTTTTTGTTTGGTAAGAATTGTCATAATCCCTCGTATTTTAGTCTTTACTTGAGCTAAACTTCAAGTAACTTCTAGATATGTAAATTTTGTACTGTAGGTGGTTATAATTATTCTCCATTGAAATCTTTTATAAATCACCAAATTAAAATAAATAAATAAATAACAAAAACGAAAATTGCACAATTTCTCTAATTAATAATGCATGGTACGTATGAGAGTTTAGATTCAGAGAATTCGTACATAAAGTTTTTTTTTTTTTTTTTAGGGTGAATGAATTCGTACACAAAGTTATTACTACAACTCCTTCCACACCGATATTCATGGTAAATGGGTCACAACTCACAAGAGGAAGCATGTGAAAAATTAATTGCTTTGATCCCTTATGGATTTCACATGATTTTTCTGAAACATGAAATATCTGTAGCTGAAATGAAACCCTTACTGTTTCATATTCTTTTTCGTTTTATTTTTATTTGTCAGAATATATATATATATATATATATATATTTTATAGTATAGTTAATTAAGATTAAGACTAATCAATCAAAACAAATATTGGTGGTCTTTAACTAACAAATGTGAGCTGCAAGCAATTGGTCCAATTCATCAGATTGAGAGACTGTGACAACGACGAGAAATTGCAGGCTAAAGTTTTTGTGGGAGTAAAAAAGATGGAAGTGCTTTTTTGTGGGAAGTAAACTTAAATTCAAGTTTTATAAGTACTCTTTTTTCTGTCTCTCTCTCTCTCTCTCTCTCTCTCTATCAATCTCTCTTTTTCTTTACTGTCTTCAAATTCTCCCACACTATGAGTTGTGGCATTTTCTCAACCTTTTTTTTTAAATTTTTTTAAATTTATTTATTTTAATTTTGGTTTCCTGAACCGCTCATTTGATTTTGAATTCTAACTGTGAAAATTTCAGTACTGGGGTTTGGTCATGATATATTCAATCCTCTGCCATGCAAATTGGAATCTGCAGAGCAGTGTCTAACATATATAATTTTAAATCCCACAGCAACAATTATGGTTAAATAATTCAGACAGGATAAGCCATCATTGATTTTTTTTTTCTTTTTTTTTTTTATATATAATTTGTTTAAGAAGGGTTTATATGGACTGCTATAAACAGTCTCCTAAAAGATAAGATTTTAAAAAAAAAAAATTTATCCATATATTTATATGTAGTATATAAATGAATATCAAAAATATGGAAGCAAAAGAAAAAAAGAATATCTAGAATATTATACAAATTTGATGATTTAGTTAAATGTAAAAGATAATAATCATAATTTAGCAAATAATAATAATAATAATAATAATCGTATGGTAAAGTACATGCATTGGATTTGAAATTCTCAAAATTTTAACTTTATTTTAGAAAATAACCAATATATGGTTCAAAAGTGGTCAATTGTTGCACTGTGGCGTGCAAAAAAAAGCTACCTAAATCTTTGCCAAGCTTCCACCATGCCTTCCAAGAAAGATTTGTACATTATGCTGTATAACATTTGGCAGTTCTATAACACTGCCTACCACTCGATTAGGACCATTACATGGCCATTGGGATTTTTATTTTTTTTTCCTTTTTCTATTTTAGTAGCAATTTTTTTTTTTTGGGTTGAAATTTAGCAGCAAATTAAAATAGAATTAAGAAATTCAAAATATGGTCAAATTACAGAAAATAGGAAAACCATAGTCAAACTAAATTGGTCAAGTCCTTCGAGCTTTTTTCAAGGGAGAAATACTTTTCTGATCCATCTGCTTGGCTGCAGAGGAAAAAAAGAAAAAAAAACATAGAAAGCAAAGCCTCCCTGACTTCCAATATTCAGGTTTCCTTGCAACAGTGATTAGGATTAACAGATAATAACCGTACCAAGAGAAATTTTAGCCCCCCAAAACAGAAAAAGAGGAAAAACATTTACTTTTTTTGGTCAACTGAGAGGAAATATTCGAGTAGGAAAAACTGAGCCACACAACCCCTATAGTCACCTATAATCAAAAGAAACTATAAAAACTGTTTAGAAATTTCAATAAACCGTGTTGACCATGGAGGTAGTACTTATTAGGGGGGGATGTCCAACCAACCTTGAAATCTTTCACTTCCATTCGTGTAATAAACAGTATAACTTTTAAATGAAAAAATAGAAAAAAACAAAAAAAACAGGGGGGAAAAAAAAAGGCAGTTGACTGTGCACGACGATTTTGGGTTCTATAAGGTTGGAAGAAAAACCAATTTTTTTTGTGCGGCAAAAAGCTTTAGCCTAACTATGGGGGGGAAAAAAAAATTGAGAGAGAGAGAGAGAGAGAGAGAGAGAGAAATTATATATATAGAATTTTTTTTTTTTTTTGAATCATATATAGAAGTCAATATGTGGTGTATATGAGATAAAAACATAATTACCTGTCGTAGGAAACAACTGTAAACACAAAGAATTTTGTAAGAATCAATTGCTTATCCTTTTCACAATAACCTACAGGATTTTAGTGAAAAAAGGACCAAAACCTTTACTGTAGTTAGGTGGAATTGGAAATATATAGAAAAATAATAATAATAATACCATTTGAACAGGTTCTCATCCCGGCCCTTTCAAATATTCTCAACTTTTTTGCTCAATCTTTTGAATATTCCCACTTCTCTAGGCTCAATAAAGTCAAAAAGATTCAACCATTTCTTTTGAAAATTTTTGCATTTCCACTTTTTGATTAGTATAAAATTGAATAACAAACAAAAATTGACTACTTCTTCAGTGACATACAACCATATAGTACCCTATATTAAGCATACGTGTAAGTTTAAACTTATCCTCAAAAGAGGTACAGCTTTCAGACTGGTAAAGATAATCTTACTTCTAAGATTAAGTCTTACATTCTATCATACTTAAGTTGTATCCTCAAAATACTGATAGATTACCAAATATATACATAAAAAAAAAACCCACACAAATTTCAAATATGTGAACACCATAATCTTGGGAAATAAAGAATAGGGTCTTTTCATTTTCCACCATCCACAGTGTTTTTTTTTTGCTTTTTAACAAGTGGGAGCCACTATGTCACCTTATATGTGTACCTTAGAACAACACATTTTCTTAGCATAATCAATGGCATGAAGAGTTCCTGGGAATTGATGTTGAAAGCAGGAAATTTTGGTGGTGGGCTTCTAATTAATTCTGACCATTTTATTTATTTATTTATTTATTATGCCGTGGCCATTATTTTCAACATTTTTATCTCTTAGTTGTTGCCATAATAAAAATAAATAGAACGAAAATGGGTCTCACGCATGTACTACATCAGCGGACCAGATTCAACCAAAATTTTTGGCATAAAAGTTTCAATGCTTAATTATGTTGACCTTTGAATTTCTCTCTTCACTTATATTACTAAAATTAGTAATAGTTATTAAACAATTATATAGACAATGCATTTTATTTTGTTGGGCATAGTTTTGTGCTTAGTTTTCGGTTTTCATATATCCCCAGATCGTGCTTCCGATTTTAATCTAATTTTAAGCAAATATTAATACAAAAATGAATTTGGATATTTTTGTTTTGGTAATAGAAAATGAATTTGGATTTGTTTATTAAAAGAGGTGAATATTTATAATATTAAACCACTGCAACCTTCATTTATTTTTGTGGGGTCCGAAGTAGCTCTCTTCCATAAATGCCTCCGTTTAAATTACTTTTTGAAAATTTAGAGGAGGTTTTAAAAAGTTCAAGGTTGTCAGAAACACTATATATGTCTATTATCTAGTATTTATTTATTTAATTTTTCAACCCACTTCCGGAGGTTTCATATATATATAAAGATGCTGGGAGATTAACACTGACAAATTATGATCATTATCATATACGTGTGGATATAATTTGACTTTATTGTGTAAAAATAAGTCGGTTCAAGAATTTATATGGTTGCAATGAATTGACGGCAGGTTTGAATCTTAAATAAAGTTTGATTGACTTTAATCAAAATACAATTTTAATAATTAGCTTTTTGTTAATTAGGCAAACCAACTATTAAATCTTGTTCCCTTTTAACTAGTGAAACTTGGGAATTATCAAAAAAAAAAAAAAAAATGGTGGGGGCTTTTACGTGTTAGAATCTTTGAATCCATCCCTCCCTAGACTCTTGTTCTGTGAGCCGCGTCATTAACTTGCATTCTTTCTTACCTCTAGTTTACGCCAATATATTGAATGGTTAAATTAACCCGATTTTAATTAGTATTTAAATCATTGACAAATTAATAACATTTTGAATAATAAATATTTCTAGAAGATTCGGTGTTCCAATATTTTTGTGCGTACAGGACACATCCTCCAATGTTGACATTAATGACATGGTTTTTTTTTTTTTTTTTTTTGGGTAATACATGGAATTTTTTGTTGTTAATTTAAGAAGTATACGTTTCATGGGGGCAGAAAGTACCCATACTTATTTTAATTACACTGTAAATTAGCATTAAATATTTGCATCTTTTTGAAAACTTAATTTATTTATGCCTGCATGCATGTCTAAGATGCCTCGGGTATTTGTTTTCATTTTCATTTTTTTAATTTTTGGTGAGTGGTGGGGACTATGGAAAAAAAAAATGTACTAGAAGTTCTAAATTTAATTTGTTGTATGTTCAAAAAATAAAAAAAAGTTGTAAAAATCAATCCAGCTGAGCACTTAATTAAGCAAAACCATAACACTTTTAAGACCCAAGAATATAGATGCTGTAATATATCTTCCTAAATATAATATAATCCAGATTTGTGTTATTTATTAATATATAAAATTCAGTTACTGAGATTATAAGTCCCATAAAAATGACTTAGCCAAAAAAAAAAAAGGGTCGCATAAAAATAAAAAATGAAAAATATAATTTAATTATCAAAATAATGAGAATCTGGGGTGTGGTTAGGGATGAGTTATTAGTCCCAAATGCAATAAAATCAGTCAATTATATGGTGATGTATAAAGTTGAAGATGGGCGGAGTATCTGCTTTTTCAAAAACTTTAATCAGAGACTGGGATAGGAACATGGAGCTCGGGTAGTATTCAACGATTTCCCTATTATATATGCTCTCAACCATGAACATAAATTTTCTTTTGTTACACTTTCTTTTTCCAAAAGATGACAATTTGGATGAAGATCAAGATGAGGATTGGAAGGTGAATAAAGCAACCAAGAAGGATTAGTCAAAATCAGCGGCATATATATGACAAAATTTTGTTTTATCAAATCTTAATACAATGACTATTCATAGGATATATATTAATATATATTTTATTGATTAATTACTTAGGGGTATAATTTGTTTGGTTCACATAAAAACAACAGAACGTGCAATTTTCCTGAAATATATATTTTTACGATTGCATAGTTTTGCAGGTCAAAATTAAAAATTTCCAATGTCTTTCTGCAATTTCTACTGCTTTCTGTAAATTCAATTTTGAAAATTCAAGAATTTTCACATTAACTTGGTCTAATTTTTTGTTATTTTGTTCTGTTGGGAAGTATCGGTTTATAGTATTAGATGCCTATGGTATCCAGCTTTAATAATGTTCCCACAACAAAAGAATGTCGTTTAACACCAACATAGCGTTGTCACACTACCAACATCCACTTTTTCCCTTTACCTCAACTTAGTGAATTATGGTTAAAAACTTCGTCATAGTGATGCTAACGGGACTCTATATATACCAAAAGCATTTTTTAGCAAATTGCCTCTAAAAGAGTAAAAATCTTATAGCTAGCAATTGACGTTTGGAAAACATGTGTCAAATAGTTGGGTTGTGCCTTTGTTATTTCGATTTCATGGTGGAATAGTTTAATTTGAACCAACAATTCAGAAGTAGTTCCTTTCAACTTTTAAATGCAGAAAAATAATATTAGTAGTAAATTCACATGCTTAATTTATCAACATGCATTTTTTTGTTTTGTTTTGTGGTTTTTTTCTAGTACATTCTCAACATGCATCTACATGTGCCTATACTAAATGAAACGATAAAACATTGCAAAGCATATATGTTTTCATGGTTCTTTTTTTTTTTTTTTTTTTTGGGGGGGGACGATATGTTTTCATGGGTTTAATCATATAGGAAAATGCCGTGCAAGTTAGGTCATGCATGGTCTGCAAGGTGTACGGTAGCCTATTATTTTTAGGATGGCAAAGCATCTTTGCTTTCGTTCTGCTTTGGTTTTCTTAATTAATTTAAGAAAAGATCTTGTACGTGTGGTCCAGTTACGATCTTGCATATACCTCCTAAGACTTGGTCAATAATAAGCGACATAAACGTTCCAAGACTTTGAGCCAAAATAAATAAATAAATAAAACAGAAACATTCTTAAAGACGATTTCTCTGACTTTATTTCTGATTTCAAGTAATATCGCCAAAGAAAAAAGAATCAAAAGGAAAGAAAACCCAAAAACAAATTGGTTTGCTTAATTATGATAATATATGATGACCAAAAAGTTGGTGAGGAATCCTTAAGGTCCCAGCTTTGATATTAATAATGATCAAAACTAGGATCTCCTCTATTTTTCCTGTTTACATATTAAACATAATTTATAAATATTAGCTCCGTATATACTTTTGCATTGTCATTGTTATTGTTGTTCCATAAAGATGGAGAGTCTTGGACCCAAAGCATCTATTCTAAAGCTTCATATGTAAGGTTAAAATTATCTTTAATGATTTATTTATTTATTTTTTACAATGTAGTTAGTTTTGTTGCTTATTCTACATATGCTTATTCTACATATTGGCCATTTGAGATAAGAAAATAAAAACGAAACTTTCATTCCCAAAGAAAGTAAATAGAAAAAAGGTTGGGGTACGTTGTGTGGGCCTTTGCTTTGATTTTAGAAGAGGATGAGCACCATATATATATATGTAAAGAAGTAGACCCACCTCTTTAAATTCTTAATGGTTCCACGTAGAAGTTGACCATTCATAAAGAATGGTCACAATTTAGTGATTCTGATTTTGGTTTGGTTATATTCATGTATTAAAACCAGAAAATCACCTTCTTAAGCAATGTCAATCTCATTGCCTATGCAGCCTATATGTATTTTTATATATTATTATTTTGCACGTGAAAATAAGAAAGAGCAAATGAATTGAACATGTTCCACAAAAAGGATAGCATAGTGTTAGGCCGGTTTCCTTTTTGGTAGATAGATCTTACTAGCAATTTTGTTTGGACCACTGCACTTCCACGCCATCAAAACACTGTTTCAATTGGATTACAACTTTTTGATTGGGACTTCACCCTGCCCAAACACACGTCCTTTGCAATTGTTCCTAATTCCTAATTCCATACACTCTTCCACCTCTTCCTCTTTCGGTTTTGTTGTTTTCTTTCCATTTTTTTTCAATAAAAATAAAATAAAATTTCTGTCTTTAATAATCTTGGCTCTTTTGGTCAAAAGAAATGACCATGAATATTTTCCTTTGCATAAAGTTATGCTTGAAATTGCTTTTTCACTCAACAAAAGCCATAATTGGGTTGGGTTATGCTCATTAATTGGGCTTGAAAGATTATACACAATACTGAGAAGCCCATGATATCAGGCCCATGGTCCATTATCAATTCATGTGAGAGGGTTATAATTGTCAATTCACGACGTAACAATAAAAACCGTCTGGTGAACCCGGATCCTAACTGCCAAACGAACAGACTCCGTCCACTTTCTAACCAAAAAACAAGCACGTTTTGGTTTCTTATTGGCTTTTTTCCGCCAATACTCTCGGCCTATATAAACCCCAACCCTCCACAACAGATTTTTGCTACTTTTCTGAACAAACCCTTCAATTTTTCCCGCCCGATTGAAAACTTTCCTAGAAAGTACCACATAGAGAGAAAAAAATAAAAAAAGAAGAAGAAGAAGAAGAAGAAGAGAGAAATGGCAACTATGGTAGTATCATCCCAAGCCATTGAGACTCAGAAGAAGAACAGAATTCAGGTTTCCAACACCAAGAAACCGCTTTTCTTCTATGTCAATCTAGCTAAGGTATCAATCTTTTTCTTCTTTTTATCTTGAATTTGTTTTTTTTTTCTTTTGATCATGTAATGTTTTGTGATTCTGTCTGATTCTTTTGTTTGCAATCGAGGAAATGGAAGCTGAGTATTATTTTAATTTTTGATTTGCATTTTGGTTTTGACTTTAGTTTGTACTTGACTGAATCCATTCTTGCTTGTAAAGCTTTGGTTATTTGATAAATAAGGAAAATAGTTTTACAGTTTCGGATCAGAATGTCAGTCTTTCATTTTCTGGAAGCTGATTTTCTGAGGAAGATTACGAAAAAAAAAGGATCTAACTGAAAGAATTTGCACCTCTGTTTTATTGATCGGTTTGGATATCCCGTAGAATTAAAAGACTATTGAAATAATGGATCTTTGATTGTAGAACGCATTTCTCATTGGTTTCAATTCTTTGCTTGACCTATTTGGATTTGGAAGAAGTACATCAAAAAATATATATATATATATATAAATATAAAATATGTAGAATATTGAAGAAAGTTTTAGAAATCTGAATCAGGTCCTTTGAGAGTTCTTTAGTTTTGTCATTCATCTTCATTTCTTCAATGTAACTAGGAGATTACTTTTAGCAAGTGATTGGATAAGTATGTGACAGCTGTTATAATTCCTGAGAGCTTATGCTTCAATATTGATTCATTGCGTGCATGTTGTTGGATCTGTATTTTATGTTGAAATTGTTTGTTCTTTGATGCAGAGGTATATACAGCAGCATAATGAGGTTGAGCTTTCAGCCCTTGGAATGGGTACATTTTCTCGGACCATTTCTCATTGTCTTTTATGTATAAATAAACATATAATGTAATAGTGTTTTTTATCTTCCTTTTTTTTTTTTTTTTTTTTTTTTTTTTTTTTTTATCCCTTTATGTTTCCTATGTTATCCTTTTGATGTTTGAATGTGGTGAAAAAGAACATAAAGGACTGGCATACCAAGACTAACAATTTTTCGGGAGAATGTTGCATCATATTTTCAACCATATACTTTGCCAGTATCTATTGTTTGATCAATGCTGTTTCTGCTATTGCTTGCTAAGACCCTGTACTTTTTTGCAGCAATTACCACAGTGGTCACAATTGCTGAGATTTTGAAGAACAATGGACTGGCTACAGAGAAGAGTAAGTAATATTTCCTTGTAGCAATTATCATCTAACTTGCATGGTAGACACAGCTGACATGGTTTTCTTCATTTATGATATGCAACAGAAGTTTCGACATCTACGGTTGGCATGAAAGATGAGAACAAAGGTCGTTTGGTACAGAAGGCCAAGGTCAGTTGTCCATAATTGGGAGTTCTAATTTATGAACTGTTTGTTTATAAAATTCCTATAATATATTTTATCTGGCTGCTGAAACCTTTCTGTTTTACTTTCAGATTGAGATTGTGCTGGGGAAGTCTGAGAAATTTGACTCTCTTATGACTGCTGCTGTGGCATCTGCGACAGCTACTGAAGACAAGGAAAATGATAAGGAGATTGGCAAGGAAAACAAGAAGGAAAGTGGAGAGGAAAATGATAAATAATAGAAACCTACTTTTCAATGCCTTTTTCTTTTTTTTCTTTTTCTTTTTTTCTTTGTTGTAGTTTAATATTAACATTCTTTCTTACTCTCTGATCACACAGAGGTAAGTAGGAGAGTAGGCAGGTTTTCTGTTATTGAAGATCGTAGTATGGAATGGTTAAAAGAGTACAGAAAAACAGCAACTTTAAATAAGATGGCATTGTATAGAGGTTGCAGTTGCATGCTACTCTCTAGTCTCATCCTTTTCTGAGGGAGATGTAAAGATTTTCTCTGTTACCATACTATGTCTTGCTGGCTTTGTATTCATTTACACTTACTGCACATAATATGATGAGTGAATGGTTGATGAGGAAAGGAATTGCATTTACCTTTCTTCAGATTAGTCTGCAGCTTAATTTTTAGTCAAATTGGTTTTCTTTTCTAAAATGTGTTTATGGGAAGGAGTTATTCTACCAATTAAAGTTCTGTTCCTTGCAGAACTAATTCCGTTCATAATGAGAAAACAGCACAAACAGATGAGTTACCTGCTAATGTGACTCAGTGTAGAGAGAAATTAATTGGGCGTGATTACAAATCATGTGGTTTTAGAAAAAAACTTACTACTGCTTGAAAATCCAGGTGTGGTATTGGCCCACAATTTTGTGTCAATTAGGTGTAATCAAGATATCTGGTAAGTAAATTACAGTTTTACCTATATTAGAGACAGACAAATCATATAGTCCAAGAGTCCACCAACTCAATCATAAATTCTGCTTATCGTTTTCTCTGTATATTTGTAAACATGTTGAAAAAGGAAATCTCTGAATAACTGGGCATTTAAAGCCTTTTTCTGTCTTATAACTTGCAATTTCTCTCACTTGAAGCATCAGAGAAAGAAAGGCAAATTGGGATTTGCAGGTTCTGAATTCTGATTAGGGATTGACTAGGTTCACTCTTGTAAATTGCTTTGATCACCCATTAAAAAGATTTCCATTGTTGATCATGTATTCTGCGGATTATTTCGGGTAAATTCTTGCAGCTTTTAGGCCATTTTCGATCATATTCAACAACCCTTTTTGAAAATTGTTTTCTTTTTCTATTTGTTTTCTGAATTGCTAATGTTTTTCTTACATATTCTTTCTAATTAATACCATACTACAGTCGAGAACTGGCAGCCTGGATCAGTGTTTGAATTTTGCAAATTTTTTTATTTTTTATTTTTTAATTTACAAACAATTTTCTTTATCACAATCTTCTTGGTTATTTTTCCTAATGTTTTTCGAAATAAAAGAAACAAAACTACTAAATAAGAATTATGTCAGTTTCAACAGATCCAGAAGAAGGTGAAGCTTATGACCCAGTCAGGCAATGATTTTGAGTGTTTTGAGTCAGAGATTCGATATTATTGATTAGAAAAATAATAATCCAATTATTGCTGAAGATGATGGCCTGCTCGGAAACACTCTTTAGATATAGGGGATAAAATGAGAAAAACAAAGAAAATTAAGGGCCAACCTACAAATGAATATTACAATTGACACCATTTAGGGACGGGACGGACCGCCTTCAAATGTAGGGTTATTTTTGTCATTAAACTATTAACCGAGGTCAATATACAAATTCATACTTTTATTGGGACCCACAAAGCAAAATTCCGGAAACTTAAACACCTGTCCTGCAATTACCACTGCTTTTGCTTCCCCTAACACCCCCAATCAGATAAAACAATCAGCCCCGACCTCTAGTCTTTCTCTCTCTATCTGTAAACCCCTTTCGAACCCTAACCCCGACCGCTTCTTTCTCTTTTCTTCCAGGATTCAAGATTCAAAAATCTAAGCCACCTTGCGGTTTTTAGGTTCTTTTGCTTTTTGTTCCGCTCCTATATTTGCTCATCGTAACCCATGTAAGTATAGAGAAGGTTTCGTGTTTTGGTTTATTTTAGTTTTCATTTTATTGTGTTTTTAGGGTTTTATGACTTCTTCTTGATTACTGTTATCTTAAAATTGAAGCTCCGCTTTCGCAAACTGCTTTTTCAGCGTTCTTTCATTGTGGGTTTGTTTTATTTATTGGAAGCTTTAGGCTATGAATATTACCATTTTTTTTTTAAACTATATTCTCCGTTATGTAATACTCTTTTTCGAATCTCATTGTGTATCCAATCTCTTGGTCTTAAACCCTTGCTTTTGGGTTGGTAAGAGAGAGGATTTCTTGTCCATGGTATGCCCTAAAGTGGGTCAATGTTAATGCATTGGATTTCCTATCCTAGTATTACAGCGAACTGAGTTAGAAAGTTTAGAATCATAGAGATAAGTGGCTAACTCCTTGTAGATATGCTGTGAGTTGTAGGATAATTAAAGGTCTATGCATTACTAAAATAGATCTCTGCTGCGTTATAATTTGTAAAAATTATTAAATTAGATTGTCTGCCTTTATTTTTTCGAGTATTTATTTTGGCTTTGATTAATGCAATGCAGCGCTACATATATGGCTGAAGTTGATCAAAGCTATAATGAGCAAGAGATAGATCATGTACCTGAAAACTCAGAGGTACCCATACTAGAGGAATTGCAACCTGAACAAAAAGAAGAAGAACATGATGAAGAAACTGTGGTTGGAGGAGGAGTCGAAAAGAAGTGGCCTGGATGGCCTGGCGAAAGTGTATTCCGGATGTTGGTTCCTGCACAAAAGGTTGGTAGTATAATTGGGCGTAAAGGGGAGTTCATCAAAAAAATAGTTGAAGAGACAAGAGCTCGCATTAAAATTCTTGATGGTCCTCCTGGGACAGCTGAGAGAGCTGTAAGTTTATAATTTCATTTATCTGATCTGTTGAATTTTCTGACTAAGATGTGTGAATGGTTAATAGCAGTAATGTGCAACAGGGTGTATCCAGTTTTTTTGTCTTTTACTTTTTACCTTTTGTTTTTTATCATTACAATTATTGATTTGGCATTTCTCTATTCTCTTTATTGTTGATTTTGATGATATTAGTTACTTGGTTTGGTGAGCAATTGTAAGATGCAGTGAGAAAGTTACCTGGTGTTTATAAGTTTTTGTTTTGCTGTTGAAAATTTGTATGCTTTCGGTTTTTTGTTATGACCTTTATGTTCTTATTGTTAACCTCAGACATATTGTACAGCACTTGTTGTCAAGGCAACTGCTAAAAGGATGGGAAACCAGGCTTTTTAATTTTGACTAGAAATCAATAGATGTGAAGAATGTATAATATATGGTTGTGATCTTAATTTTTCTCAATTGTTTTTTTTTTGAAAAAAATGGAAGTGAAAACGTAATAGACTTTTAAGCGTAAAAAATTCCTTCTCTTAGTTAAGAAAAACTTCACATCTAAAAAAATCGGGTTAAAATCTTCATTTGAGAATCATGGTAAAACGAAGGAAAAGCGCATAATAACTAACAAAGAATCACTTGGGAAAGAGATTAAGAATAATGAATAAGTGTCATCAAATAAACAAACATAATCGGTGTTAGAGATTCTTGATTTTTCTGACACAATCCTCATCATCAAGAATTTAAAATTGTTCATTTACATCCCTTAGCTATGCTAGTTTCCTTGTAAACTTGTGTCAAGATGTTTGACAGAACCGAGAATTTCATGGTAAGTACCCTATAAGCATCTTTCGTATCTAGCTCTTCTCTTCTGAAACTCCACAGAAACTATAAAAATGAATTAAGAGAATGATGAAAATTGGATATCAACAACTTAAATATAATGTTAAGTTTAAACTTAAATTTACTTCATAAAGTGTAACTGAAAGAAGACAAAAGGAAGCATCATAAAAGTAATCCCTAAAATATGACTATAATTCCCTCTATTGTAATAACAACAATGAATCTGTGCAGGTTCTGTGCTCAAATTTTTAAGGCAACGACTCAATCATCAATAAGATCCCAAACTTGAAGAACCAATGGTCCAGATTGCAGAGATCAGCATTGAGCATTACAAAGTGCTGAAAAGTTGATCTGAGTAAACACAAACACTACTCGAACAATTGTACCAAGAAGCTCTGCAATTATCTGGTAACTTCAGAACCTGGATGATTGATGTCTTGCCGCAGATGGTATACACAATAAAAGAAACCAATAATCAGGACAGACAATAGTGAAGATTAATGTTATATAAAGGACATATGATTTTGAGGAATAAGTAACTAAAAGAACTAAATATCAATTTTACCAATGTTAGTGAGTCAGTAACTTATCTAAGTTCGTGGAGACATGTAAATGTTGCATTCACTGTGGTACGAAATATTTGTATCTTTTTTTTTTGGAGATATTAAGGACTATGATTTATGGTTGTAGATTGTCATTTCATCCTTGAAGATTTAACCTGTAAAGAATAATAAAACATTGGCCATGTTTGTGAAGGAAGGAAAGTAGTGTAATTGAGCAACTAATTTCTATCCTTATAATACAAGAAAGCTGGTGGCTTGTTAAGTCAGTGGATTCAGTGTCATTATGATGTATGTAAGGGCAGATTATACTCTTCCAGAAAAGGAAAATGCAGTTAGGTCACAATCACGAAAGATCAATGTCATCTTTTTATTTTTTATTTTATTTTATTGGTATCTGTTTAAAAGAAAGGACTTTCCTCTGGACTACTTGTTTGTAGTCTGTTATGCAGGCGCCTTATTAATTAATAAAACTACATCTGTTATTAAAAATATACTGATGTTACTTTTGAATAGGTTATGGTATCTGCCAAGGAAGAGCCCGATTCTTCCCTTCCTCCTGCTATGGATGGCCTTTTGAGGGTTCACAAACGCATTGTTGATGGCTTGGATGGTGATTCTTCTCATGCTCCAACCGCGGCGGGTGGGAAAGTGTCTACGAGGCTGCTTGTAGCTGCCTCACAGGCAGGAAGCTTAATTGGAAAACAGGGAGGAACTGTTAAATCCATTCAAGAATCATCTAATTGCATAGTTAGAGTTCTTGGAGCAGGTTGGTGTCTGCAGATATCTTATAAGCTTCTTCAATTTTTCCATATGCTTTCTTAAATAATAAACCTAGGGATGCATGGTGATATTCAAATACTAAGCTATTTGTTTGCATGGTGATAAGAACTGTATGATATAGTTGCTTTTCTTTTGGGTCAGTTTGTTATATTTAAGATGACAGTAGTTAATTGTAGTTTTTGAAAAAACTCTTATTTAAATGTTGAATGAATTTTATTCACTAAGATTAAGTTCCTGACAAAAATTTAGAAGCTGATTGGTCAAAACCTGTCTATACTTGTTAATATTGTTTACTCCAATGCTATGCTGAGTATCTGATAAAAAGAATGTCTGTATGTTTCACAATCTTATCGTTCTCTTTTTCTAATCCTGCCTTTCTGCTGGGTGGATATGCTTTTCCTTTAGTTGCTTTTGATAGTTTGCCACATCCTTATATTTCTCATTTTGTTGGTTTGTTGCAATGATTTTCTGCAGAAGACCTACCAGTTTTTGCTCTTCAAGATGATAGAGTTGTTGAAGTTGTTGGTGATGCAGCTGGTGTGCACAAAGCTATTGAGCTAATTGCTTCCCATCTTAGGAAATTTTTAGTTGACCGCAGTATAATTCCAATAATTGAGATGCATGTGAGCTTTCTGTTCTTGATGCCATTGCAGTAATTTGAAGTGACTTTCAATGTTTAATTTGGAGCAAGGACATGCTAATTATGTCTTATTTTCCACCAGATGCAAATGGCGAGTCCTCAGGTGGAGCACATGCCACCTCACCAATCATGGGCGCCACCTCAAGGACTTGCTCCTAATGCTGGAGGAGGTCCTGGATTTGGACACAATCCTCAGTACATGCCACCTCCCCGGCAACTAGACAATTACTATCCCCCTGCTGACTTGCCGCCACCTATGGATAAACAACCTCACCATGGTATATCAGCCTATGGAAGAGAAGCTCCTATGGGTGTCCATGGTCCGTCAAATGCCCAATCGGCACCTTCAATGGTTACACAGGTTATTTTATTTTCTTTTTTGCCTCCTATTTTTTCTCCTTCTAAGTTATGGTGATGTTGCATGTTATGCCATTAGTTGCAAGATTTGTAAAAGATTATTGTGCGTGGGGTCCATACATCTTCTAAATTTTTTTTTATTATTTTGTATTTTTTATATTTTTTTCTCTCTTTGGTGAAGGCAGAGATTCTTTAATCTTGTCTGTGATGTATTCTTATTGTTTATATATTTTTTTTTCAGATTAATAAGTTAATTCATCAGGTAGTTAGGCAGACCAACTTTGGTTCTCTTGGTAGAAACATTTTGCCTATTATTTAGCCATGTTATTTCTGTGTTAGCATGACAGGAAGTGGGTGAGCATGTACTTTGCTTATTGTTGCTTTGACCTTGCTTGTCCATAAAATGAACCTTGGTTAATTTCCAGAGCCTTTGTATCTACAAGTGGCTGCTGATGCTTGTGTGGTTTTGTTTATTTTTCTTTCTCTGTATGTAATTGTTGGTTTTCTTGTTTTGCAGATTACCCAGCAAATGCAAATTCCGCTTTCTTATGCTGATGCTGTTATAGGGACCGCTGGTGCAAGCATAAGCTACATTCGACGAGCTAGTGGGGCAACTGTTACAATACAAGAGACCAGGGGTGTTCCTGGGGAAATGACAGTTGAAATCAGTGGCACCGCTTCCCAAGTCCAAGCTGCTCAACAACTGATACAGGCAATTTTCTTTTCCCTGGACTTTTACTTCTTTTTGTTATTAATTTATTTTAACATTCTCATTTGTATCTTTCCTTACCCGTAACCATAAGCTCTAGCTACTTAAGATTGCAGTTTGATATGGATAAGCATGGTTTCATAGGGAGATGATTCTTTGTGCAGAATTTCATGGCTGATGCTGCTGGATCAGCACAGGCCCAAAGTGGGGGTCAAACAGATCAAAGTTACAATTCTTATGCGGCTCATGGTTCGGTGTATGCATCCCCACCATCCAATCCGGGACATGTGGGCCATGCTGGAGGCTATGGTTCTGTATATGGTGCAAACTATGGGTATTAAGTAGGGAATTTCAATTTGGGTTGTCATTGTTGAGACTATAGAATGTTGTCATTGTGAACTCAGTGCAATTATCAAATAGTTTTATTAGGACAATTGTAATATTCTACTTTGCTTTTTATTGTCAATCAATTAGAACTAGTTGCAGGAATGGTTTTTTGTGTGCATTAGGCTAGCCATAGAGTTAAGCCAATACTATATAACTAACTATGATTTTCTTTCAAGCTCTCTTTTTCCCCCCTGTTTTTGTCAAATGGACAATCTGATTTGTGTTGTACTTAAAACTAACTAGAATCTGGGCTCTTGTTGATCTGTTGATGCATCTCATAGGAAGAAACCTATAGCTGTTGCTTGAGGGGATTCATGCATAAATCAAAAGTGTGTCTGTAGCAGGTAAATGTTGTGTATGTTGCGGTTACCCGATGCTGTTTGGGATGCTGTTACGGTAAGATGCAATTGATGATAATGAATAATCTGAAGAAATAGTGCTAAAATTTCAACATTAACTTATCCTTGGACCACAGCCTGGTTTAAGTATTGATTATAGGAATGAACTGGTATATTTGCACGGTTACTCTTGAATATAAACTGGTTTAAAAGTTGTTTCAATTTTGAGACTTGAGGAATAGTCTCACAGTTGATGTTTCTCCGTTCTTCATGGATAAGTGAAATACGTAAAAGCTCAATTGCAAGCCTTAGAATCATTAAGATGAATTTATGAATTATCTTTTGGAAGAACGCTAAGATGAACTTGGTAATCAAACCTTTCTTTACCTCCTTAGTAAGAGAAAATTACAATGGATAAACGTGTTCAAGCAATGCTTCTAGTGTGGGATTGGAAAGGAATGGCTTTGTTCTTTCGAACATGGGGTGGTTAGTTTCTAGAACATAGAAGCCAATTTTGTAAACAACATAATTACACAGCCAGGAACTCCAATCCTCGTTTATGAAATGGGACAATTGTTAGCCGGCGTCCTCCATTATTAATTGCTATTCTGATTTTTATTTAGGACAAAGTAAGAAACATAAAGGAGGTAAAAAGAATCTCATACATGATATGCATTGAAAAACATTCCTCAACTTCCCTCTTTTTATTTTTTATTTTTTGTGGACATTGATATCCTTGACTTGAGGAAAACGAATGGTGAAAAAATAAAAAATAAAAAATAAAATAACGAGCTCCATGGTTTAACTGGTTAACTTTCTTTTTCAGCTACACACATTCTGATTTATGTTAATTGAAAAAAAGAAAAAAGAAAAAAGAAATCTTTATATTGTTATACTTAACTTTAGGACACATGTTGGGAAAATGACAGGTCCCAAAATCTAAGTGGGTAATTTTCAAAAAAAAAAAAAAAATTCTTCCTTTAAGCAACAGATTTAGTTCTTTGCTTCATTCACAGAACTTGATTAAGTGATTGATTCTTTCTTCTCTCTCACTTAATCTTTAGATAATATAAAAATGATTGAAAACTTGGACCATGTGCTATCTCTTGGATGCAAAAACCCAACAAGTTAATCAGCATGGAGATGTTTACAAAAGAAAAAAACAGTGTGACAAATCTCAGTACTTAGTGATCGATCATCAGTTATGGATCCTCAACTATACAGAGCAGCAGCTTATTATGATGGAACAAGCTTTGAGAGCTTTGCTATGGATGCTGATCCAACCATCTTACCTAAAGAAACCCCTCAGAGGAATGCCATTCTTCATGTTGCAGCATTGAATAAACAAGCACAGATTGCAGAGAAAATCCTCCAGCTTCATTCATCACTTCTATATCACAAGAAATCTGACGGGGATACTCCATTTCATATTGCAGCGAGGGTTGGGTGCCTGGAAATCGTCCAACTATTGTTAAACTACGGAAAATCTGGAAGTGGAGAGATTGAAGCGAACCAAAAAGCAACTAGAATGGTAAACCTGACCAAGGATACAGTGCTGCATGAAGCTGCTCGAAATGGTAATGTTGATGTTGTTGAATTACTAATGGAAGAAGACCCAGGATTGGCTCTCCTTGTAAATGCTGTTGGTGAGTCGCCGCTCTCTGTGGCTGTGGAAAGACAGTTTTTTGATATCGTCCAGCGTTCTTTAAAGCTTACAGATGAATGTTGTTATGGTGGAAGAGATGGTAAACGCCTTGCACGCAGCTGTTCTTTGCTTGCCCAGAGGTAATTATTCTTTCGTTTGACTCTTAATTGATGAGAAAGTTAAGGGCATATCTATTTATGCTTAGTTTGAGTTACATCTTTAATGTTTGCCTTGTACTTTTGAAATGACTGCGCTTTGCTATTGCCTGAAAGAATTTAGTGGTAGCTTTCTCTTGGAGAGGAGTTTCTACTCATTCAGATGACATTGATCTTCTGTTTATTCTCTTAAGTTTATCTTAAATAGTTACTTTCTTTTCTTCATGTCCTAGCTCAGCTAGTTACTTTCTTTTCTTCATGTCCTAGCTCAGCTAATTATGTTGCTCATGTCCTTGCAAAACTCTCTCTTTAGTTTGGTTTTGATGCCAACTATATTAATAGGTTTGACTCTCTTTTTTCTGCCATTTTGTTGATCACTTATTTTTTGTACAAGGGGTTGCCCTGTTTTGTTGCTTCTCTAATAAAGTATTCCGCTTAACCAAAAAACGAAAAAAAAAAAAAAAAAAAATATAGAAGAAGAAGAAAGAACACACACACTTTCTAATAAAGCATGAACCTAGAGTATACAGACTTCGTTTTTCCATATTAAGTTGAATACTTTAGTTCTATTAATTTTATCATCTAGACATTATGGAGGAGGTGATGAGGTGATAACTCCATAGCTTACAGAAAAAAGTAAGGCCGGCATGTCTGCTCTTCACATAGCAGCCAAAAATGGATTTGCTGTAGTCATGAGAAAGCTCATAACAAATTATCCAGACATATGGGATTTGTTAAACTGCAATGGTCAGACCGCTCTTCATTTAGCTGTGGAAGGTGGAAAGAGCTCTGTGGTCAAATATTTCTTTACAATACAGGGGTTCTGATGGTTTTTTCAAGAGGCAAGATAAAGATGGAAATACGGCTTTGCATTTGGTTGCCATTGCAGAAGATTATAAGATTTTAATGACCCTGTTGAAAGACGAGAGTGGATGGATGGAAGGCTTGTCAACAAGGAAGGATTAACTGCTTTTGACGTCATTCAATCATGTTAGAAGCTTAAAGATTATCAAAAGATGTAAAAGTCAACCTTTTTTTATTCAGTTCTTATACATTTGAGCTTCTAAGAAAATTGGAGCTTTTGATAACAACAAAGTCTACAGAAACTTGATGATCAGTGGATATATTACAATTGGCTTTTCATTTTGGATTAGTTTTTAAACTTTCCATTCTACAAATGGTAGTTTTTCAAGAGAATTGCTAACCAAACAGATGTTCAGAAACATGAAAGAAGAGTCTTAACAAGTTACGACTGTAACTTATAATACTTTTGCTTATATATTGATGCTAGTAATTAGAAACAGAGAAATCCTTACTCTTTTTCATGTATCGATTGATAAATGATTCAACATATGACTGTGATATATAATGGAAATATGGTATAGGTTCTAATGTTACGCATTAATATTTACAGAGATATATCTCGTCGGAGTTAATAAAAAGAGGTGGTCCGCCAAATCTGAAGCAAGTATTGCTCCATGCACTGCAAAATACTGAAACAGTGGGAAAAAGGACAACAAATGAAAGAAGCTGAGGAGAAAACTGATGGGGAAGTACATCCTCCAGAGAGAAATAGGTAAAGTATATCTACCCCATAAGAAGAGCAAAACAATTGAAAGGGAGAAGGTATACGCCAAGGCCAATGTTTCCACCAAATCGCATCAAAGAAGCATCTGATAATGACATACTCATGGCCACTATCATAGCAACAGTAACGTTTGCGGCAGCTTTCCAAATGCCTGGTGGGTATGAAAGCGAAGATCCTTATAAAGGCTTGCCAGTTTACAGGAACAAAAAGCTTTTCAATTCATTCATAATCTGTGATTCCTTGGCTTTTGGTTTGTCATCTGCGTCCATTTTTATCCACTTCATGGCTTCAATGGGGAAAGATACTCCTGGTGCAACCCACATTCTGCAATATGTCATTGTTTCCACTTACTATTCCATTTTAGCAATAGTGGGGGCTTTCATTTCAGCTTTATGTCTTGTTTCCACCAACTCTAAGGGATTCAAAGTTGCCGCTTACGTTTGTGGTGCTAGCTTCTTTGCTGGCTTTCCCTTTGGCATCTTTGAAAAGTGTCTTAATATAGCTATCCACAAATTAAAATACATGGAGAGAAATGCTTATGAGCAACAATAAATATTATATGGTGACACACAGTAATTATATTTTGAAAGTGAAGAGAAAGAATAAGAAGAAGAAGAAGAAGAAGAAAATAGCACAGTTCTTCCTTGTATTGAGTTCTATGAGTCTATCACTTAGTGTAACTTATTCTACTTGTATTATTATATTTATATATGTTGGAAAACATAGTAACATAATCTGTGATTCGTTGGCTTTTGTTTTTTCATGTGCTTCCATTCCATGTTTATCCACTTCATGGTTTCACTATGGAAAGATACTCCCGTAACTGCAACCTACCTGCAATATGCTTTTGTTTCCACCGTCTATTTCATTTTGGCAGTGGCGTAAGCTTTCACTTCAGTTTTCGCTCTTGTTGCCACACACTTTATCCAATATAGTGGCGCAATTGTTTGTGGTTGTAGCTTCTTCTCCGGGCAACTCTCAAAGTCAGACTCATTTAAGAGTCAAATATAGGGATTGTTTTCTTATAGTATAAAGCCAATAAATAAAAGGAAACATACTTTAAATAACTGTAATAGTCAAATATATATGGCTTGTATATTCAAATACAGAGACCAGAAGATTAATAAAAGTAGGTGTTCACATGTCTGTGGAGAAGGAGTTAACAATGTAGTCAGGTTGACAGATTATGATATTAAACTTAATTTATTTTGTTTGTTACTGTTAGTATTAATTTTCTAATCCTCAATAAAAGAGCGAATATGTTAATAAATCCCCCAACAACCAAAAAAACCAAAGTGCAGAGCCAGCCATGTCTAAAGCTGAGGCCTAACCATTAAATATTCTCCTACTGGATGGCCAAAAGACCTCCATTGCCTTTTAAGTTCATGTAACACAGTGTTGGCTTCTCACATGGCGATTCGCTGATTGGTTTTTTAATTGTGCATTAGTACTTGGTATGTGAAGCCGTTTAAAACAAATATTAAGCCATAGACTTGGTTGACCAACATGGTTTTTTTGACAAAGACTAAGTGGACATATTTTATGTCAAGTAGACAAATAAACAAATATATTGGGGGAATATATTGGGGGATATAATAAAATAAGTTCCAATTCTCTGTTCAAAGCATTCAATTTCCATAAACAAGAGTTAAGATAGAAAGCTCTGTTTATATTTGAAATAAATGACCATAATAGTAATATTGATAATATACAGGTCAAAAACCTAAAGTCACTTTGCACTGTGAAATATCAGATTAATGATTAATAGATGATAACAAGGATCTTTCCAAGTCGGATCTGTAAGCATGCTAATGAGCCAAAATTTTAACAGTAACATACAGAAAACAAAAGCCATGAGAGCCAATCAAAACATTCCTCTTCTCCTCCTCCTCCACCTTCATGTTCTCTTGCTTGCCTTGCTTTCATTAAAGACAACATCCTCGCCAAGAACTCAAGCTGAAGCTCTCATCAAATGGAAGAACAGCTTGTCTTCTTCTCCACCTTCTCTAAATTCATGGTCCCTCTCCAACCTCAACAACCTCTGCAACTGGTCTGCCATTGTTTGCAAAAACACTACAGGAACAGCCTTCCAATTAGACCTTTCAAATATAAATGTAACTGGAACACTGAACCATTTCAACTTCAGTCAGTTTCTTGAGCTGAGCGTCTTCAAACTTAACAACAACACTCTCAAAGGGACAATACCGTCAGCCATTGGAAGCCTCTCCAAGCTCACTTTGTTGGACTTGGGCAACAACTTTTTGGAAGGGGAAATACCTGTTGAGATAGGCAGGTTGACAGAGCTTCGGTATCTTAGTGTTCACAACAACAATCTCAATGGCACCATCCCCCATCAACTCAGCAATCTCCAAAAGGTATGGTACTTGGACCTTGGATCAAACTATTTAGAATCCCCTGACTGGTCCAAATTTTCAGCCATGCCATCGTTGACCTACCTTGACCTTTATCTCAATAACCTTAATTCAGAATTCCCACATTTCATATCTGACTCTAGGAACTTGACGTTCCTTGATTTGTCCCATAACATTAATTTGACAGGGCAGATACCAGAATGGGTATTTAGCAACCTGGGAAAGCTTGAATATCTCAATCTCACAAATTGCCAATTCAGGGATGTGTTGTCATCAAACATTTCCAAGCTTTCCAATCTCTTACACCTTATTCTATCAGTTAATCACTTTAATGGTACAATTCCTGTAGATATTGGTTATATACCCCATCTTCAACGAATTGATTTGTTTAACAATTTCTTTGAAGGTCAAATTCCTTCCACCATAGGCCAACTCAAGGAGCTCTCCCACCTGGACCTACGCCAAAACTTTTTAAACTCTACAGTCCCTCGTGAGCTTGGTTCTTGTACTAATCTCACCTACTTGGCCCTGTCTATGAATGAACTTAGTGGGCAGCTACCTTCATCACTGTCCAATCTAAAAAATCTCATTGCTTTGGGTTTATCTGATAATTTTTTTTCTGGTCCTGTATCCCCTGTTCTGCTTTCCAATTGGACTGAATTGTCGTCATTGCAACTTTACAACAATAGCTTCAGTGGCAAAGTTCCACGGGAAATTGGCCAGTTGAAAAAGCTCAATTTCCTTTATCTCTACTACAATAATTTCAATGGTCCCATTCCCCAAGAGATAGGAAAATTGAATGCTTTAGTAGAATTAGACTTGTCAGGAAACCAGCTCTCGGGTCCGATACCTGTTACTCTGTGGAATCTTACAAAACTTGAATATGTCCAGCTTTTCTACAACTACCTGATTGGGAGAATCCCTCCGGAGATGGGAAATATGACATCGCTGGTTATCTTCGACGTCAACAACAACCTATTGTCGGGTGAATTACCAGATACAATTTCTAGACTCAGTAATTTGGTGGGATTCTCTGTGTTCAACAATAATTTCTCAGGAAACATTCCGAGAGATTTCGGGAAGAACAGTCCTCAGTTGGTCACAGTTAGCTTTTCAAACAACAGTTTTTCGGGAGAATTGCCTCCAGAATTGTGTAGTG
This sequence comes from Ziziphus jujuba, assembly GCF_031755915.1. Taxonomy (NCBI): domain Eukaryota; kingdom Viridiplantae; phylum Streptophyta; class Magnoliopsida; order Rosales; family Rhamnaceae; genus Ziziphus; species Ziziphus jujuba. Next base: position 23,826,506 of record NC_083388.1, read on the forward strand.
GGTTTGCTCTTGAAGTTCTGACGGTGAATAATAACAATTTTACAGGGCCACTGCCAGAGTGCTTGAGAAATTGTTCAGGATTAAGAAGGGCACGTTTTGATAACAATTATTTCACCGGAAATATTACAAATGCGTTTGGTGTTTATCCGCAGCTCGAATTCGTCGCTCTCAGTGACAATCAGTTCGTCGGTACAATCTCACCGGAGTGGGGCGAATGTAAAAATCTCACAAACATGCAGATGGGTCGGAATAAACTTTCCGGTCAGATTCCACCTGAGTTTGGAAACCTAAGTCAGTTATACCGTCTGATGCTGGAGTTCAACGACTTGACTGGGGAAATTCCATCTGAACTGCAAAGTCTAGGCAAGCTGGGCATCCTCAATCTCAGCAACAACCACTTGTCGGGAGAAATCCCTGAGACTATGGGCAATCTGGCTTCTATAAAATATCTTGATTTATCGGCAAATAATTTTTCCGGGAAAATACCATACGTGCTTGATAATTGTGTGGCATTGTTAACCTTGGACCTAAGCCACAACAATCTGTCGGGCAAAATCCCCTCGAACTTGTTCAATCTCTATGATCTGCAAACTCTCAATGTCTCCTATAATCATCTCTCTGGTCCGATCCCATCGTCACTTTCTGAAATGGTTAACCTGGTTGATGTTGATTTTTCTTACAATAACTTGACGGGTTCGATCCCAAATGTTGGGATTTCAAAATACAATCCTGCAAAGGGCGTTTTTGCTGGAAACTCCGGTTTGTGTGGAAGCCACTTTTATGGCGTTAATCCATGCACAGTTTCCAGCTCCAACAAAGAATCCACGGGCAGCAAATCCAGTAATATTCTGACCGTAATCCTCATTGCCGTCATTATACCAGTAGCGATTGCCAGTATTGCCATAGCTATAATTTTCCTCATGTGTCGAAAACCCAGACTCCTGGATTATAAAAGAACCAAAACTCTAACTGCAGAATTCGAGAAGTTGGAGTCGATATTGATATGGGAAACAGAAGGAAAATTCACATTTCGGGAAATCGTGAAGGCCATCGAGGACTTCCATGACAAGTACTGCATCGGGAAAGGAGGATTCGGCATCGTTTACAAAGCGGATTTGCCTTCAGGTCTGGTTGTTGCGGTTAAGCGGCTGAATACAGTGGACTCCAGTGACATTCCGGAAATAAACTTGGTGAGTTTCCAGAATGAGATACGGAGTCTGACAAATATCCGGCACCGGAATATCATAAAGCTTCATGGATTCTGCTCCTGGAGGGATTGTTTGTACTTGGTTTACGAGTACATTGAGAAAGGGAGCTTGAAAGATGCATTGTATCGGAGGTGGGATAATGATGAAGAGCATATGGGATGGGATAAAAGGGTGAGAATTGTGCAAGGACTAGCTAATGCGCTTTCCTACTTGCACCACGATTGTTCTCCTCCAATCATCCACCGGGATGTGACTTTGAGCAACATATTGCTGGATTTGGAGTTCGAGCCCAGGCTTTCAGATTTTGGCACTGCCAGATTGTTGAGCCCTGATTCCTCCAACTGGACCACTCTTGCTGGCTCCTACGGCTACATGGCACCCGGTAATTATATGCATAGCTCTAAAAACAGAATACAAAAATATTCTCTAATTATTCATTTTGAGTTTTGTTTTATATCTGAATATTTAATATTTAAAAATGCTGCAGAACTTGGGCTTACAATGCGGGTGACAGAGAAATGTGATGTTTATAGCTTTGGAGTAGTAGCTTTAGAAATGATGATGGGAAAACATCCAGGGGAGTTTCTTGTTTCATTATTATCATCATCGTCATCTTCATCATCAACAACATTGCTGTTGAAGGATGTTTTAGACCCCCGGCTTCGGCCTCCTAGACGTCAAGTTGCAGTGGCGGTGGTGCTAGTGGTGACCTTAGCCTTAGCCTGCACGAGATCCTCTCCACGATCACGACCTGCCATGAACTTTGTGTCACAACAATTATCTGCTCTTAATAGCAGGACACGGACTTATTTGTCTGAGCCCTTGGACATTTTAACAATCAACAAGCTTTTAAACCTCTCCTAATTGATTGGAGTAGCAAAACAAATGGAAATTGCCCTGTATCAATTTTGTTTACTTTATTGATGATGGTTATTAGAAAACGGTTGATATATTGTCTTTGCCTTAAGAAATGTAATGTTGAAGTTGAAGTCTAGAAAATGTGCTTGACACAGAAATAAGTGAAAAATATAGCATACCAGAGATGGGTAAAAAGAAGGAAATTTAGAGTTTTTGGTATTTGAACAAGGAATGAGTAGTATATGTTAGTTTTAGGTCTATTGAACTTGTATAACAAGAAGTTGTATTTAGAGTTGGTTGATATAGTGGATCAATCATCGATCTGTAGTAGAGCTAGTCAGGTTAGTGGCTTAGGGACCAGTACAAGTGATGAAGAATGATATACTAAAATCTGATGCAATAATCACGATACTATTATAATGGAGTACTAAAATTATGGAGTGACATATTTGAGCAAAAGTGTTGAAATCACTGTCCTCGAGAATTCTTGAAATTGTACCTAGTCGGTTGAACAAATAATGTACAGTGATAAATAAATGGAGTTTGAATGTGTGGGTGAGTGTAAGAGGTCAATTAGAGAGACTGGAGTAGTACTTCTCTGTGTGTGACAGAGCATTTGATATTGATCATTTCATCTCCACAATCATGCCCCTGATGCACTTTGTTGCACTACAATTATCTGCTAAGAGCAGGACCAGAACTTGTATGTGTAAGCCCATAGACATTATTATGCGAGTCTGGTCTAGACATGTAAAAGTTGCATTCTTTGATATGGCATAATTTGAAAACACAGGGGGGAATTGTTAAATCCATTAAAGAAGCATCTAATTGCACAACTCTCAAATTCTTTCTTGAATACTAAATCATTCTGCTGCAAGGTGATATGAATTGTACGATATAGGTGTGGTTCTTTCAATCGGGTTTGTTATATTTAAGATGGCAGTAGTAATTGTAGTTTCTGCATAATCTCTTGTTTGAATGTGAAATGAATTCTATGCATTAAGATCACGTTGCTGACCAAAAGTTTGAGTAGCTGATCGAAAAAAAAAAAAAAAAAACCTTAGTATACTTTCTAATATTATTTGCCTCAATCCCAGGCAGAGTATATGATTAAAAAATAAATGTCAATATGTACGTTTCGTAACCTTTGCTTTGATTTTTCTGCCGTCCTGCCTTTCTGTTCGGTAGAAACTACTCCTTTACTTGCTTTCTTCTTAGATAGTTTGCTGCGCTGTGTTTTCTGTCTATGTTTAACTTTATCCGTTAATACCTACCAATTTTTGCTCTTCAAGATGACAGAGTTGTTGAAGTGGTTGGTGATCAAGCTGCTGTGCTTCCCATCATAGGTATTTATAGCTAAATGCAGTAAATTCCATCACATGCATTTGAGATTTCTGTCCACAGTGCCATATTGCATTAACTTAAAGCAACCTTGAATAAGTAAATTAGACAGAGGACATGCTAATTATATATAATTTATTTTATAGAAGATGCAAATGGCAATTAGCTTCTACCTGGTATAAACAGCCTCACCAGAGTATATCCACCTACAGAAGAGAGCTCATATGGCTATCCATGCTCTGTCAAATGCCCAACAGCACCTTCGATGGTTACACAGGTTATTCTTATGCAACCTAGTTTGGTATCCTGTTACAATAAGATGCAATTTATGATAATGAATAATCTGAAGAAATAGTGCTAAAATTTCAACATTAACTTATCCTTGGAGTACAGCCTGGATTAAGTATTGATTATAGGAATGAACTGGTATATTTGCACGGTTACTCTTGAATTTAAACTGGTTTAAAAGTTGTTTCAATTTTGAGACTTGAGGAATAATCGCACAGTTAATGTTTCTCCGTTCTTCATGGATACGTGAAATATATAAAAGCTCAATTACAAGCCTAAGAATCACTAAGATGAATTTATGAATTTACTAGATTAAGTGATTGATTCTTTCCTCTCTCTCACTTAATCTTTAGATAATATAAAAATGATTGAAAACGTCGACCATGTGCTAGCTCTTGGATACAAAAACCCAACAAGTTAATCAGCATGGAAATGTTTACAAAAGAAAAAACCCAACAAGTTAATCAGCATGGAAATGTTTACAAAAGAAAAAAACAGAGTGTGACAAATCTTAGTACTTCCACTTAGTGATCGATCATCAGCTATGGATCCTCTGTGAAGTCCAGCCGCACCACCACTGCATCGACAGTGTGAAGACTGCACAGCCACCATCTTTGACAATGGTTGCTGCATTTAACACCGAACTCCAACTTGCTCAACAATTGTGGGCTACTGTCAGAAGCTGTTGAAGATTGTGGCCATGCAACCGACCTTGTAAGCCTATAAATAGGCTCCATCCCGTTGCATGCAAGCAAAGCCAAGAGAGCAAGCTCAATATTATCCCAAGTGAGGAATATTGAGAGAAAACTCCGAGAGAGAGAGTGTTTAAGTTCCAGATAGAGCTTGAGAGAAGAGTGAGCAATTCCAGAGAGAATTTGACAGTGTAGAGAGAGGTTCCACGTGAGAATCTCCATGAGAGAAGTTTTTTATTTTTGTATTCTATTTCCAAGAGAGTAATAGAATTCTTTTTATTTTTCTTATCATATTTCTTCTCTAAAGTGGTCAGAGAACCACAACAAGTGGTATCAGAGCTCCAGGTCGAGAGCTTGGGTTCAAAATTTGAAGAAACAGAGCTACTATTCTTCAAGTTGGTGTTTCGAAAAGTTGCTCAAATAATTAATTTGACAATACCAGGTGAAAGTAGTCGACGAGACGAGAACACACAAGTTCGCCGGAGAGAAAGACAGCTGCTCACGCGCCGTCTGAAATTTTCTGCAGTAGTTCACGCGCCTCACGCGCCGCACACGCCGTCTGGAGGTTGAAGACGACCACGTCAGCAGACACGTCAGCGCACCCAGCCACGTCATCTACCACGCGATCCGACACGTGTTGACACGTCAACACAATCTGCCACGTCATCAGAAGTTTCTGAAATTACGGAACAGCCCCTGAATTATTGGAAATTACAGATTGACCCCTATAGTTTCTGTATTTGCAGGTTGACCCATAATTTTTATGAAATTACATTTTTGCCCCAAAATTTCTGGTAATTATATTTTGACCTCGGAAGAGTCAAGTCCACCATTTTCGGCCGTTCCGGACGCAACGGTTAACTCCGTTTTGCCAAATTCGGCTCCATTTTTGGTCAAGCCATAATGTTAATGGAAGAATCATCTTCGGGGAGCTATGGTTAAGCTCACTGCCACAAATTATACACTTTGGAGACCTCGGATGGAAGATCTCCTCAATTGTAAGGATCTGTTTGATCCTATAGAAGCTAAAGGAGAAAACCCCGATCCCAGCAAAGAAGCAGAATGGAAGAAATTAAACAAGAAAATGATCGATCAGATCAGGCAATGGATCGACCACAGTGTCTTCCATCATGTAACGAAGGAAACGGATGCATATGCCCTCTGGACAAAATTGGAGGACATGTACCAGGCCAAGACTGCTTGGAACAAAGCCCTGTTACTTAAGCGATTGGTAAATCTAAAATTACAGAGTGGAACTTCTGTAGTCGAGCATACCAGTGAGTTCCAGAGCTTGGTAAATCAACTATCTGCTGTGGATTACCAACTAGGGGATGAGGATCAAGCCCTCCTACTTCTAAGCTCTCTTCCAGACAGTTGGGAGACATTGGTAGTCTCTCTCAGCAATTCGGCCCCGAATGGTAAACTTACTATGTCTATGGTTAAGGATGCCCTATTTAATGAAGAGGCTAGGAGAAAGGACATTGGCATGGATCAGTCACATGCCCTCGTCACAGAGAGAGGAAGACAGCAAAGAGGTGGTCGAGATAGGGGGAGAGGCAGGAGCAAGAGCAAAGGTAGATCTACAGACGGTAGAAAATCATCATATAAGTGCTATCATTGTGGCCTGGAGGGTCACATGAAGAAGAACTGCAGAAAGTTGTTGAGAGAGCAGAGACTCCAAGGTAATCAGCCGAAGAAGGATGGAGAGACACTAGTCACTGTTACAGGAGAAGTGGCGCTCTGCTCCATCGAAGAAGAGACATGCCTTCATATATCAACCCAAGATGTTGAGTGGGTAGTCGATACTGCAGCATCCTACCATGTCACTCCACACAGAGATTTCTTCAAAACGTACAAAGCAGGAGACTTTGGTACGGTGAAGATGGGAAATTCCAGTTTTGCAAAGATTATGGGAACTGGTGATGTTCAGGTAAAAACGAATGTTGGTTGTACAATCACTTTGAAGGATGTTCGTCATGTTCCAGATCTTCGGCTTAATCTACTTTCGGGAGCAGCCTTAGACAAGCAAGGCTATGACAACTACTTCAGCAAAGGCACATGGAAAATGACGAAAGGTGCCATAGTTGTCGCCCGAGGACATATTTGTGGAATGCTATACAAGACTCATGTGAAGATATGTGCAGATAGCCTCAATATTGCAGAAGGAGAGGCGTCTCAAAATCTGTGGCACCAGAGACTCGGTCACATGAGTGAAAAATGATTGTCCACTTTGGCAAGGAAGAAGCTTATCACTGTTTGCAAGGATGCTGCACTAGATCCTTGTAGTCACTGCTTATTTGGTAAGCAACATAGAGTCTCCTTCAGTTCCTCTGCATTGAGAAGATCAGAGTTGCTTAGTCTGGTGCACTCTGATGTTTGTGGTCCCATGGAGGTGGAATCATTAGGTGGCAACAAGTATTTCCTGACCTTCATTGATGATGCTTCTCGGAAGGTGTGGGTATATTTCTTGAAGACAAAGGATCAGGTATTGGATTACTTCAAACTGTTTCATACCATGGTAGAGCTTGAAACAGGAAAGAAGCTGAAATGTCTCCGCTCAGATAATGGAGGCGAGTATACTTCCAAGGAGTTCGATGCCTACCGTAGAAGACACGACATTCGACATGAGAAGACGGTCCCTCGCACCCCACAACATAATGGAATAGCCGAAAGAATGAACCGAACCATTATGGAAAAGGTTAGAAGTATGATCAGTATGGCTAAGCTGCCAAAGCCATTCTGGGGAGAAGCTGTTCGTGCCGCCTGCTATTTAGTCAACAGATCACCGTCAGTACCGTTGATTTTGAAATTCCGGAGAAAGTGTGGTCGGGTAAGATTCCCTCCTACTCTCATTTAAGAGTGTTTGGTTGTTTAGCTTATGTACATGTATCCAAGGAGCTCAGACAGAAGCTCGATGCAAGATCTACTCCATGCATCTTTATAGGATATGGAGATGAAGAATTCGGATATAGGTTATGGGACCCGAAAACAAAGAAGGTTATTAGAAGCAGGGATGTAGTATTCCATGAAAACCAGACAATGGAAGACATTGAAAAGCCCAGAATGTCTCCTAATTGTAGTTCTAGTGCCGAGAATTTTTGTCCTAATCCAGCACCAGCACAAATAGCCACAGAGGATAATGAGGTGCATGAAGATATACCAGAAGCAGACCAGAAGGAAGAAGGGGATATTGAGCAGGGGGAGACTCAATCCTCTCACGCAGCTGCAGGGCCATCACAGCGGTCAGATGATGGTACATCTTCTGAAACCAGTGGTTTACAAGTTCGGAGATCTGAGCGAGGCCGAATTCCATCAAAGAGATTTCCAGAATCTGAGTATATTCTGCTTACTGAAGAGGGGGAGCCAGAGAGTTTCCAAGAAGCTGTTTCTCATCAAGAGAAGGAAAAGTGGCTGCAAGCAATGCAAGATGAGATGGAATCCTTGCAGAAAAATCATACTTATGAGTTGGTTGAGCTTCCAACAGGAAAGAAGGCACTAAAGAATAAATGGGTGTTCAAGCTCAAGAAAGATGGCAGTGGAAAGGTGGTGAAACACAAAACCCGATTGGTGGTTAAAGGATTTCTTCAGAAGAAAGGAATTGACTTTGATGAGATTTTTTCACCAGTGGTAAAAATGACTTCAATTCGAGTCATTTTTGGTTTAGTAGCAAGTCTAAACCTAGAGCTTGAACAGATGGATGTGAAGATAGCATTTCTTCACGGTGATTTACATGAAGAAATCTACATGGAGCAGCCAGAAGGATTTGAGGTTTCAGGGAAAGAAAACCTCGTATGCAAGCTGAAGAAGAGCTTGTATGGCCTCAAGCAAGCACCAAGACAATGGTATAAGAAGTTTGACTCATTTATGGTGAGTCAAGGTTATAAAAGGACTGCAGCAGACCAGTGTGTTTATATTCAAAAATTTTCAGGTGGAAACTTCATTGCACTTTTGCTATATGTGGACGACATGTTGATCGTTGGACAAGATGCAATGAAGATTAGTCAGCTGAAGAAAGAATTGTCTAAGTCCTTTGATATGAAAGACTTAGGACCAGCTCAACAAATTTTGGGAATGCAAATAATCCGAGACAGGAAGAATAGAAGGTTATGGCTATCTCAAGAGAAGTATGTTGAACGGGTGATAAAGAGATTCAACATGGATAAAGCCAAACCGGTCAGCATTCCACTTGCAAATCATTTCAAGTTGAGCAAGAGATTGTGCCCCTCATCCAAAGAAGAGATAGAGGAGATGGCTTCAGTACCATATTCTTCAGCGGTAGGAAGTCTGATGTATGCAATGGTGTGTACCAGACCAGACATTGCTCACGCAGTAGGTGTTGTGAGCAGATTTCTTTCAAATCCTGGAAAGAAACACTGGGAAGCAGTCAAATGGATTCTCAGGTATCTTAAAGGTACATCGAAGCTGTGCTTGTGCTACGGGGGAGGTGCTCCAATCTTAGAAGGCTATACAGATGCAGATATGGCTGGAGACCCTGATAATAGAAAGTCTACATCAGGTTATCTCTACACTTTTGTGGGGGGAGCTGTGTCATGGCAGTCAAGATTGCAGAAGTGTGTTGCTTTATCCACTACTGAAGCAGAGTACATAGCCGCAGCGGAAGCGGGTAAGGAAATGTTGTGGTTAAAGCGTTTTCTCATAGAATTGGGCATTAGGCAAGAAGACTACAAGATACATTGTGATAACCAAAGTGCCATGGATTTGAGCAAAAACTCAATGTATCATTCCCGTACAAAGCACATTGATATCTGCTATCATTGGATATGCGAAGTAATAGATCAACAGTTGCTGAAACTGATGAAGATCCACACAAAAGAGAATTCAGCAGATATGCTAACAAAAGTTGTTGCTCAAGAGAAGCTGAAGCTATGCAGAGACATAGCCGGAATGGATGGCAGATGACCATCAGTTTAAATGCGGCTGGAGGGGGAGAATTGTGAAGTCCAGCTGCACCACCACTGCACCAACAGTGTGAAGACTGCATAGCCACCATCTTTGACAATGGTTGCTGCATTTAACACTGAACTCCAACTTGCTCAACAATTGTGGGCTACTGTCAGAAGCTGTTGAAGATTGTGGCCATGCAACCGACCTTGTAAGCCTATAAATAGGCTCCATCCCGTTGCATGCAAGCAAAGCCAAGAGAGCAAGCTCAATATTATCCCAAGTGAGGAATATTGAGAGAAAACTCTGAGAGAGAGAGTGTTTAAGTTCCAGAGAGAGCTTGAGAGAAGAGTGAGCAATTCCAGAGAGAATTTGACAGTGTAGAGAGAGGTTCCACGTGAGAATCTCCACGAGAGAAGTTTTTTATTTTTGTATTCTATTTCCAAGAGAGTAATAGAATTCTTTTTATTTTTCTTATCATATTTCTTCTCTAAAGTGGTCAGAGAACCACAACATCCTTAACTATACAGAGCAGCAGCTTATTATGATGGAACAAGCTTTGAGAGCTTTGCTATGGATGCTGATCCAAACGTCTTACTTAAAGAAACCCCTCAGAGTAATACTATTCTTCATGTTGCAGCATTGAATAAACAAGCACAGATTGCAGAGAAAATCCTCCACCTTCATCCATCACTTTTATATCACAAGAACTCTGACGGGATAGTGCATTATACATTGCAGCAAGGGATGGGTGCCTGGAAATCGTCCAACTATTATTAAACAATGGAAAATCTGGAAGTGGAGATATTGAAGCGAATCAAAAAGCGACTAGAATGGTAAACCTGGCCAAGGTTACAGTACTGCATGAGGCTGCTTGAAATAGTCATGTTGATGTTGTTGAATTACTAATGGAAGAAGACCCAGGATTGGCTCTTCTTGTAAATGCTATTGGTGAGTCGCCGCTCTGTGTGGCTGTGGAAAGACAGTTTGTTGGTATCGTCCAGTATATTTTACAACTTACAGATGAATGTTGTTATGGTGGAAAGAGATTGTATGAACACCTTGCACGCAGATGTCCTTTGCTTGCCCAGAGTTAATTATTCTTCCGTTTGACTCTTAATTGATGACAAAGTTAAGGGCATATCTATTTATGCTTTATCTTGGTTTGAGTTGTCTTTAATGTTTGCCCGGTGCTTTTGAAATGACTTTGCTTTGCTATTGCCTGAAAGAATTTAGTGGTAACTTTCTCTTGGAGAGGAGTTTCTACTGATTCAGATGACATTGATCTTCTTTTGTTCTGTTAACTTTATCTTAAATAGTTATTTTCTTTTCTTCATGTCCTAGCTCAGCTAATGATGTTGCTCATGTCCTTCCAAACTTTCCCTTTCGTTTGGTTTTGTATTTGACTCTCTTTGTTCTGCCATTTTCTTGATCACTTATTTTTTGTACAAGGGGTTGCCCTGTTTTGTTGCTTCTCTAAAAAAGTATTCTGCTCGGCCAAAAAAAGGAGGGGGAAAAAAAATGAAGAATAAAGAACAACAAACTTTCTAATAAAGCATGAACATAGAGTATACAGATTTCGTTTTTCCACATTAAGTTGAATACTTTAGTTATGCATTCTATTAATTTCATCAGCTAGACATTATGGAGGACGAGATGAGGAAATGTCCATCAGCCGTAACAGAAGAAGATGATCTAGGATATACCCCTCTTCACTACTCTGCACTTTTTGGTCGTGTAGAAGTTATTGAATTGTTTTTCACAGATGATAACTCCATAGCTTACAGAAAAAGTAAGGCCGGCATGTCTGCTCTCCGTATAACAGCAAAAATGGATTTGTTGGAGTCATGTGAAAGCTCATAACAAATTATCCAGACATATGGGAGTTGTTAAACCGCAATGGTTGACCGCTCTTCATTTAGCTGTGGAAGGTGGAAAGAGCTCTGTTGACAACACTGGGTTCTGATGGTCTTTTGAATAGGCAAGATAAAGATGGAAACACGGCTTTGCATTTGGCTGCCATTACAGAAGATTATAAGATTTCAATGACCCTCTTGAAAGACAAGAGAGTGGATGGAAGGCTTGTCAACAAGGATTAGCTGCTTTTGACATCATTCAATCATGTGAGGAGCTTAAAAATGATCAAAAGGTATATAGGCCAACTTTTTTTAATTCAGTTCTTATACATTTGAGCTTCTAAGAAAAATGGTGCTTTTGAAAACAACAAAGTCTACAGAAACTTGATGATCGAGTGGATAACTGACATATTGGCTTTTCATTTTGGATTAGTTTTCAAACTTTCCATTCTACAAATAGTAGTTTTTCAAGAGAATTGCTAATCAAATAGATGTTCAGAAACATGAAAGAAGAGTCTTAACAAGTTATGACTGTAACTTATAATACTTTTGCTTATATATTGATGCTAGTTATCAGAAACAGAGCAATCCTTACTCTTTTTCATGTACCCATTGATAAATGATTCAACATATGACTGTGATATATAATGGAAATAAGGTAGAGGTTCTAATGTTATGCATTAATATTTACAGAGATATATCTCGTGAATTAATAAAAATAGGTTGTCTGCCAAATCTGAAGCAAGTACTGCTCCATGCACTGCAAATTACTGAAACAGTGGGAAGAGGACAGCAAATGAAAGAAGCCGAGGAGAAAACTAATGGGGAAGTACATCCCCCAGAGAGAAATAGGGTAAAGCATATCTACCCCATCAGAAGAGCAAAACAATTGAAAGAGAGAAGGTATATGCCTAGGCCAATTTTCCCACCAAATCGCATCAAAGAAGCATCTTAGAATGACATACTCATAGCCACTATCATAGCAACAGTAACGTTTGCAGCAGCTTTCCAAGTTCCTTGTGGATATGGAAGAGAAGATATCCTTATAAAGGCTTGCCAGTTTACAGGAACAAAAAGCTTTTCAATTCATTCCTAACCTGTGATTTGGCTTTTGGTTTGTCATATGCGTCCATTTTATCCACTTCATGGCTTCAATGGGGAAAGATACTCCTGGTGCAACCCACATTCTGCAATATGCCATTGTTTCCACTTATTACTCCATTTTAGCAATGGTGGGGGCTTTCATTTCAGCTTTATGTCTTGTTTCCACCAACTCTAAGGGACTCAAAGTTGCCGCTTATGTTTGTGGAGCTAGCTTCTTCGCTGGCTTTCTCTTGGCCATCTTGGAAAAGTGTCTTAATATAGGTATCCACAAACTAAAAGACATGGAGAGAAATGCTTATGAGCAACAATAAATATTGTATGGTGACTCACAGTAATTATATTTTGAAAGTTAAAATAAAAAAGAAAAAGCAGTTCTTCCTTGTATTGAGTTCTATGAGTCTATCACTTAGTGTAACTTATTCTAGTTGTATTATTATATTTATATATGTTGGAAGACATAGTGACATAAGCTGTGATTCGTTGGCTTTTGGTTTTTCATGTGCTTCCATTCCATGTTTATCCACTTCATGGTAAGATACTCCCGTAACTGCAATCTACCTTGCAATATGCTTCTGTTTCCACCGTCTATCTCATTTTGGCAGTGGTGGAAGCTTTCGCTTCAGCATTCTGTCTTGTTTCCACGCACTCTATTCAATATAGTGGCGCAATTATTTGCGGCTGTAGCTTCTTTTCCGGGCAACTCCCAAAAGTCAAAGTCATTCAAGAGTCAAATTTAGGGAATGTTTTCTTATAGTATAAGGCCAATAAATAAAAGGAAACATGCTTTAAATAATTGTAATAGTCAAATATATATGGCTTGAATAATCAAATAGGGTAGGGTGCCTAGAAGTTGTCCGTCCAACTACTGATAGACTGTCTAGAAACTGGAATGGTAAACATGGCAAAGGTCCGATGCAATGCCGCATGACGTTGCTCGAAATGGTCATGCTGACGTTGTTGGTGAATCACCTTGATGTCTGTTTGGGCTATATATTGAATTTTCCAAATTTAATATATTAATGAAATATTATTTTTTATAAAATTAATTAATTGGCATGAGTACTATATTGATCGGAGATGAGAAGTTACAGTATTTGTTCAAGTTTAATTGTTCAAATCTAAAATGAGATTCTAACTCAAAATCAATGGATAATGGATGGAATAATCCATTTAAATTATATGGTGGATGCTTTTTAAGAGATTTTGGGTTGCAATTTCCTAATCATGAGTAGTTTACTCTAATTATTTGGCACAATGCAATTTCATTTTCTTCAAATTATTTGAAGTGGCACATTTGTACATTATGAGACAATATTCCAACATATCTTATAGGCACGATCATGTATTAAAAGAGGACAGATAGTTGGAATTATTAGTAACTATGCAATATATATAATCTAAGTTTTCGTTATTATCCCAAAAAGAAATAATAAGATAAAAACAAATTAATTCGAAAATTTGGGTAATACAATCTTTTTATTTTTTTATTTTTTGATATTGAAGATATAAGAATTTGAACTTAAGAAACTTAGGATTATAGAATTTGAACTTAGGATTATTGTCAAAAAACAGTGCTTGGCACAGGGTTAAATTTACTTTCATTGGGTTAATTCATCAATTGAAACCCTAATTGTCTCATCTCATGAATCTCTTCTGCCTTGTGTATAAGCGCATTCTTGGGCAGTTATCAAAAGTCATATTATTATTATTTTGATACAAGTCATATTAATGTAAGAGTCAAATGGGAATATTTTTATTGCAAAAAAAAAAAAAAAAAAAGTGGGAATATTTTGTTCGAAACTATAATATGAAAGCAACAAAGCGAAAAGCATGCTTTCAGTTGCAATTGTCAATATGACGAAGTGGTGCAGCTCTTATGGGGCATTCACATTAATGTCCACTCCATATAGGTTAAGGTGTAAGTTGGTGGGGTTTTGGATAAGATTAATAGTAATAATTAAAAAAAAAAAATTGTAATTGTCAAAATATTTGGTTGAATGATGGTCCTATTGGGCTGCGTCTAATCTGTTAATGCGCAGGTCATCGGTTTTTATATATTTATTTTATTATTATTTTTTTAATGATATGCGAAATGAGAAAAAAATAAAAATAAAAATTTAACTTTCAAAAGTTAACACTACTTTTTTTATTTAATTTGAAAACCATAATTTTTATTTATGGAGATTATGGTTTTAAAATTAAATAAAAAAATTAGTATAAAAAGAAATTTTTTTAAAAAAGCCAGCGCTTAAAGTTTTCAAGATGACCTTTCACTTTTTTATTTTTATTTTTATTTTATTAAAGCAAATGAAAAATGTATTTTTTTAATAAATAGAAAATAAAAAAATATTGGCAAAGCAGAACCTTTCCAGTCCACATCAACCGGATACAGCTAATATAAAAAGAACCAATGAGCTTATAAAACACCTCATGGGTCATAGCCGAAATGCCAATGCGCCAAGCGACTCCCATCCATGTCTTAAGTTAGCACGTGATATGTACTAAGTCATTAGCTTGGTTGACCAACATGTTTGTTCCATGAAGAGTAGACCAGTTCTACCAGGACGACTTGTTTATTTTAGGGTTATTAAGGGTTTTTTTTGGCATGTAAGGTTGTATTAATTTGTATTATATTAATTTTTATCGTATTAAAATTATATTATAAATTTTTGTTAAAAAAAAATAAAAAATTAATTATTATTATTATTCATATAAATTTGCATAAATAATTAATATAATTAATAAAATTAAATTATCATTATTTTAAATATTTAATCAATTTCTTAAATAATTATATTTTTTTAATATATTAAACTGAATTTTAATTATTATACATCATAATAATAATAATAATAATAATTCATTATCTAAAATTATATAATTTGAGGTTCAGAAATTTGTTTTCATCCTCATGTACACACATCCAATTTTTCTAATAAGAAATTGTTAAAACTTTCCCTCTAGATTCAAATTTTGCAGCTCCTTACCTTTCACATCTTTTTTTCGCTAAATCTCACCTTTCACGTCTACTTTCTATATATATTTTGGTAAACGTTCATCTCAAAAGTCAAGATCATTAAAGAGTCATAGGTCCACCGTCCATGGTGTTTTTGCATAAAATCACCCTTTTCTGTAAATAAATAGAGAGAGAGAGAGAGAGAGAGGATGAGGACATAAAAACGTGCAATAGAAGCTCCATAGTAATTAACAGGGTAAAGAATGCCACACGTGTACGGTAATTTTTTATTAATGTTTTTTGACTAGACGCATGTATCAAGTAAAGAGTTTATTTTATTTTATTATTTTATTGTTTATTGTTTTATTTTTCCGGTAAAAAGACAAATGTAGTGTACGGAGTTAATTATAAATTTTTTTTTTGGTTTTGTCTTTTTTTTTTTGGCGGCATCGTTCCAGCCACTTTATCTCCTCACTTTTATATTTAGCATCATAATTTCTTGACCTCTATAAACAGTATTGCTACACTCTCTAAAATGCTAACTCAATTTATATTGTGGTGTGCATGTCCATTCATTTCTTCTTTAGATTTCAAGGGTAAATTGACAACATTACATAGCCTTCCTTTTAATTTTAAATTCTTCAATTTTAATCATCCTAATATTTAGAGCATTTCTAATAGATATATCCATTGATTTTATACATTAAATTTTTTTTTTTGCCATATTAAATGAATAGATTACTTTTCAAAAAAAAAAACATTTCATTTGGTGTTATTCAGGTGATCTTTAATGTGAGGAGACAAAAAAAAAAAAAACAAAAACAAAAAAAAATGTTTTCTAGCAGATCCTATACTATGCTAGATAGCATAAATCATAAATTCATCATTTTCTTTTTTTTTTTTCCTCTTTTTTTTTTCTATCTCCTCTCATCTACTTTTTCAGCATAACAACTCATCTCATTTAAAATTTTAAATATGATTTATTGGAAAAAAAAATTTAAATAGATATTGTCTATTGATAGACATATTATATTATCCAAGCTTCTAACACCTTCCAAATCTCTTCCTGTATAAGTTTTAATGGACAGAATCATTGAAGATACTTTTAAAAACTCCCGGAATAATAAATCTAGATGATATGATTAAGGCTGACTCAATAAACCTAATTAACATAGAGTCGAATATTTATTTAAAAGCTTTAAGACTAATTTAAGTAATCATTGTATCATATAGAAAATTCGAAAATACAGATGCAATAAAATTGGAAGGACCAAACTAGTGCTAGACTAGATGCAATAAAATTGGAAGGACCAAATGGGAGCTAGATATTCTGAACAAGCAGGCTAAGTAAACTCCGGAATCTAGCATGCATATCATCATGGCTGCTACGTTCACTTAAATAAATATAATAAGAAGCTATTGCGAGTTAATTCAAAGTGCCCAAGAAACATTACCAAAACATTTGCAGCTATTTTCTTCCTTGTATCTACCAGCGACAACTAAAGGTCTGTTTGATCATCTGTTTTTAAAACAGTTTTCTGTTCTGTAAAATAAAAAACTGTTTTCAAAACAAAAAATGCCTGTTTGGCCATGAGTTTTCAAAAACAGTTCTAGAAAACAAATGGAAAAAAAAAATTAAAATTTGATAAATAATAAAGTGATGTTTTCACCTGTTTTGAAAATAATAAAATACATAGTATTTTAATTTGTTTTCTTCATTTGTCTGCGTTTCTCTATCTTATAGAGAGAAAGTTGTAAAGAGAAAATATTATTTCAATTTTTTGGAATATCTTAAAGAGAGAAAGTTGTAGAGAGAGAAAGATAGAATATTATGCCTTGATAAATGTATCCAATAAAATTAAACATTACTTCAATTCTTTGGAATATCTTAGAGAGAGAAAATTGTAGAGAGAGAAAGATAGAATATTATGCCTTGAAAAATATATCCAATAAAATTTTCTTATTCTCTTATTTTATCTTCTCTTTTTAATTTTTTTTTAATAGAGCAACTTAAAAAAAAATAGTTATTCCTCTTTTTTTTTTTTTAATTCTTTATAAGTTACATCAGTTATTTTTTATTATTATTTTTTATTTTCCTTTCCTTCGTTATATACCTACTAGTTTTATATTTTTTTATTTTTTATTTTTTTTTATCTTACTTCTTTTATCAGTTTTTTTGGAGCAAATATTTCTTATATCAATTATTTATTTTGCTATTTTGTTCTTTTTCCTTATTTTTCATTTTTTTCTTATCAAATATTCTCTCTCTCTCTCTTTTCTATTTTGTTCTTTATCCTAATTTTCTATTTTCTATTTTTTCTTTATTCCATTATTTTTTTTCTTATTTTTCATTTCTATCAGATTTTTTTTAAATTTTTTAATTTTTACTTTTTCTTTTTCATTATTTTTCTATTTTTCTATAAGTTGTTCTTTTTCCCCCCTTATCTCCTATTGTATTTATTTATTTATTTTTTTTTTTTACCTTTTTTCTACAACAATGTCAAGAAGATCTAAACATATATTATAATGTGAATGAATTAATAATAATGAACCAAACTAATATGATGAGTGCTGCAAAAGAAATGTGGCAAAATTATATATGGGTATATGTACTATCATTTGAGGATATACAATATACTATTATTATTTTTATTATTATTGTTGATGAATATATTATTTATTCATTTAAGCACACCCTAAAGTAAGATGTGAGCATTACAAGCTATTAGAAATTATATTTAATAAGTTGACTACCACTAGATGTTTTGTCATGCATCTATTAATGACCCATCTAATACAAACGATGAGATGTTTATTTTGCTATTTTGTTCTTTTTTCTTATTTTTCATTTTTTCTTTATCAAATATTCTCTCTCTCTCTCTCTCTCTCTCTCTCTCTCTCTTTTCTATTTTGTTCTTTATCCTAATTTTCTATTTTTCTTTTATTCCATTATTTTTTTTCTTATTTTCCATTTCTATCAGTTTTTTTTTTTTAATTTTTAAATTTTTACTTTTTTTTTCATTGTTTTTCTATTTTTCTGTAAGTTGTTCTTTTCCCCCCCTTATCTCCTATTGTATTTATTTTTTTTTATTTTTTCTTCTTTTTACCTTTTCTCTACAACAATGTCAAGAAGATCTAAATATATATTATAATGTGAATGAATTAATAATAATGAACCAAACTAATATGATGAGTGCTGCAAAAGAAATGTGGCAAAACTATATATGGGTATATGTACTAACATTTGAGGATATACAATATACTATTATTACTTTTATTATTATTGTTGATGAATATATTATTTATTCATTTAAGCACACCCTAAAGCAACTTCATTTTGAAAAAAAAGATGTGAGCATTACAAACTATTAGAAATTATATTTAACAAGTTGACTACCACTAGATGTTTTGTCATGCATCTATTAATGACCCATCTAATACAAATGATGAGATGGAATTGGAGGCTAAAAGTGCACATGTTAACGCTAATCATAATGATTATTTTTATATCCTTGAAAAATCAACAAGTCATTTGAAGAAATGCACTGCATTATTTAGCAATTCTGGCTCATTAACAAAAATATTGATGAAATACATACAATCAACAAAAAAATAAGGAAAAATATAAACGTATTTAGATTTGCATTAATTTTAATTTAATCTCTAAGGTTTTAAAAATTTCATTACCTCCTCTCAAGTTTCAAATAGTCATAATTTTTATTTCCTATTATTTCATTTACACCCTTCAAAATAATTTCATCTACATCCCCTATACTAGTCCTAGTTGTAATTTTCAAAATTTAAGAGACTAAATTGAAATTAATTCAAACCTGTGAGTTTAGATGAAATATTCCCAAAAATATATATATATATATATATATAGCTATAAATAATATATATAATGTTAATCAATTAATAATAATTAAAAAAATTCAACAGAAAATAAATATTATATTATATTTTGATATATATTTTATATATATAATTCATTAATATGTGAATGTATTAATATATATATATATATATATAAATATTATAGCTATATATATTATATATAAGGTTCCTTGTATGTAAAAAAAAAAAAAAAAGGTTGATTTTATGTTAAGAAAAAATAGAAAAAAATGAAAACTTAAAAAAAAAAAATTTAAAAATTGTTTAGGCAAATATGTTTTCTATTTTTTAATTTTAAAAATAATTTTCAAATATTAATGGTCAAACATTTATTGTTTTCATTAACAAGTAAAAAACAATTTTTTATTTTTTATTTTAAAAATAATATTTTAAAAACAGAAAATAAAAAACAGAACCAAATAGGTTTTAAAGCTTCGGCCTTAGTTATCGATCTCACCTGCCGTAAAAGAGAATAGAATCCTTTCAATTAACCATGAGAAAGGAATCAAAAATTGAACCTTTGGCGAGATTCTTCCCCATATTGGTCTTTATTAAACAAAAATTTCCCCTTTCACATAGAGTTGACAAAGTCCTCTCTCTGTAAACTGTACCATATGCAATTAATTACTCAAGAAAATCAATCACATAAACTTACGATTGGAAAATCAAGAGGCTTGAACAAGTGAATTTCTCCTAAACTTTTCCCCTTTTGGAATTGCAAGTTGTTTTAGGCACTAATGGCCAATGGGTGGATTTGCTAAGTTACGTTCCCAATTTTCCTTTGGAATATGAAGTAGAAAGGTACAGGTGTACACTACACGTGCTTTTTAACACGGCGTTAAATTTTGGACTGTTGCAAAACTGTTTATAAAGGTCTTATAATGCCAAAAATAAAGATCAGGAACATTTTTTCAGTGAAATGTTAGTGGATATTGTTGCAAAAAAATTTTATTTGGTTAATAGTAAAATTAGTGATAATTTAAAATTTTTTATAAAATTTTTAATAAAATATTTTTTTTATTTAAATAATTTGAAAAAATAAAATTATACATTCCAACAGAAAATAAATTTTATAATGTGAGAAATTGAAATAAAAAATAAATTAAGATATCATTTTAAAATTTTTGAAAAATTTATTTTTTTATTTATAAATTTTTTAATTATTTGTAAGTTCTATTTTTTTCTATAATTAATCAAACATTATAAAAAAATTTCAGAAAAAATTAATTTTTAGAAAATTAAATATGAAAAAATTGATTCTTGGAATAATATATGAATTGAAAAAATTAGTGGCTTATGAGTTAGGATTCTTTTTTAATTTAATTTAATTGGTATATGTTTGATAAAAAAAAAAAGAAACATAAAAGTAAACATTATCAAACAGTTGGATTTCAGAGATTTACTTCACTATGCTGGGCTTTTTTCAATCCTTTTATTTTCGAAAATTTGTTTTATTTATTTATTTATTTTTTTAGATTTCAAATCTCTTCCACTTATAGCAACATCCACCTAAGACAAAAAGACTTTTGATGGCCGTGATATGAGAAAGAAATGGGGGATAAAAGAAGGATGGTAAGAAGGAGGAGAAAAAAGTTTTCTCATTCCTCACTTCATTTGCTTTTTCCTATTGTGTTTGATGGGAAACTGTTTGATATTATTAAGGGAATTTTTCTTTTTTCATTTTTTTCTGGGTATTGTGAGTTGTAGAGAATAATATGATTAGGAGCTGAATTGGAATGGTGATAATTGAGAGAGAAGTTATAGAAGGTGAAGAGGTGATGGCGAAGAAGAGGGACGGTTAAGGGTGTTGATAGGAAAGTGGCTTTCTTACTGGGTTTGATCTTTAAAAAAAAAAAAAGTATACGCACCACAGGCATGCAAAAGTACTGCTGTCCCCGAAGGTCTTCCGCCGACCTAAGAACAGCCTCTGGTTTTCTCCCACAGACTGTGGCTGCCATGGAAAATATGAAACGGCGACCAAAAAAAGGCAAAGATATTAATTTACACTTTTATATTTATTTATTTATTTTTACAAATGCTTACATTATAAACAAACATACGGGATACTATAAACTATATTTAATTTTTAAATTTAATTTTTTGATAATTTTATTTGCAAATTAATTCTAACAATTTATTTTAGTTTCTAAATTATATAATTAATATCATTTCAATCTTTAATTTTATCTTTTTTGATAATTTCATTTTCAAATTAATTTTAACAATTCATTTTAGTTTCTAAATTTTTTTCATCTCTTTTTCTATCTATTTGGAACAGTAAAATTTACATGTTTTAAAAAAAGAAGAAAATAGATAACGAAAAAAAAACCTTAAATGTGAAATAAAAAATTTTGTTTCTGAATGCATATCAAAGAGATGATTCAATTTACCAAATCAACTATCATTAATAAAAAATCACTAATTCAATAATATCATTTAAAGAATGCAAAAACTATTTAAATGATAATTTAATTATAATCTGATTGGTTGATTTTGATATATTATTGTGGTTGTCGTTTTTGTTCGAATAAATTTTTTTCTTTTTCATTTTAAACCTTATTTATAACTATTAAATTGAAAGTTTGAATAATAAAGACAGATCATTGCTTTTCAAAGAAATACAAATTTTAAATTTCAATAATATTAGAATTATTTTTAAATTTTTAGAGAACAAAAGGAAAAGGAATAATATAAAAAGTTTTAAATGTCTTTTATAATTGAATCACGTAAAAAAACATGTGAGTTTTATGGTTCCAAATTGATAAAAAATGGATGAAAAATGATCTAAAAAATAAGATAAATAGTTAAAATAAATTTGACAATAAAATTATTAAAAAAATAAATTTAAAAAATAAGATAAAAATAGTTATATAATTTAGAAACCAAAATGAATGTTCGAGAAATTGTTAAAAAATTAAATTTAAAAATAAAAACATATCGACTATATATTTTAGAAACTATTAATAATAATAATAAAAAAAAATCAATTTGAATGGGTGCGCTGGCTATTTTAAAATGATATGGCAAATTTTAATGCATGACAACCTACTATAATATATTTTAACAGATAATATTAAATTATTTAAAGTCGTACCAGTTCCATTTCATCGAAGATCTTTTCAACATTATTTGGAACATGTGAAAGCCACGTCCAATCAAATAAAGCTATGCGTACTTCTATAGGCATGCAACAAGAGGCAGATTTTTACAGTTTTCTAGAGATAGACATCCAAAGCCATGAAAACCAATCAAAAGCCTTCCTTTCTCCTCCTCTTCAGCCTTTATGGTCTCTTGCTTTCCTTGCTTCCATCGAAAACAACATCGTCACCAAGAACTCAAGCTGAAGCTCTCATCAAATGGAAGAACAGCTTGTCTTATTCTCCACCTTCTCTAAGTTCATGGTCCCTCACCAACATAAACAACCTCTGCAACTGGTCTGCCATTGGCTGTGACAACACCACCGGGACAGTCTTTCAATTAGACCTCTCCAATTTGAACATAACCGGAACGCTGAACCAATTCAACTTCACTACATTTCTTAATCTGACAGTGTTCAACCTTAACAACAACAGTCTCAAAGGGCCAATACCCTCAGCCATTGGAAGCCTCTCCAGGCTCACTTTGTTGGACTTGAGCGACAACTTTTTGGAAGGGGAAATACCTGTGGAGATAAGCCGGTTAACAAAGCTTCAATATCTTAGTCTTCACAACAACAGTCTCAATGGTACCATCCCTTATCAACTCAGCAATCTCCAAAAGGTATGGTACTTGCACCTTGGATCAAACTCTTTAGAAGCCCCCGCCTGGTCCAAATTTTCAGCCATGCCATTGTTGACCTACCTTGACCTTAGTCTCAATAACCTTAATTCAGAATTTCCTGATTTCATATCTGATTCAAGGAACTTGACCTTCCTTGACTTGTCTGGGAATAATTTGGCTGGCCAGCTACCAAAATCGTTATTTAGCAACTTGGGCAAGCTTGAATATCTTAATCTCACAAATTGCCAATTAATGGATGTGTTGCCATTAAACATTTCCAAGCTGCTTTCCAATATCATACACCTTAATCTAGGAAACAACCAGTTCAATGGTACAATTCCTGAAGACATTGGTTATATAACTCATCTTCAACAAATTGATTTGTTTAACAATTCCTTTGAAGGTCAAATTCCTTCCTCCATAGGCCAACTCAAAGAGCTCTCCTATCTCGAACTAGGAATGAATTTATTGAACTCTACGATCCCTCATGAGCTTGGTTCTTGTACTAATCTCACCTACTTGGCCTTGGGTTGGAATCAACTTAGTGGGGAGCTACCTTCATCGCTGTCCAATCTAACAAATATCTTTTCTTTGGATTTATCTGGCAATTATTTTTCTGGTCGTGTCTCCCCTGTTCTGATCTCAAATTGGACTGAACTGAGGAAGTTACAACTTCAGTACAATAGTTTCTGTGGGAAAATTCCACGGGAAATTGGCCGGTTGAAAAAGCTCAAAATCCTTATTCTGTACCTAAATTCCTTCAATTACTCCATTCCCACAGAAATAGGAAAATTGAACGCTTTAACAGAACTAGACCTTTCCGGTAACCTGCTTTCTGGTCCAATACCTCTTACTCTCTGGAATCTTACAAATCTTGCCTACTTGCAACTCCTCGGGAACAGCCTGACTGGGGCAATCCCACCGGAGATTGGAAATATGACTTCACTTGTTAGCTTCAACGTGGACGACAACCAGCTGTCCGGTGAGTTACCAGATACAATTTCTAGACTCAGTAAGTTAGATGGATTCTCCGTGTCCGGAAATAACTTCTCCGGAAGCATTCCGAGAGATTTCGGGAAGAACAGTCCGAGGTTGACCACCGTTGACTTTGCAGAAAACAGTTTTTCCGGAGAATTACCTCCGGAGTTATGTAGCGGGTTTGCTCTCCAAGAACTCAAGGTGGATAATAACAGCTTTACAGGGTTTTTGCCCGAGTGCTTGAGAAACTGTTCAGAATTAAGAGGGGTAAATATTGAGAAGAACCACTTCACCGGCAACATTACAAACGCATTTGGTGTTCATCCGCAACTTGAATACATCGCTATTAGTGAGAACCAATTTGTTGGAAAAATCTCACCGGAATGGGGCGACTATAAAAGCCTCGAAAGAATAAGGATGGATCGGAATAAAATTTCCGGTCAGATCCCGCTTGAGCTTGGAAAGCTACCTCTGTTGTACCGTCTGTCGCTGGCGTTCAATGACTTGACGGGGGAAATTCCATCTGAACTGGGAAATCTGAGCCAGCTGTACATACTCGATCTGAGTAATAACCGTTTGTCAGGGCAAATCCCTCATAGTATTGGTAGTCTGGTTGCAATGGTATTACTTGATTTATCGACGAATAATTTCTCTGGGAAAATACCAACCGAGCTTGGAAATCTAAGCATGCTCAACATCCTCGATCTGAGTAACAACCATTTGTCAGGAGAAATCCCTCGTAGTATCAGTGGCCTGGTTTCTATGGAATATCTTGATTTGTCGAAAAATAATATTTCTGGGACAATACCATTCGTGCTTGATAATTGTACAGCGTTGAAAAGCTTGAACCTAAGCCACAACAATCTGTCTAGAAAAATCCCCTCAAGCTTGTTTCATCTCTCTGAACTGGAAAGTCTCAATTTATCGTACAACCATCTCACGGGGACCATCCCACTGTCATTTTCCACAATGGTTAGTCTGCAATCTACTGATTATTCTAACAACCATTTGAGTACTGAAAGCTTTTCTAACACAGAAACAGAATCCACCAAAAACCGACCCACTAAAAAACGACCCACTAGCCTTCTGATCGCCATCCTCGTTCCCGTCTGTATCGAGGTAGTGATAACCAGTACTGTCATCGTTATCATTCTTCTTATGGGTCGAAAACCCAGACTCCTCCAGAATTATAAAAGAACGAAAGCTTTTGAAGAATTCGACAGGTTAGAGTCCATATTGATATGGCAAACAGAAGCGAATTTCACATTTGAGGACATCGTGAAGGCCATCGAGAACTTCCATGAAAAACATTGCATCGGAAAAGGAGGATTTGGTACAGTTTACCAAGCGGCTCTGCCATCGGGTCTGGTTGTTGCGGTTAAGCGGCTGAATATGGACGATTCCAGTGCATTCCGGCAATAAACTCCGTGAGTTTTCAGAATGAGATACGGAGTCTGACAAATATCCGGCACCGGCATATCATAAAGCTGTATGGATTCTGCTCCTGGAGGAGTTGCATGTACTTGGTTTACGAGTACGTTCAGAGAGGGAGCTTGAAAGATGCATTGTACATGGAAGAAGAGCATCTGGGGTGGGATAGAAGGGTGAGAATATTGAAAGGAGTGGCTCATGCTCTTTCCTATTTGCATCACGATTGCTCTCCTCCGATCATCCACAGGGATGTGACTTTGAACAACATATTGCTGGAGTTGGATTTTGAGCCCCGGCTTTCAGATTTTGGCACTGCCAGATTGTTGAGCCCCGATTCCTCCAACTGGACTACTCTTGCTGGCTCCTGCGGCTACATGGCACCTGGTAATTATATATATAGCTTAACAAAAAAATAAAAAATAAAAAAAATAAATTTTAAAAAAACAAAAATAAAAATAAAAAGAGGACAAAAGATCCTCTCATTATTAATTTTGAGTTTTTTTTTTTTTTTCTTTTTCTTTTTTTGATATTTGAACGTCTAATATTTGAACAATGTTGCAGAACTTGGGCTTACAATGCACGTGACAGAGAAATGTGATGTTTATAGCTTTGGAGTGGTAGCTTTGGAAATGATGATGGGAAGACATCCAGGGGAGTTTCTTGTTTCTTTATCATCATCATCTTCATCATCAAGAACATTGCTATTGAAGGATGTTTTAGACCCCCGGCTTCAGCCTCCTAGACGTCACGTTGCAGTGGCGGTGGTGTTAGTGGTGACATTAGCCTTAGCCTGCACTCGAACCTCTCCACGGTCACGACCTACCATGTACTTTGTGGCACAACAATTATCTGCTCTTAATGGCAGGACACGAACTTATTTGTCTGAGCCCCTGGACATTTTAACAATCGACAAGCTTTTAAGCGTCTCCTAGCTAATTGAAGTAGGCACAAATAAATGGAAACTTACAGTATATCAGTTTTGTTTACTTTATTGATGATAGTTATTAGATTACGCTTGATACATTGTCTTTGCCTTAAGAAATGTAATGTTCAATTTCAAGTTTAGAAGTTGTGCTTGACACAGAAAGAAGTGAAAAATTTAGCATATCAGAGATGGGTAAAAATAAGGAAATTGAGGTTTTGGTATCTGAACAAGGAATGAGTAGTATATGTTAGTTTTAGATCTGTTGAACTTGTATCACAAGTAGTATTTAGAGTTGGTTGATGTAGTGGATCAATCATCGATTTGTAGAAGAACTGGTCAAGCTAGTAGCTTTGGGACCAGTACATGTGGTGAAGAATGATATCCTAAAAACTGATACAATATTCATCATACTGGTCTAATTGGGTATTAAAATTATGAACTGACATATTGAGGAAACGAGTTGAAATCCCTGCCCCCCTTGAGAATTCGTGGAATTGTTTCTAGTCAGTTGAACAAATAATATACGGTAATAAATAAATGGAGCTTGACTGTGTGGGTGAGTGTAAGAGGTCAATTAGAGAGATTGGAATAGTACTTCTCTGTGTGTGACAGAGTGTGTGATATTGATCATTTCATCTCCCCAGTCATAACCCCTGATGCACCTTTGTTGCACAACAATTATCTGCCAAGAGCAGGAACAGAACTTATATGTCCAAGCCCACAGACATTATTATGAGTCTGGTCTAGACATCTAAAAGTTGCATTCTATGGTATAGCATAATTGGAAAAAACAGGGACGAAGTGTTAAATCTGTTAAAGAAGCATCTAATTGCACAGCTCTGAAATTCTTTCTTGAATACTAAACCATTCTGTTGCATGGTGATATGAACTGTACGACATACGTGTGGTTCTTTCAGGCCTTTTTTTTTTTCTTTTTCCTTTTTTTTTTTAATATGACAGTAGTAATTTTAATTTCTGCATAATCTCTTTTTGGAATGTGAAATGAATTCTATGCATTAAGATTACGTTCGTGACCAAAAGTTTGAGTAGCTGATTGAAAAAAACCTTAGTATACTTTCTAATGTTATTTGCCTCAATCCCAGGCAGAGTATATGATTAAAAAGTAGATGTCAATATGTACGTTTCATAATCTTAGCTTTGACTTTTTTTTTTGCTCATCCTACCTTTCTGTTGGATGGATAAACAGCTCCTTTACTTGCTTTCTTCTTTTTGACATCTACCTACCAATTTTTGCTCTTCAAGATGACAGAGTTGCTGAAGTGGTTGGTGATCAAGCTGCTGTGCTTCCCATCATAGGGAACTTATAGCTGACTGCAGTAAAATTCCATTACATGCATTTGAGATTTCTGTCCACAATGCCTTAATGCATTAATGTGAAGAAACCTTGAATAAGTAAATTAGACAAAGGACATGGTAATTGTATATCATTTATTTTATAGCAGATGCAAACGGCAATTAACATCTACCTGTTATAAACAGCCTGACCATAGTATATCAGCCTACAGAAGAGCGCTCAGATGGCTATCCATGCTCTGTCATATGCCCAACCAGCACCTTTAATGGTTACACAGGCTATTTTTATGCATCCTAGTTTGTTCTGCTTCAAAGTTATGTTGGTCTAGCTTGCTATGCTGGCAGTTGCAGGATTCATAAAAGATTAATGAGTATGTGATCCATCGATCTTCTTTTCTAGTCAAGGTAGAGACAATTCTTTAATCTTGCATTTTTGTTTGTGATGTTTACATTTTTGTATCATTAGTATTTGGACATGGAATTTTTTTGGTATGTCTTGTTAGGAACAATTTGCTTGTACTTCTCCATGTAATTTTCTGTGTCAGCACGACTAGATTGAGCTTGGTTTAAGTGTGGCTACAAAACTATAACCTTACTTGTCCATTGAATGAACCTTGCTTAATTTTTGGATGCTTTTTATCTACAAGTGGCTGCTGATGTTAGTTTCTGAGCGCTTAATTTTTAGCCCCCAATTTGTTAAAAGATATTGGAACTGAAAATGTAACAGACTTTGAGTGCACACCAATTCTATTCAAATTAACAAAGGTAAATTACAAAATAACTAACACAGAATCTCTTGAGAAACAGATAAAAATCATACTGATGAATTTAATTGCTATACTGATGGTTTTTTTGGACAGATTAAATTAGGCAAGCAAGAAGAAAATATCTTATATGGCATTATGGCATATGTGAAACGAAAAAAAGAAAAAAAGAAAGGTGAATCTTAGTATTGATATCCATGACTTCTGATTCTTTCCTCTTTTTCACTTCAACTTTCATCCTTTTAGGATATATGAAAATGATTGAAGACTTGGTCCAGTTAACTAGTATAGAGATGGCTATAAAAGAAAAGAAAAAAAGAGTGACAAATCTTAGTACTTTCACTTAGTGATCAATCATTAATCATGAAGCCTAAACTACAGCGAGCCACAGCTTTTGGTGATGGAACAATCTTTGAAAGCTTCGTTATGGATGGCGATCCCATTGTGTTACTTAAAGAAACCCTCCATAGAGCACGGTTCTTCATGTTGCAGCATTGACTTAACAAGCACAGATAGCAGAGAAAATCTTCCACCTTCACCAATCACTTTATATTACAAGAACTCCCATGAGGATACTCCATTACATATCACAGAAAGGGCGGGGTGCCTGGAAGTTGTCCAACTATTGATAAACTGTCTAGAAGCTGGAAGCGGAGAGATGAAGAAGCAAACCAAAAGGCAATCAGACTGGTAAACATGGCCAAGGTCTGATACAGTGCTGCATGATGTTGTTCGAAATGGTCACGTTGATATTGTTGAATTACTAATGAATGAAGGCCTAGGATTGGCTTTTTATAAATGCTGCTGGTGAATCACCACTCTCCATGCAAGTGAAAAAACAGTTTTCTGATATTGTCCAGCATTTGTTATAAATTACAGAAGAATGTCGTCATGGTGAAAAGGATGGTATAAACTCCTAGCATTGCATGCAGTTGTTCTACGCTTGACCAGAGTGATCATTCCTCTTTGGGCACCTTAACTCATGAGAAAGTACTTTCTGCCCTCGTACGCAAGTAAGCAACTGGCCTTAGATTGTATCGAGATACGTGCCCTTCTCATAAGGTGTTGTAAGCTACGGGCCATAAAATCTCCAACAAAGCTTAAAGCAGGCATCAAGTGTAACACCCCGTCCCAAAGTACAACGGAAATTTTCCAACTTTGACCGAGATTCACCGTTGACCGTTGACTTTGATCGTTGATCGTTGATCGAAGGGGCCAAAAGTTGACTTTTTGACTCGGATGAAATTATAGGTTGACTGAGGTACCGTTACGAAGTACACGTTGGCACGAGTTCGTAGACTAGTAGCACGTTGAAAACGGAGCTATGGTTTGAAAGATATGAGCAAAACAAGATTGGGGTCCAAACTGTCTAAGGGTGCCGGAGTTGACTTTTTATTTGTGGGGAAATGAGCTTTGACTTATACGTGGTTGTGAAGTGCTCATCGATACGAGTCCACAGACTAGTGGCACGCCTGATTTAGACATCCTGTTAAAAAGATATAGACCTGCAAAATTTTAAGATACCGTATTATTTTAATATTATTTTTTAAACGTGTAACAATATGCCACGTGTGACTTAATAAATGTGACCATGCTTCACCATGATGAGATGCCATATGTCAACCATGTTTAATACCATATTATTTTATTATTGTTATTTTATATAATAATATTATTTTTAATATTATTTAATTATTTTATTTATTTTCTTTTTCCTTTTCTTTTGTTTTTTTCTTTTCTTCTTCTTCTTCTTCTTCTTCTTCTTCCTTTGCCCCGACGGGTCCACCTTCTTCCTCCCTCATCTCCGGCCGATTGACCACCGTGCGGATTGCAGTAGGCCGCACGCGCTGGACAGACCGGCGGCCCACAATGGCACGACCTTGGTCACTCAATCTCCGGCCGGTGGAGTGGCTAACGCACTAGGATCGGCGCGTAATGCAGGCAGTCGGCTCCTTCCCCGTCGGCTGGTTTTCCGACGACTAGCAGCCGTGCAACCGGTCCATTCGCACCAATTTAAACCCCTTGAGTCCGTTTCCAAGCTCAAATTGGCTCAAACTTCGCTCGTTTGTGGGACATTGTGGAGTTCAAAACCGGCCGTGACTTCCTGATGGGATTCCGGCCATCTCTGGCAGTGGTGGGGTAAATTGAAGGTATATTCTTGATGTCCTCGTTATAAGCTTCGATTTGGTACCTTATTTGTGAATTGTGATTGAGTATTTTGAAAGATGCCATTTTTGGATAAAATAATATTATTTTAATGTGGTAATATGAAAAATGTATGTGTGATGTTTAAATAATTGTTATTTATACTGATGATGTCCAATTGTGTTGAATTACATAAATATGGGTTGAATTAATGTTTTTTTAAGTTTGGAAAGCTGTAGATTTTAAACTGCTATTAAATTATTGTTAACTTTACTGGGAGGTTACTGTAAAGTTATGATAGCTAATAAAATGTATCTTTATATGCTTAATTATTTATGGAATTGTATGTGGTTCTACTGACATTTAGTATGAATTAATTTGAAAGTTTGCGGAATTGATTATATTGAATTATTATGGAAGAGACTAATTTTATGAAATTATGATTTAAATTTTATTATGTTTATTGATGCTAAATGGAAATTTGGTTTATTAACGAATTCTTGATTTTTATTGTTGGGATTTAATTGTATTCATTACGTATGAGCAAGGTGTTTTCATTTAATTAAGTGTACTTGGATTTTAATATTATTAATGAGCAAGGTGTTTTCATTTAATTAAGTGTACTTGGATTTTAATATTATTTTTGGGCATGAATTGGCTTTAAATATTTTGAGGAAAATATTGGTTAAGTTTGGTGGTTTCAAATTATATAATTATGCCCTTGGAATATTATTTAATTGATTTTATGATTTGGGGAAAAATTATTTGTATATTATTATCGGTGGATTTAGGCTGGTGTTATTAAAGAAAATGTGGGATGGTGAATTCAAAAAATGGTATAATTCCCACGGTGAATTTTGAAAAAAATTGCGTATTTTAATAATAAATATGGTTATTTATTTTAGATGCACCCATACACGTACTGGTGTTCTGTATTGTATATGTTATTATGATAAGCACGCAAGTTATAATGTCTCCCGTGAGTTGCCATAGGACTTAGGGCAGACAAGTTTTATGTAATGTGCATTAGCCGCCCCCTTCCGTGGCCGGGATGACGGTTTAAGCAGCGGCGCTGTCGGGATGCCGAAGCGACCGTATGCAAGTTTCTCTCTTTAACCCCCCCCCCCCCCCCGGTCAGTCGGTGCTCGGGACGCTGGGTACCTTTGGGCATCACTGGTATATAGTATGGTGCATCAAGTATATATATATATATATATATAAATATATGTGTATTCGTACATATATTTGTATGTTATATTATTTGATATTATTCTGTATATACCGCACCATATGGAGGCGGCGAACAAATGTGGTCCATTTAGAGCTAGCCCCATAATCATGTTGCCTACGAATCCAGGGGATCGGATGACCAACATAGGCAACCACCCTGGTTTGTATTGGTAGTAAGATGCGGCGACAGCTGGAATCATGGATCACGTACTATGTCAGAAGGTATCGTACATATCTCCATTACGAGCGTGCATATTTCATTTTATGCTATGGAATTTAAGATATGATTTTTATGTACTTATGTTATGTTATCTAATTGTGATTTAATTTCTTACCAATATTCTTAATCAATATTATTATATTAATATTACTACCATATGTTACCTTCGGATAAGTATAACAGCCTATGGGCAAGAAAGATAGCCATCGGGCAAGTATAATAGTTCTCAGACAAATCATCTGTAAGCTAGTTGTCAAAGGGGCCTGTTGGCCCCCTTCTTAGCTCTTGATGTCACCTACCCAAAGGCTATATTTCATCATCCAGATATTATGGAGGAGGTCATAGGAAAATGCCCATCAGCTATAGTAGAAGAAGATGACTAATGGCATACTCATCTTCTGTGATGCAATTTTTGGTCGCGTAGAAGTTACTGATTTGTTTCTCACAGATGATAACTAGCTTACAGAAAAAACAAGGTTGGCATGTCGGCTTTTCACATTTCAGACATGGAGAGAAAAGCTTATCAGCAACAATATAAAATGAAAATTTTGGCAACAATAAACAAATAAACATATATGGTGATTCAAAGTATTGACTGTAGAAAATGAAAATATCCCTTATGAATTACTAATGAATGATGACCTAGGATTGGCTTTTTGGGTAATAATCGACTAAATTTTATCCTCTTAGCACAGCACGTGCCTTGCTTCACTCTAATCTTGATTTGTTCTTCCCCTTTCTTCTTCTTCTTCTTCTAAATCTTCATCCTTGTAGAATAATTTAGGAAAAAAAGTAATAATAAAAAAAGGTTTAAAATACTTCAAGACTCATAAAAACTTTAAGTGTTTAAATTCCAATATAAAAATTAGTAACTTAAAATCCAAAAGAAAATGTGGAAGGTGTTCCAATATGGATATTGATCAGGAAGTTTTATCTTTTGGAAATAGCTGTTTGACTACAAATATGGATCCTGAACGAATTAAGTTTATAACTTTCATTAGGCTAATGCATTAAAATTGAAGCCTTTTTTCCATGAGACCAATGTCTATGTAATTAAAATTGAAGCCTTTTCTCCATGAGAACAATGTCTATGTAGTAGGCCATTTTTTAAATATATATTAAAAAAAAAAAAAAAAGGTCTATGCAGTAGGTAGTATTCACCTGAATTGCCCAAAAAAAAAAGAAGAAGAAAGAATTTGGCAATTAGAAAAAGTCAAACTGATTTAAGAGTCAAAGGGAGTGTTTTCTTCCAAACTAAAAAATATCAAAAGCTACCAATCGAAACATGCTTTAATTAATCGTAATAGTCAATATATTTGGCTGGAAGTGTGGCCCTGTATTGCAGGCCATAGGTTTTCTGTTATTGAATAAGATTCATGGCCAATAAAATAAAATAAACTAAAATATTGAATGCTATAGATAATTATATGCATATATACATATATATATATATATATATATATATATATATATATATATATATATATATTTAAATACAACAAGAAGAAGATTAATAGAAATAATTAGTGGCGGGTCGACGATTCCACCCACATGTGACATATGTGTAGATGGAGTAGATAATTTAGCCAAATGGACGAATTATGACTTTTATTTTTATTTTATTATTACTACTATTTTCTGCTGGACATGAAAGATCTCTTTAATGCAAGTTGGATACAAAAAATATAAATAAATAAATAAACCAAAAAAGTTCTGTTTATTTCAAATAAGGAATAAGGTTAATTAATTAACGTTCAAAGGCTTAAGGTTTTCATAACTACTTTTGGATATATAAATATATATATATATATATTATCTTCTTCCCATCCGCATGTAGTTGGTTTAGTGCTGAAATTCGTTGTTTTCTCAAACAATTTTCTGAGGGAAGTCGTTTGAGACATATTTTAAGTCAGACTATTTTGACCAACATGTTTATATATTTATTTATTTTTGATGTTTATGTCAAGCATAGATACATTACGACACATGAAATAAGTTCAAATTCTCTGTTGAAGCAATCAATTTCCCTTAGACTCTCGTCAAGATGAAAACATTGGAAAGCTCTGTGTGCGTGCCTATTGTCCATAATAAAACCAAATCTAATTAAAATATATAAAATGACCGTAATATAGTAATAATAATACTATTCAGGTAAAAAAAACCTAAAAGCCACTCTAAACTGTTAAAGTACAAATTAATGATTAATACATGATCATAGTAAGGTTTCTTTTCAATTCGGGTTTGTAGGCATGTTTAACGAGCAAAACTTTAAAAGTTATACATACAGAAATCAAAAGCCATGAAAACCAATCAAAAAACTCCACTTATTCTCCTCCTCCATTATTATGTTCTCTTGCTTCCCTTGCTTCCATTGAAGATGATAACATCTTCGCCAACTCAAGCTGAAGCTCTCATCAAATGGAAGAACAGCTTGTCTTATTCTCCACCCTTCTCTAAGTTCATGGTCTCATACCAACATAAGCAACCTCTGCAACTGGTATGCCATTCACTGTGAAAACACCACCGGGACACTCTCTCAATTAGACCTCTCCAATTTGAACATAACCGGAACACTGAACCACTTTAACTTCACTTCATTTCTTAACCTGACAGTGTTCAACCTTAACAACAACAGTCTCAAAGGGCCAATACCAACAGCCATTGGAAGCCTCTCCAAGCTGACTTTGTTGGACTTGAGCGACAACTTTTTGGAAGGGGAAATACCTGTGGAGATCAGCCGGTTAACAGAGCTTCAATATCTTAGTCTTCACCACAACAGTCTCAATGGTACCATCCCCTATCAACTCAGCAATCTCCAAAAGGTATGGTACTTGGACCTTGGATCAAACTACTTAGAATCCCCTGACTGGTCCAAATTTTCAGCCATGCCATCTTTGACCTACGTTGACCTTTATTTCAATAACCTTAATTCAGAATTCCCATGTTTCATATCTGATTCTAGAAACTTGGCGTTCCTTGATTTGTCTCGGAATATTAATTTGAAAGGGCAGATACCAGAATGGGAATTTGGCAAGCTGGGAAAGCTTGAATATCTCAATCTCTCAAATTGCCAACTCAGGGATGTGTTGTCATCAAACATTTCCAAGCTTTCCAATCTCTTACACCTTAATCTATCTTTTAGGGATGGTACCATTCCTGCAGATATTGGTTCTATACCCCATCTTGAACTACTTGATCTGCTTGGCAATTCTTTTGAAGGTCAAATTCCTTCCTCCATAGGCCAACTCAAGGAGCTCTCCTATCTCGATCTTGGAATGAATTAATTGAACTCTACAATCCCCCATGCGCTTGGTTCTTGTACCAATCTCACCTACTTGGCCTTCGCTATGAATCGACTTGGGGGGAAGCTGCCTTTATCACTGTCCCATCTGAAAAATCTCGTTGTTTTGCGTTTATCTGATAATTCATTTTCTGGTCGCGTCTCCCCTGTTCTGATCTCCAATTGCACTGATCTGGAGGTATTGCAACTTCAAAAGAATAGTTTTAGGGGGAAAGTTCCACGGGAACTTGGACAGCTTGTTAGAGTTTGTGACCCGAATTCTTGTTGACCCGACCCGAAAAGCTCGCGGTGCGACCCATTTGGTGAAACTAAATTTTGGAGAAAAATTTGGGGCTCTGTGGTGGAAGTCTTCTGTACTATATATATTTAGTTTTCGGCTGTAATTAGGGTTAGAAGGTATCGCGCAGTCAGGCTCGCCTTTTGTACCAATCTTTCGATATTGGATTTGTTCTCCCTGCCCGTGGTTTTTCCCGTCAAGGGTTTCCACGTTAATTTTGTGTTTGTTCTTCGCTTTCTTTGTTTCCGTTGCTATTTGTTTTTCTCTCATTTCCGTAACACAGCTGATAAAGCTCAATCTTCTTCATCTCTACAAAAATAATTTCATTGGTCCTATTCCTCCTGAGATAGGAAAATTGAACAACTTAAGAGCTTTAGACCTTTCCGGAAACCAACTTTCGGGGCATATACCCTCTTCTCTGTGGAATCTTAAAAATCTTCGGAACCTCCACCTTTTCTACAACTACCTGATCGGGACAATCTCTCCGGAGATGGGAAATATGACATTGCTGGTTAGCTTCGACGTCAACAACAACCGATTGTCAGGTGAATTTCCGGATACAATTTCTCGACTCAATAACTTAAAGAGATTCTCTGTGAACAGCAATAAATTCTCCGGAAGCATTCCAACAGATTTCGGAAAGAGCAGTCCTTCGTTGACCACCATTAGCTTTTCGAACAACAGGTTCTCCGGAGAATTACCCACTGAATTGTGCAGCGGGTTTGCTCTCCAAATTCTCACGGTGAATGATAACAATTTGACAGGGCCATTGCCTGAGTGCTTGCGAAATTGTTCGGAATTAAGAAGAGCACGCTTTGATAACAACCACTTCACCGGAAACATTACAAATGCATTTGGTGTTTATCCAAAACTCCAATTCGTCACTCTCAATGACAATCAGTTTGTCGGTAAAATCTCACCGGAGTGGGGCCAATGTGAAAATCTGGCAAACATGCAAATGGGCCGGAATAAAATCT
Organism: Ziziphus jujuba; assembly: GCF_031755915.1. Taxonomy (NCBI): domain Eukaryota; kingdom Viridiplantae; phylum Streptophyta; class Magnoliopsida; order Rosales; family Rhamnaceae; genus Ziziphus; species Ziziphus jujuba. The sequence goes on from NC_083388.1 coordinate 23,862,923, forward strand.
CCGGTGGGATCCCACCTGAGCTTGGAAAGCTAAGCGAGTTGTATCGTCTGATGCTGGAGTTCAACGACTTGACAGGGCAAATTCCATTGGAACTGCAAAATCTAGGCAAGCTGGCCCTCCTCAACCTTAGCAACAACCATTTATCAGGGGAATTCCCTCAGAGTATGGGTGCTCTGGCTTCTATAAAACATTTTGATTTATCAGCAAATGATTTTTCCGGGAAAATACATTACGTGCTTGATAATTGTGTAGCATTGTTAAGCTTGGACCTAAGCCACAACAATCTTTCTGGTAAAATCCCCTCAAATTTGTTCAATCTCTATGATCTGCAAATTCTCAATGTCTCCTATGACCACTTTTGGGGCCCAATCCCATCTTCACTTTCCAAAATGGTTAATATACTTTCTGTTGATTTTTCTTATAACAACTTGACGGGTCCAATCCCAACTAATATAGGCTCTTCAAGATATCATCCTGCAAAAGAAGCTTTTGTTGGAAACTCCGGTTTGTGTGGAAGCTACGTTTATGGGGTTAATCCATGCACAGTTTCTAGCTCCAACAAAGGATCCCCCACCAAATCCTCTAACATTCTGACAGTCATCCTCGTAGCCCTCTGTGTTCAGGTAGTGATAGCCGGTATTGTCATTGCTACATTTCTCCTTATGTGTCGAAAACCCAGACCCCTGAATCATAAAATAAATAAAACTCTAATTGAAGAATTCGAGAAGTTGGAGTCCTTGTTGATATGGGAAACAGAAGGAAAATTCACATTTGGGGATATCGTGAAGGCCATCGAGGACTTCCACGAAAGGAACTGCATTGGGAAAGGAGGGTTCGGTATCGTTTACAGAGCGGATTTGCCGTCGGGTGTCGTTGTAGCAGTTAAGCGGCTCAATACAGAGGACTCGAGTGACATTCCCCAAATAAACTGGGTAAGTTTCCAGAATGAGATACGGAGTCTGACAGATATCCGGCACCGGAATATCATAAAGCTATATGGGTTTTGTTCCTGGAGGGGTTGCATGTACTTGGTTTACGAGTTTGTTGAGAGAGGCAGCTTGAAAGAAGCATTGTACAAGGAACAAGAAGAAGAGAATCTGGGGTGGGATAAAAGGGTGAGAATTATGCAAGGACTAGCTCATGCGCTTTCCTATTTGCAACACGATTGTTCTCCTCCAATCATCCACCGGGATGTGACTTTGAGCAACATATTGCTGGATTTGGACTTCGAGCCCAGGCTTTCAGATTTTGGCACTGCCAGATTGTTGAGCCCTGATTCCTCCAACTGGACCACTCTTGCTGGCTCCTACGGCTACATGGCACCCGGTAATCATATGACTACCCTTTTTTTTTTAATAAAAAAATAAAAAAATAAAAAAAAGATCGTCTAATTATTAATTTTGGTGTTTTGTTTTATATCTGAATATTTAATATTCGAAATGCTGCAGAACTTGCTTTTACAATGCGGGTGACAGAGAAATGTGATGTTTATAGCTTTGGAGTGGTAGCTTTAGAAATGATGATGGGAAGACATCCAGGGGAGTTTCTCCTTTCATTATCATCAACATCAGCGTCATCAAGAGCATTGTTGTTGAAGGATGTGTTAGACCCCCGGCTCCAACCTCCTAGACGTCAAGTTGCAGTGGCAGTGGTGTTAGTGGTGACCTTAGCCTTAGCCTGCACGAGATCCTCTCCGCAATCACGACCTGCCATGAACTTTGTGTCACAGCAATTATCTGCTCTTAATAGCAGGACTCGGGCATATTTGTCTGAGCCCTTTGACACTTTAACAATCAACAAGCTTTTAAGCCTCTCCTAATTACTTGAAGTAGTACAAAAAATGGAAAATTGCCGTGTCTCAATTTTGTTTACTTTCTTGTCTCAGTTTGCCCAGTTTTTATTCTGTTAAAACCACATAGAAACCGATTAAATCTTGTCACTATGCCGGTAAGATGGATGATCATTTTTTTTTTTTCCTTATAATTTCTGAAAAAAAAAAATCAAATCCCACGTGTCACCTTATCAAATGAGGACTTTCATCAAACTTGTGCTTTTCCTTTTGACTATGCTTTCTCTGTCTTCAACGACATACAGAGAAAAGCTAACAAAATTACACAAATATTTTGCTTTAGATACAGTGTTGTGGTTCTCTGACCACTTTAGAGAAGAAATATGAGAAGAAAATAAAAGAATTCTATTAATCTCTTAAAAATAGAATACAAAAATAAAAACTTCTCTCATGGAGGATTCTCTCGTGGAACCTCTCTCTGCACTCTCCAATTCTCTCTGGAATTGCTCACTCTTCTCTCAAGTTCTCTCTGGGAACTTAAACAACTCTCTCTCTTGGAGTTTTCTCTCAATTCTCCTCACTTAGGAGGATTGAGATTGCTCTCTTGGCTTGGTTTTCATGCAAAGGTAAGGAGCCTATTTATAGGCTTACAAGGCCACACTTTTCAACATCTTAGCCCACAATTGTTGATCAACAATGGTGGCTGTCAACAATGGTGGCTGTGGTTGGTGCGGCTGTGGTTGGTGAGGTTGGTTGGTGCGGCTGGACTTCACAATTCTCCCCCTCCAGCCGCATTTAAAACTGATGGTCATCTGCCATCTATTCCAGCTATGTCTCTGCATAGCTTCAGCTTATCTTGAGCAACAACTTTTGTTAGCATATCTGCTGGATTCTCTTTTGTGTGGATCTTCATCAGTTTCAGCAACTGTTGATCTATTACTTCGCGTATCCAATGATAGCGGATGTCAATGTGCTTTGTACGGGAATGATACATTGAGTTTTTGCTCAAATCCATGGCACTTTGATTATCACAATGTATCTTGTAGTCTTCTTGCTTGATGCCCAATTCTGTGAGAAAACGCTTTAACCACAACATTTCCTTACCCGCTTCCGCTGCGGCTATGTACTCTGCTTCAGTAGTGGATAAAGCAACACACTTCTGCAATCTTGACTGCCATGACACAGCTCCCCCTGCAAAAGTGTAGAGATAACCTGATGTAGACTTTCTATTATCAGGGTCTCCGGCCATATCTGCATCTGTATAGCCTTCTAAGATTGGATCACCTTCCCCGTAGCACAAGCACAGCTTCGATGTACCGTTAAGATACCTGAGAATCCATTTGACTGCTTCCCAGTGTTTCTTTCCAGGATTTGAAAGAAATCTGCTCACAACACCTACTGCATGAGCAATGTCTGGTCTGGTACACACCATTGCATACATCAGACTTCCTACCGCTGAAGAATATGGTACTGAAGCCATCTCCTCTATCTCTTCTTTGGATGAGGGGCACATTCTCTTACTCAACTTAAAATGATTTGCAAGTGGAATGCTGACCGGTTTGGCTTTATCCATGTTGAATCTCTTTATCACCTGTTCAACATACTTCTCTTGAGATAGCCATAACCTTCTATTCTTCCTGTCTCGGATTATTTGCATTCCCAAAATTTGTTGAGCTGATCCTAAGTCTTTCATATCAAAAGACTTAGACAATTCTTTCTTCAGCTGACTAATCTTCATTGCATCTTGTCCAACGATCAACATGTCGTCCACATATAGCAAAAGTGCAATGAAGTTTCCACCTGAAAATTTTTTAATATAAACACACTGGTCTGCTGCAGTCCTTTTATAGCCTTGACTCACCATAAATGAGTCAAACTTCTTATACCATTGTCTTGGTGCTTGCTTGAGGCCATACAAGCTCTTCTTTAGCTTGCATACGAGGTTTTCTTTCCCTGAAACCTCAAATCCTTCTGGCTGCTCCATGTAGATTTCTTCATGTAAATCACCATGAAGAAATGCTGTCTTCACATCCATCTGCTCAAGCTCTAGGTTTAGACTTGCTACTAAACCAAAAATGACTCGAATTGAAGTCATTTTTACCACTGGTGAAAAAATCTCATCAAAGTCAATTCCTTTCTTCTGAAGAAATCCTTTGACCACCAATCGGGCTTTGTGTTTCTCCACCCTTCCGCTGCCATCTTTCTTGAGCTTGAACACCCATTTATTCTTTAGTGCCTTCTTTCCTGTTGGAAGCTTAACCAACTCATAAGTATGATTTTTCTGCAAGGATTCCATCTCATCTTGCATTGCTTGCAGCCATTTTTCCTTCTCTTGATGAGAAACAGCTTCCTGGAAACTCTCTGGCTCCCCTTCTTCAGTAAGCAGAATATACTCAGATTCTGGAAATCTCTTTGATGGAATTCGGCCTCGCTCAGATCTCCGAACTTGTAAACCACTGGTTTCAGGAGGTGTACCATCATCTGACCGCTGTGATGGCCCTGCAGCTGCTTGAGAGGATTGAGTCTCCCCCTGCTCATTATCTCCTTCTTCCTCCTGGTCTGCTTCTGGTATATCTTCATGCACCTCATTATCCTCTGTGGCTATTTGTGCTGGTGCTGGATTAGGACAAAAATTCTCGGCACTAGAACTACAATTAGGAGACATTCTGGGCTTTTCAATGTCTTCCATTTTCTGGTTTTCTTGGAATACTACATCCCTGCTTCTAATAACCTTCTTTGTTTTCGGGTCCCATAACCTGTATCCGAATTCTTCGTCTCCATATCCTATAAAGATGCATGGAGTAGATCTTGCATCGAGCTTCTGTCTGAGCTCCTTGGATACATGTACATAAGCTATACAACCAAACACTCTTAAATGAGAGTAGAAGGGAATCTTACCCGACCACACTTTCTCCGGAATTTCAAAATTCAACGGTACTGACGGTGATCTGTTGATTAAATAGCGGGCGGCACGAACAGCTTCTCCCCAGAATGGCTTTGGCAGCTTAGCCATACTGAGCATACTTCTGACCTTTTCCATAATGGTTCGGTTCATTCTTTCGGCTATTCCATTATGTTGTGGGGTGCGAGGGACCGTCTTCTCATGTCGAATGCCGTGTCTTCTGCAGTAGGCATCGAACTCCTTGGAAGTATACTCGCCTCCATTATCTGAACGGAGACATTTCAACTTCTTTCCTGTTTCACGCTCTACCATGGTATGAAACAGTTTGAAGTAATCCAATACCTGGTCCTTTGTCTTCAAGAAATATACCCACACCTTCCGAGAAGCATCATCAATGAAGGTCAGGAAATACTTGTTGCCACCTAATGATTTCACCTCCATGGGACCACAAACATCAGAGTGCACCAGACTAAGCAACTCTGATTTTCTCGATGCAGAGGAACTGAAGGAGACTCTATGTTGCTTACCAAATAAGCAGTGATTACAAGGATCTAGCGCAGCATCCTTGCAAACAGTGATAAGCTTCTTCCTTGCCAAAGTGGACAATCCTTTTTCACTCATGTGACCGAGTCTCTGGTGCCACAGATTTTGAGACGCCTCTCTTTCTGCAATATTGAGGCTGTCTGCACATATCTTCACATGAGTCTTGTACAACGTTCCACAAATATGTCCTCGGGCGACAACTATGGCACCTTTCGTCATTTTCCATGTGCCTTTGCTGAAATAGTTGTCATAGCCTTGCTTGTCTAAGGCTGCTCCCGAAAGTAGATTAAGCCGAAGATCTGGAACATGACGGACATCCTTCAAAGTGATTGTACAACCAACATTCGTTTTTATCTGAATATCACCAGTTCCCATAATCTTTGCGAAACTGGAATTTCCCATCTTTACCGTACCAAAGTCTCCTGCTTTGTACGTTTTGAAGAAATCTCTATGTGGAGTGACATGGTAGGATGCTGCAGTATCGACTACCCACTCAACATCTTGGGTTGATATATGAAGGCATGTCTCTTCTTCGGTGGAGCAGAGCGCCACTTCTCCTGTACAAGTGACTAGTGTCTCTCCATCCTTCTTCGGCTGATTACCTTGGAGTCTCTGCTCTCTCAACAACTTTCTGCAGTTCTTCTTCATGTGACCCTCCAGGCCACAATGATAGCACTTATACGATGATTTTCTGCCGTCTGTAGATCTGCCTCTGCTCTTGCTCCTGCCTCTCCCCCTATCTCGACCACCTCTTTGCTGTCTTCCTCTCTCTGTGACGAGGGCATGTGACTGATCCATGCCAATGTCCTTTCTCCTGGCCTCTTCATTAAATAGGGCATCCTTAACCATAGCCATAGTAAGTTTGCCATTCGGGGCCGAATTGCTGAGAGAGACTACCAATGTCTCCCAACTGTCTGGAAGAGAGCTTAGAAGTAGGAGGGCCTGATCCTCATCCCCTAGTTGGTAATCCACAGCAGATAGTTGATTTACCAAGCTCTGGAACTCACTGGTATGCTCGGCTACAGAAGTTCCACTCTGTAATGTTAGATGTACCAATCGCTTAAGCAACAGGGCTTTGTTCCGAGCAGTCTTGGCCTGGTACATGTCCTCCAATTTTGTCCAGAGGGCATATGCATCCGTTTCCTTCGCTACATGATGGAAGACACTGTGGTCGATCCATTGCCTGATCTGACCGATCGTTTTCTTGTTTAATTTCTTCCATTCTGCTACTTTGCTGGGATCGGGGTTTTCGCCTTTAGCTTCTATAGGATCAAACAGATCCTTACAATTGAGGAGATCTTCCATCCGAGGTCTCCAAAGTGTATAATTTGTGGCAGTGAGCTTAACCATAGCTCCCGAAGATGATTCTTCCATTGACATTATGGCTTGACCAAAAATGGAGCTGAATTTGGCAAAACGGAGTTAACCGTTGCGTCCGGAACGGCCGAAAATGGTGGACTTGACTCTTCCGGGGTCAAAATATAATTACCAGAAATTTTGGGGCCAAAATGTAATTTCACAAAATTTCTGGGTCAACCTGCAAATACAGAAACTACAGGGGTCAATCTGTAATTTCCAATAGTTCAGGGGCTGCACCGTAATTTCAGAAAACTATAGGGGTCACTCTGTAATTTCCAATACTTCAGGGGCTGTTCCGTAATTTCCGAAACTTCAGGGGCTGTTCCGTAATTTCAGAAAATATTGCTGACGTGGCAGATGGTGCTGACGTGGCACCACGTGGCATATGACGTGTCAGATGACGTGGCGACACGTGGCAGATGACGTGTCGGCTGGCGTGGCAGATGACGTGGCAGGGGTTCGCTGACGTGGTCGTCTTCAACCTCCAGACGGCGCGTGGGCGCGTGAACAGTTGCAGAAAAATTTCAGTCGGCGCGTGAGGGCGCGTGTGACGTCCGTTTTCTCTCCAGCGAACTTCGTTGTTCTCCTCTCGTCGGGTACTTTCACCTGGGATTGTCAAATTAATTATTTGAGCAACTTTCCGAAACACCAACTTGAAGAACAGTAGCTTTGTTTCTTCAAATTTTGGACCCAAGCTCTCAACCAGGAGCTCTGATACCACTTGTTGTGGTTCTCTGACCACTTTAGAGAAGAAATATGAGAAGAAAATAAAAGAATTCTATTAATCTCTTAAAAATAGAATACAAAAATAAAAACTTCTCTCATGGAGGATTCTCTCGTGGAACCTCTCTCTGCACTCTCCAATTCTCTCTGGAATTGCTCACTCTTCTCTCAAGTTCTCTCTGGAACTTAAACAACTCTCTCTCTTGGAGTTTTCTCTCAATTCTCCTCACTTGGGAGGATTGAGATTGCTCTCTTGGCTTGGTTTTCATGCAAAGGTAAGGAGCCTATTTATAGGCTTACAAGGCCACACTTTTCAACATCTTAGCCCACAATTGTTGATCAACAATGGTGGCTGTCAACAATGGTGGCTGTGGTTGGTGCGGCTGTGGTTGGTGAGGTTGGTTGGTGCGGCTGGACTTCACATACAGATGTTGGTGATGATGATATATGCTTTCAATGAATAAAAATGGGGTCATGTGCAAGAACGATACTTTCATTCGACGGAAATTATCACGAAGATCAAGAAAACTTTGCCGAACTAGCAAAGCGCTTCGAATTGACTCCTCGAACTGCCTTACCATTTCCATCGGCAATACCTCATTCAATACCTCCATCCTAAAAACAAACAATTAAAAAGAAAAAAAGAAAAATTTGATCAAATCCCAATAACCATGCATACCTATACAATACATCAATACATGTCCATATTATTCTCATCGGGGACGACCCGCATCGACATCTCACTTGGTGGCGGCGACGGCGGCATCGCCTGTCTCATCAGAACCTTTGGATTTATTCTTCTTGGCCTTCTTAACGTTGGACTTGGTCCTCCTGTTGTTCGCCACGTAATTCATCTTCCATGAGAGACTCCATGGCTGAGCCAAATTTAAGCCAGTCGGCGGGTTTAAGATTTCGTTGAAGACAAAGAAAGCAAAGTCAAAGGGAAAGCCCCGTGTTTGATGAAAGACCTCATCTGATAAGATGACACGTGGAATTTCATTTTTTCCCTAAAAAAAATTTCAAAAATTACCAGAAAAATAAAATATTTAAACATATAAACGTCGAAAAGTGATCATGTGAAACACATGACATGCTTCGGTCTGTATGATTTTGATGGAATAAATAATAAAGGTAAAAATTGTCAAAAAAAAATTTACAATCCGTAAATAAAAAATATGAAAAAAATAAAAGGTACTAAAATTTATTTTGACCCCAAAAAAATATATTTTTTAAAAGTATGACTGCATCAGAAGATTAATCAATCTATAGCTATAGAAAATAAAGTGATTTCTTACTTGTCCTGGAAAATTATTATATCGTACATGGCATACAAGATAAACGTGACTCTTTATTATAATATCCTTGACTTGAGGATGAAAAAAGAATATATATATATATATATATTGAATTGATACTTTACTATATTTCCACCTCTAAGAATCTGCTTTGCTTCACCATTTAGTTATTCTTTCCCCTGTTCTATAGTTAACTTAATCTTGGTCCTTTCAGAATTCAGAAAAAATTATTAATAAATAAATAAACTTCAATATACTCCACGATTATCGAATACTATACATAAATAAGTCCATAATATATTGTTTACAATGGAAAATTAGTCGCTGCAAAATCCATAGAAAAAAAGTGGAAGCCCACCAATATTGCTAATTTTTATTTATTTATTTATACAGGGTGATCAACTAGTTTTATCTTCAGGCTATAGCAGTTTGAGTACTGTAATGGATCCTAAACTGTTCGAAGCAGCAGTTTCGAGTGACGAAGAACTTCTCGAAGGATTATTAGCCACTAAAGATTCAAGTATCCTACTGCAGAAAACTTTCAATGACAACTCTGTTCTTCATATTGCAAGACATGAAAAGGTAGCAGAAAAGATCCTCAACGTAAATTCATCGCTTTTATATTGGAAAAACGCCGATGGAGATACGCCATTGCATACAGCATCAAAAGTAGGGCGTCCTGAAATGGTGAAACTTCTGTTGAATAGTGCCAAAAATAACAATATCATTGATGCAAACCCAGAAGAACTGGAAGCAGGTGAAAAGCTCATAAAAATGGTAAATATGGAAATGGATACAGTGCTTCACCATGCCGCTCGGAATGGTCACGTTGAAGTTGCAAAGCTACTCATTGAAGAATGCTGTGAATTGACTTGTTGTGTCAATAGCAATGGAGAGTCACCACTGTTTCTTGCTGTGGATGGAAAACATCTCGACATTGCAGAATATATATTATCAACGTCTCAATGTTCTTACGGCGGAAGAGACGGTATGAATGCTTTGCATGCCATGGTGATTCGAATGTGTACAGGTAACACCACAAGACAATATTTTTTATATATATGTATAGTTTTTTGTTTTTTTGTTTTTTTTTTTTTTTTGGGATGAATATATATATATATAGTTATTTCTCACATCATGCACATGGAATATATAATCCATATAATAATTGGTTCCTTGTGAGTTATCTCATATCACTCGTTATAATGGAAGACACATGGTGATGTGATAAAGTTTTTTATATGTATATATATATATATATATATATGTGGTTTAACACCTTAATAAAAAATTTAAAATTTAACATTAAAAAAATTTGTTGGGAAAATGATAACCACTAGCATTTCATGTTAAATGTCTTCAATTATAGGTTTTCAGAGATCATACGTAGCTCCCTCATGACCAAATTAATACGTATATATATACATGTATATAAATATATATATATATATATATATAGGTACTCTCTTGATCTTATGTAGCACAAATTATACATAAAGTCCAGAATTTTAATTTTGACCTTTTGGATATTGATCAAGATTAAATTCAAGAAAAAATAAAATCTAACGTTACCTTCTCTCCATTTCCAATTTTCAGCAACCTGAAGGGAACGTACACATTTTTCCAGCACAAATACATGATTAGCAAAAATTGGTAAAATTATAGTATCTATATTAATTAGTATGTCGCTGCTTATGATCTACGTACTAAAGCTTCTTCTTTTTTTCGAAACAACTTAACTATATATATATATATATGTGTGCGTATAAAATAAGGGAAAAAAGCGCAACTTAAGCAGTCTGTCTTCAAATGTATTTTTTAATTAAACTAAAATAACTAGTGTCTTACGCCTTGCAGGTCCCCAATTTGGTGGTGGTCTCTTCAAAATTGTTCCTCGTTTCTTATATTGTCTTCGGCGATATCTGTACAACAAAGACAACCGTTATGAATTGAAAATACTAAGAAACACATATTCAGGTACACTCGTAGATGTTGTCTGTATTCTGTTTTTTTTTTCCCCCCATATATATATATATATACGTATGGTATATATTTGGTCTACTGATTATTTTAAACCAAGATTTAATCAAAGAGTTGGTGAGCAAATCTTCATCAGCAGCAAAATATGAAGCAGATAATATTAAAGGATGGGCTCCTCTTCACTATGCAGCTCGGTTTGATGCGGTAGACTTAGTTGAGTTGTTTGTGTCAGCTGACAGACTCCTGGCTTACAAAAGGGACAAGGAAGGCATGTTTGCTTTCCACATTGCGGCAAAATATGAAAGTATTGGAGCAATGAGAAAGCTCATAACAACACATCCAGACATATGCGTACAGTTGAACAACAAGGGTCAGACCGCTCTTCATGTTGCTGTAGAAAATGGAAAGAAATATGCTGTCAAATATCTATTGACCTTTGCTTCTGAGACTACTCTTTTAAACCTGCATGATCAAGATGGAAACACCCCTTTGCTTTTGGCTGCCGAGTGTGCAGACTTTGCCATTCTAAAATTGCTCACAGATGATAATCGAGTGAACACAAGGGCCGCAAACAAGAAAGGTTTGACAACTATCGACATTATTCATTCTTGTTCGGAGCTAAGTGAATCTGAAAAGGTACATATATTAGCTTCAAGCATACATACATGTATAAAATTTTTCTCTTATATGGAAAATCTTAGATGAAATTCTTCCAGAATTTTCTAGATGTGAAAATCACTATATGCATACATATATATCACAATTTTTATATCAAAATCTCATTTATGGGTGATTGGATTACTTTAATGACTGAAATTTTAAGATATTTTTGCGATTTAAATTTGTCTATGCAAAATTCATTTTACCTTTCTAATGTTTTAGTATTTCATCAAATTTATATAAACCCTAACGATACTTTATTATTTCACAAATCTCATTTTAGCATTTTTAATATTTCAATACATATTTAAACTTTAGATTTGGAAGCAATCCAAAAAATAATAATAAAATTGTTATGGTTTTTTCAATAAAACGGTTCTGATGGAAAAAATGACTTTTTCTTTGTATAGTGTTTTATACATGTAAAAAGGTTTTTTAAAAATATTTTGACAAGTTTGACCATTGTTTTTTTTTTTTTTTATAAAAATAATCTTGGAATCTTATATGCACTTTGGGATGAAATTCGTTTCAATTAAAAAAAATAAATAAATAAAAATAAAAATAAAAAGAAGCCGAAAACAGTTGTCAAAATTCTTAGTAAAAGAAACATGTCTTTAGCTACATGTATACCATATTAGGCCAAATTAATTTAAGTAGACTACATAAGTAGTTAATTTTGATTCCCTTATAAAATTAATAGAAATCAATTTTTATATGTAATTAATTAATAATCAAAACTTGACTACTGCTTACAGGAGTTTATCACATGGAAGCTAGGAAAGATGGGTGGCCTTTCAAGTTTGAAGCAAGGGGTACTTAGTAGAGATGGTGGTATGAAAGAAGGAGAGACACATGAAACGAAGAGCGAAAAATATAGTGAAAAAGACGAAGGCAATCAGCTGGAGGAAAGTAGTTTAAGGAAAGAAAGTAAAAGAAAGACATCAATCAGAAACATATCAAGTTCAGCATCTTGGGATCAAAGGATGTCTGATTCCGAACTTAAAGAAGCAGCCAACAATAACATACTGGTTGCTACAATCATAGCCACTGTCACCTTCTCAGCGGTTTTACAAATTCCCGGTGGATATGAGAGTGATGGTCTTCATAAAGGCTTTCCAATTCGAAGGAACAGTATAGATTTCTTTTACTTTCTCATGTGGGATTCTTTGGCACTTAGTTTGTCATGTGCATCAATTTTTGTCCATTTGTTTGCTTCCTTGGAGCAATCGCCTCGTCGTTTTCGCCTCCTTTTCAAGCTAGTTGTACTGATCAATTTCTCGTCCATTGTAGCAATGGGTTTTGCTTTTAATTCAGCAATAGATCTAGTTGCTGCAAAATCTCTGCCAATAAAACTAGCAGCCAATATAGGTATCGTGGTCGTCCTAGCAGGCTTTATCATCCTTGGGCGACAAATTATAACTTCCAGTATTATATACAAACTGGTTTCAGACATTGTCCAAGCAAAAAAAAGACAGATGACCCAATATTTCTACACATTGGTTATAAAGTGCAATCTAAGTGATTGATTGAGTTTGCATTTTATGTCACAAATATTCTGGCCTGCATTCTTCTATTTGGCATGCTGTTGGATGTGTACACTGAAATTTGTATCTACCATTTTAAAGCACAATTATTTGTAATTTAAATATCCTATATCAGTGGATGTTAAAATAGCAGAAATTTTTTTCCTTTTATGTTGGTAAATAACTTCTAAATTTTCATATAATTTTAAATATGTATGTTCAAATTCTACAAGTTTGTTTTGGGACAATATTTACAGGTTGTCATATTTTATGAAATTATGAATGGTGTTAGGGTAGGATGATAGACTTAAATATCATAGATGTATGTAAAACTAATAAGAATATTCATTAGATTACACCTTTTATTTTGTGGTCATATAATTTACCCCTCGCTGGCTAGTGATGGCCCAAAGAAACGGATAGAATGCACATTTGGGGACCTGTAAAGACATTAATTTGGCATTGAGAGTTTCCTTTTAGACAACCAAATTTTTTTAACCATAGATTATCTTTAAATTTCTCTTTACAATATCAAATTTTGTGTCGGAGAGTGGACAATCTACCTTATAATTGAACATTTAAACATATGATAGACGCAGATTACCAGATATGGCATATTCGGTAGCTTATGGCCCAACATCCTAAAGTGTTCGGTAATATGAGTTCAAACAATTTGAAAAATATTCAGCCAACCAAACAAATCTTTGGTTTGTATAAAGAGGATGAGTTTTCAAATTTGGACTTCATGGCAGACCCTATTCATGTCTAACTCTAACCCAAGGTTGGCATAAAATGTACCATTATATGAAAATTATACAATAAATATAATTTTTACACATGATGGATTGGACAATGTCACCCAACAAACTATAACTGACTGTACATCACTTTCCATATATATATATATATTTAAATGAATAGTTTTACACTTTTTTCTTAACGTGTATGTCATCAATTATTTAAATTTAATCATTTTTCATTCCGTGACTGAAATTGCATTATTTAATCTTTCTCGGGAAAAAAAAAAAATTTACAGTATAGTCATTTTGGTAATCGCCATGCCCTTTTTTTTTTTTTTTTTTAATATAGTCAGCTACGTTATGTAGCTAGAAGCATTTTTATTTCAGTTAAATAGTCATAATGTTTGATTTTTAATTATGAGTAAATATAAGACTATCTCTAATGATAAATGTCAAAAATATTATTTTTAAAATCTGATATTAACATATACTTTCTAATAATAAATGCTAATATCACTATTAAATTTAAGCATTTGCTCTCAAATTTGAGCATTGGCATTCTTTTTGGCGAAATTTGTCTAAAGAGAACAAGCCTCCATCTCCTTTTATTTTTTATTATGAGATACCATTTTTGCTGAAGAATTCGACGTATAGTTTCTTATCCAAATAAGCATCTTCTTCTGGTGAACACCACAAAACAACACCACTATTTATGTAGCGGCAAAACTTGGCAAGAAAAAAATTACCAGTGGCCACTATCACAGCCAACAGTGACCTTCGCAGCCGCCATCAATGCCTGGCAGGTACTAAGCCATACCAATACCTTTATTGCTTGTGTTGGGAGCTTGATTTTGGATTGGAAAAGGATCTTAGGATTTCATTAAAAATCTAGTCTGTCCCAGTGCTATAGTCTTATTATGGTATTGTAATTGCTATGCTATGCCTCTATGCAAACAAATTTATTACATTCTATGCGAATATATCATAAAGACTATATTGGGTTTTTCTTTTTTCTTTTTTTATGTTGGCAATTGATTTCAATATTTTTGTTATATATAATTGAAATATATGTGTGTAATCTATAAGATTATATTTTGTACAATCTATTTGAAGGTTGTCACATGTTCTGAAATATTTAATGTATGCTAGGACGATAGATTTAATTATTGTGTGGTGGTCATCAATGAAATTCATCTTAAGAAGACAAGTACTAATTGAATGCATTAAATTATATATTGATTTTTTATACTAAAATCCATTAATTAAACAAAATCAACCATTTTGGATAGCTAATTAAATTGCCAAATTGTATATGGGTTCCATCAATGATTGATCATTTTGGTAACAAATAGCATTTTTTGTATTTTTATAGTGCAGAGAGAGAGATGTATATATAGGTGGTTTAATAAAATATTAATTCCTCTATTATGACAGGGTGTTTGGTAACTTGGAGACCAAGGAAAGTTATAAGGGCCTAGAGTTGTGTTTGTAATTTTTTTTTTTTTTAGTACATATAAATATATAATGATATTGAGGATGGAGATTCAAACTTAAATTATTATCCAAGCAAACAGGTAATTTTTATCATTGGGCTATTCGGCAGGTACCTAGTGTTTGTTGTTGATGGCTTGGCTGGGTCAGTTCTAATTAGTTATCCTTTTTTTAGTCTTGGCTGGAAAATGATGGTGCTTATTCGTTCTACATTTAGATTGTCCCGTCCAAGATATGTATCCTTCCTGACTAACCGAATATTACGAATTTTGACTTTCTTTTATGTTCTTGTAAACTAATTAAGCTTGACATATATTCTTGATACAATAAAGCTATGGGCTACCAACCATATACTTGCAACATTAGTAGGTTGAAAAAAAATTAGAACAGACAATTGGGTCAATACACGGAAATTCGATTAGAATATATGAACCAGGAAACTTCAAGAGACCTCATTTACCATACTTGATAAAAGCTACTAGTTTCCAAATTTCCATTTGGGAGCTTTTTTTATTTTTTGATTTTATATTAGGTAACTTGGCATGCATCTTGGGACATCAATTATATTTTAGAAAGTTATAATATTAGTATGTTCCCTCTGCCAATTAATTAATGCTTTTTCTCTATTTTTTTGTCAGATAGAATTGTTAATTTTATATTAATAATGAGCTATAGTAGTAGTGATTTTCCACCAGAACCATGATCGAATTTGGTAGAATCATGATTTAATTTTTTGTGCCTATATTATATAGTAAAAATATATATAAGAGCTGCACATGGGTTTTTTTTTTTGGTTGGTTCAAAGTTTGATAATTTCAATCCGAATCCAATACGGTTTCGCTAGATTCTATTTTACTTGATTCTCCTTCTCCTTCAACCTTTTCATTTCTTTAATTGGAAACTAAATTAGTTTAGTTCACATTTCGTGTACAACAGCTACAAGAATATCTTCATTTTCTAATCTCTTTAAAAATAGAATTGGATTAGGTGCGTTGGTTTCTAATTAAAAAGATATTTTGTTGAAGAAAATAGCAGCCGAGGAAACCTGGAAGAATATATCCCGACCCATCAAATCATTTGGAAAATAACCTAAAAAAGCTCCCCACTATTTTTTTTGGGGGAATCTCTGCCCAACTTTCCTCTTTATTTTCTTGGATATAAAATTAATTTCAGTGTTTTTGACGCAAGGATCACTAGGATCGAAGATACTTTTCCAACTTTGATAACCTCCATAATATATTCTTTTAAAACATTATTTTAAAGCTCACTCCTATTCCATCATGCATAATATAAATACTCACCCTCTCTAGTCCTCACTCTCACCGAATCAAGTGTCGTCCATTAATTTTCACCATTTTTTTAAACCTTCACAACAAACCCATCTTCACTATCTGTTTAATTTTGTTCTTTTGAAATGGAAAATAACCATCATCATCATCATTTCAGTAATATGTGTGAGAAAATCTTTGGTGTTATTTATCCAACCTTTCATAAAAACCATCACCAAGACTACTCGGGCCCTGCAGCTATCCCAAACCATCATCCACATCATGATGGTTATGGGAGCAATTCTTATGTAACCCAAACCAAACCATCTTCGAATGGAATTCCACCAACCAGTGCCAAAGCTACCTCACAAGCAGTCCATGCCAGGCATATGCCCAATTATCTTGTGGCACAGAAGGAGAACTCAGGAGGAGTAGATGATATTAACAATGCCTTTTCTGATTACATAAACCATGCAAAAATTAAGATCAGAGCTGTTTCAAATATTGGTGATGGTGAGGAAATTGTCTCCCGGGTAGATAATGTTATTGACAGAGAGAAAGAAGATGATGATGAAGATGAATTTTCGAGTTACATCAATCGTGCTAAGCTCAGGATGAGGAAGACATCTAGCATTGGAAGTAGAAACATGATCTCATTTAAAAGAGAGTAATTAATTATAAGAAACTCGAAATAAACTGTGAGGCATAACACTCCCTGTTGATGCCTGACATTTGGGTATGGTGGTAATTTGGTTTCAAAAAAGGGTATGAACAATGGTGGTGCTGGTATATAATCAGCCTTCGTATAGCTAATTATTGATTAACGCTTCTATGCTTTCTCTCTCTCTTCCAGATTCAGATACTCTGTTCATTATTCATTGTAATATTAGATGATCGATCAGATTGATTTCGGAAGATTTGTTTCTCAAGTCATTGTAATAATGGGTGTACTTTTGATCTCAAGAAAATACGTTCCATATGTTTCTTTACTGTATCCATCAATACCATATATAGATATATATATATATATATATATTTTTTTTTAATCTGTTCTTTCGTGCAAACCACATAGTTACAGTAATATGCTTATATTATGTATATTAGCTGGATGATTGAGTTATTACTTTAAGACTTGTACTTGGTGGAATCAACTCAATATGAACATAAATATCATATAATTAGTTCGTTTAATCATTTAATTTGCCCCATTACAATTTCTTTTTGGAACGGTTGCTAGCTAGATGCTTTCCATTTCATATAAAAGGGAATTTACAGATTATACATTTGCTTACATTTTGAAGACGCTGGACCAAGTCAGCATGTATAACAATTAAATTAAATTAACAGGACAAAAAAGATATATATATATATATATATTTGGCTGTTATTCACCATTGAGTAATTCTTACACTTCTTGCACTTATATCTCTCAAAAGAACAATTCATTATATAAATCTATTCATATTTATATATATATATATATACACACACACACACACATATCACATGTTCAATATTTTCTTACTTATTATTTTCTTATGTTAGGGGTGGGAGATTTGAACTTTAAACCTTCATAACGGTGTCTTTTCTTTGCCACTGGGTTATCCAGACTATGGCGGTAGAGCAAAACTAAGAAGTTCCCATATACCATTCCTCGAATGATGGTGAAGCAAGGAATTAATTAATTAATATCTTCATTAATGGAGCTAGCCTAGCCAAACAAAACCATAAAAGCTTCTGGATTATTCATCTTTTGAGTCTAGTTTGGTGCTGAAGAATTAAATCCTTAGAAAGTCTTCAAATCTGTGGTTCTTTTTGATTTTGAAGGGATACAGTAATTTGGACAGTTTCATGTATTGTCAATTCTGGTAATTCCTTTTTTAATTTTTCTTCTTTTTTTTTCGATAAAATAAATTCTGTTGATTCTACAAGACTACAACTAATATGACCAAGTATTGAATGTAGCATGGCAAATTTGACTGCTGTTTTCTATAATTAATTTTTAAATATTTCAATTGTCCCTAAAAAGAATTACAAAAAATGGCTAAAAATTTTCAAATATGTATAAAATACGCAATAAAAATGAAAAACTTTAGAAGACAGAGGAGAAGTAATGTGCATATTAAACATTGATCATCTTCTTCCAAGTTCCAATCGTTGTAGTTTATGGAAATAAATATCTAGATAGTGGATTTAAACTGTTGTATTAAACAAATATTAGAATGCATCACGTTATACTAAACTTCCGTTCTTGACGGTCACAAAATATGATTAATTTTCAACTAATGGATTTATAAGCAAGAATATTAATTTACGGCCAAGAATTAATAAGTACCAACCGACAAAATTGATCTATTCGATTGGCTGTAAACTAGCTAATTTTTTAAGGTTTTATGTACATACCAAGACATAGAATTGTGATTTGTCTTTTCAAACTTCTTCAATGATGGGCAGCAGCATCATCTCTACAAGGAGAATCTTGCCGCTGATTTTATAGTATTTGATTTGTCAAAAAAAAATTGATTAATTTTCCAAGATGCTATTCGGACAAGTTAATTGACAACTCTCTTTTAACTAATGATTTTCTTGTTCCTTCAAAACTAAGCTTGTCTATCATATGTTGAATAAAACTCTTCATGGAGTATTTGAAGTCTCCTTTGGTGGGTCCTGACTTGTATTAGGCGGTGATTTGTAAGATTCTAATTTTTTCCACACACACACACAAAAAAAAAGTGAGAATATGATCCCTACTATATCTGTCATATATCACTCAGAAGGAAAAAACCCAATTGAAAATTGATTACATTTTCTCATGTTAAATTACGAATCTTAGCCAAACTTTTCTATCTATAAAAACCACCACTTATCATTTTAACTAAATACAAATTCTCTTGTCCTTACAAATTAAGCACTTGTTTAAACTTCTAGCTTTTGTGTGTTATCCAAAACTAAACCATACTCATTTTTTCCTTCTGTTTTCTCAATAGAAAGAGTCAAAGTCAGCTCAAAACTCACATGGGAAATGCAATTTTCTGTTGTCGAAATGATGAAATTTCGCACCACCAGCACGAATCCATGTCTCATGATCGTCATGCCATTGCTGAGAGAAATGAGCTTCCACAAATCCATCTTTCGTTGAAGGGAAAATCCAACCAGAACTCAGAACTGAATTCGCAAACAATGGTCGTTGTCGGGCCAAATCAGTCTTCCATGGTTGACAAAGAAGGTCACAAACAAGGTGTGGAAAACAACGATGCATTTTCTGACTACATAAATCGTGCAAAGATCAAGATCAGAACCACAACAAGTATTGATGGTGAGAAAATCAATGCTTTGCAAGATGGTAATGTTGGTGATCAAAAAAAGAAAGAAGAGAATGGTAGCAAAGACATATTCTCAGATTATATCAATCGTGCTAAAGTGAGGATCAGGAAGACATCGAGTATTGGAAGCAGAAAGAAATAAGAAAAACTACAAACAGAGGAACCTGATGATATATAGTCCGATTGAAGAATGCCTTGATGAGAGTGGTGTTATTCACCAAAAAAAAAAAAAAAAAAAGAAGAAAAGATGAGAGTGGTGTTCATAATGTCCTAAATATTTGCTTGAAGGTCTTGATGAATAATAATGGTAGTGGTACTTGACTACCACTCATGATTTTCCTTGTTAGTATATATGTTAAGCCTTTTCGTTTTATTTCATTCACTTTATAGATATAGGTTCCTTCTGTATCCTATTATTGATTTATTTAATTGTGAAACAATATAATTTTCTATTTATTATTCTAAAATGTGACCACCTTCGTTTTCTGAAGGATATTATATATTATGCCTCAAGTTTCTTGTTGTGATTGATCAGGTGTGGTTGGATAATTAATCTATGTCATATAGAAAAAGAAACTTCAACAACAAAATGTTTGCTGGTTTGGTCCATACGACAATGATAACTGATGTTAACCTTCATATTCTTGAATAGATTAGATCATAATGGAGCTGAAAAATCAATTCACCTTCCTCCAAGTTTATATATATTAAAAATAATAATAATAAAATATAAAAATTTCTGCCCTATTTCCACTATCACGTGCAAGGCATGTGAACTCCACCACATTACAATAATACCATCAAACGAAATGCACTCAAATTCATTGTTAGTCCATAGACATGATAAGGCCAATAGCTGCTTTACAGTCTCTGTTGAAACAATTAAAAGTCAAAAAATGTTACTGGAAAGAATAGTTTGTTTACCATCTTCTGTATGCTAACCAATATTATGTTGTTTTTATAAATGAACTTGCTATGTACATCTAGACACAATTAATTTGTCAATTGTTAACATGTTTAATTTTTTAAAAAGTTATTTATCTATATATTTAGATTGTATCCATTTATCAACTATTAAAGTATATATTGTCGTAACGTACTCATGGTCAAAAGGCAAGTTTGGAGTTTAGTTCGTTGTAATTAACAGATTGAATTCAAATCATGATTTGGCTAAGAACATGAACCAATTATTCAACTTCAATAAAACTAGCAAATTGGAGAAGCTACAAGTATGCTGTGATGTATCATAAGTAAAAAGGAGGGACATGTTCCTAATAACAGAACACTTTTTCAGAAATTGAATGCTACAATCACGAATTCCTCCTTAACGGTGATTGTTGGAGTAAATATTCATAGAGCAGATAATTGGGCTTATATCACGTAATTACCTATGAAAACCCATTTACTTAATTACCAATTAAACTAAGAAAAACAAAAGTAAATAAATATAAGTGAAGAATTCATTTGCAGAAAACAAATATGGTTAAATGCATTTTCGTACACTTAACTTATAGGATTTTACTTCAACTTTAAAAAGTAGCATTTTACATCTTTAATTTATAAATTTGTTGCAATTTAGTCTAATTTTTAATTTTAGCCAAACAAAATAAATTGGAAATAAGACAGTGAACCAACCAATCTTCTGAAAAACAGCTCTTTTGTTACAATAATTTAAGACTGGTTACTAAACCTAACAGCATTTACAAGTTTAAAATCTTTCAAATTAGCATAATAAATATCTATTTGAGTAAGCTTATCTTATGCCAATCTCTTATGTTTATTGCAGGTCTACAAACGAATGCATCCCGCTCTTGATAATCAAAATAAGGAATTAATTATATATTTTTAATCATATGATATTTATTTTTAATGTGGTATATAGAGCTCATCTTTCAATAATGCTCATATCCATCTACTATACATGGAAAAAAAAAAAAAAAAAAGAAAAGTACGTAAGCGCACCAATATTCAATTAGAAATGGCTACATGTATGTATCATATAGGCCAAAAAGTAGTCATACTTCTAGGAGGGTTAGGTTGATTAATACAAATCATCTTAAGAAGTTTAAGCTGTTCTGAAAAGGAGAAGGGAAAAAAAAAATGTTTTTTCAGGGATAATTGAGCTATCGTTTTTAATATTACACTCAAAAAGAAAATAAAGTAATAAATAAATCTTTTTTTTTTCAGGGATTACAATATTCTAAACTAATATTATGTTTGGATTAAATGATAGAAAAGAAAAGGAATGAAAAATAAAGAAAAAAAGTATTTATAATAATTGTTGTTTGAATTATTACTCATGAGAAGAAAAAGAAAAAATAATTAACATCTATTTATATTTTTTTTTATAAAAATACCCTGCATACAAACTATCTCAATCAATCAGTTTTTTTTTTTTCTTTTTTTTCTTTTTTTTTTTTTCCCTTTATCTTTTCCATCAATCCAAAACATAGTATAAAAGGGGAAGGAGATTTAATGTGGTTTTACCTTGGACTAACCCTATAAATATATACTACCAGTCTAATGTTTGTTTTCCTTCTTGATTTGCTTCATATATATACATATATATATATATATATATACACACACATTAAACATTGGAGATTTGGATCATTATGAAGATTTTTTTGTTTGTATTCGTAGACTTGGCTTACTGAGAATATACATTCAAATATGGGTTCAATCAAATGAAGATGATATTTCGTTTTCTTTTTTTGATATAAAATATACTATAATCTTGATAAAAAAAATAAAAAATAAAACTCGGATCATTATCAAGGAACCATTTTACTGTTTCTGGTCGTAGTGTTTGTTGTTGAATCAGCTGGATCAGTTCTAATAAGAATTTTGAATTTCTTTTATTTTCTTCTAAATTAATTAAAGCCTGTCATATATTCATGTGACAAGCCTATGAGCTACCAACCATATAAAGCAGAAGACTTCAACGGCTCATTTACCTTACTTGATTAAAGCTACTAGTTTTCAAATTTCCATTTGGGACTTTATTTTTATTTTTATTTTATATTTGGTAACTTGGGATGCATCTTGAGACGTAGATTATATTTTAGAAAGTTTCAATATTAGTATGTTCCATCCTCGAATTAATTAATGCTTTTTCTCAAATTTTTTTCTCTGATAGAATTGATTAATTCTGTATATATTAATAATTTCTTAATTAATAATGAGCTATAGTAGCAGTGATTTTCTACCAGAACCTTTTTCTTTTCTTTTTTTTCAATTAACCAACCATTCATTAATAATATTGAATTTGGTAGAATCATGATTTACTTTTAGTGCCTAATATTATAAAGTAACAATATATATAAGAGCTGTACATGGGTTTTTCTTCAAATTTCTTTTTTCCAAGTTTGATAATTTCATTCTGAATCCAATGCGGCTTAGCTAGATTTTTTCCATTTCTCAATTCTTCTTCTCCATCGACCTTTCATTTCTTTAATTGGAAATAAATAAGTCTAGTTCACATTTCGTGTACAACAGCTAGAAGAATATCTCTTTGCGCGGTACATATATGACTAAAATTAGGTGCATTGGTTTCTAAAAGATTCTTAGTGGATGAAAATAGGAGCCAAGGAAACGTGGGAGCATATATGCCAAACCATCACATCATTTGGACAATATAAGTCTCCCACTCTCTTTTTTTTTTTTTTTTTTTTTTTTTTTTTTTTGGGGGGGGTGGGGGGGGGGGGTGGAAATCTCTACCAAACTTAATTTCCTCTTCATTTTCTTGGATATGAGGGATCACTAGGAAGATACTTTTCCAACTTTGATTACCTCCATAATATTTTTTAAAATATATATATATTATTTTAAATCTCACTCCTATTCCATCAATACCATCATGCATAATATAAATATCCACCCTCTCTAGTCCTCAGTTCTCACCAAATCACCAAATCAAGTCTTGTCCATTAATTTTCACCATCTTTTTTAGACCTTCAAAACAAACCCATCTCCACTATCAGTTTAATTTTGTCTCATTTGCAATGAAAAACCATCACCATCACCATCACTTCAGTAGTAAGTGTAAGAAAATCTTTGGTGGTATTTTTCCATCCTTTCATAAAACTCATCACCATGAACAAGACTACTCTGCCCCTGCAGCTATCCCAAACCACCGTCCTCATCATCATAGTTATGGAAGCAGTTCTTACATAACCCAAACCAAACCATCTGCCAATGATGGAATTCCATCAAACAGTGCCAAAGCTACTTCACGAGTAGTTCAGCCCAGGCACATGCCCAACTTGGATTATTATGTCCCACAGGATAACTCGGCTGGTGCGGAGGATATTAACAATGCCTTTTCTGATTACATTAACCGCTCAAGGATTAAGATCAGAGCTGTTTCAAATGTTGGTGGTGGTGAGGAAACTGTCTCCGGAGTAGATAATGTTAATCATACAGAGAAAGAAGATGATGCTGAAGATGAATTTTCGAGTTACATCAATCGGGCTAAGCTCAGGATCAGGAAGACATCGAGCATTGGAAGCAGAAACATGATCTCCTTTAAAAGAGAGTAATTAATTATAAGAAATTGGAAATGAACTGTGTGAGGCATAACATTCTCTGGTAATGCCTGAGAGCTGCATTTGGTGGTAATATGGTTTTAAACAAGCATATGAATAATGGTGGTGCTGGGTCTTCCTATAGCTAATTATTGATTAATGTTTCTGTTGTCCATTCTCTCTCTGTCATATTCATATTCTCTGATCATTATTTATTGTAATCTATGATCTATCAGACAATGGGTCTACTTTTTATCTCAAGAATATACTTTCCATAAGTTTCTTCAATTTTCATTAATACTATATATATATATATATATATATTTTTTTTTTTTTCCTGCTTTATTTGTTCTTTGGAGTAAACCAGATTGTTACTGTAATATGCATATTATATATATATGTATAATATGTGACTGAGGAACTATACTTAAGACTTGTACTTAGTGGAATCAACTCAATATGAACATAAATATCATAGATTGTCTAATTATTTAATTTGTCCCCATTACAATTTGAATTTGGAACAGATGCTAACTAGATGCTCCTGCTGGTTACATTTCATATGGATCTTCAAAATTCCAGATATTTATTTATATATATATATAAATATAGAAAGGAATATACATATTATATTTTATGTGCTTACATTTTTGAATATGCCAGAGCGTGTCAGCATTAAATTAACAAGATAAAGGAGGGATAATTGTCGTTCACCATTGAGTAATTCTCACACTTTTGCCATAGTTATTTGACTTGGCCATTCACTATGCTGTTCGGACTATGGCGGTGGAGGAAAACTAGGAAGTTCCTAAAATGATGGTGGAACAAGGATTTAATCAATTAATATCTCCATTATGGAGCTAGTCTAGCCAGATGGAACGATAAATCTTCTGGATTCTGCAACTGTTGAATCCTGTTTGTTGGTGAAGAATTAAGTCTTTATAGGGTCTTCATATCTGTGATACTATTCTTTTTGAATTTCAAGGAAGCTGGACACTTTCATGTACTGTGGATTCTGGTGATTTGGTCTACAACTGAGATGATCATGGCAAATTTGATTGGTATTGTCTATTTTGTAAATATTTAGGTGGACCCTTTAAAAATAATTACAAAAGCGGCTCAAAATTTTCAATACATATAAACTCGATAAAATTAAAAATTTGAGAAGATTCCTGAAAGTAGTTATGCGTTTCAAGTTGAGAAGTAAAAAATGCTTCAAAGACAGAGGAGATGTAATATGCACAATTTAAACATTGATCACATTCTTCCATCTGTTGTAGTTTATGGTGCTAAATACTAGCTTTGTGATAATGCTTTCACTGTGCATTACCTTATACTGGACTTACATTCTCCAGTACCACACAATATTATTAATTTATCACTAAATAAAAATATTTACGGCCAAGAATACACCAAAATTGATCAATTCAATTGGCTGTAAACCAGTTTTAAGGTTATACATGTAAGAAACAAAATTTTGATTGGTCTGCCAGAAAAAAAACTAGGATTCTTTTCAAACTCTCATATGATGGGCAGCAGCATCATCTCTACAAGGAGATTCTTGCTGCTAATTATAGTATTTTATTTGTGAAAACTTTTGATTAATTTTCCAAGATGCTATTCGGAAAATTTGAAAGCTCTCTTTTAAGTTACGATTTTCCTGTTCCTTCGAATCTATGCTTGTCTATCATGTGTTGAATAAAACATCTACGAGTACTTGAAGTCTCCCTTGGTGGGTCCTGACCTGCATGAGGCGGTGAATTGTAAGATTCTACTTTCTATACACACACACACACACACAAAGGTGAGAATATGATCCCATCTATCTATCATATATCACTTACAGGGAAAACCCAATTGAAAATTGACAACTTTTTCATGTTAAATTGTGAATCATGCCAAACTTTTCTATATATAAAACATCACGTATCGTTTTGAATACCAACTTCTCATCCGCTTTACAAATTAAGCACTTCTTTTACTTCCGCTTTGCTTTTTGTGTGTTATCCAAAACTAAACCATACTTATTTTTCCTTCTACTTTTGTCAATAGAAAGAGTCAAGGGTCAGCTCAAAACTCACATGGGTAATGCAATTTTCTGTTGTCCAAATGAGGAAAATCCACACCACCAGCAAGAACCATTGTCTCATGATCATCATGCTGTTGCTGAGAGAAATGAACTTCCACCAAATCATCGTTCATCGAAGGGCAAATCCCAGCAGAACTCAAAAATGAACCCTCGTACGTTTGGCAAAGAAGGTAAGAAACCAGGTGAGGAAAACAATGATGCATTTTCTGACTACATAAATCGTGCAAAGATCAAGATCAGAACCACAACAAACGTTGATAGTGAAAAAGTTGGTGCCTTGCAAGAAGGTAATGTTGGTGATCATAAAAATCAAAAAGAGAATGGTAGCAAAGACATATTTTCAGATTATATTAATCGTGCTAAAGTGAAGATCAAGAAGACATCAAGTATTGGAAGCAGAAAGGAATAAGAAACTGCAAACAAACAGAGGAGCCTCATAACATATATAGTCGGATTGAAGAAGGTTTTTGATGAAAGTTGTGTACACAATGCCTTAAAATATTTGCTTGAAGGTCTTAATGAATAAAATTGGTGGTATTGGACCGCCACTGATGGTTTTCCTTGTAAGTATGTTAAGCCTGAAAATAATCAGGTTCCTCATGTCTCCTACTCTTCAATTAGTTTAATTAATTTTGAAACAATACAAGGTTCTATTTATTATTCTAAAAAATATGGCCACCTTTGTTTTCTGAAGGATATTATATTATGCCTTGTGTTTCTTATTGTGATTCACCTGTGTATGGATAATCTTTCCGTTAGTGTCCCAGAGAAAAAGAAGCTTCAGCAACAAAATTTTTGTTGGTCCTTTGGGAAACGCTCTATACTCTTATATGAGAATAGATTCTGGGCGAGATCATGTTGGAGCTAAACAATTCCGTTTCACCCGATTCATTATATGTTTAAATCACAGTAACTTGTGCAGCTGTACGTGCCGGGATTTCCACTAGCACGTGCAATACATGCGGACTCCCCCAATCCATCAAACGAAATCCCACTCAAATTCATCGCCAGACAATTAGACACGATAGGGGCATAGGGTCAATAGCAGATTTGTAAACCCTGATCAAACAATAGATGTCGAACAATGTCACCGGGGGAACTAGTTTTGTCTACCAACTTTCCTATGCTAACTAAGATCAAATTATTTTATTATTAGATGTACAGGATCACATTTAGACTGCATTAATTTGTCTATTAACATATTTTATTTTTGAAAAAACTATTTATCTACATAAATTGCATCCATTTATCAACTATAAACATATTGCCATACGCAATCAGTATTGCACTTCTATTTATCAAAAAACCAGTATGGTATATGTGGTCAAAAAACAAGTATTCGAGTTTAGTTAATTATAACCAGATAGAAATGATAATTTTGTTAAAACAGCATGAACCATTATTCACCTTCAACAATACTAGTCTGTCAACAAACATATTTGAGAAGCTACAAGTAGGCTATAATGTATAATATGTAAAAAGGTGGAGGCAGATACCTAAAATAACGCTTTCCAGAAATTGAATGCTACAATCACGAATTCCTCCTTAACATTGAATTATTGGAGTGAACATGCTTATACGATAGCAGATAATTGGGCTTAAAGACGTATCTAAGAAATACGATAATTACTTATCAATCTAACTAAGAAAAACAAGGTAATAATCACAAGGGAAGAATTCTTTTGCACAGAGCTAATACCCAGATCACGCAGCAGCAAACAAGACAAGTTATATAGGCGCTGCACAAGTTGTTCTAAAGTGGCCTGTCTGATTGCAGCGACTACAATGCACTACTCGTTTTACTCTGCCACGATCTTCTGCTCTAACCCGTTTCTTTCTTGGTCGTCCAGGCGGACGAAGAGATTTAGGTGGGTTAATCATAACCTCAACAGCTTTGTTATTAGAATTTGGATCGACATCAGGTAACTCCTTCCAGAGAGATTTATCTGGAATCGGATGAATTGTTTGTGAGTATGTCTTTCGATAGGTTGCAACTGTAAAGCAGCTCTCAGTAAATCGGTGAACATTCTGTCTGCAAGAGAGAAGTGCTGCCACAGCATGTGCACAGGGCAACCCATACAGCTGCCAACCACGACAAAGGCAACAGCGGTTCCTAATGTCCACAATGTTTGTTCCTTCATGAGATATAACTTCAAATTCTGCTTCATTAGCACGAAGAACCTGATAAGTGCGTGCACGTTCTAGTGCCTCTGCAACACGTTTCTCGGCAGAAGGTACAAGTATAGATGTCCACTGCATGCTGGTTTCCCGACGTTCATTAAACCATGTCATTAGCTGCCTTCTAATGCATTCCATCATCTGAATTATTGGAAGCCCAGAAGCCTCTAAAATCCAAGAATTTAATGCTTCGACTATATTAGCTGTCAAATGCCCAAACCGTGTCCCCTCAAAATAAGCAGTAGCCCACAAGCGAGGAGGAATTCTTCTAATCCAATAAGCAGCATCTTGTGATATCTCTTCAATCTCTAAAACTTTTGCTTCAAACTCAATTACAGTGAGAGCATGAGCAGCTTCCCATAAAAGGTTAACAAGCATTGTATTGTTGAACTCCTTACGAAAGCTATCACTCAAGTGACGCATGCAAAATCCATGAAAAGCAGTTGGAAAATTTGCTTCCACCCCATCAACAATACCCTTCTGTCTGTCTGACAAGATTGTAAGCCTAGGCATGTTTTCTGTATTAATCTCAAGCAGGTTATGAAGTTCAGACAGAAACCACATCCAGTTGTCATCATTCTCCTCATCAACGACACCAAATGCTAGAGGAAACAGAGCACCATCACCATCAAAACCAGTAGCAAGGAGCAAAGTACCCAGATATTTACTCTTCAAATATGTTCTATCAAGCCCAAGTAGGGGCCGGCAAGCATTTAGAAAACCATAGATGGATGCCTGAAATGAAATAAAGAGACGCTGGAAGCAGTTATCATTTGGGTTTCCATAAACAGATGCAATACTCCCAGGGTTTGTCCGTTTAACCTGTTCACAATATTGTGGAAGCAAGCGATACCCTTCTTCGAAGGACCCACGCATAGCAGCCATTATACGCTCCTTGCCTCGCCAGGCTTGCTTGTAGGATAAGGTGATCCCATGAACCCGATGAATCTCTTCCAGTATCTCCTTTGGCTTGTAATTAGGGTTCTCCTTAAGCCGTTGCTCCACAGAGTTTGCGACCCACTGAACCGAGGCTTGCGAATGGCCAAGATGAGCAATTCCTCCACATGTATGAGACTCATGGATGGTCCTGATCGTGAAAGTAGGAACACCTGGGAGTTTAGCAGCATGAATTCGCCATGGACATCCCTCAGAAGCACATTTGGCAGTGAAGCGAGTCTTATCAGATTTTATGGTCTGCATTTCAAAGTGTAAGGCAATAGCAGTATCCCTCAAGGCTCTACGACAGCTCTTGACATCAGGGAACTCTTGCCCCACAGTCAGCTGGTATGTAGGATTTGCGACAATGGTACGGGCTTGAATTACATGACTTGGAGAAAGTACAAGCTGGGAATCATGGACCGCCATATCCTCACCAGATTCAATCCCCATTTCTTGATTCTCATCTACTGCTAGTTCAATATTATCATCCAGTTCTGGGTTTTCTGAAACAGCCAACTCATTATTATCTGATAAAGCCAACTCATTATTCTGAGCAGTAAGACCCAACTCATGGTCATCATGATCAGGTTTACGATCCATAGCCAACTCGTGCCCATAATTGTGACTGTCATCCCCTTCTTGGTCATGATTCTGTCCTAAGCCCAATTCATGATCATGGGCATGCCCTAGACCTAATTCATGGTCATGGGTTTGACCCAATCCCAGATGATGCTCATGAGTTTGTCCCAATTCCAAATCATGGTTCTGGCCAAGACCAAGGTTGTGATTATGGCCCAGTACCAACTGCTGATTCTGCCCAAGCGCTAAATTATGACTTTGCCCAAGTATCAAGTCGTGGTTAGCCATTTCAAGAAATCAATCACAATATCCCACAACACACCAGCAACCAAGTCTGAAGTAGAAACTTCCAATTGACTATCAATTATAAAACTGCTTTTAGAACTGCATCAAAGCATGCCTGCCAAGAAAAATAACCACATTATTATATTTAAAACCACATTACTCAATGGCATCAGGCATCAATAACAGAAGTCACATCTTTTCCAGATAAAATAATAATGATTACATGAAACATATACTAAAAATTCAAAAGAGTATATGCAGCTAGGCAGACATCTTGCCAATCTTTCACTTCTAAAATCATTTAGCCAACAAATAAATAACCAACTTCAAATTGACAGACCTAGCCCTTCCAGCAGAGTGTTTATTACAAAGGAAACAAGCCCAGGAAAGAGTTCTATAGTATCATAATTTGTTATTACCAAAACAAAAAAGAAAAAAAAACCAGAAACAAACCAAAAATCCAGCATGGAGCATACAAATGCTTTTTCACTTTTCACATCTAGAATGTGTAAATTTGCAAACTGGCAAATCCATGAGTGAGACAGAATTGTCATCAAATTTCCGAGCGCTAATATTTCAACAACTCTAGCTTCACTAAAAGATTATGATCACTTCATCTACCCAGAACAATGGGAAAAGAAATGATCTTGGAATTTAAATCTTATCTTTCATTTTGAAGAGATCAATAAAAACTCCATCTACACTCAACTGGCCAATCTCCTGTCAACCATAACTGATGTGAGCTTCACTTTCTCTAAAGCAAAGAGATATATCACAAAGTCCAATGTATCTAATTCCCCTCCTTGTCCTTTGGTTTACCAGCTACCAAACAAGACAGAGTACAAAAGTCCTTCATGTAAGGATTGTATTCACAAGTTCAAAATACAGAACCAGAAAACATGCCACTCGGAAAAACATATATTTGGTTTGCAAGAAAATCTTCAAACACGATAAAGCAAAAAACACTCTTTTAACTTCTCATTAGCATTAAGTTCTAAATCTTACAATCTAAATCAACTAACCAAAAAAAAAAAAAAAAAAAAAAAAAAAAAAAAAAAAAGAAAAGGTTTTTTTTAAAAAAACCAAAAAAAGGAAAAAAGCACCAACCAAAAGCAACTATAAAACCAAAATTCAAAAACAAAGAACTTGAAATCAACCCAATAACACACTCATATCAAAAGCTCAAACTAAATCAGTTTCCAGAATAACAAGTTTCCAGAAAAAATAAATAAATAAATAAAAGCATACTCTCACAGAGGAAATTCCATTAACAAACAGAAATAGCAAAAACACAAACCAAAACACTCAAAACGTAAGAATTAAAAGGGGAAAATACCTGAAACTTTAAAAAACCCTAACTTCGAACTCAACCATCCCGAAACCAAGAAATCATGCGGAAGTAGAAACTGGGTATTACAAGAAAGTCCAGGAACCCAAGTCCGAAAGCAGAACAAAGCCGATCGAGGTAGGGAACTGAGAGAGAGAGAGAGAGAGAGAGTTGAGAAACGTTAATGGAGAAAGTGGAAAAAGAAGGTAGAAAAAACGAGAATTTGAAAAATGGAGAATGGTAGGAATTTTGGCGGGTAATTGGGTGGAGAAAATCGGAAAAGAAAGAGAAGGGCAAAGGAAGAGAAAGAGGTCAGAGGTGGAAGATTGGGGTATTACAGGGGCAGAAGAGGCAGAGTTTCAGGGTTGAGAAGGGAAATACAGGTTTGGGGGCGCTGAGAGAAAAAAGGGTATTTAGGTCAAAGAATTTTGGTCTTCGTTCTTGGAATTACTGTTTTGCCCCATGCCTTGGTGGTTTTTCTCCCCTTTTATTTGGAAAAGGCTTTAAAAAACTTTCTTTTTTTTTTATTTGAGTACAGATCCGATAAAAATTGATCAGCTTGACGTCGGATTTGACCTAAAAATTCAATTTTTAATTTATTATTAGGCAATTTTTTTTCTTTTGCTATTAGAAAATTAAAAACAATATTACTTTTTTATTTTTATTTTTTAAGCTATTCAAATTCAGTATGGAATAAAATTGTATAATTAGTATCATCCAATAAAACATTTTATAAGTAAAATCATTGAAAATTTTATTGTTAACCTAAAAGGGAAGACGAAAATAAAATAAAAAAATCATATGAATATTCAGTTTAATATAATTAATATCTAAAAGTAGTTTAAATTAGCATACCAACAATCAACATAAAGAGTTTACCTCTGAATTTTGTGATCTAGGCATATATATATATATATATATATGTTTTGCTATTATTATTTGTTTTTTGGAAAAAAATGAAGTTTCACTCAAGATAAAAGGCTCTCCTTTTTTTTATTTTTTACTTTTATTATTATTATTATTTTGTACAAAAGCTCCATCAATAATAATATGACATCTTGATTTGTAAACTAAAAAATTATGTGATTTATTTGATGTCCATACCAAAAAGTTCTATTATATATATATATATATACACATATATATCATAAAATGAATTTCAATTACTATGTTTGGGTTTAAAAGTGAAAATACCCTTTTGTGGTGCACATGGGGCAGAGGGCATTGATGGCATCCTAGCGCATTAAACAAATGCAAATGGCTGATATCCTTAAAAGGCAAGATTACACAAAGACAAAATGACACTTGGTTAAATAGGACATCGAATATAACTGTAGGTTTCATCATATATAATATAAGATCAAGTTTGACATATAAAATAATTATTTTTATAAAATAGAATTACTTATTTATAAAAATTAAAAAGGATAGTAATAGATATTTTCATTGATATGTTTGTTTATTGATATATTTGGATATTATTTTGAATTAAATTCAATATTAATCTTTATAAAAAAAATTTATTCTTTCAAAAATATTAAATTGGATAAACATTAATTAAAAAAAATATATATATATATATTAATTCAAAATAATTAATCTCGATTTAAATATATTTTAAATATAAAAAATTATTTATTCTTCAAACCAAACAAATGAAAAATAATTTTAAAGTTTTTGAACTGAATAATTATTTTTTGAAGGGAGAAAATAAATATTTCTATGAATTGATGTTCCTAAAATTTAAAATATACTAAATATAATAATAACTAATCTTATAAAATGGCTATTCTATTTTTTTGTAATCTACATATAGTAAAAAAACTATTGTTATATTTATTATGCATGTCAATGATCACTTAGTTCTCTGTGATAGTGGATAAAAAAAATACTTTCTTTTTAACTTTTTTTAAATAAACCTAAATTTCGAGAGCCTTTCAGAAAGATGAAAATAAAATTTTAAGAGAAATTTTTAATTTTTCTTATATATATTAATAATATTCTTATATTCTTTTTAAAAGTTATAAAACTATTCTGACAAGTTAAAATTTTTGTTTCCATCCAAACCTTTAATAATCTATAAATAAAGGATCTACTTCTAATACATCTATTTAAAACTAAAAATTAAAAAACTACCAACAAAATCTCTATCTATAAAAATTATGCCAAACAAACGATCAGTGATGTCTTAACATGCTTTTAATAGGTTAATGTATGCATTATAATTTTTTGTACATGACATTCATTAACTTGCTATACAGAATAAATATTAAATATATTTTTTGATATATTATTTTTTTTAAAGGAAAGAAAGATTTTGATATTAGGGAAAGGAAATTAAATTTAATGAAAATGTTTTAAAAATTTGATCTCAAGAAAATATTTAGTTGTAACTTGTTACAGCATTGAAACTAAGCATTTACATTCAATTTTCATCCCTTTATAAATTACAAATCCAAAACTCAATCTCAAACTGAAATTATTAAATCATTATTGTTTAGCTAAAGATATCCACTTGAAACTTTAGACCAAAAAAAATTATTATTATTTTTTTGCTGGATAATTATTTTTAAATCTGGTGCAATAATGCATAATATAAAAATTTATAATATATATACAAAAAAAATAATGTAATGATTTATCTAGCAAGATACCATGATATTATTATTAATTTGCTATGAATTAAATATGAACAAGCAAGGACTGGGTACAGCACGAAAAGAGACAGGTTCTCATGGATGGTGGCATATATTGTTTAATGTACATTCATAATTTTGCAATTGTAGGTAATTGGTGAAACAATATCCGACTATATGTAATTCTGGTATAACATATCAATCATAGCAGAACCAATATACACCATGGTACATATATAGCTTTTTTTCACTCCATATATATTATATTGATAAAATAAATCCAGTAGAATAATTTCTGTTGCAAAAAAGAATCATAATCTAGAATATTGTTTTTTTTTTTTTTGGGGGTGAATAATCAAATATCTATTTTGTTTTGTTTAGCAGTAAATAATACAAACATATATATTATAGTTTTTGTTGGTAATGCATACTTATATATGTTATTGCTTAAAAAATTGCATTTAATTAATTAATTAAGGTGGTGATAGGTGAGGCAATCATCATCTTCATGAATTGATGATGACATTTTTCCATTTAAAGAAGACTTTTGCAATCGAAGCAATCAAAAGCTCTCTGAATCTAAGACAGTGACATGGTTATTAGCAACTTCCAAGAAAGCCTTCACTTTCTTCTCAACTTCATCCGGTTTATATATGTATATACATATGTAGCAGCTGACATGCTCAAACTCACGCCGACACATCATTGGCCCGACACCTTTCATAAAACGGCGTCGCATTGGAAACCTCAGCTTCAGGGTAGAAAAAAGAAAAACGAAAAAAAAAAAAGGCTCTCATTCTTTTGGTTCATTACCTTTCTAATTCTACTTTTTATTTTTTTATTTTTTTATTATCTATTGCTATTTTTATCCACAGTTTTCTAATTTTACTTGTATTCATACATGAATGATTTTATGGGTAATTAGATGTCTATTTATTATACCATTTTGTCCTTAAATTTTCTCTTAAGAAAACAAATAAAAAATAAAAATAAAGAGAAGAAAAGCCAACTGACACGAATTTTCCCGGGAATCTTTCCTGTACGTTGAATAGCTATTAGCCAATCTGTTTTTATTTTATTTTATTTTTAATTTTTATCATTATTATTATATATTGCTACAATGTCTTTTCTGGGGCACTTTCGGTATTGGGATCATCTTCCGTTTATCTGCAGCCGACTTTTTGGCTTTGTCGGCTTATTATTTCAATCCCAACTTTTTCATTTTTCTAATGAAGATGTGACAACTACGTGCACAAATAGTTGGAAAGCTTCAACCTTTCGGTTGAGAGCTTTTTTTTCTTTTTTTCATTGTTGGAGTTTTTGTTTTTGTTTGTTTGAATCTCTCACAAACCAAATGATGGGATATTTGTCTTGGCCATGAGTTTGGAAATGGGTCTCTCTTTGATTTGACGCTCTGCCTCTGAATCTTCATTCATCGCTGATCATGTTTCTTACATAAACAGGTCAGGCTTCTTGTTTTCTTGTTTCTGAAAAGTGAAATCATGTTTTATAATTTGATATGTATTTTGGGTATTTGAGAGATAACCAATATATGATTGGTGGCTGATTTCTTCTTAGGAAATGATGATTTTGTTTTGATTTCTTGATATGCTTCTTTTTATGGGTTTTTTGGGCCCTTATTTTAGATGCTCTTATGCATCCTTTATGATTGTTGTTTGAAATTTTGTTTTTTGGCAATTATTGATCAGAAAAAGGTTTTGTCTTTTGCTGTGATTTTTAGTTTCTTTATGGTTATTGATCTTTTTAAGATCCATAATTCTCTGCCTTCCTAGAATCTACTTCCCACAGCTTGCGGCAGAGTTTTTGCTTGGCTTTAGTGAGAATTGTTCCCGAGCGAATTCGATGGATGTTTATAATATATTTTGTTTAATCTTCTAATGCTCTGTGTATACATGCATATCCATTAGAATTGATCTCATCCATACTTTTTTCTCTCTTGTTTTTTTATCTTTATTGTGATGATTATTGTGTAGATTCTTAAGCTTTTGTTATTGAATCATGCGTAGGTTTGTCTTTTTACTTATTTCCTATATTTGATGGCTTTTTGTTTGAATTCTCAATCTGGTGTGTTTGTTAAGAAGACATTGGACAATGATCCATATTTGTTAGGAACGTAGGAATTGGTTTTACTCAGATTTTTGCTGAGGAAGAATGTTGCAAGTTCTTTGTTTCCCCTTTTCGAGAAATATTTTGGCAGCTTTTACATGTATAGCTTTGGATCCTTTTCCATACTAAATGTCATGGCCACTGCCGGAATTTTTTTATTTTTTT
Organism: Ziziphus jujuba; assembly: GCF_031755915.1. Taxonomy (NCBI): domain Eukaryota; kingdom Viridiplantae; phylum Streptophyta; class Magnoliopsida; order Rosales; family Rhamnaceae; genus Ziziphus; species Ziziphus jujuba. The sequence goes on from NC_083388.1 coordinate 23,899,370, forward strand.
TAATTTTTTGCAGAATGATGGATTGGGATATTGAGTTGTTACTCTGGATATTTCTTGATTGTTCTAAATGTCTATGCTTTCCACTTTTGGCTGCAGTGTCGAGTTTCAACTTGGATTACCGATTTCATATTAGAAGATTGGAAATTGTTCTGTTTTAAACGATCAAATTCTGCTTCTGAAGTCGCTGAATTAGCTGGGGCATGGCTGATACGGGGGTTTCATCTGCTAAACCGCAGAAAAGTTCCCAGGGTTTTACCACAGCTTTGGTCTCAGCTATTCTAGAATGGTTACTGATTTTCTTGCTGTTCACTGATGCCATATTTGCATATATAATTAAAAAGTTTGCTTTTGGATGCAAATTGCAAACACCATGCCTCCTGTGCTCTAGACTTGATCATGTCTTGGGCATGGAGAAAAGAGGATATTATTGGGACTTGATGTGCAGCAATCACAGGTCAGAGGTTTCTTCCTCAGTACTTTGCCGCGATCACAATAAGATTGTAGACGTCCATGGAATGTGTGAAAATTGTCTCTTGTCATTGTCAACTATCAATGAATCCAATTCTGAAGCGCACAGATTATTAGTGGGTAAATTGGGTGAGAATTCCACCTTAGATGCTGAGCAGGATCCATTACTTGGCAGTGTTGAGTCCAGTTTTTCAAGCAGAAAGCATTGTTCTTGTTGCAATGAACCATTGATTTCGAGAGGGCATGCCCGCAAGTTTGTTCAGAGAAAATTAAGTGGGCCAGTGGTTCCTGAAATAAATTCTGATACTGGGCTTGACCCTTTACCTCATGTTGTGTACACGGAGCTCAAGATAACTTCTGATACTGAATCTGAAATTGTATTTTCAGATGATGATAGAACAAATGCTCCAGTTTGTGGAACAGATGACTTCAAGGAAGAGCTTGAACCTCGTATTATGAATCTAGTTGATGATTTGGCTGCAGATAAACTGATAAATCCAACATCTGTGTCAATACCTTTACTTAAGGTGTCAGAGGTGCCAGTAGACACCATTAAGGTGCATGGCAGCAACTCTACGGAATCTAGTGTTTCTGTAGGGTATGGATTGGAGGAACTTAATTGGCATCAACCTAAAACTAAGGCTGATGTCTCTATATCGACTGAGCCAACCCTTGACACTGCTCTTTCATCATCAGATGCATTGGGAACCCCTATTGAAATATCCAAGGATGAATGTGAGTTCAAACTTTTTTCTCATTTCTCTTTGCTTATTCAGTTTTCCTTTTATGTTTGGTTGTTTGGTATCTGTCACATTTCAGTAACAATTTTCACCTCATCTGAAAAAAGAAGTATAGTTCATATTTTGAATTGGAACGAACTTAATTTCTTTTACTCTTGAATTAATGATGTTTACTCATTTTGCATGAAAAGCTTCTGCACTGAAAGCACCTCATTGTTCTTTGATGTTGGTTAACTTTACTATCCTTCCCATGTCATGGTTTGTCTCTTTCAGTAGACATTACAAGAACCAGTGAAAATGGGCAAACATCTTTGGTAGATGTTACAAGAACTAGTGAAAATGGGCAAACATCTTTGGCAGAATGTGAGGAAGTTGACAAGGCAGAAGATAGGCCAATTGCAACATCTGAAACAGCTGTAGGAACAAACGCTGTTGCAAGTGACACAGAAAACCAAGTATCCAATACTTTGGAGCTTGGTGATGCTTATAGGTTAGCTGTTGGCAATAGAGGAAAGCAGTTGTCTGACGTGATTTCAGAACAATGGAATGGGAAGGATTCTTCAAGAGCTAGTGAAGATTTCAAAACCTTACTTAAACAATTGTCTTCTTCTCGAGGAATGGAACAATCAGTTAGTGACATGAGTCCTAAAGTATCCATAAATAGCGATGATATGAAGACTTCTGATTCTTGTAATGCTATGGGGATGTACTTACTTCAAAAGAGGATCTCACTCGAACGAAATGAGTCCGGATTGTCTCTGGATGGAAGCATTATCAGTGAAATCGAGGGTGAGAGTGTCGTTGATCGGTTAAAACGGCAGATTGAGCATGATAAGAAACTTATGACTGCCATGTATAGGGAGTTAGAGGAAGAAAGAAATGCTTCTGCAATTTCTACAAATCAAGCAATGGCCATGATTACCAGACTGCAGGAGGAGAAGGCAGCACTCCAAATGGAAGCACTGCAGTATCTAAGGATGATGGAAGAGCAAGCTGAGTATGATAATGAAAAACTGGAAAACACAAGTGACCTTCTTGCTGAGAAGGAGAAAGAAATACAAGATCTTGAAGCAGAGCTTGAATATTATAGGAATAAATATCCAAACGAATCCATGTTAGATAATCTGGCGGGGACAAGGGATATTGGAGTGGATCTTTCAGAATCTGGTGGCATTGGAGATGAATTAAGTGTTCTGCCACATCCAGCTTCTGGAGAACCTAATCCCTATAATAAAGTTGATGTGAATGATATATTATTAGGCTTTGAAGATGATAAGAAATATATCGTACAATGTTTAAAGAAATTGGAGAAGACACTCTGTCTGCCTTCCAAAGATGTTAGCCTGTATTTATCCGAAGATCATGCTTCTGAAAATGGAAAAGATGGGATTAATGAGTCGGAAGTGCTTAGTGCTAATGGTGCTTCTCAAGAAAATAGTGGAAAAGAAGAGATTATTCTTTCAGTACAAGATGACACGTCTGTTTCTGGATTGAATTCAAATGCTGAAGGAGATATTTCGTCGCTCGAGAATACTCATCTTAATGGAAAAGATACCAATGATTTCAGTCAAAAAGCAGATTTAGCTTCTCTTGGAACCGAGGTTTCTCGTCTGACTAAGATGTTAGAAGCACTTGAGGCAGACAGGAAATTTCTCGAGCACACAATTAACTCACTTAGAACTGGGGATAAGGGCTTTCAGTTCATTCAGGAGATAGCTTTTCACCTGCAAGAATTGAGGAAGGTTGCAACAAAGCAAGATCAAACTGTAGCTTGAGCTGTCTGTAAATCCAAAACATTGTGAGTTCTTTACTTTTCATCCTACTCATGAAAATTCTTGTCTTGTATTGGTATCTACCCATTTTTTCTCTGTTGTGCTAAATGCTAATGTAACTTTTCTATTACCTGTGATGCAGCCCTGGTTTGTTATCAGCGAGCTTCATTCTTGATCAATTGTACAGAATTTAAAAGCAACCTATTTGGATCGATTGTCATGTTGGATTATAATTCTTGAAAATCGACTCAAAATCTGTTGCTGAAGCTTTACTCTCCAATGTACAGCAATACGACATCACTAGCTTTATTTTCTCCTGAGAGATGGGTGTGATAGGAGGACCTGACTTATACAGCAGTTTATTTGCTACCTTTTTCTCTTTTTTCTCTTCTCCTACTCTTTTTTTTTTTTTTTTTTGGGTGGGGGGTGTTTTACAAAATTGTCTTTTTTGGGATTTTGGCTCAACTACATACAGATTTGGCTAGGTATATTTTTCCTTGTTGTTTCCAAGTTCAAAAATTTGAGGTTACAGTTTGTTGATTTGTTTTGTTATTTCCCATTTTTGGCTTGTGCAGTTGATGAGTGATTTGATTGGGTGAGAGTGATTATTTTGTGTAAAGTACAAATTATTTGATGATGAAGAAGAATATGGTGATTGATGCCCTTTTTTTTTTGTCAAGACTGATGCCAAATGGTAGTTGCCTGACATGGTTAATAACTGTAATGGTCAGCAATTGAAAAGCCAACAGTTTCCTTGCTTTTATTACTCTTATTTATTTATTTTTTTAAAAAAATTATATGAAGATCAACAGCATCTACTGGTTCATAAAAGTTTTATCTGCTTGTTGGATCTCTATTATTATGACAATTTTATGTAGGTAAATTGAATTTTATTGGGACAAAACTCAAAATAAAAATCTTTTTCTTTATCCATTTTATTTTTTCCTTTTTCTTCTTTTTCAGTTATATTATATTACAAAACAAAACTTTCTACTTTAGTCATTCAAGATTTTGTTTGTTAATATAGGGAACAAAAAAGAGACAACTAATATAATAAAATTTCTACTTAAAACAAAACTGAAAGGAACACTTAAATTACTTCAAAATTAAATGAATAAATAACTACATATTTCTGGATTAGGATTCCAGTAAGATAAAAATAATAAGAATAATAAAATAAAATAAGAATAATAATTTTATGATATGGACTGGAGAGGACCCAAGCAGGGTTCGGACTTGGGAGCTGCCAGGTCCAGGAATCAGAAGCCCATTGGTTAGAATGATATAGCTCAAGACCAAGCCCAAGCTGGAGTGGAGTAAAACAGAGAGAAAATAGGAGGAACAAGTCCAGAGTCAAAAACTGAAATCGAGAGACAAACTAATAACAACGGAGACAGAAAGAAAGAAATCCGGTGTGAAGGAAAAGACATTAATTTTTAATTTATTTAATCGGTGAGAGTGAGAGTGAGACATAGACACGGAGAGAGAGAGAGAGAGAGAGAGAGAGCGGCGCAGTGTGTAGGTGTGGGTTAGCAATGCTTCAGCGGAGCTCATGCTGCGATTCTCTTTTTGCGTCGGATTTTGGGTTCGCTGATTCTTCCACTTCTCGTTTCTCTGCAAGTAAAGCTACCACCTTGGCTTTTTTCATGGACCGCTCCACAAAGAGAGACAAAGAAATATTATCACTTTCTTCTTCTTCTTTGTCAAAGCTGCCTCTGGGGAATCGCAATCCCATTTTGGCTTGCCGGGCCTCCAGTGGTTCTCACGATTCTTCACCAAGGTTTTTTTTTTTTTTTTTTTTTTTTTCTGTGTTGTTGAAAAGCAATAACGGATTTTTAAAAACTTTATTAGAAAAAGAAAATAGAAATATCTGAAATTTTTGGGATAAGCAATTTGTGAGAGTTCTGTTTTTGTGCCCGTTCTGTCTATGGAAAAAACCGAGTAAAATAAAAAGGAATTTTGAAGTGCAAGAATTTTCTTTATTTATTATTTTGTTATTTCCAATGACAGTGAAGTATTTAAATAAATTAGGGGATGTTTTGTATCGCATTTTGGAAGCAGCTGGATTTCTGTTGGTTATAACTTACAAGCGTTACTCTGTTTTTGTTTCATGCCTTTTATGTGAAAATAATTGTCAAAATGATATTTTAAATTTGTTACCATTCTTGAGCCAATAAGCAACGGTTTTTCAAAAGAATCTTACCCATTTTTCACAATGGATGGATGGTTAACTAAAAAAGTGATTAAAAAAAAAAAAAAAAGAAAAATAACATTTGGAATGTTTGATTTGTATTAGGCTTGTTGCATGGACATATAGAGAAGCACATTTTGATTGTTATGGTGAAACACATCCGGGAGTTGAAAGCTTAAACTAACCCCAGAACCTTTTATTTGAATTTTTACAGGAAACATGATATACCGGTCCATGGAATGTCTGAAATGATCGTTGGTGTTCTAGGTGGAGGTCAACTAGGTCGCATGTTATGTCAAGCAGCATCACAAATGGCTATTAAAGTAATGGTTTTGGACCCTCAAGAGAATTGCCCTGCAAGTTCACTTTCATATGATCATATGGTTGGAAACTTTGATGATAGCGCCACTGTCCAAGAATTTGCAAAGAGGTACACACTTTTGCAATTTGGTTTCATTTATATTCATGTATTCTGGCTTTTTTTTTTTTTTTTTTTTTTAACTATATCATGGAATATATCACTCTCTGAAAAAATATTATTATTCTCAATAATAATATGTTGGTGCGCTAATCTTCTTCTTGTTAGTTAGATGTGGAGTATTGACTGTCGAAATTGAACATGTGGATGCTGCGACATTGGAGAAACTTGAGCAACAAGGAGTAGATTGCCAACCTAAAGCTTCTACAATTCGAATAATCCAGGTTTTTGTCCCTTTGTTTTGATTGTCCTTTTTTAGTGTCTTACAACCTATAGTGTACAACGGAAAGAAAAGTTAAAAAAAAAAATAATAATAAAAAATGTTATTTGAAATCATGCCAGTATTTATCCTTCTTTGTCTGTTATTAACTTGTTTTCATCTTATATTAAACCAATCTTTTAGTACTCATTTTCAATGTTTGGCAGGATAAATATCTCCAGAAGGTTCATTTTTCTCGGCATGGCATTCCACTTCCTGAGTTTATGCAGGTTGGTTACTTTTGCTGCATCTGAGTGAAGGATTATGGATAATGATTGTACTTGTAAACTGTTAGAAATATTTACTTTGTTAATAATAAAATGTGTCAAACTTAGATAGATGATCTTGAAAGTGCCAAGAGAGCAGGGGACCTATATGGCTATCCTCTTATGATAAAGAGTAAGCGATTAGCTTATGATGGGCGTGGAAATGCTGTTGCTAAAAGTGAGGAGGAGCTTTCTTCTGTCATAACCGGTAACATGTTCATCCAAAATTTAATTAAATTGTTTTCTGATGTGGAGTTTGACCTTATTGGTTTCAATTCTTGAAGTAGTTTAAATGTAATCCACTACCCTCTTCCCTCTTTATACTTACATACATCTCCAGTCTATTTGTGTCCTTTTCTTGGACTAGCTTACTCATCCAAATATTTGCAGCAATAGTATTCTTTGGATTAGAAGAATATTCTAGATTAGCATTAACAGTGCTCAATATTGTGTTATGCAATCATTGAGTGTGGGTTGTTGATAGGCTTCTAGCAACTTCTCACATCCAGATTTCTGCTTTGTCAAGCAAAAATTAGTATTCACCTTATATTTCATTTAATGGTCTTATTGCCTGTAGTGTGAATTCTCATTTTCATTTGGTTTGCAAACTTGGTTTTTACTATGTTCTGATTTGTTTATAAGGAAATTGATCCTACATGTGTGTATGTGATTTTATTTTATTTTATTTTATTTTTTTGATAAATAAAATGCTTATGCTTTGATTTTTTTTTGCAGTTCTCGGAGGGTTTGATCATGGTTTGTATGTTGAGAAATGGGCCCCTTTTGTGAAGGTTGGTGTCTAGTGTTCACATTTAAGCAACTTTGTGACTGATTATTTTACTTTATGAATTTTTATTGTCTTTATTTATTTTCAGCCAATTCCAGGTCCTTTATGAATTACATATCAAATCAAAATTGCAACTTAATTGAATATGAAATACTTTGGAATGCATAGTTGTGAAGTTTTAGTTTTGTTGTTGTATATGTATGGTTTATTTGCATAACCTGCAAGAATATTCTTGTGGACAGTTTTCTATACGCTTGAAAATTTTGGCAACTATTGGATTGAATGGCCTTTTCTTTGAAAATATTAAACTTTTAATCCCTCTTGCGGTTGTGATCGGAGAAAATAAGGGTGAGGAATGAGCCTCTGTAGTTACTTTTGAGATCGAAGGGAAGAGTCAACTCACCAATAGGAGGATGATGAAAATATAGCATCAATAACTGTTCCACTTGAGTGGAACTTCTAACTGAACTGGTCATGTGTTTCAACAGAATCTTGCCTATGGTGTGCTTTTCCAAAAGCTGCTCCTGCTCTAATAACTACATACATGCATTAAGTTATGAAGGTTTTTTTAACAGTGTTCTTCAACATTCATATACTGGGGAATTGGCTAACAAGTAGTTTAGAATTTCAAGAATTGTTTGAAATATTCAATATTGTAGTTTATAGTAAATAAAATTTATATTTGTTACTTTGTGTGCTTTTTATGAAATCTCATTTAGGTTTTCATTTTTGTAAATTGCCACATTACTATAGGAGCTGGCTGTCATTGTGGCAAGAGGAAGAGACAATTCCATCTTGTGCTATCCTGTTGTTGAAACTATTCACAAGTAAGCTGCAGATTCAGTATAATGTCTTTCCGTCACCATTTGTTCTTTCTATGAAGTTTAATCTTCAATAGTTTAGACTATGGGACACATTAACCTGCTGATGCTGATATCTAACTCATACTACATGCATGATCAAGGATCTCTGTCTTACTGTAGGGAGAACATTTGTCACGTAGTCAAGGCACCTGCTAATGTATCATCAAAGATCCAAAAGATGGCCACTGAGGTTGCCTGTAAAGCTGTTAGTTCATTAGAGGGTGCAGGTGTGTTTGCTGTCGAATTGTTCTTGACAGAGGATGGCCAGGTAGGAATATGATTTCTGATAGTTGCTTCAATGATGCTTTTGAAAACTGCTGGATTTTACAAATTTATGCATGTGATTTCTCTGCTCATCAGATCTTACTGAATGAAGTAGCTCCACGACCTCACAATAGTGGTCATCATACAATTGAGTCTTGCTACACATCACAGTTTGAACAACATTTGCGGGCTGTAGTTGGCCTGCCACTTGGTGATCCATCGATGAAAACTCCAGCAGCAATCATGTATAATTTACTTGGTGAAGATGAGGTGGAGTTTCTGTTTATTTTTTCTCGTCTTCTTCATCTTCCCATACCATAACCTTTCCCTCTTTTTTCCTTTTAGCTTTGCATGTGGGGAGAAACAAGAGAAGGGAGAGAGTAAATGTTTTTTTAACAAATGACAGTGCCTTTTGTTGGCATTGTTAATATTTTAAATATAACTTGAATCTGGAAACTGTTTTGCCTACCGTTGCATCGATAGAAGATGAATGGTGTTTACCATATTTATTCTTTCAGGGGGATCGTGGTTTTGATTTAGCTCATCAATTAATTGGAAGAGCATTGTGTGTTCCAGGGGCTACTGTTCATTGGTATGATAAGCCAGGTTAGCTCCTGTTTACCTTTTGCTCGTATTTTGATGCCTTTTAGCATTGTTTCCTTATTCATGCTCAATAATTAATTATCTGCACGGTCATAATGATATGCAGAAATGCGGAAGCAAAGAAAGATGGGCCATATTACCATTGTTGGCCCTTCCATTTGTAAGGTGCAAAACAGATTGGATTCAATGCTGAACAAAGAAAAATTTAATTCCCAGTCTGCAGGTTAGATTTATATTCTTGTCTTGGGTAATTATGGTGGACTAAGAATTAACATATTCTGCATGCATCTAACTTCTTGGGAAAATGGACATATTCTGATTGTTTTCTTGGGTGATAACCTCTCCCCTCTTCTCTCAGATATTGTTTCTCATCCTTTGTTTTGAACCAAAGACGATGCAGATTGCATTTAACAAGTTCTGACTTTCAGCTACCTCTATGAAATGCTATTTGTATTGATGTTGCTTCCCATTTATCAAGTGTAGTCACACCGCGTGTTGGGATCATAATGGGCTCAGATTCAGATCTTCCTGTTATGAAGGATGCTGCAAAGATTTTGAATATGTTTGGTGTGCCTAATGAGGTTAGCTTTTATTGGATTAGTACTTTTTAGCTGTTTTATGCATCTTCTAACTTTCATTTACTATAATATACAGGTGAGAGTTGTTTCAGCACACCGGACTCCTGAGTTGATGTATTCTTATGCATCATCTGCCCATGAGCGAGGCATTCAGGTCATCATTGCTGGTGCCGGAGGTGCAGCCCATTTGCCAGGCAAGCTACATGAACTGTGCTCTGCATCTTATGATTTTCCTTGTTTCTATTCAGCACTAATTTATTTGTCTTCCATTTAGGTATGGTAGCTGCACTTACTCCTTTGCCGGTGGTTGGTGTTCCTGTGCGTGCTACTGCATTAGACGGAGTTGATTCGCTATTATCAATTGTTCAGGTGATCCTGCACAAGTCCAGTAGCTCACAATCTCACTCTTGAAATTAAAAGATTGGCACATACGTATTGAATGAATCTAAGATATGGATTGCCTAGAAAATAAAAAAAATGCTTGGTTCATAGTAGCTTATAGGACTTGTTGGCTGTTAATTTGCAGATGCCTAGAGGTGTTCCAGTAGCAACAGTTGCTGTAAACAATGCCACTAATGCAGGCTTGCTAGCAGCAAGGATATTGGGGGCCAGCGATGCTAACTTACGAGCAAGGTTAGGTTCTCCACTTGGTTACAAAATTAAATACGTAAAGAAAAAGAAAAAAATTAGTAGTTGTTCGACTGCATTTGTAACGTGAGAATTTATTATATGCAGGATGAGCCAATATCTAGAAGACATGAGGGACGAAGTCTTGGTGAAAGCTGAGAAGCTAGAAAGAAATGGTTGGGAGTCTTATTTGAATCCCTGAGAGTGAAAGAAATTCGTAATGAAGATTTTTCTATTTTCCTTATATTCTCTGGTTTGAAACAAATTAGGAATTTTTGTACTAATTTGTTCGAATTTCTGCTCTTTTTTTTTTTGTTTTTTGTTTTCCAAAAATTCTTAAAAGGAAAAACCTCAAAACCACATGGCAATTGGAGAAAAAGAGACCCTCACCAATTTATTTGTTATTCCCACATACTAACTTCATTCTATTTTCTGTAATGTTGACAAACTCATTAGAGACAAATTACTCAGTGTAAAACTTGAGGCCTAGTAAAATCAGCCTCTTGTTATATTTTATGAAATATTAATCTAATTTTTATGTTATTTTGCAAATAGGTCAAATTCCCAAGTTCTATGTTCCAACTTCCAAGACAAAGTCAACACAAGTTGGGTTAGATTTATTGCCGCTCTGTGTTTCCCATTTGCGCAGGTTTAGAATATGAATGGCTAAAGTCTTATCACCTTAAATATTTTTCTCACTAATGACTACACGCTGCGTATATTTTTAATTATTCGACATTCAAAGTCTTATCGTGTATTTCCTTTTTCTTTCGGAAATCAGAGTCTGCTAATATTAATTTGCAAAGTCAATGAACTTTTAGGCGAAATATCAAATGCAAGTCAACCCCACCCACAAAATGAACAGCCTATATAGCTACCCATTTAGCAAGCCAAAAATATAACTCCAAATTCATTAAGTTAATTTACAATTTAATTAATAAGAATTGAAAATTTGGTTAGTGTATGTGAATGGGTTGTCTTGCTATAAAAACTTCGGCTTATAAGCTTATACTTACTTGTAATCGTGTATTGAAATTGATGATCAAGTGGTATTAATTGACTTCCTCATTTAATTAATATTTATTTAGGTCCATAAGTCAATTCTTACATGTATACATATACATATATAGTAGCCTACCAATTAATTTACCCTCACGAACACCCCTATAATATCATGTATATCCTATGCATACAAAGAAGGATTTTTTTTCTTGCACATTTTTATTTTTATTTATTTTGGAAAATTATTTATGGATTATCAATTAAAATTCTGTGACGGGTACAAATACCGATTAATTCGTATTGTTTAAATTTGTGAATTATAGTCAAGGGGTCTGTAGACTTTCTTTATTTCATTCCTTTTTCTAAGTAGAAACGGTCTGGACAATCAAGTGATTTGGATCGAATTCTTTAATTTTGAGATAAAAGTCCAACTTTGAGACGTCCCAAATAATATTTCACTGCTTTTGCCTTTTTCTTTTTCTTTTTCTTTTTTTTTAATTTCGGGTGTGACAAAAATCATGGACTTTTTTTTTTCCCCCCTCTATTTTATAATTCATTGCGTAAAATAAGCTATATTTCTATTGTTTTATTCACACATATACAAACTATTTTGGATTTTGGTTGAATTAATTAATTATATAGTTAATCAAAAGGGGAACTGGGTACTAGTCCACACCCAAAGTTGAAAGCAGAAAAAGATAATTTGTTCCCCAAATACGAGCCCAATTTCAAAGAAAGCGATGAGTTGGGGTGTCAAATCAAAAAGTGACCATCTCACACATTGTGACACCCGCAGACTGGTTCAACTCAGATTTTATTGTAATAATATAGACCAAGCTTCACTTATTTAGTTTTCATTTTTCAAGGTTCCGTGTCTTTTGATTTTAAGACCAAAGATCTCTCCAATTCAAACTTTCAAACCGCGGGTCTAAAGTCAACTAAATGCCACATTTTACTACAAAAAATATCTACATATATGTATAGTATTACACGACCATCCATGCATATATATTTCTATATATATATATATATATATATAACCCTTCCTACCTCCTTCATTCTCATAAGCATTGCTCAAAATTAACAAGCTTTTTTTTCAAAAACCTTGTACGTATTCCGACCCATAAACATAAAGCCAAAAACAACCAAAAAAGTATATACCAAATCAACATACAAAACGAAAAAGTTCTAGTTTCCTTCAGTTTGGTTCATAGCAAATGGGTTTTCAAAAGCGTCACCAAATACTACTATTCGTTTATACGATTGTTTTGATATGTGGCTTTGAAGAAATAATGGCAATGAGACCATTGGAGGGAGAGCAGTGGAGGATGATGAAGAACAGTCTTATTTTGCAATCACTTCCAAAGGGTGGACAGGTGTCTCCGTCACCCGGTGGAAATCCATGCACGTACATTCCGGGACGTGGCAGTGGACGGTGCACACTGGGCCAAATGAATATCGCCGGCCATGTTGATCATGCAGGGCAAGCTTTCCCCGATCACATTCTCAATTTCGCAGCAGCAACTTCTCTTCCAAAGGATCAGAAGCCCAATCCAACTTCTTAAAGATAAATTGTTTCAATTAAAAACAGCTATCAATTAAATACATTATACATATACAGGAAATCCTACGGTGCAGAGAATTAGCATATAGATCTACATGGCTGTTCGGACAGTAAAATTTTCTTAATTATATATGAGATGTTTGCGATTTTTATGTTTTCATTTTATTCTTTTTTTTTTTTCCCTTTAATTTATTGTTTGGGAACCAACCGCATTCAAGGGAAAGCTCGGTTGTGAAACACTGGAAACAACATTTGTATGATTTATTAACTCATATTACACTGGAAACAACAATTGTATGATTTATTAATTCATATTAATTGGACTTTTTTTTTTTTTTTAATTTCAACTCTTTTCTCTCATATTTTACTTTTCTGCATGGAGGATTCGGATTCATTAACACCTTGGGTATTTTAGCTATGACTATCTTACACAAAAACAAATATTCAAATACATATACATAATCAATATTGCATGCCTGCACAGTAAATCGAGCTATATTTTCTAAGATTGCTATTTATGAAAAGAGAAGGGAAAAGAAAAAAAGAAAAAAATAAATAAATAACAATTCTCTTTATTTATTCTCTCTCTTTCCTTCTGGGCTTTAGAATTACTGTAAGGTCGATGCAATAACTCTATATATGCATGCGAGTGAGAGTAATTAATCATGCTCGTTGCTAAGTATATATGTCTTTCGATGACAAAATGACAAACTCACAAATCACAAAGTTACAATTTTACTTGGGATTTACGTTCTTAATTACTTGCAAATTAATCTTTAGAGATTGTGTACAACATTTAGGTCATAAATTAAAATTTGAAAAGGAAAGCTATCTGATTTGCGAAGCAGAAGGTGATCATCGTGGGGTTCTCCATTATAATTATGATTATTATTATTATTTTTTCCATCATGTTTTTATTTGCTTCCTTAGTGGCTGTTGATTAACCAAACATCATCTATATTCAGAGGGAGATGTATAATACAAAAAAGAAAAATAAAAAATAAAAAAATTATCAGACTGGCCTGTCATATATTCGAGGCCCCCATAACAAATTCTCATTGTGAGTGGGGGTCATAGTTCAGAGCCCATGGATACCATATTTTCGTTTATTGTTCTTATACCGTGTATTTTTCTTTTTCTTTTTTATTTGTTGGAAAAAAATCATACCATGTATTTATGTGGTTGGAAATCATTTGTGTAATGTCCATATATATAAATGAAAATACAAATAAAAATTGTAATGAAAGGTAAGCTCCTCTTCCACGTTCTTCTCCTCTTGCTCAAGTGTAAAAGCAACATCATACCAAACAAAAAATTTACAGTACGTATATATATACACCTACTTATTTTGACCCATGACATTAATATTCGTATATTATATATATATATATATATATATACAGCTAACCATGAGGGTCCAGATCCAGAGCTACTGTTTTCGTCTTGGATCTTCACACATAGGTTTCCTATTTTCTATATTCTACATTAATTTATGATTTTTTTGGGTAAATGTTGTGATTCATTTTTTATTTTTTCCTTTTCTTTTCTTCTCTTTTTTTTTTTTTGTTTTTCTTTTTTCGTAAATTGTGATCCATTTTTCTGATGACCGATTGATGAGCCATGCATTCACAAATTTAAAAAAAAAAATAAAAATTGATGAGCCATGGTGTACCTTGATCCCTCATCATGTACGTCTCATTTTGATTATATACCATTTAGGGTCTAGGGAAATTATTACCAAAAAGTAAAAAATAAAAAATAAAAAATAAAAATAATAATAATAATAATAATAATAATAATAATAATAAAGAGCAAGTAACAGTACTATGCCACTTTGAGAAATGTGCAATTAGATTTCTGCAGAGTAATATGGTTGGGACCTCCATCTGTAGTGTCAGGAGGGTATCAAAATACTTACCCAAATTCTATGTACATGTACTGAATTTGGCAACTCAATTTATATATATCTATATACATAAATACATACATGTAATATTCCTGACTTCAAAATAAATATATAAATATGTACATTTATATGTACAAGTCAGACTCATTTCCCTATTACCAAAACAAAAAAAAAAAGTCAGACTCATTTCCCCAGACATTTATTTATCATAAAAATTATTGTAAAGAGAAAAAGGACAGAGAGTTATATACATTCCCATTCAAGATTTTTAATTGAAATTCCCCTCAAGCATTTCTTCTTGATCTTCATATCCCATAACAAAAACTGTTTTTCATGGGGGTGTGAGAGGCTACAACAGTACCCAATTGAGTGGTCGCCTTTGTTCTGAGTACTACTCCAATAAAGTATTAGACAGGAGTAGGAAGCCTTAATAAATAAATAAAAGTTCAATAAAAACGAAACCTATTTCGTTTTGCTTAATTTGCAGTCAAATATGAAAGATTGACAGTAATTGAAATATATACCACTACCAAAGAGACTGGCCAAGAAAGATGTAGCAGTCATCATAAAATAAATAAATAAACAAACAAACAAGAAATAATTTCTTTTGTATGGATCTCAAAGAGGATAGAATAAGCTAGTAAAGCTTATAATAATAACAATAAAAATTGCCACTGCAACTGCAAATTTCCATGTTTGCCAAACCTTATAGCTACCTCCCAAGTTGTACCATTTCTCAATAATGATATAAATGGGGTTGGAAAATCCCAAATTGACAAAAGCACCAAAAATTGGAGTTTGGTACCACAGTCTACGCGAGAGAGAGAGAGAGAGTAAGGATGTCAGGATGGTATTTTTGATTTGTCAATATTGATGGTTGTTTTTTCAGCAATGAAAAGAGTGTGTTTGTGTGGACCCACAAGGGTTGTGAGAGATGTGGGACATGTCCCTCTTGGCAGTCACATGGTAAGTTGCAGGAGGTGAAGGGATAAAACCAAAGGAGCACATAATTACAAATTTTATAAGAGGAGGGAGAGAAAAAAGGCCTTGGCTTTGTTACTTGGGAAGGGAATGTGGTGTGACAATTCAAGGCAAGGAATACAAACATGTGATGTGTGTCATAAAGCTCTCCACTCATCATCAATTGCATTAGCTGTCCATTTTGACTAGTTTTCTGCAAAAACCTAGTCATATCATTTGGGCACCTTTTTCAATGGCAACCCATCTATACTTTCAACCTCCACCACTTCTCCATTCCAATCCACTGCTTTTGTACTTGTTTTTATATTTCCATTGAAATTAATTGCTCGACCCCTTCACCAATTCATTTTTCTTGCACCATTATTTCATATCTGTAATGGACTCATGGGTTTTATTGCATTTGAGGATATAAATCATGAATCATGAATCATGTTTTGTTGTGTTGTCAATTTAAGATAAAAATACAAGAACATATCAAAGGCTAAAAGTATTATGTCAATTATAATTTAAAATCAAAATTTAATTGGATAAATAAAAATATTTAGTATTTGCAACATGAATAGATTCTCAACTACTTAAAATCTTAAAAAGTTTTAGTATATCGTACTAACATATTGGATCAATGTTTAATTAATTTAAATCTTTATTTATCCGTATTTGGTAGTTGAATGCTGCCTAGAACCACAACTTCATCAAGCTCCTTAGTTATGTTTCACTTAAGAGGATTGTTTCCTACAAACTATAAGATGCCATGTGGACAGTGGAATTTTTTTATTCTCTTTGCAACAAAAGTGTATATAGGGAAAACAGAAAGAAAAACTCTGCAAGCTATTAAGGTACTAGAGCAGACTAGGTATGCTTTAGAATGATCAGCAGTACTAACATACAGTGTTCAGCAAGACCATGAAAAGTTGCCGCCATTCATATATACATCCTCTTTTTTTTTTTTGGTAACATACTATACATACTCTCTTAGCAGAAAATATTGCAGATGCTGTCAACCACAGTATGACACATGGTATATAAATGAAGCTTTCCTTCTTAACCATCTCAAGCAGCAATCCTTGGCTCCCAAAGCAATATATACATTGAGACAGAAGTGGATCCTCTAACGTGCATGGTATATGGAAGCCTAAGAATCTCTCTTGTCACTGAGTTGAATGTGAGTTTTATCTTCAAATTATAAGGGCTTACTAGGTGTTAATACTACAGGAAACAAAAATAGTTATAATTGGAGATGAGATTATTTATGTAATCATCCACACGTGCAAAGCTACAGCTTGAAAGCATTAAAACTAAAACCTTAGTTTGTTTGACATAGTTTCTGTTTGCTTTTAGAAATATGAAGTGCTTATGAAATTGAAAATTATCTAAACATTTTTAAAAATTATGCTAAAGAAAGGCTACGTCCCCTAGGGCTAAAAAATCCAAAGGGCATGAGAGGCAGGGAAAGAGAGTGACTGATAAACCAGGCGCGTGGGTTGAAGGAAGTGATAAAGGGCAGGAGGGTGGATATAAAGGAAGCAACAAAAGCAAATGAAAGGGAAGGAAAAGACAGGATTGGAATTTGGAAGAAAGAGAGAAAAAGAAAATGATGATGGGAATTGAGACACCCCAACCACCCATCATGCTAGGAGAGCTGGGAGCACAACCTAGCTTTCATATTACATAATATATATTGATTTGACTCCACCAATTTAAGTGATATTACATAGGGACTCACTCTTATAAAAGCCAGACAAACACACCCTAACCTACCACCACCCACCACCTTTGTTGTTGTCTATGAGACAATGTTTCAGACTGATCTTGTTTTGTGACCCACGTTATAACACTGGCTAAGATGCTTCAGTTGGCCTTAGCAAGCAATGGTAGCTCATATATATTATATATACCCCCTTTTCTGTTGGACATTGTGTGGGGTAGCGGATAAGTTTTGACCTTCAATGAGCCTCTCTTTCTCTCCCTTTCTTTCTTTCTTTCTTTCTCTCTCTCATTAAGGACAGTTGGATATGGACTGGATAACATACCAGTACAGGGCATGTGACCTCTTGGGTGCCCAGACAAATCTTATAATTTCAACCTATAATCAATGGGTTTTTCATTTTTGTGGCCAGTTCTTTAAATTTACTGGGAAAAGAATGTCAATGTAGCTTAAATGGTAGAGTGCTTGCTTTGCATCCAGGAGGTACAGGGTTTGAGATCCATTTCCATCTTTATATTAACCCAAAAAGAATTATTGATAAGGAAGAGCTAGCTAGCATTTAAATATCTTTGTGTAAAGTAGGATTAGATTCAGGTGTTTTATGAAAAAGAATCGATATATATATATATATATACAAGGTGTACGAAAATTGTAAATAAATTGATTCATATACCATAGTCTATTCCATCAAAATCAAGTGGAACATTGCATCAGAGTATTTATTTGTAACAATAAAATTTGTTCTTTGTGACTTTTCTTGCAGGCTGATGATGCTAGGCTTTTTTTTTTCTTTTTTTCTTTTCTTTTTTTTTGGGGTGAATTGATACTACTTGTCCTGGACCAGTGATTGCATAATTTTCATTGACATTGAGTACCTTTTTTTCTTTTTAAGGAGACGCGTATTTCTCAATCAAAACTTCATCATTTCCCTTTCCCAAGGTACCATTTAGATCATAAATCAAGTTTGAAACATAATAGAAGGGTTTATTTGATGCTACGTATTATGGCTCATAAGCACATTATTTAACAAAACGTGTAAGGGTTATGATTTTTAAGCAACATTTATTTAACATAAGGTGTAAGAATTAAATTAAGAAACTAACAATTCAGAGTATATTAATGCTGAATTTTAACATAAAAATTCTACCGACTTAACTGAAATAAAATAAATTCCAGAACACCAACTGTTATTCAATGTAACATTTCAACACAAAATTAGTGGGTTTTTCATTTTTGGGTTAAGGTATTTGCAAGTTAACCCAAATCCAACTTTTTTTTGGAAGTTCTATGACCCATATACAGATCAGTACCTTATGAGGGCCTAAACAATCCCAATTTTCAATTTTGACATACGAAAATTGAAAATTTCATAAATCCCACTTCATCACATATATATTATTATTGAATGCCCATTAGTTTCTTCATAATAAATTCATCAAAGCTTTACAAGGAGCAAGGCGCGTGAGGGGAGAGAGAGAGCGTGGGATTAAGAGAGAGGCAAAGCTGAAATGGAATCTGGTTGACAAAGTTCGAGCGTCATCAAATCAATAAGTGAGACCAAAAGAGTTTGGACCAAAGCGGTCTTCAAAAAGACAGAAACAGACATTGACATGTTAAATGTGATATATGCTTCAGCTTAATGCCATTCCTCTCTCTCCTCCTGCTGCTGCTGCCATACCATCTACACATTATATAGGATTCATTATTGTTTATCTATAGGTCTCCTACTCCTAAGATTTTCTCTCTCTTCTATATCTCTTCCATCACGTGACCACCTCTCTCTCGCTCCCCTGTCTTCAAGAACACTCTCCCCCCATAAAGCCAAAAAGCCCAACAACACCCCAAATATCTTTTCTTTTCTTTTTTTTCTTTTTTGGGTTTCTCATAATATCTAACTCTCTACCATCTATCTCTCACTATCTCACTGTCTCACTCACTGTCCCCTAATATCTGTGTGTAGTGGTGGTGTCATTGAAAGAGAGAAGAGAGTGAAAACAGAGGAAAAAAGTGCGGCATCTATCCAACTCTTTCTCTCTCTCTCTCTCTTTCTCTCTCTCTCTCTTTGCAACCCTTTGCAGTGAGTGTTCTCAGCCCTGTTAACTCTGTTTCAGACTTTAGAGTGAGAAAGAAAGTTAGAGAGAGAGAGATAGTGCTTGTGTGTGTTTGTCCTTGTGAGATAGATATATATATATATATATAAATAGAGAGTAAGAGAAATGCAGCAGCACCTGATGCAGATGCAGCCCATGATGGCAGCCTATTATCCCAACAACGTCACCACTGATCATATTCAACAGGTTCTTTCTTCTTCGCCTCTCTTTTCCTTGCTTATTTTTTTCCTCTCTTTCTATCTCGCTCTCTCTCTCTTTCTCTCTCTCTCTCTCTCTCTCTTCCCTTGTTGTGTCTGGCCTTCTGTTTAGTTTCTTCTGCTATGCTTTTTCGAGTCCTTTTCTGCCTTTTAAAATCAAGTTTTGATTAATGGGTACCCTTTGGTCGTTTATTTTTTTTTTTTCCTTTTTTTTGGTTAATTCTTTCGCTTTTTGCTTTTCTGGGTTGGTGTATTTGCATTTATGTTGTTCATTCTCAGCTCGAGTTGTTATTTTATTTGGTTTTCTTTTGCTGTTTATGGATCATTTGTATTATGTTTTATTTTAGTTGGGTATTTCGTGTTTCAATGTCTCGTCACGGTCTACTACTATTATTCCTTATAAAAATTTGTAATTTATCCGTAAAGACCAATAGACTCTATTGGTTAGTAAATTTTTTTTATTTTATTTGCCTATTTGCTTCTTCGATGTTGGTTTATATTCTCATAAGAGTTTGGTTTCTTTATGTTACGTCTTTGGTTTTATCTCTTTCATTTGATTCTAGGCTTAGGTTTTGGCTCCTCTCATGCCCCTTCGCTTTCTTAGATTGCTGAGTGATTTGGTAGCCTAGTTAAGGTATTGAAGTTGCGTCCTTGATGTTCTATAGTTCTTGTTTATTTGTTAATCTTGTGTTTGGTATGAAAGTATAATTTTTTATTATGTTTTCTGACATGTATGCAATTGCTCTTATGGTCTCAAGCTTAGTTTTTATATGGTAGCCTGAGAGTTCTTTGGTGTCTTTACCCGTGTGTATGCTGTTTGATATTTAGGATAATGAGTTGAAAGTCGTGACCGGTTAATAGGACGTTACTCCTTTAGATATCTGTTGTACTTCTCCCCTCTTTTTTTTATACAGGCTTCTTTAATCATACAAGTGTATATTAACAGCACTGCAAGGAACCATGGAAGTACTTTTCTGTACAGGCTTCTTTAAACATGTCAGTGTATTTTAACAGCACTGCAAGGAACCATGGAAGTACTTATGTTTGTTCCCATTTGTTTAGTTTCTCTTTTATCATTTTAAACATGTGTCCGTTGGGTACTCTGAATCATGCATTTACTTAGTAGGCCATAAGATGAAGATTTGATCCATCTAATTTTCAAAATTAATTGTTGTCTGATCTTGTGTTGTGTTTGTTTAATGGAGTACAAAACTGACAATGCTTTTGGAAGGTATTAAAATGGGGGAGAAAGAAGAGAAGAGGTGCTTCACTGTTAATTGGTCAAATTTACAGGGCGTATCTAGTGGGAATTGATACATATTGGTGGCTTGTTAAATAAATTCTAACTGTAAAAAGAGCAAAAGGTTGAGTAATTCTTGAAACAAATGGCTTGGGTGTTATTGAAAGGCATGAAGCAATCAAATAAGGTGGTTATATAACTCAAATGGGCTCCTTGAGATCTTAATCCCTGGTGGATCCTTTCTTGATCTTGAGGACAAACTTAGCGGCTTATAGAAGCTGTAGGGGAAAAAAAAAAAAATTGTGTGTTTTCTGATCCATCAGAGATTGAGAGGTCTATGTTTACCAAAAAACGTAGATTTGAGAGAGGTGTATAAATGCGGAAATTTAGATGGTTTTAGAGAAGAATAATAAGACAATGGTAATGTTGTCGACTAAGAGATGTTTCTGTAGAGTAAATAATTTCTTGCAGTGATTTGAAGCATGAATAAGATCTGACAACATGTAGACAAAATGGTCAACAGCTAAAACGAAGTAGAGGCCAACTGTGCAAGTGGAATAGGAGCATCTACAATCTGGTTGTCATGCTTGTCTGTCAATGGGATTGTATATATTTCAGATGTTATTAGATATTGGATTTGTAATTTTTTACCATTTTGTTATGCTGCTTCTTGAACTTTTTTTTTTTCATTTTCTAGCTGTCAGAGGTATCTGAAGTGGTTTGTGCACTTTTTTGGTTTTAAAATTTGTTATAAATGGCATGTCTCACTGGAAAGACTTGAAGGACCTGTTTCCTGGCCTTCTCTTTATTTTCATCTAGAATTTAATTAATATATTTGTCCACTATATTTCTAAAGGTTGCTGGCTTCATTATTACTTATTGCAGTATTTGGACGAAAACAAGTCATTGATCCTGAAGATTGTTGAGAGCCAGAATTCAGGGAAATTGAGTGAATGTGCCGAGTGAGTGCTCTTTTAGTTTCCTTTCTTGGTAGACTGCTGCTTTCTTTGTTGATCATTCTCATATCATTCAACCCCGTAGCTGATACTGTTATTCGACAATGTAGGACTACTCTCTGAAATTGCAATGCTAATATACGATTACCTATGCAATACAGTGGACATTTTACTAGTTAGTGTGTGTGTGTGTGTGTGTGTGTGTGTGTGGTCGCCTACAAGCTAGTATAGTTTAACTGAGATAGTGTCAAAAAATTAGACATTTACATTTCATTTAAAATCCATACTGGTTGATGCTTTGCATCAACTAGCTCCCAATAGTACTTGTCAGGTTGCATTTTGATGACCATTGTCTTGTTGAAAATTGTTTGAAATTCTAGTATGTTTAAACTGGTGGAAAAATGTATTTCCTTCTGAGGCAGAAACCAGGCAAGGCTACAGCGAAACCTCATGTACCTGGCTGCCATTGCTGATTCTCAGCCCCAACCTCCTACAATACATGCTCAGGTACAGCCTTCGTTCCCAAAATAAGAGCATTTCATGGTTATTAAATGCCGCCAAATAATTGTTTTTGAAAAGTAGCTGAATTTAAATCAACCCCCACGTATAACTACTTTTCTGGTTTATTCTGCGGGTCAACTTTACTCAACCTTGCTAGTTGAGTTATGTAATGAAGTGGAGTGAGGTTATGCTATCTGCCCATGTTGAGGGAGGAAATAATCTATGCTGCAGAGTTGCTTTCAAAGCAATTTGATCTTTACTTCAACTGTTCTTTATGATAATGTGATTGTCCACAAAATAGTGAATTGTTTCAGTTTAAATGATTACTTTATTTGAATATATGTGTTTACAATGCGGAACAATTTTGGGACTTATCTAATTCTACCGATAGATCCCTGAAAATGATATCATACTTCCTTATTGTTACTCGCTGCCTTTTAATGCCTTGAAATGTATACTTAGAAATATCTGAGAGTGCATCAAATATTTTTTGGTACAGCCTATATTAATGACAGAAATGTTGAAATAAATACACAAGACTAATTCTTAATATTTATATGCTGACTGTTCTTTTGCACACTGTGAACTACTGGCCTTGTCAAATACCCCATGCAGTACCCATCTAGCGGTATTATGCAGCCAGGAGCACATTACATGCAGCAGCACCAACAAGCCCAACAGATGACACCGCAATCGCTTATGGCTGCAAGATCCTCCATGTTGTACTCCCAGCAGTCATTTTCAACTCTGCAACAACAAGCCCTGCATGGCCAGCTGGGCATGAGTTCTGGTGGAAGCGCTGGACTACACATGCTGCAGAGTGACACCGGAAATGCTGGAGGCAATGGGCCTCTAGGAACTGGAGGGTTTCCAGATTTTGGACGTGGCTCTGCTGGAGAAGGCTTGCATAGGGCAATGGCTGGTGGGAGTAAGCAAGATATGGGGAGTGCTGGATCTGCTGAAGGCCGAGGGGGAAGCTCTGGAGGCCATGGGGGAGATGGGGGTGAGACTCTTTACTTAAAATCTGCGGATGATGGGAATTGAGAGGTAAGAAAGATGAAGTTTCTGGTATGTTAGCACCTGAAAGCTAGGGAAGAAGTTAGATGAGGAAGATGAATTTAAAGGCACAAGTTTAAAAAAAAAAAAAAAAAAAAAAAAAAAAAAATTTGAAAAAGAGCCAAAAATTTTCTGGTTGAAGAACTTAGTATTCAAGTAATATGTAAAACAGCTGTGAGGTTTTACCCTCAAACCTTTGCTCTATGTTTTTTTTAATTTAATAGTGAGACAATGCAATTCTGTGGTAGTGTAACATGTAAATTTGTAGCCTACGTTCTTCGTATGCTTTGGTCCTGCATATTTTTGGCATATATTTGTTTCGGCATTATGTGTTCAATTTTTCAATTTGTTGTTTATTACCAAAGATGGAACAAAATAGAGAAAAAAATAAAATGAAAAATAAACTAATTGGGCCGGCGCAGGTGTAGGATTGATATTCAGACCCTAGAGTTTATTGGGGGAGGCTACAAACATGGGCTCACAAACTATAAGGACTGAGCGGCCATGGCTTGGTTAGCTGGGCTTTTAATCCATCCTTAATTTGCAACTTGGCAGATTGAAAGTAATAATATGATAATAATAAAATACAAGAAAAAAATCCTATCAAAGTCGAATATTGCTATTATCATACAAAAACTCACATGTTGTTACACGTGAGCACATAGCTGACATCACTTGATTTTTTAAAATTTTTTTTAAAGATATTCTTTTGTGTTTATTTATTTATTTATTTTTCGGTTTAAATTAGGTTTTTTTAAGGTAGGGGGCATTGGATTGGGATAGTGTTAGAGCAGCAGGGAGTTTTGTTTTTACTGCTCTTTAATTATTTATATTTCTTAATTAATCATCAAAAATCATTGATTTTTAAAGATACGTCATAATATGTGATATAAAGTAACTTTCATGAGCATCTTTATAGAGTTTTTAGTTGTTTTTTGGGCTCTAATGATAATAAATAATAAAGTAAATTAAACATGTACTGCAAAATGTAGAGAGAGATTAAATATAAATCAAATGTAAATAGTTAAATAAGTCTCTTACTAAAATTTAAGGAAACTCCAGAATAAAGATACGTCAATTTTGTTGTAAAGTAAGCATCTTCTACATTCAAGGCTCTCATACTAACCATTCTACATGAAAGTAACCAAAAATTCTCAATTGATGAAAGAGAAGAATCTCATAAACTCTCCTACAAGCGAACTCCAATTTATTTTCATTTTTGTTAAGAAGATGTTCCTAACAGAACATAATTATATGTATACATATATGTCATGCAATAATATATCGCTTATAGTGTGTGAATGTTCACGCCAATAATTCACCGTTTAGGAGGAATTCATGATCATAGAATTGGAAAAATGTTCTGTTATGTATCCACTATTTTACATATTATTACAATTTAGCCTACTTGTGGCTTCTTCAATTTGTTGGTTGAGTGAGTAGTATTGTTGAAGGTGAATAATAAATACTTGATGCTGTTAGCCAAATCACAATTTGTATAGAATTATAATAATGTATAAACTCCAATTCTTGCTTTTTGACCACCAATACGATACCTGGTTATTTGGTTGATGGATACTATCTGAATAGTAAGTACATATACGTAGATAAATTTTTTTAAGTTGGTAAACAAAACTGGTCCCGCCGGTAACATTTGTTCGATTTTATTGTTTGAACAGAGAGTATGAAGCAGTTTTTAACATTTATCATGAGGTGGTTCCTTTAGTTGTCTTTGCTATACCATTTACAAAAGCAAAGTAGAAGTAGAAGTAAACATGTGCTTGATCTGTAAATGGGGAAGAGAATTTGGCATTTAAAAGAAGGGAAGGAAAAAAAAAAAAAAACAAAAGAAAGGTTAATTTTATTTACCTCCACTCAAGTTTGTCATAAATAGATACATATAACCACCCTTACCTTTAAAATTTATCACTTAAATTCCTACAATTAAACTATCTCACGTTAAAATAAACAATCAAAGCGTAAAACAATCTTTGCAAGTCTTCTGGCTTAAAAATATTTAAAAAACAACCTTAGAACAATGGTTTAGGTTCAATGTGCAAACACTTTTTTATTTTATTTTTTTCTTACCCTCCTTCATACGTTTGAAACCTGTGTTACCTCTTCTCCTATGATCAATGTCCATCAGACAAAAAAGAAAAAAGAAAAAAAAAATATTAATATATATATATATATATATCAAGAATCATTAACAATAAAAAAATAAATTTGCAATACCATTTTTTTTTTTTTTTTTTTTGGGTCAGTTCTCGTTCTTTGATGATTTTATGATTTTATGACCGGATGCAGTAAAAGGTATACGTAGGGATGCGTTACTTGAATTTAGATATCTGGTGTACTTTTCCCCCTCTTTATTATTTGTACAGATTTCTTTTAAGTATTTCTCAATATTGCAGTGTTTGGACGAAAACAAGTCATCGATCGTTGAGTGTCAGAACGCAGGGAAATTGATTGAAATGTGCCGAGTGAGTACTCTTTTTAGTTTCCTCTTTCTTGATTTTGTCGATTATTCTCTTGGCTTGCAATTCTGTAGCTGAGCTAATGGTATAGGACTACTATCTGTATCTGAAATTTGATATTTCACCTGTCTATGTTTATGGGTGTAATAAGACATAATATACCATTACCAATGCAATAAAATGGACATAGTAGCTAGTTTCTCACTTTCTCTCTTTCTGTATATGTATGGCTGCTTACGAGCTAGTGTAGTTTAAAGGAGATAGTGTCAAAGAATTAGACATTATTATTATTAATTTTTTTTTTTTTTTGTTTTACATTTCATTTAAAATCCATAGTGTTTGATGCTTTGCCATTAACTAGCTCCAAAATAGCATATCTTTTAAGGCTGCAGTCTAATGAGCATTGTCTGGTTTGGAAAAATGAGTGTTCGCTGTTGTTTAATGGGCATTGTCGGGTTGGAAATGACTGTTTATAAATAGTTTTAAATTCTATATATCCTGTTTAAAATGGTGGAAAAATAGATTTTCTCTTTATTGCAGGAACAAAGCAATGCTGGCTACCGCAAAACCTGGCTGCCATTGCTGATTCTCAACCCCAACCTCCTGCGATGCATGCTCAGGCACAACCTTTGTTCCCAAAGTAAGACCATTTCGTAGTTATTGAACGCCATTAAGTAATAGCATTGAAAAGTAGCTGGGTTTAAACCCAACCCCTAAGTATATCTAATTTACTGTTATGCTATCTGCCCATGTTGACCGAGGAAGGAGTCTATGCCGGTGGAGTTGATTTCAAAGCATTGTGTTTCTTTTCTTTACCTCAATTGTTCTTTACGATGATGTGATTGTCTAAAAAATAGTGAATTGTATCAATTTACGTAATTACTTTATTCGAATATATGTGTTCATAAATCTTGGAACAATTTTGGGACTTGTCTAATTCTACTGAGAGATCCCTGAAAATGAATTTCATTCTTCTTTTTGTTACTCACTGCCATTTTCATACCTTGAAATGATACTTGGACAATATCTGAGAGATGTATTTAATATGTTTTACTATAGCCTACTGATGACAGAAATCTTGAAATGAAATACATTGACCTATTCTGAATATTTATTTGCTGACTGTGTCTTTTGCAAAATGTGAACTGCTGGCCTTGTCTATAGCCCCTGCTGAAGGCTGGTGGAAGTGAGCATTAAGCAAGAAGGAAGCTCTGGAGGCCATGGCGCTTTGCTCTCAAACCTTGGCTCTTTGTTTTTTCAGTATGGTGAGACAATGCAATTTCTCTGGTGGGCTAACATGTAAATTTATACCCTATATTTGATCTTGCTTATTGCTTTCTTTTTTGGTGAATAGAGATCTTGCTTATTGCTTTCTTTTTTGGTGAATAGAGATCTTGCTTATTGCTTGCACATATTGATTTCCTCATTTTGTTATTATTATTATTTTTTAATAACTTGTGTTTATTACCAGTCTGCTTGCTTGGCTATGGTACATTGGAGCCTTGAAATAAAAAATTTCTAAAAAAATAAAAATAATAATTGGGGGTGTTAGTAATTCAAATTTAATGGAAAGCTAGCTTGGGTCTTGATGGGCCTAAAAGTAATATTTTGACCTGAACGGTTATTGGGTGAGGCAACGAGCATTGGCTAACAAACATGTAATATGTGACGATTATTTGGTTAGCTGGGCTTTATCCATCTTCAAGTAACAATTTTGCAGATTAAAAAGAATACAATTTAAGAAAATTGCTGCATCAAATTCAATAATTATTATCGTACAAAAAAAGAAAATTTCAAATATATGATTATTTTTAATTTTCTTTATACTTCTGCTACTGTTTATTTTTAGGTTGGGGGCATTAGATACGGAGTGCGAGTAGGGAGTTTATTTGTCTTGCACTTACATGAAGCACCTGCCCTTTTTAATTAATTGATAGTATTTATATTTCTTAATTAATTATCTGTTAAGATTTAAAATCATTAATTTCTAATAATGCTATTATATTATGTAATGTAATATAAAATTTTTGTAAACATTAAAGAATCTAACTTTTTAACTTTTCTTGAAAAATATAATCAAGTGATGGTGATTCGGATGATATAATATAAACCTTTTATATCCATAGTTGCAAGGTTTCAAAACCTGAAAAGGAAATAATAGTTATAAATAATTATAAATGATAAAGAAAATAAAAAAAATAAAAGCCTTTCATAAATATATATACTTTTTGGCTCTAACAAATAGACATTTTATGGAATAGAAATTAAAAGATAGGGTGGTTTTGCTGTAGAGGAAGCATCCTCCACCACATATTAGTAGAGACTCTCATGCTTGACTATTAATAATTAATACATGAAACTAACTAAAATTCTGGTTTCGAGCGGCCGAAACAATATAAAATACATCAAAGAGAAAATCCTATAAACTATAGCACTTGAAATGTCAGCAATCATTTATGCTAGAATAATGTTCCAAAGATATCATAAATTATATATTATATGTCGAGCAAATACTCATGGAGACTGGAAGTCAGAAAAAGCTTTCAGAAACTAATTGTGGGATGAAGTGACGACCTCCTTCATCAAGAAAGTGTGAAAGCGATGTCATGATGCTAGAAAACTGGTCTTCCACACTAGTATTCTCTGTAGTATATTGTGTTTGTGGAGCTTCATCATGGCTACCTATATCCCAGATGGTAGCTTCTTCGGCTTCGCTAATTGTCATGGAAGGTGAAGGAGTAGTAGCTTGGAAATTGGGAATTGATGATATTGAAGGATCAGAATTTTGGCCAGTGAGCTCTTGAACAATTTCTCGGAACTCCAAAGCACTGTTGGCTTGGACCATCATAGGGCTGGAAATATACTTTATCTTTATGGGTTTTTTCTTTGCTTCAATGGGTTTTTTGCTCGTAAGGTGTCGATCATATTGGTGTTTTGTAACTTTTTTCATTTGCACAGACACAGAGAGAACTAGAGAGAAACAGGATTGGGGAGGCCTTGTTTCTTGCTCTAATTCTTCAATGCCAGAAGGCATATATATAAGCTACTTGCTTGTGTTTGTGGGCCTCTTTTTATGTACATATATTTGTGTGTGTGTGTGTGTGTGTGTGTGTGTGTGGAAGGTGAAAATCAGGTCGTCGACTGAGGGATTGTGGGGCCCTTTATGTCTATATATATTTGTGTGTGTGTGTGTGTGTGTGTGTGTGTGTGTGTGTGTGGAAGGTGAAAATCAGGTCGTCAATTGAGGGAGGAAGCTTACAAGAAACTGGGAGTACATAAGACAAAATTGGAAAAACCAGAAAGATTCTCAAGTCTTTGACGTGAGAAACTTGGCTATTTGCCATTGGAGCACAGTAAAATATACATTCTAAAATGTCTGCTCAGTTTTTCCAATTTCTTTTATTTATTTATTTTTGTTGTCAATTTAATTAATTAACATTATCAATTCTCTATATAGAAACTCTAGGGGGCCCCCATCAGAATTACCAGATTCCTATAAGTTCTTTAAATTTAGTAGGAACAGTTATTTTCAATTACGATCCCATAATTCATGTAATATATATTTATATTTTTCTTGTAGCACATGCATTGATCTCAATTAAGCTATATAGTATGCGCCACCAAAATAACAAAGATTCAAGCATTAAATCAAGTCAAGCTGTATTGCAGTTTTCTCGGATAATGTATATATTAAAATGTACAGTTTAGCATAAATAATTGGAAAAAAATATATATATATTAAGGCCAAGTTAATTAATAGCAAATTAACTTTACACATTTTTCTTTTAAAAAAAAAGGAGAAAATTTTAGCTATAATTTCTGTGACCAAATGGTTTAATTGCAACCAATTTTTGTCGCCTAAATAAAACTTTAATTTCTGTGCTTTTAATTTTGAAGTTCCAAAATAAACTTTCTAGAACACCTTCTCTATTTCTTATGTATATGTATCATCCTCATCGAACATCGTCAAACACGTGGGCACATGACAAACTTCCAAAACGAGAGGGTATGACGGTAAATCGATAAGATCAATTATTTTATTTTTACATTTTTGGTCTGGAACACCAATTGTTCCATCATGAGGTCAATCATCTTTCTACAGCATTGAATCACGTGCTTGTGTAATTTACATGTAGTCAAAGTTCAATTGCATTCCTTGTTGTCAAACACAACCCCTCTTCTAGACACGATTAAACCTCTTTTTAACATTAATCAGTATATTATCACTAGATAATTAATTTATCCGTTAATTATATATGTATGATTACTAAGTTTTGTAAGCTACCTTAAAGAATTAGCTTATATAAGTTTTCTAGGTTGACTGGGCTTACATATATATATATATATGTGTGTGTGTGTGCGTGTGTATATATTCACTTACATTTCTTAGGTCGACCAAATTACTTAACATTTGATTTATGTGACAAGTCCAAAGTATGAACACACATAAATAAAGTTTTTGTTTTTTTTTTTTTTTCAATAATCAGGCTGGCTCTGTCAAGTGGATTTAATTGATGTAAAGAGAATTTCTTACAATGGAATTCAGAACTAAGGATTCTATTTCATATTTAAATATTTAATTTCACACAAAACGCTTATATATTCGTGGAAACTTCAAATTCTTGTTTTAAAAATTGGAACAAGTATTGCTCACACGTTGTGTTTTTATTATTAAATTTGAGTTTAATTTTCCACAAAACAGAAAAGAAAAAAATTTCCTTTTCCGAAATTAAAATCCAGAAGCTGAAATAAAACAGTTAAATTGATCTAAAATATTATATAAACTGTTAAGAATTTGCATGCACTAAATTTTAAGCTCATTTGCATGGAAAGAGTTAGGATTGAAGGTTTGGTTTTCCACGAAATTCTTATATATTTATTTATTTATTTTTCAGGAAATTAATTCTTATTACAAGAAAGAGACAAAATAAGGAAATATCTAAGCGTGAAGGCCAATGAAAATTGCTACAAAGACAGTCAAACTGACTGTTCTGTACATTGAGGACTTAAAAAATTAGGAAATACCATATGATTTGGACGCGAATTTATATTTACTTTTTCAAGTACTTTTTGTTTTTTTTTGGCTAAGATCTTTGCTTATCATTCACAAGTTTCTTTTTACTTTATTAAGTAATTTACTGTTCTTTGAGTAAACAAAAGTAATTTACTGTTCACATATATATAGTCCTCTCAACTTTTAGATGAATATCAAAATAAAAAAATTATATGAAAAATTGTGGCATTCCCATTTATTTGTCAAAAATATAATATATAATCTTAACATATGTATTCGCTAATTAAATATATAGATTGTTATAGAAAGTGAAAATTTACTCTTTGGATGGCCTGTTCTTATATATTAATACTTCACCGCACAACGTACAAGAAGATAGTCATATATTGTTTATCTGTTAATGCCCTCGTCCATCAACAATAGTCATTTCCTTCTTGGACTGGTTGATTAACTGGATTTAAGTTAATTTCTTTTCATGAATAGAATATTTTAACAATTTTTGTTTAATGTATAAAAATCTGAGGAATTATTAGACTCTTTTTTGGGATTTTCCATATAAAACATAACATTTAGAAAATAAATGAGTTAGTAAAAATGGTACTTTTAATTATTAAATTTTTAGCGGTCAAGATCACAGTGGAGGTGGCAATAGCCATTCTTGCTAAGTCCCAGTTCGATCCTGACGGTGGGTGGAAGCTAAACAAAATAATAATAACAATAATAATAATAAATAAATAAAAAACCCAATTCCATGGATTCTATCACACTCAT
The DNA here is from genome assembly GCF_031755915.1 of Ziziphus jujuba. NCBI lineage: Eukaryota > Viridiplantae > Streptophyta > Magnoliopsida > Rosales > Rhamnaceae > Ziziphus > Ziziphus jujuba. The sequence continues at coordinate 23,930,747 of NC_083388.1, forward strand.
CGCTAAGAAAATATGTATATATGTGTGATGAATATTAAAGTTACGTGTACACGTTTAAGAGGAAAGATCAAAATCACGGTGACTCTTCCACAATTCACGTAGCGGCTGGAAGTACGTCTGTCTGCCACATGCCTAAATACACAAGAATTCAAGATATATTAGCAATTACCCTGCACTCCAATGATTGCACCAAAAAAAATTTTGACTAATCAGTTTTAAATAATAATTAATATTGAATCTGGTTGCTAATCTCCCAATTTAAATTTTATTAAAAAATAAAAAAATATCTAAATGAGATGAGATTGATTGGATGATTAGATTGACATATGGGAGTTACATAGAAGTCCCCCTCAAAAGTCTCACACAAGCTAGATTCTTATTACCATAAACAAAATCCCATAAATGTGTAAGACGTAACATATATATATATATATATATATATAAGTTGCCATATTTCTCTCCACACATATTTCTTTACCTAATCTTGACCAATAGTTTGCTATTTTATTGTTGGTTAATAAGGGTAAATGAATTTTTAAATGAATAGATAAATTAAATTAATTAATTAAATATCACTATAATATCCAACATATTATTTGATCAACATATTTAGTGTATATTTTTGTAATTCTAGTATTTGTGTACAATCTTTTCATATTTGATATTTTTGGAAAATGGGCATAATTTATTTTTCCAAAAAAAAAAAATGTTATTTGATATATAAAATTTAAATTTGAGGTATTTAACAATAATTAACTATGCATATGGATAGGGATAAAAACAAAAACTTACCTTATTGCTTCACATTTATCTTTGTGTTTTGATTTTATTAGATACTTCCCTTTTATTTTCTTTTTCATTTAAAATAATTCATTGATCTAAAATTAATTAAAAAAAAAGACAACAATATCAATCTAATTAAAATCCAATGACTCTAATAAAAAGTTTTGTCTTCTTTATTCTCCTAATTAATCAGGGTAGGCTCATTTGCCATTATAGCTAACCAATCTGCAGCTTTAATAACTACTCACTAGAAATATATAGGTCTTGATCATCTGCCTCTAATTGCCTTAACATAATTGCCCTCCAAGATGTAGGATCTCCCCCAAATACTTTAGGATCCATCCAAAAGAACATCGAAGCAAAAAATCTTATCCACATCCATATGTTTGATAAATGAAATTCTTTTCTTAAAACATAAACATGAAAGACAATGTTTTAATAAAAGAGAGTAATATAATAAAAACAATAGCATTAAGATTACATAATTTGCAAACTTAAATTTCAAAAACAAAAATAATTATTGGGCTTTCTAAATAGATCCTATATTGGAAACAATTATTGATTGGGAAGAAGAAAGGGGAAGAAAGAGATTTTGGATTGGATTCTGTATTACAGTGGATTTTAGTGGATTTTAACGTGAGATAGATAAACCTAGGATAATAATCAATCTTTGATAATAAATTTTATGAAGTTAATAGAGTTTGTTTTACTTAATCTTGTGTTTTAACTAGATGGACATTATTACCTTTTCAATTTTTAATTTTAGATAAAATAATTATTGTGTATTTAAAAGGAATAATGCAAAGAAAATGAAACTAGAAGGGAAGTATTTGAAAAATAAAATAAAACAAAATCAAAACATAAAGATAAATGTGAAATAATTATAAAAGTACAAGGTAAGTTTGTGTATTTATCACCATATAGGTATTGTTGTGCATAAAATTATTTTTTAATTTATCAAATGAGATTGATTTAATTGATAAACTATTTACACTTATAACTAGAAGATCATAGATTTGATATACCGGAATAAACATAGAATTATTGTAAGAAGATAAAAAAATAAATAAATCTCTTTATTTTATTATTCCTTTTTCTAAGTGGATGTCTAGATATAAATAAAAGACAAATCTACGTTAAAAGCCAGAAGTAGTCGATATACTAGTGAAACCTGCTTAACAATATGCATATATATATATATATATATATAAATTAATAACCAAAGAGAAAAAATCTACACATTTCTGTCATCAAAAGCTTAGCTAGCTAAGAGAATTGAATGGTCCTCATAAGCTAGCATTAATTTGGGACACCCAGAAACCAACTATCAATATCGAACTCAATCATGGACATGGAGTTCATCAAAAGCGCCTCTTCAACAGTATCGTTCCCTGCAATCTTCGAATTGGGAGTTTCATGAGTGGAAAAGGCAATATTGCCTTCTTTATCTTCTTTACTGAATCTTTTATGGATTCTTCTCCGACGGGTTCTCTTAAACTGGTTATGGTTTTGACCCGTGAGTTGTTGAACTATTGCTCGAAACTCGGAAGCATTTCTAGCTTTCACCATCATTGGACTGGAAATATACTTTATCTTGATGGGTCTTTTGTTCACCTTCATGCTTATGAAAATGGTGTAATTTTGATGGAAGAGAAAGAGAGAGAAGTATGAGTCACTAAGAAATTATAAGACTTAGTTGATTAGCATGTGGTTTCTAATATTGTCCTACTTATATTTGGTCCTTGTTAATGGTATATATGGAATTAGGAAAGGAACTTCCAGGAAAGATAGGGCAAAAAATGAAATTAATAAAGTTGAAAGAAAAAACCAAGGAAGTAGATAAGAGAGGACTACGGATAAAGTTTAGTTTGAATGGCGCTTCAATTTCTAAAACCTTTTTGTCTTGCTTTGGGTCGTGGACGTCATAGTTTCAAAGCTTCTCGATCATTATGTTTGACAAATATTCATATAACTTCCATATTACATAAATAGACCTTTTATTTTTTTTATTTTTTTTATTTTTTTAATGAATGATATGTAAGCTATTGTTCAACGAATCCAACTATTTAACTATATTATATTTTTCTAAACTTCTCAATTGATTATATCTGAATGGGGAAAAAGAAAAAAGATCATTGTCGGTATATACAAAGGGAGGAACAATATTTTAATCTTTAATTTTATCAGATTCCTTTTTTTTTTTTTTTTTTTTTTTTTTTTTACTCTCACCTTCTATAATATATACATAGCTACGTAATTAACGTAAAGTCAAAAATATCAACTAATTAACCTAACTATTCTAGAAAATAAACGAAAAAATGCAAATCATCCGAGATCTCATCACATGCATTTTGCTCATTTTCTTTTTGGTCAACACATGCATTTTACTCAGATCATAAGGTTTCTTAAAAGTTGTGAACCGCTCTTGAATACTACTTGTTGACTGATTTAAATTACTTAATGAACTTTGAAAACTTTTTTGCTAGCTATATTCGAGCATGCATATATAAAATAAATGTTATGGCAAACATTAAACAAGCATAGAAAATTGATCAGACTGATCGACAAATCATATCGTTATCCTTAAAATTCCTATTTATATTTGATTTAGAATTCTTCATTAATTATCAGAAACTAAAATATGGATTACTTTAATTAATTAATAACATTAATCTATATCTAATTTGGTTAATCTCTGAGTTACGATCATAAGAGTTATTGCCTGCTAAAATGTTAATTTGAGGATTTGAAGTTTTTTGAGATTGAAGAGACACATTTCTACCAATGATCATCATTTATAGGCTGGACTGAATTTTGTTGTATATATATATATATATATATTTTTTTTTTTTTGGTCTTTTTTTTCTTTTTCCTTAACCTTGGCAGACATTTATTATTATTATTATTATTTTACATTTTAGCAGACATGAAATTGATCTGGTAATAAATAGGGTAGTGATGATGATGATAAAAATTAAAAAAAAAGAAAAAAAAGGTAGTGATGGTAATGGTAATTTAGTATGATTAGTTTCTAGTTTTAGCGGGTGACTGGCTATATTTAGTAGACGGGTTTCCCACATGTACAACATATTAATGAATCCTGTTGGCAGATGTTGCAATAATTGTAAACAATTATGGCAGGCTTGGTATGATTAATGATTAAAGTTATAAATAAATGAGGTCGACATAGACTAAAAAAATTACTACATGACGATGAAATAATTTTAATTATAAGTGTAATTTAGAATTTGGTGGCGAATTGAACTATGAATTATCTTATCAAATGTATCCATGACATTCTCTGTGTATCTTTGTAATTATTAATAATAGTTAAAAGAAGTCAAGCCCAAAAAAAAAATACCAAAAAAAATACCCAAAAAAAAAAAAAGTTAAAAGAAGAATATATTTCCACAAATTTGATAGGGCCGTAGGAAGGTAGGACTCTTGGGAATTCATGTGGACGACAATAATCCCCTTTTACCGTTGGAGTATTTCAATCCTACAATTTTTTTTTTTTTTTTTAATTTGAGTCTTTTTTAATATGAGTAATATACCAATTGAACACGTAGAGTAATATATCAATTGAACACGTCTATTTTATTGTACGTATCAACAAAATGCTTGAATAAGCAATTTATTTATTTTCCACAAAAAAAAAAAAAGGACTCTTCAAGACTCTAACTATATTGTATAATTTATCCATGATAGAGTAGCCAATTATAATTAAGTAAAGTCAATTAGAACATAGCATTGACTTGTTAATATATAATTTATAAATTATGCATTCATACATTGAATCCACAACAACCTTTTCTAGATCAAGAGGATGAAAGCTACTTTTTATGTAAATAATTTGGAATATTTAACTGAAGATATATCTATCTATATATATATATATATATCTAGAAGGAATGGATTTTTTAAATTTTTTTTTTTTTTTTTTCTTTTGGGGGTAGTCAAATAAAGTGTTAATTAATCTGAATGTCATCTTTTTCAGATAAGTCATTTTTATCTCATCAAAGTCTCATCTCTGGGCCTATAAGGGTATGATGTTCAATGTTTAATTAGTTGGAAAAATAGACCGTTGATAATATGATATATTTTATCAAAAATTAAATAAAAAAAATTTATATGATATATATTGTTGGAGAGAAAATTGGCAATAAATCCAAGAAAAGACTTAAAAGGAGAAAAAAAAAAAAAAGCGAAGAAAAATATGTGACTGGAAATGACGACGATGTATTAGTCATTTTCAAGTTAGAAGAGAGTTGGTTTTATAATTGCCAATATCATGCCAGTCGCACCATGTATCTTGACCTTGACTTATAGCTTAACCAACCATTACTACAATTAATCTTTATTATTATTACTTTTTAAATTGCCTTCCTAATTTTTAAATTATTATTTTTAATCAGTCTATTGCGGGGGCAGATTTAATAATTTGTTTGATTTATTTTAAAAGAGACTGATTCAATGGAGATACAAGGGAAGCTATATCAGAGAACTAAAATATAATAAATATATAAATAATTAACAGATAGCATGTGGTAGAAAACTGCTCTATGCCTTTAATTAATTTCATTTCCTTGACTAAAGATTAATGAGCTAGTTATACAACAGAATTTAAAAAAAAAAAAGAATCCAATATCTTTACTGGGAGCTATGCCACTGCTAATATTGTTGAAGTTGAATCTACCGCTTGCTTGAGGAAAAGCCATGATAATGTGATTAAAAAATTAATCAATCTGAGCGTGGCAACAAGAAACTAAAGCCTGAGTTCTCACGAATTAGAGGTGGTGGTTCGATGTCAGATATGTCAATTTGTTCCATGGATTTCGATATGTCATCTACTGAAAATGGTATGCTGCAACATATTATGAATGATTATGACAGTAGAAGAATAAACTAGTTAGCTTAACGAGCAAGACAACTTTGATCAATTCATATAATTTCCAAGATTTTCATAGTCATATACAGTTAAAAGACTAAAACAGGGAAAAAAAAAAAAAAAAAAATCGGTCACTAACCTGGAATCGTCATCTAACAGGAAAGAATTACTCACGGCGTTGTTGGAATCTTCTGTCATCAACACTCTCATGTTGGATATCACCTAGACCAAAAACATTAAAGCAAGAATCACAAACATGGTAAGCAACCAAAAAAGTGTTTTGGTATTCTATATGTGGAAATCTTAGCATACTTCCTTTGTGACAAAGATGACTCAAACCTAGGTTTGGAGTAATGGCATCCATAGAAACTTACATCCGTGGACACACTATGCGTGCCGTATTTGTCATCCCAGTACATTGTACTAATCCGATACAGCTGCTGTATGCTAAGAACCTATTGACAAACAATGAATTAGTTTGGTTGAGATTCATGGAAGAGTTAAGAGATTAGAATTTTCAATTTTAAGCTTGTGAATTAATAGCTTACAGGGCACAGATCATGACTTATTTCGTCTAGTGTTTTCTTCGGTTTTTGATGTATGACCTGAATAAGTAAATAGAAGGTCATGTCAAGAAAACTTCATCATCCGTAGCTTTATTACTGACCATCATAACAGGTAACAGTGAATTGGAAATCAGAAGATATTGAAAAAAATACCAGGAAGCCAATAGCCTGTCTTATATGCTTGAGCTCATCCCAAGCTGAACCTGCATACTGTATTTTTCTTTAATTTAGTCATTGTCTATCAAATTGAGAATCATACAAATAACATGACAGTAAAATAAAAGGTACCTCGTCCGTTGCCTTGTAACACCAATGCTCCAGTTCAGCCAGTCCAGCTTTAACATATTCACCGTTGCTAAACGAACAGCATTCTCGTCTTAAAAGAAGGCTGCAAGAAGTTTGAATGTGTGCAAGAAAATAAGAGATTCTATTCACAAACAAGATAAATAAATTCTACGAGTAGAAGTAGGAGTATACATAGACTCAATACCTGTTGAATAGTTGAACATTGATGAAGGAAAATATTTGTGTAAAAACTTTACGAACTAAGAATGGAGGTACCTGTAAAAAGAGGAGATATAAATAAATGAAAAGTGATAATTCTTCGAAGAAACAAACTTCTTTTAGAGTTCAGTTCACTCAGAAAGAAAACTCAAAAAAGCTAGACTTGGTTTGGACACGATTACAAATTACAAGTGATGCTGACATGTAAGGACACTGACAATCATATCATATGACGAAAATAGAAAAGCTTGACATAATGAACAAACAAAGCCAACAGAGATTCCACTGACATGATTTGCTTTCAGAGTATTTAAGAAGTTTCCGAGGCTCTTGACAATGCCTTGCCAATGAGCAATCAAAGCTCTCTGGGCCTCAGTGTTTACTGATCTTGATGATCCTTTAACCAAACTTGCCCTGGATGTTCTTGGTGCCTTCATGTTAAAGAAGGGAGAAAATTATTCAAAATAAGTAATCATGAATCCATAAAACCTTTTATTTTCTTCACAAATTGTTCTTCCAGTATATCAACAATCAATTAACCTGGATGCACAATCCAAGCAATGGAGAAATTTCCTTCTTTAAGTTATCTCGAATCATCCCATAAATCTTTTCAACATAGGCAGTGAGCTGCTGTTTGAAAAGTAAAGCAGGGTACTTGGCTTCAACTTGTCGTAAACTATCGACTCCCCCACCAATGCCACCATTTATCAAGGACATATTGACTCCTTGTGGAGCTCCACGGAAACTCTATATAGGAACATCGAAATGTAAACGTTAATCAAGCAAAGAAATGAAGCTCCTGAGCATTAAACTGATTCTGACAAGAAACTTGGTATTTACTTGGGTCATCCGTCCAAACAGAGTAGCAGATGATGATCGACGACGTTGGGGAGCCATTCCTGCAGCACCGCTTGCTTTTAAAGTGCGTTGGAGTAGTAAGAGAAGCGTTGAGGCATTGGATAACCAATATGCCAAGATATCATTGTTATCTTGTGTCTGTAATCCAAATAATATCCAAGTTAAAAGAGGATTTCATTGTTGAGAGGGTGAACAAAAAAAGGCAGAATATAACAGCAAATAAGGTTGGTTATTTAAGACCTCAATGGCATTCCCTATGGTCTGTATAATCCTGTCAAAGACACTAGTTCTTTCAACTTCAAATGATCTCCACTGCAAAAGGCATTTGTATATGATACAAGCAGCAATGGGTCTGTTTCCAGAAAAGCCAAGATGTTGCGCAATACAACGAATGAGCAACTCCTGATTCTCCTGTTGTTTTTCATTGAGTGATTTCTGAGGCTTATCCTCAACTTCAGAAGATTCCCTATGGTTTATTGAAGAGCTATGTAGTTCCTGAACCATTTTAACAATTAATGAACAAAGAGGAAAATTAGGAACTTAATTTGACCGGATCACAGTGAAGTCCTTTCAACTATAAACTTCCAAAATTAAAGAGCTTAATTTACCATAGCCGGCTTCACTTCCCCTGGAATATGAGCACCTTCAGCTCTCTGTTAAACATCAGAGGAAATAGTAAGTTATACGCAAAATTTAATATAACCAATCTAGAATATGAGGTTCATTTGTTTAAGTACCTGAATAATTGATCTGGAACGGCCTGAGAGGAACTTATTAGGTGCCATGGACACAGCTTGTTGACGTAAAACTTTATTCTCTGATTCTAAATTAGTAAGCTTCTCTTCTAGCCTAATCAATGAAGTTAAGTGTTCAGTTAACCATGCCAAGAAGTCATATCTGTGATCTTTTATCTTACATATAAAGATGTGGATTATGCTCTTCTATACTATAAACTTTGAAGTCCATAGATTATACTTTTTGGCACTTGCAAGTTTTTGTTTTTTGTTACATCTCTTCAAAGATTTCAGCAATTTTCTTATTCAAGTAACCTTGACAAACATATTCAGAGATGGCATTTAGTTAACAAGAAAAATATAATATGAGGAATAATTGTGTTAAAGATCATATATCAACATTACCTTGTTAGTGATTCCTGGAGCTGACTAACTTTCTTCTCTGTTTCTTCTAATTTTGTACGCCGCTCTTCACTAGTCTCTTGAACTTCACTGTATTTTCTTTCACAGTCATCAGCTCTTTGCTTCTCTGAATCCAATGAGGACTAAGGGACATAATGCCATGGAAAATATCAAAAAAATAAAATTAATTACCATCTACAGCAACAGAAGTAAACATCAATATATACTTCATGGATTCAAATGGCAAAGCCTTTCTTTGACATAAAGCAACCGTTCTGCTACATATACAAATCCTAAATTGCTTTAAACATTCTCTGAATATCTTGTTAAAAACCTTTACGTTTAGGGGTAAAATAAACAAGGCGTTGAATAATACGATTTGTGTTTCATATCAAAAATATTATTATAAATATAATGCTTGGTGCCTCTTCATTCAAAGCTTTACAGCTATTTCTATATAGCTCTGTCCTTAGCTGTTAACAGCTAACTGGTAAGTTAGTGTACGTGAATTCATTCTGATTTGCTAACTTGGATATATTCAGTTCCTCTTTAACATATACGGTTTACATTTTGTGGCAACTGGCTAGTAAATAAGAGACTTCTATATGAGATGAAAATACTAATAGAAAAGGAAAAATGCACATTCTGCAAATAATTTAAAAGAAGATTCATCTCAATAAATGACCAGAGAGTGTAACGTCTTTATCAATTTGACCCTCCATACCTTTAGGTTCTCTACTTCTGCATTTAAAGAATCAATTTTTTGTGTATCTTCAACAAGAACTTGAGTTTCTTTAATTACTGGAGGTGCTTCTTCTATTGCCTTCTTTGCAGCCTCTCGTTCCTTGGCAAGCAATCCATTTGTTTCATCAACTTTGTTCTGCATTTCTTGCAATGAATTCTGCAGTTTTGCAATCTCCTTTTCTTTTGCTTCTTCTAGGTCAGTCTGCAGACATGATTTCAACCTTGGGCATGAGGAAGTTTCCCAGAAAAATTGATAGGTTAGAATATCTGAATTGTGAAAATAGTGAAGGATCAAGTTTATCAGACTGAAGACTGTTGAAATAGCATTTTATTCCTTAAATGTATTGGTTGACAGTAGAAGAATGGTGCATTGGCATAGTCTGTCATTGTTGTAATGTATCTGCAAGACAGAAATATTACCCTTAAACGTTTCTCCAACTGTAGACGCCAAGTAAGTTCCTCCACATTCTTTTCTAGTTTATCCTTGGCTTCTTTAAGGGCACCTGTTTCCCTTGCAGCCTTTAAAAGTTTGGAGACCACAAATAAAATAGTAAGATATATAAATAAGAGGCCAGTTTCAAATTTACCAGGAAAGAATTAATTGGTTGAATTTCTTTGCATGCCAATGATAATTAATATATCTAGTACTGACCATCTTAAGCTTCCTCAGTTCTCTCTTTGCAATTCTTCCCCTCCATCTGCATTGTGCAGCTATTGAACCCCTCTTGAGTCTTTTGTAATATGAGGCAGCTTTATGACAACGCCACCGAGCCTGCAAATGTTGATTAGCATTTATTACTCGTCAAGGTCCAGAGTAGATCATCCACATTTCTTGATGTTTACTACTTTTACCTGAATAATTATTGCTGCTTTGGTTTGCTTCCTAAATCTAAACGCTTTATGAGCAGCCATTGCCCTTAAACCAGTTTGCAAGACCAGCACCGACATGTGGAGGCTCCTGAATTTTTTCCTGGCATGGTACCTGCGCACATGTTTCTGAATTTTCACAGCAGCTGCCTCTTTTTTCATATGATCAAAAAGTTTGCAAGCCATTCTTCCTACATCAATCCAAAAATGATGGTGAAACATATTGACAAAAAAGAAATGATATGCATACACAGACATGCAAGAACTGTACCAGTAAAGATTTGAAACAAGAAAATCAAAACTACAAATTTTTTACTAAATGCAGTTAGTACTCTTGAAAAATTTACATCATTGATGCTAATTACAAATTTTAGATGGTTTACCTCTCCATAATGATTGCACAACTATGGCAGCCTTTCGCATTGCAATAAATCTTTGGCGAGCCTGATGCGTTCGTACCCGACGCTGGATAGTCTTTGCGGCATTACTGAGTACCTCAGCTCTACGTGCATCTAATTCAGCCATCTGACCAGCTCTCAAGAAAACCTTTGTTTTACCTATCTGCATTACCATTAAAAATCTAATTTAAAAAAAAAAAAAAAAAAAAGCCACTCCAACAATATGTAACTGGATGCTTGCACGTTTTTATTATATTTAGACACTTCTGCATCCATGTGTGCTTGTAATACCAAAAAGTAATGTTATCATGTCCCAAATTGTTGGTAACATTGAATGTTAGAGAGCCATAAGAGTGGCATAAATTTTCGCCATTTCAAAATGCTGCAAAGAACTCATATATTACCTGAAACCCTTTAAGCCCCATTTTTTCCAGAATATTTTTGCAAGCAACTTTTTCATCAAAGCTGCTCATGATAGTAAAAATAAGTCAGAAAGCAGAAGATCCACAAATAAATAAGATGAGGAAGCTTGAAAAACAGATGGGATAAACTTTTCCCTACTTTAACTGAAACAATATGCTAAGAGAGAATACTTACTTTCCTTCTAAGAATTCAGGGGCAAGAAGCCCAAATCTATTGATAAATTCAAAGAAAGGTTTGCGAGTAGGGTATCCAGCGCAGCTAATTCTGATGGCCTCTAAAACACCCTACAAGGACATCATACAACGTTCACTGAAAGAAAAAGGGAGAAAAAGAAGCTGGACACATTTTATTAGGCTCAAAGAACGAAAAACGATAGAGCTTGATTTACTCACACCACAACGTAGTTGCTGCATAATGTTGACATTCTCAAAAATAGCTGGTTTTAGAAGGTTGTTTGGCTTTACACATCTAATGTAGTGGGGTTCTGTAGAATTAAGTGTGTCCATAAGCTGCTGCAGTTGGAGCTGCACCATTTAGACCACAGAAATGTTAGCTCTTAACTTCTTAAAACATAAGATGTCTTTGCAGAATATAAGGGAGGAAACCTGAGCAGTTACATTTAGATTCATTACATTGACTATTGACTTTTGATTTTTGATTTTTATGGTTAAATAAATTATGATACACACCAACACAATCTAAGAAAAGTACCTTAAAACGAGAACCAATTGAAGAAAACTTAGAAGATTTTGCTGACTCTTCTGGAAGTGGAGGGAAAAGGCCTGCTACAAAACTACATTTGGAAGCACTCAGTAAGTCTTGATGCTCAGGAACCACATAGTCCTTGTTTTTGTCCAAAAATTGATCAGATTGATATTGGACCTGAAATGAAAGTCTTAAGAAGGTAAAGGACAGAGTTGATGCAAGAGCAGCCTACACCAGCAGCAATTGGTGCTTGGTATCAATCATACCTCTCCAGCATAATGAGCAATGGTGAAATTCGTTCGGGAAAGTTTTGGTTTTATAAAGCGCTTATGTTTCATGAATGTCTGATAAAGCTTGTTGGAAAATGTTTCATGTGTTGACTTCGGGAACATGCTGAAAAAGAAATAGCAACTTATGAGATCGAGTGAAGAAAAATACTAACAGAGGAAAGTGAACTTCAATCTATCACTGGAGCTTTAATAAGGAAAATACATTCAAAAATCCATGATCATTTGTCCAATCTTCCAATTCAGAGGAAGTATAAAGTGATCTACCGCCTGCTTTGTTTAAGCAAGAATCTTAATAATAAAAATCTGAAAGAAAACTATTTACCAAGCTTCATCAAGAAGAGCAATGATTCCACCAGGTTTCTGCAAAAAAAGGAAAAGAGGGGGAAAAAAAATTAATTGTGAGGCAAAACATACTCTTATATATATATATATATATATATATATTAAGCAATTTTTCCAACCCTAAGAAAGATGACAAGAAAAATCTCAGTTATACGTATTAAATGCCCTTCTGGCCAAATAACTGAAGGTGATTGTGCCAACTAAGTTTCATTTAACAATTTTGTTGGCAATTTGTATCCAACAATGAACCAGATAGTGTTTTCATGGGAAGGACAGAAAATTAACCTTTTCAATAAGATCCAAGACATCTTGATTATCAACAAATTCAATGTAGCTCCAATTAATCTCCTCTTTTGTGTATTCTTCTTGTTCCATTTTGAAGACGTGCTGGCATATCATCAAATTATCTCAATCTAGAAGATCAGTCAAACGAAAACTGTAGAAATCAGGAAATTCTGAGACATTACCTGATTGAAATGTTGCTGCAACTTTTCATTTGTGAAATTAATACAGAATTGCTCAAAACTGCACAGCACGATAAGCAGGAATTAAGTTACAAAGAACTGCAAAACCATATATATATATACAGTTTCTTGCAATATCTTCAATAATGAATTTCTATTTACTTACTAGTACATTGTTATAAGCACAAAATCATGCATGTTGGTGTGCATTTATTTATATATCTGTAAATTATGATTGCTAGTTGTTACCTGTTACTCTTAAAGCTTTCAAAGCCATAAATGTCAAGGACACCAATCAGTGATTTTGAATTAGGATCTTGCCCAATTGAGACATTAATTTTTTCCACCAACCTGTGTATACATATACAAATGGACTAGCATCATATTACTACCTAAGTTCGCAATATGCATTATATATTTCTAATGGTGCTTACAATACATTGTGATAATCCAGTAATATTGCTTTACCAGTCAAACAAACGTGAATATATTGTCTTAGCTAAACCATCACGGTTAGTTGTTGCACTTTGAGGATCAAGGCTTCGCTTTATAACTTCTTCAGGGGTGATCATGACACGCTTACATAGAGCATCCTCTAAGGCAGCCGCATCACACCTGAAATAAAGTAAGATAAAACCTATTAGCATAAGAAAGGGACATGAATTCGGATGTAAACTATGACGGCAATATCAGACTGAATCCATACATTAGAAGCTCTGCAGTCATTTTTAGATGGAATTTGGCCTGATCATCTTTTGGAACTGATGAATCAACTTCCTTTCCCTTAGTAAATGCTACATTTCCAAGATGAAGGATTGCAGCAACAACTCTGAAAATAGCTTCCTGAGAGAGAGATAGATAAAGGGTAAGAAGATGGTGTTTCTTAGTTATGTACAATAAGAAGTACATCTGCTTTTGAAGAGGCCATACCTGCTCCTTGGCACTTACTCCCACAATGTCCATAGCTCTCCTTGTGGCAAGGTAGTCATGGGCATCACTTACACCAACTAATTCGTAGCAATTTGACTGGTTAAGATAGTGGAATGATTTAGGGTTTCCCAACTTGTATTTTTCAATTTCCTGTCAAAATAAACAACTTCAGCAACAAGCTCAGACAAAAGGGGACAAAAAAATGCAGTACTAACTATAGTTTAAGCTCTCATTTAGAAAGGAAGAGACCTCTTGTGGTGCAGCACAAAGAAGATAAAAGCAGTGGTAGTTGCGCTCAGGATCAGAAATTTGGCAAACACGAGACCGTTCCAAGAGATAAGTTCTGACCGCAGCTCCAGATATTCTTCCTTGCTTATCAAATTGGATCTCAACAAATTTACCAAAACGACTGCACAGGCAGTTTTATAGAAAGAACATCATTGTCAATTGACCAGCATGTTTTAGTACTTTAATCTGGTTTATTAGTTTTATAAACTGGTTTTATTAATAAGTGTTATGCATGAATTATGTGTGTTGAAATCACGATAACTCAATATCTGCTTCATCAAACAGAAAGATCTGTTACAGAGCCTGCAGCGGATTAATATACTCTTCTATTGATTCAGCGGTATTTTTCATGCACAAGACATGGTCGTGAGGTTGAACCTTGAGTCAAAGTTAATTTATGTATAGATGCAAAGAAGAAGAAATTAAAACCCTACTCTCTTGTCCAAGTGCAAGGTGTCTCACCTGGAATTGTTATTTCTAACTGTTTTAGCGTTGCCAAATGCTTCAAGAACAGGATTTGACTGCATTTAAACAAAGCAACAAAAAGTGTCACAAAGATTTCCATAAGAATTTAAGAAACTTAACATGTAAATTTTATGTTAAGTACTTCAAGAAAGTGATAGCAAAATGAAAGGTGGCAATGTTGAGGCATACTTCAAGAACTTGCTGTTCTACGGTCCGTCCTTCAGTAGCGGTCCGACCACCTAGAAAGGCAAGGTATCGCATAAGCATTTTCGTGGTTTCAGTTTTACCTGCTCCACTTTCACCACTGACCAGAATCGAATTGCTTTTCGTCTCGTTAATCATTGCCCTGGTTTTTAAGTCAAATATTAATTACAAACAAACATTTCATTCGTTTATAAAGAAGCATTATATAGATATTGTTAAAGTGAAGTATAAATAACCTGTATGCAACATCAGCAACTGCAAATACATGAGGACTCAACTCTCCAAAAGGTGCTCCCTTATATTGTTGCATCATGTGACTATCGTAGATATGAGGCAATCTTTGGAATGGATTAATGGCAATAAGGATATTTCCAGTATAAGTCTGTCATGACAGGAACCGATAAAAGAGTTAAAGAATAAAAGGTTCTTTCTTAAAATGGAAACTTTTATTGAATCTCATTTAAATAAATGGGGAAGAAACTCTTACATAAATTTCATTAAGTTCATATCGAGTCTTTAAGTTCTCGAGAACTCCAGGCTCATGCAAATAAGATAGTTTTGTCATGTCATCAACTCCACCAGCAGGAGCTTCCATGTCTTTTGGGTATATTTTTGACAAGTTCGCGACAACCTTAGAACAGCCAAGTGGAAAAATAGTACTCAGTTCACTACAACGATCTAATAATATAAGTATTTGCAGGCTTTAGTATCAAGTTGCATGTGTTAATATAACGAAAAATGAAGTTGATTTTTCCTCCATCTCAGCTCATTCTGAATGTAGCTGGCAAATGCAACATAGTGGATACAAAGTGAAGGTTGTAATTATATTTTTTGACATTAAAACATTGAAAGTTTTGATTTCTAGTGAAAAAAACTAAGGATAAGAGAACATAACAAGTAAAAAGAAAATCAAAATTGAAAATAGGCTTGTCAATCAACCTACCTTTTTGCCATTGGTAGCCTGGATCTCAACTTCTTTTCCATTAATCTTTGTTACTTGTCCATCAATCCAAGCTATTTCTGGGTCTTCAACCCAGACATGAGAACCAACAATGATATTTACTGGAGTTCCCTGTATATGAAGGTGTAACATGTTAAAACAAAAATATTTTGTCTAGAATGTATTTATATTTAGAAATCATTCATATGAATAAAAGCCAAATGCTAAAAGATAAAATTTAAATTCTTTAACCCCTTTATCCAATACTCAAAGGTTTCACCTACCATGTAGTTACTAACTTTTTCCTACACATCAATGTATCATTGCCAGTGGTAGCCTTTTTTCCCCACTGCAAATGTTTTATAAGTAAATTTATCACACCTATACCAAATAATTACCTTTTTTTTTTTTTTTCCTCTTTTCATTATATCTTGAGGTTTATCATGAAAGTCCATCACATATCCATATCTTGGCACAGAGGAAGTTTAACTCAATGGTAATTTATTATATTATGATCCAAAATTTAATTAAAATAAAACAGTAGTATTGCAAACGCCCTGAAAATGTAGCAAACTCTAAAGACATTTTTGTCCTTCATTCTCCCATTTATTCAGTGCAACTTCATCTAATTATAGAACCAAAAATAATCAAATTATTGAGCCCTTCCCTCTATTGAACCATGTTGTTCCAATTACAATACAATGTTGCTTTTAAATCATGTGTATATAGAGATCCAAATAACATACTTTCCAGAATAGCTGTTCCCTACAGCATCTCCCCCCCCCCAAAAAAAAAAAAAAAAAAAGAGGAGGATCAACCTACTATAAGAAAGAAGATTCTAACTTCCAACGTTAGGATTATACCTATGGCTTACGACTGAAATGAAATCTCATTCTTATGCATTCTGTCCAATGTTGATAATTATCAAAATGAACACTTTTAGCTTGGTTTGACATTACCAATTTAGATACAAAAGTGAGAATTTTCTAACTAATTATATATACAACCACAACCACTATAGGAAATGAGAATTAGCCTCAACTTTACAAAAAATCAAATTGAATTTGTAATTTAAACAAACAGAGTTACAGTCATACCATTTTTTTATGCTTTCAATCTCCAAAGTTCATGAACTCATGGATATTATTATCTTCATAAAACTTGAGCTAGCCAGCTGTCTATGACATAAAGTTAACGTTGTAGAAGATGACCCTTTTGACAGACAAAAAAAAAAAAAAGAAAAAAAAAGAAAAAGAGAATGGAGATAGAAAAATGGGATTTAGATAAAACAGGAAAAAATGGCAATGAACGCCATTTTTTTTCTTTGTTTTTCTGGGAAAGTGGATCAGTAAAGGAGAGAAAGAAGGAAAAAAGAAAATTGAGGAAGGGAAGGGAATGGAGAAAGAAAGGGAAAATTGGAGTGTGATTGGGAAAGTGAATGTGGATTGGATGGAACGAGGGAGTGACATTCTTCACAACCCCCTCTAACTTCGGTTGCTTCCAAAGGTCTCGCGCCATTTCTGTGGCTGCTAACTCAGTCTTATTTCTCTCTCTCGCCCCCTCCTCTCTTAACGGTATTTCATTTCAATATTGTAATGTACATAATGTTTTACTCTCTGTGGGAATGTCCCAACGCACTGTTGCTCACTGAATCCAAGCGTCATGGAACTCTCCATCATGACCGTTCAATTAAATGACTTCTTTCTCGGATTTAAAGGCCTAGATTCTTTTGCTATTTTTTTTTTTAATTTTCTTTTTCTGTTGTTTTTGTTGTGTTACTAATAAAAGTGTCTGCTTTTTTTGGTTTTTGGGGGGGTGGGTGGGTGTTTGGGGGGCGCCTGGCTTTAATATTAATAAAAGTGTTACATTGAATCTGTCCAGTCCACTAAAATAATTTTAAATGATTTTCTTCTCTTTTTTTTGGCAAAATTTTTATACATAAACAGATTCAAATAGGTAAGAATTTTAAAATTTTTTTATTTTATTTTAAATGATTCTTACATTGCCCCCTCGACGTGTAAAATAAGTTCTTAGCGCCAACAAACCAATTTTATCATCTTGTGACAATATACTAGCAAGCAAATGCCAAAGGAACATTTTTCCATTCAATTTCATCTACCTGTTTATGTTACTTTTTCACAACCATATATATAGAAGCAATGCCTTGTTTTCTTCTCTCAACAGGAAGTAAACTCATGAAATAGTTAGTACATGAACTTAAGAAACAAACTGAAAGAAGAGGGCAATAAAGAAAGACTAAGAAAGAAAGGAGAATTGGACACATCATCAAACAGGAAGGAGGAGATTTGTATGCACATATATACTACTCACCGACTTCAACATACTACAGCAAAATAGAAGCTACATCCCAATGCCTACAGTGTCATATTTTAATGATATTAAAAACCAGCTAAAGCAAACTCATAGTCATGGAATGGAATTGTATGAATCAAAGAACCAAACCATACTCTATACATTGTCACATATAGAAGAATGGGGCCAAACAGGTTTGAAGTAGGGAGCTACTTTGCTGAAATCCCACATAATGGTATTGCCACGGCCGGTATAATGAACTGCCTCCAGACTCTTGTTTTTTAGGTGGCAGAGAAATATATTGCTTCCGGATCTGATGAAGACAAATTCAGAATTCCGAGGAAGGAATGACAATATTTGAGATTCTTTAGGAGGCTTGCCTAAGTTTGGATTATGCTTCCACATTGTTTTGAAATGGAGCCTGTATCTCAAATTCCACCTGTTCTTCAGTTCCATATTGCTAATGTTATTGGATGAGAAACAACCTTCCTCCTTCTCAAGAACCCATATCTCGATACCCAAGTTACTACTCTGACCATACTGTAAAAGTCCATCAGAAGACTCTCCCAGAACAGTTTCATCATAATCATAAGACAGCTTACCAGTTGGTAGTTTAACCAAAACTATACGCCTATCTCCGAAACGTGGATCATAAATGGCTATATTTCCCTGTGTTGCAAACCAGTGAATGACACCATTAATCACAGTAGCTGCTGTCCAAGGAGACAAGCCAAAAGGTGAAGAGCAAGTTAGGGTAAAATGTTTCCACGTGCCCGTCACTGATGAGTACATCTCAATGGATACCGTTTTAACTTCGACAATTCTACATTCACATCTTGCACGAATAAACTTATAGTGAAGGGCCCCATCAGAGCAGTTCTCTGTGAAAAATGCCACACACAAATTTTTATAGTACCGCTGAGGCTGAGGAAGTTGGTCTGTTTGCTTGGTCAATGGGTTCCAAACACGATATATCATCGGGTGGTAACCACAAAGAAGAAGGCCATTGGATGAGTCAATGAAATAACCAAGCTGTTTGAGGGCTCCAGAAAACTTTAAATCATCACCTTCTCCACAAGTTGGCAACAACCGAAGTGCAGGTTCTGATCGAGGGCGATGTATGCCATTTTTACGTCTTCCAAGATACAAAAGATTGCAAACAAAGAAACCCACAAAGTGAAGATTTGACTTCCATCGAGTATGGTAACCATATTGGAAAGAAGAGCTACAAATTAAACGAAGCCACCTTTTTGATACAAGTATGAGTTGGAAAACAGATTTCTCAGGTAACCGAAGAAGGATTTCCTGTAGGATGTCATCACAGGTCAATGCAGCATGGACAATATCTTCCTTCATCCGCTTACTTTCCATCTACACAAGATAACCTCCTGGTGATGGCATATTTCATTGTATACAACACAATAAAGTTTAAAACTGCACAAACATCAGAACAAGCTATTTAAACACTTCAACCAAGATAAAGAGGTATAAATAGACGCATATTCATAACCCAAGTTCCGAAAGAATTTAAAAAAAAAAAAAAAAAAAAAAAAAAAAAAAAAAAAAAGACTCATCTCCATGTGTAATTGAAGCTATTAATTTGAAAGAATTCTAATACAATAAAAAATCTTGGCGATTCACATCGCAGTTCTTTTACCATGGAGTCAACCTTGGTTATATTTGCCATATTGGAGTTCGAAGTAAAATAAATGCATTGGCATTGCTGGAAGTCAATCAGACTTTATAATGGACATTCTAAGCTAATAGTTCTATAGATTTATGAATCAGATGGTGTTCTATTTCCAAATAAATTGGGTTACATGATCAGGACAACACTAAACCATACTAACCCTTCCACAATATGTAAAAGCACACTTCCCTGACTTATATAATATATATATATATATATATATATGTAGGAAAAGAAAAATAGAAAAACACCATCCAAATCCCTAATGCAAAAAAAGTTGAACGAAATCACTTTGGTTGATTACTAAATGATCCAACTTGATATAACACCCCAAAATTATTTTCTGACCCAAAAAAAAATAAAAATAAAAATAAAATAAAACCAGTAAAAGGAGTAAACTTTGCATTTGCCCATCAGCCATTTCCGCCCCAACAATCAAATGCAAACAACAAATCACAAGTAGAATGCTAGATAGATAGAGCTAAAAAGCAAAGAAGAAAAGAGAGAACCTGCGAAAATATGAATGCTTAGACGAACATGAAAGAAAGGTTAAACAGATTATGGGCTTTGGGAGCTGTTTTTTATTTCTACAAGGAAGCAAAGTCTTCTGCTTTGTAGTCCACAGAAGCCATGAACTACATCTCCATTTCTTTTATTGCCAATCGCCGTCGGTTCTACCACTTTGCCCTCCCGGTCCTCCGCCTCTTTTCCATCTATTCTTTTCCGATGTGCTTTCTTGTTTTCTTTCCTTGGTATTAAGCTGCTTATTAGTCTACTTTTTTGTTCTCTTTTTTTTTTTTTTTTTTTCATGTTTATTGGCACACTTTAAAATTAAAATAAATTGAAATAATATTTTTAATTTTTTTTCCTGATTTCTTTTAAACTCAGGCAATATATTTATTTATTAAGTGCGAAACTCTTAAAAATATGTTCTAACTTATTTTTTATTTTAATTTTATAAAATAAAAAATGAATTTGATATTTTAAATATGAAGAGTAAAATTCATTTTGAATATTTTATATCATATAATTTAATTTAATTTAATATTCAAATAAATTTTAAGCTATTTTCATGTTTTGATTATTAATTTTTTTAATTACTAATAATTGAGAAGAAATTCAAATAAAAAAAATAAAGGAGGCAAACGTAATCATAAATATTTATATAAAAAAATAAAAATAAAATACATTATATAAAAGATATTGGTGGAAAAATTTTTAAAATTCTACTTTTTATGTTAAAAGGTGTTTTTTTATCATAAAAAGTGTTCTTTATTTAAATTTTTTTTTTTTTTGAAACGCATCTTGAATGAACTATTTATTAATTTAATTTTCTAAAAAATAGAGGGCCAACTCTATTTTTTGATTTTCAATAAGTTTTTTATATTTACAAATTAAAATAAAGGCAAACCCGTTCTTTAAAAATAAATTTGTAATGCATTTATTTATTGTATTACATTTTGCTATGTACTACTATCATTTTATGTTGACTAAAACAACAAAAAAGAGTTCTACATGTTCTATGCAACACTATTACTTCACATTTTTCTATATAAAACAAAAACAAATTTAAAAATGTTGTTGAAGTAGTTTTATAAGTTTAATTCTTTTTCATTTTTTGGAAAATAATTACAAATTTAAATCTCGATACACCAATAAAATTTAATAATAATTTTATGTAATTTGTGAAATATGATCTTGCAAACAAAAATTCCAAAACTCATTTGACCATTTCCTTTTCTTTTCTTCTCCTGTCTAAACAATATATGATTTTTCATATAAAATAGAACCATTAATTTTTTTTTTCCTTTTTAAATAAGAAATATATCTCAGAAAACAAAAACAATAGCTTATACGGTGCCCGGATCGAACCATAGACCGATTGGAAACCCATTTTTGAGAGGAGCAGAACCAAGTTCAGAATGGGAGAGACAGGCCATTGGCTTCAGCAAGGATGAGGAAAATAACAACGAGCGTAAAACCTGTTCCGGAATTCAAAAATTTGTTTCATTAATTTCCATAGAAACCCAAAAAGCAAGACTTTTGCTCAAGCAATTTTACCCAAGATTTTTCTTTTTCTCTTGAAATTTTACCCCGAATCCAAGTATGCACTGCAAGATGTGCACTTTGTTCGATTCCATGGCGGTCCTGATGTTGTTTTTGGTTCTGGGTTCGAGTAATTTTGGCAATTGCATGGCATCCAGTTCCCTTTTGTCTTCTTCTGAGTCAACTATGCACACTAACAATTGGGCTGTTTTGGTTTGCACATCTCGCTTCTGGTAAATCAAAAAGCTTTCGTTTTTTGCTTCTTTCGTTTTTATGTTTTTCCAATCTATATTTATTACGTTTAATCACAACCATCAATATGCCCAGCTTTTGTACTTTCTACTTCAGGACCATTTCATTTTATTTTGCAAATGTCCTTGTTTAGGTTTAATTATCGACATATGGCCAACACTTTATCCTTGTATAGGTAAGTAAGCTGTCTTTTTATTTTTATTTTTATTTTTTCCCATATGTTTCGATAATTCTTTGTGTTAGTTTTGTTTTGGTCGATGATTTTCTTCTTCTTTGTTTTCCAGGACAGTCAAGCGACTAGGAATACCTGATGAGAGGATAATACTAATGCTGGCAGATGATATGGCCTGCAATGCTAGAAACAAGTACCCTGCCCAAGTTTTCAACAATGAAAACCACAAACTCAACTTGTATGGTGATAATGTTGAGGTCAATTTCTTTTGTCCCTGTTAGTGCTTTATTTATTTGGCTTTGTTGGACCTTAAAAAGGATGAAATTGGATCGGGACCTCTTGTAATCATGCTAAGTTCTTAGGAAGCTCCTCTTTCACCTATCTTATAATGACGTCCTCAAATTGTTTGTTTCAAAATCAAAAATAGGGAAAAAAAAAAAAAAATTATGATTACTACTCCACTAATTTTACTCATTGGGTTTCACAGAGAGATCCTGAAGAAGTGAAAGTTTTTTTTTCCTTTATTGTTCATCATTTGAAGTAATGTCTGATGAATTCACATGATATGTAGTCCATGCATTGGTACTTGCAGAATAGTTGATGGCCTTGGTCAATAAGTCTTGTCTATGCATTGAAGGCTTTTATAAATGCTGTTTCCAGATAGAAATCTGATTTACCAGTAATCATAGGTCGATTATCGAGGTTACGAGGTGACAGTTGAAAACTTTTTACGTGTCTTGACTGGGCGTCATGAAACTGCTGTTCCAAGATCAAAGCGTCTCCTAAGTGATGAAGGAAGCCACATTCTTTTGTATATGACAGGCCATGGGGGAGATGAATTTTTGAAGTTTCAAGACTCAGAAGAGCTCCAGAGTCATGACTTAGCTGATGCTGTGAAACAAATGAAAGAAAAGCATAGGTCTGTTGCCTTCAAAATTTCTTTTTGAAATACCACAGCCAGCAGTAATTGCTCCTTATATACTAAAATATGGTTATGTGGAACATTCTGTGAATTATCCTTCTTAATTTTGAAATGTTAAAAACTTATTTTTCCTTTTACATGAAACAACTATTTCTTCTTATCCATCTTGACAACTATTACTAGTAATTGTCAACGCTGAGTAATAAGCTCATAGGTTGTTTGACATTGTTATTAATTTAGATTCAAGGAGCTGCTGATAATGGTGGACACTTGCCAAGCTTCCACTCTATTCTCTCAGGTTTGTGATCTGTGTCTAAACAATTTGTTTTCTCCTAGATTTGTTCAGGACAGCTCTTTGCTATTGCTTTTCCAGGAATTTTTTTTTTTTTCTCCCCAGTGTCTCTGGATGGTTGATTCTACTATCGTCCTGTCCACTTCTCTGAGAATACTAATTATTACTAGGTATATGGTTAATGTGAAAACTGAATTTCATACTGATCGAAGGTAATTTTTTGAGTTTTGCAGCTTCAATCACCTGGAGTCTTGGCTATTGGAAGTAGCATGAAAGGAGAAAACTCATATTCTCATCACCTAGACTCTGATGTATGTCCGCATTTGTTAGTATTTTACCATTTTCTCAACTTTTTAAATAATATAAATTGGACAGAGGATAATATCATTTTTGTATCATATCCTTTTGACTATATTTTAAAATCAAGGGGTTAGGATACCATATTTGCATTATTCATCTTAGTATAAGCCTCTTTTTTCATTTTGTCCATTACAGGTTGGTGTTTCTGTTGTTGATCGTTTTACATTCTACACCCTTGCCTTCTTTGAGCGGCTAAATATGTATGATAATGCCTCATTAAGCAGGTACATCAAAGTAAAATTTGTTACTAGAACACTAATCACTGACATTTCAGTTTATTTCACTTGGTGGGCTACTTAAAATACTGTTTCATTTCTTGAGGGGCTACAGTGGCCTTTTGTTGTTTAATGACTTTAAGGGCTCCCTCGCTGTAAAAGCATTCCTTTAATCGGGTATTCTTTTTTCGATGAAACTTAAAATTTGGTATTCACTTTGGACTTTTGATGTATATTTTGGTAGCCTTTTCAACTCATATGACCCAAGCATGTTGATGTCAACTGCACATTATCGAACAGATCTATATCAGCGACGTCTGGATGAGGTATATAGGTTTTATAGACTTATTTCTCAAGTTATTTATCTTCTCAATATCAGTGGTTAATTGATGCTGGCAAGTGTGTGTGAAAATAGTCTGTTCCATGTTGAGTAGTTTTTGGGAATTGTGATCAAACAAATCTCTATACATTCTCCTGTCACTCTTTTAGGTACCTGTGACAAACTTTTTTGGTTCGGTCATGGAAACCATACATACTGATTCAGCTTACAGAGCTCTGCCTAGAAGAAGCTCTGCTGGTGTTGAAGTAAAGATGCCTTCAGAACAATCAGCCCACAATAATGAAAGAGAGATGCTGATAGATTCAAATATTGCAAATCAATCTAGCGGCTTCAAGACTGAGGTGACTTCCATATTCCATTTTTTGTGATCTTTTGTATAACTTGGTTTCTATGCCACTTTGTTATTGATGGAAAGGACACATGCTGCAGGATCAAAAGGGTGTTCTTACACGTCTATGGGATACTTTTGGTGACAGAATTGAAAAAATTGAAGATGTTGATTCCTTTGTGAGCTATGGCTTGTTTATGATGCCTCCAATATTGCTGCTATTCTCGTGGCTATCATGGTGAAGGTTTTGGACGTGGTCTTTAGAGTAAATCCATTTCTATCATGGCAGTTATGTCTTTTCTGACCATAAAGTTGATCCCTGAGAATACAGAATTACAACATAAATGGAAGCTTCAGCGCTCGGAGTATTACCATGGCTCCTATGTGACAAGAGATAGAGTGAGGAAGAGAGAGGGAGCTATTTGTTGCATTTTCAACTTCTTCACTATATCATGTTTCAAATCCAAGCTTTGTTCTCAGCCAATCACACATGGACTTTGTGGGGAACCAAGTTTTTCAGTGATTTCTCGATTCATCCATGTTTAAAAAATTGAATTGGTCGATGGAAGGCAATGATTTCGTACTTTAAAAATCGTTTATTTGACATTCAAAGATGAAATCGGGGGTATATGTGATATAACATGTTAGTAAGTGATCATAGTATAACAGTTTCACGTTTTGCACTAACAAAGAGAACCATTTAACAAGTTTATAATCAAACTACTTGGCAGCTGAACTATTCTATAACAGGTTCAAGATGAAAAGCAATGTAGCAGTCTTAAAGTTTCGACCATAAATTCCTCCTCTTTCAGCACACCACCACCAACAACTACACCCACCCCCATACACACCCCCCAAAACAAAAACAAAGAAAAGGCTCTTTTTGGAAAGAAAAACTATTCATCTTTAACCAAATATCCTCTGCCTCAGGGGAGCTTTATATAACATAGTCAGTAACCTTGTCTTGTAAGTTCTTTAATGATTTAGATAACGATGATATTACTAACTGTCGTCTAAAATCTTACCAGCCCACTGAGTTGAACGTGGGAAGGGAAAAAAGATAATAATAATAATAATAATAATAATAATAAAAGATTATGCCTGGATAGAATTCAGCATGAAATTTTGACATGGGATCTAAAAGGAAAAATCCATGTGAACTTTTTACTTAACATTTTAGGTTTAATTATACTAGAGAAAAAGATTGAGAAAATATTAAGTAATGCAATTGTTGGTGCCTGGACCCACTGATTTAGTAGACTGAAATATCAGAGACAGCCAAGCATAGCTGTTGAACTTCACGAGTAGGCCCAAATACCCACCAAAGAAAAGGAAATAAAGTACCATTACCAACAACAAAAAAAGCAAAGCAAAGCGATACAAAGAAGAAGATCATGATGCGGTACAAAGAGGTATAATTTTTAATTTTGAATTTTTATTTTCTATTCTTCCCATTCGATGGGTATGATTCTTTCTTTCAATGCGGATCTTATGATTGTATTTTCACTGTAAAATGCTCAGGAGAAAGAAGCAAAGAAGGAGGCTTTCAGGAAGTATTTAGAGTCCAGTGGAGTTCTTGATGTTCTCACAAAAGGTTTCTGCTTTATTCCAACTGCTTTGAATTTTCTCCTTCTTGATGTGAATTTCCATTCAATTTCATGTTTGTTTCTGTGGGTTTGGTTTTGTTTGGCTATTTGTTTGTTTCGTTTTTGTTTTTGTTTTGTTTTGTTTTGTTTTTTTTTTTTTTTGAATTTTACATTTATTGCGTTGGCAGTTCTGGTTGCTTTATATGAGCAGAATGATAAGCCTTCCTCTGCCCTCGAGTAAGTTAATTTGTTTGCTATTTTACCAAAAATCTTTTATTTTTCTTTTCACTTTTAAATTCAAAGACTGAATTTGAAGAATGTGGGTAGCTTTAAGATATACAGAAAAAAGTTACACATTCAATTTCGTTATTTCAGGTCTCCCACTAGGCTAGACTGAGTACTGTTTTCCCTGTTAGTGAGTAGGCATGCTAATATGCATTTTGAAGTGAATCTATAGGGAAAGAACCAGTTGGGTTGTGAAATCTCTGTCGGTCATTGTAATATTAATGGAGTAAAAGGATAAGATTCCCCTTAAAGTATTGCTCCTGGTGAAGATAATTGGAAAAACAGGCTTTAAAGATCAATAGCTTTTTAAGCAGCATTAACCTTAACTAGTGCGCCTAATGACTGTGCCCACTGTGCAAAATCACTTTGTATTTCTTTGTTTGTAATTGAATATATACGTTTTGTGGTTGATTTTGCTTCATTTTGACAGGTTCATTCAACAAAAATTAGGTGGTCCATCTGCATCCGAATATGAAAAGCTACAAGCTGAAATGTCAGATTTGCAAATAAAGTATAATCAACTTTTAGCAGCACACCAAGAAATATGCAAAGAGGTTCTTTTAGGATTTTCTTGTCTTTCTGTACCTTGACCTTATGCAGACTTGATCCCTAAGTCACTGATTCTAAGAACATCCATTATGTGTGATATAATGCATGACAATTACACTGATGAATGAATTCCAAAATCAGAATTCTCTCTCCTAGATGAATTTAAGATGTTTCAAGATGTGACAAAGATATCCATTTGCGTGTCACTGATCTGTTTCTAATTGTGTATATATATAAATATATATAGTAATTAAAAAGATTGACTAACTACTCTGGATTTGTGTTGTTATAAAGAGGGAAACACTTGATTGCATTGTTTTGATGGAATTATAGGTGATTGTCTTCCTTCAAGTCTACATACTACATATTTGAACCCCTTGATACTCTCTCTCATCATATTTAGGCAGCCTCTTTACGCTTATTAATTGTTTGGAATTTTAATCAAAAGATAGACACATAAACACAAGCAAAGAATATGTTGTGTTTATGAGGGTCTTCTCACTATTGTTGACAGACTTAGCGCTCCTGACTTGGTGCTGCTTTTAACACCACAGAGAAATATGCACCTCGTTACTTCTTGTTCCAACTAATAAATACAGGATAGAAACTTGAAGCATACTACTTGCTAAATTTCTCATTTCATATCTCCTGAAAACTCATACAAGGTGACAATTTATATATGTGTAAAAATGTAGTTTCGAGCGGTCAGCATAGTTATCTTTTTACCAAAAGAATCAGCATAGTTATCTGGCAAGACAACTATTTACTATTTTGTCCATTTGAGCTCCATATTTACTATTTTTTCCATGTTAGATCTATTTTCATTTGAACTCACATATTTACTATTTTTTCCATGTTAGATCTGTTATGTTAATGATAACAGTATTGTTTGTAGTCAGAGGAAGTAAAGCATTCACAGGATGTTGCACCACCATCATCAAAGGAGACGGTTGATGAGGAGGGCACAAAATATAGGCTCTGAAAGTGAGATCATCGATTTGATGCTTTGTTAAGTGAAATAAAAAACTTCATTTCTCTTTAAGCGAAGGCTGGAATTGTTGTACTTATAATCCATAACAGGCTCCAAAACTTCTTGCAGTAAATGTTAGATCTTCTTTTTCCCTTCTATTTTTGGTGAGAGGAGGCATTTTTTTTTTTAATTTTTTAATTTTATATTTTTAATGAGATTCTTTGTTTAAAATCCTAAACTGCTATTATTCTTCCTTTATGAAATTCCTCCACTATTTGATGATACATGGATGACTATTTCGGTTACGGCTTTCTTCAAGTTCTACATAAAAATGCTCTGATTACTTCATAAAATGAAAGTCTGAAACACATTTCATCAAGAAAATAATTACACTTGCAGAGACAATTACTTGATACAAGCTTCGTACTTAGTCGGCTATTATAGCATTTCGCAGCAGAAAATTGAAAGACCTTCCTTGTTTTGAAAGTGTTACATTTAAGAGGGTCATATCAATAAATTCATCTTTGCAACAACACATTACACTAAACAACAGCTCTGCTCCCAATTTATTCTTTGATAGGGACTCTACAATTGTGGCTGAACGTTATACATTTTCCGGGGAAAAATTTCTTACCATGTGCTAACAGAAAACAACAAGCAGAGAAACCAAGAGAATGACAGAGCAAATTAAAGCCTGCAGCACCAAACATTGTTTCAGTCATTAAAGAAAACGTTACATACATAGTAATCAGAGTAATGCTTCAAATAATTGCTGTACAACTAAGATTTGGATCCTGCATTGGTCATTCAAAAGGTAAAAGAAAAAGTTGTATTTTACTGAAATTTGGAAAGCAAAATAGATGAAACATTTGCCGATATAAATTTAACTGCATGCATTTTTTTTGTGTCCACAACTCAAATACAACTTATTTTCTTACTGCAATAGCAGAGGCCGCAAGTCCAGGTCTCTCTCTTGGATCTTTATGATAGTAATTCCCAAAGTAAAGCACTGTAGCATAATACCAAAGTGGTGGAAACGCAAATCCCAAGAGAAACCTGTTAGAAAACAATTTGAAAACTCAGCAAAGGTACTAAGAAAACTGTAGCATAATAGTTCCACAGTTTTTGTGAAAGATTGTAGCCAAAAAATAAAAAAATCTGTATTTCTTTATCTTATTCAAACATGAGCAAAGGACATATATTATGTGTCTGTGGCTTTTGTTAAAGTACCAAGAAAATGCTGTAGTATATACAATGAAGGAAAAAAAAAAAAAAAAAAAAAAGTGACAGAAACATGATGTATTGACTCACGAGAACCATCCAATGCCACAACCAAAGCATGAAAGAGGCTTATCATACAGTCCACCAGAGAATCTGACTGCTTCCGGCGTTAGCAAAGAGAAATCCCTTCCATCACCATGGAATTGCATCACCACCATCTCTCTTTTATGATCATGATCTCCACCTATAATTAACCAACACTAAAAAAATAATAAAGCATCCCACAAAATCATTATCCTAGTACAGCCACTATGTATTTCTTGTGAAATTCCAGATTTTGGGGTCAATCATGGAATACCCAACATTGGAAAATTACTGTTTCAGCACCAAAAAAAAAAAAAAAAAAGAAAAAAAAAAGCATAGAAAAAATTCTAATCACCTTGCTGCATCAATGTAAGCCCAGTACTGTTTTGCTTGTCTGGATGGAGTTTGTCAGGCTTGGGGTTGTGATTTAATGATTCCTGTGCTGTCTTCATGCATTATCAAGTGGACCAGCTTTCTGAAAATTTTGATGAGAAAAAAGCATCACAAACTTGGAAAAGAAAAACAATTTTCCTGTTATTGATTTTTACAAACCAATTGTGTGATTCATAGTCACAAAAGTGAGATATGTGAGACAGAACAGATAAAATAGAGTCATACCAGAGATATGGGAACGAAGAGATAGAAGATCACAATGTTTCATTGTTTGAAATTAAAAACTGTTCCCTCCTTTTAACCGAAACAACTGCCACCCTTTTTATCAATTTTTTGTTCCTTTTTCCTGGGAGTTCTTTTTTTTTTTTTTTTAATATATATTATATAAGCTTGTTTAATTTATATATAATGTTTATCATATGAATAATTTTTTTTTTTTCCTATTAGAGATGGACTTTGTCCCTCAAAAACTCAACATTTCACATCCACCACATGAAGTCTACTAAACAATCTTATATTCTAACAGTTGGTCCTAGAAAAAAAAAAAAGGTATTTTAAGAAGTCAAAGAAACAAATGGATTTTAGTTAACCAGATTTCATGTACATACTATTTGCTATTCACGTTAATTTCATGTCAAGGCCTGTTTTTATATGATTCATGTTAATTTTTCCCATCTTTATTTTTTTAAAACAAAAAATGTTATTCTTATTCACCTAAAAAAATGTTAAATTGTCACATCTGCATAACACATTTATTCTTTTTATCTTTTACAACATCTTGGGATTAGTCTCTTTTCTTATATGATTAAAATACTGTCACAATTCCACTGATCTCCAAACAATTGGAGTCACTAATTATCTTTTTTTTTATTTTTTTTTTAAGTACATTATTCATCAGAAGTAGTTTATTAATAGAAAGAACATATAAATATTCAGTTTCAATGAGAAAAAAGAATTGAAATCTCTCAATAAAATATAATAAGTTTATCCCTTACGTCCTTTTATTTTATTTTCTTGTTTTTAAAATATTGCGGTATCGTATAAAATAAATATGGGATGGGACATTAATAAAATATACATTATTCTAAGCCAGTAATTGACAGTCGAAGTATTTAAACTTTCAAGATATGTATATTGTTTTTTGGTAAAAAAGTGTTAAAACTTTCATGCTTTTAGAATGAAGTTAATTGTTAAATGGGTGTTGTCACTTTTTACAAACAGTTTGAAAAAAAAAAAAATTTCCTAATTGAAATAAATTAAGAAAGAAAGAAATATTAAAGAAAATAAAATATAATAAAGATATGCACAAAAGTCAAGGAAATCAGAGTCAAAATCTTACCAAAATCCGATCCGACGGCTGAAATTGCAACTATCCCCTAAAAAAAAATATATATATATATATATGAATATGAAAAAAACCCTCAAAGAAAAAAAAAATTATTAAAAAAATAAAAAAAAATTACGTTCCACACAGACACACACACTCTCTCTCTCTCTCTACAATCCTTCTCTTTTCTCTCTCTCTCTAAGTCGAATGGAACCCAATGAAAACCAACTGAGCTACTACCACCACCACCACCAGAGCCCAACGACGACGACGACCACCGCCCCCACCGCCAACAACGCCGTTGCGTCACCAACCAATGGGCTTCTGCCAAATACCCACACCAGCGATGGGACCCACATGGTGTACCCTCACTCCGTGCCCTCCGCGGTGACGTCCCCACTCGAGCCTGCTAAGAGGAAGCGAGGGAGGCCCAGGAAGTACGGCACCCCCGAGCAGGCGTTGGCCGCCAAGAAGGCCGCTACGACGTCGTCTCACTCCTCCTCTTCCAAGGACAAGAAGGACCATGGTGGTGGCGCTGCTTCGCCTTCCTATTCTGGTTCCTCCAAAAAATCTCAGTTGGTTGCTTTAGGTGGGTGTTTTTTTTCCTTTTCTTTTTTTTTTTTTTTTGAAAACCCTTTTTTTAAAATTTTTTTGGGTCAATTTTTTCCCCCTAAAGTTTGCATCTTTTTATTGGGTTCTGCCCAAAATTGCATAAACTTACAAGGGTTTTTGGTGCATTGGTCTAAAGCCGGCTTTGGTGCGGCTTGTTGTTTAGTTTTCGGGTGGTTCTTTCATAATGCTTCTTTCTTTCTGTTTTTTGTTGCAATTTTTCTGTGTATGGAGGTTTATGTTGCAAATTGCCTAGAGTTGAATCGGTTTTACATTATCTGCACGCTTTTGTCTTCTATATCGTTAGCCTTCTTGTCGTGTTGTTTTATTTCGTTCCTTGTCCATCTGGTCTTTGAATTATCTTAGTTCTTTGCTGCTTTTACTGTGTTTTAAGAGTATTCTTTTCCATAGTGCATTATTTTGGGGTATTAAGTGCATTCTTTCTGTGAGTCCTCACTCTCTCTGTTTTACATCCTCTCAAGTCCCAATCTTTTTTTGGGCCCTCACTTGGAGCACTTTGTAGACTTCTATTGCTATGCTAGTCAATTGCGCCTGAAGCTTAATACTCAAATGTGTTAAATTTTCGTACTGATATAAATTATTACTATAATAAAAATTTTGTTGGTTTAAGCCGCTAGTCTAGTTTTTTTCTTTGTACGCTCATTGGTCTGCTCTGAGTTTCGATTTCTTTGATGTATAGGATAGATTCCATGTGTTTTCATTAGAAGGATATGAACCCAGATTGCTAATGCAAAATGTCACATTAAGTAAAAATTGGTATAGTCCTTTATGAGATTTTCAATGCATGTTCCCCTTTTTCTATCATTTAAAGATTCTTTTCTATCTCAAATCAAACTTCTTCGTAGCAATTTGTTTAAGACCACCATAGCCCGGAGTGGCATGCGTTCTGACAGCAATTATGATACGTTTAAAATTCTTCTCATAAATAGTAAAATAGCGCTAGATTCCTAGATTTTCTCTTGGAGGAACACAAATTTTTTTTTATTGAGTTCTGTAAGCTGATTTTCTGTTAGACTTTAGAAGACTTGTTCTTCTTGCTTGCTTGCTAAGAAGATAACATTATAGGCTTCACAGTTAGCGTTGATGCATCTCAATGTTTTTTGTGCAATATGTAAAAGAGTGACCAGGAAATTTGGCATTTACTAAGTTGTAGCAACGTTGGTTTTATGCTTTACGTTTAGATTTAATACTTTTTTTTTTTTTTTCCTCCTGATTCTTCCTTTTTATTTTTATTTTTTTTAAATAATAATTTGATTAATAATGTTGCATGCTATAAATAAAAATATATTTCCACTTCTAAAGGTTCTCTTTATTTTTTCTTTTATAGTTTCTCTCCTTATAACATTTGATATCTTTCAGTATCATATTGCTTGCTGAAAATATTGACCGATAATAACTTATGCTATGAATTTTTTTGGGGACAAAGTCTTATGTGATGTTCATAAGACAATATATATTTTTTTTATGTCATTTATATTTGGATTGCACTACATTGGCTAGTGATAAGGTATGGTTAGAATACTTATGTTGTTCTACTTTTAATTGGTTGATGCAGGCAATGGAGGGCAAGGTTTTACACCACATGTTATCACTGTAGCAGCTGGTGAGGTATGCATTCATTCTCAGTAGTCCTTGATGTTTTCATTTTTCCTTTTCAATGTCCAAAGTGGCCATGGAAAAGATACTTGTTGGATTGATGACTCTTCTACTAGATGCCTCTTAGTTTTGCTCTGCTATTAAAGCATTTGAAAGGAAGACATATGTTGCTTAACATTTTGACAAAGAACAATAAAAACATGCTATTTTATTGTGATTGGTCAAGGGGCACCAAGTTGTTACTCCATATTTTAGTTCTACTATTTATATTTCAAACAAAAGCAAAGTTACAGACACACTGAAGCATTTTCTTAAAGAGTTATCTATCTGTTTATTTGTCACTCATGCTCACATGATACCTGGATGCATTTAGTAGGATGTCGGACAGAAAATTATGATGTTTATGCAACAGAGTAAGCGTGAAATATGCATTCTGTCTGCCTCTGGTACAATCTCAAATGCTTCTCTTCGTCAGCCTGCTACATCAGGAGGCAACATTACATATGAGGTAAAATTGTCTGATTTTCTGTTATGGCCTCTTAATTTTGAAATGGAAATCGGCAATCTTCATTAAAGAAGTTGCTTTGTAATTTGCACATCTGTTAACGAGGCTTGGTCCAATTTCACTTCTAATGCTATGAAATAATCTGTCAGATTAAAGAAAGGAATAAAACTGTTTGATTGGAAAATGGATGCATGTGAAGTTTTCAATTCGGAGTTTAATTATGCCTATGTCAAAAATTAGAATGTAAAAAGGAAAATAAAGAAAGGAAGAAAAAAAGAACATAGATGAGTTTTTCTGAAGTTAAGGTTATCTATATTACATTCCTTAATGAAAGTTGAAGTTACTCCTTCAAGAGCAGTTGGGACAGAAGCCTGTACCTTGGTTCAGTCATACTTATTGGATTTTACCCATACTTAAAATAGTGTATTTTATATTGGTGTCCCCGCATTCACTTTCAGTAAATAATCATATGGAAGCAAATCTATGAAGTATACTAGAGGAAAGTAACTAAACTGCTTGTTTTGTGTTGCATGAAATTTGTTCAGTATCTCACTGTATGCGTTTCTTTGTAAATTGTATTTTCAAAGACATATTAATTGTAGTATATAAATAATTGAAAGAAAATAAAGTTGAAATACATCCAAAGCATAGACATAGTAGCCACATTTAATAAGATAGCATATGACATGCAAGTTAGTACGATACCCATTGCATCTAAGCCACATTTAATAAGATAGCATATGACATGCAAGTTGGTACGATACCCATTGCATCTAAAATGATGAACCTTATAGTCTTTAACTTTTAGAAGAAATCTGTGTACTTTTTATAATTGTGTAACTTTGGTGGATGCTAATTACAGACAGTTTGTCTGTGTTTGTACCTTGCAAGAATACAAAGATGTTTAATAGCTAATTGAATGTGTGTCTGTGAATACCTTATGTGTATCTTACCTTTTAATTGATATTGGAAAAATTATATTTTATGAATAAACATACAATAATGTTGGCTTTGATTGATGGATGTGATATTTAAAAAATTATTTAGTAAAGCCCATAGTCAGGGCAATGAAGTAGTTGGAATAGGTGTATTAAGGACCAAGGTGGTTGATAACAACTGTTCATTAATTGTCTAGGAGGTTGCAGTTTTATCTGGTCAGGCCTATTTAATGTGTGATGGCTTGGCAAATTAAATTGTGATTGCTTAAACATCTAGGGTGGGTTTATTTCCCCATCAAATTATAACAATTTTTACATATTCTGATACTAGGGTCGCTTTGAGATTATATCATTCTCTGGATCATA
The DNA here is from genome assembly GCF_031755915.1 of Ziziphus jujuba. NCBI lineage: Eukaryota > Viridiplantae > Streptophyta > Magnoliopsida > Rosales > Rhamnaceae > Ziziphus > Ziziphus jujuba. The sequence continues at coordinate 23,965,922 of NC_083388.1, forward strand.
TGTACGTACTGAGCTTGGAGGGAGGGCTGGAGGGCTCAGTGTGTGTCTGTCCAGCACAGATGGTCAAATCATTGGAGGAGGAGTTGGTGGACCTCTAAAGGCAGCAGGGCCAGTGCAGGTACTAATATGGATCTTGATTGGAGTTGGATTATACGTTTTTTTGGGTGAAGAATTGGATTATATATTGGTTAGAAAAATGTAAGGTGCATGTGCAACTGATACGGGGCAGTAGCTTATAATGTGTCTGCATGATTTGTGCTCAGGTTATTGTTGGTTCATTTATGATTGATGCCAAGAAAGATGGTGTGAAAGGTGATGTGCCTGGCAACAAGTTGCCATCGCCAGTTGGTGGGGCATCTTCCTCAAGTATAGGCTTTCGCTCTGCAATTGACTCTTCTGGAAGGAATCCAGTAAGGGGAAATGATGATCACCAAGCTATTCCAAGTCATTTCATGATTCAACCCCGTGGCATGCATATGGCCCCTCCACGGCCGACAGATTGGAGGACTGGCCCTGCTGGTTATGAATTGACAGGTATGAACATAGCATATTTGGTATGATATTTATACACACTAATAGCAGTATATTTAAGTATGCTCTGTGATGGAGAGGAAGGCAGAGAGAGTCTGAAAATGGGTTATTCTGTTTGCAGGACGAGGTATTGGAGCACACCAATCTCCAGAAAATGGGGACTATGATCAAATTCCTGACTAGCTAGGGATTGTTTTGGAAGTTTTTGAAAGGCAATGTTTTGTGGTAGATAGATGATGTATAATCGTACAAGCACTCTTTTGTTAGGTTATGATGTTCATAGTATGCAACATACACTAAAAGATATTGGCTCTTCCTAATACCTGTGAGCTCCACGAAAGTGTTTTCCTAGCTCCAATTGCTTGTGGGACTCATGGTGTATTTGCTTGTTGGGTTGATGCCTAATTTTCAATTACTGTTTACTAGGACGAATAAGTAGTTTCTTTTGTATGCATTTTCAAATTATCATAGTCTTTCTTTTTTTGCTTTTATCAGAATTTATGTTACAGAAAAGTAAAATATATATATATATATATATATAAAAGAAAAATTAACTAATGGATTTGTGCGAGCCTTTTATTGTGTTAATATGTGTTGGTGAAGTCAAATGTTGGTTACAAATCTGTGACTAGTTTTCGAAGTAATTGTATGAGGGACCAGTTACAGGTTAAGGACAGCACTTGGAAAATATCTTTGTCGCTTTTGAATACAAGTCAAGAGGATTTTAAAGCTGATTTGAAAAAAAGAGAGCAAGAACTTATGAGTTGGGAGTACAATATTTCAAATACCTCTCTCAATTTATTCTGAAATCCAAATCTTCGTTTCCATTAGGACTTTTTAACAGCCATTTTTTTATGTTTGTTTTATTTTTATTTGTTTGATTTTTATGCAACTCTTGAATGGTTGGGTGTTTATGATCCTTAAAAAGTTGGGGTGATTGTGGGATGGTGAGTGGTCCTGTCATGAGAAAGGCTGAAACTATTGGACTTTTTGGGGTTGGAAGTTAAAAAGAAGGGAAAAAAGTTGTATTCCAGCATCATACAAATACAATAGAAAAGCGAAAAAGAAAAAAGTCGAAAGCTTGGTAAAATTCAAGTTCGCCATCAGTCAAGCTTTTGCCTTTCTTTTTCCCTACAATAAATACGATCTGCAGAATCAGACTAGTCAATTATCACATATAATATAAACTTAATAATATATAATTATACAAGTATTTCATTATTATTATTATTATTATATATATATATATACTTTTTTTTTTTTTACTACAACATTGGAAGATGAGGAAGTTTTTATTCGGATTGGTTTTAGCACCAGATTGAGCCTGGAAACACTTAAAAAGGATTGTAGGGAAGAAGAATTCTATAAGTACTCTCTTTAGAAAATCTGGTTTTCAATTTTCATAGTGGGTTGGTCTTACAATTATACCTTTCCCTTTGCACATTTGTCAATTTTGTCCAACTTGTGTGTGCTGGAATTTTTATTACTATTATTATTTTACCAACTTTATTCTCTTCCCAACATCTTTTAGCTTATTGCATTTCAAAGATTTTTGTGAAATTTTGATGGCTTTTAGTGTGTAAAAGAGCTCGTATGTGTGAATAGTCAAAGTTTGGTAGCCTGTCTATATTCCGACAATCCAAGGCTTTGATGCATGAGATGCCACAAATGATATAATATATATATATATATATATATATATAATTTAGGGTCAACAACTATATAGCTTTTAATTTTTTCAAATACTTCAAATTGGATCAATATTTTTTCATTTACACATGAAAATGGGATGTGCAAATATATATATATATATATATATGTATCTTTTCATTATGAATCTTGTTTTTTTGTACAAGTTGCGAGTTGTTACAATTTATACGGACGAGTATACTTTATTACATTAATTGGATAGCTCTCGTTTACCGTGGAATACTATATAATAATTTTATGCCAAAAAAACAAAAAAAAAGGTGATATTTTTAATTTTATTTTTGAAAAAAAAAAATATATATATATATATATATGTGTGTGTACAGTCCAAATCTATTAGAAAAGTGAACAAATATCAGCTCCAATTTGCGATTCTCGATGGAGCGTCATCGGCACGTGTTTTTGCATTTCATTTTATATTTTTGTCCAAAGTGGGAAACCAACCGCCCATTCTACCCGACTCGACTCGACGAGTAACCGCCATGATCTCGTTTCGGGCCTAAAAAAGTGTGCCACGTCAACAAGTCAAAGAGAGGGAGTAGATCAATCGGACGGCGGAGAGCGTAGGTTGCACGTGAAAATAAAATATGTCATTGCTTACACAATCCAGATTTAGATATTATCATATATTAATAAGAAAAAAAAAAAAGGAAAAAGAAAAAGAAAAAAATAGAGTATAAAAGTAGTATTTTATAAATGTAAGTTGTTGTCTGTTGCTGACGGTGGAAAGAGGCAACGGAGCCGAAATGGAAGTCCAGGTTCTCTTCACGTAAAAAAGACTGGGACCCACTTGCCCTGCTTAAACCCTCTCAATGTCTCTCTTCCTCTCTGTCTGTCTCTGTTCAAAGCGTCAAGCTTTGGTTTTTTTTTTTTTTTTTGGTTGATTTTGACACATTTTCTTTCTTTCTTTCTTTCCCACTCTGCATTTTCTTTGCTCTGCCGTCCATCTGTCACTTCCGTGGCTCTGTACCTCGTAGACTCAAATATAGATGGACAGAGGATTGAAAATAATGGAAACTTTAACCAGCTTTGTCTGAAGAAGTCTTTATCATCTTCTTCTAAAGAGTTTTGGTCTGGAGGATTTTTTTGGGGGGTTCTTCAGAATTGATGTGGTATGGTGGATTGGTTTGCTGAGAAAGTTGAAATTTAGCTATCATGCTTTGGTTTTGATTAGTGGAAGAGTCACGAGGTGTGTGTTCTTTTTTTTTTTTTTGTTTTTTCTGTTTTTAGCTATATAGCTTCTCTTTTCTCAAGAAATTTTCTTTTTGGTTTCTCTCTCTTTTTTAACCTTTTTAGTTTTGTAAGGTCAATATGGGAGGTTTTCCTCTTTCTGGTAAAATTTTACTTTGATTGAGTAGACTGAAAAATTTTTGTTTGTGGATTCTGGTTGAAGAAATCACATTGTTTTCTTTTCTTTTTCTCTAAGGTGGTAAAGAGGCCAAACGCCTTCGGAGATTTATGCAATTTTGTGAATGTTGAATACAATTTCTGGTTAGAGAAAAGGAAAAGAGTATTATTGTTTTGAGTGGCTGGGTATGTTAGATCTTAAATCCGGCAGATGGGGATAGCACTTCCAAAGAAACCAGATGGGTATTTCAGATCTTGGAAGATGGCAGATTGTTTTCTGGAAATATTCAGTGCTGATGGGCGTTTCACAGAAGACTTCGGGTTGAGGAAATGAGAATTCAACTTGGGTATTTGTCTTCACCTTTTGTTTTCTTACCAACTTCACCTTTTTATGGGTATTCAGAGATGCAAACTTTCAATAAAAGAAATGGTTTACACAGCTAAATCTAATCACTTGGGTGCAATGTTGAGAGCATCGGCTTTTGGATTTATGATCTCTTACCTGATTATTTCTGTTTGAGCTTTTCCATAATGAACTCGCTAAGTTGTAATTGTGATGATGAGGGTCTCTGGGGCATACAGAGCATTCTAGAGTGCCAAAGAGTGAGTGATTTCTTGATTGCGGTAGCATATTTTTCGATTCCCATTGAACTCCTTTACTTTATCAGTTGCTCTAACGTTCCCTTCAAATGGGTACTCCTTCAGTTTATTGCATTCATAGTTCTATGTGGATTGACCCATTTGCTCAACGGATGGACTTATTATGGCCCCCATTCATTCCAGTTGATGCTTTCTCTCACCATTGCCAAATTCCTCACAGCCTTGGTCTCTTGTGCAACTGCCATAACCCTTTTAACTTTGATCCCTCTTCTTCTCAAAGTAAAAGTGAGAGAGCTTTTCTTGAAGCAAAATGTGTTGGAATTAGACCAGGAAGTTGGGATGATGAAGAGAAAGAAACAAGCTAGCTTGCATGTTCGAATGCTGACACGAGAAATTCGAAAGTCACTTGATAGACATACCATATTGTATACAACTCTGGTTGAGCTTTCCAAGACACTGGACTTGTACAACTGTGCAGTTTGGATGCCAAATGAGAAAAGAACAGAGATGAACCTGACCCATGAGTTGAAATCAGGATATTCAAACAGTTTCCACCGTTCTATACCTATCAATGACCCTGATGTCTTAGAGATAAGAGAGAGCAATGGGGTGAGGATTCTTCGGCCTGAATCAGCACTTGCAGCTGCAAGCAGTGGTGATTCTGGAGAGTCAGGTGCTGTGGCAGCAATTCGAATGCCTATGCTTCGTGTTTCAAACTTCAAAGGGGGTACCCCGGAGTTGGTTGATCCTTGTTATGCTATACTGGTTTTGGTTCTTCCTTGTGCAAATTCTAGAATCTGGAGCTGTCATGAAATGGAGATCGTGGAAGTGGTCGCGGACCAGGTGGCTGTGGCTCTGTCTCATGCTGATGTCCTTGAAGAGTCCCAGCTAATGAGAGAGAAACTGGGTGAGCAAAATCGTGTACTGCAACAGGCTAGGAAGAACGCAATGATGGCCAGCCAAGCAAGAAACTCATTTCAGAAGGTGATGAGTCATGGAATGAGAAGGCCAATGCATTCAATCTTGGGTTTGCTTTCAATGTTTCAGGATGAAAGTTTGACCAGTGACAAGAAGACTATTGTAGACACAATGGTTAAGACCAGCAATGTCCTGTCAACTCTGGTTAATGATGTGATGGAGATTTCAGCAAAAGATAATGGGAATTTCTTATTGGATATGAGGCCTTTTCAACTACATTCAATGATAAAGGAAGCTGCTTGCCTTGCCAAGTGCTTGTGTGTGTATAATGGCTTTGGTTTTGAAATTAATATTCAGACCTCGTTACCTAATCAGGTGATAGGTGATGAAAGAAGGACTTTTCAAGTAATTTTGCATATGGTTGGATATTTATTAGGTGTCTATAATGGAGGGGGATCTGTCATCTTCCGGGTTTTCTCCCAAAATGGTAGTGAAGGGAGGGATGATAAGTCGCTGGGACTGTGGAGATCAAGCATACAAGATGAGTACATATGTATAAAGTTTGAGTTTGAAATTAGCAAAGGAAGTCCTCAGGTGGATGGATCAATCTCTGACACACTATATGCTGGTAGGAGGCACGATGGCAATGAAATTAAGGAGGGCCTTAGCTTCAGCATGTGCAAAAAGCTTGTGCAAGTAAGTTGTCAAGATCTTTCCATTGTAAATTATTATCTCTATATGATGCTGTACTCCGTAGTTATTGCTGAACTATAAGAGTGAACTTAACTATTCCTAGGCGTCCCAGAAAAATGGAATTTTGGCATTTGAATTATTTGCAATTTCAACTGTTAAGTCCTTTTAGATTGCATGGAAAAGTTCATAGTTAAATTCCTCGTGTTTGACCCATAAGAGATCAGTAGTTGAACTCCACATCCAAGTGAGAAATGCAATACCTCTACCTCTTTCCATGGGTTATTAATTCCCCCCCAAAAAAAATAAAATTATATATATATATATATATATGTATTTGTTGGAGTATTTTGATGATCCATGGTGGTTTCTTTACTTCGGTAATTATGATTTCAGTGAGTTAATTTTTAGTCTTCTATTATAGTTGGTCAGATTGCGACAAATTTTTTTTTTTTTTTTTTTTTTTTTTTTTAAATACATGGTAACAAAATACTGCCTCTAAATTTGCAGCATAGTTTCTTTAATTTCTTGTTGACATCTGAAAGTGGTCAACTTAGTGAACCTCTGCAATAGCTTCTACCTGTAACTTTGGCAATTGAGGACATACTCAGTAGCAAGCCACATGAGATTAGTTTTAAGCATATTCCATTGGTATATCACTGTACAAGCCTCCATCTCCTCCAATCCATCATAAAATGTTCCATATATAATTAACTTCTTGACTTTCTTCTTTTCCTTTGATTTTTCAACCTTTTTATATGTTGATTCCATGTTGCAACCACTATGCTAGTTTTCAATTCCCTATGTGGTTTACATTAAACCTGCGATGCAAAAGGGAAACAAAATCTTGTCTGCTATGGATTTTTGCTAACTATGAACTTTCTTGAAATTGTATGCAGATGATGCAGGGTAATATCTGGACTTCTGTAAACCCACTAGGTCTTGTACAAAGCATGACACTTGTTCTCAGGTTTCGGATCCGACCATCTTTTGGAAGAAACATTTTTCTCCCTGGAACTTCAATAGACCAGCCAAAGCCCATCACACAGTTCAGAGGCCTCCGGGTTGTACTTGCTGATGATGACGATATAAACAGGATGGTGACCAAGAAGCTGCTTGAGAAGCTTAATTGTCAAGTACTAGCTGTTTCTTCTGGGTTTGAATGTCTTAGTGCTCTCACTGCAGCTGAAAATCCCTACCGCATTGTTCTTCTTGATCTTCACATGCCTGAAATGGATGGTTTTGAAGTGGCAAAGAGAATCCGGAAATTCCACAGCCGTAATTGGCCTCTGATAATTGCACTGACAGCAAGCGCGGAGGAGCATGCATGGGAGAGATGTCTACAAATGGGAATGAACGGATTGATTCGAAAACCTGTTCTCTTACAAGGAATGGCAGAAGAACTCCAGAGAGTCCTTCAACGAGCAAGTGAAGTTTTATAAAAGAGGAAGTCAGTCTTGCAGTTTCAAGTGGCATTACAAATTTCTGCCAAATGTTTTTTCGAGGATCTCAAAAGAGCAGGCCGTTAGGAAGAAATCGCACTCAAAGATGTTAAAATCTTAGTATTCAGTTGCGCAATATAGCTGCCAGTTTCTTCTAAATGCTTAACCATTTTGGGTGATCAAGCAAAATATGAGAAATATAAATATCATATTTCACTTGGCCAAATGATAGCTGCAGGAAATTTCAAAATGATAAATAAAAACAAAGATTAAACCATGTAGACCGACTTGAGGAAAAGTCTTTGGACTTGGGAAATGTACATCTTTTTAACATTACAACTACTTTGTTATGAAGCTAGGAAAATGGTACATCAAAATCAATTGTGAATTTCATTTTCATTTATGAGAAAGTTGAAGCTCTTATCATATCACTATTTACTAGAATGCCAATGTGTGTGGCTTTAGAATCCGATGCTTGTTGTCGTTCATGAATGATTATATATATGACTTAAAACAAATTTGTTGGATTTGCAATCAAAATTTAAACCCAATAATTCATTGTACAAAGTGGGAAGAACAGGAAAGGATAGAAAGGTGGTGTTCTTGTTGATCAAAGTCTCAATCATGGAAAAGATGAAAATTGGCATTTGTTTTAACATTGAAACCCTTTACACATTAAAGCTAATTGATACTGATTTCTAGTTAATTCGAGTAGAACGACAATCATTTATTTACAAGATTTCACTTTAAAATAACAAATATTGAGGATGATAAATTTTAAAATTAAGTTTACTTTTTTTTTTTTGGTAGAATAATAAATTCAGAATCCGGATCCAACTATGGGGCGAAACCCGGTTGTTATTTGGGACGGGTTTCAGGGTACTGACTCCTGACTTGACTGTACCTTGCGATCAATCAGCGAAGAGGAAGAAGAAGAAGTAGAAAGCAGAGATAAACTGATAAAAGCATGCGCAGAACAGTTGGTGCAGAAGAAGGAGACAAGGAAGAGGAAGAGGCAGAGGCACAGTATCACAGCAAGGACTTTGAGTGGGAAGAGCTGAGGGCGGAGGTGGAGAACGACCCGTCATTTTGCCAACACTTGCTTCCTTTCCAACCTACCTCTACCTCCTCCTCATCATCCCCACAAGCCCAATCAGATTCAGACGCTTGGAAACGCTTTCACATCCGTCACTCCGCTGGAAAGTTCTTTAAGGTTCACGCTTAATTTTGGAAAAATTACTTAAAAGTTCATCATTTTCATGATTGGAATGTTGGGTATGGTTTTATGTCAATGATTTTGTTAAATCCCATTGCAGAACTAATCAAATTGCATTCTACTAAATGTTAAAATGCATGTATCTGCTACTTGGCACTTTAAAAAACACGCCCTTTTTATTGTACAATTAAGGAATGTAATTTCTTATACAAATTTTGTATCTTTGTGGATATAAACCAAGATAAGGTCCTGCTGAAAATGGGTTTTTGGGCGGCTCTATGTCTGTAATGCAAAACAGAGATTGAGTGGCAGTGTCCCATGAGTCATCGAATAATAGCAGTATCAGGTCTCTATTTCTTGCTTTATGGTAAATTATTTTTAGTTTATTTTATATTTTTGGTTGCGTCTAAATTTTGCTTGTGCAGTTTATAAAAAGTACCTCAGTTATAGGATTTTCTTTGTTTCAGTTTTAAATTTCCTGTGCTTCGTTCGAGATTATATGCTTTGATGCAGGAAAGGCGGTATTTATTAAAGGAATTCCCAGAACTAGCTTCTTGCAACGAAAATTCTAAAGTTTTAGAGGTGGGATGTGGTAATGGCAGTACTGTTCTTCCACTATTACGGTAATTTCAATTCCTTTGCAGTATTTTCTTTTGATTCATATGCTTCTGCTGTATACTCGACATAATGGATGATCTTTTCATTATCTACTTTCTAAATCCTTGTCTGGCTATATAACTTAGAATCTCACTAGAAGGTGTATAATCAGGAAACTAGCTGTTGTCAGAAACTCAGAATTTAACATGATCTGCCCATTCATTATAAATGTATTATATTTAGTTGTATTATTGTTTACATTTAAGTCATAGTTACAATTCTCATACGCATTTTTTTCCCTAAATCCTTGGCCAGTCATAAAAACTGAAGGTGCTTGAAATAGTTTACAGACTGCTGATGACTTTTTTTCTGTTATCCTTTCTTACACAGCACTATTTTCTGTGTAGTGGCAACGAAAATATCATTGTTTATGCTTGCGATTGTAGCACTGAGACTGTTGAGAGGGTAAAAGAGATCATAGATGCCTCTAATATAATTTCCATCAAACAGCGTTTCCATCCATTCTATTGTGATTTATCTATAAATAGATTTCCAACATGGTTGGCCTGCAATCAATGCCGGGATATATATCTACAATCGCAGCATAAAAGCATTTCAGGTTGGTTTATTTTTCTACTTATCTTATTAACCATGGACCATCATTTGGTCCCCGCACAATGGAAAAGTAAAGAATTTGATTTGTTTCTTCAGATGTCACAATGAACAATATAATGGATTCGAACAATCTGTATCTGTTGAGAGAAAGTGGGTGTTGCAATGGAGGGGTGGATTTCATTACCTTGGTATGCACTTCCTCCCCCCCCCCCCCCCCTACATGAGCTAACTTGCATGTCTATGGCACTTGTAGATTTAAGTTGGAAATATAGATAATAAAAGAGAATATCTTTTGTCAATTTCCTTGTCTTAATTATGAACTTTGAATAAGTTACTTCTTATTATATTCCCATACAAAATTATGACAATCTTCTTGCTTTTCCCTAGTCCCTACAGAATTTTCAGTTAAAAAGCGAGACAAATGTACATGTTTTTTAGCTCATTTGACTTGATATCCTAAACCCTAAAACCTATCTGGTCATTACAGGGCAGCAACTCTCTCTCTCTCTCTCTCTCTCTCTCCCCCCTACAGCAAGTAGATTATTGGCAGAGTAGAAAATAGTAACACATAATTAATGTTATAGAGTTAGTTTTGAACCCTACTTTTCTTAAAGCTAAAGTCAACTTAATTATGCATGTGGATCTGTATTTATTTTTCAATTTACTTACCTGTCATGCTGTTGTTTTTTACAAGAATCACAGTACCAGCGTATCAATCTCATTGTGCATCCATATTTTGTGCCTCAATTGGTGCTTCATAGGTTTTGCTATTGTAATCTGGAAATTGTATGTACAAGAAAGAAAAAAGTTATTGGGATGTTTAATTTGCTTCTTCTATTCTGTAATACACCAGATATTCACACTCTCAGCAATACCACTTCAAACGATGCCTGTTTCAATCAAGGAGTGCTTTTCTGTTTTAAAACCTGGAGGCCTGCTCTTATTTAGGGATTATGGTAATGCTCCATTAAAACGTTGTTTTAAGTTAGAATTTCTTGCTGATATAGGGACCTTTGGATCCTTTAACATATCCTGCACCTGCTGAAAAAAGCTCTGTTATGAATACAGGCCTTTATGACATGACAATGCTTCGATTTGAACTTGAGAAAAGAGTGGGATTCAGGGAATACATGCGATCAGATGGAACCCGTTCTTATTTCTTCTGTTTAGATACTGTTAGGGATCTATTTGTTGGTGCAGGCTTCACTGAGGTACTGATTCTCTTAATAAAGAATTCTGTTACCCCTAATCTGATTAATGTAAATTTTTTATACTTGGATTTCTTGTCTACCAAACATTTAATTGATTGAAACTCTTAAAACTAGCTGTTTTTCTTGGATTTGTCAACTAATATGAATAGATTGGAGTCAGCTTCCTGAACTACCTTCAGTTTGCTAAAATTGTTTGTTTTTTGCATGACTCATGCTCCTACCAGCTCGAGCTCGAATATTGTTGCATTAAGTCAGTAAACCGCCGAAATGGGAAGAGCATGCGAAGGGTGTGGGTTCATGGAAAGTTCCAGAAGCCTCTATGATGTTAATGGTTAGAACTCTCTTGTTGAGATATATTTTTCAAAGATAACTTCTCAAACTTGTTCTTTTACTCTGTACTTTTTAATTGAAGAGCTGTTGCTGAAGTTTTGGAAGATAGAATCATTTTTGGTTTGGCCGGTACTGTCAATGGAAGTATAAGATAATATTGTAATACTATTATGTTGCTTTCTTCTTTCCACAGTTTTTTGAGCTTTATAGGATGAAATGGAGTATATGATTGGATGGAAAATATAGTAAAACTTGTTACTTGAAATTAGAGTTCCTGAAGAAATCTGCAAATGACATTCAAGGGGATGGTCCAACAGTTGAAGCCGGTTTATTGCTCTTTTCCCTCTCCCAAAAGTTCTGGCCCAAGGCTAAGACCAATAAGTGGCAAAACTGTGGAAAAACTTTAAAATGCACCGTCACTTGAAAGTTTCTGCTTCAATAATGTAACTAAAGAAAAAAAGAAAAAAAGAAAAAAAGAAAAAAAGAAAAAAGAAAATCTAATTAAGGCCATCATATCCCATACATTTGTGTATTTAAAAAATGAATAAATAAAAAAATTGGACTGCAGTGAAGTGGTGTGGTGTACAATTATGATGATGTGGCATCTTAAATTGTATCTAACTACCAAAAATAAATAAATAAATATATATATATATATATATGTATATATATATATATATATTGTTGAAAAGAACATTAGCAAATGAAACTATAGTTGATTGCATGTAAAACGCCATGTTCTTAACAGATAGAAAGTTTATTATTTGTTTATCTATTTATTTATTTACATATGTGAGATAAAGTAAGACGTCATAGATGAAGAGGTTGAGAAAATGAAAGGATTGAAACAAAGTTACAAGTGGGGAAGGTCATCAACTTTAATCCCAATGTATTAGGTGATAGGGAGTGTGGAAATTTTTTACAACCTTCTACTCTAAGATTGCATGATTTTCATTTAAACTCGTTCATATCTAAACACAATTTTGTTTTTTTGTTCACCATTTTCTTTATTTATTTAGAATCATCATCATCTTCGATCATATATATATATATATATATATAGCCATCCAGGTGTATGTGTGGGTGTGATTAGAACCATTAGATTTGTATTGTGGATATAGGATTCTATATTAATTGAGCTACCTAGCTAACAAATTTATATATATATATATATATATATGTAAATGTTCATTTTGCTTGATGAAAGACAAACGAGGACATATGCATCAATTCCTTTCCGGAAAGAAAAAGAGAGGAAAAAAAAAAAATGAACTTATCATATATATATATATATATATAATTAGCAGCAGATTGGAACAGTATAACTATTGATAATTATTCGAGTAATTGAATATTAAATGAAGAGAGGAGAGCGAGTCAGAGAGAATAAAATTAACTGGTTATATTGCTGCCATATATCAGAACCTAGCTATAGCTAGGTTTTTGGGTATATTGATCTTAATTTATTTGTAATTCATTTTCTCAGAGACTAGAAAAATCATCAGCTAGAATATTAATATATAATGTGTATTATTAGTTACTTTTCCTGAATACATAAAGTATATACTCTAAGTGAAGAACGAAAACTCTAATGCTTGTTTTTGTTACTTTCGATTGTGGTTTTGGTTTAGAGGGAAAAGGTATAACTTCAAGTATGGAATTTAGATTAATCAGCAAAAACTTAGATATAGCCAGGAAATTGTTTATTTAATAATTTGACTCTCTCTCTCTCTCTCTCTCTCTTCAAGTTGTAAGAACTGATCGATTATTAGTTAAACTAATACACACCAGCTAGAAGCTAGCTATCTATGATACTAATCTTTTTTTTGTCCCTTTCGATGATAATTGAATGTCCAATAGCTAGCTTAATTAATTTAATTAGCCCAGATTTGTGCTTTAAACCGTTGCATAATTTCCATAAGTAGTATACACTATATATATATTATTCAGACGCCAAAATTTGCTGCAAATTAATGTGACAATCACCGTGAAAACTACAAATACTAAATGCATTTGGTCACCATAAAGTCATATATAATATTAAACAGAAAAATAAAAATAAAAATGCAGAGGCTCCAATCAAAGAACTGGATTATAAGGATGATCAAGTGGTCAACTATGCAGCATCTACCCTGACTAGACTAGACACAATCCAATACAAATTTTCACCATCACCACCATGGACTTGGAAAGTGAACATATTTGGTTTTTGTTTTTGTTTTTTTTCATTTTTCATTTTTTAAAAAAAAATAATTAATGTGCAACTTGGGGCTTTATTTTTATATGTATTATTATATTATATTCATCATTTTAACAATAAAATTAATATAATCAAATTAACAACATATTTACCTTTTTTTTTTCTCATTAATATTAAAAACTATATGAAAATTTATTTAATTGATCAATACAAAAAATTTTTAAGCTCAAATAGCAGAGCGGTGTTTAATGAAATAACACCAGTCAAGTAGGGATGTGTTTTGTAAAATAACCCCTTATATTCTTTTTCTCATCACAAAAAAAAAACTATAGTAATATTAAATAATATATAAAATTTATTTAATTGATCAATACAAAAATAATAACATTAAAAAATATACTAAAATTTATTTAATTGTTAGGGTATGTTCAATAAAAAACATCGCCCATCTGTCACCCGTCACATACTACATTCTTCATCATCAATCGGTTAAATTTATTTTCAATGCATTGTGCAAATTATGGCTTGTCAATCTCAATCCAAGCCACCGCTCTTCCCAAATCATTGAGTCCAACATTCTTGTGATGCTTCTACATATTCACCATCTGCCAAATACACTTAATCAATCACATTGCTTCCCATTTCCAAGTTATAATACGCCTCCAGCTATTTTACATCTTTACGAATCCATACCCCCATAATGCTTTTATGGAATATCAGGTACCAATGCCCCACACACAACTGTAAGATTGCTATTGGGTTTCATTTTCTGCTGAACCTCGGACGTTGTTCCATGTCCAGACCCATGGTTAGGTGATCTGGTCTGCATCGGTGGATACATGTGATCTCAGTATGAGTGGTTGGTTGTTCACCTTCATATCGTAAAGGTTGTACACATGATGATTGGATCTATGTTATGTTCAACATTATGGTCTAGGGTTGGGATTGGGACTAGGACTGTGGTCGACATTGGACTACCATGTAAGCAAAGGATGAAGCCAAAAATTTTAATCTAGTAGGGACGAAGCATATTAAGTAAGTTATAAAAAAATATATTTCATTGATCATACAAAAATTTTATAAATCCAAATAGGGATGTGTTTAATAAATTACCATTCAAATATGGATGTTTTAATGAAATCATACCACATGCCACATTTTTAATTTTTTCAACTACAATAACATTAAAAAATATAAAAAATTATTTTATTGATCAATACAAAAATTTTATAAACTCAAATAGTGAAGTGATCAGACGTATTGTTATTTGTAGAGGGTGATTCTTCATGAATTGTTTGTAAAACAAAGAAACAAATATGGACCCATGGTGATTGATTTCAAAGTATGATTGAAGTAATATATGATTAAACTATTACAAAATATTCCATTCAAATGGTTCTGAATGGATTGGTGAAGGAGATTCTGATCCTAAACCCAATTTCAACCACTACAAGCTTTGAAAATGGTATAATTAAGAGATAATAAAATTTAAAGGATTTTGGTTTCTTACGTTCTTCTTTTGAATTTGAATATATAATTTAATAATGATTAGATATTCATATATATATATATATATACATTTCTAAAAGATATATTAAATTAATATCATCAGCTAGGATATATACATCAACAAAAACAAGCCCATATACATATGTAAACTATCCAAAATATTAGGAATAAAGTTAGAATTTTGCAAATACTGCAATAATAATAATAATAATAATAATAAAAGAATACTATCCATAACAAAAGCTGTAGTTAAAATTCTACATTTTGGTGCTAAATACTTTTAGTCACATAAGTATCATCACTATGTTATGGCTGATAACCCATGGCTAATGGTTTTGCCAGAGCAATTTGTTATGGCTATGCTGCAGGAACAACCATTTTACTCTTTAGCTGGATTTCTAGTGATGTTTGAGATTGCCAATTTGAAATTTGTTATTGGAGGAATTTAAGAATTTTATCTCTTTAAAATTTTTAACATATTTCAAATCTCTTTTTTCCTTTTCATGAATCTATTTTATGATTGTTACCGCTAATTATTATCATTTGAACTATTTTAAAAAGACAAGTGGTCCAATAGTTGAAGTTGCTGTATTGCTCTTTTGCTTCCCCAAAGTTCAAGGCTAAGATGAAAATGGTAAAATTGTAAAAAACTAAAAAATGAATTGCACTTGAAATGCTTCCAATAAGTTAATTCAAAAAAAAAAAGAAAAAGAAATCTAATTATAAGCCATCATATTCCATTTATTTGTGTATTTTTCAAAGATTAATATTGTTTATCATCATTAGTAACCATTATTAAGTGAAACCAATATATCATATAGCAATTTAAATAGTAGTCCAAAAATGTTTACTTTCTTAAATTAAGTTTTTTAAAATAAAAAATTAATATATAATTAAACACAATCAATTAATAATTGTTATGTGAACAAAAATTTCATTAATGATCATTACTATTAATGACAAATAAAAAAGAAAAAAATATGTATTTTTATTCTTTGTGAAGAGCATCCATAAATGAGATTCTAGTTGACTGCATGTAAAATGCTATATTCTTAACAAAGAAAGTTTATTATTTGTTTATCTGTTTATTTATTAACAAATATAAGGAAAAGTAAGACGTCAGTAATGAAGAGGTTGAGTAAATGAAAGGATTGGAACAAGGTCACAAGTAGGGAAGGTAATAAACTATAATCTCAATGTACTAGGTGATGAGGCAGGAGGTGTTTGGAAATGGCTCACAACCTTTTACTCTAATATTGCATGATTTTCATTTACATTTGTTCGTATCTAAGCACCATTTTCGTTGAATTGTACAATAAAGTTACTATTTTCTTTAACAGTAAGTTTGAATTATTGCTTTTTTATAATGCATGCATTTTTTTCCAAATAAAATGGATAAATAAATAAAGTTTGAATTAGGAACATGATAGAATTTAACTGGACCAAAAAGCAAAACTTTATTGAAGCTATGGCACTAGTTGAGACGATCACACTTGGTGGAGAAACCAAACTTCAGTTAAGAATAGATCGATTCCGGTTCAGTATACGGTTATCCATGTTCTGGACAAGGATAGCCAAAACCCCGAGGGTTTTTTGAACGATTCTGAGTTGTAGCTGAGTCAAAGCCTGCTTCCATTATTACAATGTCAATAAAAGGAACCTAATTCCCTTTGAATTACTAACCCAGCCATCTTTATTATCTCATCCCATATGTATGTTTTTGTCTTTTAGGTCAAATTCTGATAATGTTTAAGCAAAAAAAGAGAAATTTCTGATAATTGATTTGAAATAGTTAGAAGATTGAACAGAATTAAAAAAAAAAAAAAAATTGTTTGATTGAATGCAATGCATTAAATTATGTTGGCTGGAGGGATCGAATATTTTATAATATAAGAAAATATTAAACTTACATAAATGTGCGAGGTTTTTGAATAAAATATCTTGTATATGTATATATACCCTAACTGTTTTTTATATATGTACTATATTACATAATTTGTGAGGTTTCGATTATATTTAGCAAAGATTTGAAGACTATATATTTTGCTGTTTTTTGATAGAAGATTTACAGACTATATTATACCTAATTTTTTTATTATATTTTATTTTTTTTCCTTCTGAATACGCTTGAGGTTTTAAGGCTCAAAGCCAAAAGCTGGATATAGAAGTTTGCAAACTATTTTTCGAAATAAGAAAAATGGAGCATTAATCAACAAGCAAGAATGCAATAACCTAAAATGAGAGAGATGTTGTTACCAACCAAAAAAATCTAGGCTAACTTTATTTGTGTTGATAATAACTTCCGGGTTTTGGGTTCAAGATCCAAAGCTAAAATCCTCTTCCTTGATTTACAAACAAATAAAAAAAAATTAAAAAAAAAAAAACAAAGAAAAAAACTTTTATTTGTCAGATTGATACCAGCAATTTTTTTTCTGACAGTTTTTTCCCCCCTTTTTGTTTGGAAAATTTAATTTGTTGTTCCAATAGAAACCCAGGGCCAAACCTAAGTTATATATTCACTTTAGTGCAGCTGCACTTAAACTTCAATGGAACCCAAATCTCTGATCGAATGGAAATTATTAACAGGGAAACACTTTGATCTTCAAGTAATTTCTTGATTAATATAGCATCAATTCAAAATAATTCGGTCTAAAACTTATACTATATATATAATCAATCCTTATGAACAATAATTAAAAATAAAATAAAATCAAACTTTAAGTATGCATCAAATAAGTTCTTTCTTGTAGTATGTATATATGTAGTCCTTAGTGATGAAAATATCAATATCGATGGAAATATCGAAGGTACGATTTTACTAAAATATCAATAAAATTACGAAAACTATAAATATTGAATTTAAAATATATATTTTTGCATATGAAATAATTAATAGAGTAAAATAATATAATAATTAGAATATAATAATAATAAAATAGTTCATAAATATTAAAAATTATTATAAAGAAATAAATATAATATTTATTAATACCAAAATATAGAAAATTTAACAAATATTTTCCTATTCTCATTTCATTTCAAACTATTTTACAGATTGTTTTTTTTTTCTTTTTTGATTTTTTGGTGGATTGTTTTCTTTTATCAAAGACCTTTATATATATATATATATATATATATATATAGTCCGTCTATGGTACGGACGGTTCTCATGTGGACTACAGTATTGGTGACGATTTTTCATAGTATTGGTGACGATTTTTTAAGAAACCATCGTTAATACTATGAAAAACCGTCACTAATACTGCGGTCCTCATGCGGACCGTCCTCACCATAGAATTTCCATATATATATATATATATATATATTTTACAGGATGATATAATTTTAAAGCCACTTTGGGCAAATCATAATAATTAATGAAATTTGTTCACTTTTCTTTATGGTAAAATTACAAAATTCGATGCAATTACATTTATTGACATGATTATAGCGGATACCAAGGCACCAACTAAAACAATTATGAAAGGAGCTAAGTTCTTAACCTTTTGCTACCATTATTCATTAAAAAAAAAAAAAATTGCTACCATTTACGATGGATAAAAATTGCTTTATTATTATTGGTCCATCTCAAAGATGTTTAAGAAGCTCTTGCCACCATAATGTCACGGGCCTAGCTTTTCCAACACTCCCGTGCGGCACTTAGCACCTCCCTTGCTAAGTAAGCCTTGCTCACAAGCTATGAAAATGCGGAAGCTAAGAGTGAGAGAGTAGGAAGTAGGAGAGTTTGAGAGAATGTGGAGAATACTTGTATTGCTAGAATTCTTGGATTCTTGGATATGTTACAAATGAGAGAGTCCAACCCTTTATATAGAGGGCTTGGCATGTAGGAAGATTCTAGATATGTACACATGTCACCTATCTAGTTAGGGTTCTAGATTATTCTAGGGTTATGTACAAGATATTTACATGGAGTATTCTAGAGAGATTCCAATCTACATAAGTCTAGGTTGCTCTTGAATCTTCTAGAATCTTCCGGGTTCCTCTTGTATCTTCATGGAGAGTGTAGAGTCTTCCGGTTAAACCTCAAGGGTTTTACTCCTTTTGCGCGGGACGTGACACTCTCCCCCACCTAAACTCGCGACGCCCTCGTCGCGCCTTCTTCCTTGCCCGCCGAATGTGATCTTTGAGTTGCCGTTGTGTATCTTCATGCTCCCCACTTACTTCACCATCCGGCAGGTCCTTCCCCTTCACCAAGTAGTTAGGCACGCCTTCACGTTGAACTACTCGATCCGCAGGTGTGGCTTCCACATCTTTGTCGGGTGAAGTCGCTATTACCATGGGTGCCCTTCTTGACTTACCTTCATTTGGGGCTTCCTTGCCCCCTTTCCCTACAATGGGAGGTGACCTCTCATAGGGTCCTATCACCCCCTCATGCGTCTTGTGCAGTTGGGGTAGTGGTTTGACTAAGGCCCCGCCCTTAGCCTCCACATGCTTCCTCTTGTTGTCTCCACAACTTGAAGCCAACGCACGCAAGCTCCCTTGGTGCAACTCCTTTGGCACATCTTGTACCTTAGGAGGTGTCTTGGCATGGCTTGGGACATCCTCACTAGGCTTTTGGGCAGCAACCAAGTTGATTTGCTCCTCCCTCTCAACTTGCAATGCCGACAAAACCTTGGCCTCCCGCTTGCTAGCTTGTTCCGTAGGCACCATGCATGTCGTTCCCCCATCCATGATGCATAACTTGTTAGCAAATGGGAGTGGGAAAGCCTTTACTTGGTTGAAGAAGTCCATGCCAAGGACAACCTTGTAGTCATCCATGGACACCACCGTTAGATTCAATTGGCCCTCCCAATCGCCGATGGTGGTTTTCACACCTCGAGCAACTCCTTGGAGCGGCTTCGCGTCCGAATTTACCGCCTTGACGAAGCCCCTTCCTTGTGTTGCCTTAATCCCAAGCCTTTGTGCCTCCTCCACCGATAGGAAGTTATGTGAGGCACCCGTGTCCACCAACGCCTTGGTGGGCACTCCATTGAGTTTCGCCTCCACGAACATTAGGCCACTCTTCTTGGTCTCCTTAGGAGCAGCCTTGATAGCATTCAACAATTGTAAGGAACCTATACTAGTTCCTTCCTCTTGCTTCTCGTATTGGGTGGTCATGGCATTCAAAGCCTTCCTCTTCGGACAATCCCTAACCCAATGCGGTCCATCACACAAGAAACAAGAGTTTTTGGGTTTGGAAGCATCCTTACCTTCTCTAGGCGGCTTCCACCTTGAGCTTTTCGGCCTATGTGCACTTTCCTCCCTTTCATCCTCTTTGGACCTACTAGGTTCTCCCCCACCTTTTCCATGGTTGTCTTTCCATTCTTTTGGCTTTGGAGAGTCTCTTTGGTTGGAGTAGTCGATGAAGCCTTCGGCATACGCAATGGCACTAGCCAAATCTTGTACTCCACGCCTCTTCAACTCCGTCTTGGCCCAAGGTTGTAGTCCATCCATGAAGTAGAAAAGGGAGTCTTTATCCGATAGGTCCGGGATCTCCAACACCAAGTTGGTGAACTCCTTGATGTATTCCCGGATATGGCCTACTTGCTTGAGTCGTCGAAGGCGACTCCTTGCCTCATCTTCGGCATTCTCCGGATAGAATTGCCTTTTGATATCCTTTTTAAAGTCATCAAAAGTATGGAAAGTGCACGTACCTCGCTCAATGTCGTTATGCCTCCTTCTCCACCATAACATTGCTGTGTCGCTAAGGTAGAGAGTGGCAGTCCTAATCTTTGAAGCATCGTCCACAATGCCCATTGCTTCAAAGTATTGTTCCAAGCCCCAAAGGAAATTCTCGAGCTCCCTCGCATTCCTTGCCCCGGAGTAGGACTTGGGCTTTGGCACATCGATTCGTGGCCCCTCGCGTATGGTGGTTGTCCCCGACGCCACCGCCCTCTTGCAAAGAGCCCAATCACCCCGCATATCCTCCATTTGGGTGCGGATAGCATCCAATTCCCTCTCCAACATTGCACGAAGGTCTGCTACCTCCCCCATGCATTGGTCGCGTGTCGCACGGAGCTCCCTCCTTAAGGCATCGTCTAGTCCGTTGAGTAACCCCCTCACGGCTTGATTGATGGCAATGTCCTCCGACTCTAGCCCATCTAGGCGACCCTCCAGCGCCTCAAACCGTTCCTGTACTCGGGATGCATGCTCCTTCAAGCGTAACTCTACGCCCATCATCACATCCTTGGACTTGGACTTATGCCTCTGCTTCCCCGCATTGGGGTTGCGTTGCACTTCACGACCTCGCACTTCGGTATCTCCCTCCACATTGATGGTAACATCCGAGTTAGCCATCTTGCCTACTTCCACGTTACACCAACGATATGCTTGAGCAGCAATTGGCTCTGATACCAACTGTCACGGGCCTAGCTTTTCCAACACTCCCGTGCGGCACTTAGCACCTCCCTTGCTAAGTAAGCCTTGCTCACAAGCTATGAAAATGCGGAAGCTAAGAGTGAGAGAGTAGGAAGTAGGAGAGTTTGAGAGAATGTGGAGAATACTTGTATTGCTAGAATTCTTGGATTCTTGGATATGTTACAAATGAGAGAGTCCAACCCTTT
Source organism: Ziziphus jujuba (assembly GCF_031755915.1). Lineage (NCBI taxonomy): Eukaryota > Viridiplantae > Streptophyta > Magnoliopsida > Rosales > Rhamnaceae > Ziziphus > Ziziphus jujuba. The sequence continues at coordinate 23,987,401 of NC_083388.1, forward strand.
ATATAGAGGGCTTGGCATGTAGGAAGATTCTAGATATGTACACATGTCACCTATCTAGTTAGGGTTCTAGATTATTCTAGGGTTATGTACAAGATATTTACATGGAGTATTCTAGAGAGATTCCAATCTACATAAGTCTAGGTTGCTCTTGAATCTTCTAGAATCTTCCGGGTTCCTCTTGTATCTTCATGGAGAGTGTAGAGTCTTCCGGTTAAACCTCAAGGGTTTTACTCCTTTTGCGCGGGACGTGACAATAAGCTCACCTTTCTAATTAATTTTTTATTTATTGAAAAGGCCAATATTTTAAACTTTGTTTTTGATTTTTGTGCCGCCCCAGAGACCTTTCTTCTTCCTCTTTTCTCTATCCCTTCGGATCTCTTTCCCTTCTAGCAGATCTTTTTCCCTTCTGGTTGATCAGATCTTCCTCTTCCAATTACAAATACACCAGATCGTAGATCAGATCACAGAAGGCCGGCTGAGATTTTCACTGACAATTTCCACCAACAAACGGCTTCTCCATTTTGTTCCCACCATTATCCATCGAAAAACCAAAATTCTCATCGATTTTTGACGATTCAGATGATATCTTTCGACTCCAACGATATTTCTCTGGCACTCCTTCCAGAAAATTCTTCCCCTCCCCTACCGGTATCACTGGTCATCGATACACAATATTATTGCCGATATATCGAATCTCTTGGCGATTTTTGCTTCATTGTGTCCCCAAATCTCTATACGCAAAGCAATTAGATAAGTTAATTATGAAAAACTCATCTAAAAAAAATTTGAATCTATCTAGCTAACTAGTGGATTCTTAGGGATCTAACTGGGTAAGGTAAATTTAAAGAGGAAACAAAAAAAAAGAGTAGAAAAATGACTTTACTTAATTAAATAATTTTAATGAGGATGTATTCAATTTAGAGTTTAATGAATATAAAATGAGTAATAGATTTTAAAAAATTTGATAGATTATTATACAATTTTATAGACTTCATAAATAAATTTTATAGACTCCATAAATAATTTATAAAAATCTAACAAAATATTTAAATAAAGGCCAGATTTCATTAATAATTTTCTTCACCATTTCATTTTTAAAATCCTTTCAAATATATTAAATTCTATTATTTTTTAAAATTATTTAAAATTAATAATTTTTTAAATATGGCTAAATTTTAAAATAATTTTATAAAATCTTAATTGAATACTTTGTATTTTAATGAACTTTTATAAAATTTATTAAAATCTGCATTGAATATCATTGGATTTGTATAAACTTTTTTAAAATCTAAATCGAATACTTTTAAACTTTTAAACACTTTTAAAAATGATCCTGCCAAGAAAAACTTCTCATACTCTGCCAAGAAAACCTTCTCATACTTTACTGACTTGTTAGAATCACTTAATTTGTTGATGGTTTGAAATTTGAATCATCATCTCTCTTTTTTCTTTTTTCTTTTTTCGTAATAGAATAATCATCTTTTTCAACCAAACATATATATATATATATATATAAAGCTATCCAAGTGTTTGCCCGTGGTGTGATTAGACATTGTGCATATTGGATTCTATATTCAATTGACTTAGGTAATATATATATATATATATATATAAAAGTTATATTCGTATTAGATTCATTTTATGGTTTTAATATTAAATTTTTTATTATTAATCTTAAACTCAATTATGGATGAAATAAAAATTTAATGAAATAATAAAATGTTATTTAGAAAAAATGAATGCTAATCATGGTAATTATAGGATGATTTAATATGTCAGTTATGTATAATTATATATATATATATATATATATATTTATGTATGTATGTATGTGTGTGTGTGTGTTCGTTTTGCTTAATGAAGACACATAAGGACTTATGCATCAATTCGTTTTCCCTAAATAAAGAGACATAAGTAATGGTAAGTAGTATGTATCTGGCCTGTATCAGATTGGATAACTGATTACAATAATTAATAAAGTAATTGAATATTAAATGAAAGGAGGAGAGTGAGTCTGAGAGAATAAATTGACAAGTCACACTGCTGCCATATATCTGAACCGCTCTAGCCATAGGTTCTTGGGTATAACTGATCTCGATTTGTTTCGTTCTTGTGGAATCCCCACTAATAGCTTCAGATTAAAATTCCCTTCTTTAAGACTATCTTTAGAGACTAGAAAAATCATCAACTAGAAGATTAACTATAAATTTGTATTAATTTTCCTGAATATATATACGAAAACTCAAATTCATGCTCCTTTTTTATTACTTCAATGGGGGTTTTGCTTTGGGGAAAAAAGAAAAAGGAAACAAAGAAAACGTATAATTTCATATATAGAAATTTTGATATAATAACCACCAAAAGCTTAGTTGTAAACCAGGAAATTGTTTTTTTTAATTTTACTCTCTCTCTCTCTCTCTCTCTCTCTCTCTCTCTCTCTCTCTTTCTCCCCCTCTACAAGTTGTAGGAACTGATCAATTAATTAAACTAATACACCCTTCATATATATACATATATGCATGTGAAGGTACTGGATTCAAATAATCCTAATGATACTATTAAAAGAAAAAAAAAGCATCACCTAGCAGCTGACTATAATATTTGTCCCTTTCGATGATAGTTGAATGTCCGGTAGCCAGCTTAATTAGCCCAGAATTGTTTGATTTCAAACCCTTTGCATCATTTCCACATGTCTATATATATACATATACACAGACACGCCAAACTTTGCTGGATATTATTGTGAGGAAACAAAGTCATGAGATAAACTACAAAACCCTCAATGCATATTTGATCGCCATGTAATATATAAAAAATCGCAAAGACTCTGCTAGAGTACTCTAGTCGATTGATCAATCAAACAACTTGGATGATGGACTTCGAATCATCAAGCTAGTCAACTATGGAGCACCTACTCCGGCTAGGCACAACGTATACTCCACGGCATGTTCATGCATCGAACACAAATTTTTTCACCATCATCATGGACTTGGAAAGTGAGTACATGTTCTTGGGGTTTTTTTTTTTTTTTTTTTTAAGTTTTTTTTTAATTATTTTTTTCCCACTGCTGATGCATAATTCCCCAATATCAATGTGTAGTAAACTATATGCAAATATTCTTTGATCACTTTCTTTCTTTTCTTATTTTTTTATAATTAATGTGGAACTTGGGGGCTTTATCGCGTGGTCCTCTATTTCTTTAACGCTGGTTTTACGGATTCCCTTTCAATGGAGATTAAGAAAGCTAATTGGCTTGTTATACTTTGAAAGACAGCTAGGGCTTTGCAAAAATAATATATATATATATATATATATGCTTAATACTGGTAAAACTACACAAAGACAACTGGTGCAGAAAAAGGAGGATTCATTTGTTGTTAGTCTTAGTCGATGATTATTTTAATCAAAGATCGTTTGATTATTTTAATATTAAAATTAAAAAAAAAAAAAAAACCCCTAAGGTGGGTTCCATCGGCATCACTGCTTTTTCTCTGTTAGCTTGTTGTTTGCAAATGACTTTGTATAATAAACATCTATTAGGGTTCATTAACAATGACACGTGAATCCATGTGAAGAGGGTCCTCCATGTTGCTAACAGCTCTAGGATCCTTTGAGTGTCAAGTAAAACATCCTTTTGAGGACATCATAGAAATTTTGGCCATAGAAATAAATTAAAAAAAGAAAAGTAATGTTTAGCTGCTTTATTGGGTTAATTTATTTATTTATGCTTTTACACTTAATTAAATAATAATTAAATACTGAAGTATAGAAGTATAGAAGATGGTGGAATAAGCCTAATCAACCATCTTGAAAAATTCAAATTTTAAGTTAAGTTTTCTCCGGTTATCTTAAAGGCATTATTAAAACATTTATAAAAAGCATAATCTAACTTGAATTTTTTTGTCGTACATATCGCTCGGCACTCCTTTTCACATCACATCAAAATGAAAATCAATCACTAACTCTTTAAGATTTATTTAAATATTATACATATGAATGGCAATGTTTTGGACTTTAGAATAGCATGATCATGGTCTTTTTTTTTTTTTTTTTAGTCATTCTACATATGATCATGGTTAAATGGATGATTTTTGTTAATGATTGTGTCTTATATATGATATATCTATGACCAAGTGATTTCAAAAGCATATTGATGAAATGGTGAATAAGAAAATGGATTCCTAATAAACTAACCATTTGTTATTATGGTCAAATTACATCCTTAAATCGCACAAACTTACTAGATTAATTTTACTAATTAATTAATGGTTTATATTTTGGCAAGAGAAGCAGCTGAATTAATGCTTTTTAATAGCCATTGCAGATCGAGCTTGATCTTGGGGCATATATACCTTCAGATTTGTCAAATTTTCTTCATATAGATATTGATTTCATATTTTCCTTATCATGGGAAAAGAAAAAAATAAACAAAAGAGTATTAGATATATAGCATGACAAAATTTTCTAATACAAAATATACTGACCAAGTTAATGGGGCAAAATGTAATAAAACTTACCCGTTGAGCGAATGTACTTAAAAATTGGATTTTCTCGTTTTAGAAACAAAGAGGTTATTCTTTCATTGAACAATTATATATTTATAAAAAAAAAAAAAAAAACACTAAAAAATAGTACTGATCTAACAAGTCCTAATTAGAAATTGAATATTTTTTTCGTCTTAATATTTTATAAGAAGTAACTCTCATATGTACTTAAACGGATAGATATTCTTGCCAAGTAGGTTGACTATATGTGAGAAGTACTAATTACAGAAACCGAAAAAAGAAAGTAAAAGAATATAAACCAATTGCATAAAAGCTCGATCCATCGACAGCAGTAGCAGTACTGGGAAATATTCTTAACTCATATCGTATCAGCTATATGAACAATATTATGTTCTAATAAAGAAGAACCACCAAATGTATAAGTATATATATTCAACTCAAAATGAGGCAATAGTGGTATCAATTAAACTTCAACAACAATATGTCAAAAAGAAAAGACAAAAAGTTTTAGTAGATTGGTCGGCATGATTGTAATCCACAGGAAACCACTAGACTCAACCGTCCAGGATTAGTTTTGCAGTGGAGCTTTTAGTGATGTTCCATTTCTTTGACATTTACCATCATCGTAAATAGCACTTGGTCTTAATTTATATAATATATCCAATATGCATGACATGTGCAATGTGCTATTTTTTTTTAAATTTATTATGATGCTCTTCTCTTCACTTTGTGGCCTTCGATCCCCACAAAAAAGGTTTCCCCTTGCCATTACATCTCTCTCTCTCTCTCTCTCTCTCTCTCTCTCTCTCTCTCTCTCTCAATTCCACACATTAATCTTCTTTAACTAATGCCACTGCTGGTGAATAATAATAATAATAAAACACACTCAATTTTGTCATCTTATTCCTATATCCCGCATCTCCTTGTCTCGAATATGACCTAAGAATATGATCTTCATTTTCAAAAGCCTGCTTTCTAAATATTGGAACTATACATGCCTGCTGGTACAAGACAAATGAAAAAACTGCTTAGGTGTATGTTTTTTTGGCCTTTGTATATATGAGTTCCTTATAAACATAGGTTTATAACTTGTTTGGTATAACATGAGGCTGTGTTCCTTATAAACCATAATAATGTTGGCCACAATCTATATCCATCATAGCAAGATTGATGAGTTATGTTATATAAGGTGGAAACGGTGATAATATGAAAAATGAAAAAATGATATATCAATTAATGATTTAAATCTAAAAATAAAAATTAAGTTAGGTAAGGTAATAATTTTTAGTATTTGTCATAACAATTGATTTTAATAAAATATAAGAACCAATATCCCAATAAAAATTTTCTATTAAGGAAATTTTTATTTTAGTAAATCAAATATTTTTATGTAATAAATGTTAAAAATTGTCACATTTTATTTTCGATTCAAAATTAAATTCAACTATTATTACTAATCTATTTAATGATTCTTTTTTGGTAAATTACTCTATTTAATGATTAAACCTTCACTATATTAACATCTATAATTTAATTAAATCTGAAAATTTTTGATAAGATACTTACTCAAATTTTCAATGTATCAAAATAGAATATAAATTCTTAAATTTCACAGTACTAAAACACCTCTCTCTCTCTCTCTCACACATTTATATATATATATATATATATATGTAATCCTACTTCATCTTTCTGATTCAGGGTATCCACATAATATATTATGTGCAGACTTTCAGTGTGGAGGGAATAATTAGTAGACCTTAGAATATAAATTGTTTCCTCTTAATTTATAAAGATTGTTGAATTCAATAAATATACGTAGTCTTGGGTTATTTAAAAAATAACAAAAAGTTGTTCATGATTAGCTGGCTATACCATCATATATATATATATATATACACACATATATGTATAGAAAACTGTACGGTAGTTGATTGTTTGATTAAATATTTCTCCATTATATTATATAAAAATTTTGTACCTCAACTAACCCGTGAATTTTTTAGTAAAAATGGAAGAGCTTGATTGATGAAAGACCAACAGAAAAAGGCATGGGCGAGGAGGAAGAACAAGAAGACAGGAAGTCAACACCTTGAATTGCAAACATAGAGCAACAAACAAGAAACATATATGGTATCCACAATCTGCTAATTATAAAATAAACAAACTAACATATACAGAATAATATGCATAAACTAGATCAAGATGAAAACGAAGAAGGAAAGAAGAAAGATGAAGATATATATCAATCTTAATTTTTCCATTTTCTTTATTATGTTATCAACTAGTTTTCTATTTATATTCCCTAAATTAATCAAATAGGTAAACCAAACATAGTTCCTCTCGTTTTTTTAATTAATTTTTCTCTTTGTCACGTTGGTAAATGAACATATTAAAAATTAAGACCAATATACATATATATATATATATTTTTTTTTATTTTTTTTTTAAAATGCAAATTAAGATTCAGATATCGAGGCTCTAGTGCAGCTGCTATTAACTCTTTTTGTTAAAGAAAAGTAATCGAGTATTATCTTTCTAATATAGAAAAAGCAGCAGTAGTTTCAATGCAGAAGACGATTAAACAAACAGGAAAAAGAAAAAAACAAAGAAAGGAAAAGAAACCGATGAAATTAATTAATAATATTGACCAAATTAAGGCAAAATGAGACAATACATTTTATTGAAACATATACACATACAATCCACTACTTAATTTTGCTTCATCTTAATATATATTTGTCTCTCTCTTTGTCTAAGTACAAATAACAAGAAAAACAGAAAATGCAATTTTGCTTTTTGACCATAAAAATTACTCTCTCCATATTAGTATGGTGGTCGGCCTCCATGAGCAGCCCATGGAAAAGCTTCATGATTCAACTGTCCACCATTTGGAAGCAAATTTGGAGGCAAATTATAAACAGGCATAGATGAAGGATCCGCCATCCCACCTTGATGACCACCACCACTACCACCACCACTGCTTCCAATTCCCGGCGGGGAACCACCACTCCCACCTCCACCTCCGCCTCTGCCTCCTCCTCCACCTTGTCCATGACCACCTCCAACACCACCTTCTTCTTCCTCTTCCAACGGCAATCTTTCATAAGTTGCATTCGAAAACGTCGCCGCAATCACCATTACCGGGCCGGAAGCTACCAGCGGCCCCACCACGCTGCCGCCGACGACCTGTCCCTGTCCACCAGCTAAGTATATGGTGAGACCGGTGGAGCCAGGTGGAGCTGGTCCAGGAAGAAAAGCTCCTGTCAGCGAAAGAATCTCGAATCGGCCATGAAGAGCCATGACGGAACTCGGTGCTGACGGTTGCCGGAGGGTGACGTTGGTGACGGTGCCGCTTCCGCTGAGGACGCAGACGCCTCTCTGCCGTCTCCTGGCGAACTGGGCCACACTGTCTGCAACATCAGCTCCGTTTGCTATCTCCATGACATGGCTCCTGAGCGCGTTTGGGCTGTCCCGGGTCACGAAGATGGGTGGTTTTGGTTTGTTTTTGGAACCCGGCGGACGACCCCTCGGCCGCCTGGTTGCTACATCGATTGCACCTTCTCTCGGTTCGTCGCTGTACTCCTTTTCATCTTCTTCATCTCCTCCACCACCACCGCTGCTGTTAGCAGTTGCTGCTGCTGAGGTGTTGTTGTTTATTGAGATTCCCAGATCTGGTTGTTTTTTCATGGGAGAGGGACTTGATGAGGTTTCAAGCCCTGGTAGACCCACTTGCCCTGCCCACCATCGATTCGCCATGGTTGAAAAAAACACACAAAAAAAAAAAAAAAGAAGTACTACTTGAAGATAAAGATGATGAAGACAAAGAAGATCAAAAGTTAATTTGTTAGATCTTGATCAATATAGTTAGGACAAATATATGATTATCATTCATGGAGTAGAATTTATAGAACCTTAGAAATTCAAAGAAAGCCAAACCAAAAGAAAGAAGGTTTGGGAATTCACTGTAAGTTCGAAGATTACAAGATAAGCAAACACAGCAGAATAGGATCTAATTAAGACTTAGCTATAAAACCAAAAACAATAAAATAAAATAAAAGAGATCGACAACAGTCTTTTCCAAAAGCAAGTACAGAGAGGAGAACCGAAAAAAAAAAAAGAAAAAAAAAAAGGTTTTTGGGTTGTAAAAGGAAACGAGAAAATTGAGGTGTGAGAGTGTGTGGAAATATATATAGAAATAGGCAACAAAGAGATAGCAGCAGGAAATGAACAAGAGAAAAAAAAAAAAAAAAAAAGATTTTGATTAAGATATTATTTTTGGGGTTTGGGCAGAGGGGGACATAGAGAGAGAGAGAGAGAGAGAGAGAGAGAGAGAGAGAGAAAGAGAGAGAGACGGAGAGAGAGAGAGAGAGAGAGAGAGAGAGTCTGTGGGGATTTCTTGGTATTTTCTTTCAGTTTTCTCTGTGTTTGTGTGTTTGAGAAATGAGAGAACTGAGAAATAATAATGGTAATTAAAATGGTGGTGGTGGTGATGGTGGTGTTGTTGGTCTTTGGTCTTGGGAATTAGGGTTTGTTTGTGTGGGGTAGCGTGCGCGTGAGATGGTGGGGTGCACGTCCTCTTCTACTATCCTGACATTAGCAAAACAGGATCAAATTTTGTGAGAACACCACGTTTTACCAGTTGCAATATAATATATCATATAATAATATATGATCTATGTATATGTATGTATGTATATTTATATATATATATATATATATGTTTGACATAACGCTGTTGAAGTTTAGTGGATGTGTATATATAGAATAATATAATACCACTGTTTAATTATCTCTCCCCTATTATATGATTGAAATTCTTGGATGAAATTACTACCATTCTTTATCTCCAATTTTCTCTTTTTGTTTTTACTGAATCTTTTTTTTTTTTTTTGTTTTTTTTTTCCTGAATCATTCCATCCTATGATTATTATTATTATATTTCTTTTGTTTTTCACTATTACTATTGATATCATGGTTTGATTTGGGAATATACAAACTATCCCATCGTATGTCATTACATGATTTGCAATGAAGGGACTTAGGCTGGGCTGATAATTATATATCTAGGGCCTTTGTAAATTAATTAATTGACTTGAAATTGGTTATTTTTTTTATAATTATTTGTTTGAACTTAACGTATTACAAATTTTAATATTTTTATTTCCTAGTAGTTTTATAAACTCTGGCAGAGATAACCTAATAATAATGTTCACACTTCTATATGTTTTGATTTAAGCAACCTAATTAAAAAAAAAAAAAAAACTTAAGCAAAAAATTGCGTTTGAGTTTTATATTTATATATTATAACAAGAATTATTTTATTAATCCAACCCAAAAGTATATGAATATTTGCAACCTTGCTTTTTTAAAAATTTGTATATCTGTGAAGATTTGAAATAGTTGTCAATCTGAATTGTTGCAAATTTATTAACTATAATAAAAAACTCAATAATTGAATATTGTTTGATAAATGAATAATTTTGTTAAATAAATAAGATTGTCTGTTCATAACTTGGATCAATATATTGAATGAATAATATTGTTAGATATATAAGATAACAAATTTTTTAAAAACCCTTTATGACACATCAAATATACAAATTAATAATTGATTAAATTTGTAAAAAATAATGTATGTATATATATATATGTATGTATGTATGTATGTATATATAACTATTTACAATACATATTAATGACTTTTACTTAACAACTTTTATTTTTTCAATTTAACTTGTTTCCAAAATATGCATCTAAATTTTTTACATTTTCATTATATCTAAACTGAAATCTGTATACGCTATATTTAACATATTCTTTGCAAATGATTATTTAAAGGTACTATGGTTTGAAAGATCTTATTTGAAGAAATAATTAGCAAAATACAATTGTTATACGAATCATTATCATAATTTGTAATTGTATTTATTACCCCTTGAATAAATACAACATAATTTTTAAGGGTTTTTGTGAATGTACATTAATATTTTTATCCACATACATGTTAAGTTTTAAGATTTTACATGTATATATTGATTTTTTACTACATTTTTGTTATTACTATAAGTTATAAATGTCTCTATGCCAAAAAAAAAAAAGGAAAAAGAAATTATAAACGTCTTTTTTTTTTAAATAATTAAGTAGTTATTAATATGTATTGGTAGAATGAAAAATACATATATAATTAATAAAATTATTTCTCAAAAAAAAAAGGAAAATTCTTCTAAATTAATAAAATATTCATTTATTGATAAAGTAATTATTAATTTATTTATGGATAAACAAATAATTCTTTTAAATTAATAATTTTTAATACTCCTATAAATATTTATTTATAGGGGTTTTATTGTATTACACAAAGAAATATATTTGACAAAAAATCATATTTTTTATTTCCATGTGGTTTTCCCGCTTTAAAAGGTATCATGTTTGGTATTTTACACAAAATCAAAATGACTTCAGTCAAACTTGTTCATTCAGCTTGAACCTAATGTTTGAGGAAATTGTTATGAGGAGATAATTGAAAATGTCTAAGCAATCTAAATACATAATAAACTTTCTTTTTTAGTGAATTTTTTAATATAAACTAGTCTCAACCCTAAAAAGTGTTTTTATACTTTACAATATTATTTCCTAAATATCTAGAATAATATTGAAATGATATAAATATGTATAAATTGAAAATGAATGGAGATCTTGTATAAAAAAATATATTTTTTTTTATCAATATTTAAATGAAATAGCATCATATTAATAATGAACAGAAATAAAAATATAAAAAGCAAATAGAATATCTTTATCCATATATAAATATATAGATACATATAATTATACCTGGCAATTCGGATTGGTGGGTCGTGTTCGTGTCAATCCGTTTAATAATCGTGTCAAAAATGCCTAACCCGAACACGACCCATTTATTAATCGTGTCAGGTACCTAAAACACTAACCCGACCTGTTTATAAACAGGTCAACACGACACGACCCGTTTAACACGATTATTTTAACGGGTCGTGTTGACCTATTAATCCGTTAACCTGAAATTGACCTATTAACCCGAAAACTAACCTATTAACCCGTTAACCCGAAAATTAACCTATTAATCCGAAATTTTTTTTATTATTATTTTTTATTTTTATGTTTTTGTTTTATTAAAGATGTATTTTTTGTTTTTAAAAAATTAGTAATAGAAAATTATTTTTATAAAATTTTTAATTTATAATATTTTTTAGTTATTAAATATTATATTAGTGATAAAATATTAATTTAAAATTAAATTTAAATGGGTTGTAATAGGTATATAATCGTGTCGGGTTGAAATTGACACGTTTAATAAATGGGTCGTAACGGGTCAATTTCGAGTTAAACAGGTCAACCCGAAAATGACACGATTAATAATCGTGTTAAACGGGTTGACCGATTATGACCCGAACACATTTATAATAAACCCAAACCCATTTATTCCGTGTCGTTTTCGAGTCGTGTCGCCGTGTCATGATCCAAATTGCCAGGTCTACATATAACAACTTTCTTTTTATTTTTGATTAATTCTTCCTGTATGCTGAAAACTAATTAATTATTATATTAATTAATGTGTTTAAAAGAAGGAGAATGTCTTAATACACATAAAGATATTGAGTAATTAATTAAGTTAATAATATTTTGGAGTTCTTTTGCTTCCAAAAGTATGTAATTGTAGTCAACATGCGACTTCTGAGCTCATCACCCACCATCATAATCTTTATGTCAATCCTAATAAAGAACTCACTCCTGTTAGAATTTCGAGATATATATATATATATTTGCTGAGATAGAATTTCCATATCCTTGTACAAAGAACAATAATATACACGTTTCTAACCAATTTTCCTCTGCCTACTTGTACAGAAAAAAGAAAAAAGAAAAAAAAAAAAGAAAAGAAAAAGAAAAAGGAAAAGAAAGCCATTTATCTAGCTATATTTTTTACCCTAATTAGAAGTTGCAATGCCTGAAATAATCTTTAGTGGTTCCACTGTGCATGCTTCCCCAGTTTCAGTCGGTCCACTTGATCATATATATATATATATATATATCTAATATTTATTTATTTATGCTGTCTTCCATAAATTAATCAGCACACACACACACACACACACACACACACACACACACACACACACACACATATATATATATATATAAAAGTTATTTCATGCAATCCATATTTTTGAATCTAATTATTTTATTACACCACGCATTTTGGCTGGGACAAGGGGTGTCCAACGCATATATTTCATATTTGTTTATATAGATATATTATTTAATTCCCAATCATTTTCGAAACTTTGTCGAAGAAAAGCATTTGCTCCAAAGGTTTTACAATCTTTCTGTATCATTTTCTTAAACCTATTGCAAAATCACTATTATATAGCTTGTATGAGGAATTTGTCAAATGCCTATATAGAAAATTAATTGGGAGGGTGGTTATTTATTTATATATTATATAAATATTATATTTTATATTGTGGTTACGTCATCTGTTGAACCAGTTATTGACCTTTTACAAGAGGCAGAGACACATGTAGGTAATCTTCCATATTCGGATGCGTACCATGAATCCATCACTCATTAAAATTTTAGTAAAAGGTTTACATACAGTACACTTATTATATTATATATATATATATATATATATTATATTTGTGTGCGTATGTGTATGTGTGTCACATTGCATTATATTTATATATTTTTTATAATATGAATTTATCAATTTAAGTATATTTGGTGCTTTTGGGCTCCGGACTAAGGAATGTTCCAAAGTTTGGTTTTATATGGATTGGGCTAAATGGGCCCCAAATAGAACCCAATAAAGATAGGCTTTGATTATATTTGAAATAGACCTGAACTGAGAAATGGGAATGGGAGAGTTAAACTTTTTTCTTTTTTTAATCCGCTGTTGATAACTTATAAACAATAAATAAATAAAAAGCCTTTTCTTTTTTTTTTCTTTCTTTTTTTTTTAAAAAAAAAAAGGAAAAACAAATCCACCAGATTCTGAGCATAATTAAATTTGTAAAGAACATTATATAATAATGTGTATATACGTATACAGTAAAAAGTCATATATTTGGGCTTAAAAAGTATAAAAATTGATACTTTAATAGAATGCTAGTGTCTGGGTCTACTTTTTTAAATTATTTTTTAATAATTTAATTAAGGTCGAGCACTAAGAAATACAGAAAAGGGGGATTTTGAGAATTGAGAGTGTTGTGGAAAAGAAAATAATTTGGTTTGCAGACAGAGAAGATGGGTGTGAGTGACAACCTATTCGAAGGCTTGCCTCCACCTTCTGCAGAGCGTCATGGATCTCAACCACAACAACAAGAAGAAGAAGAGAAAGAAGAAGAAGAGGCCCAACAATTCCATCCAAAAACTGCTTCTTCTGGTAATCCTCCTCAATCTTCTACCTTACCCGCCTCTCCTCCTCCTGTTCTCAAAAGCGCCCTCAAGCGACCCAAACCCCTCCAGCCAAACCCTGATGATGATGATAATGATGGTAATTCTTTTCATTTATCTTTCATTCTAATTTTCTTGCTTTAAAAGGTTCGTTATTCGAATTTTTTTTTTTTCAATTGCTTTTTCTTGTTTGTTTTCCGTTTGCTGCATAACAGTATGATACTTTAGGGTTTTTTTTTTCTGCATTCTGTTTTGGTTCCTGAGAAATTAAAGGAAGGGAGGGTTTAGTTTGGATTTGGGTGACTTTGGAGTTTGTTGGGTAGGTGAGTAAACTAAAAAAACGATAAATTGAGCTACAGAATGAACTCTGCTTACCTCTTGTCATATTGTTCGAGAAACCATAAAATGTCTCTCCTTTGAAAACAGATTTCAAAAGACAGTTTTTATTTTTTTAAGTTTTTGACGTATGTTTGTTTTATGTCTTGAAAACAAAATTCAATAGTTTCATATATACTCTACATTATCAATTTCACATATGATTTTTATAAATTTTGCATGTTAAATATTATGTTTTCAAATGAAGCTGAAGTGTTAAACCTGATTCTCAGCCACGGCCCCAGCCCCTGGAAAGAAGCTGAGGTTTAAAACCACTACAGATGCATCGGAAAAACAAGTTACAGAGGCCATGCGGAAGATAGCTTCGCATATCAAGAATCCTTCAAAGTTTAGTAAGGCGTCGAAGCTGGCGATACAGTTGATTCAGGCTGGAAGTGTTAAGCCAGAAACCAAGGATCACTTCTTTGCAATACTAGAAGCTGCAATGTCATCATCTACATCTTGTACTGAACCTTCGGTAAGAGCTGATTACCATGCACTGTTCTCTGCAGCAAAAGATGCTTCTCAAGTAAGTTTGTAGTTTCTTCTACAAATGAAAGTTTATCTTGTTTTTGTCATTATGTAAATACATCTAATTGAGGGTTCTTTAAAAATGTAGTTCCTAAACAAGAAGCAAAATAATCAGCTAACTGCATGGACAATCAATGCAGTGGTAGCAAATGATTTGTCCACGGATGATAGCTTTCAGGTAAGATGGTTTTATTTGGTTGAGTTTGTGATTTTAGGTTGTGTATTATTTCTTGATTTCCTTTTCTTGGTATCTGAATTAATGAAAAGCTTATTGGTTTTGCGACCAGTGTTCTGATATAGACATGTTGTATAAAAAATCGGTGTTGCATGACTAGGTATGTGTAAAAGTAAAAAAAAATTCCTTTTTCATAAGCTTCTACAAGTTCGGAGTGTATTAGAAATACCTAATCACTACCATCTCTTACAAACATGGGTACAAGAGGGTGAAGTAAATTGACCATGTAAAATAAAAAACTATTTAACAAAGATCTTAGAATATGCCCCAGTTGATGTGGCCCGTTATTTTTGTAAATTTTTGAAATAAATATAAAATGATCTAGCTAGATGATTAATGAATGTCAAATAAAAGAAGGATACATATGCTTATATAAATATATATATATATATATATAAACAAGGGAGAAATTCTTATTGCATATAGTTAGCTATCAGATTTAGCTTCGATGATCATAGGATGCAACTATGTGATCTTATTGGATTTTGGTGTTTGTATTTTCACTAGCTAGTTTACTTTCCAGCTGTAATCCCTGTAAGCTGCTTTATAATAGTAGTGGTTGGTTCAGCTTTCACATAGAATTATAGCAAGCCTTATGATGATGTCACCTTAATAAAGTCATGGATTATAATAGATTTAGATGATGAAGAAGATTGATTAGTAGAGGACAAGAAATGGGCTTTTCCTGTACCTAGGTTAAATATTCGGGAGAAATTTTGGAAGAGTTATGCTAGTTGTGATTGTTGTTTGTAACTGGTTGCAAATTTTTTTATTTATCTTCCATTTGATTTTTCAAGGTTGACTTTCTTGGTTCAGCGTTCGCATAGAAATATAGCAAGCCTTATGATGATGTCACCCTAATAAAATCATGGATTATAATAGATTTAGATGATGAAGAAGATTGATTAGTAGAGGACAAGAAATGGGCTTTTCCTGTACCTAGGTTAAATATTCAGGAGAAATTTTGGCAGAGTTATGCTAGTTGTGATTGTTGTTTGTAACTGGTTGCAAATTTTTGTATTAATCTTCCATTTGATTTTTCAAGGTTGACTTTCTTGGTTCAGCTTTCACATAGAAATATAGCAAGCCTTATGATGATGTCACCCTAATAAAATCATGGATTATAATAGATTTAGATGATGAAGAAGATTGATTGGTAGAGGACAAGAAATGGGCTTTTCCTGTACCTAGGTTAAATATTCGGGAGAAATTTTGGAAGAGTTATGCTAGTTGTGATTGTTGTTCGTAAGTGGTTGCAAATTTTTGTATTTATCTTCCATTTGATTTTTCAAGGTTGACTTTTCTGCATATACTTTGTTTCTGTGCAACTTCACATAGTTTTCAAAAACAGCGGGACAAATAAAAGAAGCCATATCCAATCTTCCAGTTGCAACTGAAGATGATGATATAGAGGAAGCTGCTGCCCTGAAAGATGAAACAGAGACAACTGATGAGGACAAACAAACAAAGCAGGACGTAGCAGCTGAAGAAAATAACAAGCAAGAGTCTGATCCATTTGGGCTTGATGCTCTTATTCCTAACTCAGGGAAGAAAGGTGAAAAAACAAAGGGCAAGGAAGCAGCAACCAAGATCAAGGAGGAAGACGATACTAAGAGATTCCTCAAGTCACAAAGAGAAGCCTTGATTATTTGTTTGGAGATTGCAGCTCGGCGTTATAAAACTCCATGGTAGAATTTCGTGCTACTTTTGGGAACCTTATTTTGTTTTTTCTGGTATGCATACACATTGTTGTAGAATCCTGCTTTCTCACTCATTATATAATTTAGGTAGCTTAAATATTGTATCCTAATATTTACTCGACATTTTGTATTTTTCAGGTGCCAAACAGTCATAGACATCTTAGTAAAGCATGCTCATGATAATGTGGCAAGGTTTACATCACGACAAAGAGATGCCATTGAGAAACTTTGGGCTTCTATTCGAGAACAGCATACTCGTAGAAAGAATGGAAAATCAGTAACTGGGAAACTTGATGTAAATGCTTTTGAATGGCTGCAGCAGAAGTATGCTAATGAGAAAATCAGTATTCGCCATGCTGTTGGAGGTAGTGGAGATCGTCGTGCTCAACAGTGGCTTGGTTGATATTCTTTATGCATAAATGACATCGTTCTTATAGATTTTACCAAAAACATCATTCTTAGGTCTCTAGGGAGATGGTGAGACCAAGAGAGGGGTAATTGTTCAATGAGATGATCATCTTTTTGTTTCGATGTAAAATGATTTGCCGTTTAGAACACTCTCTCACTAATACCATGTGTGCATTACGAGAGAAAATTGTAGTCTCTAATTAAATGAAAAAATTGCAATGCATTTGATAAGAGCATAGATTGGATCTTGTGGATGTTCTGTCAATTTCTCATTGTGGGGGAAATTGTGGTACTGAACCACCATGAAAATTATTTAAGATATAAAAGTAATTTAAAAAGAACTTAAAGCCTTTTGCAAGACGTTGTAATACCATTGGTTTTCAGCCTTTCAGAATGTGCTCTTGGTTAGTTTTCTAGTTTATATCTATCGAACAAAGGATCAGAGCCTTGCAAAAACAAAGTTCCCAAGGAAGGTCAAAACCACAAATGAATTCTTTTAATTTTATATACATACTCTCTTAATGTTTACGTTTTAATTACAAAGAAAAAATTGGAAAGCTACCAATAATCACCACAAGAACAAGATCCTTCCCTGAAGTGATGAAAGCGGTTACGGTCCCTTACAACTATAACCCTCCCATAAATTTTTGATAGCAGCTTGGTTGCGGAGTGGCAGTCATCACAAACTCGGAGATTCTTCACGATCCGAATTGGGGTACCGGCAGCCGTATGGATAAGACCAAATGCCATAGCCAATTTCTCACTATGGTAGTTTAGTGAGGTTTCTTTCTCTTCCTCGTCTATGTTCTGCAGCACAACAGATGTGTCAGGAGTGTAACCAGCTTCTTTCAGCTTCATGGTCATCTCAGCCAGCATTTCATAAATTTTCCCTGTTTGTGGGTGTGCCCTATCTCCCGTTACAAAGTCATGTACTGAGCCATTTACTTCAATTGAGCTTAGACCAGGTTGTTTCTTGATCCCTTTGTCTTTCATAGTCTTTCTCACTCCAGCAACATCATTCCATCTATTGGCTGCAGCATAGATGTTTGACATCAGAATGTTATAACCACAATTTTGAGGTTCCAACTCAAGGAGTTCTTTTGCTGCCACTTCCCCCAAGTCTGGATGTTTATAGAGCCTGCATGCAGAGAGGAGAGCACCCCATATAATCGTATTTGGCTGCATTGGCATGGTTTTAATAAATTCATGAGCCTCCTCAAGCCTTCCAGCTCTACCAAGAAGATCCACCATGCACCCGTAGTGCTCAATTTTTGGAACCAAGCCATAGCTACCAACCATCCTGTCAAAAAGCCTCTTCCCTTCTGCCACTAATCCTGCATGGCTACAAGCATGAAAAACCCCAATAAATGTGATGTCATTAGGTTCAACACCAAGTCTCTCCATTTCTTCAAAGAGTTCCAGAGCTTCTTTTCCAAAACCGTGCATAGAAAATCCAGTTATCATAGCATTCCACAAACAGATGTCTCGGTCTTTGGCTTCACTGAACAGCCTGTAAGAACCATCAATGTCCCCACACTTAGCATACATGTCTACCAAAGATGTTTTTAGTATCAAATCAACGTCCACACCTTGCTGGTTTATGTACAAATGAATCCACTTGCCCAAGTCAAGTGCTCCGACCTCTGCACAAAGTGAAATAAGGCTAACCATTGTTACTTGATTTGGCTTCACTCCTCTATCTACCATCTGGGCGAAGAGGTCAGAAGCCTCATTAGTGCAATTGGCTTGTGCATAAGCTGAGATCATGGCACTCCAAATCATGACATCTTTGTTATCCCAGCCATCAAAAATGGATCTTGCACTTCTAGTATCACCACATTTTCCATACATATCAACTAGAGCAGTGGCCAAAGACAAAGTCATGACAAACCCATTTCTCAAAGTATAAGAATGCAGCCACTTCCCCAATTCCAGAGCACGTACAAACCCACACTCTATAATCAAACTAAAAACTGTAATCTCGTTGGGAAAAATTCTACCCTCCAGCATTTTGTTGAAAAGTTTAGTGCCCTCTTCTAATTTGTTGCAACGAATGCATCCTGCTATCATGGCTGTCCAAGAAACAACGTTTTTCTGAGGCAGCCCATTGAAGAGCCTCTTGGCAGAAGATAAATTCCCACACTTGGCATGCATATCTATTAAAGCAGTTGTAATAGGGATTCTGAGTCTATCATAATTGCTATTCCTTATCACATAACCATGCATTGCTTTCCCCGTTCTTGTGTCAGCCAGGTCTGAGAAGAGACTAACCATGCTAAGCATAGCAACCTCACTAGGCTTTACATGCATAATATGCATTTCCCTTACAACTTCCAAAGCTTCTGTTAACAATCTATTTCGAACGTAGCTCCTAATCATTGTACTCCAAGAAACAGAATCTCTCTCGGCCATTAGATCAAACACCAAACGAGCTGAAACCACACTACCGCATTCACTATACATTTGCATCAGCGAATTATGTACAAAAACATCACCATCCAATCCATTCTTCAACACAAAACCGTGTATCTCTTTTCCTAACACCACCCACGAGCATTGCCCGCAAGCTTTGAGGACTGAAGGAATGGTAAAGTTGTCAACTTGGAAGTCAATTCTACGCAAGTGAGCATATATTTGCAGAGAAGATTCTGGGAAGTTGTTCTTATTATAAGAGGTTATCAAGAAGTTGTACTGGGCTGCAGGGCTCAAATGGGATAGGAAGGGAGTGAGAGGGACATTCTGGTGATTGTTATCAAAGTGGGTCTTGATCATGTGGGCATGGATTTGCTGGGTGTGTTGGATGCTGGTGGGGTGGTCATGAGGAGTAGTGAGACAAGTGCTTGGTTGGTGTGGGAATTGGGTTAACTGGAGTTTGGGGGAAGAAATGGGTTGGTGGAGGGATTGACATGTGAGAGGGAGGAGCATAGAAGGTAATGGGAGGTGAGAAGTCCTGCTTGTTGTGAGCAACATTTGGTCCATTGCATAACATAACTCACTTCTTCATTCTTTCTCTTTTTCTCTCCTTTCTAGCAACGAAAAATATCAAAATCTTTCTCCATTTCGGCCTCACAAATTTTGTAGTGCTCATATAAATTGCAAATAATGATAAGGTTTGGATTTACAAAGGGAAAATACATATTGTTTTGCATATTAATATATTATGATTTATTCTTACCAAAAAAAAAAAAAAATTCTTACCAAAAAAAAAAAAAAAAAGTTTACATTTTTAAAGATTAAAAAACTAAACTTTGAGTACGTACATAGGCAAATGAATGTCATTTCTTATTTGATATGATTAATTACATTGAATAAAAGAAATAAAATGAAACAAGCTCTAATAGTTTAATACGGTCAAAAGTGAAAGCTGTCAATGCCGTCAAGGGTAAATACAGTATTGCCTTGAGGGGGAAAGAAACACAAAAAAAGTGGGGTACATTCAGAAATACACTGAAAAGTAGGGATGAAGTTGCAAAGGGATCACTGAATCAAAAATCCTAAAACCCTACCCCTTATCCTATATAAACAATCTCTTGGCTAAAACCCCAATCACCCATCTCATCGTCATTGGCCATTACTAGGGAAAGCTTCAACACCCGGTACAGTCTCAATGCCTTTGCCTCCATATGCGTATCTTGTTCATTTTGAATTTATTGCATATGTAAAAGCACATATCGAAGGCCTATTGGTGATTTTATCAAAGCCTGTGGGCTCAAAAACTGTGCGAAATCATGGATCATCCTTCTCTTATCATCCTCTTGTATACCAAACCATATTGCTTGAGGATTGGTTTCAAGGATGATGAACATGTCATCAACCCCATTTGACTCTTTATGCTTGCCAAACTGTTCTTTATATTTTAAAAATTTTTGTAAATTTTTTATCTTTTGCTTTCTGGGTGAACCATTTGCTCACTTTCCCTTGTACAAAATGATTCTTTACTTTTTTAAACTTAATTTAATTTATTTTGGGTTTGTTACGTTTTTATTTTATTTTATTTTATTTTTTATATAATTTTCTGCTCCACGTATCTAAACAGAACATATCTTTGTGAACATATTATGTGCTGAAATTTGTGTTTTTTTGGGGATATTTTATAACCTGGCATTGATAATTTTATGAGTATAAATTTCGCACTTACAACATTTCATATTAGGCAAATCAGAAAATTAGTCCTTTATGAAGTGTTTGTATGATGACTGTGTGCTATATTTTTGCGAGTTGATTAAAATGGTTGCGGTAGGAACTACTACTAGCTTCGCTGCTTTTGGTTTTTGGAATGCTAACTTTTGTTTTTTTGTGCTGTGAAATTTCAGTTCTTTTGTTGGAATTATTCAGATTGCGCTAAACAAAATGTCAAATCCAAAGGTTTTCTTTGACATACTGATTGGAAAGATGAAAGCTGGCCGAGTAGTAATGGAGTTATTCGCTGATGTTACTCCAAAAACCGCTGAGAATTTCCGCGTCCTTTGCACTGGGGAGAAAGGGATTGGAATTTCTGGGAAGCCACTGCACTATAAGGGCTCCACCTTCCACCGTATTATTCCAAACTTTATGTGTCAGGGTGGAGATTTCACCAGGGGTAATGGGACTGGAGGAGAATCCATCTATGGTACAAAGTTTGCAGATGAGAACTTCAAGCTGAAACACACAGGCCCTGGAATTTTGTCAATGGCAAATGCTGGACCAAACACTAATGGTTCCCAGTTCTTTATATGTACAGAGAAGACCCCGTGGCTTGATGGAAAGCATGTTGTGTTTGGTAAAGTTGTTGATGGGTATAATGTCGTCAAAGAGATGGAGAAGGTGGGTTCAGATAGTGGGAGAACTTCACAACCTGTTGTCATTGAAGATTGTGGTCAGATAACAGGGAAGTGATCATGTAAAAATGAGGTAGATGTAATGGATATCCAATGTAACCTGACTAGGCCGTTTGAATTGATACATGGTTATTTTGGTGAAAGAATAAATTGCATAGCCAGTGTCATTTTCTTGCTCTTGCCTATTTAGAAGTCATTGGTGTAGAAAATGCTTTTTTGTAAATGAAAAAGCGTACTGCAAGTTAATATTTGCTATTATCTGGATGTACTCAGCTAGTTTCATCAGTGTGCTTATTAATTGATGGTTGGTGATTTTACATCCTTTATTAATTGGCACTCTTTTTAACAGTCAAGGTTATTAAGATGGCATATAAAAGTGAAATTAACAAAATGAGTATTCCTAAATCAGACCTTTCTAATTAAGCTTCCCAAAGAATGAATCTAGCTTGGAACTACCATATTTTATTTTCATATAATTTGTGAAACAAGATCTGCATACATCTTATTCGCCTAAAAAAAAAGATCTGCATTCATCTTCCACAACTTATTAAGTACTTGAGATACCTAATGTGGACCTATTTATTTTCTGTTACTGGTGGAAACATCATATCAGCTAGGGAGATAAGTTATGCACGATGCACTTCCTCCTTTCATCTGACAATCTTTTGGCAAACCTGTTAAGAAGAAGATTGTCAGGAACAAACAACTTAAAAAGTATAATGAGTACAGTGAGAAATTGTTTCTGGTTGTTCTTACTTGACAAGTGCATCTTCATTTGTTTTTTTCCCTTCAATTGCTTCTTGTAAACCAGTTTCCATGTTTTGAAAAAACTGGTTGGGTCAAGAGCTCATTACCAAATCTTCTCAATGAGACCAATGTAATTTTTCGTTGAGTTGGCCCTGTCAGCCTCAGGATATTTCAAGCTATCATTCCTGCTTTGATTAATTTTAGTCAGGAGCATATCTTTCACTCTGATACAATACTTGAAAGAGGTGTTAGATCCCAGATGGATTAAAAAATTAGGGAAAGTATAGCACCACACGAAATTGAGAACTAAAGTTGAGTCGCTATTGTTGAAATCCTAAAAATTGTTTCATCTTTGATGAATTTGGGGTCATACATATTTGATAAACTTCAAATGCTAATAGAAACAAAATGGAAAGGATTCAAGTTTATGTAATAGCCAATTATAAATGGTTTAAATGAAGATATTAATATACCTAGATCCAAAGATATTTGTCCTTAAAGTTACATGGTACAACAAAAATGACATGTAGGTGCAAACCATATCATTCATTATAGTGGTGAAAAGATCAGTTTCTGCTGTAGTCATTGACTCTGGCAGCTTGAACAGTCTATAGCGTGGTCTCCAACATTTGGTTTTTCCAGCCTCCAAATTTCTACCCCTCTTAGATGTTTCAGTTCCATGGAATGGACAGGAAGCTTACTAAAGTCCAAGCTTGTCAAGCATATATTCTTAGTTATGGCTGTCTTCCTTATAACCTCTCAAATTGTTAAAAAAGTCTGAAAAACAAACGTAATTAGACATGTCATATTGGCAAATCCATTTATCCTTTTAACGAGTTGATCGAAAACATGGACAGAGATGAAGAAAGATTACAGTTGCCCTGCAACACCCCTGCCAGGATTGTTGTCGGCATAATTGTTTGGAGGGAGGTAGTAAGGAGCTGTAGTTGTGCCAATATAGATGCCTGATACGAAAGCATACGCTTATACACTCCATTGCAAAGAGACAACAAAATTGAAGTGTTTAAAATTCTGTAAGCTCAAAATTTTTTTGGACTATTAAGAATGGGCATAAAATGGTACCTTTATGGTGGAGAAGTTGGCAGGATGGAGATGCTTGTTATCAAAATTTGGAATTATGACATTGGTTAGGGTCTCATAGTCTTTTTTCCTTAATTGTATTCCCGATTAATTTTTTTCAGAGATCTTGCAGGATTTCTGATTCCAACCATTCTTCTCAGAATATCCAGCAAATATGACAATAATGGTACAATCAAAGTGGCCAATATCCATTCCAACATATTTTTTTATTTTCAGGAACATGCCAAGGAGATTCCTGCCGCATTTTGTATAAAAGGGGAATTTATATATTTTACAAAACTAATGTGTCATTGTTATTATTATATGTTTATATATATATATATATATATATATGTTGCTTTTGATGTTCAACCATATGGTTCCTGTGACATAGTTTATAAGTTTCCCGAGGGCTGTCATGACCTAAGATGAGTTTACAATTATATATATATAGAATTTGGTACTATCCGTATCTGTAGCGGCAAATGGAGATTGGTTGTTAAGATCATCTGGTGTGGTAAGCACCGCTGTTAGTAGCCTCCTGTACTTGTCCCTGCAACAAAGTCAAGGTAGTCTGCAATTCTAGCATCTTCCCCATCTAGTTTCTGCTTTACATGTAGAAATTTTGTCCAATATATATATATATATATATAAATATATAACATATTACACTGCCACATATGTATGAATGAAAAACAAAACTCAATACTCAAATTAACTCTAACCAAGATTCCAATTCAGTGATTTTCATTTTTTCAATGCTGATGGGGAGGTTTCGCATTCACAAATATATAACATCCTATATGAGCATAAGCATATGTGTGTGTGTGTATATTAAAGGATAGAGCTACTGACCTGGAGCTCGGTTTTGAGAAAGGTGAGAATTTATGGTGGCGATGATACCTCTGATTCCCACTCTTTCGATGCTAAGAACAGTGTTAAGTTTTCGATCTAATACAACATTAATGACCTAATGACATTAATATTTGGTCTGAAATCTGAAAGTGTAACATACATGCCAGTCTAGTGTCTAGTTCCATATCGATCGTATCCAGCAGCCATTAACGTGACTTTGTATGAAAAAAGGATAAAGAAAGAAAAAATAATAGAATATATAATACTAAACTCACCATGATCAATTTCCATATTTTAATGAAATGGAGTATTTGGCTAAGGGGTAGTTGATTCTGTTCTGCCACCGATATATAGCAGCAGGCTCTAGTAAATCTTCCTTTAAATGGGACAAAGTATATAGCTCTATAGTGTGGTCCATGTAGGTGGCAGCCTCTAAAGAGGTTGTTTGACAGCTTCTCATCAAGAGCGAATAAAATTTACTTTTCGATCCCTACATATATATGTGGTGTTATATATATACTCATCAAATCTATGGACCAGCAGTTAAAGGGTTCTGTTCATAACTAAAGCCACTCAAACTGAATATCCAACCTCCTCAACCACAATGTTAATGAGATGGAATATTTTGTGGAATAAATACATACATATATATATATATTTAGGTGAATGATATGTGGTTTTTGAGCAAAATAAATATCTGTTCTCCTAATAATCACTACATATATCCAATCCATTCTCAAAAACAGAAAGACCTGACCTTCTTCTTCTGCAATTAGTGGTTGATGGTTTACATGATTTTTGGGTCAGATTGGAGTTAATTTATTTTATCATTTCGATGGAATTAGAACTCCCTGTGTGAAAGCAAAAGCAGTTACAAAATACCAGATTTTATTATCATATAATTTCTGAAACATAGTCTACATTCATCTAACATCACTCACTTGAACTGCCACTAATATTACATGAAAGTACTTGGCATACCAGTATTTATTTATTCACATATACTGGTTACAAAATACCATGTTTTATTGTCATATAATTTCTAATACGATGTCTACATTCATCTTCCATAACCAGTACTTATTTATACATATACTCTGGTGAAGAGCAGGCAGTAGCTAGAAGCAAACATTATTTGAATCAAACATCATATCATCTATGGAGACAATCTAGGCAGTGCGCTTCTTCTTTTCATCCTATAATCTTTTGGCAAACCTGCCAAAGAGAAGATTTTTAGGGGAACAAACAACTTCCATGGTATGATGTTAAATTGTTTCGTGATGTTACTTACTTGATGAGCGCTTCTTCATTCGTTCCTTTGCCTTGAATTGGTTCATATAAACCAGTTTCAAAGTTCACAGCTGAAGCAGGTTTTTTCGGTAGCTCATTACCGATCCTCTTAAGGTTCTTTAGGTTTCCTACCTTTGAGTTGTCTGTTGAGGCCTCGGTATATTTCAGGCTATCATCCTGCTTTGATTTTTGTCATCAATACATCTTCCAACTAGAAACAGTACTTTAAAGAGGTGTTTGGTCTAAAACTCCAGAAAATATTATAGTTACATGGAGGAAATGAAAACCTAATTAAGTTATTGTTGAAGTCCTAAAATGGATATTTCACCTATGATATCCAAGAACTGCTATGGTCCTCAAGAACTGTTTGAAAGGACTAATTAATTTACCTGGATACGAAGATAGTTGTCCATGAAGCCACAGAGGATATGGAAAATGGACATGTAGATGTCAACCATATCATCCATTGCAGTGGTAAAAACATCCATCGTAGTACCACCTGGCCCCATGAACCAATTGTAGAGTCCCCAACTTTTTGGATCTCCAACCTCCAACTTTGCATCCCTTTTAGACGATCCAGTACGAGGGATAGGATAAGAAACCTACTATAGCCAATGGACTTCAAGCATGAAGAATTGCTTTTTTGGGACATATCCCTCATCACCTCACAAATTGCTAATAAAGTCTGGAAGTTTTGGAAAGTTAAAACAAAGTAAGATAAATCAGGTAACATGATTATAATTATGTCAATCTAGGAAATTGCATCAATGACTGAAAATTTTATATTAGAGTTGAAAGAGTACAGGATTATTGGCTGCAACACCACCATCAATGAGGTTGAAGCTCTTACTTATTTTTGATGAGTTGTTTTCAAAATAATATGCAGGAAGGTAGTAAGGAGCTGCAGATGTTCCAATACAGATATCTGACTGCAAAGCATCTTCTGATTCATCACGTTTAGCCTACAGTTATTCAAATGTTCTCCAATTAACAATTCTTTGGAACATTATGGTACTGAAATAGTTATATACAAAGTGGACAGAAAAAGGACCTTTAAAGTGGAGAAGGTGACAGGCTGAAGATTCTTGATATCAAAAGTTGGAATTATCACATTGGTTAGGGTCTCATGAAGCCTTTTGTCTTTAACTGAATTTTTGATCAAGTTATGCAGAGAATCACCATCGTATTGGGGACGAAGTACTTCTTTTTCGAAACTATTCCATACTGGTTTGATCCAATCTACTAGTGGGTCATACCATGAGATGGTCCTGCCAAGGTTTATATAAAGTCAACTTATTTTTCTTAAGTTTTCTTCGAACCAGTAAATAACTAGATTGGTTTTTATGTTATAAACCGTATGGTTCTCTTTGACTTACGCTGGGACACTGATGCGTCCAACTTCTGATTCATGGGGAAATATGAGATAACTCTTTTGAAGATAGAAGTCAATAATTTCTTTAGCAGAAAATATAGGCCGGTTGTTTTCATTTGGTGTGGTAAGCATGGCTGTTATTAGGCCTCGTGGCTTGTCCCTGCAATATAGTCAAAGTAGTCTGCAATCCTAGCATCTTCACCATCCAATTTCTGTTTTATACAAATTTGGTCAAATGGATGAATAATACTAAATACTCCAAGTATCTCAACGAATGTGATTTTTAAAATTTGGCAGCATATAAGCAATAACAATGTTTAGGCATAAGTATACATAAAAATAATAATAATAATTAAAAATAAAAAAAAATAAAAAACAGAGAAAGTTGAGAATTATCGAAGGGATGGTACCTCTGACTCCTCCACCATCAATGCTAAGGATAATGATAAGTTTTTCATCTGATCCAGTCAAAATATTATTTTGTTTTCAAAATTTGTTTTGGTTAACTTTATAATACAACACAGCCAGACTAGTTACCGTCCCATAATACATGCCTTTTGAAAAGAAAAAAAATAAAAAATAAAATAACCAATACAAGTGAAATGAATAGATACTGTCAAATTCACCACTTGCCATCTCTGACTGAAATGAGAATTTTGGCTGATTCTGTCACTGAGGAAGTGCCAAATCTTAGCTTCCATTTATAGAATCAGGATTCAGGAACGTAGCTCTGTTCATACAGGTGGCGGTTACCCAAGAAGTTGTTTGTCAGCTTCTCAATTATTTAGCATGTACCATAAATCTTATCATTGATTGCATCATTTGGCTTTTTCTTAATTATTATATATCTTAATTTATCATGTCCTATTATTATAAATCTAATAGAGATTGTCTTCTTCCTGTCTCTCTTTCTCTAGCTCATTCTCCTGATACCCTTAGGAAATCTCTGCTATTTCTTAATCATATGGAAGTCCCCTTTATTTCTGGGGCCTACAGAGCATATTTCTGCATATTCTACTGACATTCTCACATGATCAGCAATCATCTATTCTGGATATATATATATATGGCAGAGCTATAGTGCGGACGGTTTGCAATGCAAACCAGCACCAAAACTAACGTTTAAAAAAAAAAATGTGAATTTTGTTTTATACATGTAACAGCAAAGTTTACGGTTTTTTTGAAAAAAATATCAATTTTGATACTTAGACCATCCGTACCGTACCATCCGCACCATACTATTTATCTTATATATATATATATATATACACTACTGGAACAAAAAAGAGAAAAGAAAAAATAATGAGTCTTCGTACTTTATTTAACTCCACAGCCATCTGGTTAAAATGGAGTGGTCCTTAATTTTTAAATTGGCAAGAACTACTCCATTATTAACCATGAGATAGATACCATTTCCAGCTTTCAGGAAAATGGGGTGGAAAGGACCCATATGTAAAGCCTTCTTTATAAGAAAAGTAGATTTTCCACTCAGAAAGCATTACAACATCCTTTGATCTGTTTATTATTATTTTTCTATATGTTATCGCCAAATTTTGGATCAACAACTCAGGTTACATTAATTCATCTCTACCGTCCCTTTCTCATCAGTGGCTTGTATACGAGCTTTGCTTTATGTGTTGTCCTTTGCTTGATTACTTTCTTCCTCCTTGATCATTGGATAATGGACCCTGTTTGCTGTATGTGAATCCCTTTGAATTTTGTGGACCCCATTGCTTGCTTCCCGAAGAGCATATGACATGAGAGACACCTCTACCCCTACAGATGTTGCAACATCGGCCTGGACGTGCCATATTGGTTTTGGGGCCTATAATGGTGGGCATTTGATGGGCCATAATATACACAATAATGGTGGGCTTTTGATGGGCCTCAAAAATTCAATTGCTTTTTCTTACCAACTGAGACCCAAACACCTCTTTCTCTCTGAGTACTGTTTCTAGTGGAAAGATATGTACTTCTTGGTGGATTAGTTGAAAGATATAATGATCACAAAAATCAAAGCATGAGCTACAGGTTTATATGAACCAATTGAAGGCAAAAGGCACAAATGACGAAGTACTTATCCAAGTGATTAGTAACAACATGAAACACAATTTCCAACTCTTAAGGTTTTAAGCATTTGGTTTGGCCCTGGAAAATCAATTTATGGCCTGAATTTTTATTTTTTACTTTTTTTGGCTGAATAACTTGAAGTTTGCAGATGAAATGTTCAAGCCGATACATAGGTCCTGCTGTTTAAATAATGCGTGGTAATTCTGGTGTAATTGCGTAGTCATTGCCGTTCAAATGGCAAATAAAAATGATTAGTGTTTTTTTTATTCAGTTTATATTGAAACGACTAATAATCATTAATGATGCTGACATTACAAATGATTTTTCGTAAATTTGACCTTTATATTCAATTTTTACTTTTTTTTTTTTTTTTTTTTTTGTGGGGGGGGGGGGGGGGGGGGGGGGGGTGGAATTAGCCCATTATTATAACTATAAAAGTTCTTACAGAAAGCAGCTCCACTGCCAAAAATTTGAAATAAAACCGCTCAACTTCTGTATAGGCAACTGTTTTGCAAATTTACCTTTATCACCTGATGACAACTTTTTTGCAAAAACTAGAATCAACATCAAGAGTCAAACCTAGGTACAATCCGAATAGTAGATTTCCAAATCCTATGTCATTGCCGAGATACCAGGCACACTCATTCTCGTTGCTTCTTTGGTAGTTGCATCTTCCCCTATCTCTCTCTTTCTCTCTCTCTCTCTCTCTCTCTCTCTCTCTCTTGTGTGGCTTGTCAATATAGATCAGAAACGAAAACTAGGTTGTTAGTTGTTACATGTTTCCAACAATGAAGCTGCTTCTTAACTAACTTGATTGTATATCTGGGAATTTTTTGTTGTTAGTCCCTGTTTCTTTTCTGTCTTATTTATCAACCAAATCATGTATATAATATTTATTATACTCGTTCATTTTCGAGTACTATATATCCTTAAAAAAGTTGTTGTATATTGTATTATTCTATTTATTTATTTTTTTGTTGTATCTATGTTAAAAGTATTCTCCTCTCCCACTGAAGCTTTCCCTTCTAGAAATGGGTATATCTTACTCATTTGGAATATATATATATATATATATATATGAAAGAGTGGAAAATAAATTAAAAGTAAATTCAAAGATACTTTGAAAGAAGAAATATCCAATGCCTACAATAAAAGTGCAGATGATTTTAAGGATATAGTTTGGGAAAAAAAGTTGGATCAGTCTGGTCATTTTTCAGGGATGGTTTTCTCTCCCCTCTTGTACATTTGAAATGATTACATTAGATTTATATAGATTTACAATTATTAAGATTTCATTTAATAAATCTTTTCATCCCGATATTAGTGGTTTTTATATTTGAACTTCAATGAAACTCCCGAATTTTTCCTTTCTCTCTTCATGCACAAAAAGAAATATGGAGAGGTCATTCTCTCTGTGTTTTTGGTAAAATTTTCTCTCGCTTTTTTGAGGGTGGTTGAAGATTTGCTTTTC
This sequence comes from Ziziphus jujuba, assembly GCF_031755915.1. Classification (NCBI taxonomy): domain Eukaryota; kingdom Viridiplantae; phylum Streptophyta; class Magnoliopsida; order Rosales; family Rhamnaceae; genus Ziziphus; species Ziziphus jujuba. The sequence continues at coordinate 24,018,295 of NC_083388.1, forward strand.
CATCATTTGCGCGCCTTGGTGCTCCTCGCTCGTTGCTGTCGTCAATCTACCACCTTCCTCTTCCCCTTTCCCTCTCTTTCTCATTGGGCCTTCGTTTGACAATCTCTCTCTCTTATTCCTGTCTCTTTCTCTACCTCTCTTTTCTTCTCTTATTACAACTCTCGGCCATAATGGCTTTGCTGGTGACTGTGAGAACCTCCACAAAAATACTTTCAAGTAAAAGTAAAACTTAAATTAAACCTAAGAAACCTTTTTTGGAAATTTATAAACAAATAGTTATTCAGGAAGAAAAAAATTATGGATAATTTAAAAGTTAAATTGATTTATTTTTTGAAGTTTAATTTAAATACAATTTAATTTCTATAATTTTAAAAATTTCATTTATTTCTTCTTAAGTTTCAAATAATCCCTTTTTTTTTGGTTATTTTATTCATGTTCCTTAAAATAATTTCATTTACTCTTTCTATAAAGATATAAGTTATAATTTTTTAAATTTAATTGAAATCAATACAAACTTCAAAGAGTCTAAATAAATATTCCCTAATTTAAAAGGTCAAAAAAAGAAGAAGAAGAAGAAAATTTAAGGATCTCAAATTGCATCCACATATATATTTTATAAAGAAATCTACAATATATTCAATGACCAATGGCTATTGGCTACCATATTTTTTTCTTTCATTTATTATTTATGCACTTCCAAATTGCCTAAATTACATTTTTGTTTTATATTTTTCCAATCTTCATCTTTTAGTTTTTATTTTTATTTTATTTTTATCTTAATTATCTTATTTACTTGTAAACAAAAGCAAGTATATATATATATATTGATAGAGTCATTTTACTATCTAAAAAGTAACTAGAAAAATGAATAGTTAACCCACTAAATTTGAAAAGCTTCACCAAAAAAATTTTTTTTTTTTTAATTAGAAGTTTTTATCTTAAATTTTTGTAAACTAATAAAGTTAGTAAAGAATATATATATATATATATATATATATTTATATTTATATAAACATATATATAATAGAAAGATATATATACATACATATATATGAACCCACATCAAATTGGTTTAATTTTTTTATCAACTTAAAAATAAATTAACATTTTGTAGGGTCCATTGAATCATAAATACATTTTTTTTTCAAATTTTAATATTTAAATCAATTTAAAAGCTAATAAAAAAAATCTTGATGATAAACTATCATGACGATCTAATTTGAGCCTAGTTCTATATTTATATATCTCTTTTTATGGCACCATTCATTTAATTTTCAATGTTTTCCCTAATTTTTGTTCTTGTTCTTGTTTCTGTTTTTTTAAGTTATCCTAATTTTTTTCCTTTATATATTTTAATTATATATTTTAAGCAATATTGTCATCTAGATATTAGTGTTGTAAAACAAGAAGACCATTTAGGGTTTGAAACCAAACATACAAGTGTAATATATTATTTCTACCATTGAATCAAACCTACGAATATTATACACAATTCAATTTGATAACTTTATTATAGACAAAGGAGTTGTTCGAAGCACACATCCCATACCTAATATTTAAAATAAAGTCTAAAACAAAATATATGCTAAATGGACCATGTATTTGTTTTATGCTAAATGAACCATGTATTTGTTTTATGCTAAATGAACCATGTTATCACTACTATTTTTGCTCTTGATCTGATACATTTGTAGTTTAGTTCATTGGTTTTCTTATTTTTTGTTTGTTTATAGGTAGAAGGTATTGTTTCTGCATTTAAAGGAATAAGTAGGTTTCTTGCAGCTGTTGCCACTAGATTTCTAGAAATGGATTCAAAGGTTTTATACATGATATGTGGATATGGACCTGATCAAACATCACTTAATTAACACACATGGTGGAGAAAGGGCTAATTGATACATATTGTAGCCGCTACAAGCTGCATTCTAATTGACTTTGCAGAGATAATTGCTTGGTGGTGCAACATCCGATCTTTAAGTGATCATGCCAAGCATATTTTACAGGATTCCCGAATCAAGTTGAACTTCATTAACTTTTCTTTCTACGCTTTGCTGTTGAAAGTCTATTGAACCTTGAGTTACCATGCCTTAAAAATTGTGCAGATCCGATATTTGAGTGACTGACTGTGCCTAGGTAATGTACAGATATGAAGATCTGGCCTTTTTTTTTTTTTTTTTTTTTTTTTCTTCTTCTTCTTATTAAAAACAACGAAAAATATGTCTTCTTTTTCTCTTTCTTTTTTTTTTTTTTTAAATTATTATTTTAATGAAAGTTTTCTTTCTCTATTGTATATATGTTTGTAGCCTTTCCATATATATTATTTACATGCTACTGTTATTTACCCTAGTTAATAAAAAAAGAAAACCTTATGTTACCTAATCATGTATTTGTTATACTCGTTAATTTTCAAGCCAATACATATTATGTGTATACTGTATTATTCTATTTATTGTATATCTTTAAACAATAATGCTACAGGTACTAAAAAAGTTTTACTAAATAGTTTATCAAATTATGTGGTAAATATAATGTGTCAGTATTTCATTTGTTGACAAATATATATAACCTATATATGGTTAAGTAAACTATTTAAAAGATAAATATAATTAAATATTAAAATCAATAAAATAATACCATCTCATTTTACCATATCACTTGGTAAATTTTTTAATAAGCTTTTTTATGCCTCTAATATTATTGTATCCTTAAAAAGCCTCCTTTATCAGAAAAGTAGATTTTCCACCTAGAAAGCATTACAACATAATTGCATTCTTTTGCATCCAGTGGACTGCGTTTGCTTTATGTGAATCCCTTTGATTTTTGTGGACCTTATATCGCTTGCTTCCTAGATAGGGTCCCTGACAGCGGCGGTAACATTGGCGTGGACTTGCTATATTGGTTTTGGGCTTATAGTGGTGGGCTTTTGGTGCGCCTAAAAAATTTCATTGCTTTTTTAACCATCTGAGACCAAAACACCTCGTTCCAAGCATTGTTTCCAAGTGGAAAGATATGTAGTCTAGTAAATTAGTTGAAAGATATGTTGATCACAAAAGTCTAAGAATGACGATAGCCTGAAATGTACCGAGTCCTCAACAGACAACTGGAAGATACAAAAAACTAAAGTACTTTTGAGATGATTGGTAATGAGCTTCTGAAGAAATCCATTTCACGGTGAACTTTGAAACTGGTTTATATGAACCAATTGAAGGCAAAAGGCACAAATGAAGAAGCACTTGTCCAAGTAGTTAGTAACAACATGAAGCAACTTTTCATCTTTGCTCATTAATTTGCTTGTTTTCCTAACAATCTACTCCTTGGCAGGTTTGTCAAAAGATTGTTAGATGAATGGAAGAAGCCCACTTTCTGTGAATAAACAAGTAGTGGTATGCCAAGCACTTTCCATATAACAGAAAACTTACTGATACTTAGTTGTGAATTGTGGTTTTACTTTTACAACATCTTTTTGATCTGTTTATTTTTCACATGTTTAGTACTAAGCCATAATTACAAAATAGTTTTCTTCAATCTCATGAGTTTCCCATGGTTTTCATTTCATCAAAGTAGATACTATAGTTATGGAGTTTAAGCTATTGTATTGAAAATAAGCTTCTGAATATAATACACATACTATGTGGTATATATTATTTTTGGAATGTTATATTTTCTGGCATCGTTAGTAATGCTTTAGACCTAAGACTTCATTTTCTTGTTGTAAGTCTTATGCAAATTGGCTAAACACAATTTCCAACCAGAAGGTTTTAAGCATTTGGTTTGCCCCTGGAAAATCAATTTATGGCTTGAAGTTTGCACATGAAATGTTCAAGTTAATACATAGGTCCTGCAGTTTAAATCCATGGTAATTCTGGAGTAATTGCATAATCGTTGTCATTCAAGTGGCACGTAAAAATGACTAGTAATTTTTATTCAGTTTATATCAAAACGACTAATAATCATAAATGATAGTGACAATACAAATGAGTTTTTGAAAAACCATAGTTGATTTCCATATCATTTCTGAAACCAGATCTATATTCATCATCCACTACACAACTCTTCTCTTTTTTCTTAAGCAAAATCATCCATAATACTGACTTGGACTTCCAACTTCAGTCACTTAGGCACACCAAAATAGTAACACACTGGTGAAAAGAAAGGGGCAAGTTCAAACTAAAAGACATTATGAATAGTAAAAGAAACCAAAACTATTATTTATAGCAAGCATCATATCAGCCATGGAGATAAGCTAGGCCACAATACGGTTCTTCCTTTCATCTGACAATTTTTTGGCAAACCTGGAAAGAAGAAAAATATTGTTAAGGGAAACAGGAAAATTACATATATAATATGATGAAATATTGTTTTATGTCCTTACTTGACAAGTTCTTCTTCATTTGTGCCTTTGCCTTCAACTGGTTCATACAAACCAGTTTCCAGGTTCACTGCAGAAACAGGTTTTTTCAGGAGCTCATTACCAATTCTCACAAGGTTGTCAAGGTTTTCTGTCTTTGAGTTGTCAGTTGAGGCTTCGGTATATTTCAGGCCATCATCCTGTTTGAATTTCTAGTCAGAAGCATGTCTTTCAATTGTGAATACAGTCATTGAAAGGGGTGTTTGATCCCAGATAGTGCTAAAAACAACTAAAATTTTCTTTAAACTTCGTAGAAAAAATGAAAATACAATTTTTGAAATACTAAAATGGATGCATTTTTTATAAGAGAAATTAAACAAAATGGAATATAATGGCCTGGTTTCAGTTTTATGTGATATTTAAGCTCTACTTTCATCAGCTTACCTGGATCCGAAAATAATTGTCCTTGAAGCCAGGAATTCCATAAAAAACAGATAAGTAGATGTCAACCATATCATCGATTGCAGTGGTAAAAGAATCCATTAAGGGGGTGGTAGTATCGTCTGGCCCCCTGAACCACTTATAGAGTCCCCAACTTTGTGGTTTTCCAACCTCCAACTTCTCATCCCTCTTCGATGATCCAGTTCCAAGTGAAAGGATAAGAACCTTATTAAAATCTAAGCTGTTCAAGCTTGGAGTATTTTTGTCTTGAGAAATTTCCCTTATCACATCACGAATTGCGAACAAAGTCTGGAATTTTTGCAAGCTGAATCATTATGGCAACCAAATTTCCATGTCAACTGAAAAATATTAGCTTAGAGATGAAAGATTACAGGATTATTGGCTGCAATACCACCATCAGCGAGGTTGAACTTCTTAGTGCCTTCTGATGAATTGGTCTCAAAATAATAAGGAGGAAGATAGTAAGGTGCTGCAGATGTTCCAATACAGATGTCAGATAGCAAAGCATCTTCTGATTCGTCACGTTTTGCCTATAGGAGAAAAGAAGGTTAAAGTGTTGTTCAACTCAGTTTCTTGAAGCATTATGGTATTGATAGTTATGTACAGAGTAAGCAGAAAAATGTACCTTTAAGCTGGAGAAACAGACAGGCTGGAGAAGCTTGATATCGAATGTTGGAATCATCACGTTGGTTAAGGTCTCATGAAGCCTTTTTTCTTTCATGATATCTTTGATTATTTTATGCAGATAAACACCATCGTATTTGGGGCGAAATACTACTTTTTCAGCCATTTCAATTACACCTTCTACAGAAGCATAGGCAGGCACAGCACAATGATCCCATATCCATTCTAACCATTTAGTTATTATGTGGTACCAGGAGTTATACCTGCCAAGGAATATATTAACTCATTTTTTTTCCTAATATTTCTCCCAAATACTAATTAATAATTAGATGACTTTTAAAGTTATATGTCAAGCATTTGGTCCTAAACCACTCTGACATACATTTGGACACTCCTTTTCTCCTGCACTGATGATTCTTGAGGAAAGATGTATTTGCTATTTTCTAGATAGAAGTCAGTAATCTTATTTGCAGCATATACAGGTCGGTTGTTTTCATTTGGTGTGGTGAGCATAGCAGTTATTAGGCCTCCAGTGCTTGTCCCAGCAACGAAGTCGAAGTAGTCTGCAGTCCTGGCATCTTCACCATCCAGTTTCTGTTTTACAACTTTTTGTCAAATACATGAATGCAACTCAATACTTGAATTAACATGAAATGATTGAGCAACAGACCTGGAGCTCAGATTCAAGAAACTTGAGAATTATTGAGGGGATGATACCTCTGACTCCCCCACCATCAATGCTGAGAATAGTGACAACTTTCCCATCTGATCCAGCCAATATAACATTTTTGGTTTTCAAAATCTTGATTAACATGGAGGGTCATAACACAGACAAAGAAATTCCAGTTGCATATATAGATAAGTACATAAATAAATAATTGGCGAGAATGTAAAGGAAAAGTAGCAATGCAAATGAATATTAGGAAACTCACCATTGGCCATATTTGACTTCAACTGAAATATATTGAGCTTTTGGTTCTGCCACTGCCACTGAGATTACAGGTACCAACTGCCAAATCTTAGTGAATAATGCAGTTGTGGTCTTGTGTATTGGGTTTATATATATAAAAATGTAAGTACTTGATGAATTATGAATAAATAATGTAGAGTTAATACATGTTATCAAGAAATAGTTTGTATTTCTTGTGACCTATATAAGCGATGTGATTGATCAAATCAGGTTGTTTATTTTTTATATTGCAGTGACATTCCAATAATTTTTCTGCCCTTTTTTCCTCATATAGTAGACTCATCTAATAGGTGGTAACCTCTCCCAATTATATCGGCAGACAGAGGATTTCTGTAGGGACTTTATATGCTACTGAAATGATAGATATATTAAATATTATAATCTCTAATACAGAGTAATTCCAAAATCATTGTTATTTATTGATGTTTCCTATTCAGCAGCCATTACCGTAGCCCATGCTTTTTTAACTACTGGTTTTTTTGGAGGCTTCATGTATGCAGGCCAAATATTGTGGAACTAAGAGTTAATATTCTTGTTGGAAGTCTCAAATTGGTTTAAACACAAATGTCCAACCCAAAAGGTTTTGAGCACTTGGCCCTAGAGTGAAATTTCAGCTTCTGAATCCTGGTAAAATGAATCTCCTGGTCTAGTATTATGCAGAGACATTTGGTATCTGATCCTTATCAAGAACTAACTACTAAGGACAGGCAGACTGGTAAAACAACAGTAGCCACCGATATGATCCTAAATCAACAAAGGCAAAATGTATAACAAAGCCAAACAAATTCCAGTCCCATATATAGGTAATTAATTAATTAATTAATTAATGCATCGATTGCTCAGCCACCCCATAATGTACCTCGTAATCTTTGAGAATGTAAAAATAAAATTACAAATAACAAATGAATAAATACTATAGGAAACTCACCAGTTGAGAATTTGGCCAAGTTGCAGCTGATTTTGCCAGTGAGCATGCAGGTAAAAAGTACCAACTCTTACCCTTCCTTTTATAGGATGAAGTATTTTGCACTGTGTTAATGTTGAGAATCATGATTGCCTATCCTTGGAAGCCAAGCCACCTTATAAAGTACTTCCAGATTCTATCTGTTTGTTGCTTAATGGACTTGGAGAAGTATAAATTAAATTGGCGTTCTGATCAGAAGGTGAAACGTGTATTTTGTGTCTAGAGCAAGAAATGCATGTATTGGTCCCCATTTTGTGGAAAGTGAAAAGTGAGTTGCTTCTTAATGAATAATTGGGCAGTGGTCTTGTGTAAATAGGGATATAGAAAGTCCAAGTATTTAACAGACTAACAGTGTATGTTTTCAAGAAGTTTATATTTTCTGTTATTTCTCTCTATATTGCTATAATTCATCAAATCAAGTTGTTTTCTTCTCCGATAAGCTATAGAAGATGATTCTACACTACAATAATCTGTTTTTTTTTTTTTTTTTTTTTTTTTTTTTTTTTTCCTGATATGGTTGACTCATCCAATAGGTGGTAACCTCTTCTTTTTTCATTGGAAAACAGAGCATTTCTGTACATTTTTCTTACGTTCTTTCTGGAACTCCAAAGTTTCAAAGTTCCTTGTTTACTTATATAATGATTCTCTTATAAGGGATCCCTTATATAACTTCACTGAGCATCCCTCATGTAACTTACATAAAGGATCCATTTTGCATCGCAATTGAAAGAAGCATTTAATAGATTGTGTGTTGGCTTTATTTACATAGTTGACCTACATCCTACAAGTTTAAGCTTTTAGGATCAGAACATTCGTAAGCATGATGTATAATCATTAATGGTTGTATTGGCTTGACATATATGGTTGGAATTAAATACGTGGTTATATTGGTGCAGAGTTATTGCAAAATTTTGGTCATTTTCTAACTCTTTCCTATTCAGCAGCCAATGGTGTAGTCAATGCTTTCTTTTTTTTTTTTCTTCTTCTTCTTCTTTTTCTTAATAGATGAAGAAAACAGAGAGTTGCAATATATGATCAAATTAATATAATCCTTCATTATCTAAGTTGTGAATCCTAATTCAAGGTAGATAGTCTTACAAGTTTGTTGGGTTGTGTGCCTTTTTCTTTTTGGGTTATTTTGATGGAGTTAGACCTTTATATATTTTGACAAAATTGGACCTTATAATTATAGAGTCCCTGTGTGAAAGCAAATCAAGTTACAAAATACCATATTTTAATAAGTACTTGGCATACCTGTACTTATTTATTTACTGATGGTGAAACTAAAGGGTGGAAATTGAGACATTGAACAAGTAGTAGCTAGAAATAACATTATTTGAAGTAAACATTATATCAGCCATAGAGATAAGCTATGCAACTCGCTTCTTCCTTTCTCCTGACAATCTTTCAGCAAACCTGCAAAAGGTAAAGATTGTTAAAGGATCACGCAACTTATATGGTATGCTGAAAAATGTTTCATGTTGTTCTCACTTGACAAGAGCTTCTTCATTTGTGCCGTGGCCTTCAATTGGTTCATATAAACCATTATCAAAGTTTATTTGTGAAACAGGCTTCTTCAAGAGCTCATCGTCAATCTTGTCAAGTTTGTCAAGGTTATTTTTACTCGACTTATCAGTGGAGGCCTCAGTAAGATCCAAGCTATCGGTCTGCATTGATTTTAGTCAGTGACATGTGTTTTCTATTGCGAGACAATATTAGAAACAGCTCTATAGCCCTGGAGAGAACAAGAAAACTAAAACTTTAAAACATCCCAATTACAGTTTTGTTATTATTCAGATCAAGAAATGAAAACTTTAAGTCATTATTGAAATCCTAAAACGGATGTGTCATTGACGAGTTCATGTCACCTGAATGTAATCACTTCAAATTTAAGAGAAACAAAATGGTATTGTTTGCACTGCTTTTGTGCTCAATAATTGTTTAAATGGACTCATTGATAAACCTGAATCCGAAGATGATTTTCCTTGGACCCACTGGTTCCATATAAAACAGAGATGTAGATGTCAACCATAGTTCCATAGAAAACAGAGATGTAGATGTCAACCATATCATTCATTGCAGTGGTAAAAACATCCATTAAGGGGGTGGTTTCCTCTGGCCCTATGAACCACTTGAGAAGTCCCCATTCATTTGGATCTCCAACCTCCAACTTGTTACTCAAATTCGATGATCCAATTCCAACAGAAAGGATAAGAAACTTACTATGTTCCGTACTTTTCAAGAATGAAGGACTTTTACTTTGTGACCACTCCCTCATCAACGCACAAATGGCAAACAAGTTCTGAAAATTTTGTAAAATTAAAAAAAAAAGAAAAAGAAAAAGAAAAAGAAAAAACCAGCTTAATCAAACTATTTTGGCAATCTAATTTCCATGTCAAATGGCATAGAGTTGAAAGGTTCACTGGATTATTGGCTGCAACACCTCCATCAACGAGGTTGAAATCCTCAATGCTTCCTTTTGATGACTTGTTCTGAAAATGGTGTGGAGGGAGGTAGTAAGTTGCTGCAGATGTGGCACTGCAGACATCCAATATCAAAGCATCTTTGGAATCATCACGATTTGCCTATAGTTATTCATTACATAAGAAAAAAAAAAAAAAAAAACCTTAAAACTTTACTTTTGAATTCACAAATTCCTTTGAACATTTTGTTGTTCATAGAATCAAAATTATACACGAAATGGACCTTTAGGGTGGTGAATTAGACAGGCTGAAGACGCTTGATATCAAAAGTTGGAATTATCACATTGGTTAAAGTCTCATAAATCCTTTTGTCTTTTACCATATCTTTGATTACTTTATGTAGATATTCATCATTGTATTTCGGACGAAATAGTATCTTCTCAATATAAACCCCCACCATTTTGGAAAACTCAAATGTTTGCTTCATCCACCCCAAATGTCGCTCCATGAGGGCAGTCACGAGAAGTTCCTGTCAATATATATATATATATATATAGACATTAGAAATGATGTTTTTTTTTCAACTACTAAATATCTAGATTGCTTCTGATGCAATTTATTAACCATATTGTTCTCTATGACTTACACAAGGAGGAGATTCTTGTTGGCCTCTATAGAATCTTCATCAGGAAAGATGAATTTGGAGTTCTTTAGATAGAAATCAACAATATCTTTTGCAGCAAATGTAGGACTGCTGGTATCATTTGGTGTTGTAAGCATGGCTGTTATCAGGCCTCCTGTGCTTGTCCCTGCAATGAAGTCGACGTAGTCTGCAATCCTAGCATCTGGATTATTATCCTTTTTCTACTTTACAAAAATTTTGTCAAATATATGAACTAAAACTGATGCAGAATTTACATCCACAGTTTGGCAGCACATAAACAACAATAACAATGATTAAACACGGATCTGGAGCTCAGATTCGAGAAATTTGAGAATTGTGCAGGGATGATGTGAAGTCCAGCCGCACCAACCACAGCCTCACCAACCATAGCCACCATTGTTGACAGCCACCATTGTTGACACCATTGCTGCACCGATCAACAATTGTGGGCTAAGCTGTTGAAAATTGTGACCTTGTAAGCCTATAAATAGGCTCCTTACCGTTGCATGAAAATCAAGCCATGTGAACAAGAGAAAACTCCGAGAGAGAGAGTTGTTTAAGTTCCAGAGAGAGCTTGAGAGAAGAGTGATCAATTCCAGAGAGAATTGGAGAGTGTAGAGAGAGATTCCACGTGAGAATCCAAGAGAGAAGTTTTTGTATTTTTGTATTTTATTTCCAAGAGAGTAATAGAATTCTTTTTATTTTTCTTCTCATATTTCTTCTCTAAAGTGGTCAGAGAACCATAACAAGTGGTATCAGAGCCCCAGATCGAGAGCTTGGGTTCAAAATTTGAAGAAACAGAGCCATTGTTCTTCAAGTTGGTGTTTCGGAAAGTTGCTCAAATAATTAATTTGACAATCCCAGGTGAAAGTACCTGACGAGAGGAGAACAACGAAGTTCGCCGGAGAGAAAACTGACGTTCCACGCGCCAGCACGCGCCGACTGAAATTTTTCTGCAACTGTTCACGCGCCCACGCGCCGCACGCGCCGTCTGGAGGTTGAACCCCTGCCACGTCAGCCACGTCATCTGCCACGTGTTGACACGTCAGCACCATCTGCCACGTCAGCAATATTTTTCTGAAATTACGGAACAGCCCCTGAAGTTTAGGAAATTACAGAACAACCCCTGAATTATTGGAAATTACAGAATGACCCCTGTAGTTTTCTGACATTACGGTGCAGCCCCTGAACTATTGGAAATTACAGATTGACCCCTATAGTTTCTGTATTTGCAGGTTGACCCAGAAATTTTGTGAAATTACATTTTTACCCCAAAATTTCTGGTAATTATATTTTGACCCCGGAAGAGTCAAGTCCACCATTTTCGGCCGTTCTGGACGCAACGGTTAACTCCGTTTTTCCAAATTCAGCTCCAATTTTGGTCAAGCCATAATGTCAATGGAAGAATCATCTTCGGGAGCTATGGTTAAGCTCACTGCCACAAATTATACACTTTGGAGACCTCGGATGGAAGATCTCCTCAATTGTAAGGATCTGTTTGATCCTATAGAAGCTAAAGGAGAAAACCCCGATCCCAGCAAAGTAGCAGAATGGAAGAAATTAAACAAGAAAACGATCGGTCAGATCAGGCAATGGATCGACCACAGTGTCTTCCATCATGTAGCGAAGGAAACGGATGCATATGCCCTCTGGACAAAATTGGAGGACATGTACCAGGCCAAGACTGCTCGGAACAAAGCCCTGTTGCTTAAGCGATTGGTACATCTAACATTACAGAGTGGAACTTCTGTAGCCGAGCATACCAGTGAGTTCCAGAGCTTGGTAAATCAACTATCTGCTGTGGATTACCAACTAGGGGATGAGGATCAGGCCCTCCTACTTCTAAGCTCTCTTCCAGACAGTTGGGAGACATTGGTAGTCTCTCTCAGCAATTCGGCCCCGAATGGCAAACTTACTCTGTCTATGGTTAAGGATGCCCTATTTAATGAAGAGGCCAGGAGAAAGGACATTGGCATGGATCAGTCACATGCCCTCGTCACAGAGAGAGGAAGACAGCAAAGAGGTGGTCGAGATAGGGGGAGAGGTAGGAGCAAGAGCAGAGGCAGATCTACAGACGGCAGAAAATCATCTTATAAGTGCTATCATTGTGGCCTGGAGGGTCACATGAAGAAGAACTGCAGAAAGTTGTTGAGAGAGCAGAGACTCCAAGGTAATCAGCCGAAGAAGGATGGAGAGACACTAGTCACTTGTACAGGAGAAGTGGCGCTCTGCTCCACCGAAGAAGAGACATGCCTTCATATATCAACCCAAGATGTTGAGTGGGTAGTCGATACTGCAGCATCTTACCATGTCACTCCACATAGAGATTTCTTCAAAACGTACAAAGCAGGAGACTTTGGTACGGTAAAGATGGGAAATTCCAGTTTCGCAAAGATTATGGGAACTGGTGATATTTAGATAAAAACGAATATTGGTTGTACAATCACTTTGAAGGATGTCCGTCATGTTCCAGACCTTCGGCTTAATCTACTTTCGGGAGCAGCCTTAGACAAGCAAGGCTATGACAACTACTTCAGCAAAGGCACATGGAAAATGATGAAAGGTGCCATAGTTGTCGCCCGAGGACATATTTGTGGAACGTTGTACAAGACTCATGTGAAGATATGTGCAGACAGCCTCAATATTGCAGAAGGAGAGGCGTCTCAAAATCTGTGGCACCAGAGACTCGGTCACATGAGTGAAAAAGGATTGTCCACTTTGGCAAGGAAGAAGCTTATCACTGTTTGCAAGGATGCTGCACTAGATCCTTGTAGTCACTGCTTATTTGGTAAGCAACATAGAGTCTCCTTCAGTTCCTCTGCATCGAGAAAATCAGAGTTGCTTAGTCTGGTGCACTCTGATGTTTGTGGTCCCATGGAGGTGGAATCATTAGGTGGCAACAAGTATTTCTTGACCTTCATTGATGATGCTTCACGGAAGGTGTGGGTATATTTCTTGAAGACAAAGGACCAGGTACTGGATTACTTCAAACTGTTTCATACCATGGTAGAGCGTGAAACAGGAAAGAAGCTGAAATGTCTCCGCTCAGATAATGGAGGCGAGTATACTTCCAAGGAGTTCGATGCCTACTGCAGAAGACACGGCATTCGACATGAGAAGACGGTCCCTCGTACCCCACAACATAATGGAATAGCCGAAAGAATGAACCGAACCATTATGGAAAAGGTCAGAAGTATGATCAGTATGGCTAAGCTGCCAAAGCCATTCTGGGGAGAAGCTGTTCGTGTCGCCTGCTATTTAATCAACAGATCACTGTCAGTACCGTTGAATTTTTACATTCCGGAGAAAGTGTGGTCGGGTAAGATTCCCTCCTACTCTCATTTAAGAGTGTTTGGTTGTTTAGCTTATGTACATGTATCCAAGGAGCTCAGACAGAAGCTCGATGCAAGATCTACTCCATGCATCTTTATAGGATATGGAGATGAAGAATTCGGATACAGGTTATGGGACCTGAAAACAAAGAAGGTTATTAGAAGCAGAGATGTAGTATTCCATGAAAACCAGAAAATGGAAGACATTGAAAAGCCCAGAATGTCTCCTAATTGTAGTTCTAGTGCCGAGAATTTTTGTCCTAATCCAGCACCAGCACAAATAGCCACAGAGGATAATGAGGTGCATGAAGATATACCAGAAGCAGACCAGGAGGAAGAAGGGGATATTGAGCAGGGGGAGACTCAATCCTCTCAAGCTGCTGCAGGGCCATCACAGCGGTCAGATAATGGTACACCTCCTAAAACCAGTGGTTTACAAGTTCGGAGATCTGAGCGAGGCCGAATTCCATCAAAGAGATTTCCAGAATCTGAGTATATTCTGCTTACTGAAGAGGGGGAGCCAGAGAGTTTCCAGGAAGCTGTTTCTCATCAAGAGAAGGAAAAGTGGCTGCAAGCAATGCAAGATGAGATGGAATCCTTGCAGAAAAATCATACTTATGAGTTGGTTAAGCTTCCAATAGGAAAGAAGGCACTAAAGAATAAATGGGTGTTCAAGCTCAAGAAAGATGGCAGCGGAAGGGTGGTGAAACACAAAGCCCGATTGGTGGTCAAAGGATTTCTTCAGAAGAAAGGAATTGACTTTGATGAGATTTTTTCACCAGTGGTAAAAATGACTTCAATTCGAGTCATTTTTGGTTTAGTAGCAAGTCTAAACCTAGAGCTTGAGCAGATGGATGTGAAGACAGCATTTCTTCACGGTGATTTACATGAAGAAATCTACATGGAGCAGCCAGAAGGATTTGAGGTTTCAGGGAAAGAAAACCTCGTATGCAAGCTAAAGAAGAGCTTGTATGGTCTCAAGCAAGCACCAAGACAATGGTATAAGAAGTTTGACTCGTTTATGGTGAGTCAAGGCTATAAAAGGACTGCAGCAGACCAGTGTGTTTATATTCAAAAATTTTCAGGTGGAAACTTCATTGCACTTTTGCTATATGTGGACGACATGTTGATCGTTGGACAAGATGCAATAAAGATTAGTAAGCTGAAGAAAGAATTGTCTAAGTCTTTTGATATGAAAGACTTAGGACCAGCTCAACAAATTTTGGGAATGCAAATAATCCGAGACAGGAAAAATAGAAGGTTATGGCTATCTCAAGAGAAGTATGTTGAACGGGTGATAAAGAGATTCAACATGGATAAAGCCAAACCGGTCAACATTCCACTTGCAAATCATTTCAAGTTGAGTAAGAGATTGTGCCCCTCATCCAAAGAAGAGATAGAGGAGATGGCTTCAGTACCATATTCTTTAGCGGTAGGAAGTCTGATGTATGCAATGGTGTGTACCAGACCAGACATTGCTCATGCAGTAGGTGTTGTGAGCAGATTTCTTTCAAATCCTGGAAAGAAACACTGGGAAGCAGTCAAATGGATTCTCAGGTATCTTAAAGGTACATCGAAGCTGTGCTTGTGCTACGGGGGAGATGATCCAATCTTAGAAGGCTATACAGATGCAGATATGGCCGGAGACCCTGATAATAGAAAGTCTACATCAGGTTATCTCTACACTTTTGCAGGAGGAGCTGTGTCATGGCAGTCAAGATTGCAGAAGTGTGTTGCTTTATCCACTACTGAAGCAGAGTACATTGCCGCAGCGGAAGCGGGTAAGGAAATGTTGTGGTTAAAGCGTTTTCTCACAGAATTGGGCATCAAGCAAGAAGACTACAAGATACATTGTGATAACCAAAGTGCCATGGATTTGAGCAAAAACTCAATGTATCATTCCCGTACAAAGCACATTGACATTCGCTATCATTGGATACGCGAAGTAATAGATCAACAGTTGCTGAAACTGATGAAGATCCACACAAAAGAGAATCCAGCAGATATGCTAACAAAAGTTGTTGCTCAAGAGAAGCTGAAGCTATGCAGAGACATAGCTGGAATAGATGGCAGATGACCATCAGTTTTAAATGCGGCTGGAGGGGGAGAATTGTGAAGTCCAGCCGCACCAACCACAGCCTCACCAACCATAGCCACCATTGTTGACAGCCACCATTGTTGACACCATTGCTGCACCGATCAACAATTGTGGGCTAAGCTGTTGAAAATTGTGACCTTGTAAGCCTATAAATAGGCTCCTTACCGTTGCATGAAAATCAAGCCATGTGAGCAAGAGAAAACTCCGAGAGAGAGAGTTGTTTAAGTTCCAGAGAGAGCTTGAGAGAAGAGTGATCAATTCCAGAGAGAATTGGAGAGTGTAGAGAGAGATTCCACGTGAGAATCCAAGAGAGAAGTTTTTGTATTTTTGTATTTTATTTCCAAGAGAGTAATAGAATTCTTTTTATTTTTCTTCTCATATTTCTTCTCTAAAGTGGTCAGAGAACCACAACAGATGACACCTCTGACCCCTCCACCGTCAATGCTAAGAATAGTGACAAGTTTCTCATCTGATCCCCCTGCCAAAATGACATGCAGTTTGGTTCAAAGGTCTTTCTTAATATAACGTTAAGAAAGTATACTACAGCCAAATCAGTTCAAATACTCATATATAATATGCCATCATAAAGAAAGCAATACAAATACAGATGAATAAATCTGGAATACATCTCACCAGTCGCCATTATAGAGCGAAATGAGCTTGCCTTTTGTCTAAGGTGAAGCTGATTCTGCCATTGTGCATGCAGATGCCAACTCCATTTATAGGATCTGATATGGGAAAGCTCAAAGCTTTAAATAGGTGGGTTTTGTCAGCTTCTCAAGAGTGAGTTGTCCAGAGTGTTTTTGTTCTTTATATGTGTGTGATCTCTTTGCATTTTCGGCTGTCTCTTAAAACCTCTCAATATTTTCTGTTTCCATCTATATTTATAGGATCTAGATATGGCAAGCTTGCACTCTAAGAGATCGGTTTTTTTTAGCTTCTCAAGAGTGAGCTATTAAAGTTCTCTCCATATTTTCAGGTGTCAAAAAACAGAGCATATCTCTCTAGTAATCTGCCAAAGTACTTCTTCCATCTTCAACAAAATCAAAAAATGTGTCAAGCTGCAATACAAGCCACATAGTTACATAGCTGTCGAGTTGTGAAGCTACATTAACGTTTAATTCATCAATCTGCATCTTCTTCTTCTTCTTCTTTTTTATTTATTTATTTATTTTTTGGAACTCCTTCGGAATTGTCTGGTTACTTTTTTACTTTTCCTTGTTCTACAAGAAAGAAATATATAGTTTATGTATGGAATTTAATCCAAGTCTCTTAACATTGAGAGTTGAAATATTAATGGTATGATTTTTCCACATGTTTAAAACTATGTAAAGAAACAGATAAAAAATCAGGTTTATTAAAACCGTAGTAGCCAAACAAAATATTATTTTCTGTACCCGTTTTCATCATCACTAGTGACATAAAATTGAAATTCATTTAGTCACATTTTAATTATGAAATTGGTTTTGATTGGTTTTGGTCTAGATACAGAAAAATTACTCCAGAAGTCGATTAAAAAAAGAAGAAAAAGAAGTAAACACAAAGCTAAGGCCCAATAAGATTTGCCTGGAAGGGCTAACGTGTGAACGTTTCATGTCCCACCATTTGCACTTTCTGATGTCTAAATGATCTTCAAATTTATAATTGATTTGTAAAATTTTAATCTCTTGGTTTCCGCTTGAGCCATTTTTTTTCTTTCACTTTTTAAATGCTCTTCAAATCATTTCTTAGTTCACTTTTTTATGGGTTTGTTTGGTTTTGTGTTTTAAAATCAATGTATCTCCACGAAGCTTTCTAAGGGTATATTTGGTAATAATTATGGACCCCTTTCCATATATGGTGAGGAAAGATCTAAAATGAAAATTTTCTCTTGGGAGATGGAATCCAATATGTCCCAACATGTTGTGAGACGTTGTAGTTGAAGTGCCCAGGATATCTTGGGCTCGGTCTCCTAGGAGAACAGAACCACTTTAATAAATATCCATAGTGACAATATGAGTTCACTCTGTGAAAGCAGCGGAATCAATACCATATTTTCATTTCATATCATTCCAGGAACAAAATTCACATTTTTCACCCATAATACAATTTTTTTTTTTTTTTTTTTTTTTAATTTTTAACAAAATCATCCACTCTGTCTTGGACTTCCAACTTCAATCACTTAGGAAGTTACTACTAGGCACACCAAACTTGAAGCACACTGATAAAAGAAAAAGAGGGGGGGGGGGGGGGGGGGGGGGGGGGGGGGGCGGGGGTGGGGGTGTTGTTGGAAGATTTCAAACATAGTTCAAGTAAACAGCAACCAAAATATTACTTATAGCAAACATCATATCAGCCATGGAGATAAGCAAGCTAGCCAATGCGCTTCTTCCTTTCATCTGACAATCTTTTGGCAAACCTGCAAAAGAGAAGATTGTTAGAGGAACAAATTAGCAACTAAGATAAATATAATATCGCCAAAAATTTTTGGTGTTGCTCTTACATGCGAAGTTTATCTTCGTTTTTGTTTTTGCCTTCAATCGGTTCATAAAGACCAGTTTCAGAGTTCACTGCTGAAACAGGTTTCTTCAGCAGCTCATTAGCAATCGTTTCAAGATTCTTAAGGTTTTCGTCCTTTGAGTTGTCCGTTGAGGTTTCAGCATATTTGAGGCTATCATCCTGATTTGATTCCCAGATGACACAGGAACATTGAATAGTTAATTAGTCATGTGAATTTAATCATTTGAAATACTAAGGGAAACAAAATTAATGGGAATATTGTAGTGCGGCATCAGTTTCATGCTCAATAGTTGCTTAAATGGATTATTGGTTTACCTGAATTCGAAAATAGTTGTCCTTAAAGCCAGAGAATCCGTAGAAAATAGACAAGTAGTTGTCAACCATATCATCCATTGCAGTGGAGAAAACATCCATTAATGGGGTTGTAATGCCGTGTGGCCCAGTGAACCACTGATAGAGTCCCCAAGCTTTGGGATCTCCAACCTCTAAATTTTCAGCCCTCTTAGCAGATCCAGTTCCAAGGGAAAGTATAAGAAACTTACTACAATCCATGTTGTTCAAGGAGGAAAAATTTCTATTTTTGGATATCTCCTTCATTACCTCACAAATTGCAAACAAAGTCTGCAAAATTTGGAAAGTTAAAACAAAAACTATCTGAATTAGACCCATGTTGGATACTCAATTTCAACGTTTACTAAAAAACATTAGCTTACAGGGTTATTGGCTGCAACACCACCATCAACAAGGTTGAAACTCCTAGCCTTAGTGCCTTTTGATGACTTGATGTCAAAGTAATATGGAGGGAGGTAGTAAGGTGCAGCAGATGTGCCAATGCAGACATCTGATAACGAAGCATCTTCTAATTCATAACGTTTTGCCTATAGTTATTCATCACAAGAGAAAATGAGGTTAAACTGTTCTTCAACTAACAGCCTCGGAAATATCATTGATGATGGTATTCATAGCTAGTTATGCAGAGAATGGTCTTTAAAAAACAAAAAACAAAAGAACCTTCATGGTGGAGAAGCAGACAGGTTGAAGAAGCTTGATATCAAAAGATGGAATTATCACATTGGTTAAGGTCTCATGAAGCTTTTTTTCTTTTACCATTTCCTTGATTTTTTTGTGCAGAAAAACACCGTCATGTTTGGGGCGAAATAATGTTTTTTCAATCATTTCTAAGACATCCTTTGAGTAGCGGTATGCTGGCAAGCCATAACGGTCCCATATTGAAGTGAACCAATCCCATATTGAGCTATGATATTTTAGAGGCGGCTGGTAGTCCCCTGATGTCTCAGGAAAGATGAGCTTACTGTTGTTCCTGTAGAAATCAGTAATCCTTTCTGCAGTAAACAGAGGTCGGTTGGTTTCATTTGGTGTGGTAAGCATGGTTGTTATTAGGCCTCCCGTGCTTGTCCCAGAAATGTAGTCAAAGTAGTCTGCAATCCTAGCATCTGTACCATCCAGGATCTGTTATACAGAAAATTTCGTCAAATAATACATTAACAAAACTCAATACTCAGATTGAACTCAGAATGAAAGGTTCAAAATCATTTATTGTTAATTAAGCATTAAACAGGCATAACCTGGAGCTCTGATTCAAGAAAGTTGAGAATTACAGAGGGGATGATGCCTCTGACTCCCCCACCGTCAATGCTGAGAATGGTAATAAGGTTTCCATCTGATCCATAAAAAAACCACATTTGTTTTCTTGATTAACAAGGAAATTTATAACACAGCCAAACCAAATCCAGTCCCATTCATAGGCAAGTGAAAAGATTAAAAAATTCATCCTCCAGAAGGCCAATAAGCCATAATGTGCTTTTAGTTTGTGATTGATGAGAATGTAAAAATGAAAATAACAAATCAAATCAATGAAAAGATACCACCAAACTCACCAGTAGCCATATATATGTGACAGAAATGAGCTTTTTTGAATAAGTACTAGCTGATTTTGCCACAGAGGAAGCAGCTATCCAAACTCCTTTGGAAATAACTCAAGTTGGCAATCTATTCTGGTATATGTTACATGCAAACCACATATGCCTATTTATAGGGGCTTACAATCTGAGCAGAAATGGATTCCGGTATGATTATGCTCTCACATATGCTAGCAGGAGTCCAGAAAGAAGAAACTTTTTTCTTTTCCTTTTTTTTTTTGAAAAATAAATTCTATCTTTTTACTTATTGCATCCATATGTAAAGTGACCTACTAAAAAATCTTATCAGGTTTTAGTTTTTCTTTTATTATATTACTCACGTTTTACACGACGAAGCTTTTGGCACAGCATGTTGTATTTGATATATATAAGTAGCT
Organism: Ziziphus jujuba; assembly: GCF_031755915.1. Lineage (NCBI taxonomy): Eukaryota > Viridiplantae > Streptophyta > Magnoliopsida > Rosales > Rhamnaceae > Ziziphus > Ziziphus jujuba. The sequence continues at coordinate 24,038,996 of NC_083388.1, forward strand.
TTTTTTTTTTTTTTTTTTTTTTTTTTTTTTTTTTTTTAAATCTTATAACTTGCACAATTGAATTGAATGAGGTCGGATTGGTATTGGTCCAGAGGCAGCAACAAAATTCCAATAGTACTCTTGCACTAGAATTCACATATATCCTTGGAAATTTCAATATTAATCACCATTTCCATGGGAAATTTCTTCTGGAAATTAAGGGAAAAATAAAAATACCAAAATGGAAATTAAAAGGAATTCATAAAATATTATTATCAAAAGCAATTATTTAAAGGAAACGCAGAGTAATCGCTTAAGTCACAATTTAATGATAGTTTTTTGTCTTTTGCTTATGATGCAAAAGAAATTAATAGGAATTCGTAACATTATTTAACATAAAAAAATTTGTTCGGTAGAGTGGAAAAATAAGGGGAATGGTGAGTAGGGAGGATAGAAATGATGGAAGTTTCATCCCTTTGTTTGGTAGAAAAAGGGAGTGGAGAGGAGAAAGGAAAAGTGAGCGATCTGTAGCTAAAACGGAAAGTTAAATTTTCAAATAACAATATTAATTTATAGTTTCCTTTAAACCCTCTAAAATTTTAGTTAGATGATAAAATAGCTAACATCTGAAATGGTATTTGGCACTTACATATTAATTTTGTCAACCCTTTCACATTTGCTGCAAATAAAAGGAATAAAACCTATCAGTGGTATCACATTACAATATGAAGATATTACAGGTCCAGAATACCATTTTATACAATTCTAATACCTCGAGAACATAGTTCCTACCATATCTTGCATTTGCATATGGTACTTTACTTTGTTCAGCTGCATTAAGTATACATACAGTAATTCGTTATATTTTTCGCGGAAGAGCTATTAGATTTTCCTAGACAGAAAAGTAAACGACAATTTTCCTTCAGTGTGGTGAGCATGGCCCTTCTTAGGCCTCTTAAGTGCTTGTCCCAAAAATGTAGCCAAAGTGGTCTGCAATGCCAGCATCTCGATTATCACCCAAATTCTGTTTTTTCCCATAATTTTTTTTTTTTGGGTCAAATATTTGTATCGATATAGATGAACAAATTAATTAGACGACTCAATACTCGATTTAATACGATTGCTGACAGATCATGATGATGAATAGATGAACAGAAACAGACCTGGAGCTCTTTTTCAAGAGATTGTATTTCATGCAATACAATTCAAAATTATGTTCAATGTAAAAGACAAACCTCAATCTTTGCATCTTGCAAAAACAGAGGAAATCAAGATGGCTGTAACTCTGGTGTAAGAAAACAGAGAAAGTATATGTTACTTGCAATGCAACCTACTAATATCTTTTTATAGAGGTTTGCAATTAGAGGACAATATATAGCTGCTAATACGAATATGCCAGCCTGCTCATATTCTATATAGAAATTTAATGCCTGGTTTGGTAAAAAGGGAATGGAAAGGAGAAAGGAAAAGTGAGGGAACTAAAGTGGAAAGAGGTGTCCTTTACTAATGTATTGGGTTTTTTTATTTTTATCATTTTCATTTTTCTATTTAATTATGTGTAATTATTTGCCTCAAATATTTATTAGTGTTAGTTAGTGGTAGTTTAAATTTATTACATATGTCGAATAACTTTAAATTAGAAAAAAAAAACAAAAAAAGAAAAACAACAAAAATAAAAGGCCAACAAAATTTGAAATTATGTTGATTTTGGTTTTATATTTTTTCATATTTTTTCTCCTTTAATTTTATAGTTCAATTATATGTCTAATGAATTCTAACTCTTACAAACTTCAAGCATACAGTGAGTAGTACTTGGACACATATACTGTAACATCCCACATCGGTTGGAAAGGGAAACGAAGCACGCCTTATAAGGTGGTGTGGATACCTTTCCCTTGAGACGCGTTTTGTGGACCCATAGTGTAACAGGGTCGCAGAGCAAAACCGTGCGGGCTGGACCCAAAGCGGACAATATCTCATGCGGGTGGTTTGGGCTGTTACAGTGGTATTAAAGCTGGACCCGGAACGGTGTGCCAGCGAGGACGCTAGGCCCCAAGGGGGGAGGATTGTAACATCACACATCGGTTTGGTTGGAAAGGGGAACGAAGCACGCCTTATAAGGTGGTGTGGATACCTTTCCCTTGAGACGCGTTTTGTGGACCCACAGTGTAACAGGGTCGCAGAGCAAAACCGTGCGGGCTGGACCCAAAGCGGACAATATCTCATGCGGGTGGTCTGGGCTGTTACAGTGGTATTAAAGCTGGACCCGGAACGGTGTGCCAGCGAGGACGCTAGGCCCCAAGGGGGGAGGATTGTAACATCACACATCGGTTGGAAAAGGGAACGAAGCATGCCTTATAAGGTGGTGTGGATTCCTTTCCCTTGAGACATGTTTTGTGGACCCACAGTGTAACGTGGTCGTAGAGCAAAGAAGATGGTGAAGTTGAAACATTTATTTATCATTTATATTAGCACACACACACACACACACACACACACATATATATATATAGTTTTGATTTATTGGGGCACCTAATGATGTGGCAGGTAGTACAATAAGTTGTAGCTGGAGCAAAAGCTTTATTTGAAGCAAACATTATTAATTATACAGATCATGTAGAGTGGCCAACGTGATTCATCTTCATCTTCTTATTCTTTTCTTCAGACAAACGTTTGGCATAATTAACCTGGGAAGGGGAAAATATTAGGATTGTCAATTAGGAGGAAGAAGTATATCTCATTATTATTTTAGATAATATATGAAATAAGATGGAAATTATAATAAAATTGATACATATGAGTCTTTCTACAGTACGGGCAGTCTGCATGTGGACACATCCAAAACCAACGCTTTTTGGATGCAAGTGTTGGCTTTGCTGTATACTGTACATATAAAAACTGACATTTGCATCCAAAAAGCATCGGCTTTGGATGTGATCCGCATGCGAACTGTCCGCATATTAGAATTTTCAAATATATATATATATATATATATATATTTGCCTTACTTTTTAAGTTCTTGTTCATTTGTGCGCTTGCCTCTAACTGGTCTATGTAAACTGCAAGTTTCAAAGTCTACTGCTGAAGCACATTTCGTCAGGAGCTTTTCACCAATCTCACCAAGGCGTTTAAGGTTCTCTTCATTTGAGTTGCATGTGGAGGACCTTTCATATGGCAGGCTATCATCCAGCAATTTTGTGTAGTTTTAGGTACTCAGCAACATTAATTATTATTATTATTATTATTATTTCTTTTCATTTTTCTATTGTTAAACACAAATATTAATATTACAATATTTAATTTCTATATATATGTATATAGGATGTATTTGATACAATTAATTAATTTATATAAAATTTACAAAAATTTAAAATATACTGGTTCTGTAAATCCAATTTAAATATTATATACAAATTAAAACAGGTTCTTAATAATGTTGGTAGGCAGGTAGGCATGCCTGGATCCATAAGTAGTTATCCTTGCAGATGCCAAGGATTTCACGGAAGGTATACGTGTAGATGTCAACCATATCATCCATTGCATAACGAAAACGTCCAGTAAGGAAGTGTTACCACTTGGTCCGAAGAACCAAGATACAAGGATCTACAATTTTAAGTTTTTGATTTCTCTTTCATGATCTAGTTCCAAGGGAAATTATTAAGAAATTATAATATATATATATATATATATATAGTAATGTTAAGAAGCAGCAAAACAGAGAGTTTGGAAGTGTTTACATGCAGGATTATTGGCTGCAACACCACGATCAACAAGGTTGAAATTCCTCTATTTGTTTGACTTGTGCTGAAAACAATATGGAGGTAAGTAATAATAAGGAGCTGCCGTTGTGGCAATGCATACGTCCGACAGAAAATGATTATCTGGTTCATCAAATTACCTAAATGATTCTCATTGCAAAGGAAAAAGAAGAAGATTAATTTGCTTACTAAAGAATAGTTAAGAAAAAGATAATTAAAACGAAAAGACTATGGATAATGATGAGTACGCAATTAATTAAAGTACCTTTATGGAGGAAGAAATTGATGGGTTAGAAATTGTTGATATCGGAAGATGGAATTAACACATTGGTGACGGTGTCTTTTAGCTCTTTTTCACCCAAAGTTTCTTGGATTCTTTTACCGAGTTCTTGACCTTTCCTAAATTGGAGAAAATAACATTTCTATAAATGTGGAAAAGCTTGTAAAGATAAATGTTAAAAAAATAAGAACACGGTTTCTCTAGCTTCTTCGGTACATACTTTTTGTCTCTTTTTTTTTTAACTTTTGAAATATTATTTCACCCATTTGTAGAGTATCTTTCTTTCTTTTTTTTTTTTTTAATTTTATATTAAGGACAAAATACTTATAAATCATGTAATGGTCAAAACTTCAGAAAACTTGTTGCAATACTTTCCTCTGTACTTTTTAATGTCTTTTTTTTTTTTCAATTTTTTTTTATTATACTCCAAATTGATGCTCTATGTAATGTCTTTTTTTTTTCATTTTTTTTAGTCTACTCCAAATTGATGCTCTTCTCCAGAAGTTTTTTTTTTCATTTTTTTTTATCAATTTGTAAATAAAATTTCAATTTTTTATTAGTTGTAAAAATAATTTCTCATACTTCTTAGAAATTTCACAATGTTTAAATATAATCTTCATTCATTATGTTAGAACAAATATTAATCTTTCTCTTAGGAAAAGAAAAATAGCATTAAATTTTATTTGTCATTAATATTTGTGACTATCATTAAGGGGACTCATACATCATTATTACAATTTAAGTAGCTATCTAAAAGGATTCATTTTCCAATGTTGTATTTTCATTATAAAAAATCAATATATAATTAAGTACAATCAATTAACAATTGTCATGTAAGTAATAGTTGATTACCAACATTAATGATAAATAGTTGATAGTGACTTATTAGGAAATAAATATATTAGATTGAATAAATAGATCTTATCCATATAAATTCGCAATGCCACACGTGGAAAGATATTTAACATGTTAGCAAATGTAGATGAGGAGACGATCCTTTCCCATAGAAGTTGATTGTACACATAGAGAATTTTTTTTTTTTTTTCTGAAACCCAAAAAATACAATTTATAGTATATATAGTCTTTATAGGTTTGATATAGTGAGAACCTTGAGATTTACCCAAAAAATAATAAATAATAAGAACCTATGAGGGATTTATGAAAAGAGACATTGCTATATCAGCTGGCACATAGGAAAAGTTTTTTAATAACAGTTAAAAGTTAAATAAACTACAAATAATAATTAATATTGGATCCCATATATATTTTAAAGATTGCTCTTTCCCATTAAGATTTTATTCTAAAAAAATCACAAATGATTTAAATGATGTGTAATTGTTTGGGTGATGTGGCTTGACACATAGGAGTGCTGCTCTCCATAAGTCTCTCACAAAGTCCTTCCTATATCAAATCTCATATACATTATGTATCAAAAAAGTGAAAAATAAAAACGACAATATTTTAGAATATTGTAGGTGAGAACTTTTTCCTACAATGTATCAGTTTTGGTTCAAAATTTATCAGATGAGTATAAGACGATTTTTAAATCTTGAAATATACGTTTTCAAACCTTCGAAGGACAAAAATAGTTTTGCTATACAAAACAACATTATATGAAGATTTGTAAAATCATAGATATTCCATCAAAATTTATTGAATTCTGTTATAAAAGTTCCACAAATTCAACTCTCTAGATAAAAGTCTTATGTGAATTCTATAGAAATAAAATAATCTCTTTCTCAAAATCGTGTGTAATTTATTTCAAATATTGTAGTTAGTGTTAGTTAAAGTTTATTAGACATCTCAAATGATTATAAATTTGAAAAATTAAAAACAGAAAACCAATACAATTAGAAATTATGTTCAATTTTATGTTTTGTTGTTAAATAAAAAATAATAATAATAATGTTTTTATTTATTTTTCCCCTTTGAGTTTGTAGTTATTTGACTTGTCTAATAAATCTAACACCAAGTAATATATTTAAAGGAAGCAAACTACATATAATCAAATAAAAAATTAAAAAGCCATCACGTTAGCACCAAGGATTCGAAAAGGTGCCGTGATATTCACAAATATTTAAACTATATGCATATGAGGAATTCTTCTACAAAGGTTATTTTGTATAACTTAACGATTCTAATTTCAGCCATTATGTTACTAAGTTGGTTTGATGAGATAGGCTTAAAATAGTAGGAACCTGGGTTTAAAATAAGCTTTTAAATTTTATAACTTCTCAAAATAAAACATAAATATTATCAATACTTTAAGTGATTTTCACTTGAGTATTCTTTAATAATGTTATTGGTGTTGCTTAATTTCTTCTACCTAAGATGATTTTGATCTGTTAATATTTTTCTGTGAAATTTTAATAATTTGTACTTATGATTCAATCATGTTTTACGTTTTGTGTTTATTTTTTATTTTTTATTTTTTAATTCAATTTGACAAAAGTAGGGAAGAACGTCACATGTTTGAACTATTCGGTACAAAATAAATTTTTTTAATTATAAGACCCTGCATGATTATAGTTAATGTGTTAAAACGATGATCTTGATTCTATAACAACTTGGACTCTCAACTTCTGTCATATAGAAAGTACTCGACAATCCATTACTTATAAATTATAATTCTACTATAAAAATAATAAATAAAACAGGGGAGGTGAAACATAGTCGTGCAACTAGTAACGCTGTGAAGTTCCAAAATTTTGGCATCTCATGATAAAAAAAATAATAATAATAAAAAAAATTAAACGACTATTTTCTTGAATAATGATTTGAGTTCAAATCCCTCCATCCTCATTAAAAAAAAAAAAAAAAAAAACTTTGCATCCCTGCAAGTCAAGAATGGCTATCTATTCTGGTGTGAGAAACAGAGCAAGTCATATTTTACTTGTAACGCAAGCAACTAATGTCTATTTTAGATGCTTAGAATTATAATGAAATGATCAAATAACTAAAACCAATAATTTTAAATAGAAACACTTAAAGTTTTGTCTTTCCTTTTTTTTTTTTTTTTTTTTTTTTCATTTACATCTTTCCCATTATAATTACTTTGGAGATAGCTCCAAAAAATTATTATATAAAGTTATCAAATACCATATTTTATTTCAATATATAGTTTTACATGAAACAAGACTTAACATTGAACAGCTTCCACATAACTGACATGAACTTCCAACAACTTGGCTCACAGACATTGAGCACATGCATGGCATATCTAACCAGCACTTATTTATAATTAAAATCACTTAGCATATAGGCATACGGTGACCGAGGCTGTCACATCCTCTAGAAACAACTAAAGGTCTGCTCATCTCCTCACAACCAGCTAAAGTTCTCTTCATATCCTCAGAAACAGCTAAAGATCTGCTCATCTCCTTCTTATTCTTTTCAGCATACAGTTTTCTAGCAAACCTGCCAAAGGAGAAGGAAAAAACCGAAAAAAAAAAAAGAAGAAAACAACTTATTATTATTTATTAGATATGTAAGTAAGATGGAGAAACCTGTTTGATATGTTGCAGCACTACTTACGCGCGAAGTTCTTCTTCATTTGTGGTCTTGCCATCGACTGGTTCGTATAAACCAGTTTCACTGTTTAATGTTGTAGCGGGTTTCTTCAGGAGGGATTTACCAATATTCTTAAGATTCTTAAGATGTTCTCTACTTGAGTTACATGTTGTGGTCGCCATTTCATATGCCAGGTCATCTTCCTGCTTATTATTTTCGATTTTAACTAGTCGGCAAACACACACACACACACACATATATATATATATATATCTTTCGATATTTAAATAATTGTAATACAAATTAAATGCAGCTTCAGTTTTAATTTATAAGGGTGTTTAATCCCCGCAGAATTATGGTACAAGAACAGTAAATTAATTATAAAACGAATTTATATAATTAATATAACCTGAATCCGAAGGTAGTCGTCACGCTTGATGCCGAGGAGTTGGCAGAAAGAATCCATGTAGATGTCAACCATACTATCCGATGCACTCGTGAAAATGTCGATTAAAGGGGTGCTGTTGTAAGTACCCGGAGGCCCAAAGAACAAAGTAAAAAGTCCCCAAGGAAACTTTCCAACCTCTAATCCGTGCTTCCTCTTGAATGTTCCGGTTCCGAGGGAAAGGATTAGGAATTTTGTGTCACTAAGATCCTTGAAATTCAAGTTCCTATCTTTGAAAACCTCCTTCATCACCTCATTAACTGCAAACAAAGTCTAACATTTTTGCACCAGCATCATGAGTATTAGCTATGTATATATGTATATATATATGTGTGTGTGTGTGTGTGTGTGTGTGTGTGTGTATGTGTGTGTGTGTATTATACATAAACAATAATTTTCTCATCCATTAATCCCGCAAAAAATTTTATTTGAAATAACATGTATTTTTCCTTTTAAGGATACGCATTGTCCCAGACAAAAATTTATCAGAATTCCTCTTATCCAAGAAAAATCATATACATATATATTTTCTCTAATAAGTGTACAAAATTAAAAGGTTTACATACAGGATTATTGGCTGCAACAGCACCATCAACGAAGTTGAAAGGCTGCTTTTCGTGCTTAAAATGATGTGGAGGTAAAAAATAAGGAGCCGCTGACGTGCTAATGCACACGTCTGACAGCAACGGATCATCTGGTGGATTACATTTTGCCTAAAACAATTTCTCATTGCAATTAAAGATCAGAAAGAATAGATTAATATATATTAGTTATTAACAAAAATTAATTAAAAAGTAATTAGAATGAAAAACATGGATTGATGATAATGATGATGAGTATGCATTATATTGTACCTTTTGGGAGGAGAAATTGACTGGTCGGAAACGCATGATATCAAAGGATGTAATAAACACATTGGTGAGTGAGTCTTTTAGCTTTCTTTGTCCCAACTTTTCTTTGATTATTTTACGAAGTCCGACACCATCGTGGACGGGTAAAACAAAATAAGATATAATATTCCATATCGGCCAATGTGAGTACAACGACTTGACACCATTCCATGCTTTCGTTAACAAATTTTCATTGCTACTTTCAACTATGGAACTGCATCCAAAGGTTTATACACTACGGTCAATTCTTCTTTATTCCTGTTGTATTTATTTATTTATTTTTCCCCATTAATCTTACTCACACATACTATTAGTAAGTATAGATTAATATAATATGCATGCATATGATATATATGGTTCTCTTTTATAATTTCTATCGTGTTATATATATATATATATATATATATATATAACATGACAGAAATTATAGGAAGAATCATATATATATATATATGATATATATGGTTCTTTCCTATAATCTTTGTCATGTTACATATATCGATATATATATATATATATACACACACACGCATAAGCTGCATTCATTTATATGTATTATTTAAGACAAATTTCATATAAACCCTTTGAGTTATGTATAGATCCACACTTTTAAAAAATTATTATTAACCTTTTTTTAGTTTTTCTATATAAATATATATATATATATATATATATATATATCAAAATGGATCTATTTGTCAATTTTTATCAATTTTTAATTATTAATTATGACAGTTAAAGACCAAAATGAAGTTAAATATATATATATATATATATTATAATTGAATAATATTGTAAAAATATAATTTTAGTCTTTAATTTTAGTTTTTAAGTATTAAAATTAATTAATAAAAACTGATAAAAATGATAAATTAATCTATTTTGATAATTTAAAAAAAAATTTAACTAAATGATGATTTTTAAAAAATGAGGGATCTAAATAATATAATAATAAAACTAAAAAGGTGTAAATAAAATTTTTCAGTATTATTTATAATTTATACACATCCAAATCCTCCCTAGGTAAAATCTCCTTTTCCCCAGTTGTAATATGTTTAATATTGATAATATATATATATATATATATATATATATGTATATATGTATACAGTACGTACATTGCTGATCTTCTAACAGCCTCAAACATTGTTTTTTGGGGAAAGATAGTTTTAGACTCCTCTAGATAGAAGTCGGTAATCTCTTCTGCAGTAAACAAAGGCAGATTTTCTTCGTTATGAGTAGTACTCTTTGCTGCGGTAAGCATGGCTGTTGTCAGGCCTCCAGTGCTTGTCCCAGCAATGTAGTCGAAGTAATCTTTAATCCTAGCATTTGGATTGTTATCCAAAATCTTTTTTTTTTTTTTTTTTTCACATGAGAATTTTTGTCAAATATTTGTATAGATACATATGCATGAACAAAACAAATTAAACAACTCAATGCTACTGGATGATCATAAACAGATATATACCTGCAGCTCCTTTTCGAGAAATTCGAGAATTACTGAGGGGATAATGCCTCTCACTCCCCCACCATCGATGCTCAGAATAGTGATAGCATTCTTATTATCATCTGGAAAGTCATAAACCAAAAGATCTACATATATATATGCATATATATAAATATATATAATTACTTTAACGTGCTATTGTAGAATTAGAATCTAATTAAAAAAATAATAATAATATTATATATATATATATATATATACATATATATGGTACCAACTCACCATTAGTTGCCATTTTCTTAGGTGCCATTTTCTAACTTTAGAAAAGGAAACAATAATGGGTTTATTAATTTGGGGAATTGCAGAGATAGTGGCTGATTTTGGGAATGATATGTGTTCCTGTTAACCTCCACCTTTTTATACACATATAGGATGAGGCACTTTCGTAATTTGCCACCTTTTTGGACAGCTCTATATTTGTATGGGGATATGCGTTGCTTGAGTAGGTCTTTTATAGGGAATTTCTAATTCAAGTAAAGAATGCTCCCTAATTCAAGTAAAGAATGCTTACATGACAAGATAGGAGTATTAGGGAGCTACGGGAATTTATATTTATGGACATATTATTATTATTATTATTATTATCATCATATATTTACAATAATTTTCCTTGACCTTTATATCTCGAATCCATGAAGGTATAGCTATGAATGACATACAAATTGAATCAACTTCGTTTGATTTATTATAGTATTAATTTATTAATGTAAAATATATTTACAATATTAATTTAAAAAATGTAAAATGCCTATAGTATATAAACAATATGATAAATATTTAATTTTATACAATATATTTAATAAAAACAATTGGAATGTATTAATATTAATTTAATTATAAAAAAATATTAAATTAAATATTAAATTTATTTATTTTTATTTTAAAATGAACTTAGATAAGTTAAGTTCAAGCTTTTATAAATAAGCCGAGATAATTTTGAACAAGTAATTTCAAAATCTGACCAGTTTGAATTGAGCTTGATCACTTCAAACATTATATGAACCGAGTTTAGAATCGTACTACTTAACTCACCTAGACTAGTTTACACTTCTAATAATTAATATTTAAATTTAAATCCAAAAGTTTAGATGAGATACAATAATCTATTAATATTTATCATAAAATTATCACTCATCTTTAATACTTATCATATAATTATCTTTCACTTTTTAAAGTTTGGGAATCCTACATAGAGAATTTTTGTCCGTTACTTAACCGATGAAATATGTGTCACGTTTTAGCAAAAATGAGAATATATTTAATTAAAGTCATAAAGCGTACGTGTTTAGTGTTGAATAAGAAATATGTCTATGGGACCCCGTTCGTGTGCATTATCATGTGAAATTAAAGCAGTGCGAATGTCAGATGTTGTACAGCTTGTTGTATATATGTATGGCCATATACACATAGACTAACAAAGTAATGAGTAATGGTTGTGGGTCTTCTGTCTTGCGTATATGTATAAAAATAAAGTTTAGTGTAAGTGGTTGGTATATGGGTGGAATTAATCTGAGTGAGCTAAGCTGACCGTCATTGTCGGTCTATCGAGAGACGCCTCATTAATCATCAAAGAGATCAAACCAGTAAGGAATCGGACGTGCCTAGATCTGGCAAAAGTTCATAGGATCCTTAATACGAAATGATCCGTACAAAAATATTAGTGCTCAGGATTAGTTTACATATAATGGGTCGGGTTCATAACATGTAACAGATTTGGGTTTTGATATTTTCACCCGTTAGATAAACAGATCGGATTTTGATTAATAAAATTCAACATGAACACTGCACATGACAAAAACATATTTTAGGACGACCCATTGCCAAATCTACCTGTATTAAGTCCTATCTCAATCATATGGAGCCCATTCCAAAATAACTTTATCAGTCGTAAGAATTAACATTCTACTTAAGCAAAGAAGTATTATGTATGTATGTAGAATTAACATTCTACTTAAGCAAAGAAGTATTATGTATGTATGTATTAATATGTGTAGAAGTGTTTATGGCTTTATTATCAACAGATAATACACGCAAGCAAAGAGGTTTGTCAGTTTCTCAAAGAGTCGGTTCTACTTTCTATTCTGTATATTAGTGATGTGAGTTATGAAAACATTGCATTTTTGCACTTTTTAAAGTTATTCTTTTATCCATTAATTAAGCATCTGCTTTTCCTTTTTCTGTTCCATATGGCAAGTAACTATAATTCGTCGACAAAATGGCAAAATTCTTCTGAAATGGCAAGATCTCTCTATTTATGTACATAAAGAATAAAATTGGATCTTACACATGCATCCACAACAATTACTTCGTAAAAAAATTGACTAATAAGATTTGAAGCAGTTCCTAAAAATCTAAGCTGGAAGGAAGTGGGTTTAACTATGTATGTATTGTTAGTGCTAACATAAATCAAAACAATTAATTATACTGGTTAGTAAACAACAATATAGTAGCATTATTAAACCCAGGTTCTAGACACAATCATAATATTGTATTAGATTAGATTACTAACCTTTAGACATTATCATTAATTCATTATATTCTATGAATTTACCTACAAAACAGAAAAAAAAAAAAAAAAATACTAGAACAGTGCTTAATAGATATACTCTTCTTAAACCTTACTCTCTTAGATCTTCATGAAGTAGATACTCTAAATGCCTCAAACCCTAACCTCATGTCAACACTGCATGTAACGTATGATAATACATTAACTTATTCTACAATTTATATATACATAAAATAATTAATAAATAATAATAGTAATAGTAATGATAATAATAAAATTAGAATTAAGCCAATTGGATTTTTAGAGATAATAGATATTTCAATCCAATGGGCCAATTAAAGTATTATAAAAGTATATAACCAAGAGACCTACTGTAACACCCCGTCCCGAAGTGTAACACCCCGTCCCGAACCATGTCGGAATTTTTGCACGTTGATCGAGGTTGACCGTTGACCAAAGGGGTCAAAAGTTGACTTTTTGACCCGGTTTGAATTCTAGGTTGACTGAGGTACCGTTACGAAGTACACGTTGGCACAAGTTCGTAGACTAGTAGCACGTTGAAAACGAAGCTACAGTTTGAAAGTTATGAGCAAAACAAGTTGAAGTCCAAACTGTCCAAGGGGTGTTGGAGTTGACTTTTTATTTATGGGAAAATGAGCTTTGACTCATGCATGGTTGTGAAGTGCTCGTCGATATGAGTTCACAGACTAGCAGCACGCTTAAAACGGACATCCGGTTAAAAAGTTATGGACGTATGAAGTTTGCCGGATACCGTAATATTTTAATGTTTTTGAGTCAATGAACAGTGAAATACCATGTGTCGTTACCTGATTGGTCCATGTGGATGAACAGTGTCACACAGTGGCTTTTATTTGACAAAAATCTTAGGGAAGAGAGAGAAAGAGAGAGAGGAGAGAGAGAGAGAGAGAGAGAAACCGACCGGCCGCCGGATTCCGACCAATTTTCCGGCCGATTCTCGTTACATGCGCGCTAATCACATCCGTGTGCACACTAACCATATCACATATAAACAGAACACCAGTACGTGCACGATGCATCTAAAAATCATAAAATCCACATATTTAATTTATATATCAAAATCTCAAATTTCCCATAAACATAATGGGTTTATTCCATCCAATTGAACCCGGAAATTCTCCACAATTTCTTTATAATCAATATCATAAATTCCATGATTTTCAAATCCACCAATTTAAATATTCACATTTTCCCAATAGCATAAATAATTCTTGAAGTATAATAATTAAATCACATAATATTCCATGGGCATGCTTACAAAAATTGAAGTCACCAACATAAACAAATATTTTCCTTGAAATATTTGAAAATCAAATCATGCCCAATTTAATGTTAAAACCACAAGAATTTCAAAATTCTCAAGACCATAAATTAATTTTCACATGGCATAAATTTATATAATGCATATTTTCTTTAATCAAAATAAATTCACCAATAATTCCACAATAAATCAATTAAATATTTGGCACATAGAATTTAAATTCCAAATATTCAAATCACACATAATATTCACCAATTTAATTCCCAAAATTAATTTGAAGGTGGGTCGCTCACCTGGAGCACGCAATTAAACCACGATCTACTATGGGATCAATTCCACGACTCACCCGTGCTCCTAGAACACAATTCACACACAGTCAAATAAATTAATATTTTAATCGGGTAAATAATACCCAGTACCCGGGGGGGTCAAACACAAACGTTATCCAAAATAGTCGAATAATATACCGAATCGAAGCTTGAGCGACGAGGATTACAAATCTGGTCTTACTTTCCGGTGATTGGACTCGAGGTGGTTGGAATCTCGCTGGAAAGCTTTCGGGTTTTGACTCCGCAATTCTCCCAAACCGTCGCGAATTGGTGGAAAAGGATGCCAGATTCGGGTTCAGGAGGTCGAACACAGTCGGGAGGGATCGGCGGTGCAACTGGGTACTCGCCAGAACAGTAACTTCCGGCGAGCCGCCGCGGTCACTAGCAACCGTCGCCGGCGGCGGTGCGTGCGATGGCCGTTGGCTGAGATTTTTTGTAGATTTGTAGACCGAGGGGAGAGGAATCCAACAGGATCGGCGGTGAGGCAAACGGAGGCCGGACGGCGGAGAAATCAGGGTTTGAAGAATTTCAGCCCCTCGCCGGAAAAAGCTCCGATCCCGGCGCGTCGGAGGTCCGGTGGCCGTGAAATTTGGTGGGTAGACCATACTTGAGGAGGTGGTGAGGGGTGGCTGGCGCATGTGGCCGGAAAGGGGTCAAACGGCGGTGGTCGACGGTGGAGGGAAAAATCGCCGCCGAGCTTCGCCGCCTCGATCTGGGCGCGTCCGGCGGCCAACGGCCGTGAAATTTTGGGTTTGGCCGGAAATGAGGAGAGGCTTCCGTCTGGCCAGCGCATGTAACGAGAATCGGCCGAAAAATTGGTCGGAATCCGGCGGCCGGTCGGTTTCTCTCTCTCTCTCTCTCTCCTCTCTCTCTTTCTCTCTCTTCCCTAAGATTTTTGTCAAATAAAAGCCACTGTGTGACACTGTTCATCCACATGGACCAATCAGGTAACGACACATGGTATTTCACTGTTCATTGACTCAAAAACATTAAAATATTACGGTATCCGGCAAACTTCATACGTCCATAACTTTTTAACCGGATGTCCGTTTTAAGCGTGCTGCTAGTCTGTGAACTCATATCGACGAGCACTTCACAACCATGCATGAGTCAAAGCTCATTTTCCCATAAATAAAAAGTCAACTCCAACACCCCTTGGACAGTTTGGACTTCAACTTGTTTTGCTCATAACTTTCAAACTGTAGCTTCGTTTTCAACGTGCTACTAGTCTACGAACTTGTGCCAACGTGTACTTCGTAACGGTACCTCAGTCAACCTAGAATTCAAACCGGGTCAAAAAGTCAACTTTTGACCCCTTTGGTCAACGGTCAACCTCGATCAACGTGCAAAAATTCCGACATGGTTCGGGACGGGGTGTTACACTTCGGGACGGGGTGTTACAGTAGGTCTCTTGGTTATATACTTTTATAATACTTTAATTGGCCCATTGGATTGAAATATCTATTATCTCTAAAAATCCAATTGGCTTAATTCTAATTTTATTATTATCATTACTATTACTATTATTATTTATTAATTATTTTATGTATATATAAATTGTAGAATAAGTTAATGTATTATCATACGTTACATGCAGTGTTGACATGAGGTTAGGGTTTGAGGCATTTAGAGTATCTACTTCATGAAGATCTAAGAGAGTAAGGTTTAAGAAGAGTATATCTATTAAGCACTGTTCTAGTATTTTTTTTTTTTTTTTTCTGTTTTGTAGGTAAATTCATAGAATATAATGAATTAATGATAATGTCTAAAGGTTAGTAATCTAATCTAATACAATATTATGATTGTGTCTAGAACCTGGGTTTAATAATGCTACTATATTGTTGTTTACTAACCAGTATAATTAATTGTTTTGATTTATGTTAGCACTAACAATACATACATAGTTAAACCCACTTCCTTCCAGCTTAGATTTTTAGGAACTGCTTCAAATCTTATTAGTCAATTTTTTTACGAAGTAATTGTTGTGGATGCATGTGTAAGATCCAATTTTATTCTTTATGTACATAAATAGAGAGATCTTGCCATTTCAGAAGAATTTTGCCATTTTGTCGACGAATTATAGTTACTTGCCATATGGAACAGAAAAAGGAAAAGCAGATGCTTAATTAATGGATAAAAGAATAACTTTAAAAAGTGCAAAAATGCAATGTTTTCATAACTCACATCACTAATATACAGAATAGAAAGTAGAACCGACTCTTTGAGAAACTGACAAACCTCTTTGCTTGCGTGTATTATCTGTTGATAATAAAGCCATAAACACTTCTACACATATTAATACATACATACATAATACTTCTTTGCTTAAGTAGAATGTTAATTCTACATACATACATAATACTTCTTTGCTTAAGTAGAATGTTAATTCTTACGACTGATAAAGTTATTTTGGAATGGGCTCCATATGATTGAGATAGGACTTAATACAGGTAGATTTGGCAATGGGTCGTCCTAAAATATGTTTTTGTCATGTGCAGTGTTCATGTTGAATTTTATTAATCAAAATCCGATCTGTTTATCTAACGGGTGAAAATATCAAAACCCAAATCTGTTACATGTTATGAACCCGACCCATTATATGTAAACTAATCCTGAGCACTAATATTTTTGTACGGATCATTTCGTATTAAGGATCCTATGAACTTTTGCCAGATCTAGGCACGTCCGATTCCTTACTGGTTTGATCTCTTTGATGATTAATGAGGCGTCTCTCGATAGACCGACAATGACGGTCAGCTTAGCTCACTCAGATTAATTCCACCCATATACCAACCACTTACACTAAACTTTATTTTTATACATATACGCAAGACAGAAGACCCACAACCATTACTCATTACTTTGTTAGTCTATGTGTATATGGCCATACATATATACAACAAGCTGTACAACATCTGACATTCGCACTGCTTTAATTTCACATGATAATGCACACGAACGGGGTCCCATAGACATATTTCTTATTCAACACTAAACACGTACGCTTTATGACTTTAATTAAATATATTCTCATTTTTGCTAAAACGTGACACATATTTCATCGGTTAAGTAACGGACAAAAATTCTCTATGTAGGATTCCCAAACTTTAAAAAGTGAAAGATAATTATATGATAAGTATTAAAGATGAGTGATAATTTTATGATAAATATTAATAGATTATTGTATCTCATCTAAACTTTTGGATTTAAATTTAAATATTAATTATTAGAAGTGTAAACTAGTCTAGCTGAGTTAAGTAGTACGATTCTAAACTCGGTTCATATAATGTTTGAAGTGATCAAGCTCAATTCAAACTGGTCAGATTTTGAAATTACTTGTTCAAAATTATCTCGGCTTATTTATAAAAGCTTGAACTTAACTTATCTAAGTTCATTTTAAAATAAAAATAAATAAATTTAATATTTAATTTAATATTTTTTTATAATTAAATTAATATTAATACATTCCAATTGTTTTTATTAAATATATTGTATAAAATTAAATATTTATCATATTGTTTATATACTATAGGCATTTTACATTTTTTAAATTAATATTGTAAATATATTTTACATTAATAAATTAATACTATAATAAATCAAACGAAGTTGATTCAATTTGTATGTCATTCATAGCTATACCTTCATGGATTCGAGATATAAAGGTCAAGGAAAATTATTGTAAATATATGATGATAATAATAATAATAATAATAATATGTCCATAAATATAAATTCCCGTAGCTCCCTAATACTCCTATCTTGTCATGTAAGCATTCTTTACTTGAATTAGGGAGCATTCTTTACTTGAATTAGAAATTCCCTATAAAAGACCTACTCAAGCAACGCATATCCCCATACAAATATAGAGCTGTCCAAAAAGGTGGCAAATTACGAAAGTGCCTCATCCTATATGTGTATAAAAAGGTGGAGGTTAACAGGAACACATATCATTCCCAAAATCAGCCACTATCTCTGCAATTCCCCAAATTAATAAACCCATTATTGTTTCCTTTTCTAAAGTTAGAAAATGGCACCTAAGAAAATGGCAACTAATGGTGAGTTGGTACCATATATATGTATATATATATATATATATATATAATATTATTATTATTTTTTTAATTAGATTCTAATTCTACAATAGCACGTTAAAGTAATTATATATATTTATATATATGCATATATATATGTAGATCTTTTGGTTTATGACTTTCCAGATGATAATAAGAATGCTATCACTATTCTGAGCATCGATGGTGGGGGAGTGAGAGGCATTATCCCCTCAGTAATTCTCGAATTTCTCGAAAAGGAGCTGCAGGTATATATCTGTTTATGATCATCCAGTAGCATTGAGTTGTTTAATTTGTTTTGTTCATGCATATGTATCTATACAAATATTTGACAAAAATTCTCATGTGAAAAAAAAAAAAAAAAAAAAGATTTTGGATAACAATCCAAATGCTAGGATTAAAGATTACTTCGACTACATTGCTGGGACAAGCACTGGAGGCCTGACAACAGCCATGCTTACCGCAGCAAAGAGTACTACTCATAACGAAGAAAATCTGCCTTTGTTTACTGCAGAAGAGATTACCGACTTCTATCTAGAGGAGTCTAAAACTATCTTTCCCCAAAAAACAATGTTTGAGGCTGTTAGAAGATCAGCAATGTACGTACTGTATACATATATACATATATATATATATATATATATATATATTATCAATATTAAACATATTACAACTGGGGAAAAGGAGATTTTACCTAGGGAGGATTTGGATGTGTATAAATTATAAATAATACTGAAAAATTTTATTTACACCTTTTTAGTTTTATTATTATATTATTTAGATCCCTCATTTTTTAAAAATCATCATTTAGTTAAATTTTTTTTTAAATTATCAAAATAGATTAATTTATCATTTTTATCAGTTTTTATTAATTAATTTTAATACTTAAAAACTAAAATTAAAGACTAAAATTATATTTTTACAATATTATTCAATTATAATATATATATATATATATATTTAACTTCATTTTGGTCTTTAACTGTCATAATTAATAATTAAAAATTGATAAAAATTGACAAATAGATCCATTTTGATATATATATATATATATATATATTTATATAGAAAAACTAAAAAAAGGTTAATAATAATTTTTTAAAAGTGTGGATCTATACATAACTCAAAGGGTTTATATGAAATTTGTCTTAAATAATACATATAAATGAATGCAGCTTATGCATGTGTGTGTATATATATATATATATATCGATATATGTAACATGACAAAGATTATAGGAAAGAACCATATATATCATATATATATATATATATATGATTCTTCCTATAATTTCTGTCATGTTATATATATATATATATATATATAACACGATAGAAATTATAAAAGAGAACCATATATATCATATGCATGCATATTATATTAATCTATACTTACTAATAGTATGTGTGAGTAAGATTAATGGGGAAAAATAAATAAATAAATACAACAGGAATAAAGAAGAATTGACCGTAGTGTATAAACCTTTGGATGCAGTTCCATAGTTGAAAGTAGCAATGAAAATTTGTTAACGAAAGCATGGAATGGTGTCAAGTCGTTGTACTCACATTGGCCGATATGGAATATTATATCTTATTTTGTTTTACCCGTCCACGATGGTGTCGGACTTCGTAAAATAATCAAAGAAAAGTTGGGACAAAGAAAGCTAAAAGACTCACTCACCAATGTGTTTATTACATCCTTTGATATCATGCGTTTCCGACCAGTCAATTTCTCCTCCCAAAAGGTACAATATAATGCATACTCATCATCATTATCATCAATCCATGTTTTTCATTCTAATTACTTTTTAATTAATTTTTGTTAATAACTAATATATATTAATCTATTCTTTCTGATCTTTAATTGCAATGAGAAATTGTTTTAGGCAAAATGTAATCCACCAGATGATCCGTTGCTGTCAGACGTGTGCATTAGCACGTCAGCGGCTCCTTATTTTTTACCTCCACATCATTTTAAGCACGAAAAGCAGCCTTTCAACTTCGTTGATGGTGCTGTTGCAGCCAATAATCCTGTATGTAAACCTTTTAATTTTGTACACTTATTAGAGAAAATATATATGTATATGATTTTTCTTGGATAAGAGGAATTCTGATAAATTTTTGTCTGGGACAATGCGTATCCTTAAAAGGAAAAATACATGTTATTTCAAATAAAATTTTTTGCGGGATTAATGGATGAGAAAATTATTGTTTATGTATAATACACACACACACATACACACACACACACACACACACACACACACACATATATATATACATATATACATAGCTAATACTCATGATGCTGGTGCAAAAATGTTAGACTTTGTTTGCAGTTAATGAGGTGATGAAGGAGGTTTTCAAAGATAGGAACTTGAATTTCAAGGATCTTAGTGACACAAAATTCCTAATCCTTTCCCTCGGAACCGGAACATTCAAGAGGAAGCACGGATTAGAGGTTGGAAAGTTTCCTTGGGGACTTTTTACTTTGTTCTTTGGGCCTCCGGGTACTTACAACAGCACCCCTTTAATCGACATTTTCACGAGTGCATCGGATAGTATGGTTGACATCTACATGGATTCTTTCTGCCAACTCCTCGGCATCAAGCGTGACGACTACCTTCGGATTCAGGTTATATTAATTATATAAATTCGTTTTATAATTAATTTACTGTTCTTGTACCATAATTCTGCGGGGATTAAACACCCTTATAAATTAAAACTGAAGCTGCATTTAATTTGTATTACAATTATTTAAATATCGAAAGATATATATATATATATATGTGTGTGTGTGTGTGTGTTTGCCGACTAGTTAAAATCGAAAATAATAAGCAGGAAGATGACCTGGCATATGAAATGGCGACCACAACATGTAACTCAAGTAGAGAACATCTTAAGAATCTTAAGAATATTGGTAAATCCCTCCTGAAGAAACCCGCTACAACATTAAACAGTGAAACTGGTTTATACGAACCAGTCGATGGCAAGACCACAAATGAAGAAGAACTTCGCGCGTAAGTAGTGCTGCAACATATCAAACAGGTTTCTCCATCTTACTTACATATCTAATAAATAATAATAAGTTGTTTTCTTCTTTTTTTTTTTTCGGTTTTTTCCTTCTCCTTTGGCAGGTTTGCTAGAAAACTGTATGCTGAAAAGAATAAGAAGGAGATGAGCAGATCTTTAGCTGTTTCTGAGGATATGAAGAGAACTTTAGCTGGTTGTGAGGAGATGAGCAGACCTTTAGTTGTTTCTAGAGGATGTGACAGCCTCGGTCACCGTATGCCTATATGCTAAGTGATTTTAATTATAAATAAGTGCTGGTTAGATATGCCATGCATGTGCTCAATGTCTGTGAGCCAAGTTGTTGGAAGTTCATGTCAGTTATGTGGAAGCTGTTCAATGTTAAGTCTTGTTTCATGTAAAACTATATATTGAAATAAAATATGGTATTTGATAACTTTATATAATAATTTTTTGGAGCTATCTCCAAAGTAATTATAATGGGAAAGATGTAAATGAAAAAAAAAAAAAAAAAAAAAAAAGGAAAGACAAAACTTTAAGTGTTTCTATTTAAAATTATTGGTTTTAGTTATTTGATCATTTCATTATAATTCTAAGCATCTAAAATAGACATTAGTTGCTTGCGTTACAAGTAAAATATGACTTGCTCTGTTTCTCACACCAGAATAGATAGCCATTCTTGACTTGCAGGGATGCAAAGTTTTTTTTTTTTTTTTTTTTAATGAGGATGGAGGGATTTGAACTCAAATCATTATTCAAGAAAATAGTCGTTTAATTTTTTTTATTATTATTATTTTTTTTATCATGAGATGCCAAAATTTTGGAACTTCACAGCGTTACTAGTTGCACGACTATGTTTCACCTCCCCTGTTTTATTTATTATTTTTATAGTAGAATTATAATTTATAAGTAATGGATTGTCGAGTACTTTCTATATGACAGAAGTTGAGAGTCCAAGTTGTTATAGAATCAAGATCATCGTTTTAACACATTAACTATAATCATGCAGGGTCTTATAATTAAAAAAATTTATTTTGTACCGAATAGTTCAAACATGTGACGTTCTTCCCTACTTTTGTCAAATTGAATTAAAAAATAAAAAATAAAAAATAAACACAAAACGTAAAACATGATTGAATCATAAGTACAAATTATTAAAATTTCACAGAAAAATATTAACAGATCAAAATCATCTTAGGTAGAAGAAATTAAGCAACACCAATAACATTATTAAAGAATACTCAAGTGAAAATCACTTAAAGTATTGATAATATTTATGTTTTATTTTGAGAAGTTATAAAATTTAAAAGCTTATTTTAAACCCAGGTTCCTACTATTTTAAGCCTATCTCATCAAACCAACTTAGTAACATAATGGCTGAAATTAGAATCGTTAAGTTATACAAAATAACCTTTGTAGAAGAATTCCTCATATGCATATAGTTTAAATATTTGTGAATATCACGGCACCTTTTCGAATCCTTGGTGCTAACGTGATGGCTTTTTAATTTTTTATTTGATTATATGTAGTTTGCTTCCTTTAAATATATTACTTGGTGTTAGATTTATTAGACAAGTCAAATAACTACAAACTCAAAGGGGAAAAATAAATAAAAACATTATTATTATTATTTTTTATTTAACAACAAAACATAAAATTGAACATAATTTCTAATTGTATTGGTTTTCTGTTTTTAATTTTTCAAATTTATAATCATTTGAGATGTCTAATAAACTTTAACTAACACTAACTACAATATTTGAAATAAATTACACACGATTTTGAGAAAGAGATTATTTTATTTCTATAGAATTCACATAAGACTTTTATCTAGAGAGTTGAATTTGTGGAACTTTTATAACAGAATTCAATAAATTTTGATGGAATATCTATGATTTTACAAATCTTCATATAATGTTGTTTTGTATAGCAAAACTATTTTTGTCCTTCGAAGGTTTGAAAACGTATATTTCAAGATTTAAAAATCGTCTTATACTCATCTGATAAATTTTGAACCAAAACTGATACATTGTAGGAAAAAGTTCTCACCTACAATATTCTAAAATATTGTCGTTTTTATTTTTCACTTTTTTGATACATAATGTATATGAGATTTGATATAGGAAGGACTTTGTGAGAGACTTATGGAGAGCAGCACTCCTATGTGTCAAGCCACATCACCCAAACAATTACACATCATTTAAATCATTTGTGATTTTTTTAGAATAAAATCTTAATGGGAAAGAGCAATCTTTAAAATATATATGGGATCCAATATTAATTATTATTTGTAGTTTATTTAACTTTTAACTGTTATTAAAAAACTTTTCCTATGTGCCAGCTGATATAGCAATGTCTCTTTTCATAAATCCCTCATAGGTTCTTATTATTTATTATTTTTTGGGTAAATCTCAAGGTTCTCACTATATCAAACCTATAAAGACTATATATACTATAAATTGTATTTTTTGGGTTTCAGAAAAAAAAAAAAAAATTCTCTATGTGTACAATCAACTTCTATGGGAAAGGATCGTCTCCTCATCTACATTTGCTAACATGTTAAATATCTTTCCACGTGTGGCATTGCGAATTTATATGGATAAGATCTATTTATTCAATCTAATATATTTATTTCCTAATAAGTCACTATCAACTATTTATCATTAATGTTGGTAATCAACTATTACTTACATGACATGGTTAGTGTGAGTAGCGCGCAGGTGATTTTATGAGGTTGTCCTATAGTTGCCATTGGATGAGGGTAGGCCGCCCCTCCAGTTAGCAGCGGCGCGATGGGACGCCACGCGACCGTATGCCGGTTTCTTTCTATAACCTCCTGTCTGGCGGTACCTTAGGACGCTAGGTACTGTTGGTGCCACTGGTATATAGTGGATGCATCAAGTGATTTCAAAATTGGAATTTTAAAATAAATATTTTGAAACTGTATTGGAATTAAAAATATAATTATTACTGTTTCTGGTATTTATTTGATGTCTTGGTTTTCGGGGAATACGAATAAAGGGTTTTGTGAAAAGGTTTTAAAAAGGAAACTTTTCCAACTGAGAGAATTGTAAGGGTTTTGAGAGAAATTATTATTTCCAAGTAATTATTATTTATCTACGTTATTACCGTGATATTATAACTGTATAGTAGATAGGGTCACTCACTGAGATGATTAGCATCTCATATTTTTAAATTCCGTTCCTCTAGGTACCAGGTTTGTCGGTGTTCATCCGGAGCGGACTTGATCTTCATCGCTGTCTTAGTTCGTGAAGTACCCTGTTCTTCTTTTATTGCAGTTGTAATACTTCTTTCACTCTTGTTGTATTCTATACTTAGCAGTACTTCATGAAGCTCTGTATACTGTATGGGACACTTATGTATTTATTATGCATTGGATTACTGTATTTATTTTTGGAGTGCTGAAATTTGTGGAATCAACTTGTAGTATTGTGGGAGGAATAAGGGGATGCTATAGAAGTGTGTTTTCAGTGCAGGAATTTGTGGTAAATCCATCCCTTAGGAGAGGTTCTACCGGATTTTCCATTGGAGGGTCCGGTAGGCTTTCCCTGGGATCAGGGCTTGTCTAGGGTTCCGATGAGGAATTTTGGATGGGTCCTGACACGAAGTACATCAGAATTTCTAAAATTTGACCAAGGTTGACCGGGTTTGACCGTCGTTGATCGAGAAGGGGTCAAATGTTAACTTTTTGCTCCTGATGGAATTTTACATTGACAGAGGTACCGTTAAAAAGTACACGTTGTCACGAGTTTATAGACTAGTAGCACATCGAAAACGGAGCTACGGTTTGAAAGTTATAAGCAAAACAAATTGAGGTCCAAACTGTCCAAGGGGTGCCGGAGTTAATTTTTTGTTCATGCAAAGTTGAGCTTTGACTCATACATGGTGGTGAAGTGCTCATCGATACGAGTTCATAGACTAGCGGTACGTCCGATTTGGACATGTCATTTGAAAGTCCCGGCCACCAGACAGCCACACGCGCTGGCTAGCGAAGGAGCCCATTCCCCGGTGACGCCACCCTCCAAATTTCCCGGCCAAACGCCGCCGGAAGTGCCCAGATCGAGCCGGTAAAGTCGGTGGCGGTGGGTTGAGTTTTTCGGCGATTCTCGCAGTTTCCGGCCAACCCAGTCCGATCTTCCATCCCTTTCCCCCTATTATGGGTCCTCTGAGTTCAAATATGGTCTCCAATTGTTTAAATTCGAAGTGGTTCGCGAGTTATGAGGAGGTGAAGTTCGGCCGGTACTTCCCGGGCAAATTCCGACCACCATCGGCGGAATTGGGGTCAATGGAGGCCGGTAATGCGATCCTCGTTCCATAAGCTTCATTTCGGTATATTACTCGTAAATTTTGGACAACGTTTGTGTTAAATCCCCCGGGTACCGGAAATTATTTACCCGAATAAATTATTAATTTATTTGAGTTGTGTAATATTGTTGTTCTAAGAGCACGTGTGCGTCGTGAAATTGATCCCATAGAGGATCTTGGGTTAATTGCGTGCTCGAGGTGAGTGACCCACCTTCAAAATTAATTTTGGGAGTTAAATTAATTATATTGTGATATTTTAATATTTGAATGTTTTTATTTTATGTTAATTGTTAGATAAATTGTGAATTAAATTTTGATGCCCATATTTGAATAAATTGAAATATATGATTTTTGATAAATTATGGAAATCTAGATTTTATGACAATTTGATATTTATAGGAATTGGAAAAGTAATATTATTTGATTTATTATGGAATTTATTTGTGAATTTATTTTTATTAATAAAAAATGCATTTATATAAATTTATGCATTGTGGAAATTATTTTATGGTATTGAGGATTTGTGGAATTAAATTATATATGAAATTTATGTGGTTTTAAGGATATGTTGATTTAATGGATTTTGAGGATTGGAGAAAAATATTGTTTTAAAGCATTATGTTTCAAAACTATTTATGTCACTGGAAAATTGTATATTTGAGTTGATAGAAATGAAAGTTGATGGATTTGAAAATTGTATAATTGTATCGATGGATTTTGTGATATGAGAAAAATTATATATATTAACGAAGTATTCATGTTGGTGATATTAAAGGAAAAATGTGGGATGTGAATTTGAAAAGTGGTATAATTCCCACGGTGAATTTTGGAAAATTTGATATTTGAATAATAAATTTAATAATTGTTTTTAGACGCACTTATACAGTATTGGTGTTCTGTACTGTATATGTGGATGAGCGTGCAAGTTATAATGTCTCTCGTGAGTTGCCATCAGACCGAGGGCGGGCAAGTTTGATATTGGCCATAAGCCGCCCCCCTCCATAGCCGGGATGACGGTTTAAGCAGTGGCGCTGTCGGGATGCCGAAGCGACCGTATGCAAGTTTTTCCCTTTAACCTCCCGCCAGATGGTTCTCGGGACGCTGGATATCATAGGGCATCACTGGTATATAGTGTGGTGCGTCAAGCATTATTTTTCTGAAATAAATTTCAAATCCTAAAGTTTTAAAGCCGTATTTAAATTAAATGTATTTAATTTGTTTTATCACCTATTTCCAATTAGTATTTTCTAAAATGTATTTATTTATATTTTATGTCACTTATTTTAAATTAATGGTTTTAAAATGCATCTTGCCATATTATTTTTATTATATAGATTGGTTGAATATTTCAAAATGAATTTTATAATATTTTTACCACTTATCTTACATGATTGTTATAATTATTTAGATTATATTTTTTTCACTGTTTATTTAGTCTATTAAATCAAATGTTATGAATTGTATATTGAATTTTTTTCTTTATGTTATATTTCTTTCATGCAAGTATTCTAAATTTATTTTATTATATTTCATTACATTTTATTCGTATTTGGATTATTTAATTATTTATTAAATTAAGTATTCCTTGATTTTAGGGGCATAAAAGATTGGGTTTTGCAAAAATGTTTTAAAAGGGGAACCTTTCCAACGGTGTGAATGGTGAGGGTTTTTAGAGAAAATATTATTTTCAATTAATTATTATTTATTTACTTATTTATTCTTAATTAATCAAATGTGCTATAATTATCATTACTATTATAATTGTACAGTAGATAGGGTCACTCACTGAGATGATTAGCATCTCATATTTCTAAATTTCGTTCCCCTGGGTACAAGGATTGGGAGACGTTGATCGTCTGGGACGAGCCCGACGTCTCAGTTCATTGCCGAAAGTCCAAAAAGCATTTCTTCCTTTTTTTCCTCTTCATCTTGTATTGCTTCTTTATCTGACATTGTATTAATTTCATATTTACTTGTATAGTACTCTGTATATTGTATTAGACACATTTTATTAAATACTGCATTAATTCCCTATTATTATTTTGGAATGCTGTAAACTTGTGGAATTAAATTGTTGTAATGCGGGAGGAATAAGGAGATGTATATAGAAGTGTGTTTTTAGTGTAGGAAATTTGTGGTAAGTCCAAGGGAGGTTCTGCCGGATTTTCCATTGGAAGGTCCGATAGGGTTTTCCTGGGATCAGGGCTTGTCTAAGGTTCCGATGAGGAATTTTAGATGGGTCCTGACAGCTACTACATAAATCATTAAATAAGCCAGCCACCTTACGAACACAAGTAAATCCTGTAAGTGAATCACATGACAATGGTTAATCCATACAAAATATCTAATATTCTTTCACTTGGACTACATAATAATCAAATATTAACAACCGAGTCACTTACTATAAAATCTTGTAAAATGAAATACCATTTCATCAAAGCATATCACATGTCCACAGGATACAAAAACACACCATAATAGGTAACATAAATTTTCTTAGTAAAGCTTCAAAAACTAGATATCATTTCAACTGAATACATTACATGCTATAAGCTCAATCTAGGTAATAGAAATTTACCTTATCATATGCAATCCTTAGATACAGAATATCATTTCATTTAAGCATATTACATATCGATAAGACACAACAACATATTCAGATTAGGTAGTAGAGATTTACTATGATACTTGTGAATCAATATACAATATACATGGACTAAATGTCTGAAAGCAAGCCTACAAACACAAGGAGTAACAATATGTGTAAGAAACATCTCAATAGTAATAATGATCGATATACATACATGTATTGCCTACAACGTAATACTTAATATTATTGCAGATTGCAAAACTTCGATTGAACCATAGCAATCTCAATTGCTTCACAATACCATATGGTATACATGCTCCTTAAATATATCTATAGGCTAGTTGTTACTAGTGGGTTTGCCACTATAATGTAATAAGCATGTACAAAATAAAATGAGACTCTCAACAAAATAATATAGTTGCGGAGTTACCATAAAATTTATTGACACATAATAAAAGTACAACCAAAACATGTATCATAGTCTCAAAATATGCCATATACTTTGCCTCTACAATCAAAGAAACCATAAATGTTTGTTCGATACTATTTCACAAAGCGACTCATATCGCCATTGATAAATAACATGCCTATTATTAAACTTTAAACATCTACAACCTCCATAACCAACTCATAAAATTGTAACACCCCGTCTCAAAGTACATCCAAAATTTCTCAAATTTGACCAAGGTTGACCGGGTTTGACCATCGTTGACCGAGAAGGGATCAAATGTTGACTTTTTACTCCTGATGGAATCTCACATTGACCGAGGTACCATTAAAAAGTACACGTTGTCACGAGTTCATAGACTAGTAGCACATTGAAAACGGAGCTACAATTTGAAAGTTATGAGCAAAACAAGTTGAGGTCCAAACTGTCCAGGGGTGCCCGATTTGACTTTTTATTCATGCAAAGTTAAGCTTTGACTCATTCATGGTCATAAAGTACTTGTCGATATGAGTCCGTAGACTAGCGGCACGTCCGATTTGGACATGTGGTTTGAAAGTTATGGACCTGTAAAATTTTTCAAATACAGTATTATTTTAATAATATTTTTAAATATGTGAACAGTGTACCACGTGTGACTTAATAGAGGGTGCCATGTGTCACAACGGTGAGATGCCACATGTCAACTATGGTTAAATACCATATTATTTTATTATTATTTTATACAATAATATTATTTTATTATTATTTAATTATTTTTTTTCTTTTTATTTCTTTTTCTTTTTTTTTCTTTTTTCTTTTTTCTTTTTTTCCTTCCCCCACGTGGGAAGAAAAACAGCCCAGGCCCCCCGAATTCCTTCTTCTCCTTCTTTCTTCATTTTCTCCTTCCCGCCGATATATCTCTCTCCCTGCTGCACTTTTTCCGGCCACTGGACGGCCACACGCACCGGCCACCGGTGAATTCCAGCCATCGGCGAGCTCAGGCACCAAGTTTGGCGGCCGGCTGACCGGCAGTTGAAGCCAGCGGTGACTCATTTTGTTTTTCCGGCGATTCTCGCGGTTTCCGGCCAGCCCAGTCCGATTTGCCACCTCTTTCCCCTTAATTTGGGTCCTCTGAATTCAAATACAGTCTTCAATTGTTTAAATTCGAAGTGGTTCGTGAGTTATGGGGAGGTGAAGTTCGGCCGGTACTTCCCGGGCAAATTCCGACCACCACCGGCGGAATTGGGGTCAATGAAGGTCGGTAATGCGATCCTCGTTCCACAAGCTTCGATTCGGTATATTACTCATCAATTTTGGTTAATGTTTATGTTAGTCCCCCCATTTACCGGGTATTATTTACCTGAATAAAATATTAATTTATTTGAGTTGTGCAATATTATTGTTCTAGGAGCACATGTACGTCGTGGAATTGATCCCATGGAAGATCCTGGATTAATTGCGTGCTCGAGGTGAGTGACCCACCTTCAAAATTATTTTGGCTGATTAATTATATATTTTGTGTTAATTGATTATTTGGAAATTATGTTTTATGTGTTAGTGATTTAATAAAATTACTCTTTAATTTTATATTGTTAATTTATGATAATTTCAATGTGTGTTTTGGCGCCAAAAATATATTTGTGAATTAAAGAAATTGTGGTTTTAATTCCTTTAATTTATTGTTATGTTTATTATTAGATTTATTGTGCATAGTTATATGATTTTAAAACTTATGAAATTATGTGATTTAATATTACTTTGGCATGGATTGATTGTATGGATTTGAAGGAAATTATTTATTTTAAATTTATTATATATTGAGGAATCGTGGAATTTAATTATTTATGAAGTTTATATGGGTTTAAAGGATATGTTGATTTAAATTAATTTTTGAGAATTTGAGAAAAATATGGATTTAAATTATTATGTTTTAAAAATATTTATGCTGGAAATATTAATGGCTTGATCTTATGCCATTGGAAAATTTGGTTATTTAAATTGATGGAATTGAGAGTTGATGGATTTGAAATTTATGGTATTTATGTGATGAATTTATAACGATGATTTATAAAGGAATTGTGGAAAAATTACTAGTTTAATTGGATGGAATAAATCCAATGATATTTATGAGATTTTGAGATTGGAAAATAAATATACTGATTTTATGATTTTTAGATGCACCATACACGTACTGGTGTTCTTTGCATGGATATGATTAGCGCGCAGGTGAATGTGATGAGTGCACAGGTAGGTGTGAGTAGCGCACAGGTAATTATGAGGTTTTCCTATGGTTGCCATCGGATGAGGGTAGGCTTCCCCTCCATGGCCAGGACGCCTGTTTGCAGCAGAGCGGTAGGATGCCATGCGATCGTATGCCGGTTTCTCTCTTTAACCTCCTATCTAGCGGTACCTAGGGACACTGGGTACCGTTGGTGCCACTGGTATATAGTGGGTGCATCAAGTGATTTTTAGAACATAGATTTCAAAATAAATATTTGAAATTGTATTTAAATTAAGAATATATTTAATGTTGTTTTTATTATTTATTTAAATTTAAAGCTTTACACAAATTTTATGAAATTGTTATTGTGATTTTATTACCTATCCTCATTAATGTTTAAAAGTTATTTGCCTTGATTTTATCATTTAAATCGATTGGTATTTTAAAATAAATTCTATTATATTTTTATCATTTGTTTTATATAGATGTTTAAATTTATTTAAAATGTTTCTTTGATTATTTCCTTGACTTAAACAATAAATTTTATAATTTATATATTGGATATATTTTTATTCTTATGCCAAATTTCTTTAATATAAGTTTATTTATGATTTTATTTATTGTATCCAATGATGTCTTATTCTATATTTCCATTATAAATTTGCATCCTTAAATTCTTGTATTTTATTTGAAATTTATTGACTAATTGTTTTCCTTGATTTTTGGGGTATAAAAGATTGGGTTTTACGAAAATGTTTTAAAAGGGAAACTTTTCCAACGGAGGGAATGGTGAGGGTTTTGAGAGAAAATATTATTTTTAATTAATTATTATTTATTTACTTATTTATTCTTAATTAACCAAATGTACTATAATTATCGTGGCTTTATAATTGTACAGTAGATAGGGTCACTCACTGAGATGATTAGCATCTCATATTTTTAAATTCCGTTTCCCTAGGTCCAGGTTGGGAGACGTTGATCGTCCGAGGCGAGCCCAATGTTTCAGTTCATTGCCGAAAATCCAAGAAGCATTTCTTCCCTTTTTCTTCTTCATCTTGTATTGCTTTCTTATCTAACATTGTATTAATTTTATATTCATATGTATAATGCTCTGTATACTGTATTTGACATTTAGTTATTAATTATGCACTGATTTCCTGTTATTATTTGGAGTGCTGCAAATATGTGGAATTAAATTGTAGTAATGTGGGAGGAATAAGGGGATGAATATAGAAGTGTATTTTCAGTGCAGGAAATTTGTGGTAAGTCCAACCCTTAGGGGAGTTTCTACCGGATTTTCCATTGGAGGGTCCGGTAGGGTTTCCTTAGGATCAGGGCTTGTCTAGGGTTCCGGTAAGGAATTTGGGATTGGTTCTGATAAAATCCCCTACATCAAAAGTAATAAGGTACTGACCTCAAAACAATATGGCTGTTTCATGATACACATAACGGAGACTACTCATGTACCGCAACATAAACCAAATTTATTAACCAAGACTACTCTAGACTAATCAAATTTATTAATAAAATTTTTGGTATCCAATGAGTAGACATTATTTTTATTAGTTTTTCCTTATATGATTTTGGAGTATTATTAGTTTATCAACTATTAATAAACTACCATATGTATTAACATGCTTGTTTAATGGTAAAACTACTTATAATACACTTCAAGTTCGTTGGATATCATGCAGCACTGCCTGTGTATAAATAAACTGTCAGATCATTAGTACCAAATATTTCATTAATAAATTTGGTATCATGTAGCATTGCCTGTGTATAAATATTTTTAGAGTAGTGTTTATTTTCAAGGGTTATAGCACATCAAGAGGTTTCTTTGGCTTTTTCTGAAAAGGTTCTATTCTATTTTTTTTATTCATGTATGTTTCATGTCCGGGTCATAAAATCATTCCTTTTATTATTATTATTATTATTGTTAATATTATTATTTCAACTTGGGGGAAGGGGATTTTATTCTAAACCGTTATAACACGTCAAGAGGTTCTTTGTCTTTTCTCAAAAGCTAGGTTTCTATTCTATTCTTTTCTTTTTAGTCCCATATGTTTTATGTCCGGGTCATAAAATCATTTTATTGTCACGGATAGATCTGGATAGTTTTTTGATTGAGTCATACTGCATATCACGTTCTTTTATTAATTAATAATATTACCAAAATACAAAATTTTATCTCATATTTGACATGCATAAGACAATGTTTAAATCCTGAAATTATATGATTTTGAACCTTTGAAGGACAAAATAGTTTTTCTATACAAAACAACGTTATATGGAAATTTTTAAAATCATAGATATTCCGTCAAAATTTATTGAAATTCTGTTCTTATATAGAGCCTATAGAATTGAAAAAGAATAAACTAAATTCTTAACCGAAAAATCATAAATAATTATGATGTAGAATTTCTAAAAAACCTTGATACCATGGGTTATGGTATTATAATATACAATGAACGTTAATTTCAAGCATAATTCAGTTTCTTTATTCGTTTCTAGTAAACTCTTTGACTTGTCCTCCTCCCCCCAAGCCTTTCATATCAATCTGTTTTGAAGCAGAAAGTGTCTTTAATTGCATTTTTCTTTTGTTGTTTTTTAATTCGGCAACGAGTAAAATAATTCTATTTGACAAAAACAAATCGTAGATAAAAAGGAAACCAATAAGAAGAAGCTGAATGAAAAGAAATGCAGTATAATATTCCTAAATAAACACCGAAACCGGTCTTTCACATTCTTAAATATAAACATTAATTCAGCATAATATATATTCTACATTAATTTAACATCGAATAGTTAGTTAATCATGTAAACTTGGTCATTAGAAATACGAAAAGAAACAAAATTAATTGGAATATACTAGCGCGGTATGAGTTTCGTGTTCAATAGTTGCTTAAATGGATTATTGGTTTACCAGAATCCGTAAATAGTTGTCCTTAAAGCCAGAGAATCCATAGAAAATAGACAAGTAGTTTTCAACCATATCATCCATTGCAGTGGAGAAAACATCCATTAATGGGGTTGTAATACCGTCTGGCCTAATGAACCACTGATAGAGTCCCCAAAGTTTTGGGATCTCCAACTATCAAATTTTCAGCCCTCTTAGCAGATCCAGTTCCAAGGGAAAGTACAAGAAACCTAATGCAATCCGTGTTGTTCAAGGAAGAAAAAATTTTATTTTTCGATATCTCCTTCATTACCTCACAAATTGCAAACAAATCTGCAAAATTTAGAAAGCTAAACCGAAAACTAACTGAATTAGACCGATGTTGGATATCACCCAATTTCAATGTTAACTGAAAAAATTAGCATTGTTTTCTCAGACAAAAATCTTAAATGGAGTTCGAAATACTTAATACTCTACTCCTAATATCAGCAAAAATAAAATAAAAAGACCTTTACGGTGGTGAAGCTGACGGGGTGGAAGCCTAAGAGATCAAAAGATGGAATAATGACATTGGTGAGTGTATCTCTTATCCTTTTTTCCTTCAATATATATTTGATTTTGCGATGAAGATTAACACCATCGTACACGGGACGTTCGAGATTTTGTTCATATTTATAAAAAAGTTTTGAGTTTATTATAAATTCCCAACGCTAAGTCTTTAACGAACCACCTGCCAAGGTATTGAAAAAAAAAAAAAAAAAAAAAAGTCAAATTTTTTTATTTTTTATTTTATTTTTTTTGTATATCCCCTCATAATGGTATGCATGCTTTTTTCATTTTTTTTCTTTCATCTGCAGGGACCCAAAAAACAAAAAAATTGAACTTAATATTATTATTGTTTAAAAAAAAAAAAAGTAGTTTTTAGTTCCTTCTTGATCTACTTACGTTGAGCCTTTTTCTGATTCCGACCATCCTGGAAAGATATCTTTACTATGAACTTCATAGAATTTGACAATATCTTTTGCAGAATATAGAGGCCGGTTATTTTCATTTGGTGTGGGTAAGCATGGCTGTTATTAGGCCTCCGGTGCTTGTCCCGGCAATGTAGTCAAAGTAGTCCGCAATCCTAGCGTCAGGACCATCCAGTTCCTGTCTTAAACAGAAATTTCGTCAAATATATATATATATATATATATATATATATATTTATAGATAATTTTAAAATGTTAAATATTAACTTGCAGACCCACTCACAGTGGGTCGTGAATCTATAAGTTAATAATTTGAAAAAGACCTGGAGCTCCTCTTCAAGTTTCTGGAGAATTATTGAGGGGATGATTCCTCTGACTCCCCCACCATCGATGCTCAGAATACTAATCATAGATTTCTCACCTGGAGATCAAACCAATATATATATACATATATATACATATATATATATATATATATATATAATAATGCATTGATCATACACCAGCTAATCTCATATATAATTATTTTATGTGCCTTCGTACTACTTTATGGGAGTGTACAAAGAAAATTGAGAAAAATGCAAAATATATTCTTCTTTCACCCGTTTTTCAATTTCGCTTCATAAAGGAGACATTTTGACATTACATAGCTAGCTCGAAGAGAAAACTGCTTAAACGAAATTAATTAGAAGGCAAAATTGAAAAACATGGTGACCAAGTAAAAAAACAATGCAAATGAAATTAATGGAATATATAGATACTACGTACAAGAGTACTCACCAGTACTTGCCATTTGTGATGTCAGAATTAATGACGATTTTATTAAATTGGCCGCTTATTATTAGCTAGTAGCTAATTTGGGTACGGTCAATATATGAGCATGTAAATATATATAGATGTAGAGGTTGTGTACGGAATCTCCGTTGCTTAACCGAACTGTAAGAACTGGGTGAAGCGTATGTCTCACGGCTAGAAAAGTGAGAATATTTAATTAAAGCTAGCATGTGCATGTCTTGCATCTTAAATTCTAAGAAAAATGAAAATAACAATTCAAATCAATGAAAACATACCAGCAAACTCACCAGTAGCAATATATATGTCACAGAAATGAGCTTTTTTGAATAAGTACTAGCTGATTTTGCCATAGAGGAAGCAGCTAGCCAAACTCCTTCGGAAATAACACAAGTTGGCAGCTTTATCAAAACCCTCTTTCCACAACCCAACTTCTTCTCCATTTTCCGATGAACCCATTACAAATACCCTCCTCTTCTTCTTGTTATGAAATCAAAGAACAAAACTAAAACAATTATCACTCAAAGACACCAAGATTTATCGAGGTTCGGCAAATTGCCTACGTCCCCGCTGCTCCGGTGAGAGACTTTGTTTTTCTTATTGAGTTGCTAGTTTTTACAAGTCTAGTTTCAGATCTATAAGGGTGGAATCACAAAGATACCCAAAACCAACGCAAATCCCTTTTTACACCCTCTCTCTTTTGTTTCCCAACTCGATTCACTTAGAACCTCACAAAGAACAACAATGAAGAATACGAAAGAAGAGAAAACAATTTTCTGGAACTTTTTCTCACTCTCTGCAACTCTGAAGGAAAAATAAAAGCCTTATCTTTTTTTGAAGAAGAAAAAGACCACCTATATACCACGTATAATCTGTCCATTGTGAAAATAGGATGCAAAATTACAGTTTTGCACTTCATTACTGATGTGGCATTGAAGTGCACCGTTTTGTCTTCTATCAGTTTCAATTTCATTCTTCTTCGCACCAGCTTGTGTAAACCAGCAGCAAAACAAAACAAAACACCAGAATTTGAGGATTAATACTTCACATATGACAGGACCCATCCCGGGAACCCTCTTAGGACCTCCTGGGTGATCCCGCCTAGTGAAGTTCCACTGGAGAATCTTTAGAAAATGTCCAATGGAACCTCACCTTAAAACATAAATAATCAACACCAGCATTAACTTTAATACCTCAAATATATAAATATATATAAAAATAAGTCCACAACCAGCCTACTGTACTACAGGCCATAACAACACACATGAGTATTATGGTTTCTATTGAGTTCCATATTTAAAATCAGAGCATTTTAAGAGTATCAACAAAGTCTATGAGTACAAATAAATAATAAATAAGTCCAAAAGATAACAATAGGTAAAGAAAGGATAAATACGGCTGCTATAGTGGAAGAAAACAAGCGGTAAGTTGTGTGCGAGGTAGACTGCTACTAGCCGCCTGGGCCTAGGGGAACGAATTTGAAACAATAAAACATGAGATAAAGAATCTCAGTGAGTGGCATAGTATAATAGAAAAATAATGATTTACTTCTGAAAAATCTTTCTCTCAAGACCTCTTGTTCCACTCTTTTGAAAAGTTCCCCGTTTAAAATCATTTCACAAAACCCAAACTTGTACCCCAATTAATATCATAAAAACCGATGCTCAAAAGTATGAATGAACGATCATTGTAATATTATGAAATGTCTCAAATCCAGATAAAAACATTTGAGCATAAACTATAATAAATGCAGTTCCACCAAATAAATATGAAAATGCAGAAATTACCACAATATTTGTAAATCAACAACCTATACAAACATATACAATGTACCATACGATGTACCAATCTGCAAACCGTAAGATACACCCACCTTACGACCCTCAATATATGAACGGTGTCGGGGAAATAATAAATAATCGTCAGGACGTACCCAACCTCACGGTCCATGGCAATAATAAACCGTTGGATGATACCAACCTCACGGCACCGTGGTAATAATAATAAACCGTCGGATAAACCCGACCTCACAGTCCGTGATAATAATAGATAACTGTTGGATGCAACCAATCTCACGGCACCGTGGTAAACCCAGCGCGCGGTAATATAATATAATATAATACTGATCCAAGGTATTGGCATTACATGGTACATCAATTTAAAAATAACCAATACAGTATACATGAAACAATCTTGTAAGATTATAAATATACTTTTCTAAAGGATACTGTATCATAAATCATAATTTAACATTTAAACTTCCACCGCTTAATTAAATACTTCAAAATCTCAAAACATCATCTCATACGAAAACCAAAAATACCACAGTGAAATATATTCACCATAAACCAATTTTAAGCACATAAAATTATAAAATATTTGATCGTGCTTAAAATTATATGATTTTCATCTGGTTTCTCAAACCAAATAGTTTCCAAAATGATTTAAAATCTCAATTTAATTACCAAGATATTTAAATACCACAAGTCCATTTATGGACCCATTAAAATTTAAAATCACTTAAAATATTATCAAAAGTCACATAAAATGATAACACATATATGTGAAAACAAATATTTATATATGCATAAAACAACATTTCAATCAAATGATATATACGTAAAATATTTAAACCACATATATATATTATACTATATGCCCAAAACATTTAAAAATAATATAACCACTCACAGTACTGTAGATGCTCATGCCTGCTCCTCTACAGGATTGCCTCCAGACTCAACTCGAATGCCTGTAATATAATAAAATATTCCTCAGGCTCCAAACAACTAAACCAGAGACACTTGTATAATTCAAATGTCTCAAAATAATTTACAGTACTACAAAATTGCATAAACTGGACACCGGACAGTCCAATTATACCGCTTGTCCTTAGGACCCGGTACCCAAAATTGGGGATTTTCACCTGAAGCCTAATATTTCGAAATTGAACCACCTAATGGGTTCTAATAATATCCAATTTTACTAATTCAACTCCAATTTTAACTAATTTGACCAATTTTGTCCAAACACAGTCCCCAACTTATCCGAAAATTAACTAATTGATCCAAAAATGGAAAAATTATCAAACGACCTCCAAAATTCACAAACTTTATATTGACAGAAAGCTCAAGAGACAAGAAGTTCACCAGTGGTTTTACCTTGGTCCGGTGACTCCTTCGGTGACCGAAAAATTGACGTAAAGTTTCGGTCGAACTTGAACTTGAGAGATCTCTCAAATGGTGGGGATTTTGAGCAATCTAACCACGGGAATGGACTCAGAGGGGTTGAAAATGATGGGATAGAGGTATGGATCGAGCTGGGTTGGCCGAAAAACACAAGAAAAGAGGAGAGAGAAAATTTTCGATCGTCGGGCTTCTGCGGCCAGATCTGGGCTCATCCGGCGACTGGTGGCTGTGAAATTTTGCGACCGAGCTCACCTCTATCCCCCGTTCCTCTCTATCTAGCACCTATAGCCAGGTGGTCTCCGGAGATGGGTCAAATAGCGTAAAACCGATTGGAGGTAAAAACGGTCGGTTCGAGTCCGTGGGTCTGGGGTGTTTTTCTCGGGTTTTGGAGAGGAAATGGATATTTTTGGACTTTTCTTCCTATTTGGCACACTTACCGAGGCTTATATAGAGCCTAAATTACTAATAGACAAAAACTGGGGACTGGCTTGGGCACTGATTTAAAACTTATGCTTAAAACTTCTTAGAACCATAACTTTTTATCCGTAACTCAGAATTTGGCGTGCCGCCAGTCTGTGAACTCATATCGATGAGATCTACACAATGGTACCTCAGTCAAACCAAAAATATTGGCTATTGAAAAAGTCAACTTGAACCCATATATTATTCACTTGGTCAAATTTGGTCAAACTTAGTCAATTTGGTCAAACTTGTTTAATCATGTATATTTTTTTTTTTTGGGTACGGGGTGTTACACATATCTCCACCTAATCCTCAAATTCATATTTAATAAAAACTCATCACCATCCCAGCAAACAACTAACTATCACTAAATTAGCCTGCTCCAATTCGGAGCAAATTTTTGCAAGTATTAAACTTGCCAACAATAAGCACCTTTGTACCCATATCAAAAGGATTAAACTCGGTGGGAATTTTCTTCAACTTAAACACCTGATGAGCTGTCATATCTCGAATAAAATGGTATTTAACCTGAATATGCTTAGATCTCTCATGAAATACTGGATTCTTGCATAAATGAATGGCACTTTGGCTATCTGAATATAACACCACTCCTTTGTCAAAAGCTTTAAGCTCTACCAGTAGACCTTTAAGCCAAATTGCTTCTTTTTCAACCTTTATTACTGCCATATACTTAGATTCAGTTGTTGATAAGGCCACCACAGGTTGCAGCTGAGACTTCCAACTTATGCAATTCCCATTCAAAGTAAATACATAAGAAAATATAGACCTCCTTGTGTCCCTATCACCAACATAGTCAGAATCCAAATATCCATTTAGTTCAACTCCATTTTGATTCCCTTTATAAAATAATTCTTCATTCATTGATTGCTTCAAATACTGTAGAAGCCATTTCATTGCCTCCTAATGATTTCTACCCGGATTAGCCATATATCTACTTAGGACACTGATGGCATGAGCTAAATCTGGCCTTGTACAGATCATGATATACATCACAGATCCTACAGCATTTGAATATGGTACAGCTACCATGTCTTCCTTCTCTTGTCTGTAGATGGACATTGATTGTGAAGTCCTACATCGGTTGGAAAGGGAAACGAAGCATGGCTTACAAGCGTGTGGATACCTTTCCCTTGCGAGGCTTTTTAAAACCTTGAGGGCATGGTTGTAAGAGGATTCCCCAGGCCCAAAGAGGATAATATTGCATGCGGGTGGTTTGGGCTGTCACAGATGGTATCAGAGCCAGTACCCAGATCGATGTGCCAGTGAAGATGCTGAGCCCCAAGGGGGGAGGATTGTTGAGTCCCACATCGGTTAGAAAGGAGAATGAAGCATGGCTTATAAGTGTGTGGATACCTTTCCCTTGCGAGACCTTTTAAAACCTTGAGGG
The DNA here is from genome assembly GCF_031755915.1 of Ziziphus jujuba. Classification (NCBI taxonomy): domain Eukaryota; kingdom Viridiplantae; phylum Streptophyta; class Magnoliopsida; order Rosales; family Rhamnaceae; genus Ziziphus; species Ziziphus jujuba. Next base: position 24,079,884 of record NC_083388.1, read on the forward strand.
TTGGGTTGTAAGAGGATTCCCCAGGCCCAAAGAGGACAATATCGTGTGGGGGTGGTTTGGGCTGTTACATTGATCACTTGACAACTTGAAATGTCCACCAAGAGGAATATTAGCAGGTTTTGCACCTTCCATAGAGAATCTAGAAATCACTTTCTATATGTATGAAGATTGTAAAAGCTTCATCTTATATTTAAACCTGTTTCTCTCAATTGTAACTCCCAAAATTTTCTTGGCTTGTTCAAGATCTTTCATATCAAACTCAGACTTGAGTGATTCCTTCACAAAGTGTATAACTTTCCCATTCGGACCTGCCAGTAACATATCGTCCACATATAATAAGAGGTACACAGCTTTTTCACTCATAGGATCTTTAAAATATAAACAACTATCAAAGTTGCTTCTCTCAAAACTAGCCTTCACCATAAAGGAATCAAACATTTTATACCACTATCTTGGTGATTGCTTAAGTCTATATAATGATTTCTTAAGCAAACACACAAGCTCTCCACCTTTTTTCTTAACCTCAAAGCCCTTGGGCTGCCTCATGTATATGGTTTGTTCTAATTCTCCATGAAGAAATGCTGTCTTAATGTCCAGCTGCTCTAACTACCAATTAAATTGAGTTACCAAAGCCAACATGACTCTAATAGTTATATACTTAACAACCAGAGAGATAATCTCATTATAGTCTATGCCTTCCATTTGTGTGAACCCCTTACCCACCAATCTGGCTTTGAATCTTATTGGATCAGACTTCGTCATGGCCTCCTTGAGCTTGTAAATCCATTTACAATCTACAATTTTCTAGTTTGATGGTGCTGGTACTAAGTCCTAAGTCTTATTTTTATGAAGAGACTTCATTTCTTCAACCACAACTTCTTTCCATTGTATAGCTTGCTTTGATTTCATAGCTTCCAAGTAATTCCTTGGCTCATTATCCATGAGATCTTGAAATGTTACCAAAGCATAAGCCATGAAATCTACATAGCGATACTGTAACAGCCCAATCCACCCGTATGAGATATTGTCTGCTTTGGCACTGAGGAATCCTCTTACAACCCAGCCCTCACGGGTTTAAAATGTGTCTCAAGGGAAAGGTATTCACAACTCCTTATAAGGCATGCTTCGTTCCCCTTTTCCAACCGATGTGGAACTTCACAATCCACCCCCTTAGGGCCCAGCGTCCTCACTGGCACATCGATTCGGGTTTGGCTCTAATACCAACTATAACAGCTCAGTCCACCCATATGAGATATTGTCCGCTTTGGCACTGAGAAATCCTCTTACAACCCAGCCCTCACAGATTTAAAACGCGTCTCAAGGGAAAGGTATCCACAGCCTCTTATAAGGTATGCTTCGTTCCCCTTTTCAACTGATGTGGGACTTCACATTTACTTTCTATTTGGCTTAACTTGTCTCTTTGCTCTATCTTGGGTAAGTAAATATCCAAGTGAAGCTATATTCTTGTGTCTTGGACTTAATGACTGTTGCCTTGTCTGTTCATCTTCTGAATCTTCATCAAATTTGATAGGTGTATACCTTTCTGGTTTAACAATAGCTTCAACTTGTAACACCCGTCTCGAAGTATACCGAAAATTTCTCAAATTTGACCAAGGTTGATCAGGTTTGATCGTCGTTGACCGAGAAGCGGTCAAATGTTGACTTTTTGCTCCTGGTGGAATTTCACATTGATCGAGATCCCATTAACAAGTACACGTTGGCACGAGTTCATAGACTAGTAGCACGTAAAAAATGGAGCTACGATTTGAAAGTTACGAGCAAAACAAGTTGAGGTCCAAACTGTCTAAGGGTGTTGGAGTTGACTTTTTTATTTTTGAGGATATGAGCTTTGACTCATGTACAGGCGTGAAGTACTCGTCGGTATGAGTCCATACACTAGCGGCACACCTGATGTGAATATTTCGTTTAAAAGTTATGGACATGTAAAATTTTTTAAATACAGTATTATTTTAATATTATTTTTAAATATGTGAACAGTGTGCCACGTGTGACTTAATAAAGGGTACCATCTGTCATAATGGTGAGATGCCACATGTCAACCATGATTAAATACCATATTATTTTATTATTATTCTATACAATAATATTATTTAATTATTTTCTTTTATTTTCTTTTTCTTTCTTTTTCTTTTCTTTTCTTTTTTTTTTCTTTTTCCTTCCCCCACGTGGGAAAAAAAGGCCCACGGGCCCCTCCTTCTTTCTTTCTTTCTTTCATTCTTCTTCTTCTTCCTTCTTCACCTTCTTTCTTCATTTCTCCTTCCCGTCAATATCTCTCTCTCCCTACTGCATCTTTTTCGGCCACCGGACTGCCACACGCACCGGCCAACGGTTAAGCCCATCCGTCCATGAGCTCAGGTGCCAAGCTTGGTGGTCGGCCGATCACCGACGCGCCCAGATCGGCAGTTCAAGTCGGCAGCAGCTCATTTTGTTTTTCTGGCAATTCTCGCCGTTTCTGACCAGTCTAGTTCAATCTTCCATCCCTTTCCCCCTATTTTGGGTCTTCTGAGTTCAAATATGGTCTCCAATTGTTTAAATTCGAAGTGGTTCGTGAGTTATGAGGAGGTGAAGTTCGACCGGTACTTCCCGGGCAAACTCCGACCACCACCGGCAGAATTGGGGTCAATGGAGGCCGGTAATGTGATCCTCGTTTCCTTAGCTTTCCATAGACACCCTATTTTTGAAGTATTGTTGTTTTAGGAGCACGTGTGAGCCGTAGAATTGATCCTATGGAGGATCTTGGTTGGATTGCATGCTAAACGTGAGTGACCCACCTTCAAAATTATTTTGGGTTGATAATTTGGAAATTATATTTCATATATTAAATATTTAGTAAATTTATATGTGAAATTTTGATGCCAAAATTGACTAGAATTGAATATTTGTGCATTATAAAATATTTTGGTTTTAAGGATTATATGAATTTGGGATTTTGTTAATTATTATTAAATTTCATTGTTGGAGTATTTCATAATTAAATATTTGAGAAATAGGTTTTATGTATTTGATATTAAAAGAATTTCTATATAGAATTATATTGCTAATTTATGATAATTTTTTTTAATATGTGTTTTGGTGGAAAAATATATTTTGGGACTTAATATTCATGGTTTAAAGTTTGATTTAAATTATTGTTAAGTTTAATGTTGGCATTATGATGGTGATTGATACGAATTTAATTGCATTGGGATTTGATATAATTTTTAATATCATTTTTGGTACAGCTTGATTTTAAGGATTTGAAGAAAAATATTTGTTTTAAAAGTATCATGCTTCAAAAATATTTTTATTGATTTAAATATTATGGAATTCATTTATTTGTGGTGAAATTGATGGATTTTAAAGTGATGGATTTATGATCAGGATTAAAGAAAAAATGTGGGATTGTAAATTTGAAAAATGGTATGATTCTCATGGTGAGTTTTGAAAAAAAAAGTTATTATTTTTAAAATAATATGGTTATTTGATTTAGACGCACTCATACAGTACTGGTGTTCTGTACTGTGTATGTGGATGAGCGCACAAGTTATAATATCTCCCGTGAGATGCTATTGGACCGAGGGCAGGCAAGTTTGATATTTGCCACAAGCCGCCCCCCTCCATGGTCGGGATGACGGTTTAAGCAGCGGCACTGTCGGGACGCCGAAGCAACCATATGCAAGTTTCTCTCTTTAACCTCCTGCCGGATGGTGCTTGGGGCACTGGGTATCGTAGGGCATCATTGCTATATAGTGTGGTGCATCAAGTATTATTTTTCAGATATAAATTTCAAATCTCAAAGTTTTAAAATCGTATTTAAATTAAATACATTTAATTTGTTTTATTACCTATTTCCAATCAGTATTTTTCTAAAATATATTTATTCATATCTTATGTCAATTAATTTAAATCAATGTTTTTAAAATGCATCTTGCCATAAAAATATTATATAGATTGGTTGAATATTTAAAATGAATATTATAGTATTTTTCTATCACTTATTTTACATGATCGTTTGTAATTATTTAAATTATATTTTTGATACTGTTTATTTTAGTTTATTAAATCACATTTTACGAATTATATATTGAATTTCACTTTTATGTTATATTTCTTTAATGCAAGTATTTTAAATTATTTTATTGTATTTTATTCGTATTTGAATTAATTAATTATTTATTAAATTAATTATTTCTTGATTTTTGGGGCATAAAAGATTGGGTTTTGCGAAATGTTTTAAAAGAAAAACTTTTCCAACTGAGTAAATTGTAAGGGTTTTGAGAGAAAATATTATTTTTAACTATATATCATTTATTTACTTATTTCCTATTAATCAATTAACTAAGTTATTTACCTTATTATTATTATTATTGAGTTACTCACTGAGATGATTAGCATCTCATATTTTTTTAAATTTCATTCCTCTAAGCCTAGGTTAGGAGACGTTGATCGTCCGGAGTGAGCCCGACATCTCAGTTCATTGTCGAAAGTCCAAGAAGCATTTCCTCCCTTTTTCTTCTCCATCTTGTATTGATTCATCTGTCATTATATTAATTTCATATTTATTTGTATAATGCTCTGTATATGGATTGGACAAATATTTGCTTAATTGCTTACTGATTCCCTGTTATTATTTTAGAGTGCTGTAAATTTGTGGAAACAAATTATAGTAAGGTGGGAGGAATAAGGGGATGTTTCTAGAAGTGTTTTTTGTGCAAGAAAATTTTGTGGTAAGTCCAACCCTCAGGGGAGGTTCTACCGGATTTTTCATTGGAGGGTTCGATAAAGTTTTCCTGGGATCATGGCTTGTCTAGGGTTCCGGTGAGGAATTTTGGATGGGTCCTAACACAACTGGTGACTTATCACTCATATCTTCATCCCCTTGACTCTACATGTAACAGCCCAGACCACCCGCATGCGATATTGTCCGCTTTGGGCCGGGCTCGCACGGTTTTGCTCTTTCCGACCCCAGAACAACGGTGGGTCACAGGAAAAGGCCTCGCAAAGGAAAGGTATCCACACCCACTTATATGGCATGGTTCGTTCCCCTTTCCAACCGATGTGGAATGTTACAATCCACCCTCCTTAGGGCCCACGTCCTCGCTGGCACACCGATCCAGGTCCGACTCTAATACCACTGTAACAGCCCAGACCACTCGCATGCGATATTATCCGCTTTGGGTCGGGCCCGCACGGTTTTGCTCTTCTCGACCCGAGAACAATGGTGGGTCACAGGAAAAGGCCTCGCAAGGGAAAGGTATCCATACCCACTTATATGGCATGCTTCGTTCCCCTTTCCAACCGATGTGGGATGTTACAATCCACCCTCCTTAGAGCCCAGCGTTCTCGTTGGCACACCGATCCGGGTCCGGCTCTGATACCACTGTAACAGCCCATACCACCCGCATGCGATATTGTCCGCTTTGGGCCAGGCCCGCACGGTTTTGCTCTTCCCGACCCCAGAACAACGGTGGATCACAGGAAAAGGCCTCGCAAGGGAAAGGTATCCACACCCACTTATATGGCATGCTTCGTTCCCCTTTCCAACCGATGTGGGATGTTACACTACACCTTAGGAATTAAGTCAAAACTCCTTGTTTCCAGCTTGTTATTTACCTCACTACCTGCATTTTTAGTAACTTTGCAAGGCATAAAATTTTCATCAAATATCACATCTCTTCTTATAATAACTTTAAAACCATGATTTTCCTTATCCCAAAGTCTATAACCTTTAACACCTGAAGGATAACCTAAGAAGATACATTTTGTAGTTCTAGGTTCCAATTTTCCTTCAGATTGATGGACATATGCAGCACAACCAAAAACTCCAAGCTTGCTGTAATTAGGTTTCCTACCAAGCCACACATGCTCAAGAGATTTAAAATTTAAAATAGTAGATGGTGATAAATTTACTAAATGCATAGCTGTTATAACAGCCTCACCCCAAAACAATTTAGGCAATCTGGATGAAACAAGCATGCATCTCACTTTATCAAGCAAAGTCCTATTCATTCTTTCAGCCACACCATTGTGCTGTGGTGTGTGCTTCACAGTTCTATGTCTTAGAATACCATGAGATTTACAAAAGTCATCAAATTCCTTATGACAAAACTCAAGACTATTATCAGTTCTTAAGGCTTTAAAAGGTTTATTGGTTTGATTTTCAACAAGCAATTTCCATTCTTTAAACCGAGTAAATGCTTCATCTTTGGTTTTCAGCAAGTAAACCCAAACTTTTCTAGAAAAGTCATCAATTATTGACAAAAAATACCTATTACCACTTTGTGTTTGTACATTGGCAGGGCCCCACAAATTAGCATGCACATATTCTAATATAGATTTAGCTCTACTTGTACTTAAGTTAAAGTTAAGCCTATCTTGTTTTCCCAAAATACAATTTTCACAAAATTATAGCTTGCTAATTATGTCCTTGTCAAAAACATCCTGTTTATTTAAGTAGTACAAACCTTTCTCTCTAATGTGACCCAATCTATTATGCCACAAAATAGTTTTATCAATTGATGAACTAATAGAAGCATTACTAGAATTAGTCACTGTTTTACCAAGCAAAATATACAAACCATTCTTTTTCACACCTTTCATAACAACAAGAGAACCCTTCGGCACTTTTGTAGTACCATTTTCAGTTTTACAAGAAAAACCAAATTCATCTAGCATACCAAGGAAAATTAAATTTCTCTTCAAATCAAGAACATGTTTCATAGAGGTAAGAGTAACATTTGTAGTTGCACATTACCAATGCCAACCACTTGACATGACAGATTGTTTCCTAAAAGGACTTGACCACCATCACACTTAGCATAGGATCGAAAACAACTTAAATCAGGGCACATATGGAAAGGACAACCTGAATCTAAGACCCATTCAGAATTTTCTTGATTAGAAGACACAGCCAATACCTCTGCAGGCTCAAAATCATTAAAAGCTACTGCCAAATCACCATTCTCTTGGACTTTATCCTTCTCATCTTTCTTTTTCTTAAAGTAATTTCTAAAAAAATGGCCCTCTCTTTTGCAGTCGTAACACCTCCTGCCTCTAGTTCTAGATTTTGATATAGAATTCTCTCTAGACTTCCTCCTATGGTCACTTTGACCCTAATTTCTAGTGGTATTTCTACCTCTCACAGCAAGCCCTTCCCCTTTAGGCTCAGATTTCAATTCTAAGTGATACGAACCTAGGACGACCTGCTCCTAAACCCGTATTATATTAGCCCGGATCTTAATTAAGTTCAAGTTCTAATGGAATGGACCTCAACCCCTAACCAACCTGTGGTTAGACACCTTGGTATAATGTAGACACCACAATAGGGGATGGAAAACCTATTGATAAGTCAAGCTAAAACAACCAATTCTCTAATGGTGTTTTAGGTGTTCACAAAGAACAAAGAGATAATTAATCTCACAAGTATTTTCTTTATCAAATCAAAGTTGTATTCTTATTGAAAAATAAGCCTTTAAATAGGCTTTGAAAAGACAACTTAAAAACCCTAGAACACAAAGAAAACCGGCCACCACACATAAAGAAACCTAGTTGGCCGAAACTATACTTCCTTTCCTAATCTAAGTTTGATTAATTAATTCCTTTATATTAAATTAGGAATTAATTAATTTACAATGAAAAGAATAAAATAAAAACCTTCCTAAAGCTTTTGTTCAATAAGTAAATAAATACAAATCCAAAATTAAAGATAGTTTCCTAAAACAAAAAGTAAAAAAAATAAATTAGGAAACTAAATATGGTAATTTTTGGCTATGTTGGTAATGACCTTCTTCGATCTAATTGGACACCAAATCAGCTTCAATAGTCTTTGTTGAATGCCAAATAAGCTTATTGTGAAGTTCCTCACGTTGCCCTTGCTTGGAATATGAGAAAAGACTAATACAGTAAAATACAGTAAAGCTAGCAAGGAATACAGCAAGTCCGGCCTTTTCTTCCCCTTGTGTGCAAACCACCTTATTGTTCAGATTTGAAGCTGCTTTGGCTGATTTCTATGCCTCATCCTCCATATGAATTGAACCCATAAGGATGGGGTTCGAATTCATACAAACCGACCTCCACATTGTCACCAAAAACGTCACCCGGGCCCGTTTTGGCTTCTATTGCTTGTATGAGTAAAACAGGCCTTGGTTCTTTAGATATGGCCAACCCCTCTTGACCATGAATTATTCCTTGTATGAAGACATCAAGATTGTCCTTGAACTTCTTGGCTTGGGCTCTAGTGATCGGCCCCACCTTCATCTGTATTGGGTCAGCACCCTAGCGGGTTATCGGTTGAACAGTCTCGGGCAGATTCGTATCATTCCCCTCCTCTTGAAAAGGATTTGTCCTCAAATCAAAGTCATCACCTGCAGCAAAAGGAGATAAATCAGTAACATTAAATGTGGCACTAACACTATACTCACCCGGTAAATCGAGTTTGTAGGCATTGTCATTTATCCTCTCCAAAACTTGAAAAGGTCCATCGCCCCTCGGCATGAGTTTAGATTTCCTTTGTTCAGGAAACCTTTCTTTCCTTAAATGCAGCCACACCCAATCTCCAGGTTCAAACACCATTGATTTTCTGCCTTGATTAGCCACCTTTGCATATTGCTCGGTCCTCCTCTCAATGTTTGCTCGTGTCTTCTCATGAATCTGCTTTACAAAATTAGCTTTTTGTTTTCCATCTAGATTAGCATGCTCACTTAAAGGTAAAGGTGTTAAATCTAATGGAGTCAAAGGATTAAAATCATAAACAATTTCAAATGGAGTAAATTTAGTTGCTAAATGTAAAGACCTATTATATGCAAATTCAACATGTGGTAAACATTCTTCCCAAGTTCTTAAATTTCTACTAATTAATGCTCTCAACAATGCAGACAAGGTTCTATTTACTATTTCAGCTTGTCCTTCAGCTTGTCCATCAGTTTGTGGATGATAAGTAGTTGAAAATAAAAGCTTAGTACCTAACTTAGCCCACAAAGTTTTCCAAAAATAGCTTAAGAACTTAGCATCCCTATCCGAAACAACAGTTCTTGGCATTTCATGCAATCTCACAATTTCCTTGAAAATTAAATTAGCAATATTGGATGCATCATCAGTTTTGTTACATGCAATAAAATGTGCCATCTTAGAAAACCTATCTACTACAACAAATATTGAATCCTTACTTGTCCTTGACCTAGGCAACCCAAGAATAAAATCCATAGACAAATCTACCTAAGGATAGGTAGGAATCGGCAAAGGCTTGTACAATCCATGCGGCTTCACTGTTGATTTTGTTTTTCGGCACTTCAAATATCTTTCACAAATTCTCTCAACATCTCTCCTCATGTTAGGCCAATAAAAATGTTCTTGCAGCAAGGATAAAGTTTTTAAAACACCAAAATGACCCATTAAACCACCCCCATATCCTTCCCGAACCAATAATTCCCTAATGCTACAATTAGGCACACAAAGTTTGTTTTCCTTAAACAAATATCCCTCAAATATGTAAAATTTATTAAATCCATGTTTCAAACAGGTTCTAAAAATTTCTCCAAAGTCACTATCATGCTCATAAAGTCCTTTCAATTGTTCAAATCCAAGCAATCTAGCATCTAAGGTAGAAAAGAGTACATACCTTCGGGATAATGTATCGGCAACCACATTTTTCTTACCTTTTTTGTAGCGGATCACATATGGAAAGGTTTCAATAAATTCAATCCACTTGGCATGCCTTCAGTTGAGCTTTCCTTGACCCTTTATATGCTTCAAAGACTCATGATCCGTATGAATCACAAACTCCTTTGGCATGAGATAATGCAGCCACGTCTCCAAAGCCCTCACTAAAGCATACATCTCCTTGTCATAAGTCGGGTAGTTTAGAGCAGCTCCATTTAATTTTTCACTAAAGTAGGATATGGGTCTTCCTTCTTGCATTAAGACAGCTCCAATACCTACATCTGAAGGATCACACTCAATTTCAAAAGTCTTAGAAAATTTTGGCAAAACTAACAAAGGTGCATTACACAATTTTTCTTTCAACAAATTAAAAGATTTTTCTTGTACTTCCCCCCATTTAAAGCCGACATTCTTCTTGACAAATTCATTCAATGGTGTTGCTATGGTACTAAAATCCTTAACAAATCTTCTATAAAAGCTTGCCAAGCCATGAAAGCTCCTCACTTGGGTGATAGAAGTAGGAACCGGCCACTCTTGAATTGCTTTCACCTTAGCTTGGTCAACTTTGGTTCCTGCAGCACTTACTACAAATCCTAGAAACACAAGCTCATCTTTGCAAAATTCACATTTTTTAATGTTAGCAAACAATCTTTCCTTTCTAAGAACTTGCAAAACTTGCCTAAGTTGATCCACATGGTCATCCAAATTTTGGCTATATATTAGAATATCATCAAAATAAACAACCACAAATTTACCAATAAATGGACGCATTACATGATTCATAAGCCTCATGAAAGTACTAGGTGCATTGGATAATCCAAAAGGCATAACCAACCATTCATACAGCCCATATTTAGTTTTGAATGCGGTTTTCCATTCATCACCTTCTTTCATCCTAATTTGATGATAACCACTCCTAAGATCAATTTTTGTAAACATGCAAGCACCATGCAATTCATCAAGTATATCATCTAATCTAGGAATGGGATGCCTATATTTGATGGTAATGTTATTTATAGCCCTACAATCAACACACATTCTCCATGTACCATCTTTTTTCGGCATTAACAAAACAGGTACAGCACATGGACTTAAGCTCTCACGAATATAACCTTTGTCAAGTAAATCACTTACCTGTTTCTGCAGCTCCTTTGTTTCTTCGGGATTGCTCCTATAAGCTGGTCTATTTGGTATGGTTGCCCCTGGAACAAAGTCACTTTGATGTTCTATCCCTCGAATAGGTGGTAGTCCACTTGGAATCTCATTTGGGAAGACATCTCCAAACTCCTTCAAAAGAGAAATCATTGAACTTGGCAATTCAAGTTATTCAAAGTTAGTTTGATCATTAAAATAATTTTCTTTATAAATCATGACCAGCAAAGGTTTCTTACACTCAATAACCTTATTAATATCCCCTAAACTCAAATAAAAGTTGCTACTGAACCTTTCTTTTCTTTCTTTTTCTTTTTTTCCCTTGGATTAGCGCAAACCTTCGGATTTTTCTTCCTTCTCCAAGCTCTCAGGTTTGCCACTTTCTTTCCCCTCTCTTTCGGTTTTTCCTTGATCTTTCCACTCAATATGAGTCTTAGAAACCTTACCTTGATCAGCAACCTCAATCTTACCTCCTTGAAAGGATGGTGAAGTCGTTGGTGCCATACTTGCTTTTTCCTTGAGCTTTTCGGCTTCTCTCCTTTGTTGCATTTGTAATTGGTCTTTGTAAACCTCTTTAGGAGATAATGGTTCCAGCTTGACCTTCTTCCCTTTAAACCTGAAAATAATACTATTTTCTTGACCAAAATGAGTAGCATCTCTATCAAATTGCCATGGGCTACCTAATAGTATATGTCCAGCAATCATGGGTACAATATCACATAAAACTACATCCTCATATCATCCTATATTAAAGTTTACTTTGGCTTGTTTGTTTACTTTCATCTCACCATTATCATTAAGCCATTGTAATCTATATGGTTCAGGATGTTTTATTGTTTTTAAGCCCAATTTATCAACTACAAGGTTACTTATTACATTAGTACAACTCCCACTATCTACAATCATACTACAAATTTTACCTTGTATTTCACAAAGAGTGTGGAAGATGTTCTGTCATTGAATTTGTTCTTCATCCTTGTAAACAGCAAGTACCCTCCTTGAGACCAAATTTAGCTCAACATTTGATGTGTTTAATGGTTCGGCCTTATCATCAAGTCCTTCATCTTCTTGCTCGATTTCAGCCTCACTAGCCTCACTCTCAGATTCCACCTCTCCATTACCCTTAATTACCATTATCCTTCTATTCGGGCATTGGATGGCTATATGTCCTCTTCATTGGCACTTGAAACAAATAATTTCTCTTGACTTTTGAGGTTTAGGTTCAGATTTTACCTCACCTTTAATGGCTTGGACAGATTCGGTTTTAAATTCTCTTCTCGGCCAGTTGGTAGCTTCTTCACCAAGTTTTGGCTTCAGCTTGCTTTCATAAGTGGAATTGTTTTTCCAGCCACTTGAACGTGTCCTTCCACTGCTAGAAACTCCTCCAAACCGTGTGCTAACACCCCTCCTCTTGAATTAGTTCTCAAGCTTAATTGCTACATGCAACATCTCCTCCAATTCCAAGTATTGTTGTAATTCAAGCTAGTTGGCAATGTCACGGTTTAACCCTCCAAGGAATCTTGCCATTGTTGCCTCCCTATCCTCATTCATATTTAGCCTCATCATTAACATCTCCATGTCTTTGTAATAATCCTCCACGGACTTACTTCCTTGAGACAAAGATTAAAGCCTTTGATGCAGCAACCTATGGTAATGGGATGGCACAAACTGTTTCCTCGTGGCTCCTTTCATTTGACGCCATGTCGAGATTAAATCATCACCAACTCTCTTTCTGGTATTTTTCTCATTGGTCCACCATTGGAGTGCATAATGTCCAAACTCCATTGCTGCCAACTTCACCTTCTTACCTTCTGAATAGTTATGGCAGTCAAAAATCATCTCCATTTTTTCTTCCCACTCCAAATAAGCTTCGGGGATCACTTTTACCCATAAAAGGTGGGATGTTAACCTTGATATTTCCCAAATCATCATCTGTATCTTTCCTCCTATATCTTCCATGGCCAGCTCTATATTGGACAGCAAAATTTTCGTCCATACCTTCCTCAAAGTCTCCATCGAATGACTCCTCATCAAATTCCTCTCTCGGTCTCTCGCGACCTCCTCATCCTCAGCCTCGCCCTCCATGGAATTCTTGCCTATTTCTTGTATTTGGCATTCCTTGTGAGGCTTCTAGTCTTCCCACTCTTTGATTCACATGCTTAACTTGAGCACTAACCCACTGTATTGACTCCAAAACAGCTCTCATGTCCACTTGGTCTCCGCTCCCAGTAGCTCGGGCATCACCATGGAATGCTACGGACTCCTCCTCATTGATCCTCAAGGGTGGATCTCCTCTTCCTATTCCAGAATCTGCCATGTGAGTAAAATACTGCAAAAATAAAATAAATCCTCACAATATTTACTCCCTCACGTGTTTCACTCAAACAACGTCTCGACACTCGTGTTTGCACACTAGTTTCGGCTTTTACCCTCTTCTAAGCTCGTACTCTCTTGCCTTTTTCCACTCCAAGAATTATCTTAAAGTTCTAGTTAAAACACTCTCAAAACAGCAATTATATCACAAGTATATTTTAATTAAACTTATCAGCAAAACAGTAAGCAAAAATAAACAAATACCGAACGGAATGAAAATACCTATTTTCGGTTTTTCTAGACAAAATAAAGCAAATTAAAGAGAAAATTTTGGAATTTTGAAAAACTGGACCAGATGGTAATATATTATGAGTTCAAGAATAAAATTCTAGAAAAAAGAAATTCAAATACGAACAAGAATCAAAGAGAACAAAAATATAGAAAAGTGTTGGTTGTTGTTCTTGTAATTCAAGTTTTGTATCAAATCCTTTAACTAATTTTAATCCAAATAATTTAGTACTCAAACTCAAATATCCAGCAGCAAAAATAACTCTCCAGAAACTCCAAATATGGAATAAATAATCAACACAGCAGCAGTTACAAGAAATTTCTAGCAACAAACTTCAACACCAATTTTCAACAAACCGATATATATATATATATATATATATATTTTTAATATTGGGCTTTCTTGTTTTCTTTTTTTTTTCTTTTTTTTTTTCACTCAGTGAATATAAAAAACAACTTTAGTAGCAAGAACAAACAAAAAATTTGCAGTTCCAACTCCAAGAATTCACCAAACCCGTGACCTCCAAATAAACACAAATGTGCAGTTTTTTTTTTTTTTAAATGTTGCCGCAAACTCCTTTTTTTTTTTTTTTGAATATATGAATGCAAATATTTAAGACTAAAACAGCAAACAAAACAACAACAACCAAATTAAAAGAACAATGATGAAAGACAACCAACAAACTAGGAAACCAAAAATACGGTAAAACTAGAAAATCCTAATTCAACAAGAAATGAATTCTTTTTTTTTTTTTTTTTTTTTAAGATGCAGAATGTGTATGGGATGGATGCAACCTTAACCTAATGCTAAAATTGTAGAATAACATAAAAACAAATAAAGCAAATAAAGATAGATCAAACCTGAACAAAACTTAGCTCTGATACCAAATGATACGAACCTAGGATGACTTGCTCCTAAACCCGTATTATATTAGCCCGGATCTCAATGAAGTTCAAGTTCTAATGGAATGGACCACAACTCCTAACCAACCTATGGTTAGAAACCTATTGATAAGTCAAGCTAAAATAACCAATTCTCTAATGGTGTTTTAGGTTTTCACAAAGAACAAAGAGATAATTAATCTCACAAGTATTTTCTTTATCAAATCAAAGTTGTATTCTTATTGAAAAATAAGCCTTTAAATAGGCTTTGAAAAGACAACTTAAAAACCCTAGAACACAAAGAAAACCGGCCACCACACATAAAGAAACCTAGTTGGCCGAAACTATACTTCCTTTCCTGATCTAAGTTTGATTAATTAATTCCTTTATATTAAATTAGGAATTAATTAATTTACAATGGAAAGAATAAAATAAAAACCTTCCTAAAGTTATTTTTTCAATAAGTAAATAAATACAAATCCAAAATTAAAGATAGTTTCCTAAAACAAAAAGTAAAAAAAAAAACAAATTAGGAAAATAAATATGGTAATTTTTGGCTATGTTGGTAATGACCCTTCTTCGATCTAATTGGACTCCAAATCAGCTTCAATAGTCTTTTTGGAATGCCAAATAAGCTTATTGTGAAGTTCCTCACGTTGCCCTTGCTTGGAAGTATGAGAAAAGGCTAATACAGTAAAATACAGTAAAGCTAGCAAGGAATACAGCAAATCCGGCCTTTTCTTCCCCTTGTGTGCAAACCACCTTATTGTTCAGCTTTGAAGCTGCTTTGGCTGGTTTCTATGACTCATCCTCCATATTAATTGAACCCATAAGGATAGGGATCCAATTCATACTACCAGACCTCCATATTGTCACCAAAAATGTCACCCGGGCCCGTTTTGGCTTCTATTGCTTGTATGAGTAAAATAGGCCTTGGTTCTTTAGATATGGCCAACCCCTCTTGACTATGACTTATTCCTTGTATGAAGACAGCAAGATTGTCCTTGAACTTCTTGGCTTGGGCTCTAGTGATCGGCCCCACCTTCATCTGTATTGGGTCAGTACCTCAGCGGGTTGTCGGTTGAACAGTCTCGAGCAGATTCGCATCACCAAGTCTCTGGACTTAAGTGCACTCACCACAGTTTCTAAAGATAGAGAATCCCTGCCATATTTAATGGCATTCTTAATTTCTCTATATGTTTCAAGCAGAGAGTTTAACAATATAACATCATGGTGTTCATCATCAAACACAACATTATAATTTGCAAGACTCAGAATTAAACAATTAAAAGAATCAAGATTAGCATCCAAGTCCTTAGAGGTAAATATTTTGAAACCAAAAAATTACTCAAGTAAAAGAATTCGATCTGGTAGAGATCTCACCAAGTAAAGCTATTCAAGCTTTTGCCACATCTGAGAAGTAGTTTTGACATCATCAACCTTCCTTAACACGTTATCAGAGAGATGGAGGATGATCATGCTCATTGTAATTTCATCAATCTCCAACTTCTTGTCTTCGGTGACATCTGCTCCATATAAGCCATCAATTGCTTTCGTAACCTTCATCTGAGCCAACACAGCCCTCATCTTCTTGCGCCACAGCTAGAAATCTCCCTTGCCATTGAAGACCTCAATCTCCAATTTCGTAGCCATTCTTGAAATTGCCCGAAACCAAAGCTCTCACTAAGATTCTTGAATAAATAATCCCAAAAAAATCACAAACCTGGCTCTGATACCACTGTTATGAAATCAGAGAACAAAACTAAAACAATTCTAACACAAAGACAACAAGATTTATTGAGGTTCGGCAAATTGCGTATGTTCCCGTTACTCCGGTGAGAGCATCTGTTTTTCTTATTGAGTTGCTGGTTTTTACAAGCCTAGTTTCAGATCTATAATGGTGGAATCACAAAGATACCCAAAACCAACCCAAGTCCCTTTTTACACTTCTCATCATTCTCATCTGCAGCTTCACACCCACCGCCTTCCAATCCATTTGACTCTGCTAACCTCAATGCTGCTTTTTCTGTCTCCTCTCCTCCATCCAATTCCAATTCCAATTCCAATTCTATCAGTGTTGTTTCCACTGTCCATTTGCTGCCCCACCACAATTCTCACCCTATGGATGTGGCCTCTTCAATTCGAAAACCCATCAATTTATGGCCTGGAATGTATCATTCCACTGTAACTAATGCCCTTTGGGAATCCCAATCCAACATTTTTGAGAAACTCGGGCCCTCTTCACCCACCTCCCAACTCGACTTTAAAACTCCATCCTAGAGCCGCACTAGTATTCTTTACCACTTCTCTTCTGATTACACACTCAGAGAGCAGTACAGAAATCCTAGAATGGGATTAGGACTGGAAAATTGCTTGAGGATCTTAACGCCTTTGCTGGAACCATTGCTCTCAAGGTTTATTTACTTACCTTTATGCCTTCTTGCAACTCTCATGTTTGTTTCCTTCTTCTTCTTTTTTCACTCTTTTTATTTTATACATGTTGGATTAGGAATTTAGGATTGGTAGCCATGTTAGATTACCATTATCATTGTGAATATGATCTTCAATTGCTCCATTTACAAGTTGCAGTCCTTAGAGATTTATTTTGTTTTGTGCTTTCTCCAAAATATTGGGACTTGTATTCAAATGCAAACCACAAACGCCTATTTATAGGGACTTACAATCCAAGCTGAAATGGATTCAGGTAAGATTACGCTCTCACATATGCTAACAGGAGTCCAGAAAGAAGAAACTCTTTTTTTTTTTTTTTTTGAAAAATAAATTCTATCTTTTTACTTATTACTTCCACATGTAAAGTGACCTACCAAAAAATCATATCAGTTTTTTTTTTTCTTTCACGTTTTACACGATGAAACTTTTGGCATAGCATGTTGTAGTCGTTTTATCAAGATATATATATATATATATATATATAAGTAGTATTTTTGTCATCTTATGAGGTGTACAATTGAATTGAGTGAGGTTGGATTGGTATTGGCCTAGAGGCATGCAGCAACAAAATTCCAATAGCACTCTTGAACTAGAATTCACAAATATCCTTGGAAATTTCAATATTAATCACCATTTCCATGGGAATTTTTCTTCTGGAAATTAAGGGAAAAATAAAAATACCAAAATGGACATTAAAAGGAATTCATAAAATATTATTATCAAAAGCAATTAATTAAAGGAAATGTAAAGTAATCGCTTTAGTCACAATTTAATGATAGTTTTTTTGTCTTTTGCTTATTATGAAGGAAAGGAAATAAAAAGGAATTTGTAACGTTATTTAACATAAAAAAATTTGTTCGGTAGAGTGGAAAAATGGAGGGAATGATGAGGAGGGAGGATAGAAATGATAGAAGTTTCATCCTTTTATTTGGTAGAATAAGGGAGTGGAGAGGAGAAAGGAAAAGTGGGCGATCTGTAGCTAAAACGGAAAGTTTAAATTTTCAACAACAATATTAATTTATAGTTTCCTTTAAACCCTCTAAAACTTTAGTTAGATGATAAAATAGCTGACATCAATAGCTGAAATGGTATTTGGCACTTACATATTGTGTGAGATCGTATATTGGTTGGAGAGGAAAACGAAGCATGTCTTATAAGGGTGTGGATATCTTTCCCTTGTGATCCGTTTTGAACCCATGTGGGAAGGGCCCAAAGCGGACAATATCACAAGCGGGTGGGCTGAGCTGTTACAGTTGGTATCAAAGCCAGTACCCAAATTGACATGGCCCCAAAGGGGGTGGTGTAACAGTCAAGACCACCCGCGTCCAATATTGTCCGATTTGGGCTTGGAGAATCCTCTTACAACCCAACCCTCAAGATTTTGTCAAAATGCATCGTACGAGAAATGTATCCACACTCTTTTATAAGCAGTGTTTTGTTCCTCTTTCCAACCGATGTGGGATTTCATAATCCTCCCCCCTTGAGGCCCAGCATCCTCTCTGGCACATCGATTTGGGTACTGGCTTTGATACCAACTGTAACAGCCCAGAGCACCCATGTCCGATATTGTGTTCTTTGGGCCTGGGAATCCTTTTACAACCCAGCCCTCAAGGTTTTGTCAAAACGCGTTGTACGGGAAAGGTATCCATACCCTTTTATAAGCAGTGTTTTGTCCCCTTTCCAACCGATGTGGAATTTCACAGGTGGATTGTGGAGAGGGAAACGAAGCATGCCTTATAAGGGTGTGGATACCTTTCCTTTGTGACACATTTTAAACCCGTGCGGGTGGGCTGGGTTGTTACATATTGATTTTGTCAACCCTTTAACATTTGCAATTGCATATTGACATCAACACCTGAAATGGCAGTGTGGTAAGCATGGCTCTTATTAGGCCTCTAAGTGCTTGTCCCAGAAATGTAGCCAAAGTGGTCTGCAATGCTAGCATCTCGATTATCACCCAAATTCTGTTTTTCACATAATTTTTTTTGGTCAAATATTTGTGTCGATATAGATGAACAAATTACTTAAACGACTCAATACTCGATTTAATACGATTGCTGACAAATCATGATGACGAATTAATGATCAGAAACAGACATGGAGCTCTTTTTCAAGAAATTGTATTTCATGCAATATAATTCGAAATTATGTTCACTATTATTTGACGTTTTTGTTTATTTTCCCTCATTGAGTTTGTAATTATTTTAGATGTTTAATGAATTCTAACAAACTAACATATTAAGCAAACTACACACAATTAAATAGAAAAAAAAAAACATATGAAAACCTAGGAATCATTATATGTATGATATCATATTTACATGAGGAATTCTCCTATAAAGGACATTTTATATAACTTAAGGATTCTAATTTCAGCCATTACATTACTAAATTGATTTGATGCGGCTTAAAAGTATAAAAAATTATGGATTTAAAATGAGTACTTCTAGATTTCATATTTTGTTAAAATAAAACATAAATATTATCAACATTTTAAGTGATTTTTACTTGAGTATTCTCTAATAATGATATTTGTGTTATTTAATTTCTTCTACCGATGATGTTTTTGCTCTGTTAATTCTTCTGCGAAATTTTAATTAATTTGTACTTTTGATTTAATCATGTTTTACACTTATAGATTTGTTTTGACAATAATTAGGAAGAACATCATATGTTTGAGTTATTGGACACAAAATAAATTTTCATTAATTATAAGACCCTAAATGATTAGAGTCCACGTGCTAAAACGATGATCTTGATTCTATAACAACTTGGACTCCCAAATTCTGTCATATATAAAGTACTGCTATTACTTATATTTTTACTATAAACAAATAACAAAATAAAATTTATTAAAAAAAAAAAAGAAAAAAAAAAACAGGGGAGCTGAAACATAGTGGTGCAAGTAGTAACTATGGAGTCTCCAAATTTTGGCATCGTATTATAAGAAAAATAAAACCACTAACTTGGGTTTGAATTTCCCCACTCTCATCATTTGAAAAAAAAAAGAAAAAAAAAGACAAACCTCAATCTTTGCATCTTGCAAAAACAGAGGAAATCAAGATGGCTGTAACTCTGGTGTAAGAAAACAGAGGAAGTATATGTTACTTGCAATGCAACCTACTAATATCTTTTTATGGAGGTTTGCAATTAGAGGACAATATATAGCTGCTAATACGAATAGCTAGCCTGCTCATATTCTATATAGAAATTTAATGCCTGGTTTGGTAAAAAGGGAATGGAAAGGAGAAAGGAAAAGTGAGGGAACTAAAGTGGAAAGTTAGGTGTCCTTTACTAATATATTGGGGTTTTTGGTTTTTATCATTTTCGTTTTTCTATTTAATTATGTGTAATTGATTTGCCTCAAATATTTATTAGTCTTAGTTAGTGGTAGTTTAAATTTATTACATATGTCGAATAACTTTAAATTAAAAAAAAAAGCAAAAAAAGAAAAAGAACAAAAATAAAAGGCCAACAAAATTTGAAATTATGTTGATTTTGGTTTTACATTTTTTCATATTTTTTCTCCTTTAATTTTATAGTTCAATTATATGTCTAATGAATTCTAACTCTTACAAACTTCACGCACACAGTGAGTAGTACTTGGACACATATACCACTAGTACATATTTATTTGCATTAAGTGCAAAGAAGATGATGAAGTTGAAATATTTATTTATCATTTATATTATCACACACACACACACACACACACACACACATATATGTAGTTTTGATTTATTGGGGCACCTAATGATGTGGCAGGTAGTACAATAAGTTGTAGCTGGAGCAAAAGCTTTATTTGAAGCAAACATTATTAATTATACAGATCATATAGAGTGGCCAACATGATTCATCTTCATCTTCTTATGTTAGAAGGTGAAGGCAGTGTTGAATTGGGAGTGCCCTACTACGGTGAGGGAAGTACGAAGTTTTCTTGGATTAATGGGATACTACCATCGTTTTATGGAAGAGTTTTTGAGAATTGCCAGACCACTTCCCAACTAACCACGAAAGAATGTTGAATTTAGCTGGAAGGACAGGTGTGAGCAGAGTTTCAGGAATTGAAGCAAAGGTTGACATCTGCACTGTCTTAACTTTACCCAATGGGAATGAGGGTTTTGAAGTCTATTGTGATGCATCCCATCAAGGTTTGGGTTGCGTGCTAATACAGAATCAAAGGGTGGTAGCAGATGCCTCATGGCAATTGAAGCAGCACGAGAAAAACTACCCTACACATGACTTAGAATTGGCAGTGGTAGTCTTTGCTCTAAAGAAATGGAGACACTACTTGTATAAGGCCACATGCCAAATTTATACCAACCACAAAAGCCTCAAGTACATTTTCACTCAAAAAGAATTAAATATGAGGCAAAGGAGATGGATGGAGTTGTTGAAGGATTATGACTGTGTGATTGATTATCATTCGGGTAAGGCGAATGTAGTAGCAGATGCTTTGAGTAGGAAGGCTACCGGATCTCTTGCCCACATTCAAGCCATCCAACTACCTCTTATGGTGGAGTTGAAGAAAATGGGGGTGTTAATGCATATATATGCATCCTTCTAGAGTCCTTATGGCTAGTTTTCAGGTGCGACCAGTGTTAGTGAATCGTATATTGGAAACTCAAATGAAAGATCCTAAATTGAGAACAATTAAGAGCAAGGTACAAGAAGGTCTTGACCCGGAGTTTTCCATAAGGAGGGATGGAGCCCTCGTATATAAAGGAAGACTTTACGTTCCTGATCTTAGAGGAGGCGCAAAGCTCGATGTATGCAATGCACCATGGAAGTGCCAAAATGTACCGAACGCTTGTTAAGTATTATTGGTGGATTGGCATGAAGAGGGAAGTGGTAGATTTTGTATCAAAATGCCTAATTTGCCAACAAGTAAAGATAGAAAGACAGAAGCCTTTAGGGCTACTCCAATCATTACCTATTCCTGTATGGAAATGGGAAGAAATCAATATGGATTTTGTGTTTAAGCTTCCCCTACACCTAGGAGCTACAATGGTATTTGGGTGGTCATTGATCTTCTAACCAAGTCGGCACACTTCTTATTGGTACGAGAGGGTTTCTCACCCGAGAAATTAGCCTAGTTATTTGTACAATGTATTGTGAGTCTTCATGGAGTACCGATCACCATCGTATCCGATCGAGATCCACGTTTTACTTCATGATTATGGCGGAAGTTGGCTGATGCGTTAGGAGCAAGACTCAACTACCGTACCGCCTTTCATCCGCAATCGGATGGACAAGTTGAGCGCACAATTCAGACATTAGGAGATATGCTAAGATCTTGTGTTATGCAATTTTGCAGAAGCTTGGACGAACAACTGCCACTGATAGAATTTGTTTATAACAATAGCTACCAAGCGAGTATCAAGATGTCCCCATATGAGGCCTTATATGGGAGGCAATGTCGGATACCATTATGCCTGAGTGAAGTAGGAGAAGAGAGACTCCTTGTGGCGAATAATGCGGTTGGATCTGTGTGACAGCCCAGACCACCTGCATGTAGATATTGTCTGCTTTGGGCTTGGAGAATCCTTTTACAACCCAGCCCTCATGGGTTTAAAACGTGTCTACAAGGGAAAGGTATCCACACGCTTATAAGCCATGCTTCGTTCCCCTTTCCAACCGATATGGGACTTCACAATCCTCCCCCCTTGAGGCCCAGTGTCCTCACTGGCACACCGATCCGAGTCCAGCTCTGATACCATCTATGATGGTCCAGACCACCCACATGTAGATATTGTCCGCTTTTGGGCCTGGTCTCTTACAACCCAGCCCTCACGGGTTTAAAATGCGTCTACAAGGGAAAGGTATCCACATGTTTATGAGCCATGCTTCGTTCCCCTTTCCAACTGATATGGGACTTCACAATCTGAGTATTTACGGATGACCTTGGATCAGGTGAGGATCACCTGGGATCGGTTGAATGCTGCCCAAGATCAACAGAAGAGTTACGCCAATGTGTGTGAGAAGGATTTGGAAATTGAAGTAGGAGTTTGGGTATTCTTAAAGTTATCTCCTTGGAAGGGAGTAGTATGCTTTGGTCGACGAGGTAAGTTGAGTCCTCGTTATATTGAGCCTTACGAGATTATGGAGAGGATTGGCCCTGTGGCATATAGATTAGCATTACTAGAAGAGATAGCCCGAGTGCACAACGTATTTCATATTTCGATGCTACGAAAATATATTGTAGACCTATCACACTTACTCGAGACTCCTAACATCAAGTTGAGGGAAGATCTATCATACGTGGAGCAGCCAGTGTAGATTTTGGATCGCGAGGAGTGAGTGCTACATAACAAGACCATTCCTTTAGTCAAAGTCTTGTGGCAGAATCACTTGATCGAGGAAGCCATGTCAGGACCCATCCAAGATCCCTCACCAGAATCCCAGAAAAATCCTGATCCCAGGGAAACCTTACTGGACCCTTCAATGGAAAATCCGGTAAAACCTCCCCTAAGGGTTGGACTTACCACAAAATTATCCTGCAGGAAAAACACTTCTAGATACATCCCCTTATTCCTCCTACCTTACCACAATATATTTCCACAGATTTGCAGCACTCCAAGTAAATGATAGGGAATCAATATATGATTCAATAAATATGTGTCCAATCAGTATACAGAACATTATACAATACAATTAAGTACGAAATTTCATAAAATAAATGATAAAAAGGAAATAATACAAGATAGAAAGGAAGGAAGAAAAAGCCTCTGGAACTTTCGGCAACGAACCAAGACGTCGAGCTTACCCCCGGACGATCAATATCGACTAACCTGAGCCTAGGGGAATGAAATTTAAAAAATATGAGATGCTAACATCTCAGTGAATAACCCAATCTAATATACAATTATAATAGTAATAATAATTATAGTACACTTAATTAATTAAGAATAAATAAATAAATAAATAATAATTAATTGGAAATAATATTTTCTCTCAAAACCCTCTCCGTTGGAAAGGTTCTCCTTTTTAAAACATTTTCGCAAAATCCAATTTTTTATGCCCCAAAAATCAAGGAATAATTAATTTAATAAATAATTAAATAATCCAAATACGAATAAAATATAATTAAATAAATTTAGAATACTTGCATTAAAGGAATATAACATAAAAGAGAAATTCAATATATAATTTGTAAAATTTGATTTAATAAACTAAAATAAACAGTTTCAAATATATAATTTAAATAATTATAAACAATCATATAAAATAAATGGTAAAAATATATTATAAAATTCATTTTGAAATATTCAACCAATCTATATAATAAAAATAATATGGCAAGATCCATTCTAAAAACATTGATTTAAAATAAGTGACATAAATTTGAATAAATACATTTTACAAAATACTAATTGGAAATAGGTGATAAGACAAATTAAATACATTTAATTTAAATACAATTTTAAAACTTTTAGGATTTGAAGTTTATATCTGAAAAATAATACTTGATGCACCACACTATATACCAGTGATGCCTTACGATACCCAACATCCCAAGGACTGTCCGATAGGAGGTTAAAGAGAGAAACTTGCATACGGTCACTTCGGCGTCCCGACAGCGCCGCTGCTTAAACCGTCATCCCGGCCATGGAGGGGGGCGACTTATGGCCAATATCAAACTTGCTTGCCTTCGGTCCGATAGCAACTCACGGGAGACATTATAACTTGCGCGCTCATCTACATATACAGTACAGAACAACAGTACTGTATGAATGCGTCTAGAATCAATTACTAAATTTATTAAAATATTCAAGTTTATTATTAAAATACCTAATTTTTTTCCAAAATTCACCATGGGAATTATACCATTATTCTAATTCACATTCCCATATTTTTCTTTAATATCACCAGCATAAATCCATCGATATAAATTCCATCAATTTCAAATCCATCAATGAAATCAATAATAATTTAAAATAAATATTTCTTCAATTCCTCAAATTCCAAAATATAATTAAATCACATGATAAACATAACAATTATAAAAGGAAATTGAAATCACAATTTCTTTTAATTCCTAAATATATTTTTGGCACCCAAACATATATTAAAACAACATACATTGGCAATGTAATTTAGATGGAAATTCTCTTAATATCAAATACATAAAAACATATTTTTCAAATATCTAATTATAAAATATTCCAAGAACAAAATCCAATAATTATTAAATTAAACCTCAAATTCAAGAAAATTCTTAAAACCCAAAATATTTATAATACACAAATAATTTAATTTCCTTCAATTTTGGCATAAAATTTCAATTAGAAATTTACTAAACAATTAGCACATGAAATAAACTTTCCAAATATATATTCAACACAAAATATATACAATTTACCAACCCCAAAATAATTTTGAAAGGTGGGTCACTCACCTCAAGCACGCAATCCAACCAAGATCCTCCATAGGATCAATTCTACGGCTCACACGTGCTCCTAAAACAACAATATTACACAGGGTGAAATAAATTAATATTTTATTCGGCTAAATAATACCGGTATCCGAGGGGGCTAACACAAATGACAACCAAAATTTATGAGTAATATACTGAATCGAAGCTTGTGAAATGAGGATTACGAATCTGGTTTTACTTCCCGGAGATCAGACCCGAGGTGGCCGGAATCTCGCCAGAAAGCTCTCTAATTTTAGACTATTGATTCTCACAATCCGTTAAGAATTGAGAAAAATGGACATCGGATTTGGGTTAGGGGGGTCGGAATTAGTGGAAAAGGATGGGTGGTGCAACTGAAAACTCGCCGGAAAGTCGATTTCCCGACGAACTACGGTGGCCACTGGTCATGATTTTTTGTGGAAAGGTAGATCGAGGAATGGATGATTCAACGGGACTGACAGTGAAGCAAACGAAGGTCAGAATGGAGAGAAATCTGGGTTTGAAATAATCGGCACCGCCGCTTGAAAAAGTCTTGATCCGGGCGAGTCGGCAGTCGGTTGGCCGTGATTTTTGGTTGGCCGACCGATTTTCAGATGGGTGTCAAGGTGGGGTCACGTGTGTAGGTGGGAAATGACCAGGCGACGGTCAACGGTGGTGGCCAGTGGTGGTGGTCTCTCCTCTCTCTCTCTCTCTCTCTCCTCGCCTCTTTCTCTCTCTTCCCCCCAGCCCACATGTGTTTTGGGCAAAATAAAAGCCACCCGTGGGTGACACTGTTCACACACAGGATTGGTTTAAAACATGACACGTGGCACACACTGTTCACTCAAGTCAAAATATATTAAAATATCATGGTATTTGGAAAACTTTACATGTCCATAACTTTCAAGCCACATGTCCAAATCGGGCATGCCACTAGTCTATAAACTCATATCGATGAATATCTCATAACCATGCATGAGTCAAAGCTCAACTTTGCATGAACAAAAAGTCAACTCCAACACCTCTTGGACAGTTTGGATCTCAACTTGTATTGCTCATAACTTTCAAACGGTAGCTCCATTTTTTATGTGCTATTAGTCTACGAACTCAGGATGATACGTACTTTGAAATGATACCTTGGTCAACATAAAATTCCACCCGAAACAAAAAGTCAAAATTTTGACCCTCTCAGTCAACAATCAACCTCGGTCAACGTGCAAAAATTTCGATGTACTTTGGGACGGGGTGTTACAAGCCACATGGGAGCACGAGGCGAAGATGCGCAATCAGTACCCCTATCTGTTCCAATGATATGCAAAATTTCGAGGATGAAATTTTTGTAAGGGGGAAAGATTGTAACACCCCATCCTAAAAGTACGTCAGAATTTTTACACGTTGATCGAGGTTGACTGTTGACCGAAACAGTCAAAATTTTGACTTTTTGTTCTGGATGAAAATATTTGTTGATTAAGCACCATTTCAAATTATGTATCGTCCTGAGTTCGTAGACTAGTAGCACATCAAAATCGGAGCTACTGTTTGAAAGTTATAAGTAAAACAAGTTGAGGTGCAAACTGTCCAAGGGGTGCCAAAGTTGACCTTCTGTTCATGCAAAGTTGAGCTTTGACTCATGTATGGTTGTGAAGTACTCATCGATACGAGTTCATAGACTAGCGGCACGTCCAATTTGGACATGTGGTTTAAAAGTTACGGACCTATGAAGTTTTTCCAATACAGCATTTACTATTCATGGATCTATATGTGTGTGAACAGTGATGCCATGTGTCACAAAAATAGACCCACCCATGAGTGCACAGTGGCACCCATGGGCATTTTGACTAGTTGAGAAGGGGAGGGAGGAGAGAGAAAGAGAAGGAGGAGAGA
Organism: Ziziphus jujuba; assembly: GCF_031755915.1. Classification (NCBI taxonomy): domain Eukaryota; kingdom Viridiplantae; phylum Streptophyta; class Magnoliopsida; order Rosales; family Rhamnaceae; genus Ziziphus; species Ziziphus jujuba. The sequence continues at coordinate 24,106,906 of NC_083388.1, forward strand.
GAAAGAGGATAGAGGAAGAGAGAGAAAAAAAGGAAGGACTGGCCAACTGCCGTTCAACCATTTTCAGCCACCAGAACAATACCGCTCTAAACCACCGTGACCCACCCATCAAAACCAGCCGGCCAGCCAAAAATGACGGCCAACTGACCTCCGACACGCCCGGATCTGAGGTTTTTTTACCGGCGGTGCCTGCTATTTCAAACCCAGATTTCTCCCCGATCTGGCCTTTGTTTGCCTTACCGCTAGTTCCATCCGTTCACCCATTTTCCGATCTACATTTCCTCCAAAAATCACAACCAGTGGCCATTGGACGCAACTCCGGCAATGATGGGTTTCGGTGACCACTGCTGCTCATCGGGAAATCGACTTTCCCGCGAGTTTCCAGTTGCACCGCCCATCCTTTTCCACTAGTCTTAACCCCCTGAACCCAAATCTGAGGTCGGTTTCCTCCAACTCGCGACGGTTTGTGAGATCCGAGGATCCAAAACCCGACACCTTTTCAATGAGATTCCGACCACCTCGGGTTCGATCTCTGAAAAGTGAGACCAGATTCGTAATCCTCATTTCACAAGCTTTGATTCGGTATATTACTCATAAATTTTGGTTGTCGTTTGTGTTCGCTCCCCAGGTACCCATTTGGGAGTTACCCGATTAAAATATTAAAATAATTAGTATTGTGTATTGTGAATATTTTAGGTGCATGTGTGGGTAATGGAGTTGATCTTGCAGAGGATCTCGATTGATGCACGTGCTTAAGGTGAGTAACCCAACTTCAAAATTATTTTAGGATGTTAAATTATATGTATTTTGTGTTAATTGGTTATTTGAAGAATATGTTTTATGTGTTGAATATTTAGTAAATTTATATTTAGAATTTTGATGCCAAAATTTAATGAATTATAATTATTTGTGCATCAAAAAATATTTTGATTCAAAAATTTTATGGATATGGGATTTTATTAATAATTGTTAAATTTTATTGTTAAAATATTGTGTAATGGTTTTAATATATGTTTAATATTTGAAGGAATTTTCATTTAATTTTACAATGCCGATTTATAATGGTTTTAATATATGTGTTGTTGCGAAAAATGTATTTGGGATTTTAAAGGAATTATGATTTAAGGTTTTTAATTAATTATTGTTGAGTTTGATGTTGATTTTATAATGCATAACAAATGCGTTTACATTATTTTAAGAATATATGAATTCATGTGGTTTTAATAATATTTTTGGCATGATTTGATTTTAAAGATTTCAAGAAAAATATTGGTTTAAGTTATGGTGCTCTCAAAATATATATTTATGCACTTGAAATATTATCTAGTTGATTTTATGATATGGGAAGAATTATATATTATCGATGGATTTATGCTGGTATTATTAAAGAAAAATATGGGAATGTGAATTTGAAAAGCGATATAATTCCCACGGTGAGTTTTGGAAAAATTGTTATTTTTAAAATAATATGGTTATTTGTTTTAGATGCACTCATACAGTACTGGTGTTCTGTACTGTGTATGTGGATGAGCGCGCAAATTATAATGTCTCCCTTGAGTTGCCATTGGACCGAGAGCTGGTAAGTTTGATATTGGCCAGAAGCCGCCCCCCTCCATGGCCGGGTTGACGGTTTAAACAGCAGCGTTGTCGGGATGCCAAAGTGATCATATGCAAGTTTCTCTCTTTAACCTCCTGTCGGAAGGTGCTCGGATGCTGGGTATCGTAGGGCATCACTGGTATATAGTATGGTGCGTCAAGTATTATTTTTTTGATATAAATTTCAAATCCTAAAGTTTTAAAGCCGTATTTAAATTAAATGTATTTAATTTGTTTATTTATCTATTTTCAATTTGTATTTTCTAAAATGTATTTATTCATATTTTATGTCACTGATTTTAAATTAACATTTTTAAAATGTATCTTGCCATATTTTTATTATATAGATTGATTGAATATTTCAAAATGAATTTTATAATATATTTTTACCACTTATTTTACATGATCGTTTATAATTATTTAAATTATATTTTTGACAATGTTTATTTTAGTTTATTAAATTAAAATTTTCGAATTATATAATGAATTTCATTTTTATGTTATATTTCTTTAATGCAAGTATTGTAAATTTATTTTATTACATTTTATTGTATTTTATTCGTATTTGGATTATTTAAACTTTTATTAAATTAATTATCTCTTGATTTTTTGGGTATAAAATATTGGGTTTTGCGAAAATGTTTTAAAAGTGAAACTTTTCCAATGGAGTGAATGGTAAAGGTTTTGAGATAAAATATTATTTTCAATTAATTATTATTTATTTACTTATTTATAATTATTCAAGTGTACTATGACTATCGTTGCTATTATAATTGCATAGTAGATAGGGTCACTCACTGAGATGATTAGTATCTCATATTTTTAAATCTGTTCCCCTAGGTACAAGGATTGGTAGAAGTTCGTCCGGAGCGAGCTTGACTTTTGTTGCTGTCGTATTTCGTGGAGTTCTCTTTCTTTTCATTTATTTCTATTATAATATTTCTTTCCATCCTTTGTTGTATAACTTTCATACTTAATTGTACATTATGATGCTCTGTATACTGTATTAGATAAATGTTATTAAATACTGCATTAGTTTCATGTTTAATTTATAGAAGTGCTGATTATTGTGGAATTAAATTGTAATAAGGTGGAGGAATAAGACGGTATATATAGAAATATGTTTTCAGTGCAAGTAATTGTGGTAAGTCCAACCCTTATGGGAGGTTCTATAGGATTTTCCATTGAAGTGTCCGGTAGGCTTATCTAGGATTTCGGTGAGGGATCTTTGATGGGTCCTGACACTTGTTCATTTGTGCCCTTGCCTCTAACTAGTCTATGTAAACTGCCAATTTCAAAGTCTACTATAGGCACATTTCGTCCAGAGATTTTCACCAATCTCACGAAGGCGTTTAAGGTTCTCTTCATCTGAGTTGCATGTGGAGGTCGACCTTTCATAAGGCAGGCTACCGTCCTGCAATTTTGCTTAGTTTTAGGTACTCAGCAACATTAATTATTATTATTTTTTTTCATTTTTCTATTGTTAAACACAATTAACATTACCATATTTAATTTCTATGTATATATATATAGGATGCATTTGATGCAATTAATTAATTTATATAAAATTTACAAAATTTAAAATATATTAGTTCTGTAAGTCCCATTTAAATATTACATACGAATTAAAACGGATTCTTAATAATGTAGGTAGGCAGGTAGGTATACCTGGGTCCATAAGTAGTTATCCTTGTAGATGCCAAGGATTTCACGGAAAGTATACATGTAGATGTCAACCATATCATCCATTGCCGTAACGAAAATGTCCAGGAAGGAAGTGGTACCACTTGGTCCGAAGAACCAAGATGCAAAGATCTATAATTTTAAGTTTTTGATGTCTCTTGCATGATCCAGTTCCAAGGGAAAGTATTAAGAAATTATTATATATATATATATATATGTGTGTGTGTGTGTGTGTATATATATATGTATATATATATAAAATAAGGTTAAGAAGCAGCAAAACAGAGAGTTTGGAAGTGTTTACAAACAGGATTATTGGCTGCAACACCACCATCAACAAGGTTGAAATTCCTCTACTTGTTTGACTTGTGCTGAAAACAATATGAGGGTAAGTAATAGTAAGGAGCTGCTGTAGTGGCAATGCATACGTACGACAGAAAATGATTATCTGACTCATCTAGTTTTGCCTAAATAATTCTCATTGCAAAGGGCCAAAAAAAAAAGATTAATTAGCTTACTAAACAATAATTAAATTAAGAAAAAGATAATTAAAACGAAAAGACGATGGATGATGATGACAATGCAATTAATTAAAGTACCTTTATGGAGAAAGAAATTGAGGGGTTAGAAATGATCGATATCGGAAGATGGAATTAACACATTGGTGACGGTGTCTTTTGGCTCTTTTTTCACCCAGAGTTTCTTGGATTCTTTTACGAAGTTCTTGACCATCCTAAATTGGAGAAAATAACATTTCTATAAATGTGGAAAAGCTTGTAAAGATAAATGTTAAAAAAAAAGTGCACGGTTTCTCCAGCTTCTTCGGTACATACTTTTTGTCTTTTTTTAACTTTTGAAATGTCCTTTCACCCATTTATAGAGTTTTTTATTTTTTTATTTTTTTATTAAAGACAAAAAAACTTATAAATCATGTAATGGTCAAAACTTCAGAAAACTTGTTGCAATACTTTCCTCTGTACTTTGTAATGTCTTTGTTTTTTTTTTTTTTTTATTCTACACCAAATTGATGTTCTTCTCCAGAAATTTTTTTTTTTTGGTGTTTTTCTAATCGATTTGCAAATAAATTTTTAATTTTTTATTATTTATAAAAATAATTTCTCATACTTCTTAGAAATTTCACAATATTTAAATCTTTTATTCATTATGTTAGAACAAATATTAATCTTTATTTTAGGAAAAAAATAACATTAAATTTTATTTGTCATTAATATTTGTGACTATTATTAATGGGACTCATATATCATTTTACAATTTAAGTGGCTGTCTAAAAGATTCATTTTTCTATGTTGTTTTTTTATTATAAAAATTTAATATATAATTAAATACAATCAATTAACAATTGTCATGTTAATAATAGTTGATTATCACACTAACGATAAATAATTGATAGTGACTCAATAGGAAATAACTATATTAGATTGAATGAATAGATCTTATCCATACAATTTAGCAATGCCACATTTGAAAAGATATTTAAAAGGTTAGCAAATGTAGATGAGGAGAGGATCTTGCCCATTAGAAAACTGATAGTATAGGTAGGGAATTTTTTTTGAAACTGAAAAAAATACAATTTATATTATATATATTCTTTATAGGTTTGATATAGTAGGGACCTTGAGATTTACCCCAAAAAAAAAAAAAAAAAGAAGTAAGAAACTTGTGAGGCATTTTTGAAGAGAGAAATTGCTACATCAGCTGCCACATAGGAAAAGTTTTTTAATAACATTTAAGAAGTTAAATCAACTACAAATAATAAGTAATATTGAATCCCATATATATTTTATAGACTGCTCGTTGCCATTAAGATTTTATTCTAAAAAAATCACAAAATATTTAAATGATGTGTCATTGGTTGGGTGATGTGGCCTGTGTAACACCCCGTCCCAAAGTACAACGGAAAATTTCTAACTTTGACCGTTGACCGAAGGGGTCAAAAATTGACTTTTTGATTTGGATGGAATTCTAGGTTGACTGAGGTACCATTACGAAGTACACGTTGGTATGAGTTCGTAGACTAGTAGCACGTTGAAAACGAAGCTACGGTTTAAAAGTTATGAGCAAAACAAGTTGAGGTCCAAACTGTCCAAGGGGTGCCGGAGTTGATTTTTTATTCATACAAAGTTGAGCTTTGACTCATGCATGGTTGTAAAGTACTCATCGATACGAGTTCATAGACTAGCGGTACGTCTGATTTGAACATATGGTTTGAAAGTTATAGACCTGTAGAGTTTTTCAAATACTGTATTATTTTAATATTATTTTTAAACGTGTAACGATGTGCCACGTGTGACTTAATAAATGTGACCATGTGTCACCATGTTGAGATGGCACATGTCAACCATGCTTAATACCATATTATTTTATTATTGTTATTTTATATAATAATATTATTTAATTATTTTATTTTATTTTCTTTTTATTTCTTTTTCTTTCTTTTTCTTTTCTTTTTTGTTTTTTTTCTTTTCCCCCATGTGGGAAAACACCACCCCCCCCCCCCCCCCCGAGCCTTCTTCTTCTTCTTCTTCTTCTTCCTCCTTCTTCTTCCTTTCCTTTCCTTCTTCCTCTCAGGCCCTCGCCGTTTCTTCGTTTCCGGCCATCGGACAGCCGCACGCGTCGGCCAAAGAGGAGCGGGGGATGGAGGCAAGATCGGCTTCAAAATTTCACGGCCACCAGTTGCCGGACGTGCCTAGATCGGGCCGGAGAAGCCGCCGGTCGAAAATTTTCTCTCTCCTCTTTTCTTGTGTTTTTCGGCCAACGCAGCTCGATCCATACCTCTATTCCATCATTTTCGACCCCTCTGAGTCCATTTCCGAGGTTAGATTGCCCAAAATCTCTACCGTTTGAGAGATCCCTCAAGTTTAAACTCGGCCAAAGCTTTCCGGCCAAATTCCGGCCACCGCCGGTTGAATTGAGCTCAATGGAGGTCGGTAATATGATCCTCATCTCACAAACTTTCCATAGACATATAATTTGTCAATTTTGGTTAACGTTTGTTGTAGACCCCCCAGGTACCGGGTATTATTTACCCGAATAAAATATTAGTTTATTTGACTATATGTAAATCGTTGTTCTAGGAGCACATGTGCATCGTGGGATTGATCCCATGGAGGATCTTAGGTTAATTGCGTGTTCCAGGTGAGTGACCCACCTTGAAAACTATTTTGGGCAATTAATTATATTTATGTTGTGTTAATTTGATATCTAGAATTTGCTTATGTGGTGGAATTTAATATAATTGGGAAAAATGTATTATTTTATATATATATACCTATTGATGCTAAATGAAATTTTGGGTTGTTAAGAAATTCCCGATTATTATTATATCGTGATTTAATTATATTTATTCTGCATGAGTAAGGTATTTTCATAAACTAATTGTGTCTGGATTTTTATATTATTTTTTTTGGGCATAATTGATTTAAATATTTTAAGAAAATTATTTGTTTAAATTGGTGGTTTCAAATTTGATAATTATGCCCGTGGAATATTATTTGTTGAACCTCGCGTTACGAGAAAAATTATTTGTATATCGTTATCGATGGTTTCGTACCGGAAATGTTAAAAGAAAATGTGGGATGGTGAATTTGAAAACTGGTATATTTTCCACGGTGATTTTTGGAAAATCGGTATGGTAATAATTAATTTAATAATTATTTTAGACGCACTCATACAGTATTGGTATTCTGGTTGTATATGTGGTTAGCGCGCAAGTTATTATGTCTCCCGTGAGTTGCCATTGGACCGAGGGCAGGCAAGTCTTATATATTGCGCATCAGCCGCCCCCCTCCGTGGCCAGGATGACGGTTTCAGCAGCGGTACTGTCGGGACGCCGAAGTACCGTATGCAAGTTTCTCTCTTTAACCTCCCCACCAGTCGGTGCTTGGGACGCTGGGTATCGGAGGGCATCACTGGCATATGGTGTGGTGCGTCAAGTATAAATTTTCGGATAGGAATTTCAAACCCTAAAGTGTTCAAAAAATTATTTATTATATTTTATTACATTTTATTTATATTTGGGGTATTTATCTATTGTTTATTAAATTGATTGATCCCTTGGTTTTTGGGAAATACGAATATCGGGTTTTGTGAAAATGTTTTAAAAAGGGAACATTTCCAACGGAGTGAATAGTGAGGGTTTTGAGAGAAATTATTACTTTCAATTGTGTATTATTTATTTATCTATTTAATTGTTGGTATTAATTAATTTCCTTCATTTGTTATATTATTGATATTAAAAGTGTACAGTAAATAGGGTCACTCACTAAGATGATTAGCATCTCACGTTTTTAAATTCCGTTCCCCTAGGTCCAGGTTGGGAGATGTTGATTGTCCGGGACAAGCCCGACGTCTCAGTTCATTGCCGAAAGTACAAGAAGCATTTCTTCCCTTTTTCCTCTCCATCTTGTATTACTTCTTTATCTATCATCGTATTAATTCCACATTTATTTGTATAATGCTCTGTATACTATTTTGGACATTTATGTATTAATTATGCACCAGATTGCTGTTATTCATTGGAGTGCTGTAAATTTGTAAAATCAAATTGTAGTATTGTGGGAGGAATAAGGGGATGAGTATAGAAGTGTGTTTTCAGTGCAGAAAATTTGTGGTAAGTCCAACTCTTAGGGGAGGTTCTGCCGAATTTTCCATCGGAGGGTCCGGTAGGGTTTCCCTGGGATCAGGGCTTGTCTAGGGTTCCGATGAAGAATTTTGGACAGGTCCTGACAGCTTGACACATAGGAGAGCTGATCTCCATAAGTCCCTAACAAAATCCTTACTATATCAAATCTCCTATGCATTATTTAGGTGAAAACTTGTTCCCATAATGTATTAGTTTTGGTTCAAGATTTATCAGACGTGTATAAGACAATTTTTAAATCTTGAAATTATACGTTTTCAAACCTTCAAAGGACCAAAGTAGTTTGGGTATACAAAACAACATTATATGAAGATTTGTAAAATTGTAGATATTCTCAAAATTGTATGCGGTTAGCTTACTTCAAATATTGTAGTTAATGTTAGTTAAAGTTTATTAGACATCTTAAATAACTATAAATTCAGAAAAATAAAAATAAAGAATTAATACAATTTTAAATTATGTGCAATTTTATGTTTTGTTGTTTCAATAATAATAATAATAATAATATTAATATTAATAATAACAACAATAATAATGTTTTTGTTTATTTTCCCTCCTTGTGTTTGTAGTTATTTGTGTTGTCTAATAAACTCTAACATTAATTAATATATTTAAAAGAAGCAAACTACACATAATTAAATAAAAAAATAAAAAACAAACATATTAACACCTAGGATTTGACAAAGTGCTGTGATATTCTCAAAAAGTTTAAACTATATGTATAACATTTTATGTATATGAGGAATTCACCAAGAAAGGTTCTTTATATAACTTAAGGATTCTAATTTCAGCCATTACATTACTATGTTGGTTTGATGAGGTGGGCTTAAAATAGTAGAAACCTCTGGGTTTAAAATAAGCTTTTAGATTTTATAACTTCTTAAAATGAAACATAAATATTAACAATAGTTTAAGTGATTTTCACTTGAGTATTCTTTAATAATGCTATTGGTGTTACTTAATTTCTTCTACCTAAAATGATTTTGTTCTGTTAATTTTTTGACGAAATTTTAATCAATTTGTAATTTTGATTTGTAATGTTTTTTATTTGACAATAGTAAGGAAGAATGTCACATGTTTGAAATATTCGATACAAAATAAATTTCTTTAATTATAAAGCACCTGCATGATTATAGTTCATGTGTTAAAACGATGATCTTGATTCTACAACAACTTGGACTCCCAACTTCTGTCATGTAGAAAGTACTCAACATTCCATTACTTATAAATTAAAATTCTACTATAAATAAATAAATGAAACGGGAGAGCTGAAACATAGTCGTGCAAGTAGTAACTTTTGGCATCTCATTATCAAAAAATAAAAATAAAAATAAAAAAAATAAAAATGAGACTACTATTTTCTTGAATATATGATTTGAGTTCAAATCCCCCATCCTTTTTTTTTTTTTTTTCCTAAGAAAAAAAAAAATCCCTTGAACATTGCATCCCTGCAAGTCAAGATGGCTATCTATTCTGGTGCAAGAAAACAGAGCAAGTCATATTTTACTTGTAATGCAAGCAACTAATGTCTATTATAGATGCTTAGAATTTTAATTAAATGATCAAATAACTAAAACCAAAAATTCTAAAATAAAAACACTTAAAGTTTTGTCTTTCCTTTTTTTTTTCATTTTTTTTTTCATTTTTACATCTTTCGCATCATAATTAATTTGGAGATAGCTCCAAAAAGTTGTCATATTTAGTTATCAAATACCATATTTTATTTCAATATATAGTTTCACATGAAGCAAGATTTTACATTGAACAGCTTCCACACAACTGACTTGGACTTCCAATAACTTGGCTCACAGACATTGACCACATGCATGGCATATATAACCAGCGCTTATTTATATTTAAAATCACTGGGTAGTAGCTAGAATAGCTTTATTTGAAAGCACAGGATCATATACAACGAACGTGGTAGATAAGCTAGCTAAAGGTCTACTTGATCTCCTTCCTCTTCTTCTTTTCATCAGACAGTTTTTTAGCAAACCTGCCAGAGGAGAAGGAAAAAACCAAAAAATGAAAAAAAAAAAAAAAAGAAAAAAAAAAGCTTATTATTATTTATTAGATATGTAAGTAAGATGGAGAAAACTGAAAATATGTTGCAGTACTACTTACGCGAGAAGTTCTTCCTTATTTTTGGTCTTGTCAACGACTGGTTCATATAAACCAGTTTCAATGTTTAATGTTGTAGCGTCTTTGTCCAGGAGTTCTTCACCAATTTTCTTAAGCTTCTTAAGATGTTCTTCACTTGATTTGCATGTTGCGTTCGCCATTTTATATTCCAGCTCATCATCCTGCTTATTAATGTCGCTTTTAGCTAGTCGGCAAACATATATCTTTCAATATTTAAATAATTGTAATACAAATTAAATGCAGCTTCACTTTTAATTTATAAGGGTGGTTGATCCCCCGCAGAATTATGGTACAAGAACATTAAATTAATTATAAAACGAATTTATATAATTAACTATAACCTGAATCCGAAGGTAGTCACCCCGCTTGATGCCGAGGAGTTGGCAGAAAAAATCCATGTAGATATCAACCATACTATCCGATGCACTTGAGAAAATGTCGATTAAAGGGGTGCTTTGGTAAGTACCCGGAGGCCCAAAGATCAAAGTAATAAGTCCCCAATGAAAGTCTCCCATCTTTAATCCATGCTTCTTCTTGAACGATCCGGTTCCGAGGGAAAGGATTAGAAATCTTGTATTACTAAGATCCCTGAAATTCATGTTCCTATCTTTGGAAACCTCCTTCATAACCTCATAAATTGCAAACAAAGTCTGACATTTTTGCACCAGCATCATGAGTATTAGCTATATGTATATTTGTATATATATATATATATATATGTGTGTGTGTGTGTGTGTGTGTGTGTTGTACATAAACAGTAATTTTCTCATCCAGTAATCCTGGACAAATTTCAGTTGAAACAACATGTATCCTTCCTTTTAAGGATACGCATTATCCTAGACGAAAATTTGTCAGAATTCCTCTTATCGTAGAAAAACCATATACATATATATTTTTTCTAATAAGTGTACAAAATTAAAGGGTTTACATACAGGATTATTGGCTGCAACACCACCATCAACGAGGTTAAAAATCCTCTCGTTCGTAAAATCATGTGGAGGTAAGAAATAAGGAGCTGCTGTTGTGCTAATGCACACGTCTGAGAGCAACGGATCATCTCGTGGATTACATTTTGCCTAAAATAATTTCTCATTGCAATTAAAGATCAGAAAGAACAGATTAATATATATTATCTTATTAACAAAATTAATTAAGAAAAAAAAAGATAATTAGAATGAAAAGGATGGATTGATGATGCTACGGTTGTGATTCAATTAAGAGGCTAAGGTCAAAGTCAACAGCTGTTATATATAAGCTTCAGCCATTAAACGATGCCGTTATACTTAAAGGTTTGGATGGATGACGTAGCAAGAATTAGTCTTGTTTTTGGAAGCTTATAAAAGAGACATGACTGCAGAAACAGAGGTGCTGAAAATTAAGCTATCAGCTTTCGATCAAAGGCCATTGTTCTTCTTGTTCTTCTCTTTCTTCTTGAAACCTCTTGCTTATTGTTTTTTTCTTTCTCATGGTATTGATTAGGATAATTCTAGGTGAGTGGTTTGTGAGAAACAGAGAGGTTGTAAAAAGGGTTTCTGGCTTGGTTTCTGGGTGTAGAGAATCTGTATAAACCAAAAGAAATTGCTACAATGGTGTATTGATTTTTGTTCATAGCGCAAGAACTTCTTGGATGGAGTTCGCGGAGGATGTAGGTCCTTTTTAGACTGACCCTCGTAAAATTTGTGTGTTCTTTCTTTCTTTTCTGCTGTGAGTTAGATTAGTGTTGAATTAAGTTTCAATAGATTATAATGACGGTGACGATGAGTATGTAATATATTGTACCTTTTGGGAGGAGAAATTGACTGGTTGGAAACCCATGATATCGAAGGATGTAATAAACACATTGGTGAGAGAGTCTTTAAGTTTTCTTCCTCCCAACTTTGCTTGGATTACATTACGAAGTCCGACACCATCGTGGACCGGATAAAAAAAAGAAGAGCACACCGACTTGACAGCAATCCATGCTTTCGTTAACCGATTTTCATTGTTCCTTTGACCAACCATGTTCCTACGTCCAAAGGTTCATACACTACAGTCAATTCTTGTTTGTTCCTATTTTATTTTTATTTTTTTTCCCAATTAATATTTCTCACACATACTACTAATAACTATAGATCAAAATAATATGCATGCATATGATATATACAGTTCTCTTCTACAATCTCTATCATGTTATATATATATATATATTGTATTGTATGGACATTCACATGTTTTTATTGTGTGGACGTCTTCATTTTTTTATCGTATGGATATTTACATAGATGATGGTTTTAGAAGAAATCGTTGTCTTTGTAGACATTCGCATAATAAAAATGTACTTATGTACGTACCATAAACAGACTATATATATATATATATATATATATAAATATATAAGCTGCATTCATGTATATGTATTATTGAAGGCAAATTTCATTTATACCTCTTCATCATTAACCTCATTTTAGTTTCTATATATATCAAAACAGATCCATTTATCATTTTTATTAGTTAATTTTAACAGTTAAAGACAATAATGAAATTAAAAATATATATTTTATAATAGAATAATATTGTAAAAATATAATTTTAAACTATTAAAATTAATTGATAAAGACAGATAAAATGACAAATTAGTCTCTTTTGATAATTATAAAAAAATTTTAGATTAATGATATTTTTTCAAAAACATGAAGTCTAATGTAAATAAAATTTTTTGGTATTATTTATTATTTATACACATCAAAATCCAGCCTGAGTACAATCTCCCTTTCTTAGTTGTAATTTGTTTAATATTGATAACATATATATATATATATATATATATATATATGTATACGGTACGTACCTTAATCTGTCAACCGTCTGAGGCACTGTTTTTGCTGGAAAGATAGTTTTAGACTCCTGTAGATAGAAGTCAGTAATCTCTTTTGCAGCACACAAAGGCAGATTTTCTTTGTCACGAGTAGGACTCTTTGGTGCTGTAAGCATGGCTGTTATTAGGCCTCCAGTGCTTGTCCCAGCAATGTAGTCGAAGTAATCTTTAATCCTAGCATTTGGATCCTCATCCAAACTCTTTTTTTTTTTTTTACATGAGAATTTTTGTCAAATATTTGTTTATAATATATATATATATATATATATATAAATTCTATGGTGCTAATAACAATGGTTTTTAAATAAATCATCGTTTTCGTGGGCATCTACATAATAAAAACGTGTCTATAAATAGACTCATATATATATATATAAATGAACAAATTAAACAACTCAATCCTCTGGATGATCATAAACAGATATATACCTGCAGCTCCTTTTCGAGAAATTCGAGAATTACTGAGGGGATAATGCCTCTTACTCCCCCACCGTCGATGCTCAGAATAGTGATAACTTTCTCATCTGGAAAGTCAAAAACCAAAATATAAATATATATATATATATATATATATATATTTATATATATAATTACTTTAATGTGCTATTGTAGAATTAGAATCTAATTAAAAAGAAAATAATAATATTAAAATGCATATATATATATATATATATATATATGTATGTATATATGGTACCAACTCACCAGTCATTTTCTAACGTTAGAAAAGAATGATATTGGGTTTATTAATTTGGGGAATTGTAGAGATAGTGGCTGATTTTGGAAATGATATGTGTTCCTCTTAGCCCTGACCCATTTTATACACATATAGGATAAGGCACTTTCGTAATTTGCCACCTTTTTGGACAGCTCTATATTTATATGGGGATATGCGTTGCTTGAGTAGGTCTTTTATAGGGAATCTCTAATTCAAGTAAAAAATGCTTACATGACAAGATAAGAGTATTACGGAGTTATGGAAATTTATATTTATTTACATATTTATATATTATATTTTTATTTTTATTTTTTCATCATTTACAATAATTTTCTTATATTTTATTTTTCGAACCCACAAAGATAAGGTATATATATGAGTGACATACCAACTTAATCAACTTCATTTGATTTATTATATTATTAATTTAATCATGTAGAATATACTTACAATATTAATTTAAAAAATGTAAAATGCTTATGGTATATAAACAATATGATAAATATTTAATTTTATAAAATAAATTCAATGAAAACCAATGGAATGTATTAATATTAATTTACTAATGAAAAAATTATTAACTTAAATATTCAATTTATTTATTTGTATTTCTAAATGAACTATACCAAGCTAAGTTCAACTTTTTTATAAATAAGCCGTGTCAATTTTGACCAACTAATTTCAAAATTTGTTGAGCTTAAACTGAACTTGATCCATTGCCATGACAAAAACATATTTTGGGACGACCCATTGCCAAATCTACCCGTATTAAGTCCTATCTCAATCATATCGAGCTCAAGTCGTAAGAATTAATAATCTACTTAAGCAATGAGGTATTATGTACGTATGTATTGAAGTGTTTATGGCTTTATTATCAACAGATAATACACGCAAGCGGAAGAGGTTTCTTTTGTCAGTTTCTTAAAGGGTCGGTTCTACTTTCTATTCTGTATATTAGTGATGTGAGTTATGAAAACATTGCACTTTTTGCACTTTTTAAGTTATTCTTTTATCCGTTAATTAAGCATCTAATTTTCCTTTTCCTGTTCCATATGGCAAGTAACTATAATTCGTTGACGAAATGGCTAAATTCTCCTGAAATGGCAAGATCTCCCTATTTATGTACATAAAGAATAAAATTGGATCTTACACATGCATCCACAACAATTACTTAGTAAAAAAATTGACTAATAAGATTTGAAGTAGTTCCTAAAAATCTAAGCTGGAAGGAAGTGAGTTTAACTATGTATGTATTTAGTGCTAATATAAATAGTTTAACTATGTATGTATTGTTAGTGCTAATATAAATCAAAACATTTAATCATACAGGTTAGTAAACAACAATATAGTAGCATTATTAAACCCATATGCTACTCACGGTCATAATATTGTATTAGATTAGATTACTAACCTTTAGAGACTGTCATTAATTCATCATATTCTTTGAAATTATTTGCAAAATAGAAAATCAAAAAACACTAGAGCGGTGCTCAATGGATATACTCTTCTCAAATCTTACTTTCTTAGATTTTCACGAAGCAAATACACTAAATGCCTCAAATCCTAGCCTCATGTCAATATTGCATGTATCGTATGCTAATTCATTAACTTATTTCCGCAATTTATATATAAAATAAAGGGCAAAATGTATTTTAGTACCCTTTAGTTTTATAGCCTTTTTTAGTTAGGGGTCCATAAAAATTTTTTTTACATATAATACCCTCTAAAAACAGATTCTGTTAAAAACCAATCATGTGAGTTGCACGTGACAACTAAGTTCAATTTTTTAATACTTTCTTTTTCTTTTCTTTTTTCTGAAAAAGTGAAAATGGAAAAATGGTTTTAAAATGAAAAATCTAAAACTCACCATTTCGGCAGATTTAGGAATTTAGGGATTTAGGGATTTTTGGATTTTCTTCAAACCGACAAAACAAAGAAGGGAAGAAGAAGAAGACAGGCCTTTTGAGATGTTTTCAAAGTGAGGTGAGGAAGAAGGAAGTAAGAAGAAGAGAAGTGAGATGCCTTCAAGTAGCTCGATTTATTCAACAGAGTTGTTATGCAACTGTGAAAGGCCACGACCTATTGTGGTGAGAACGTCAATGACCAATACCAACCCTGGAAGGAGGTTTTACCGATGTGATACCCATAAGGTATATTCTAGGTTTGAAATGCAATATTGGGACAGGGGGTTTCGTGTTGACGGAGTTTAAGGCAAATGCCAATCATGTAGATGATGATTCTGACTTTTTTTTAAAAAAGTTTTGATTCAGTGGTTGGGGGAACTATAAAAGCTAGCTAATCATGTAGATGATGATTCTGACTTGTTGCCTCACCGGAATTCGCCACTGCCAGCGGCCCGTCCGGTGGCCATTGGCCGTGATTTTTGGTGGAAAGGTAGATCGGGGAATGGGTGACTCAACGAGATCGTCGGTGAGGCAAACGAAGGTCAGAATAGAGAGAAATCTGGGTTTGAAGTAATCGGCGCCACCGCCCGAAAAAGTTTCGATCGGGCGCGTTGGCGGTTGGTTGGCCGTCATTTTTGTCTGGCCAGCCGATTTTCAGGTGGGCTTCAAGCTAGAGTGGAGCATGTACTGTTCTAGCGGCCAGAAATGGGTGAACAGCAGTTGGCCGGTTGGGTTTCTCTCTCTAGCTCTCTCTCTCTCTCTCTCTCCTCCTTCTCCTTCTCTCTCCTCCCTCCCCTTCTCAGCTAGTCAAAACGCCCATGGGTGCCACTATGGACTCACGGGTGGGTCCATTTTTTTTACACGTGGCACCGCTATTCACACCCATACAGATCCATGAATAGTAAATGTTGTCTCAAAAAAACTTCACAGGTCTGCAACTTTCAAACCACATGTCCAAATCAGACGTGCCGCTAGTCTATAAACTCGTATCGATGAGTACTTCACAACCATGCATGAGTCAAAGCTCAACTTTGCATGATCAAAAAGTCAACTCGGGCACCTTGGACAGTTTGGACCTCAACTTGTTTTGCTCATAACTTTCAATCTGTAGCTCCCTTTTCAACATGCTACTAGTCTATGAACTCGTGACAACATATACTTTTTAACAATACCTCGGTCAATATGAAATTCCATCAGGAACAAAAAGTCAACATTTGACCCCATCTCGGTCAACGATGGTCAAACCTTGTCAATCTCAATCAAATTTGAGAAATTTCCGGTGTACTTGGGGACGGGGTGTTACAACTTTGTATTAATAGGAATTGTGATAGTTCTTATGTTGTTGCTCTGGAATGGTTGTAGTTGTGGACCTAAGACACATAGAGGTTATATGTATTTGAATTAGGGATGACCTGTATAGTTATGTGGACGGCCTGTAGTTGATGTATTTTTCTTGCAGTAGTGTATTCAAGTTGAAATTAGATAATGGATGTTCAATGTATGATATAGATGATCTTGTTTACTAGCTTAATGTTGTTATGTCATTTTGATCATAATTTTTGGCTCAAATTGTTTATATTCATATGCATTATAAGTACAATCCAATTAAAAAGTATAGCAGCTTATTCATATCAAGACTCATTCGAAGCAAGATAAAACCTGTTTCAACTAGTTCATATCAACCATTGGTCCATAGACTTTGGAGCATAAAATCAAAGTAATGCAATCCTTATTGTAGCTTAAGTAGCGGGAAATTTCAAACTAAATTAATCGAAATCTAAATATAATGGGGAAATTAGATAACTTGATTTAATTTGAATATACTAAAATATATTGTAGCACACACTATGTTCATACATATAAAGAATATGTCCATACATATGCTAAATATGTTCATACATATGCTAAAGAACGTCCCACACATGTGCTAATTGTCGGAAAACATATTAGAAAACCTTAAACATCAACTACAATCCATTTCCAACTTGGTTGAGATTTTCCTCTTCCTTTTCTAGAAGGTGGTGGTTGGGTATTGCTCCTTGCCTCTGGCTCTGTAGGTTAAGGTTGTTGGTCATCAATGGAAATGCCTCTATCTGCATTTCCTTTTCCTCTCGTTTTCCCCCTAACTCTCCCTCTTCCTTGAGTTTCAACTGAGGATCCTCTGTCTATCTCTGTTGGGTGTTATTCATCAATGGAAATGCCTCTTGTGACAGCCCAAACCACCCGCATGAGATATTGTCCTCTTTGGGCCTGGAGAATCCTCTTACAACCCAGCCCTTAAGGTTTTAAAAGGCCTCGCAAAGGAAAGGTATCCACACGCTTATACGTCATGCTTCGTTCCCCTTTCCAACTGATGTGGGATCTCACAATCCTCCCCCCTTGGGGCCCAACGTCCTTACTAGCACACTTATTCGAGTCCGACTCTGATACCATCTGTGACAGCCCAGACCATCCGCATGCGATATTGTCCTCTTTGGGCCTGGAAAATCCTCTTACAACCTAGCCCTCAAGGTTTTAAAAGGCCTTGTAAGGGAAAGGTATCCACACGCTTATAAGCCATGCTTCGTTCCCCTTTTCAATCAATGTGGGACCTCATACCTCTACCTGCACTTCCTTTTCCTCTTGTTTTCCCCCTGACTCTCCCTCTTCCTCGAGTTTCAGCTGAGGACAATCTGTCTTTGTATTATGTGTGGCAATCCGTTTAACATGTTTAAAACAAAAAAAAAAATCAGTTGATTGTGTGATGATTATTTAAAAGTAACAATTACATCAATGGCATAAGCTGTGCAGGAAATTTACAAAGTTCTTATAGCTGCATAATGATGTGTGATAATTATTTTAAAGCAACAATTTACATCAATGGCATAAGCTGTGCAGGAAATTTAAGCTTAAATTACAAAGTACTTACAGTCGCATAATGAATTGTAGCTGCAGGTGCCATGGTGGCTACATTCCCACTTACTATGCCATCATTATCAATGTCTCCCTGCCATAATCAGAAAAAATGCGATAATTACTCATAATACTGCACATGTAACAAATGATCATATTCTATACATTAGTTTGAATATTACCATCTCAGTTGTAGTTGCAGCCTCATGGTCAAATTGTCTCCCAAGTCGCCATGTTTGTGGTCTTTTCCTAGTAGTTTGCTTACATGACCTCTTGTTGTGTCCCCACTCCCAATATTTCTTGCACTGGACTGTTGGTCCCCTTGTAGGCCGTGCATTGTCATCCTGGATAGATCTCTCCTTCTTACTCTTTTTGGCCTTCCAGCAGTCTTTCTATATGGGGGAGGGTACACAGGGTCAAATGAGTTCTTTGTCCACATTTCTGGTCCACTTAATGGGAAAATAATAAGTTCGTATGCTCTCATGCAGGCAGCTGTACTGTATGATGGGTCAATATAGTCAGCTGGGTCATGTTTCATAAAAAAAATGCATGACACAGTATGCTTACATGGGACACCACATATTTTTCACTTTCTACAACTACATGAACGTTGTTGCAAATTGACCACAAACTTATTCGGATGATCATCCACCTCGAAAAATTTACTATCCACTTTTACCTGCTCCATCTTTTTTAAAGGTAATGGACAAATCCTGCAAGTATGTTTTCTTGTACTCTCCCTATTCTCCCTATTCTCCCCTCCCAAATCCAAGAGTTTAAAAGACTCAATGATGTTATTTGTCAGCAAATTGCATTTAATATCCTCCCTAAATGCATGTCTACTCCAATGCTTCAGATCTAACCTTAGCAAACATTCGGCTGCATTCTTGTCTATCTTTTTCAGAACTTCCATTTTCATCACAAAATCAGGTGCATTGCTTGCCCTAGCTGCATCCCACAACAAATCCTTAAACTTCTTTCCTCTATAAAGCTTATTGAAGTTTGCATGGAGGTGTCTCACACCAAAGCGATGGTTCACATCCGGCATAAGCTCTTCAATTGTAGGAACTAGCCCCTACATGTGCCTCACATAAAAAAAATCAGGTTATAAGTAACAGAAAATAACGAATGCTGAATTGTTTGTTAAAAACAAAGGAAAAAAAAATAACAAACAAACAATATTACTAATAAGCAAATCCTCAAATAGAACTTAAGAAATTAATTACAAATACCTTTTGTTGATCACTCATGAAGGTAAACATTTTATCTATATCGGCATACCCAATGTCATCCATTAAATATTTAAGGAACCAAGTCCATGACTCCTTATTCTCATTCTCAACCACAGCATAGGCTATCGGATACATTTGACCCCTTCTCGATCAACGACGGTCAAACCCGGTCAACCTTGGTCAAATTTGAGAAATTTCCTGTGTACTTCGAGACGGGGTGTTACATAGGCATGTAAATTTTTTTTTTTTTTATGTCTACAAACAATGCTTTTTAGCAAAATTATTTATATAAATATGAAATGATATACTAAATGGCCCACTTTTTTTTGCCACTACTATTTGCTTATGCCATGAACCAGAGAGGATTTTGGAACATGGCAAATACGCTGTTCTTTTTGACTTTATAGATAGATGTTTAAGAGTAGTGTAATGTGTTATGTACCAACATTTGTATAATATAAAAGGTATATGGATTTATTCTCAACTCAGTTAATACATGCCCAAGAGGTTTCTTAGGAAGTATGTTAAGAAGTAGGCTCTACATTTTATTCTCTAGATATGGCGCGATAGTCATGAAATCACTGCATTAATTTTTCAAGTTAATTTTTTTTCTCCATTAAGATTTTTCTTTTCTTTCCTTTCCTTTTACCGCAAGCTCTCATTTTAGTGTAGATCCAATATCCACCACTTATATAGAGGACATAAAAACGGAGAGAAAATCTTCATCCATATGGAATGTACACTAAACTATCTGACATGCCCTTAACCATATATAGAAGACTTTGGGATATATGGCAAACACAACTTTCTTACACTGCTTGTACAAAATTACATTAGTTTTCTCCTAGTTCTCCACCAAAACTATTGGTTTCACATATACAAATATATATTATATTAATAATAATAATAAAAACTATTGGTTATATATTAATATTGGAGACCTCTCACAAGTGGAACAATATTTCGCTATGTAAACTATTCAATCTGTAGTCACAGATTGTGCCTAAGCAAAATATTGAAAATGTTTCAAAATAGAAGCATCTGATATTTTGGTATTCTTTTCTGCAGCTTAGTATATCTTATGACAAGTTTAAGAATGATTGCTAAATAAGTTGTTGCCTTTTCTTCTTCTTCTTCTTCTTCTTCTTCTTTTTTTAAATAAAATAAGCTGTTGGCTTAAGAATCTCATTTGCGAACTCATGCCAAAAGAGTCTTTGGTTCCGACCTAAAGTTACTAACTAACCCCAAAAGCCAATAGGAAAGTAGACAATTACTTATTCCATGTGTTTTTGGCTTGCTTTTCTTTATTTACTCGGTTCTTATTTCTTATATATGGCAAGTCATTGCTTTCAACAATGAAATCTCTCTACGCATTAATTATCTGAAATCTGCTTAAAAATGAACAATATGTAAAATTTAAGCTAATTTTCTTTTAGTCTGGTGGGACAGACCATGATGGTGATGATCATATCTAAATCTCACGGTTAACATTAGCATGAGGCTTGAACTGTAGTGATCTAGGCTTAATAGAAAAATTAAGCAATACTAGAGACCTCGTGGAACATGTGCAAATCTTGAAAGCGTCTTTCATTATTGCCTTATCCAATAAATCAGCTTTAATCATTATATGTGGCGCTTGGAACATTGCCGGTTTTATCTTATAAAAAGATTATATCATCGCCAAATTGCCATGGAAGTAAGAAATGCGGTGGGTGAGACATGGGGTTTCTTCCAGGTCGTCAACCACGAAATACCACAGGAAATAATGGACCTAATGATTGAAGGCATGCGGAGGGTTCAATGAGCAACCAAAGGAAGTTAAGATGGAATTATATACACGTGATATGATGAAAAAGGCGTAATTCGATAGCAACTTTGATCTTTATAAGGCAAAATCAGCAAGTTGGGAGACACCTTATCCTATACCATGGCTCCCAGTCAACCAGTTCCTAAAGAATATCCAGCAGCCTGCAGGTGCACATCCAATTTTAGAAGCATTACATGGTTATAGAAAGCCATAATTGTAAGAAAATACATATAAAATAGATTCTATCTTTATAAATGATGTGAAGAAAGTATTGTTAGATTCAGTCTTTGTGTAGAATTTTGGTAGAAGCAAGCACTCTAGTAGAGATGTAGAGAACAAAACATCTATGAAATTACTGCACAGGATATTCTTTTCTAGGCTGGAAAGCTGGCTCTTGAGAGGGAGCTAGAGAATTGAGGAGGAAAAAAAAAATAAATAAATAAAATTAAAAAAAATAAAAAGAAGCAAAAACAAAAGAACAAACCTGAAGGTGCTTTGATGACACGAGTTGTCGTAGTAAGGCAAGAAAACATGCTGTCGAAAGTAAGAATCATTTATAATCTCCTTCTTGAGCTTTTGGCAAAATTTCATTGGCCAATAAATGGTGTTTCTCAGCTAATCAGTCTAACTTTAAGCTGAATTATATGTTTAATCATCTCTGTCACTTCACCTGCATCTGCCTTGTTCTCATGCCTTTGAGTTGCAGGGATATAATGTTGCAGTACTTCTGAGCATATCAAGAAGTTAGGACAAGTTATATTTAAGTTGATATCAATGGGACTTGGACTGCCTCCTCATTACCTGGAAGATATGGAATGTAAAAAGGACATACCTTTTTCTGCCACTAATATCTGCCATGCCCTGAACCAGAGAGGACTTTGGGACATGGCAAACACAGTGCTCTAGATTTTCTTACACTACTTCTAAAAGATCACATTGGTGGTCTCCAAGTTCTCCGCCAAAATCATTGGGTTGACATCCCTCCATTGAGTGGAGCTCTATTGGTTAATATCGGAGACCTCTTACAGGTAAGAGCAATTTATCAGAAATTTATTCCTTTGGCCAATTCAATGAAAATTCCAACAAAGAAAAAGCATTGAGTGCTTTGGTAATCTTTTGGTGCAGTTCATCTCTAATGACAAGTTTAAAAGCGTTCAGCATAGAGTGATTGCCAAATGCATATGGCCAAAAATCTTAGTTGCAGGCTTTCACAACACATTTTCAAGCATCGAATAAGCTTGTTGGTCCTATAAAAGAGTTACTGATAGATGAAAGTCCACCTTTTACAAGGAAACCTTGGTAACAGACTATCTTGACTCATTCTTCTCCGCAGGACTAGCTAGATTCTCTGCACTCGAAGAATTAAGGTTGTGACAATTCAAAAAAAACCCACTTTTGCTTCTCTGTTTATTCCATTTTAGCAGCCAAAATATGTCAATCATCTTAATGTAACTCGGACATGAGAAAAAGAAAAAAAAAATTCCTAAAATAAGTGCATAATCTATAAAAGGATTCATTTAGTAAATAGAAACTAAATGCATATTAATAATTAACACCTCATGGTTTAATCAGGCACTCTGTTATTTCCCTTTGGTATGAAATGCTATTACATATCTTTGTATCTAAAATCCACACAATGAACAGAAAAGAATATCACCTACTTTTAACTCAAAGCCAGCAATGAGAATAATAATGTACATAAGATGCTAAAAGATTTACTCTTCAAAGTCTGTTTCCAGCCCCTATGTCCCAAAAAAAAAAAAAACAAATTTAAAAACTCTCTTTCACCTTTGTACCCTGTATCTGTGTAGAGAGCACCTATAAAAACTAAACTTAAGGGTGAAAGAAGAAAAACATATATCATTCAAGAAAACATGACATTTTGTCCTAGAAAAAAAAAAAAATTGTATAAAGGCAGTATCACTATTGCCCTATAACAGTGACATTATAAACAAAGCATGTCCTGAATTATTGATGCAAAATGGGATCATGTATTGAGAGGCATGTAACACCCCGTCCCGAACCATGTTGGAATTTTTGCACGTTGACCGAGGTTGACTGTTGACCATTGACCAAGGGGTCAAAAGTTGACTTTTTTATCTGGTTGGAATTCTAGGTTGACTGAGCTACCGTTACGAAGTACACATTGGCACGAGTTCGTAGACTAGTAGCATGTTGAAAACGGAGCTACGGTTTGAAAGTTTTGAGCAAAACAAGTTGAGGTCCAAACTGTCCAAGGGGTGCCGGAGTTGACTTTTTATTCATGCAAGGTTGAGCGTTGACTCATGCATGGTTGTGAAGTGCTTGTCGATACGAGTTCATAGACTAGCGGCACGTCCGATTTGGACATGTGGTTTGAAAGTTATGGACCTGTAGAGTTTTTCAAATACTGTATTATTTTAATATTATTTTTTTAAACGCGTAACGATGTGCCACCTGTGATTTAATGAAAGTGACCATGTGTCACCATGTTGAGAAGCCACATGTCAACCATGTTTAAAATCAAATTATTTTAATTATTATTTTAAATAATAATATTATTATTAATCTTATTTAATTATTTTTATTTTATTTCTTTTTCTTTTCCTTTTTCTTTTCTTTTTCTTTTTCTTTTTCTTTTCTTTTCCCCACGTGGGAAAACACCATTTCTTTTTCTTTTTTTTCTTTCTTTTTCTTTTTCTTTTTCTTTTTTTCCTTTTTTCCTTCTTCTTCCCCGAGCATCAAAAACACAAAACAAAACGCACAGTTTTTCTCTCCCTCCGACCGTCTCTCTCTCTCCCGTGTTTAACTTTTCCGGCCACCCATACAGTACACGCGCCGGCCACCGTCCAAGCCCACCACCTCGCGACCTCGGCCACCAAATTTCCCGGCCAGCCGCCGCCGGACGCGCCCAGATCGGGCCGGCGAAGTCGCGGCGGCGAGGTGAAATTTTTCCGGCGATTCTCACCGTTTCCGACCAACCCAGCCCGTCCCATACCTCTATCCCACTATTTTCGACCCCTCTGAGTCCATTTCTGGGGTTAGTTTGCCCAAAAGCCCCACCGTTTGAAAGATCCCTCAAGATCAAAACCGGCAGAAGCTTCCCGATCAAATTCCGGCCACCTCCGGCGGAATTGGGGTCGATGGAGACCGGATTGGTGATCCTCGTCCCACGAGCTTCAATTCGGTATATTATTCGACCATTTTGGTTAAAGTTTGTGTTTGACCCCCCGGGTACCGGGTATTATTTACCCGATTAAAATATTAATTTATTTGACTGTCTGTGAATTTTGTTCTAGGGGCACCGGTGAGTCGTGAAATTGATCCTATGGTGGATCTTAGGATAATTGCGTGCTCCAGGTGAGTGACCCACCTTCAAATTAATTTTGGGAATTTAATTGGTGAATATATTATGTGTGATTTAAATATTTGGAATTTAATTTCTATGTGCCAAATATTTATTGGATTTATTGTGGAATTATTTATGAATTTATTGGATTTAAGAAAATGCGCATTTTAAAAATTTATGCCATGTGAAATTATTTTATGGTTTTGAGGATTTTGAAATTGGTGTGGTTTTAATGGTAAATTGGGCACGATTTGATTTTCAAATATTTCAAGGAAAATATTTGGTTATGTTGGTGATTTCAATTTTTATAAAATATGCCCATGGAACATTATGAGATTTGATTATTATATTTCGAGAATTATTTATGCTATTGGGAAAATGTGGATATTTGAATTGATGGATTTGGGAGTTGGTGGATTTGAAAATCATGGAATTTATGGTATTGATTATAAAGAAATTGTGGGGAATTTCCCGGTTCAAGCGGATGGATTATGCCCGCTATGCTTATGAAAAATGTGAAATTTGTTTTATAATTTAAATTTGTGGATTTTATGATTTTTAGATGCACCGTGCACGTACTGGTGTTCTGATTATATGTGATATGGTATATGTGATATGGATATTGTGCACACGGATATGATTAGCGCGCAGGTGGGTGTAAGTAGCGCGCAGGTGATATTATGAGGTGTCCTGTGGTTGCCATCGGATGAGGGTGGCCACCCCTCCATGGCCAGGATACCAGGTTAGCAGCGGCGCAGTGGGACGCCACGCGACCGTATGCCGGTTTCTTTCTATAACCTCCTGTCTGGCGGTACCTCGGGATGCTGGGTACTGTTGGCGCCACTGGTATATAGTGGGTGCATCAACTGATTTTCGGAACTGTGTTTTAAAAATAAAATGCTTTAAAGCTGTATTGGAATTTAAAATATAATTATCACCGTTTCTGATATTTATTTGATGTCTTGGTTTTCGGGGAATACGAACAACGGGTTTTGTGAAAAGGTTTTAAAAGGGGAACTTTTCCAACTGAAAGAATTGTAAGGGTTTTGAGAGAAATTATTATTTTCCAATTAATTATTATCTATCTACTCTATTACCGTGATATTATATTGTATAGTAGATAGGGTCGCTCACTGAGATGATTAGCATCTCACACTCTTAAATTCCGTTCCTCTAGGTACCAGGTTGTCGGTGTTCATTCGGAGCGGACTTGATCTTCCTCGCTGTATTAGTTCGTGCAGTACCTTGTTCTTCTTTTACTGCAGTTGTAATATTTCTTTCACTCTTGCTGTATTCTATATCTTGTAATACTTCATAAAGTTCTGTATACTGTATGGGACACTTATGTATTTATATTGCACTGGATTACTATATTTATTTTGAAGTGCTGAAATTTGTGGAATCAATTTGTAGTTTGTGGGAGGAATAAGGGGATGTTTTTAGAAGTGTGTTTTCAGTCAGGTAATTTGTGGTTAGTAAATCCCTTAGGGGAGGCTCTGCCGGATTTTCCGTTGGAGGGTCCGGTAGGGTCTCCCTGGGATTAGGGTTTGTCTAGGGTTCCGGGGAAGGAATTCTGGACGGGTCCTGACAGGCAAACTTTTGAAAATGCAATTAAACCAAATTTTACCTATTGCCAAGCTTTAGAGCCTACAATATTTCAAGATCCAATGACAAGGAGTGGAACGACAAAGATGGAAGGAAAGTAAAGATAAAGAACCAATAAAACAAGTAAAAGGAGCTAATATCCAGAACCAAGGACAAGTGTGGCAAAGCAATTAAGTATTAAATATCAAAATGTATTCATTTGATTTCTAACTTAATTGACAAAATGAACTTCCAACGAGTATTAGAGGACAAGACACAGATAACTTCTATTGAAGAAAGCTCAATAACGAATTCAAGCTGTATGTATAAATCATTTTATACAATGGACAAATTTTCAGGTTAACTGCCATTCCTATATGAAAATTCTTGATTACTTGGACCATCATCTTGGTTATGGCAGTATAAGGAGAGCTAAATTTAGAAAGAAAATGTATAACATGGTGTTGTGACTTGTGTTAATGGTCACTACAAGTTGGTAGCTCCATTGTTAAATTTGTAGAAACAATATCTTGTGTTGATGGTCACTACAAGCAAACTTTGGGCTAATGGTTTTAGATTTCCAAAATTTGATTCAATATGATTTTCAACAATGTATTTTTATAGGCATGATTTAGATTGGTCGACAAAGATGGTAATTTGTAAATTTGGTAGTGGCTACAAGTTTAAATGTTATTTTGTTGGTTTTTATAAAGGATTTAAGGGGTTCAAATTTTATTGTCCATCTCACACCACCAGTATCGTTGGACCAAATAGTATCAGAACCCGTCCAGAATTCCTTCCTCGGAACCCTAGACAGCCCTGGTCCCAGGGAAACCCTATCGGACCCTCCAACGGAAAATCCGACAGAGCCTCCCCTAAGGGATTTAATTACCACAAACTACCTGCACTGAAAACGCACTTCTAAAAACATCTCCTTATTCCTCCCACAAACTACAAACTGATTCCACAGATTCCAGCACTTCTCAAAAGCAACAACAGTCCAGTGCATAAATAAAACAGAAATATCCCAATAGTATACAGAGCTTTAAGAAGTGCTAAACAACAGAAATACAACAAGGCTGAAAGAAATAATACACTGAAATGAAAGAGTACAAAGAAACTTCTCGAAACACAACAGCAGTGGAAAACTTGGTTCGCTCCAGAAGAACGTCTTGCACCTAAGGGAACGGAATTTAAAGTGTGAGATGCTAATCATCTCCGTGAGTAACCCGAACTACTGAACACCTTTTAATAATAACAATAAAATAATAACAATTAAAGAGTGGAACAAATACCAACAATTAATAAATAAATAATAATAACCTTTGGAAAATAATGATTTCCCTCAAAACTCTCACCAATCGCTCCGTTTGAAATGTTCCCTTTTTAAAACATTTTCGCAAAACCCAATGTACATACCTCCCAAAAATCAAGGGATTAAACCATTTGATAAACAATAATTAAATAAATGCATACCTCAAATATATAATTAAAATGTAATAAATTATAATAAATAATTTTGAACACCTTTGGGGTTTAAACCATTATTTGCAATTTACACCGACAATTACACCTGACGCACCACACCATATACCGGTGATGCCCTCCGATACCCAGCGTCCCGAGCACCGACTGGCGGGAGGTTAAAGAGAGAAACCTGCAGCGGTCACTTCGGCGTCCCGACAGTACCGACTGCTAAAAACCATCACCCGGCCAAGGAGGGGGGCGGCTGTGCGCAACAATAACCTTGCCTGCCCACGGTCCAATGGCAACTCACGGGTGAAGTAATAACCGCACGCTAAACCATATAATAACCGCGTGCTAAACCACGTGTCCATACACCATACACCAGAACACCAATACTGTATGAGTGCGTCTAAAAATAAACATAAACAACCAACCGTACCGTTTTTCCAAAAACCACCGTGGGAAGTATACCATATTTTCACAAAACACCATCCCACATATTTTTATTTAAACAACCCGGTACGAAACAGCGATAATCAACAAACCACAATTTTCCTCGAAATACGAGATGCAACCATAAAAATACCGCGGGCATAATTTATAAAATTTAACCAAATATTTTCATAAAATATTTAACCCAATTATGCCCGAGAAATCACATTTGAAACCACGTAAAATTAATACCGAAACATACCTTGCTCATGCATAACAAATAAATTAAATTAAACCGCATTAAAACCATAATTAAACCACACCACATGAGCATAATTTAAATACTAAATTAAATACCAATTAAATTTAATTAATTGCCCAAAATAATTTTTGAAGGTGGGTCACTCACCTGGAGAGCGCAAATCAACTAAGATCCTCCTCGGGATCAACTCCACTACTCGCGCGTGCACCTAAACAACCACAGTGCACAAACCAAAAATATTAATATTTTATTCGGGTAATTCCCAAATGGCTACCCGGGGAGCGAACACCAAACGATAACTAAAGGGTTACGAGTTATATACCGAATCGAAGCTCGCGTGATGAGGATCACGGATTCGGTCTTACTTTCTGGTGATCGGACCCGACGGGGTCGGAATCTCGCCGGAAAGCTTTTTGAGTTTCGGCTCCGCAATTCTCCCAAACTGTCGCGAATTAGCGGAAACGGAAGCCGGATTCGGGTTCAGGAGGTCGAACACTGCGGACTGGAGCTGGCCGGAATTTCGGGTACTCGCGGGAACAGTACTTTCCGGCGAGTCGCCGGCGGCGGTGCGTGCGGTGGCCGTTGGTCGTGAAATTTTGCAGACTTGTAGATCGTGAGGAGAGCAACCCAACGGGACCGGCGGTGAGCAAAACGGAGGTCGGACGGCGGAGAAATCACCATTTGAAGATTTCCGGCCCTTCGCCGGAAAACGCTCCGATCCCGGCGCGTCGGTGGTCCGATGGCCGTGATTTTTGGTGGGTCGGCCGGACTTGAGGAGAGGATCAAGGCTAGCTGGTGCGTGTGACCAGAAAATGGCCGGAAAAGGGTCGATTTGCGGTGGCCGGCGGTGGAGGGGTAAAACTCGCCGCCGAACTTCGGAGCTCCGATCCGGGCGCGTCCGACGGCCGTTCACCGTGAAACTTGGAGGTTTTGCCGGAAATGAGGAGAGGAAGCTTGCTGGCCAGTGTGTGTACAGTAACTCGGTCGGAACAGTGGAAAAATTCCGGTGGCCGGCGGTCCTCTCTCTCTTTCTCTCTCCTCTCTCTCTTTCTCTCTCTTCCCCGAGAGTTTTAACAAATAAAAACCCCTGTGTGACACTGTTCATGCCACGTGGACCAATCAAAAGCTGACACGTGGCATTTCACTGTTCACCGACCCAAAAATATTAAAATAATACGGTATCCGGTAAACTTCAAACGTCCATAACTTTTTAACCGGATGTCCGTTTTGAGCGTGCCGCTAGTCTGTGAACTCGTATCGGCGAGCACTTCACAACCATGCACGCGTCAAAGCTCATTTCCCCATAAACAAAAAGTCAACTCCGGCACCCCTTGGACAGTTTGGACCGCAACTTGTTTTGCTCATAACTTTCAAACCGTAGCTCCGTTTTCGACGTGCTACCAGTCTACGAACTCGTGGCATCGTGCTCTTCGCCACGGTACCCTGGTCAACTTGAAATTCCCATCGAGTCAAAAAGTCAACTTTTAACCCCTTTCGGTCAACGGTCAACGGTCAACCTCGATCAACGTGCACGGATTCCGGTGCGATTTGGGATGGGGTGTTACAAATAGGGCTATTTATTTTAAAGATTTTTCAGTTTTGGTGAGAACAAGGGTCCAAAAGAGCTTGTTTTCAAAGAGAAAAGTGTGTTCATCCCCATTGTTAATATTCCTACTAGGGAATTTGTTCTTCAATAGTTATAAAACCAATACTCATACAAGATTGAACCCACTAAGATAGAATAAGATGTTCTAGATTTAGCTGTTGCTGGTGTGTCTTTTGAGAAAGCCACAAAGGGTCTAGAGTTTTATTGTACCTGAAGATTATATGGTCTATTCGCGGGAACATGAGCTTAAAATAAGTGATGAGTTGGCCATAAGCTTGACATAAGTGATAAGCTAGATTTAGTCACTTACAAGGAAGACCATTAGCAATTCAGTGTCTAAATTTTGTTTTGATGTCATGGAAGGTGATATGACATCAAATTATGTGTGGATTTGGGTTGAGTTACCTGAAGATAGCAAACTCTATTTAGTGCAAATATATCTATAAGACTAAAAGAGACTCCAATAGTCAATTGAATAGGTATAAGCCTATACTCGTTACTAAAGGATTTAGCTAAAGGAAGAAATTTACTATAAGAGACATTCTCTCATATATCTATAAAGGATTCTTTTAGAATCATTATGGCAATTGTGGTTTACCTTGACTTGGAGTTGTATTAGATGGATATCATAATTGCTTTTTTGAATAAGGATTTGTATGAGGACATGTATATGGTCCAACCTATCTTCCAGGCAATGCGGAATGAAAATATAGTTTGCAAGCTTAAGAAGTCCTTTTATTATCTTAAGCAAGCCCCGTGGCAGTAGTATCTCAATTGTTGGATGAAATTGTCACCTAGAATTATTTTATGGAGAATGTTGTTGATGTAACACCCTGTACCAAAAATACACATGATTAAACAAGTTTGACCAAGTTTGACCACATGAACATATATGTGGGTTCGAGTTGACTTTTTCCATAGCCAATATTTTTTGTTTGACTAAGGTACCATTGTGTAGATCTCATCGATACGAGTTCATAGACTAGTGGCATGTCAAATTCTGAGTTACGGATAAAAACTTATGTTTTTGAGAAGTTTTAAGCATAAGTTTTATATCAGTGTCCAAACTAGTCCCCAGTTTTTGTCTGTTAGTGACCTTAAGCTCTATATAAGCCTTGATAAGCATGCAAAATAGGAAGCAAAGCCCAAAATACCCATTTCATCTCCAAAACCTGAGATATTCTCCCCCCAAACCTGTGTGTTTGAACTGGATCGTTTCGACCAGTTTACCGTCGAACTGAGTCATCATCGTTTTGCCCATTTCTGGCCAACTACCACTTACACGTGCCATCCAAGTAGAAAGGTCACTTGAAGGTGAGATCAGCCATGAAATTTGACTAATATCAACGGCTGGACCCGCCCAGATTGGGACGACGAAGTCCGCAGTAGTCGGGGAGGTGGATCGCCAGATTTTCTCAATTTTTGGCCGTTTTAGGCCAACCCATACACTTTTTCCACTATTTTTTACCTCTATGAACTCATTCCCCTGGTTATTTTTCCCAGATTTCTCACCGTTTGGGAGATACGATGACTTGAAGTTCGGCCGAAGCTTCAACCTAGTCTTCCGGCCACCAGAGGAAACTTTGGACCAAGGTGAGCATACTGGTGGGTTCCTTGTCTCTAGGGCTTTCTATCAATATAAAGTTTGTGAATTTTGGAGATCGTTTGATATTTTTTCCATTTTTGGGTTAAATAGTTAATTTTCGGATAAGTTGGGAATGTGTTTGGACAAAAATTGGTCAAATTGGTTAAAATTGGAATTGGATTAGTGAAATTGGATATTATTAAGACCCATTAGGTGGTTCAATTTTGAAAGATTAAGCTTCAGGTGAAAATTTCCAATTTTCGGTACGGGATCCTAAGGGTACGCGGTATAATTGGACTGTTCAGTGTCCAATTTATGTAATTTTATAGTACCATAAATTATTTTAAGACATTTGGGTCATATAAGTGTCCTTGGTTTAGTTACTTAGAGCCTGAGGAATATTTTATTATATTACTGGCACTCGAGTTGAGCCTGAAGGTAATCCTACAAACGAGCAGGAATGAGCATCTGCAGTACTGTGAGTGGTTATAATTTTAAAAATGTTTTGGGTATATAGTATAATATATATGTGGTTTAAGTATTTTACTTATACCTATCGTTTGATTTGAATGTTCATTTTATGGATATATGAGGATCTGCTTTTACCTATATGTGTTATCATTTTATATGACTTTTGTCAATAATTTAAATGTTTGGCGATTCTAATGAGTTCATGAATGAACTTGTGGTATTTAAATATTTTGGTATTTGAATTGAGGTTTTAAATCACTTTGGAAAATAATCGAATCAAGAACGCATATTGAAAATTATATGATTTTAAGCATGTTCAAATATTTTATAAATTTTTAGGTGCTTAAAATTGGTTTAGGGTGAATATATTTCACTGTAGTATTTTCTGGTTTTTATATGAAATGATGATTTGAGATTTTTGAAATATTTGAATAAGCGGTGGAATTTAAATATTAAATTATGATTTAGGATACAGTATCGATTAGGAAGAGTATATATGATTTTTTTAAGGATACTATATCGGTTATTTTTAAATTGATGTACCATGTAGTGCCAATATCTTAGATCAGTATTATATTATATTATATTATATTATAGCGTGCTGGATTTTTGCCACGATATCGTGAGGTTGGGCTCAGCCCACAGGATATTATTGCCATGAACAGTGAGGTCAGGTTTATCCAACGGTTTATTATTATTGCCATGGTACCATGAGGTTGGGCTCAGCCCACAAAATATTATTACCACAGACTGTGAGGTTTGGTTTATCGCATAGGTTATTATTGCCATGGTACCGTGAGGTGGGGCTCAGCCCACAGGATATTATTGCCACGGACCATGAGATTGTGTATGTCCCAACGGTTTACTATTCCCATGATATCTTTCGGATATTGAGGGTCGTGAGGTGGAGGTATCCCACGGTTTACAGATTGGTACATCGTATGGTACATTGTATACGTTTGAATATATTATTGATTTACAAATATTGTGGTGATTTCTGTATTTTTATATTTATCTCGTGGAACTGTGGTTATAAAATTTTATGCTCGTAAGTTACATCATATTCATGGTATTTGGTAATATTGTTTTGATCATTCATTTTGTTTCCTTTGAGCATCGAATTTTTATGAGATTAAATTGGGATAAAAGTTTGGATTTTGTGAAATAATTTTTAAACGGGGAACTTTTCAAAAGAGCGAAACGAGAGGTTTTGAGAGAAAGATTTTTGTGGAAATAAATTATTATTTTCATATTATACTATGTCACTCACTGAGATTTTCTTATCTCACGTTTTATTGTTTTAAATTCGTTTCCCTTAGGCCCAAGCAGCTAGTAGCAGTCTACCTCGTACACAGCTTATCGCTTTGTTCCTTCCATGACAGCAACCGTATTTATCCTTCCTTTATCTATTGTTATCTTCTAGACTTATTTGTATTTCTAGACTTTGTTGACATTCTTAGAATGCTTTGATTTTAATTATGGGACTCAGTAGAGACCATGGTACTTATGTGTGTAGCTATGGCCTATAGTATAGTAGGCCGGTTGTGGATTTTATGCTGTTGGGGATTTATTTTTATATTTATATTTTGAGGTATTATTGTTAATGCTGGTATTCAGTTGTCCACGTTTTAAGGTGAGATTCCATTGGATATTCTCTAGAGATTATCCAGTGAGACTTCACTAGACGGGACCACCCGAGAAATCCTGGGAGGGTTCCCATGGCCGGTCCTGTCAGTTTGGTATCAGAGCTTTAGGTTCTAAATGCCTTGGGGTTGTGCATTGCTGTATGACTCATCCTGTGTGCCACCTTCCATACCTACCTTTTTGTTGGTGTTAATTATATTTTGACCAATTCTATCATATTAAACTTTTACTTAATGTCGCCAAGAGATAGACGTGGTTGCCAGCATGCTACAGCTGGAAGTACAGATGCATCCACTTATTTGGAGCATCTTATCGAGCGCCTAGCTTGATCACATTTGCATTTTGGTTTTAAATTTTTATTTCACATTTTCAACCCTAAATTTCAATTTTTATTACACTTTGATCCTTGATTTGATATTATTTTTAATTTAATTTTTGACAGTTTTAAAGCATACAGTGCATCTACTGCAGGCTGTAGCACGAAAACAGTAAAATTACAAAATTAGTTAACCATGTAAAATAAAACTGATAAAAATCAAATCAAAAATTAAGGATTAAAGTGTAAAAAACTAAAATTTAAGTAACAAAATGTCAAAAAAAAAAAATTATGAATCAAAGTGTAAATATGTATAAGCATAAATTCAAGAACTAACAATGCTTTTTTAAGGTGATGGTTTTCTCATTTGGATCAGGTCAAACCAATATATAATTAGTTTCACTAGAGTGCTTGTATTTGTAGTACTATTCGAATATGTAATTGAAAAATAAAAAAAAATAAAAAAATAAACAATTAGATACTTATATATAACAGAAATTTCCAAACTCATTTGTTGCCATTTTCTCACATTGGAGAAGAAAACAATCAATGACTTTAACTTATTGGCAATTCTAGGTGATTTTGGAAATGATATATATATATATATATATATATTAGATATATATATATATATATATATATATATTATATACCTATAATATATATATATATATTATATATTATAGATATATATATATATATATAGCACTTCTATAGTGCGGACGGTCCACATGTAGACTGAGTATTGATGACGGTTTTTGAAAAAACTGTCGTCAATACTCATACACAAAGATGAGTATTGATGATGATTTTTTCAAAAACCATCGTTAATATCCATGATCCACATGTGGACCATCCGCACCGTAGCATAACCATATATATATATATATATAAATATGTATATATTATATGGTCCTGTTGGACCCCACCCTTTTCATATAGGATACTGAGGGACTACATCCACCACCTTGTTATTGGACAACTTCAGGATTGTGTTATGCTTAACCTACTCGCACGGATGGTAAATATTCGTGAAATTCTCATACTTGCAAATAAGAATATTAATTTAAAGGCTACTAACATCCTTGGTCCTTGAACTATTGTCACATTTGCATTTTGATTTTAATTTTTTTTTGCATTTTAGTCCCTAAATTTTGATTTTTATTACACTTTGATCCTTGATTTGATACTATTTTTAGTCTAATTTTTAATAGTTTTAAAGTATATATTGTAACACACATTTTCCATTAGTAGATATATCACTTAAACGATATTAGCTCTAATTTAGGCATCACACCCAATATAAGGTTTTTTTTTTTTTTTTTTTTTTTTTTTTAGAACTTACTAGGAATTCACCCATCATAGTACTATTTTTGCCCTAGCATGCTTAACTGAAAGGTTCTTACAAACTCTGAAGTCAATCTCTCTGAAAAAGACTCAGGGTTATGAGAGTGGCTATCATTATACTCTTACCTGAGCACTCTTAACTGAAAACGTCCTTGTACCATACTTTGCTAATATTTGATTAGATACCAGGTAGAGTGATATCATTATACTCTTACCCGAGTACTCTTAACTGCAAGGTTCTTGTGAAGAATCTTAAAGCCAATCGATCTAAAAAGATCTTAGCATTATAAGAATGACTATCGTTATATTTGAACCATCTCCTGTACTACACCCTAACAATGTGGGATTGGACAATAAGTAGCCTGCCAGAGTAGCTTTCCAATGACTTTTGCACCTATCCATGCCCACACTGGACATCATAATCTACCCCTTTGGGACTTAGTATCCTAGTTACCCCTTTAGGACTCAGTATCCTGGCTCTCAGACTTTTAGTCTAATACAAGCTCTAATACAATTTGTAACATCACACACTAAGTAGCCTAGTAGAGTAACTTGCTAGTGCCCTTTGCACCAGCCCATGCCCCACATTTTATGTCATAATCCACCCCTTTAGGACCCAGCATCTTGGTCCATGCCCTTAGGACCCAACATCCTAGCTCACACACTTCCGGCCAAATACAAGCTCTGATACCTTTTGTAACATCCCATCTCTGATACCATTTATAACATCCTTTCTCCACTAGCTGACTTGTCACTCTATACTGATATTGTACCCAATTCAGTCACTACATTCGGTCAATTTAGCAATGTGCACTTGATACGGAGTTTTTTGTTTAGGGCTTTTTAGAAAGTCACTCATTCTAATATTACTCTTATTTGAGCACGCTTAACTACAAGGTTCTTACGAATCCTAAAGACAACTGCTCTAAAAAGGCTTTGGTATTATAAGAGTGACTATCATTACATTTGAATTATTCCCCATACCACACCCAGACGATGTGAGATTAGATATCAAATAGTCTGCTAGTACCTCTTGCAACCGCCCACACTGATCATCAAATACAATGCACCTATTGTAGGTTGTAGCATGAAAATAGCAAAACACGTCAAGAGGTTTCTTTGGCTTTTCTCAAAAGCTAGGTTCTATTTTATTCTTCTTATTCCCATATGTTTTATGTCCGGGTCATAAAATCATTCCATTTTTTTTTTTATCATTTTCTTGGCATGGATCAATTTAGATAGTTTTTTGGTTGAGTCATACTGCATATCACGTTATTTTATTAATTAATAATATTACCAAACTACATTGTTTTATCTCATATTTGACATGTATAAGACAATTTTTAGACAAAATAGTTTTTCTATACAAAACAACGTTACATGAAAATTTGTAAAATCTTAAATGTTTGTATGGATATGTTTCATCACTCATAAATATCTGCAAAAAAAAGGAAGGTAATATAAACTGCCTAATTAAACAATAAGAATTCTATAGTCCATTCTATTTGGATTGTTGAAATTTGACTAGTTTGGGATCCTAATTAAATATTTTATTTCCTTAAATAATATATTTATTAATTTATTTTATGTCTTACTAAATCCTAATTAAAAGCCTATATAAAGACTTTGAGCTGTCATACAAGTTACAAAATAATAATTTTTATACCCTTTTACAATAAATCATCGCCTTTTCCCTCTTTTTTTATTTTTTTCTTTTTTTTTTTTCTCAGTATGTTCCTTCTTTTCTCTGTTATTTGATTTCCTAGAAAATTGTTCGAAAATGGAAAATTATGCCATTTCTCTACAACACAGGTTTAGATTTGTGCGGTTAACTTACAACTGCAATAGCCACACTTTCAATTACCTCATTGATAATGACTTCAGTATATTCCTTCTTTTCTCTTTTTGTTTGATTTATTAGAAAATTATTCAAAAATGGAAAATTATGTCATTTCTCTACAACGCAGTTTCGGATTTGTTCAGTTAACATCGTTATTCCATTGCTTTTGTTTTGTTTTCATTTGATATTTTAACTGAAATTTATTGTTTCATTCATGTTTCATATGTAAGGATCTAAACTTTGTTTGTTGTTTCGTATGTAAGAGTGGAAGCAAAGGAGAAGAGGAAGGATGGAAGGAGAGGATAAGAGGAAGGGAAGGCACATGAGAGAGCTTTAGGAGGGAAATTGAAAGGTGTAATCTGAGCCGTTAATTTTAATCTAAAGGCTAGTAAAATCATCATGTTTTTGGATCGGATGTAGTGTGGTCAGGTCGGTCCTGATGATAGAACATCTCTCTATATGTATATTACATATAAAAGTATATATGTATATATGTAGTATTTTTGTCATCAGATGAGTAGTACAATTGAATTGAATTTGTTTAATTAATACAATTTAATACTATTCATGAAATGAGGTCGGATTGGTATTAGTCTAGATGCAGCAACATAATTCCAATAGCATTCTTAAATTAACACTCACAAATATCCCAGGAAATTTCAATATTGATCACCATTTCCATGGGAATTTTTGTAACATCCCATCCCGAAATACGTTGGAAATTTTTACGTTGACCGAGGGTTGACCAAGTGGGTCAAAATGTTGACTTTTTGCTTCAAAGGGAATTTTATTTGTCAAGACTCATCCAAGACCTCTCACCGTAATCCTGGACAAGCCTTGATTCCAGCAAAACACCACCAAACCTTCCAATGGAAAATCCGACAGCATTTCCCCTAAGGAAAGGACTTACCACAAAATTTACTTGCACAAAGTTACACTCCTATATGGTACCACCTTATCTCTCCCACTTTACTACAATAATTTTCACAGTGGCAGCACTTCGATAACAATTTATATAAAACACATACTTATATATATGCAATAGGAATAATCAACTAAATAAACAACCAATTATACCTTTAATCATTCACGTCCGTCCACATCACCCACTGATTGCCGTACATTTCAAATATTGTGTTACAAAATATACCGATGCGTAATATAAGAAGAAAAGTAAAACAATCATCACATCAACAACAATAATAATAATGGCAATCATTTTCATGATAAAAATAGTACTAATATCATCTGTCATATTTACTCAAAGGTAATCACTTGTCCAAGAACTATCATATAATCACAGCAGTCCCAAGGACTATCTCACTTGCCCAAAGGCTACCACTTGTCCAAGGATTATTATACTTGCCCAATGGCTATCTTTCTTGCCCGTAAGCTGTGATACTTGTCCGGATATATTATATGATAATAATAATAATAGAAATAATAAAAATAATAAAAATAAATAATGGCAATAATAATAATAATAATAATAATCATAATCATGATGATAATATTAGTAATAATGAAAATAATTGTAAACATAATTCTGATAAATAATAATTGTAATATTAATAACAAGAATAATATTAATAATAGTAATGACAATAAAAGCAATTAAGTATAATGCTAGAAAATCAGGTTATAAATAGATAGAATAATACGAGATCAAATAATAATTTAAAATTGAAAAAAAAATATTATCAAATATACACTCGTATCAGTGGTACAAATGATACACCCCAACATGTTGCGCAATCCATTATTCCAACTGTCGCCAGCACCCTGCTAACAGCACCGGTGCTTAAACCGTCATCCCGGCCATGGAGGGGGGCGGCTTATGGCCACTATATCAAACTTGCCTACCCTCAGGTCCATAGCAACTCACGAGAGAAATTACAACTTGCGCGCTTATGATAATCACATATACAATACAAAACACCGGTACGTATATGAGTACATCTTAAAAACTATAAATTTGTAATATTATAAAATATAATCGAATTCATATGCTTTTATCAAATACATAAACAATAATAATAAATAATAAATAATTAAATATACAGATATATT
Organism: Ziziphus jujuba; assembly: GCF_031755915.1. Classification (NCBI taxonomy): domain Eukaryota; kingdom Viridiplantae; phylum Streptophyta; class Magnoliopsida; order Rosales; family Rhamnaceae; genus Ziziphus; species Ziziphus jujuba. The sequence goes on from NC_083388.1 coordinate 24,146,346, forward strand.
CTTGATCATAATAATTTGATATAATTATTTTTCTCAAACCTTCAATTCAATTTATATCAAACATATCATTAAAACCAAGTAAAATTTACACATAATTAATCCCACAATTTTAAATATTATCCAATAATTCATATATTCTCAAGTATCAAAATCTCATAATATCGTTGGATTAAATACTTCCTTTCAAATCCATATACATCACATTTTCTTTAGACCATCATCATAATCCCATCAACTTAAATTCATCACTGTACATCCATTAATAGATAAATAAATAAATAATAAACAAATGCATAAATACAATTTTTTGAGCTCAACAATTAATAGAAATATTTTCATAAATTTTCTTGAAATTTACTTGCACACAACCTCATTTAAATCGCATTGTAAAATACGTGCATATATTTGAATTCATAGATAACATTCTAATTTACATAACATTTCAACAATGATTTAACTATTAGTAACAAAATTCCATATCCATGAATAAATAAATATCTAAAGACATAAATATATTTACAGCCATATAAATATACACTTTTTATCGAATCCATAGAATTTCATATTTTCTTTGAAACAATCATATAATTGAATATAACAAAAATTTCAATAATATATATATATATATATGTTTATATGTTCGCTTACACTTATTCATATACGTATACACATTATTTTAACAATTAAGTAAATATATACACATGCTCAAAAATTCCCAAAATATATATATATATATATATATACACATATATATATACATATATATGTGCATACATATCAATCTAATGCGCATCAACATTATATACCCACACTTATGCACATGCACATATATATACATGAAACACATTTGTATTTACAAACATACACATACACGTGTACATAAACAAGAATACACACAATACCAATATATCATCAATTTTTCATATTTATTATACTAGTTTATTCAAAAATGACATCTTTTAAAATACTACAATATAATTTGCAATTAACATATCAATTGAAAGCTAAAGAGGTAAGGAATCCATTACTAACCTCCATTGGTCTCAATGTCGCCGGTGGTGGCCAATTTTTCTGTCGAAAGCCGCTGCCAAGCTCACCTTCTTCGTACGCCACAAATGAGCTCGAATCGAGGTAAATGGAGCCCACCATCAGCTTCAGGAAGCTCGAATTTGGGGAATAGGATCGAAAATTTGGCCGGAAACGGCCAAAATCCTGCAAATTGAAATGGAGCTCACTGCCAGATTTTATGGAGTTTTCCAGCGTGTCTCCGGCCATTTTGCTGATGGCAAGCACCACAGCGTTGCTGGTGTCATGGGTCACCAGTTAAACATATCGATGAGGCTTAGGCCAGCTGGATTTATGGCAATTTCCCAAGATGAGCAACGGCAACACAAGGAGAGGAAGGGAGAGTAACCATGGGGAGGAAGAGAGGGAGAGGAAGAAGAAGCTTCACGAGAGAGAGAGAGAGAAGGGGGTATTTTCCCACGTGAGGGAGAAGAAAAGAGAAAGAAAAAGAAAAAGAAAAGGAAATAAACAAATATATAAAATAATATTAAAATAATAATATAATATAAAATAATAAAATGATAATAAAAAAATAATGTGATATTTCATTATTGCTGACATGTGGTATTTTTTTGTCGTGACACATGGCATCCTTTGTAATGTTACACATGGCATTGCTGTTCATCACACTCACATATCGATAAATAGTAATAGCTGTCTTAGAAAACTTGACAGATCCGTAACTTTCAAACCACATATCCAAATCAGGCGTGCCGCTAGTTTGCGAACTCGTATTGACGAGTACTCCACAATCATACATGAGTGATAACTCAATTTTTCAAGGATAAAAAGTCAACTCCGACACTCTCGGACAGTTCGGATCTCAACTTGTTTTGCTTGTAACTTTCAAACCGTATTTCCGTTTTCGACGTGCTACTAGTCTACGGACTTGGATCGATGTGAAATCTGCAATGGTACCTTGGTCAGTGCAAAATTCCCTTTTAAGCAAAAAGTCAACATTTTGACCCACTTGATCAACGGTCAAACTTGGTCAATCCTCGGTCAACGTGAAAATTTTTGACGTATTTCGGGACGGGGTGTTACAATTTTTCTTCTAGAAAGGGAAATATAAATATATATAATTTTCTTTTGCAGAACTAGAATTTGATTAAAAAAGAAAATAATAATGCTTAAAATACATATATATATATATATATATATATGTAGAGTATCAAAATTGCCAGGTCTCACTTTCTGACATTAGAAAAGGAAATGATACATATTGGTTTTAATTTCGAAAATTGTGGTGATATATAATAGCTGTTTCTGGGAATGATATGTGGTCCTCTTAGCCTCCAACCCCTTTTTTATACATATTATGGGATGAGGGTACTTTCCTAATTTGGGGAATTATGGTGATATATAATAGCTGATTTTGGGAACGATATGTGGCCCTCTTAGCCTGCAGTACCTTTTTTATATGTATTATGGAGGATACTGAAACAACCCGTACCAAAATACCTATATTGTACAAGTTTGACAAAGTTTGATCAAGTTTGACCAAGTGAACAGTATATGGGTCCAAAGTTGACTTTTTCTATGGTTAATATTTTTGGTTTGACTAGTGTACCATTGTGTAAATCTTATCGATACAAGTTTATACACTGGTGGCACACTAAATTTTGACTTACAGATAAAAAGTTATGGTTCTATAAAATTTCAAATATCAATTTTATATCAGTATCCAAATCAGTCTCAGATTTTCGTCTGTTAGTAACCCAAGACTCAATATAAATGTTGGGAAGCATGCCTAACAGGAAACAAGTTTCAAAATACCCATTTTATCCCCCAAATCCAAGAAATTTCTCTCCAGACTCACGGATCCGAACCGAATCGTTTTGAACCCATTTACGCCCAACCGGGTCATTGTCATTTTGTCCAAATCCGGCCACCACCTTAAGGCACTTGCTGTCAAACCTTGTTACCCACCTTGACACGACTTTGCTGGCCAAATTTCAGGCCAAACCGCTGGTCAACGCATCAGGACTTGCCATTTTAAGCCAGCGGCAGCCGTTTGGACTTTTTTGACTTTTTTAGGCCAACCCATACACCTCTCCCTCCATTTTTGGACCCTCTGAACTCATTTCCATGGTCCATTTGCTATGATTCTATACCATTTAAGAGATACATTAACGTGGACTTTGACCCAGCATTGCAACAAATTTTTCGGCCACCGGTGACACTTTTTCTAACACCTAATCCCAAACAACATTGGACTTTTTTTCACATTGACCAAGGTTGATCGAGTTTGACCGCCGTTGATCGAGAGGGGTCAAAATTTGACTTTTTGATCTAGATTTTCTCTTTGACTGGGGTATCGTTGCAAAGTATGCATCTGTCAGGACCTATCCAAAATTCCTCACTGGAACCCTAGACAAGCCATGATCCCAGGGAAACCCTACCGGACCCTCCAATGAAAAATCCGACAGAATCTCTCCTAAGGGTTGGACTTACCACAAAATTTTTCTGCACGAAAAACATTTCTAGAAACATCCCCTTATTCCTCCCACCTTATTACAATTTGTTTCCACAAATTTACAGCACTCCAAAATAATAACAGGGAATCAGTAAGCAATTAAACAAATATCTGTCCAATCCGTATACAGAGTATCATACAATTAAATATGAAATTAATACAATGACAGATGAAGTAAGACAAGATGGAGAGGAAAAAGAGAGGAAATGCTTCTTGGACTTTCAGCAACGAACGAAGACGTCGAGCTCACCCCTGGACGATCAACGTCGACTAACCTGAGCCTAGGGGAATGGAATTTTAAAATATGAAATGCTAATCATCTCAGTGAGTAACCCAATCTAATATACAATTATAATAGTAATAATAATTATAGTACATTTGATTAATTAAGAATAAATAAATAAATAATAATTAATTGGAAATAATATTTTCTCTCAAAACCCTCAATATTCACTTCGTTGGAAAGGTTCTCCTTTTTAAAACATTTTCGCAAAACCCAATCTTTTATGCCCCAAAAATCAAGGAATAATTAATTTAATAAATAATTAAATAATCCAAATATGAATAAAATATAATAAAATAAATTCAGAATATTTCCATTAAAGAAATATAACATAAAAGTGAAATTCAATATATAATTCATAAAATTTGATTTAATAAATCAAAATAAACAGTATCAAAAATATAATTTAAATAATTACAAACAATCATGTAAAATAAGTGGTAAAAAAATACTATAATATTCATTTTGAAATATTCAATCAATCTATATAATATTTTTATGGCAAGATGCATTTTAAAAATATTAATTTAAAATAAGTGACATAAAATATGAATAATTATATTTTAAAAAATATTAATTGGAAATAGGTGATAAAATAAATTAAATACATTTAATTTAATGCTACTTTAAAACTTTCGGATTTGAAAATTATATTAGAAAAATAATACTTGACGCACCACACTATATACCAATGATGCCCTACGATACCCAGCGTTCCGAGCACCGTCCGGCGGGAGGTTAAAGAGAGAAACTTGTATACGGTTGCTTCGGCGTCCCGATAGTGCCTCTGCTTAAACCGTCATCCCAGCCATGGAGGGGGCGGCTTATGGCCAATATCAAACTTGTCTGCCCTCGGTCCAATGGCAACTCACAGGAGACATTAGAACTTGCGCCCACATCTACATACACAGTACAGAACATCAGTATTGTATGAGTGCGTCTAAATAAATAACCATATTATTTTAAAAATATAACAATTTTTCCAAAACTCACCATGGGAACCATACCATTTTTCAAATTCACCATTCCACGTTTTTCTTTAATATCACCAGCATAAATCCATCAATAATATATAATTCTTTTTATATCATAAAATCAACTAAATAATATTTCAAGTGCATAAATATATATTTTGAGAGCACCATAACTTAAATCAATATTTTTCTTGAAATCTTTAAAATCAAGTCATACCAAAAATAATATTAAAACCACATGAAATTCATATATTCTTAAAATAATGTAAACGCATTTATTATGCATCATAAAATCAACATCAAACTCAACAATAATTAATTAAAAACCTTAAACCATAATTCTTTTAGAATCCCAAATACATTTTTTGCAACAACACATATATAAAAACTATTATAAATCGACATTGTAAAATTAAATGGAAATTCCTTCAAATATTATACATATATTAAAATTCACATGAAAACTTTCTAATTACACAATATTCCAACAATAAAATTTCACAATTATTAATAAAATTCCATCCATAAAATTCTTGAAATCAAAATATTTTTTTTATGCACAAATAATTATAATTCATTCAATTTTGGCATCAAGATTCCAAATATAAATTTACTAAATATTCAACACATAAAACATATTCTTCAAATAACCAATTAACACAAAATATATATATTTTTAATAGTCCCCAAAATAGTTTTGAAGGTGGGTCACTCACCTCGAGCACACAATCCAACCAAGATCATTCATAGGATCAATTTTATGGCTCACACGTGCTTCTAGAACAACAATATTACACAACTCAAATAAATTAATATTTTATTTAGATATATAATATCCGATATCCGGGGGTTTAACACAAACGGTGTCCAAAATTCGTAAATAAGGTATCAACGGAAAGCTAAGGGGACGAGGAATACGTTACCAATCTCCATTGGACTCAATTTTATCGGCATGGACTGGCAGAATAGACAGGAAGTTTTGACCGAACTTCAACTTGTCGTATCTCTCAAACGACAAGGAATTGAGCTAATGGACCTCAAAATCGAGCTCTGGAGGTCCAAAATAGGTTGAAAGGAGTATCAATTTGGCCGGGTGGTGGCCGGATCGCCGACGGAGCCAATCTTGTCGTCGTCCGCAATGAAGCCCGATCCGGCCACATCCGGCGACGGTTGGTCGCCATTTTCCAACTGTTGGTCGGAATCTTCCCCCTCTTCCTCCCCATCAGGCATGTGTGGCTTCATATGATTGGAAAAAAAAGAGAAACAGGGTGAAGCCGAGAGGGAGAAGGAAGGAAGGAGGAGGAAGGAAGAAGAAGAAGAAGAAGAAGAAGAAAAGAAAAAGAAAGAAATTTTCGTGTGTGTTTCCCCACATGAGGAAAAAAGAAATTTTTTTTTAAGTAATAATAATAATAATAATAAATAAATAATACTAAGATAATATAGTATTTAATATGGTTGACATGTGGCATCTCACCGTTGTGACACATGGCACCCTTTATTAAGTCACACGTGGCACAATGTTCACATATTTAAATATAATATTAAAATAATACTGTATTTAAAAATTTTACAGGTACATAATTTTTCAACAAAATGTCCAAATCAGGTGTACCGTTAGTCTATGAACTCGTATCGAGGAGTAATTCACATTTGTACATGAGTCAAAGCTCATATCCTCATAAATAAAAAGTCAACCCGGCATCCTTGGATAATTTGGACCTCAATTTATTTTGCTTATAACTTTCAAACCGTAGCTCCGTTTTCGACGTGCTACTAGTCTATGAACTCATGCCAATGTGTACTTCGTAACGGGACCTTGATCAATGTGAAATTCCACGAAAAGCAAAAAGTCAACATTTGACCCCTTCTCGGTCAATGATGGTCAAACCTGGTCAACCTTGGTCAAATTTGAGAAATTTCCGGTGTACTTCGAGACGGGGTGTTACAGCATCGACCCGAATTCATAGACTAGTGGCACGTCTGAAACAGATATGTGGTTTACAAGTTATGAATCTGTAAAATTTTTTTTTAAATACTGTATTATTGTAATATTATTTATATATGTATATATTTATTTTTATTTTCTTTTTCTTTTTTTTCCTTTTCCCCCACAGGCTTCTTCTTCCTTTCTTCCTTCTTCTCCTTCTCTCTTCATTTCTCCTTCCCGTCAATCTCTCTCTCTCCCTGCTGCATCTCTTTCGGCCTCTGCATGGCTACACGCACCGAATGGCTTGGTGGCCCATGATTGGACGAGTCCAGGTGTCAAGTCGCCGGTCGGTTGGCCAGTGGATGAGCCGGGATCGGCACCCAAAGCCAACGGTCGGTGAGGTGGTGGTTGGACGGTTTTTCGATAGCCACCGGTCCTGTGGTTGATCTTTTCTCCTAGATTTTGATCCCTTGATTCCAAAAATAGCCTCCATTTGCCCAAATTCCGAGCCGTTTGTGAGATAGAAGAAGGGGAAATTCGGTCGAAATCTTCAGTCCACTTTCCGGCCACCTCTGGTCGAGTTAAGTCCAATGGAGATCGGTAACGTATTCCTTGTCCCCTTAGCTTTCCGTTGATACCTTATTTACGAATTTTGGATACCATTTGCATTAGCTCCCCCAGGTATCGTGTATTATTTACCTGAATAAAATATTAATTTATTTGATCCTGTGTAATATTGTTATTCTAGGAGTACGTGTGAGTCATAGAATTGATCCTATGGAGGATCTTGGTTGGATTGCGTGCTTGAGGTGAGTGACCCACCTTCAAACTTAATTTTTGGGTGTTAAATTATATTTATTTTGTGATAATTAAATGTTTGAATTTAATAATTTTATGTGTTAATTGTTTAGTAAAATTATATTTGAAATTTTGATGGCACAATTTGAATAAATTGAAATGTATATGTGCATTAAAGCATATTTTGATTTTGATAAATTATAGAAATTCATTTTATGAAAATTTGATATTTAAAGAAATTATTATTTTAACATTTTTGATCTATTGTTGAAATTATTGTGAGTTTATTTCAAGCAATAAAAATGCATTTATATGGATTTATGAATTTTGGAATTTTTATGTGATTTAATTATATTTTGAATTTTGAGGAATTGAAGGAATATTTATTTTAAATTATTGTTAATTTCATTGATGGATTTGAAATTGATGGAATTTGGGCGATGGATTTATGACAATGATTTATAAAGGAATCATGGAAAATTTACGGGTTTAATTGGATGGAATAAAACCGGTGGTATTTATGAGATTTTGAGGTTTGAAAATAAATATATTGATTTTATGATTTTTAGATGCACCATACACGTACTGGTGTTCTGTATACCTGGATATGAGTAGCGCACAGGTTGATGTAATTACTACGCAGGTGGGTGTGAGTAGCGCACAGGTGATTTATGGGGTTGTCCTGTGGTTGCCATCGGACGAGGGTAGGCCGCCCCTCCATGGTCGGGATGCCTGTTTGCAGTGGCGCGATGGGACACCACGCGACAGTATGTTGGTTTCTCTCTTTAACCTCCTATCTTGCGGTGCTTAGGATGCTGGGTACAGTTGACCCCACTGGTATATAGTGGGTGCATCAAATTGTTTTCATGACATGATTTTAAATTAAAGGTATTTAATAATGTTTTTATTATTTATTTAAATTTAAAAGTTTTACACAAATTTTATGAAAATGTTATCGTGATTTTATTACCTATTCTCGTTAATGTTTTAAAAGGTAAATGCCTTGATTTTATCATTTAAATTGATTTGGTATTTTAAGATGAATTCTATTATATTTTTATCATTTATTTTAAATAGATGTTTAAATTGATTTAAAATGTTTCTTTGATTATTTCATTGGTTTAATTAATAAATTTTATAATTTATATATTGGGTTTATTTTTGTTTTTATACCAAATTTCTTTAATACAAGTTTAATTATGATTTTATTTTATTTTATCTAAAGATATTTTATTTCCATTATAAATTTTGGATCCTTGAATTATTGTATTTTATTTGAAATTTTATTTGACTAATTGTTTCCTTGATTTCTGGGGTATAAAATATCGGGTTTTGTGAAAACATTTTAAAAAGAGAACATTTCCAACTGAGTGAATCGTAAGGGTTTTGAGAGAAAATATTATTTTTAAATATTTAATAATTAATTACTTACTTATTTATTATTGATTAATCAAGTTTATATTATGGGTATATTATTAGTTAGTAGACTGGATCACTCACTGAGTTGGTTAGCATCTCACGTTTTTAAATTCCATTCCCTTAGGCCCAAGTTAGTCGATGTTGATCGTTCGGGGGTGAGCTCGATGTCTTGATTCATTGCCGAAAGTCCAAGAGGCTTTTGCTTTCCTTTCTATCTTGTATTATTTCTTTTATCTTGTATTGTATTAAATTTCATATTCAATTGTACTAATAACGCTCTGTATACTATTTGGACGATTATTTATTCCATTATGCACTGGTTCCCTGTTAGTTATTGAAATGATGAAATTTATGGTAATACTTTGTAGTAAGGTGGGAGAATAAGGTGGTGTATATAGAAGTGTATTTTCAGTATAGGAAAATTGTGGTAAGTCTAACCCTTAGGGGAGGTTCTGTTGGATTTTCCATTAAAAGGTCTAGTAGGGTTTCCCTGATATCAGGATTTGTCCGGGGTTCCGGTAAGGGATCTTGGATGGGTCCTGATACTTTTGGACTATAGTGACTACATCATTGCATTCTTTATCTCTTAGGCTTTCCATTGATATAAATTTTGTGAATTTTGGAGGTCGTTTGATATTTTTCTATTTTTAAGTGAATTAGTTAAATACCAGATAAATTCGGACAAATACCAGATAAATTCGGACTGTATTTGAACAAAATTTGGTCAAATTGGACAAAATTGAAGTTGAATTAGTGAAATTAGACATTATTAGGACCCATTAGATGATTTAATTTTGAAAGATTAGTCTTTGGGTGAAAAGTCTCAATTTTGGATATCGGATCTTAAGGGTACGCAGTATAATTGGACCAATCAGTGTCCAATTTGTTTAATTTTATAGTTTTACTAATTAATTTAAGATATTTGGTGTTCACAAATGTATTTGGTTTAGTTATTGGAGCCTGAGAAATATTTTTATTATATTACAGAAACTCATGTTAAGTTTGGAGGCGGTCCTACAGGATAGCAGGAGTTAGCATCTACAGTACTGTGAATGGTTATAATTTTAAAATATTTTGGGCATATAGTATAATATATATGTGGTTTGAATATTTTACATATACATATTGTTTGATTTAAATGTTCATTTTATGCATATATAAGGATCTGTTTTAATATATATGTGTTATCTGTTTATGTGACGTTTAATAATAGTTTTAATAGTTTCCAATTCTAATGAGTTATTAAATGAACTTGTGGTATTTAAATATCTTCGTATTTGAATTGAGATTTTAAATCATTTTGGAAAATAATTGATTTATGAAAGCAGATTGAAAATTATATGATTTTAAGCATATTCAAATATTTTATAATTTTATGTGTTTAAAATTGGTTTATGGTGAATATGTTTCACTGTGGTATTTTTGGTTTTAGCATGAAATGATGATTTGAAAATTTTGAAATATTTAAATAAGTGGTTGAATTTGAATATTAAATTATGATTTATGATATAATCTTACAAGATTGTTTTAAGGATACTGTATTATTTATTTTTAATTGATGTACCATATAGTACCAGTATCTCGGATTAGTATTATGTTAGAGCACTCACGGTTTGTCCCGGTACTATGAGGTTGGGTTCATCCCACAGGTTATCATTGCCATGGGCCATGAGGTTGGGGTCATCCCACAGGTTTATTATTGCCACGGTGCTGTGAGATTGGATTCATCCCACAAGTTTATTATTGCTATAGACCGTGAGGTTGGGTACGTCCCAACAGTTTATTATTTCCACGATACCTTTCGTATATTAAGGGTCATAAAGTGGGTATATCCCATGGTTTATAGCTTGGCATATCGTATAGTATATTGTATATGTTTTGAATATATTGTTGGTTTTCAAATATTATGGTTATTACTGTACTTTTTTAATTATATTGTGAAATTGTGTTTATAATATTTTATGCTCAATATTTATATTTTGATTAAGACATTTTATAATAGTACAATGATCATTCACTTTATACCTTTTGAGCATCGATTTTATAATATTGAATGGGGTATAAGTTTGGGTTTTCTGAAATGATTTTTAAACGGGGAACCTTTCAAAAAAGTGGAATGAGAGGTCTTAAGAGAAAGATCTACATATTTTCCTATTATACTATGCCACTCATTGAGATTTATTTATCTCACATTTTATTTGTTTTAAATTCATTCTCCTAGGTCTAGGCAGTTAGTAGCAGTCTACCTTGCACACCGTTTGTCACTTCTTCCTTTTCACAGCAACAACAGTATCTATCTTTCTTTATCCATCCCTATCTTTCTGGACTTGTTTATTATTTATTGTACTTCTAAACTTTGCAAATACTCTTAGAATGCTCTGATCTAATTATTGGACTTAGTAGAGATCATTTTATATACATGTGTAGTTATGGCCTATGATACGATAGGTTGGTTATGAACTTTAGTTGTGGACTTTTATGCTCTTGTGGTTTTATCTATATATATATATATATATTGAGGTATTATTGCTAATGCATGTTGTTCATTGTCCATGTTTTAAATGGGATTCCATTGGATATCCTTTAGGGATTGTCCAGTGGGACTTCACTAGGCGGGACCACTTGGAAAATCCTAGGAGGGTTTCCGGGATGGATCCTGTTAGTACTTTCCTAATTTGGAATATATCCAGCACCACGTTTAAAAGAAAAAGAAAAAAAGAATATATATTTTATTAAAGCCATAAAGTTGTTGTGTTTACTGTTGAGTAAGAAACATGTCTATGGGTTGAAGCAATAATAAAAAATAAAAAAATAAAAAAAGTCTATGGGTATTTATCAAATAAAGAAAAAAAGAAAAAAGAAAAATGTTTATGGGTCCTCATTAATGAATGAACTATCATGTGAAAGGTAATGTGCAAATGTCAGTTGCTGTACAGCTTTTTTTTTTTTTTTTTTTGGGTGAATTTGTTTTTTGGCAATTATATTTTTGGTGAATTGTTGTACATCTTGTTGTATATATGTATGGCCTATATATACACATATTAGTAATGAATAAGTAATGGATACACACATTAGTAATGAATGAGTAATGGTTATGGGTCCTCTCTCTTGTGTGTATTTATATAAACAAATAAGTTTAGTCCAAGCAGTTGGTGTAATGTTATATATGTATTAATATTTGTAGAAGTGTATATGGCTATAATCTTAACAGTAATATACGTCCCTTTGGACAATTCAATAACATTAATCCTGAATTCTAAACCTAGTGATGAAAATCTTCATCTCCAATTTATTAAAAAAAAAAAAAGAGTTAATATAATTATGCCAAGAGGTTTTGTGACAGCCCAGACCATCCGCATGCAATATTATCCTCTTTGGGCCTAAAGAATCCTTTTACAACCCAGCCTTCAAGGTTTTAAAAGGCCTCTCAAGGGAAAGGTATCCACATCCACTTCTATGGAGTGTTTCGTTCCCCTTTCCAATCGATGTGGGACTTCACAATCGTCCCCCCTTGGGGCGTTCCCCTTTCCAACCGATGTGGGACTTCACAATCATCCTCCCTTGAGGCCCAGCTTCCTCACTGGCACATCGATCCGGGTCCGGCTCTAATACTATCTGTGACAGCGCAGACCACCCGCATGCGATATTGTCCTCTTTGTGCCTAGGGAATCCTCTTACAATCCAGCCCTCAATGTTTTAAAAGGCCTCGCAAGGGAAAAGTATTCACGCCCACTTATATGGAGTGTTTCGTTTCTATTTCCAACCGATGTGGGACTTCACAGGTTTCTTTCAACATTTTCTCATTTCTCAGGAGAAGTGTAGTCTCTACCTTTTATTCTTTAAAGATTAGTCATGTGAGAGTTGAGAAATCATTCTTTTTACGTCATGTTTGGTAGAAAGAAAAGTATTGAACGAAACTGATTTCCGAGAGTCAATTTTTTGAGATTCAATTTTCTGAAAATAAGTTTTCTTGAGATTATTTTTACAATGTTTGGTTAATAATAAGATAATATAGGATTTAAAAATAATTAAATAAGTTTGTGCATTAAAATTAACAAATAAATTTATATTAAAAAATAAGTAAAACTAATTTTCCCAGAGAATTTTATAATGACATCTATTTGAGAGGATTAACTTTTTATGTTAGTCACATTGTGAAATTTATTTTTAACCAGGCCCCATAAATTCCTCTTTTTAAAAATCATCCGAACAAAAGAAAATTTTAATTTTCCAAAAAATTTCAAATTTCTACTAATTTTGTAATTACCCAAACACCATGTTAAAGTTATTCCTTCCTCCATTGATTAAGCCTCTATTTTTTCTTTTTTTTTTCCTTTTTGTTCCATATATGGCAAGTAATTACAATTCATCTTTTCTACTCATGAAATGGCAAGGTCTGCCCATTTGTATATAAAGAATATCCATTGATTAAGCCTATGTTTTTTTTTTTTTTGGGAAATAATTACAATTCGTCTTTTCTATACTCATGAAATGGCAAGGTTTGCCCATTTATATATGAAGAATAAAGGGAATAAGGGAAATTTTCATTTACAGTCCTGAGATTTGGGATTAGTTTACAAAAGTATCCCTTAAGTTACTAACAATTTAACTATACTTCTGGCCTTCATTCTCTCCTAGAGGTGGTAATTTGGATCATGACACGACGACACGACTCGAAAACGATACGGAATAAATAGATTTGGATTTATTATAAATGGGTTCGGGTCATAATCAGGTCAACTCGTTTAACACGATTATTAATTGTGTCATTTTCGGATTGACCCGTTTAACTCGAAATTGACCCGTTATGACCCATTTATTAAACATGTCAATTTCAACCCAACATGATTATATACCTATTACAACCTATTTAAATTTAATTTTAAATCATAATTTTATCCATAATATAATATTTAATAACTAAAAAATATTATAAATTAAAAACTTTATAAAAACAATTTTCTATTATTAATTTTTTAAAGACAAAAAATAAATCTTTAACAAAACAAAAATAAAAACATAAAAAAATAGGTTAGTTTTCGGGTTAATAGATTAGTTTTCGAGTTAACGGGTCAATTTCAGGTTAACAGGTTAATATGTAAACATGACCCATTAAAGTAATCGTGTTAAAACGATCGTATCGTGTTAACCTGTTTATAAACAGATTGGGTTAGTGTTTTAGGTACCTAACATGATTAATAAATGGGTTGTGTTTGGGTTAGGTATTTTTGACATGATTATTAAACGGGTTGACACGAACATTACCCATGAACACAAATTGCCACGTCTACTGTCTCCTACGTGGTAGCTAGTTTGTCTGCCCATTTATATATATAAAGAATAAAAGGAATATTTCATTTACAATACCTAAGATTTGCGATAATTACAAAACTAGGCCTTCACTCTCTCTCGTCCATATTGAGAACCTTGTAACAGGAAAAACTTGAGCCCGACTTCTCACAAGATATATCTTCTGGTGGTATGACAAAGATATATTATTTATCAGTTCTGTTTATCAGAAAATTATTTCTTTGGGCAATTAAATGAAAACTCCAACAGAGAAGAAGCATTCAGTGCTTCGGTATTCTTTTGATGCAGCTCATCTTTAATTACAAGTTTAACAGCGTAAAGCATAGAGTGATTGCTAAATTGTAAGCCCAAGAATCTCGGTTGAATGCTTCTTCACAACACATTTTCAGCCATCCAACAAGCTTTGTGGTCCTATATATAAAATAAAAGAGTTGCTGGCAGATAAGAGTCCATCTTTGTATAAGGAGACGTTGGTAAAAGACTATATTCACTTGTTCTTACTCAGCAGGCTCGTTGGATTCTCTGTAATCCAAAAGTTAAAAATGAACGTGAGGGTGATGTTATGGTTCTCTGACCACTATAAAGAAGAAATATGAGAAGAAAATAAAAGGTAATTCGTATTACCCTCTAGAAAAAGAATACAAAGTACAAAAACTTCTCTCTCTTAGATTTTCACGTGGAATCTCTCTCTTTTCTGTCAAACTCTCTCCTAGAGTTTCCTCACTCTTCTCTCAAACTCTCTATGGAGTCTTAAACTCTCTATGGAGTCTTAAACCCTCCCTTGGAGTTCTTACTTAGTACTCTCAGCACTCCTATCTTTGGATGAATGATATTGAGATTGATGGGATAAATGCAACTAGAACTAGAGCCTATTTATAAACTCACAAGGTTGGCTGCATGCCTTAGTTTTTCAACCTGTTCCGACATTCAACACCAACTCTTTGATAATTGCCCACAATTGTTGAGCTACTTTTATGCTGGTAATTACAGCAGCTATTTTCAACAATGGTGAGCTGTGGCAGTGCAGCTGGACTTCAAAAGTGAGATTGAGAGTGAGCATGATAATGATTAATATTTAATTGACAATCCATATTAAAAATAACTAACATTGATAGCTAAAACAGTATTTAGCACCTACATTGATTTTGTCTATCCTTTCACATTTACAAATAAAAGGAATAAAACATGCCAATGGTCTCCCATTACAATTTAGAGATACATAGTTCCAAAATACTATTACATATATATATATATATATATAAATAGTTTGTTGGAAGTGTGGAAACGAATCCAGTTATAAAATACCATACATGTACTTCATATTATTTTATATGAAACAAGACTTACACTACTGTGCCACATAGTGAGTACATAAATTTAATTACCAGTAGTTATGTATTTATTTACAATCACTGATGCAGAGAAGAAGGCCGGGAAGTCATTAAACATATTACAATAAGTAGCAGCTAGCAAGCAACTAGATAGCTTTATTTGGACCAATTTATGAACATCATAATTAACAGACGGTGAGGGCTATTACTTGTTATTATTCTTCATCTTCCTCTTCTTCTTTCCATCGGACAGTTTTTCTAGCAAGCCTGCCAAGGGAAAGAACAAGTGTGTTATGGGGACCAAACAACTTTTTAGATTGAGAAACAGTAATAACTGAGACGGAAATTTTTGTTTTGATGTTGCACTTGTATAACTTACATGCGAAATTATTCATGGGTAGTCTTGCCTTCAACTGGTTCATGTAAACAAGTTTCGATGTTTACTGCTGTATCACATTTCTTCAGGAGATTAATTATCACCAATATTATTCCTAAAGATGTCAAGGTTTTTCTCACTTTAGTCGCATACGCTGCTTTCTTTATACTCGAGATTATCATCCTGCTTTGGAATTTTAGTTAGTCAGCAACATGAATTTCAATTATGATCAAAACTATTAATGCTACCACTTTAAAAGGGCCCAGCAGTCATGTTAATGCAAAGATAAACCATATGATCCAATGTAAAGGTAGCTGTCAACCATATGATCCAATGCAGTCATGTAAACTTCTGTCAAGGGGGGGTATGCTGAGAGTATCCCTTGCTTCCACCAAAAGCCAAGCAAGAAATCCCCAGGAAATAAATCCAATCTCCAATTTATGCTTCCCCTTGTATGATCCACTTCCAAGGGAAAGGATTAGGAACTTTTTATTACCTAAATCCATGTTGTTCAAGTTTTTTTTCTTTGGACATCTCCCTTATCACCTCACAAATTGCAAACAAAATTTGTATAATATTTTGCAAAATTTAAAAAGAGAAAAAAGTACCTGCCAAAGGTTTATACATGTAGGGTCAAACACTTTATAAATATATATATATATATATATATATATACACTTATGCATTTTTCCAATAAATATTTTCTCATAGATACCTACTATAAAATATACTACTAGAAGATGATCAAAAAACTGAGTCCTCAAATTTTGGCATCGCATTATCAAATAAATAAAACCATTATTTTTTGGATAATGACTTAAGTTTAAAGTCCCCCATCCTCCTTGTTTATTTCTTTTAAAAAAAAAAAGAAAAAAAAAAAAAAGCCCTCGAACTTTGCATCCATGCAAAAACAGAGGAAGTAAAGATGGCTATAATTCTGGCGTAAGAAAACAGAGCTAGCCCTATATTACTTGCAATGCAAGCCACTAATTTCTGTTTATATAGGCTTACAATTAGAGGACAATATGTAGCTGCTAATATAAATATATTGCAAAATTTAAAAAGAGAAAAAAGTACCTGCCAAAGGTTCATACATGTAGGGTCAAATATGTAAAACCATTATTTTTTTCTGATAATGAGTTAAGTTTAAATTCCCCCATCCTCGTTATTTATTTATTAAAAAAAAAAAATCCAACTTTGCATCGATGCAAAAACAGAGGAAGTAAAGGTGGCAGTAATTCTGGTGTAAGAAAACAGAGCTAGCCATATGTTACTTGCAATGCAAGCCACTAATTTCTGTTTATAGAGGCTTATTAGAGGAAAAAATATGGCTGGTAATATAAATATGCCTACCTGCTCATATTCTATATGGAAATTTAATCCCTGGTTTGGTAGAAGGGAGTGAAGAGGAAAAAGGAAAAGTGAGGGATCTAAACTGGAAAGTTAGGTGTCCTTGAGTAATGTATTGGATTTTTTTTTTTTTTGGCCATTTTTCTATTTAATTATGTGTAATTTATTTGTCTCAAATATTTGTTCGTATTAGCTAGTAGTAGTTTGAGTTTGTTAGACATCTTAAATAACTATAAATTTAATAGAGAAAAAAATAAAAAAGACAACACAAATTTGAAATTATGTTCAATTTCATGTTTTTTTTTTTTATTTAAATGTCTAACAAACTCTAACTCCTATTAACTAACAATAATAAACATTTAAAGTAAACAAATTACACATGATTAGGTTAGACGTTACCAAATATATGGCACCTTGGCTTTGGCTATTAATATCAATATTATTTACTAAGGAGACGAATTGTTAGGAGAACAACAAACTTAGATCAGTTCTTATTTTATTATTTATTTTTATATAATTTTCTTACTTTAATTTTATTTTATTATTTTTTTTTTTTGGGTGCTAATTAGAGTTTATTATACATTTCAATGAACTAAAAATTTAGGGGAAAAAGAAAAAAGAAAAACACACACATACACAATTTGATAACTGAGATGCCAAACTACAACTAATTAACACTAATAAACATTTAAAGTAATCAAGCTAAACAAAACTAGATAAAAAAATAAAAATAAAAAAGCAAGGCATTACCAAAGGACATTTTAAATTACCATATGACATTTAAATTTTACTGATACTCCATAATCAATGTTAATAAATATTATTTTTCAAAAAGAATATTTCAAATCTCACTGCCAAATATGATATAGTGATGTAATAAATATTAAAAGTCTAAATTATACAATTTGTTAAAAACCAAAAAAAAAAAAAAAAATCTAGATCGATCTTCAACTTCATTAAATTTTCACATAAATCTTCTTCAATTCGTTAGACTCGGCATATGTTTTTGTTTGTTGAACTTTTCTTTATTTTTTTTTTTTTTTTTTTTTTTAATGTCTGCTGGGACGCACCATATGATGGTTGTGAATATATTATGATCATATGTCTCATGGTTAAGCATTAGTATGAGGCTTGAACTGCCGTGATCCAGGCTTACTAGAAAAATTAAGCAGTGCTAGAGACCTCATGGGGACATGTGCAAATCTTGAAGCATCTTTAATTATTGCCTTATCCAACAATTCAGCTTGAATTATTATATGTGGCGGTTTGAACATGGCTGATTTTATGTTACAAAAGATTATCAATATTATTATATTTTGTAATTTATTTTATAATTAGTATTATTTTTTAAAGCTTATTTGCATTTGGCCTTGATACCATTGTTATTATTCTGTTCTGTTAAAATGGAGATTTGTCAAGTCTAAGCAGAGTGCTTGAATAAACTGCTAAGTTAGAGAAATGGACTTAAATCTTCAATATGTTACAGGAATATGAGAGACTCTAACATAATATTTTTGTTTGTTTGACTTTTCATAATTTTTTTAGTTCTTTGATTAGATGAATTTTGTCTCATTTACATTACAGCCGACCAGCTAAATTATATGTGACAGAACAACTGTAAGTAAACCATTAGAACTCAAGACAGATGCAACATTCATCCTAAAAGGGATATATAATATAATTAATGATGTCCCACTGAACATTTATAATATAATTAATTTGACAAATTTTTCATATGAAGCCCATCGTAATCCTTGCCTCGATCGCTAACCAATACCATACAGATAAATTTCATTATTAGATGCCCAAAAAGGATTTAAATTGGAAATGAGTCATACCCCAAAATCTTAAATCTGTAGCCTCAAAGTAAAGAACAAAAAAAAAAAGTCAGTAATCATCCTAGCTTCCCACATTTCAAGCATTATATGAAGTTGGAAATGAGTCATACCCCAGAATTTGTAACACCCCCAACAGGAGAGAAAAGTCTGATGCCTAGCTTGATAAGAAGTAGACCCAAATTATACACATAATATTCATATTAATTATGAAGTTGAAGAAATCATTAAACTAGATTAGTAACATTTGAAAATGTCTCTAAAAATTATTATTGACACTTTGAAATATCAATGACTTGTAATTATTGATTAAATTATAAAAAATTAAAAATGTCAAAGAAATTCAGTGACACTGGAATTTCTAACTATACTTATAGGGACACTAAAAAATATTAATGACAATAACTGAAATCACTTATTACTTACAGAATGGCATTTTTCCTTCGCTGGAGACAATAAAACAACTTTTATCAAATTGCCTTACTTTTCTACAATGACTCAGACATAATTCATACTTTTTATCACCTTCGTAAAGGACAATCTGACAAAGCGCTATTCACCAAAAATCTGACAAAGTAAGCATAAGCAACTCTTCGTATAATTTTCAACATATTCACCTGAAATTGAAAAGAAGAAAATAATTAAAAATTAATAATAATAATAATAACATTTTATAGTTTTAGGGAAAAGCGGCAACCAAATGGTGAAGAAAGCATTCATAAAAAAAATAAAAAAAGAAGGTGAAGAAAGCAATTATTCACCCAAAAAGAAAAATGGTGAAGAAAGCATTTGATTGGCTGCTTCATATCCAAGCAAGTTTGCAATTGGCTGAATGGTCATGTATCATAAAGGAAGCATTAGGTTCCTCAACCTCTAAGCTTTAAATGTCCTATATCGTCTAGGATAACCAACCTTACAAGGCTTACAATTAGTTAATATCACTTGCTCTCTGTAATTGCGAAAGCCCATAAGCAGATCCCAGAGCAATAGAAATCAACTTATACCAGTTGCATTTCCTCCTCTTTGGCTCCGTTTCTAATTACATCAAATTGCTTGTTTCAATATTTTGCCCACTCTTTGATTCAACTAGCTTCCCCACATACCCCAACATAATATACATATATATTATCTTATCGTAGTCATTGCTTCCTACAGTTGAAATCTCTCCATGCATTAATTATCTGAAAGTGGCTGCAAAAAGAACGGTAAGTAATTTTAAACTTTTTTCCTTTTTAGAGGGAGAGAAAGTCTAACGCTTAATTGAAACTAAGCACCAGAGTAGGGAACTCGTGGGACTTAAACAAATCTTGAGCATCTTTTATTATTGCCTTAACCAATGAGTCAGCTTGAATTTTTTAGTGGGGAAAACATGCCAGGTTTTATCTTATCAAAAATCGATCTATAAAATTATATTGGGTATACTTTTATATTTTTAAAGCTTTTGAGTGTTTGGTCTTGATATTACCATAGTCCTTCTATTCTGTTCAACTAGAAATTTGTCAGGTCTAAGCAGAGTTCTCGAATGAACAGTTAAACAAAAAGAAATGGACCAGAATCTTCAACCAGTATCAGAAAATGGAAAGGAAAATGAGAGAGCAAAAGCGCTCAAGGCCTTCGATGATACAAAAGCTGGTGTAAAAGGACTTGTTGATGCTGGACTAGTAACAGTCCCTCAGATCTTTGTCATACCACCAGAAGATATATCTTCTGAGATGTTAGGCTCTGGCTTCCCCTCCTTCAAGGTTCCCATTATAGACCTCAAAGGCATGCAAAGTACTGATACTCTGCAGCATCACCAAATTGCCAAGGAAGTAATAAATGCAGGTGAGACATGGGGTTTCTTCCAGATCGTGAACCATGGAATACCGCAAGAAATAATGGACCAGATGATTGAAGGCATCAAGAGGTTCAATGAGCAACCAAATGAAGTGAAGATGGAGTTCTATTCGCGTGATAAGATGAAAAAGGTGCGGTTCAATAGCAACTTTGATCTTTATAAGGCAAGATCTGCAAATTGGAGGGACACTTTGTCCTCTACCATGGCTCCCAATCCACCACCCTCTGAAGAATATCCAGCAGCATGCAGGTACACATCCAATTTTAGAAGCATTACATGGTTAGATAAAGCCATAACTTTAGGAAAATTTAGGAAAATACATATTAAATAGACTCCATTTTTTATAAATACTCTGAAAAAAGCATTGTTAGATTCTATCTTTCTGTAGAATTTTGGTAGAAGCAAGTACTCTAGTAGAAATGTAGAGATCAGAACATCTATGAAATTACCGCACAGGAGATTTTTTTAGGCTGCAAGGCACTTGAGAGGGAGAGAACCTAAAAAACAAAAACAAAAAAGCACACCTGAAGGTGCAGTGATGACACAAGTTTTCACAGTAAGGCAAGAAAACATGCTGTCAAAATTGAGAATCATATATAATCTTATTCTTGAGATTTTTGACAAAATTTCGCTCGTCAATAAATGGTGTTTCTCAGCTGATCTGCCTAAATTTAAGCTGAATTATATGTTTAATCATCTCTATCCACTTCACATGCACCTGCTTGTTCTCATGCCCTCGAGTTGCAGGTATACAATGTTGCAGTACTCTGAGCATATTAAGAAGTTGGGACAAGTTCTATTTCAGTTGATATCAATGGGACTTGGACTTCCTTCTCATTTCCTGGAAGATATGGAATGTAATAAAGGACATACTTTTTTCTGCCACTACTATCCACCATGCCCTGAACCAGAGAGGAGTATAGGACATGGCAAGCACAGTGATGCAGACTTTCTTACAGTACTTCTACAAGATCACATTGGTGGTCTTCAAGCTCTCCACCAAAATCATTGGGTTGATATCCCTCCATTGAGAGGAGCTCTATTGGTTAATATTGGAGACTTCTTACAGGTAAGAGCTGCAAATATTTCACCATCTTTTGGAAATTATTCATTGTATCTGTCAAAAAATTATTCCTTTGGCCAATTAAATGAAAATTCCAACAAAGAGAAGCATTGAGTGCTTTGGTATTCTTTTGATGCAGCTCATCTCCAATGACAAGCTTAAAAGCGTTCAGCATAGAGTGATTGCTAAATGCATAGGCCCAAGAATCTCAGTTGCATGCTTCTTCTCAACACATTTACAGGAATCAAATAAGTTCGTTGGTCCTATAAAAGAGTTGCTGACAG
The DNA here is from genome assembly GCF_031755915.1 of Ziziphus jujuba. Classification (NCBI taxonomy): domain Eukaryota; kingdom Viridiplantae; phylum Streptophyta; class Magnoliopsida; order Rosales; family Rhamnaceae; genus Ziziphus; species Ziziphus jujuba. Next base: position 24,168,674 of record NC_083388.1, read on the forward strand.
ATGAAAATCCACCTTTGTACAAGGAAACCTTGGTAAAGGACTACATTGACTCATTGATCGCGGCAGGACTAGCTGAATTCTCCGCACTCGAACCATTAAGGTTGTGACAACTCTGTTTACCCCATTTCAGCATCCAAAATATGTAAAGCATCCTTTTGTAACTCGGACATGAAAAAGGTACAATAACAAATAATAAATAAATAAAACCTACAATAAGTACATAAACTACAAAGGGAATCAGTTAGTAAATAGCTAAATGCATATTAATGATAAACCTCATGGTTTAATGAGACCCTCTATGAATTCCCTTTGGTATGTTTTGCCATTTCGTGTCTTTTATTTAAAATCTACACGCTGTATATAAGATGCTACTTTGCTATGTTTTGCTATTTCGTATCTTTTATTTAAAATCTACACGCTGTATATAAGATGCTGCTAAATTTACTCTTCAAAGTCTATTTCCCCTATGTCCAAACAAAACAAAAATAAAAACTCTCTTTCCCTGCTTTACTCAAGCATTTGTGCAGAGAGCACTTATAAAAACTGGAAGGGTGAAAGAGAAAACATATATCGCTCAAGAAAACATGACATATTGTCCCAGAGAGAGAGGAGAGAGTAAAAAAAAAAATTGTATAATAGACAGTATCACTATTACCCTATAACAGTGACATCACAAAAGAAACATGTCATAAAATAGTTATAAAAAAAAATGGAATCATGTGTTAAGAGGATAAATTTTTATAACGAAATTTAACCAATTTCTATCTATTGCCAAGCTTTAGAACTTATAATATTTCAATATCCACTGACAAGGAAAGGAACAACAAAGATGGAAGGAACGTAATAATAAAAACCAAGAAAACAGTTAAAAGGAGCTAGAATGGAGAACCAAAGACAAGTCTGTCAAAGCAATTAAGTACCAAATATCAGAACGTATTCATTTGATTTCTAAATTAATTGAAATAACATGAACTTCCCGCAGAAATTTTAAGACATCACACAAACAACATCCGTTAGTTTTGGACAGATTCAAGAAAGCTCAATAACGAACACAAAGTGCACGTATAAATCATTTTATATGGTGCTGGATACAAATTACATAAAGAAAAAAAGGGCTAAATCCTCCTTAAAAAAATAAAATAAAATAAAATAAGAAAGGGAAAAAAATATGAAGCTCAGCTCCATGAGCATCAAGTTTCCACTTTTATTGAACATTCTACATAACTTGTATTAATGTCCCATTATAACAAATATTTCACTCTCTTATTTGTTCACTCCCAATCTTCATCACTCAACTGATCGTCTATGTCTTCTTTTGGTGGCCTAATCACCAAAACCACAGTCCCTAAACTCTCCTTCACATCCTTTTCCTTCAATGCCGATCCCCTTACAACCTTTAATCCATCATCAACAGCAACCAAATAAAAACTACCATCCGCTTCCACCTCCTTTTTACTCCTATCAGCCACCACCAATATAGGCTCCTCCTTGTACCACCTATTTGTTCTCCATGGCAATGCCCTGGCATCAACAAATGATACCACCACTCCTCCTTTTTCTAATCCCACCACCGGTTCCCACCCGGGCAAGACAACCCACCTCGTCCATCCTTTCTCTGCCAACACCACACCGAATTCCCCTTCATTCCTACACTCCCATGGAGCTTCCAAAACCTCTTTCTCTCTTTCCTCTGCTCTACAAACAGGTAGAACCACGACTGAGCTCGCCTCAGCCACCTCACCAATCATCATCCTCACTACCGGAACCCGAACCCCTTCCTCGACATTCCCTTCCACTCCATCTTTAGCCTCACCCCCTCTCTCCAGTTCCCGTAAAACTCTACTCTTTGCCTTCTCACTCTCAGCGACTTCCAGAGCCTGCTCTAAAGCCGCAGTCCTCTGTTCCGAAGGGTTTTTGTGCTCTCTACTCTGCCTACAAAACATGAAAGAGAGACAATCACCTGGAAGTGCATAATCAAAGCTCTTCCAACCTCTATCCCCACGTCTACGAGGGAAATCCTTCATCGCTCGAGCAAGGTCCTGAGCTCCCTTCGCATCGAGCCGATTCTCAGCAATGTACCGAGCCGCAGCGAAGCGCTGCTGGCCATTCAGCAACCGAATTTCGTACAGCAACTCGGCACCGCCCAAGTCAAACGCCGAGACAATTTCTGGGTCGATCTTGGATTGGACTAAGGAATCGCGAACTTTGGCGGCGACGACGAGGCAGTTCTGCTCGACCCCCGAAATGCCGGTGGCTTCTTCAATGAAAGGAGGGGAAAAGCCTTCCTGTATGAGGGTTGGGATGAGAGGGGCGTAATCGAACCAGAGGCCGAGACGATTAGCAAGGACCTCGATACGACTTGCCGTATCGAGGTTGCGGAACTGGGAAGGGAGTGGAGATGGAGGTGGTCTGAAGGGCTGGTAGAGGTTCTGCTGTTGATGTTGTGGGCTTGAGGAAGGAGTTGGGGAAGGATTGAGAGTTGCAGAGATGGGTTTTGGGCTTGGGAGAGGTTTGGAATGGGATATAAGGAGAGGACGGTGGGCGTTCAGGAAGGAAGAAGATGAGAAGGGCTTGTTGTTGTTGTTGTTGTTGTTGTTGTTGGAGATGAAAGAAGAGGAGGGTTTCACAGAGTTTGCTGTGAGAGAAAGCATTTTTGTGTTGGGAAGGTCGAAAATGGAGGACGAGGGAGTTTTTGCTGTGCCTTATCTGTATTTCGCCGGATATTTTCGTTTTTTTTTTTTGAAGATAATACTTTGGGCTTTGGAGTGGGACCGAGATAGTAAGAGAGATAGATAGAAAGTCGTTTGACATTTAATGGGCTACATTTTAGGCACAGTTAATTCCTATTATGGGTCATTGGCCCAATTAATTTCTATTCGTCTAATTCGGCCCAATGTTCAAAAGGGAACAACAAATTTGGGTTTCTTTTTTTTTTTTTTTTTTTTTGGCCCTTTTTTTTATAATAAGACAAGGAAAAAAAAATAAAATGTAGGTTAAACTATGTAGTTTAAATCTTTTTTACATTATCATATGTTTTATTTAATATATATATATTTTTTTTTGTGTGTTTTGGGCGAGGGGCAATAGTGATTAACGAAACTCAGCTCTTCTAACAAAATATAAATTTACATTTTGAAAATATTTATATGATCCCAAAAAAACAAATTATAATGTTTTTTTTTTTTTTTTTTTGGGTTAACCCCTAACAACATTATATGTAGTTTGTAGTTTTTATAGCTTTCTTTTCAAACATATTTTTATTTATATTCAATAAAATCAAATAATTTAATTTATGCTAGTTTCATTTATTTTCAAAGAAAATAAAGCATATATATGAAATATAATATATGTGCTGGTTTATTCTATTTTTTAAATAAGATGATTTTGAATATAAAATTTTTTTTATGATAACAATTCAATTCCCAACCCCCCATTTTAAGAATATTGGTTCCATCCTTGGTCTTCATCCTCTAGTTACTTACAGAGAGTGTAAGAAATTATTAACTTTCACAGAGTCAATTAATTGACCCTCAAAATCATCTTAGTAATTCCAACCAAGCTATTCAGTAATCCCAGACTATAACATTTTATTAAAAGAAAATATTGAAATTTTGTTTAATCCACAGAATGTGTTTTTTTTTTTTTTTTTTTCCTTGGTGAATACAAAATAGAAGTATTTTAGTGGGCTGCTTTAAACTTATATGTTTAAAGTGCTACCCTATCAGCTAGGCTGAGTTTGATTATGGGCTGCTTTCAAATATTCATACTGTTTTTCAGTTCTTCCCTAGCAATGTTTAAAAGCCTAGCACACGGAATCACAAATGACCAATTCTAAGTAAACTGTGAATCACATCATACGTCGTATTAAGAGAATGTAAGTTTTTGACCAACCCAATTTCGTCTAAATGGTATATCTACATGCATGCATATTCAATTAACCCACGGGTTTACGACAACAAGAAATGAAAAAAAATATATTATTTTTATATAGCTTCCAAGCATTGGAAAGTTTGACTTTATCAAAAAAGAGATACCTTAGGACGGCTGCTCAAATAATAGCTAGAAAATTTAAGTGCCTTGTATAATGTTATTTCTCTCGGACATTATATATATCTTTAAGTACAGTATCTAGCTAGTCTTTGATTAAACGTATAAGAACCAAACGTTAACAATTAAATTAAGCCCTCACTTACATCAATATGCATGCATATTCATATCATACAGGATTTAACCAAACCAGTCTTAAATTTAACTACATTTTAAAGATCGATCTGCTTAATTTTCAGAAATTTCTTCTTCAAGTCTTCTAGAAATATATGCATGGAGAGTGAAGACGTTCGAGAGGAGGCAAAATTGGAGTTCTTTATTCCTAACTCTTTGACAAACGCATGTTTAAAACGTGTGAGAATTAACAGTTTTGATTAGTTCGCTATATGACTTGGCATTATTTGTGGCCGCAAAAAGAAAATCAGACCGGGTCAGAAAGTGAGAGATAATGAAGTACCTTTTGGTTTTGTATTCACGATCCATCAATCAATACCATATACACAAGATGTATTTGCACTTGGAGGCATGCAGCCAAACCTTTTCGTCTCGTCAAATAATTCATATATCTTTTTTATATTATATATATATATATATATGAAAATATTTATTTTATATATATATATATATATATAGATAGATATGAAAAAGTAAAATCTTTTTATTGTTATAATGTCGAAACCAAATTAATTTTATTATTACAAGGAAGTTATAACTTCATAAAGATATAATTACAAATTGTTTTGACTTATTTTTAGTAAAAGTAGTATAAGGTAAAGTAAGCACTATACATTAAAAAATAATTAATAAATTATTAATGGAGCCTATCAACTCCAAGTTATAGACATGCATTAATAAAACAAATAAACGTAGTTTCAATTCAAAACAACTTTCTTAAACCTTATGTAGCATATCATATACATTGTGCAATATATAGATAATTATTACTATGTGAAAGCAAATTTTTCAATATGAAATTTAAAAAGTTATAACTTATTATAATATAAAGTTTATTCTTATTCATAACGGATTTAAATTGGGACCATAATATTTTTATGACTAAATAGAAATTATTCCTCAATTGAATTTCACTATAAAAGGGTCTTACTATATATATATATATATATATATATATATTCAAATAGGATAAAATAAAAAGGGAACATATATATATATATATATATATAATGAAAGAGATATATAGATTATTTTTATGTATGGTCCTATTTTTTCTTTCTTTTCTTTTTCTCTTTTTTTTCTTTTTGGTTACATTTATTTATTGGTGATGGTAGAATATATATATATATATATATATATTTAGATTTATATTTTGTGAGGAACAAATTATCCACAACTATCATATCTATATAACTTGAATGATTTAATAACTGTAAATAATTATTCCTCATAATCCTTTTCTATAATCTCGTCATCATATCAAACCCTTCAAACACCTTTACATGGATATGGTAATTAGGGACTATATCTAGCCTTTTGCCATCACCAACAAACAAATCCAGCCAAAAAGGAAAAAGAAAATGGAAATTAAACGAATTAACAGAATAATAATGAAATAAGCTTTTAGATTATATATTGAGAAAATTAAGAAAAATAATGAAATTTTATGCAAAAACTAATATTGTTCTTTTTTATTTATTTTTCCTACTGTGAAAGAAGGAAAAAAAAAATAAAGAAGGAAAAAAAAATGATAGAAGAGTAATGATATGTACGTATATATGAGTACGTAAGCTTATATCTTGATGATGATTTCATGTAGCCTTAAGGGGTAACAAAACGTATTTGCAAATAGTTAAATAATATTTAGCAATTAATTAATTAAACTTCAAAGTTCAAACACTTTTAATCACATGTTCACGTTGAATTCAAAAATGAATCATCACAAATACAAAATCGTAGTCCAATCTGCTTTGGGTGTTGGGAACCGGTAATATATTGCCTTAAAAAATTCAAATGTTCCCACTTAAACATTCTTTCTATTGGCCACGTTGAAAAGTTTGACCAAAAGTAGAAGTTTATATGAAACTTTGAACTTAAAAAAAGAGTTTTCAAATACTTCTGTAAGTTTGATTGACCAACTGCTGAATAGACACTTCCATCAAATCCTTAATTAGTTTCTCTTTTATCCACACAAAAATCACTACTTAAAAATAATAATAATATGTATACATATATATTTGATCATCTTTAATATATATATATATATATATATTGACTAGCTTTTGAAAACACAAGCACTAAATAGATTATAATAAGTAAGTTGCTTAGGTGGTAAAATGGTATTAATGAATAACAAGGTGGTAGTTAATATTATTATCAATCAGTCAAACGAGAGACTTGGCATGGATTGATCCGAACAAAAGAATGAAAGCGACGTACCTTTGGAAACAGGAATGGCTGTAATAAATCCCGGAGTATAAACAGTGTTAGAAATTAAGAAAATAAAAATAATAAATGATTAGAAAAAGGATCATATTAACCAATTTTTTTGCTACAGTTTTATACAAACCAATTGATCCAATTTTTGTGTACAAGAGTTAAATTTCAATTTTCGATTTCAACAGTTACTTCTATTAAATATTCAAGATTCTTTGAATTTGGATTGTGTTCTGCGGACAAAAATAATGGAGTGAAAGTAATGTAGTTCAATTAATTTGGCAGAATTCAACTAATGGTCCCTGCAGCAATCCATTGGTTTTGGATTGACCTCCTTTTCTTTTCTTTACATAGCAACAATCTTTTCTTTGTTTTGCTTTAATTAATTTATTGATAGGTTTGATTATTTTTCTTATTTAGCTATATAAACTTTAGTGAAATAAATTGTTAACAGTGATCATTGTCATTTAAGTTATCTTAAAATGATGAAGCAATATTATAACAAAGGTTGATAAGTTGGGTGAAAGAATAAAATGAATTGGAACATATTGAATGATTCAGAAGGAAAATGGGGTATGGTTAGACCAAATGGTAATTCAATATTATGCCTTTTTTTCATTAAAGATGTTCTATATTGGGAATGATATATATATATATATATATAAGTGGAACCACACGAAAGCTAATCCACTAAAGCAAATTGAAAACTCTTTATCAGTATATAAAGCTTTGGTCAATTGGTATGTTGCAAACAATAATGCCAATGCTGATGATTGTTTGATTAGTGGGATTAACTTAATTCATATATATTAATTACCTAATTGACCCATAAATCAGAGAAAGAAAATTAAAAAGAGACCCTTTTATTTTATTGCATTTGACTAAATTCAAAGCGCTTTGAAGGAGATTTTGTTTGGCAATAAAAGCTTTAGGCAAACACACACTCATTTGTGTTCAAATTAACTTTATGGCTTATCTTCGTTTAGATACAATGCTAAAGCATCATTTGACATATATATTATTATTACCTAATTTGCAAATGTAGAATGCTGCAATTTGCATCCCCGTAATATATATTTATAATGAGCTTTTTAACAACTGAAAAATATAAGCACGAGGGAAATGAACCTATTTTAAACACGTACATATGGAGGGAATATAAAATAAGAATATATATACTTTCTTTGCCTTATAGATGAATGAAGCATTATTTCCTTGAGGTTTTGAAAACGAAAATGAAGTAGAGGTCACAAATTAAAGTGCCGATACCTGAATTCGGAACCAATTAATAATTTTGTGGATGGGGAAAGAGATTTTAACTTTATAAATGATACATACAGGTTCATGCACATTCCAAAAGAATTAAAACCGGATTTAATTTGGTCAATCAATCATGAACGCTCTTTTTTGTTTCTCTTTTATGCATTTATTTTTTCTTAATTTTGTTCATATATAAATATTTTATAAATATATATATATATATATATATAAATTCATGAATAGCAGAAATTATTGAGTAAGATTAGCCAGATGTTCAATTGGATTGGGACATGAACATTGTTGTGGTTCCATTTTTCTGGTCAAAAATTTATGTATGGGCCCTGCATATGAGAGCTAAAGGACATGAGATTTTGACTTCTTCCTTTCCCTTTAAACGAGGTAAAGCTATACGACAGAAAAGGAATCATTATTTTACTTTTTACTTACTTATCATTGTTATTGTTACGTTTGCCTCCTAAAAATTTTCACAAGGTCAATAGAGATTGCAATGTTCTTTGAGTACTGCATGTAAATATATTTTTTTTTTGGTAATTGCTTACTAATATCAATATTTTTTTTGGTAATTGTTCACTAATATCAACATAATATATATATTATGTAATTAAAAATGCTATTAAAAAAAAAAAAAAGAAAGCAATGAAAAAAATGCCACTTGATGATAAAGTATCATGCATGGACTTGACTGGATGGGTTCTTAGAACCAAGCTCATTGTTAACAAGCACCATGTCCACTACTGTCTATATCAGGCTGTGCTCGTGCAATATTTTTATATAATATAATACCTCACTGCACTAAATTAAGTAAAAAAATAAAATAAAAATATCGTTGTTTCAATCTTTAATATAAATAGAAAAAACAAATATAACTACGTTTTCCAAGTTGCATGACTTGTTCTATAAATCCAAAGTACATGGTCTTCGTCTCAAATGGCAAGGATGGCTATGTGTAGACCGTAAAGTGGAAAACCCTAAATGTAGACAAACAAGAGTCAGAGATGACCAACCCTTAAAGACAAAAAAAAGGTCAGCTGTATCCGTAATTTTAACTTTTTTACTTTTAACTTTTCCAATTTTCATTTTAGAAACATATATATGTATTAAAATATATATATATATATCTGATTTTTTTATTTCAATTTATATATGATTAAAAAGCTTAAAAAAAAAAAAAAAAGCCGCTGCCGATTCGTTTGTCAAAATTAGCAATTAGTTAATATGAAAATTTATTTTGTGTGACCATCATTGTGAAATCATTTAATTCACTTTTTTTTTTCAATATATTGGCGTTTTTTAATGGATCCAACCCACCAACTGTCCAATTATCACCGTTTATTGTTCTATTTTTGGACATTGGACCTGTGTACAATTATGGCAGATCACGATATTTATAGACCACAAATTTTGTCATTTAATTAAAAATTTATTATTGGAATAGAAGGATTTGTCCACCAGCAATTTTTTTTTTTTTTTTTATTTTGTTGACCAGCTTCTGATAAACAAAGACGTGAGATATTTGCTACATAAGAGAAGATGACATTTTTCTTTATTAATTTGTTTTTTTTTTATTTTTTTGGGATCAATTTTTGTTTGTAATATTGTTTTGGTATTATTCTTCCTACCTGTCCACAACAAGAACGAGACAAGTTACCATTCCAATTTATTGGGAGAAATTAAATAAAGCCAAACTTTTTCTCTGTCTGATCTCCACAATATTCGAAAATTAATCAAGACCAATGTTCATTAACACGAAATCATATTTTGTGATTAATTTAATATCATTTTAACTAGGAACTGCTGTTAAGATTCAGTAATAAAAAAATATATATTAACCGCTGAATTAAATTCTATTATTTAGGCTAAAACAAAATTAAATTTATAGCTGGCTGGAAAAAAAAAAAAATACTGCGGCAAATTAATGTATTTGCAGTGCCTCTCCTTTACCTCTCCAATAAAATATATAACCAAAATTACACAGCGAAACATGTATCAAATATTATTATAGAGGCCCTATAGCCACCGTATGCAATATGCAATGCATGTTTCGCTTTCACACATGACCAATGCAATGTCAACATCATATGACATATGGATGACCATAGTTTCATATGTACAGCTCTCACCCTATGTATTATATATAAATGCTATTTGCTTATTTACCAAAAATAAAATGCTATTTGCTCTGGAATTATCCAGGCGATATGGTCCAGGTACTGGGTACCTCGACTTCTTTTTAAGTGCTAAAAGGCATCTATAAAAGTTCAAATGAGGCTAGGTTCCCAGCTATGCTACCTGATGATATTGAAATTGTTTATCAAAAATATATTTATATATATATATATATATAGCTTTATTATAATGTATGCTAGTTTTGCATCATAAAGGGTGCGGTATCAATTTTTTTCGATAAAAAATTCAAAAATTCGGTTTATTATTGTCAAAAGTCCGATAGTATCCTCTTTATGGTGTAGGACTAGTGTATTTTTTTAACGAAATTATATATATATATACATATAAATTGATTGTTTGCTATGATCAACAGCTAAAGCATTACTTCATTTGATGGGTGCTATAAGATTATTTGCCACATAGATTTTTAATTTTAAATAAAATTAATTATTGTTATGTTACACTAACTATGATAATATGACTTATCTTAATTATAATTTATTTAACTATCCAAACTCTTATATATTTATATATAGATGTACAGTTAACTCCCTCCATTAATAAATTCAAAACAAATTGCTCACCTCTTGTTTTTCTTTGAGTTGTGTAAGTCTCCATTGGTAATTATAAACAAGATTAGCTATAATCCATTGAAAATCTTGCATGTAGGCCCACATAAATTTTATATCTATGAGCTTTTTAATTATGTGAAACCCACACTCTTACATGTACATATTTTAGTTACTATCATCACCTTTTTTTAAGTGTCCTATAGGATGTTGTACCCATCAACTAATACGAAAAATTACAACTATATAAGTACATAATTTTTATTATATATACTTATGATATGATCACCATTTATGAGAGTAAAACAGAGAATTCGATTAATCGTTTGATTAATGGAGCTACCTAATTAAAGAAACCTAACAACCAACCAATAACTGTTTGAAGAAGAAGGATTAATGTCATGAGCTTGATAATATTAATGATTTAAATGAAGTACAAGGCTAACTATAACTTGATATGAATAATTAGTTACCCTCTTCTTGTTAGGAACAAACTTACATTTTTCTTTTTCCTGGACAAATATAGTAACAACTTACATTGTACATGCACATATAGAATTGAAGTGACAAATTGTTTATGCCTACAATGTTAAACGGACAAACAAGGCGCTCATGCATGAATAACATATATGAAAATATACAATAAAATATGATATGACTTATCTTAATTATAATTTATTTAACAATCCACACTATGCGAAAATTGATATTTAGCGACACTCATTTAACGACGCTACAAAACAAACGCATCTGAAAAAACAAAACCGCGACTCTGATGTTAATGCACTAGTAAAAATTCAATAAATATATAACGTGTAACAGTCCAGTCCACCCGCATGAGATATTGTCCGCTTTGGGTCCAGCCCGTACGGGTTTAAAAGGCCTCTTAAGGGAAAGATATTCACACCTTCTTATAAGGCATGTTTTGTTCCCATTTTCAACCGATGTGGGATCTCACAATCCACCCCCTTTGGGGCCTAGCATCCTCGCTGGCACACCGATCCGGGTCTAACTCTAATACCAACTGTAATAGTCCAGTCCACCCGCATGAGATATTGTCCACTTTGGATCCAGTTCGCACGGTTTTAAAAGGCTTCTCAAGGGAAAGGTATTCACACTCTCTTATAAGGCATGCTTCGTTCCCCTTTCCAACTGATGTGGGATCTCACACAACGCATCCAAAAACTGTCGATCTCAAAAGATCGCTAAAAACAAAAAACATGCGACACATCTGTTAAGGGTCGCTGAATGTGGGACTGACCAGAGTTGCCATTAATACTGCATTTATATTTTATTTGAATTGTATTGTATGTTTAAATGCTACTCATGAAAAATGAATACCAACCACTAATCTATGTTTACATAATAATAAAATTTAATTATACAAGGTTGTTGTTCAATTATATAATTTTTCTTGTATAGCTTATTTTTGCAAATCTCTTAAATAATATTCTTTTATTTCAACTACAAATAACTAGTAAAAATATTATAACAACATAACTGAGCTGTTTTTTTTTTTTTTTAATAGAGGTCACAGGCAATGCACTATTTAGATTGTGCGTCGCCTATTACCTTCCCTTTACTTTTTAATTTTTTTTTAAGTTCTTTTAAACAATCTAATTTTATTTCAACAACAAATAACCAATAAAAATATTAGAGTAATAAAAATGAGATTTTTTTTTTAATATATAGTTAACAGGCGACGCACTATTTAGATTGTGCGTCACCTGTTCACTCCTACCTTTTTCTTTTTCTTTTTTAGTTCTTTTAATCAATCTAATTTTATTTTAACAACAAATAAGCAGTAAAAATATTAGAGTAACAGAATCGAACTGTTTTTTATTTATTTTTTATTATATATATTACAAACGACATACTAATTAGATTGTGCGTCGCCTGTTCTCTTTCCTTTTTTTTTTTCTAATTTTTGTTATTTTTTTAAACAATTTAATTTTATTTCAATAACAAATAAACAGTAAAAATATTAGACCGACAAAAATAAGCTTTTCTTATATATATATATAGTTAATAGACGACGCACTATATAAATTATGCGTCGCCTATTCTCTCCTTCCTCTTTTTTTTTTTGTTCTTTTAATTAATCTAATTCTAATTCAATAACAAATAACCCATAAAAATATTAGAGCAATATAACTGGGCTTTTTTTTTTTTTTTTTGTTATATGTGTAACAGGCGACGCACCAATAAGATTGTGCGTCGCTTGTTCTCTCTTCACTTTTTTTTTTGTTAGATCTTTTAATCAATCTAATTTTATTTTCATAATAAATAACTAGTAAAATTATTAGTGCGCTAAAACTAAGCTGTTTTTTTTTTTTTTTCATATATAGTTAACAGGCGACACATTATTTAGATTATGCGTCACCTGTTATCTCCTTATCTTTTTTTTTTAGTTCTTTTAATCAATCTAATTTTATTTCAACAATAAATAACCAGTAAAAATATTAGAGCACCAAAACTGAGCTCTTTTCTATATATATATATATAGTTAACAGGCGATGCACTATTTAGATTATGCGTCGTCTGTTCTCTTCTCACCTTTTTTTTTAGTTCTTTAATCAATCTAATTTTATTTCAACAACAAATAATAAGTAAAAATATTAGAGCACCAAAACTGAGCTTTTTTTTTTTTTATATAGTTTATAGGCAACGCACTACTTAAATTGTGCATCGCCTGTTCTCTTTTTTTTAAGTTTTTTTTTTTTAATTCTTTTAAACATGTACAAAAGCATTAAAAAAAAAAATCACATAGGGCTATGCCAAAAATTGAACCCAGGACCTCACATACGCTCAAGGAATCACCACACCACCAGATCAAATGATTTGGATGTAATAATACAACAAGAACTAGGTAATATAGTTTTAGGTGACACATTGCAAATAGATGAAAAGGAGATACATTCTTTAACAAATGCGTCACCTTTCCTTTTTAATGCATCGCCTTTCCTCTTTTCTTTTTTTTTTTTTAAATTTTTTGTTTAAACATTTAGAAACCCATAAAAAAAAAATCAAAATAGGATCATGACAAGAATTGAACCCAGAACCTTTTACACTCTCAAGGAATCACCATACTACCAGGCTAAATAACTTGGGTGTAATAATATAACAAGTACTAACTAATATAATTTTAGGCAATGCAGTCTTTTAAGAAAGAGTCGCTAAATAGACAAAAAGGCGATGCATTTGTCAACAACTGTATCGTCGTTTCACTCAACCAATTTTTAATTTTTTTTCAATTTGAAAGTTGTTTTTAGTAATTTTTTAATTTTGCAAATATGCTTCTTTTTTTTTTAATTTGTAGATGAGCAATCAAGAAAACTAATTAAAGATTAAAAAAAAAACATGGAATAGGCGATGCGTTTTAATGGAATTGCGTCGCCTTTTCCTTCAATTTTTTTATTATTTTTTTTTAAAAAAAAAAAGCAATTTAATAGACTTTCAATTTTTAAAAACAAGTAAACTATCATTAACCATAAACACATGAAAGTTAAGCTTATTAACATACTTATGTAGATAAATTGGTTAATAAATGCTTGTTGAATTAGAATTCTATATTTGATACCCTATCTCAAATTAGGTCTTGAGATATTTTGTATCTTGTCTATACACATATATGTGAATAACTTATAAGAGCATTGACAAACTATTTTCTATTTTTAGATCAATGGAATTTATGTTCATTGGATTGCTACATGAATATATTTGTAGATGAACAATTAAAAAATTATTTAAAGATTATAAAGAAAATATAAAAAATGAAACAGGTGATGCTTTTTTACCATAATGCGTCGCTCTATCCCACAATTCAAAAACAGGTGACCCTTCTTGAAGAGAATGCGTCGCCTATTCTCTCAATTAAAAAAAATAAAAATTTTGAAAGACATGCAAATTTTATAAAGAATAAAGGTGTACTTGAAAAACAGAAAAATAAACAACAATCATCGATATTTTGCTTCTCATTTTTAAGAAATATTTTCAGTTTTTATTTGTAGATGAAAAATAAAAAATTAATCAAATAAAAAAAATGCAATTGGAAGAAAAGGCACGTTTTTGCCATTTTTTGAAAATTTTTGAAGCGTTTTAAAATTTTTACGCCCTCCTTTGAATCCCTTTTCTTTTTTAAAACTATATCAAGTGTACTACCTAATAGATATTAGATTTGGAAGCAACCTAAGAGAGACTTGAAGAGTGAGATATTTCGGGTTTCATTTTTCATTTGCCTACGTTGTCGTCGGCCGGGAAGCTGGATTTCTCTGTGTCGCCCTCGTGATTTTCTGGGTTTCTTCTTTCTTTGTCTCCATTGTTTAGGTGAGTTTCTTTTTTCTTTGTGGTTGGCGGAGATATGAGATGGGTTTTTTTTTTTTTTTTGTTTTTTTAACCGCAGGTTAGGTTCGTTGGGTTTTATTAATTTTGCTTTTGTAGAAATTTTGTTTGTAATATTGCTTGACATTGTTTTGCTAAGTTCAACAGGTATTTTATATTGAAGATCAACTTAATTCAAGATGGTCTATTGTTTTAACTTCACCACAACATCGTACTTTTGTTGAAGAAGATGTTCTTGGAGATATTACGATGGCTCACAATCCATTTGTCATGTAGTTGCCAAGTATCAATGAAAATGATAATGAGGATGAATGTGAGAGTGACTATGTTTGTAATGACTGTGAGGGGAGAAATGTGCCTCGCCAAATTTTAAGAACAATGGTAATATTCTTTAAATTTTCATTTACTAAATTATAAATTTAATAATGATTAATATTTTATTTATTTTTTTAATTTTTTCATATGCAATATGAGGGTGTAATATCGTCAACAAGAGGACGTCAACTTCCATCTCAATGAGTATGCATTCATGGAAGTTTAATTAATATTAAATTTGTTATGAAAAATACAATAGTTTACAAATTATGTAAAAATATGTCAATGAGATGATATTTAATTTATTTGATAATTAATTTGTTATGATAAAATATTTATTTTAAATTTTTGTATTATAATTATTTTGGATGAAGCTAGTTTTTGTTTTTTTTGTATTTTAATTATTTTTATATTTTTACTATTTTAATCACTTTTCACAAAATTTAAAAAAATTAAAAAAACAAAAAAGTAACAAATAATGCGTCGCTAAAAGTGTATCTAAATAGGCGATACTATTAATGCATCACTAAATAGTCAACTCTAATAATGCGTCGCTAAATAGTCAACTCTAATAATGTGTTGCTCAATAGTCAACTCTAATAATGTGTCGCTAAATAGGTGACTCTATTAATGCATCGCTGAATAGTCAACTTTATTAATACGTCGCTAAATAGGCGACTCTATTAATGCATTGCTAAATAGGCAACTCATTAGCGACTAATATATTTAGCAACATTATATGAAACAATCGCTAATATATTTTTAGTGACATTGTGGTGAAGCGTCACTAAATAATGCATCGCTATAAGTGGATTGATAGAATGAGTCGCTAAAAATTAAAAGATAGCCGACTCTCATACTGTATCGCTTGTTGTCTTATAGATTTAACGACAGGATATTAAAGGACGCCGTGCAATATGTTGTTGTTTATTTTGTGCGATGCATTTATTGTGTTATTTATCATTGCAATTCCAATAGTGCCAATATATATGTATAGTTAATTCCCTCCATTATTAAATTCAAAACAAATTGCTCACCTTTTGTTTTTCTTTGAGTTTTGTAAGTCTCCATTGATAATTATAAACAAGATTAGCTATAATCCATTGAAAATCTTGCATGTAGGCCCACATAAATTTTTATATTTATGAGCTTTTTAATTATGTGAACCCCACACTCTTACATGTACATTTTTTAGTTACTATTATCACCTTTTTTTTAGTGTTCTATAGGATGTTGTATATCCTTCAACTAATACGAACAATTACAACTATGTACGTACATAATTTTTATTATATATATATATATATATATATATATTATATGATCACCATTTATGAGAGTAAAACAGAGAATCTCGATTAATCGTTTGATTAATTGAGCTACCTAAAGAAACCTAATAACCAACCAATCTGTTTGAAGAAGAAGGATTAATGTCATGAGCTTGATAATATCGATGATGTAAATGAAGTACAAGGCTAGCTATAACTTGATATGAATAATTAGTTAGCCTCTTCTTGTTAGTAACAAAATTACATTTTTTTTTTTTTTTTGGGACAAATATAGTAAAAACTTACATTGTATATGCACATATGGAATTGAAGTGACGCATTGTTTATGCCTACAATGTTAAATGGACATAGAAGGCGCTCATGCATGAATAAATATACAATAAAATATGAAATCACCTAGCTGACGTCATACATCGAATTCTTACAAGACCTGGCCGCCATGCCATGACTACTTTGACTCACGTGCACCAACTACCATGTCTGGTCCCACTAGTCGCTCCCTCCTCCTAATGTTCATGATGTAATAATCTCTTTCTGCTAAATTATTTTCTACTTTATTTTATTTTATTTTCACATGAAGTCCTTTTACACCCTTTTCTTTGTGCCTATATAAAGGTTTCCAACTTTCATATTCTTTCCTCATATATCACCACATTAAAAACACACCCTCAACCTGTATCACTACCAACAACTCTTGTTAATATCCAAAAAAAAGTTTCAAATTACCCCCCCAGAAAAAAAAAAAAAAAGAGATTCGTCACTAAATGGATTATTCCTCATCGTTTTGTAGCCAATACTCAAACTCCGAATTCTCTCCTCAACCATATTCTTCTTCCTTCAACTCATTCTTATCCGATCTTTCATGGGCCGAAGAGTACTCCTTCAATTTCAACAACCAACCAGTTCCCCTCCCTTTCAATGAAAACGACTCCGAAGAAATGCTTCTCTACGGGGTCCTCGCCGGAGGAGACTCATCGGAATCCATATCCAACGCTCATTCCAAAGACGTGGAGGAGGTGAATTCTAAAGCCAGAGCCGTCGAAGAAGAAGAAGAAGAACAAAGAACAGCAGAAGAAGTGTCTTACAGAGGGGTTCGGAGGCGTCCATGGGGAAAGTACGCGGCGGAGATAAGGGACTCGACGAGGAATGGAGTCAGAGTTTGGCTGGGAACTTTCGATACGGCGGAAGCGGCGGCCTTGGCTTATGACCAAGCCGCATTCGCAATGCGGGGCTCGCTTGCGGTGCTCAACTTTCCTGTGGAGAGGGTTTACCAGTCGCTTAAGGAGATGAAGTATGGTTACGAAGAAGGAAGCTCACCGGTTTTGGCTCTGAAACGAAGGCACTCCATGACGAAGAAGCATAAGAAATCCTTGGCAACAATGTCTAAGAACAAGAAGAAGAAGGAGATGATGGAAAATGTGGTGGTGTTGGAGGACTTGGGTGCTGATTACTTAGAGGAGCTCCTCAAAATATCCGAATCCACCAGTCCTAATTATTGGTAAAATTTTCAAGAGATCATCATAGTCTTCTCGGGTTAATTTAGGACAACTCACTTTTACCTTTTTTTTTTTTTTTGTGTGTGTGTGTGTGTGTGTGTGTAAAATTGTGAAGAAATGGATAAATAAACAATGGATAAATAAAATTGTATTGAGTTTTTTTTTTTCAAATGTTTTTAGTGTGTCCTCATTCTTATTCTTATTATTAATATTATTATTGATATATATTATGCCGCTTCATTTAAAATTATTAATACAAAATAAATAAATCAAATAAAAATAGCTATTTTTAATATAAAATTGGATTTTGTGGCAAGTTGATAGAATATAGAGATTGAAAATACAAATCTGAAAATCTCCATCTATGGGACACACATATAATGCGGATTCAACAAATAAAACAAAAAAAAAGTTGCTTTTTAATATAAAATTGGGTTTTATTACTGATGGAGTAGAAATAGAGATTGGAAATAAAAAATAGAAGATCTCCATCCCTGTATGTAAGACATAAATATAATGTGGATTTACCATAAAAAAATAAAATAATAGCTACTCTTTAAAATATAATTAGTTTTTACTATTGATGTGATAAAAACAGGGATTGAACAAAAGAAACATAAGATCTTCGTTTAAGTTTGAGACACAAATAGGATTCTCCATATGGTTGGTTATATTTTTAGTGACTAAATATTCGATGTAATGATAACTATCACGATAAGAATGGTGGGTACAGTAGTGGACCTTTGACTGCGACCGTTGTGACAGTTACATTGGAGGTCCGTTTGGTTAATTATTAATAATAGATATTGGGTATTTACACTACTTAAACTGGTGGTCACAACCAATTTTTTGTCGCTCAGTTTAATATTTCAAGATTTCTTATAGACTGAAAAAAAAGATAGTTATTTTATTTAATTTGAAAAAGATAGTTATTTTATTTAATTTGATGAGTTAAGTTAGATATATCACAAGGGATAATTAATTTATTTATTTTATTTTATTTTTTATAAATGTTAGCATAAGATTTAATCAACCTTAACAATCTTGATATGTATCATTCTTTTTAATATTGTTTGTCGGGTATTTTTATTTTTCAAAAATATGTTTTTAACTCCTTTGATCTGGTCTCATTTCTCTTTTTCTTTATCAATGATTTTTTTTTTTTTTTTTTATTCCTAATGTTTCTTTCTTGTTTGGCTTCTTTAATTTCTCTTTATCCTATTCTATCTGCTTTATTGTTATTGTTGTGAAGGGCCCTCCAAGTTGCACTTGAAAGTCGTAATGAAATTGACCTGGCTTAAAGACTATTCAAATTTCTTTTATTTCATATATATTTTTTTAAAAGAAACATACGAAAGCAGATAACAATCAAACTAGTAGAAGGAAGCCGATGATTATTGTTTTGTTTGCAAGCATCAAGTGGGCAAAACGAAACAAGAAACATCCTTTCTATTAAGGAATTGCAATTTAATTTTTTATATAAATTTATTATTATTATTATTATTATTATTATTATTAATTCAGTAGTAGATATTGTGACAATAAATGTGGATGGGTACGAGACATTTGTTGACTACCTTTGTCTAATTCCATATAACTCGAGTGTAGATCAATAAATGATTTAAAAAATAATAATAATTATTTTCATAATGTGATTTTTGAAAACGATTGACTTGAGAATTCAAAAATTTTTTAAAGTTAAGCATAATGAAACAAGAGCAATTATAAGATGTGTGACCTTCTAGAAAACTCTGAACAAAAAAATCTCAAGCTTTGAACAAAAAATCGAGTACGGTAACTCAATTGGAAATAATATCGACAGAGAGTTACATGTCTTACAATAGAAATGGAATATTACAAATGGTATCAAAATCTTTAACTAGTCAGAAATGTAGCAACAGAGATACTGGACCACAAAGGTATGGATTGTGAATACCAATATAGGTGGTTGCACGGTATTGATAGGCTAGCGGATATTCTATCCTATATCATTTAGATAAAAGATCAAAAAATAATTTAAATATAATAATAATTACAAGCCTTTTAGAATGGTTATGTTTTCATAATTAAGAATTGATTGAGTTTTACGATAATTAAACGCCGCACCAAATTCTTTACTCCAATTTCAACAACATATATTTTTCAATTATTATTATAGCTGCAAGTTTTTGGTGGCGCAGACTGAATACATAAATAATTCATTTAGTGGTATTTTCAGACTTTGGTTTAGTGCCTTTTTTTTTTTTTTTGGTTAGTTTTTGGGTAAAGTATTTGGAGGCATTTGAATGCTTCATTTCGTAGAACTGGGCTACTTCATTAAAGGCCCATGGATTGCCTATTTCACGAATTTGAACACTCTCCTTGGATATCAATCCTCAAAGGTCTGTTTGAGATATGAGATTGGACTGGATTAGGACTAATTCTAGCCCAATACAATTGAACTATTTCAAATTTAGCCCAATATATTTAAATAGCATATTAATGTTCCAGCCCAATCTAATTCAGTTCCACATTTCATAAAACCGGCCCGAAAACTTTTTTTTTTCAAATCAAAATTCATTATTTTATAAGCATATTTCTCCAACAAAAATAATTTGTACTTTGAGGAGAAAAAAAATTGTACCAGAAACAAAAAAGAAAAGAAAAAAAAATGCTTAAAAATCGCAGAGTCATCTAAAATTCTTTTCGCCACTAATTCTTTTCGTTAAGTCGCAAAAATACTATATAATTTTTTAGTGACAGCACTGCTGCGACGAAAAGAACCAAAACAAAACACTCCTCTTAAAACAATATATTATTAATTAATTAATAATACGGTGATAAGTCACCCAAAACACTTACCTATAGATCTATAATGTTTAACGATAACCGACAAGAAAATTAAATACGAGCTGAAAAAAATTAGTTCGCTCAAGATTCTTGGATTAACAAAGACAAACAGATTCATATATTGTTATTGTTCTAAGAATACATATATAGAAATTTTCGAAGGTTTAATTGAAATTAACACTGAGACATACATAAGCTGGTAACAGAATAGATCAAATAACAGAGGACACCAAAAAAAAAAAAAACAAAGGATATTCTCAAACAATTAGCGGTGGTGGTGCATAACCGCCCTTTTGGTTTGCAGGGTGGTTGGGCTTTGGAGCGGACAATGTATATCTAGGAAGCCTTCTCTTCATGTTGTAACCTGCGGGTGGGTCATCGTCTTTAAAAGCCCTCAGCTCTCTTGCTTCCATGGCCTGCACTTGATGATATTCATTCTTCTTCACGGCAACAACAATCTCTCTGCAATTGCACGTTTGAATTTGGATTGTAACCAACCCAAAGACCAACAACACTGCTGGAAACATACCCAAACGACTCTCCATCTTTCTTTGCTATGGTACTTTTGATGGTCAAACACTGGGGTTATATATAGATAATTTATAAATGTGGTGGAACTTATATATACAGAAGATTGTACTTTAATTATATGGTCTGGGTGGCAACTTGGCACTAATTAATCTAGAATCTACCACTTTTTGATCTTTGCCAACCTGGATTATGTATATTATAATCATGGATTCACTAGTTTGAAATTAATAACTAATTAATTAACATTTATACTTGAAATTTGTGTTATTCGGTACATCCTAGTGGCAAAGTCGCCACTACTTGCCCGGCCAAAGGTTTTCAAGTTCCCCGTTCCAATATATATAAATAAACAAATTAAACAAAAAATAAAATAAAAAATAACCAAGAAGAAGAAAGCATCTATAGTACTTTCAATATGTTCAATTAATTAGATGGATCAAAGGATTAAACATCTGTAGAGTTAAAATTAACTAGTTAAACACATTAATTAACATGCGATTATATCTGTTAATTTATGTAATTGCAATATTATTAAATCTTACATGCAAGGCTGCAAACTCCAAGATCTATTAATTTATGTAATTGCAATATTATTAAATCTTACATGCAAGGCTGCAAACTCCAAGGTCTATTAATTTATGTAATTGCAATATTATTCATCATTTTTATCCTTGCATAAACAAGTAAGTGTTACTTCTAAGCCAAAAAAACAAAAACAAAAAAAAAAGTTGTACATTTTATTTCAATTTCAAGATATAATTATAAGGGTATATATATTAAAATAAGTTGTACATTTTATTTTTACCTCTTACAACATTTAATGTATAAAAGACAGCCTTGTTAATTAACAGAATGAATTTATATTTTTGATAAAAATATCAGTGTTTGAAAACTCTAGGTCTCCATTGACTTAAAAATAAAAATAAAAAAATACAAGGATTCGATGTGACATTGTTGGACGTGAGAGAACAGGAAGACAGGATAATAATTATTTCTGCTTCTTCAGTAGTACGTACGACCTGGCATGGCAGATGTATGTGGCCACCTCCTCACTGTAACAATGAATGCACCCACTCTAAAAGAGCATGCCGTACGAGGAACTTGTAAGAAAGGGAAATGTCTCTGTTTAGACGCCTGTACGATTATCCGTGCTTTAATTAAACAAAAACAAAAAATCGAAGATTTTGTAAATGTATGTATGTGTTCTCTTTTTGTTTTAATTAATTTGGTCTTTCGGTTCTTGGACTTCCAAGGAATTTGGTAGTTTCTAAGAGTAAAAGATTCTGTTTTGGGTGCATATTGGACTGAACTCTTGAATTAATGCTTGTTTTGATTATTTGTAAATATAGAGCTATATATATAGCTTGTTATTAATTTTGTCCGTTCATCAATTCCACAACTGAAAGTAAGAGTAAAATTAATATATATTTTTTTTTGAAGGTTTTTAATTCGCTTATGTTACTAGAAGATTTAAACTTGAAATTTATGTTGAAAAGACATTTAAAAAAAAAAAAAAAAAAGAGAGAGAGAGAGAGAGAGAAAAAAACCACACATACGAACTTTACAACTAAGAATTAGCAAAATCTTCTCAATGTCCTGCAGGGAAATGCTTCAGAGGGAGGAGGTTATAGATAAGGCTTTGACAGGGTCATTTTCTAGGGAAACAAAAAAATTTATCAGAGGGAGATGCAGACTAATGCGATCATATATTGTCTTTTACTATAATTGATGTATAGCATTAATATTTATATTGAACATATGGGTTTTGAATCATTTCATTCTGCTCCCTCCTGACTTAAAAAAAAAAAAAAAAAATTTCACGGATCAGCATTGATATAATATATATATATATATATCTTTTCTGAAGCGAAAACCAGAAACTTCTTCATTATAAAGAAACAGCATTACAAATTAACCTTAGCTTGTAAAACGGGTAGGTATGAGCCACTCAGGCCTTTCCACATGACAAGTTTCAACGAAAATAAATTAAGAGCATGTTGCGTTATAGAGCGAGCAACAACATTCTAATCCCTACTAGCAGCACTGACAAATTTTTGTAGACCTGTATTTTTACAGAGATTTTAATACAGAATAAATACAAGTGAAAAAGTTGAAAATTGATAATTGTACATACAACTTTGTGCATGGTCTTTTAACTTGTAATGATTAAGTAGAAAATAATTAAAATGAAACGAAAAAGTCTATTACCATATTTCTTGTATCTTACCTAGACATCATATATATATATATATATATAGCGAAATGGGTAAAGAGATAAAGCACAATGCGTCAAGTCAAATATGTTGAAAGCTTAAGCTTTATTAAAGAAAGAACATTCCGCCAGAATTTTTTTTTTTTTAAAAGATTGGGATAATGCGCAACTTTAAAATTTGTTATGATAAATAGCTTGGGTTACTCGCTTAGCTGTGGAAGGAAATCCCTCTTTTGGTTTCAGTAACCATATAATTACCAATAGGGTAACCGTATCGCAGAGGTGGGTGGCTGGTGGTGAAAAGTGAATTGGGAAATTGGGCTGTCTTTTCTTGGGCTCTATACCTTGAATTTATTGGACAAGTGACAGTAAGGAATTGTTTCCACCGGGAGACAGCTTGGTGAAAATCTGATACTAGTTCGACTCCCCAAATCAAATCAATTTTTTTGGTAATACCCAAATCAAATCAATTGGGGATACAAATTGCGTATGATTGTGTAATTCTAATTCTGCTGCAAAACTTGTAACGTTTATGCTATTGTTTAGGGCTTTTTTTTTTTTTTTTTTTTTTTTTTTGATTTCCCCTGTGTTGGTGAGTATTTTCATAGCTAGTCGTTGATGGTTTGTGAGGCTATATTGTTAATTTCTATATTTATAAAATAAAATAAAAAAAATTGATTAATAATTTAGTATATATATCAATTTTGAGAAACTCCAACTAATAGTGTCATAGGTTGGCGAGAAAGGTAGCTTAGCGGATTAGCACTCATTAGCGTCTTTGACCGGATCAAATCTTTTAGAGAGGTCAATGACGGAACAAAGGGAATATTATTATAAATAATGAATAAATTTATCAATATACAAATTAAGTATTACATGTTAATATTTGATTGGTTTATATTTAATATATTTTTCATTTTTGCTCACCCATAGAATTACATTACAATGATAAATCATTAAATAATGTGACATAAGGCACTTTTTATGTAACTTGGTAGATTTATTTAGTACTTTAGCATCGCTCATGTGTTATGATATTATTTGCAATTTGTTAATATTATTTGGGAAAATATCAAATCATCATTTACCAACTTCCATAAAAAAAAAAAGTTTGGATAATTATCAATTATTGCCCTTGAAATTGATTTTTGAGTTAGTTGATATGTAAAAAAATCTAATTTACCTTTCTATATCAAGATAAATATTAAATTATTATTTTCTCATTTACTCTACAATGATATGTATATTAAAAATATTGAAACTTAATTCAATACTAACCTAACTCATTATAGAAATAAAGAAAGAAAGAACAAAATTTTTTACCAGATTTGGTCTAGAAATAACCTACATCCTCAATGAACTCCTTCCAAGAAGTTTTTGCACTATGAACAAATGTCAATACACCATTGTAGCAACTTCTCTTGTTTATATAGAATCTCTATACCCAAAACACCCTTTTATAATCTCTCTCTTTCTCACAAATCAATCACCTAGAATGATCCTAATCAATATCAAAAGAAAGAGAAAAGCAATGAGCAAAAGGTTACAAAAAGAAAGAGAAGAACAATGGCCTTTGATTGAAAACTGATAGCTTATGTTACTGCTCCTCTGTTTCTGCAATCATGCCTCTTTTATAAATTTCCACAAAACAAAACTAATTCTTGCTGAGTCATCCAACCCTTTAGTATAACGACATTGTTTAATGGCTAAGGCTTATATATAATAGCTGATGACTTTGACTTTAGCCTCTCAATTGAATCACAGCCTTAGCAAAGAGAATATTATATATTCGAGATTACATACATACATATATATATAGTGACTAGCAAAATTAATAAAAAGACAAATATATTATATTTGTTTAACATATATGATTAAATAAAACAATGATGTCATAAAAGTATTGGTGTTTATTCTAAAATAGAAGGGTAAATAGATTTTTCATCAAAACATCTCACAAGGTAGACGAAATTTTCCCTTTTCTTTTTTACTTTTTTAAAGGAAAAAGATGGTTTGTGATGACTGTACGGCTTTATGGTATGATGGTTACAAATTAGAATCATCATGACAAATACTGTTTCTTTAAAGTTGATATATATACATGCATCATTTTCTTTTTTCCTTTCTCATATGGAAGTGGAGATCGAGATTCCAATTTAAGATCATTATTGGAGAAAATAATGATTTAATTGATTGATTGTCTATTCATATGGAGCCATACGAGGTTTTTATATAAGTGAGAAAAATACGGGGTCTATGTTTTTTATTAACTAGTGTACAAGCATGTAAATATAGTATATATGGAAAGACAGCAGCCCAACAAACGTAAATACAATAGAGAAAATGAAGAACATATTTTCCTTACGGCACTAGATGGAGCTGACTGGCCTAAACACCTGAAACCTTATTGTTATTTGTCCATCGAACATCATCACTCATGGGGACACAATCAGTGTCGCGGTGCAGACGCTTGAGCGGGTGATGGAGGAGTTTGTGGAGGTGGAGGTGGAGGTGGGTGTAGCCGCGTGGGCCGATCAAGAGGAGTGCCCAACATTCGATGGGGTGGAGGAATATGGATCCCAGGAGTACTACGTAATGATCGAGATGTGATTACACCGCTATCCGGTACAATATCCAATCAAGAGGACAAAACATAGAACAATGGAGTTGAATCTGAGGAAGAGGATGAAGAACCTCCGTGAGTACCAGAACATGGAACAAATATCAATAAAAGCGTATGGATGACAACTAGTAAAGTGAATGTTGGAGCCACATGAACCATTTGCTTGGTGCTACTACTGCTTACTAAGCTCCGTTTCTTATAACTCAGATATTGGAGCAACCTTTATATCTGTTCTATACATATTTATATGTAGAAGCGAGATACATATGTGGCTATTTAGGTAATCAAAACCATTAACCAATTTAAGTACTTGTCAAACTAATTAACGAGTGAAAGAGAAGGGCTCAGTGTCACCGCATATACATATATATAGCAATAGCACAACGATTAAACAAATAAATTAAACTCTCTTAATTGATTGATTAGTTAATGTGATCAGTCTTCAAATTACTATAGACAAATAAGCTTGATATATATTACTGGGCCTACTTGCTAGCTACTAAAGGATGATTTAATATGATATTCCCACGTTGTTTGTAGTAAGGTGCGAGAAGTCAAGTCAGCCAAAGCAAGTACGAGCTGGTGCTGTTGATGAAGAATGTGGCCAATGTCTTTGAACCGGACTGAATGCTTTGGCCTCTTGGTCAGAATGACCCTTTGGTTGACCAATGAACTAATGAAAAGTCTCTCCCTTGGTACTGAAATTCCCTAGGGTAGCCTAGTGTGTAAGCACAGCAATGAACCGTGGCGAACCCTCAGACGATCTATCTAAGATTAGGGGGGAGATCCTCAGTAGTGGTGACCCTTCCACTCTTCCACGGCCTGATACATGTACCGAATGCTCATACGGGAAAGTTAGACTCCGATTTTAATGACAGTTTTTCAATGCACAATGTGTAGACAAAATAGCATCTTAGCTACATGTAACACATATCAGTGTGCAGACAAAATAGCATCTTATCTACAGCCTACATGTAACACATATCAGTGTGAAAAGTAGAGCTTCCGGGGGCATGCAGGGGAGAAGATTTCATGACAGTCAATTTCTAAATAAAGGCTGGTTAACAAAAATAAAACCATTGTCTTTTTTTCTTTTTTGGTAATAAAAAATAGAAAAAAACAGTGCCTTCAACTTGAAATTTCCTTCCTAATTAATAATCCGAAAATTTTTTTCAATGCACGTTGATTAGACATTTTGGACCTTAGCTACTTGTAAAGACATCCAATTCAGTAATGACAAGTGTACCACTACGACTGACACCACGTCTTATTAAAAGGTCAAACAGAGCCCAACCCTGTTTCCTACCATCCATTTTTCTAAACCAATCTTTCTTCGCCTCTCCATCAGCATCAAAATCTCAACCACAGCTTACAACCCATTCTGTAAATTATTTCTGGCTTAGGGAAATTGAGGCCATACATGACTTTAAATATCATCTTTCAGGTGTAATGGTAATGCTATATATATATATATATATGTTAAAATATTAATAAATTTATTTGTTAAATGATATATTGTAAAATATTATGATTGATATATTTATATAATTTAAATATAAAAAATAAAATTTTAAATGGATAAATAAATTAAAAAATAAATTAATTAAATATTATCATATCATTTATAATATAATTTTGTAAATAAATTTGATGATCATTTTAATAGCTCTAGTATTATTATAAAAGAGCTTACACTCTTTGGTTGGATAAATGAATTTTTTTTCACTCTCTCATTATTCGAAATGGAAGGCACAAGAGACATTAATTATTTTAATTAATTAAAATTTAGCCTTTTTTTAATAATGTCTTGAATATTTTATAATTTGTATTAATTAATAAGGCTAATAGAGAGATCAGTTTATTTATGGCTGTACTATTTCAAATTATTTCAAGTTTAAGCTGTTTTTATAGCTAGTCATTGATGGTTTGTGAGGCTATAAAGTTCTATGTTCAAGGAAGAGAACAAATTAAAAAAAAAAAAACAAAAAAACAAAAAAACAAAACAAGAAATCCAACTTGGAATAATAAATTAGAGTACATAGCAAATTTTAAGAATATCCAACTAATAGTGTAATAGCCTCCGCTAGGCGTCATACATAAAATCCAAGAAAAGAAATTTTAAGGGATCATCACTCACTCACTAGGGGCAGGAGACTTTGACGAAATTAAATCTTTTGGAGATATAAAATAAGAACTCTGGTTAGATATCCTTTGCAATTTGTTATTATTATTATTATGATTGTTGTTTCAAAATAGAAGGATTTTAATAAATACACTACTTTATAGTATAATGGTTACAACTTAACACACATCATCATGTCAACCATATATATTATACATATACATTTTTTAATATTGGTAATGTGGATTTGAATTTGAGATTATTGTATTATAAAACGGTGTTGTGCCAATTCATGTCCCTGCAGATACGAAATATGAGGTATTTAGAAGGAGAGTTTTTTTTTTTTTTTTTTCCCCTTTTATTTATTTTTTTTGTTAATTAGCTTATAAAATGACAGTAATCATGTAATGATACACAAACAAGCAGACGTAACATGCAAAAAGGAAGCAGAACATCCGTGCTGTACTAAATGGAGTTGACTGGCCCAAACAGTCATGGAAAACACTTCTAAATCTAAACCTTATTGATATTTGTCAACATAAGGCATCTGTATACTAATAGCCGATGGGGACACAATGATCAGTGTGTCACGGTGGAGATGATAGTAGTTACGTTCGGGCTTCAGGCGATGGAGGTGGCCATCGGTGTTAGGGAGGAGAGCGCTTGAAATGCGGTGTAGGATTGCGAAGAGAACCAGGTAATGGATATGTGGTTCCACCAACATCCCTATTGGGTGCTACTTTCATTTTAGAAACATGGAAGTGCAATTGAATCTGAGGAAGACCAAGAAGAAGAACCTCCATGAGTAGCACATGGAAATGGAACAAGTAAAAGCGTATGCATAACAACTAGTAAAGTAGCTACACAACTATATATTGGAGCAACATGATCCATATTTTTCTTGGTGCTACTACTATTACTTATTAATTACCATTGTTATATAATTCAGAATGAGCTACCTTTATATATGTATGTATAGAATAAAAACTACGACTTTTTGGCTTCGTAATTGGAAAAATAGACCACCGCAAAATACGACCTTTTGGTTTGGGATGGAAAAATAGATACCTAGCCTTGTGGCTTACGGCATCCTGGTTGACTTTCAGTGACAACTGATAAACCTCTTTTAATTATCTCAGATCGATAGATTAATTAAAATTTTGCCTATAGTTACTTCAAAATGAAAAAAAAAAAAAAAAAAATGGCAATAGTACTTCCCCAGCCTAGCCTGGATGTGGTTTCCTTCACTCTTAGCTTCAATTGACTGTAGTCTGGACTTATAGTTCCAAAACTTCGGGTTTCATTTTAAAGTTTTCAGAAACTAGTATTGAGAATATAAAGGTGTTTTATTTGAATATGAGACCACATGTCTCCTATCTTTTCAGTTGGAATGTGAGTCAGTACTCCTTTCATTCATTGCATGAGGAATTTTATTCACTTTTTTACTCCAGCGGAGGACAGAAACAATTATTTATTTAAATAAAATTTTCTCTTTGTTTCTTTAATAAGATTACACTATATATACCTATATTTGATATTTTGTGTTATTGAATAATTTCTTGAAGATTTTATAATTTCTATTAATTATTAAGACAAATAGTGATCAGCTTATTTATGGCAGTAGCTAGGTACTAATTCAAATTAGATACAAGAAAAACAGAGTTAGATTAAAAAACAAAAAAAAAAAAAACAAAAAAACAGAGTACAATAAAAAAGAACAGAGTCCAGAGTTAAAGTGAATGAAATTACTTTTTTTGATTTTTTGGTGAATAACTTGAATGAAACTACATGAACTATACAAAAGGAGACGAACAAAATAAGGCTATTAAAGTTGAGCCAAAACGAAAAAGGATTGATTAAAATTGTGAAAGTTCCAGTGAAGTTCCAGTTCTCCTGCCAAGCTGCACCTTCAGTTGTATCCATATATCATCATTAAACTAGTGGGTTTCATTTGTGTTGAAATTCTAATTCCGGTACATAGTTACTTCAAGTTTATTAGACATGTCGTAAACTGACACCATCTTTTCTAATTGAAATTTTCAGGCCTACTAAAACATTGTCTATAAATGTTATTGTCAAAGTCAATTGCATTCATAGACTTTTGAGTCAGCTACCTACTAAAGTCAAAGGGAGACAGAGCAGGAAGGTGCATTGATACAACACTAGAGAATCTTTTTTCAGACATTTACATTTATATATACACCGACCGAGCTATTATGGCATTTTGATAAAGGGAGTCGTAATGTTATCAGAAACAGATGCGGAGTGTGTACATATATATAATAATGTACTGATGTCAGTGAAATATTGTATTTCTCATGGATTGGCTAGTTTAGATTTCTATATTACAGTGACAACAGGAATTTAATAGATTATAAAATATACAATAATATTTGTGCTGAAATAATTAATTAAAGATATATTATATATTGGCTAAGATCAGAAAAGAAATAGACACGAACGTGTAACTTGTAACTAGCAAGGTTTCTATTTAATAGATAGCTGAATGAGTTTGATGGTGGGAAACAAACAACAAAACGTGGAAATTAAAAGTACTTATTCCTTGTCACAAACATGGGATATATATGCTATGATTATAAAAGAGATGATCATGGGATATATATGCTATGATTATAAAAGAGATGACGCTAGCAGCATTTACTCAAGGTGACATCGGTGATGACAGCTTTGAGGGCGGTGGAGGCGATCGAAAAATCGGGAAATAACCCATTGGAACCCCTAGTTTTGGAGGTGGCGGTGGAGATGGAGTCCTCCTGCGGGCGTAATAATGGCGTACTACTTTCAGTTGAGTAGTAGTAGCACCAAAGCTAAGGGATGATGATGGAATCATTGTATGCTTTGTAGACGTAGAAGCAGATGCTGCTGTAGAGCTACAACTTGAAAGCAGAAGTCCATGGATCAATACCAAAGTTAAGAGTTTTTGAACCATTTCTTAGATCTTATTTATGTTTAATTCCTTTGCATATTTATAGATAAGTTAGAGCATTTGCAGGGATTAAATTCCTTGACTTCATTTATTTGGCACCATTTTTTGGTTTTAAAGGTTAAAAAAGTAATTGTATAATGACATAAACAGTATATAATATATACATATATATTTTTTTTTGAAAAAACACATAAACAGTATATGAATCACATTGTGCTTTCCACCAACCAGCTATGGCAAGACACAGATCAAAGACACGCACCCATAGACAGCATCTTCTCGACCTCAATAAATTATTTCAAGATTCAACTATATATGTTTGTGCAAATTACGCTAACATACAACTAACATCAATTATATATTCTAACCCTTGTGATAATTAATTTTCCCATGTTTCTTGGTAAATATTTTACGTGGACTAATTATAATCATTTGACTCAGTTATTAGCGGGTTTATTTGTATCAATTGAGACTGTTAAGGATTTATAGGAATAATGCGTAAGATAAAGAAAAAGCAAACATGAAAACCCTCGGCAGAGATGGCTCTGAGGATGTGTAAAATGTGCGACTACAAATGGGCTTAGAATAATGGGGGCATCCGAGCCATATGTATATAATGAGTTATATATAAATATATTTTTTAATTTAAAAATGTTTCTTTAAAAAATTATTTTTGTCAAAATTAATAGGTCCAAAATTTGGTGATAAAAGGATTAAAAAATATATAAAAATATTAGATGAATAAATATTTTTTTTCCAAGAAAATATTGCATATTAAGTAACGATTTTTATTTTTATTTTTTTATTCTTGAAATCCATATCATAATTAAATACAATTGAATATGATTAAAACAACTTATATAATAATGCATTATAAATATTTCCATATGCAAAATTAATTAATAAATATATATTTATTTTTTATTTATAGAAAGTAGCAAAATAGATATTTTATTTAGATTTAACGGGCCTAGGACTATACATGTTTGTAAATAGAAGCGAGATACATATATGGCTATTTAGGTAATCAACACCATTAACCAATTTAAGTTACTTGTCAAACTAATTAAGCTCAGTGTCACAGCATATACACATATATAGCTATAGCACCTTGATTAACACAAACAAAACTGTCTCAATTGATTAACTAATGTGATCATGCCCTCAAATTTTCAACTATTGAAAAATAAACTTGATGATTTTATATGGTATTCCCACATTGCTTGTAATAAGGTGCAAGAAGTCTTAACCGTGTGAAAAATAGAGCTTCCAGAGGCATGCGCCGGATAAGATTTTCATGACAGTTTTTCAGTGCAAAACTTGTAGAAAAAAATAGCATCTTAGCTACATTTAACACATATCCAGTGTGAAAAGTAGAGCTTCCAGGGGAGAAGATTTCATGACAGTCAATTTCTGAGGAGACAATACATAAAGACTTAATGAAATTAGTAAAAATAAAACCAGTGTCTTTCTTTTTTGGTTCAAAAAAATAAAAAAAATAAAAAAAAAGAAAAAGAAAAAACAGTGTCTTCGACTTGAAATTTCCATCCTAATTAATAATCGGAAAAAAATTTTCTATGCACGTTGTGTAGACAATTTACATCTTAGCTACTTGTAAAACATATCCAATTAAGTAATGACAAGTGTACCACTATCTACTGACACTGACACCACCTCCTATTAAAAAGTCAAAGAGAGCTCGACCCTGTTTCCTACCATCCATTTTTCTAAACCAATCTTTCTTCTCCAAATCTCAATCACAGCTTACAACCCATGATGTATATTATTTCTGGCTTAGGGAAAATGAGGCCATACATGAACCTATTGTATAAATGCTCTTTTCAGTTGTAATAGTAATCCTATATGTATTAAAATAGTAATGCTTTGTATATTAAATGTAAATAAATTTATTTACCAAATGATATATATATTTAAATGTTGGATATATTCTTAAATCTTAAATATAAAAAAATAAATTTTTAAATAAATTAATAAATTATAAAAATAAATCAATTAAGTATTGTTACATTATTTATAATATAATTCAGTAAATAAATTTAGTAACCATTTTAACAGCTCAGTATTATTGCAAGAGCCGGCACCCCTTGGTTGGGTACAAGAATTTTTTTGCTCTCTTTATTGGAAATGGAAGGTGCAAGAGACATTAAATTATTTGAATTAATTAAAATTTAGCCATTCTTTTTTTTTTCTTTTATAATGTCTGGAATATTTTATAATTTGCATTAATTAATAAGGCTAATACAGGGATCAATTTATTTATGGCTGTACTATTTCAAATTAGATACAACGTAAACGGAGTCATAATTTCAAGAATTTTTTGGCAGGAATATAAAAATTGAGACAAAAATCATGGTAGGGAAGACGGTATAGGAGGCGGTGGCGATGGTGGTCGAAGCAAAACGCGAGGAATATTAGGCATGGGATTAATCATATGAACAGCTTTGTTGGGGATTGGAGAAGAAGGCATTGTGGGAATCCCACTTCACCTGCCAAGCTGAACCTTCACTTCATTAGCAGACAAATCATGATCATGATCACCATGTTTATCAATTCCATCTACTTCAATTGTATCCATATGATCACGAACATCATGATTAATATATTATCAAAACTAAACTGTGCCACTGCGGCATAACATTTCGAAAGTGAAGCCAAACCAGCTGAAATTACCGTCACGACTATCAAAATCAAACAAGCTGATACTGGAACATCCATTAATTTTACACTTCTCCACTCGATTTATTCTCTATTTTAGTTTTTGTGTATGTATATAAATAGGACATAGAGGTCCCAGTTAGAGTAATTACCAATTAAGCTAAAGGTTTAATTATTATATATTCTTCGTAGTAAGGTTCATTAGGTCAAATTTTTTAGCTGTTGTCAACTGAAAATATATTTTCTAAATTGAAATTACAGGCCTACTAACATATTGGTTCTGTATCTTATTGTCAAAGTCAACTAAATTCATAGACATTTGAGAGTCAGCTGCCTACTAAAGTGAAAGATGCTATTACGGGAAGGTGTATTGTAAAACATGTAGAGAATCTTTTTGCAGGGATTTTTAGAATTCATTTTAATTAAATATTAAATTTATTCCATATACTGACTGAGCTAGTATGGATATTTGGGCAAAGGGAGTCACATTAAGAGAAAAATAAACAACATTTATTTTCCAAACTTCCTCTTATTGGCTTTTCAATTGAGTAGGATATAACATTTTGTAGGAGGGAAAGATTCAGAGGCAGGGGACAGAATACTTTACCAGAGTCAGTATTTAGGCATACAACGATTAAAAAGAACTTAAAAGAATAAACGAAAAAAAAAAAAAATTAACAACTTCCCCAAAATTAGGACGCTTTTAGAATGAGAATTAATAACAGCGGAGTGTTGATATATAGTAAATGTCGGTGAAATTATGTTATCTCCTGAGATTGGTTAGTTTATATTCTAGTCACAACAGAAAATTAAATTACTAGAAACATACAATATACAAGCAACTTTGCTGGAAAATTAATTAAGGATACAGTATATATTGGCTTAAAAGTTAACGAATATAATAAATCATGATTAAGTTGAAATATAACATAAAAGAAAAGAGAGAGAGACTAACAACAAAATATATGCTTGTCTTTGAAAAATTCCTAGATACAATTAAGTTGGTTCTTTCTCATTAATTGAGTTATATAATTACTTTCAAGTTGGGATAGTATACATTCCATTACAAAGATTGAATTCTTGACTTAAAATTTTGGTTTTAAAGTAGTGTGCTTTTTGAACATATGTCTTAGATATTTGTGTACAGTCCATTATAATAAGTACGTAATTGAATAACATTGTATGACAAGACAAAGACAGTAACTTACACGCACCTGTACACAATTTATTCTATTAAATTTAAATTTATCTTTGATATTATTGAATTTTATCAATAGTTCGTATCGTATTATAATTTGATTAGTGATTAATATGATGAAACCCAAATTTATAAAAAAAAAGAAAAAAAACAGAAGGTTGTTCTTTTGATCTCTCCTAGCCCAAATGAAGATGGTTATAAGTTTTATTTATTTTGTTCTAACATTCGAAAAGATCAAGATCTCAATAACAGTTACAAATACAATACATGATTTTTAAAAGAATGTACAACATATATATATATATGTGAATTGTTAATTTGTTCTTCATCAATTGCTAATTTTGAAAAATGTAATACATATTGGCATAAATGTTTAATTAAACAAAATGGGAATCCGATTTATGACAGTATAATAATTATTTTAAAAAAAAATTAAGTTTATATGTGCGTGGTCTATACTCCGACATTGCTTGTAATAAGGTGCGAGAAGTCAAGTCAACCGCGCGAAGAGTAGACCAGAGTGCAATGGAGTTATAAGGCACATCCCTAATATATATATATATATATATATTTATTATTTATATACAAAGAGAAGCAGCAAATTTTGGTATAATATTAAGGGAAAGCTTCAAGTGGCATGCAGGGAGAAGAATTTCATGCCAGTCAATTTCTGAAAAGACTATAAATAAAAATTGAATAAATTGATAAAATAAAACCAGTTTCTTTGACCAACATATGTCCAATTATGTAATGACATATGTACCACTATTTACTGACACAACCTCGTATTAGAAAGTCAAGGAGGGCCCAACCCTGATTCAAACCATCCATTTTTTCCAATTCCAAACCCATCTTTCTTCTCCTCTCCAGCAAGCCCTCTTATCTCAATCACAGCTTACCATTACATGGATGTTATTATTTCTATTTGTATCCGATCGATAATTCATATAAGAAATAGCAGGACTCATGTAGTATTATGCAAAGGGCAACATAGACTAATTAGTAACTAACAATTAGGACACACGAAATTAAGAAGAGAATCTTCACATTGTGCATGTATAGCCGGTCAAATAAGATGCACTTTGAAACTAATTCTTCATCATTATTATATATATATATATATATATATAAAGTTTTTCTACAGGATTATCCGGATAAGATTGCGTGCAGACCAGAATAAAACCGATACTGTACAAAAAAAAAAAATATTGACTTTTTTTCTCAGAGGAAAGTAGACGCTAGACAAAAAATTGCATCGGCTTTTCTAAAAAATATCAATTTTGCATTGGCTTTGCATCAACTTTATTTCTAGTCCGCACGCAAATACATCCGATCGATCTTGACCCATAAAATCCTCCTATATATATATATATATATATATCATATATATATGTAAATCTGGACAAAAATTTGTCTATGATTTCATCCTATTACGGATAATATGATGCCTTTTCCTGCCTAATTATTGATAATAAAAAGAATTTTGATCAAATTTTTGTTCACTCTGTTTATAGAAACATTAATTATTCAACTAATTAGAATTTAGATATTCTTGTTTTTTGAATAATGACTTGATCATTTTATACTTTGAATAAATTAATTAATAAGGCAAATAGAGTTTTATTTTATTTACGGCTGTAGTATTTCAGAATATATAGATACAAGAAAAACAGAGTCCATCAGGGAAAAAAAAAAAAAAAAAAAAAAAACAGAGTCCCAAAACTGAGGTAGATGGTGGTAAGCAACCGTGGGATACTACCATGGAAAAAAGAGAGTTCATTAGTTCAGCAGTATTTGAATTTATACCATAAAGTATTGATGTTTATTCTAAAATACAAGGGTAAATAGACTTTTTATAAATCAGTTTTAGTCAAAAATCAACTTCAAAAGTAGTAGCATGTAAATAGTAATAGATAAAAAGGCAACAGCCAACAAATATAAATACAATAGAGAAAATGAAGACATGTATTTTTCCCTATGGCACCAGATGGAGCTGACTTGCCTACACTTGAAACCTTATTTTTATTTGTTTGATCGAACATCAACATCTGTATGGGGACACAATCAGTGTCACGGTGGAGATGTTAGCATTGATGAGGCTTAGGCAGGCGATGGAGGTGCTCGTGGGGGTGGAGGTGGAGGCGGGTGTTGGTGGTGCCCATCAAGAGGACTGCCCAACACTTGATGCGGTGGAGGAGGTGTTCGTGGAGGTGGAGGTGGGGATGGGTCTGTCCGATCAAGAGTGCCCAACATAGCATGCGGTAGAGGATTGTGCATAGGATGTAATGGAGATCTAGAGGATAACACATAGAATAATGGAATTGAATCTGACAAAGACGATGAAGAATCTTCATGACTACTAGAACATTGAACAAATATTAATAAAAGCGTATGGATGACAACTAGTGAAGTAAATATTGGAGCCACATGACCCATTTGCTTGGCGCTACTACTACTTACTAATTAAATTCCCTTTCTTATATAAGTACTCAATGGAACTACCTTTATATTATACATACTTATATATAGAAGGTAGATACATATATGGCTATTTAGGTAATTCAATACCGATGGATAAGAACTAACGAGTCAAAGAGAAAGGCTCTCGATGTCGCTGTATATATATATAAACAAAACAAAAAAACAAAAAAACAAAAAAACAAAAAACAAAACAACGGCCACCTAATCCTCTTATTTAAAAAATTAAATTAAATAAATAAAAATCTCTTAATTAATTAATTAATCAATGTTGATCAGCTCTCAAATTTCCAATTATTGAAAAGTAACTTTGATATACATTATTAGATAAATTTTCTATATAACTTTTAAGATAGTGAGTGATTTAATAAGATATTAAAACTTTGTGACCAGAAGTTTTGTATTGGATTCTTGGTATCCATTTGAATTTATATTTGTGTTGAATTATTGTTTGAGTTGGGTTGAGTTGTTGTTTGTTTTATTTCTTACATCTCTATTAATGGGCTTACACTTTAACATGGCTTATTCCCCATTTAGATATGTATTTGTGTTGAGTTATGGTCATTTAACATCAAAAAACAGTTTTTATTTTGTTCTCTTCTCCTAATCCAAATAGAAATGGTTATGAATTTTATTTATTTTGTTGTAATATTCGAAGAGGTCAAGACTTGGCAAGTCATAAATGCAATACATGATTTTTAAAAGGCTACGACGTAAGTGTTTAATTAAATAACACAGGGATCAGATTTATCACAATATAATATATTTCTTTTAAAAAACTAAGTTTATATATTCCTGGTCTATACTCCCAATTTTTTTTATTTTTTGGGTATAAATTGGAGAGAAGCATTTCATCACTGGGCTACAATACACAATGTGAAGGCAATATGGCATCTTAGCTACTTGTAAAACATATCCAATTAAGTAATGACATGTGCACGACGATTGGCGCCTTATATTAAAAAATCAAAAAGAGAGCCCAAACCCCGCTTCTGGCCATCCATTTTTCCTATGCGTAAACCCATCTTTCTTCTCCTCTCCATCAAGCCGTCAATCTCAATCAAAGCTTACGATACATGAATGTATATTATTCTGTACGAATCCGATCAATAATTCATATAAAAAATAGTAGGATTTATGTAATAGCATGTAAAAGGCAATATAGACGAGTTGGTAACTAACAATAAGGACACGTTAAATTAAAAAGAGAATCTTCACACGGAATATGTATTGGTGGTCTAATTAGATGCACTTTGAAATCAATTCTTCATCAACATTATATTCATATATATATATATATATATGTATATATAATTCTCTCATTCAGCAAACCTTTCAAAAATTTGTCCAGAATTATATTTTATTACTATATGGATGTACTAAATTACCGCCACCCTTATTAGAGGAGATCACAGAATAGAATGGAATCGATTTCGAGGAAGAAGAGTACAGAAGCATCACGCAGACAACACCATGAAACTAAAGTTGCATGAACCCGAATTGTGATAGACATAAGGAGCCACATCCATTTCCTGCTACTGGTTCCCTATTTTCTTTGCAACACAGATAAATTATAAAATCCTACAAAAAAAAAAAAAAAATACAGCTAAAATTCAGGTAGAGCTCAATCCAGCTCGATTGAGCCTGTCTAATTTTTTTTGGGTTGGGTTTTGGACTTTTAGTGTAAACCCAATCTAAAGCTCAACCCATCGACTACCAATCTACCTGATCCAAAGCCTAGCTCAAAATCCGTCCCTATATAATTTGCAATTTTTTTTTCTATTTATATTCAATATATTATAAATATGATATTTATCATATGTTAAATTGTATTTATTTACAGTTTATCATAAAATAAGATAATTTATTAAAAATAATTTTAATTTTACTAAATTTATGTACAAATATTGTGTACTTTGCATTATTTATTGAATTTATGTACAAATATTGTGTACTTCACGTTATTTATTGAATTTATTTTATATGATTTTAGAAAATTTATATCAATCATTAATAAACGATCATATCATTTGATATAAAAAAAAATGATACTTGTAGCATTGCTCATTTATTAAGATGTTATGTTTATTTTATTATCATAAAATTTTTTTAAGCCATAAAATATATTTCTGAGTTGAATTTTAAATTATAAAAAAACTAAAAATTAATTTTGATTCGAATTTTAGACTTAAACTTTAAACCAGAAATCCAAACCCATAACCAAAAAATTTACGCCTTTATGTCAATACGGTAAACAAGCCAGACAAGTAGGTTCGATAACTAAGCGTCCAGGGCCTTGTCAAAAACCAACCAAATAGAGATCAGAAGACATCTTTCAATAATAATAATAATAATAATAAAATAATAATAATAATAAAATAGTTAAAAAAAATCGCTAGATAGGCCTATAATATGATTTGGATCTTTTCTTTGTTTCTCCTCATCTTGGTTTTTGTGTTAATTATTTTTTATTGCGTGTCTGCGTAAGGTCATTAACCATTTAAATAATGATAGGAAAAACTTCGTTTAGATTGGTTTTAACTTAATTACAATTAAACTTTACACTTTTGAAAAATCATACTTTATTTATTAGATTTTAAAAGTTAAGTTTAAAAGTTAAATTTTTTTAGTAATGTCTTGAAAATTATGCATTAATTAATAAGACAAAAATAGAGATCAGTTTATTTATGGTAGTACCATTTCAAATTTCAAATTAGATATAAAAAAGACACAGACCGATGAAAACTGCATGCCTTTGATGATGGCAAACAACCGTGGTATACATACTGCTACAGCAAACAGAGAGTTCATTAGTTAACTTTAATGAAGCTACTTGAACTCTACCATGGTAGGGACCAAAATAATAAAAGAATAATCTCACCAATTAATTTCAAATAATTTTCAGGAATTTAACTGAGATAAAAATCATGTATAGAAGGCGGTGTAGAAGGAGGTGGCGATGGTGGTCGAAGCAAATGCACAAGGAATGTTAGGTGTGGGATTAATCTCATGAACAGCTTTGTTGGGGATTGAAGAAGAAGGCCTTGTGGGAATCCCAGTTCCCCTGCCAAGC
The DNA here is from genome assembly GCF_031755915.1 of Ziziphus jujuba. NCBI lineage: Eukaryota > Viridiplantae > Streptophyta > Magnoliopsida > Rosales > Rhamnaceae > Ziziphus > Ziziphus jujuba. The sequence goes on from NC_083388.1 coordinate 24,209,258, forward strand.
TGAACATTCATTTCATGAGCAGACAAAATCTTGATCATGATCTCCATGTTTATCAACTCGAATTACGTCAATTTTCTCCATATGATCATGAACATCATGACTAATATCATCATCAAAACCAAACTGTGCCATCGCGGCATAGCTTTGTCAAAGTGAAACCAAACAAGCTGAAGCTACCACTATCAAAATCGAGCGAGCTGATACTGGAACATCCATTAATTTACACTTCCTCACTTGCATCATTCTCTGATTAAGTTTCTGTGTATATATCTATTTCTTCTATATCTTCTCTATACTATGAGTGAGAAGATGAGTGGTATTTGATCCATTTTAACTGTTCATTTTGGTTAAAAAGGGGCGCTCCACCATGCGTTTTGACATTTTTTCTTTTTTTTTTTTTTTTTTTTCTTCCGTGTGCCAAAAGTTGATTGCATACTCTCAAAAACCAATTTTTACTCCAAACCACTGGTTTTGGCTTTATTTTATAGAATTTCACATGCTATTTAAGTTTTTCTTTATTTAATTTTTAATAAACAGTGAAGGTATTAAAGTAAATTTTATCTATTAAGTTGTACAATTTCTGGTTCCGTAAATTACAAAATAATCCTTTCTTCTGTTGGTTTTATTTCTTAAATACCCTTGCTTTAATGAATTTATCATACCATTGAAGTTTTTTTTTTTATTTGATTTTCAATGAACAATGAGGTTATTAAAGTAAATTCAGTCCATTTAGTTGTCCAATTTTCACACTCCAAAATTACAAAATAGTCGATTGTTCTATATATGGGATAGAAGAAAGGAAGGGTAGATTAGGTATCTAATTGCTTTATAACAAATTATACAATTATCCCTTGTTTTTTAATATATATCTATATATATATATATAAAATTTTTGTGAATCCTTACTTTTTAATATATGTGAAAGAAGAAAAAAAAGGCTAGGAAGGACTTGTTAAATTGCTTTATTTATTATATTTATTTATTTTTTATCATTGCTTTCTCGAAATTTATAGTTTTAACTTTTATCATCTCAATTTATAGGATGTTCTTTAATATAACTTTTAAATATTATAAATTAATAAAAATATGTTTTTTTTTTTCCTTCATCTATCTTCATGATTTTCTCCTTCACATAATTTTTTTCCATTCAAAAAAAATTATGTGAATTTTTCCGTTCAAATGTTTGGAAAGTGTTTACAATTACAATAAATGATAATTTATTTGGATTGCAGAGTGAAAATTTTTAAATGTTAGAATGCAAAGATAAATAATTATGGAGATAAAATTGTTTTTAACTTTATAATATACAGATAATTTCATATGATATATTATTTATCTAATTTTATTTTATTAATTAAAAAAACCAATATAATTTGTAGTGGTACAAAAACTTTATTTCAGCCCACGTGCATTTGCACGTGGCGACATCTAACATACATATAAATTGGACAAAGAGGTCACAGTTAGAGTAATCAACTTCATTAGCTGTTGTCAACTGAAAATATATTTATAAATTGAAATTACAGGCCAACTAACATATATTCTCTGTATGTTATTGTCAAAGTCAACTGCATCCTTAGACTTTTGAGGGCGAGCTACCTACTAAAGTTCGGATGATATTGCAGGAAGGTGCATCGTAAAACAACTAGAGAATCTGGGTGCTGTGCTGTATAAAATGGTTCATTTTCTAAACAATATTAATTCTTTTAAAGTATTTTTCCAATATTTACTTCTACTTTATTTTGCACACTTTCATATTTGTCTTTCAATTGAGTAATATATGCCCATATCTAGGAGGGAAAAAGCTTCTATATTTCCATATTTCGGTCACAATAGAAAATAATAGAATATACAATACACAATAACTTTGCCGGAGCCTGGAATAATTAATTAAGGATATAGTATATATTGGATAAGTTAATGAATATAATAAATCATGCATGATTAACTTGGAAGATAGAAGATAGAAAAGAAACAGAGACCAACAACAAAAACAGCAATCAACCAAAAAAAAAAAAAAAAAAAAAAGAAATCCTTTTCTTTGAAACTTTCCTAGATAGAATTAAGTCGAGCAAGAAGCTGCTTCATTGTTGGAAGCAAGCAACTTGCTAGGTTTCTCTTTATTTGGATAGCAGAATTGATGGAGGGAAACAAACATAGCAAATAACAGTATTTAACTTTATTCTTTCTCTCTATTTAAGAGATATGATTATGGGATGTATGCTATGGTAATAAAGGCTGTTATACTAGCAACATCCTAGGTGACATGGGTGGTGATGACGGCTTTGTTAGTGGTGGAGGTGGCGGAAATGAATATTTGAGACCTGCTGGATCATTGAATTCCGGAGGTGGAGATGGAGATGGGGCAGTCCTATGCCTGTCCCAACAGCGTACACTACTTTCAATTGAGCAGTGCCAATGTCAAAGACAGAGGATGATGACGATATTATTGTATGCTTTGAAGATAGAGCATCAGGCTAAAGTAAGGGTAGTGTTCATATTCATTGAATTCAATTTGAATATTGCCATCAATTATGCAAAATTGTATCACTTGGCTTCTGAGCTTAGCTGTGGACAGAAATAACTTTTTTTTTTGGATTTTAAAGTTTGGAGGAAAAAAAAAAAAAAGTAATGTGCTTTTTGATGTACATATTTTAGATTTTGTACAATCTACTAGGAGATAATGAAATTACATTATATGACAAGACAACAAACCGAGACTTGCACCAATAGACAGCAAATATTCTTGACACACAAGTACACTTACAGAATAACAGTTAACATACAACTAAGAAGATCAGACTAATGGACACTTTCCTCTTCATGATTCCATTCATTTTCATCATCTGAACGACGACAATATCTTGGTTGCCAAGGAAAAAGGATTTTGTCTGATATTGATCATCACAGTATTACAAAAACCATAAAGACTAATATGATGGCTGTGGTGGTGGCTGACGTGGTGGCGGTGGTGAAAAGTGAACTGGGATATTGGGCTGGGGAGGTGGCGGCGGCGGTATTTTCTTGGCCCTTCTTGGCACTCCCTTGAATTTATTGCAGGAGTTATCATAAGATGGAATTGTATCTGCCGGTATTCTGACGGAGACAGCTTGGAAGACCACAGTACCTCTGTTAGTAAAATCCGATAATAGAAGTGCTCCACAAATCAATATGAAACTTAGCAATTTTGAATTGGCACCCATTTTTGTATAATTGTTGCTGTTTTTATAGCTAGTTATTGATGGTTTGTGAGGCTATAATGTTTATATGTTCTATAAACAGACCAAATTGGAAGAAACAAAACAAAAAATCCAACTTGGAATAATAAACTAGTATACATAGGAAATTTTTAAGAATATCCAACTAATAGTGTAATAGCCGCCGCTAGGCGTCATAATAAAATCCAAGAAAAGAAACTTTAGGGGATCATCACTCACTCACCCGGGGGAGGAGACTTTGACGAACTGTAGAAGTTTGGAGATATAAAATAAGAACAGGTGGTTAGATATCTTTCGCAATTTGTTGTTGTTCTTATTATTATGATTATTGTTTTAAAATAGATGGATTTTGATGAATACACTACTTTACAGTATGACGGTTACAAATTAACACACATCATCATGACAACCATATATATACATACACATTTTTTTAATATCGGTGATGTGGGTTTGAATTTGGGATTGTTGTATTATCAAATGGTGTTTTGCCAATGGACTCGTGTCCCTGCATATACGACATATGAGGTATTTAGAAGGAGGTTTTTTTTTTTCTTTTTTTTTTTTTAAATATAATTTTTTATTTCTTGGTTAATTAGCCTATAAAATAACAGTAATCATGTAATAGTATTCAAACAAGCAAAGGCAACATAAAAAAAGGAAGCAGGACAACCGTGCGGTACTAAAGAGAGCTGACTGGCCTAAACAGTAACACTTCCAAATCTAAACATTATTGGTATTTGTCAACATCAGGCATCTGTATAGTAAGTAATAGGACTAAATGATCAGAGCGTCACGGTGGAGACAATAGCAGTTATGTTCGGGCTTCAGGCGGTGGAGGTGGCCATCGGCGTTTGGGAGGAGAGCGCTTGAAATGTGGTGTAGGATTGCGAAGAGGACCAGGTACTGGATATGTGGTTCCACCACCACCCCTATAGGGTACTACTTCCGTTTTAGAAACATGGAATAGTGCAACTGAATCTGAGGAAGACCAAGAAGCAGAACCTCCATGACTAGCACATGGAAATGGAGCAAGTAAAAGCGTATGCATAACGAGTAGCAAAGTAGCTACACAACTAAATATTGGAGTAACATGACCCATTTTCTTGGTGCTACTTCTATTGCTTACTAATTGTCTTTCTTATATAATTCAGATTGAGTTACCTTTATATATATATATATATATATATAGAATGAAGACCACGACTTTTTGGCTTTGTAATTGGAAAAGTAGACCACCGCATATATACGACCTTTTGGTTTGGGACCTAGAGCCTTGTGGCTTACGGCATCCTGGTTGACTTTCAGTGACAACCTCGTTTAATTATCTCAGATCCATAAATTAATTAAGTTTTTGCCTAAAGTTATTTCCCAAAAAAAAAAAAAAAAAAAAAAAAAAAGGAAAAGAAAATTGCCAATAGTACTTCTCCAACCTAGCCTGGATGTGGTTTTCTTTACTCTTAGCTTCAATTGACTGTAGTCTGGACTTATAATTTTAAAATTTCGGGTTTCATTTTAATGTTTTCAAAAACTGTTATTGAGAATATAAAGGTGTTTTATTTGAAGAAATATGAGGCCACATGACCCCTATCTTTTCAGTCGGATGTGAGTCGGTACTCCTTTCATTCATTGGATAAAGAATTTTATTCACTCTGTTGACACCAAAATGGAGGATACAAACAATTATTTATTTAAATAGAATTTTCTCTTTGTTTCTTTAATAAGAGAGTACTATATATACATATATTTGATATTTTGTGTTGTTGAATAATTTCTTGAATATTTTATAATTTCCATTAATTATTAAGACAAATAATGATCAGCTTATTTATGGCTGTAGCTCGATACCATTTCAAATTAGAGACAAGAAAAACAGAGTTCAATAAAAAAACAACAGAGTGCAATCAAAAGGACAGATTCCAATGGAAAAACAGAGTCCAATATAAAAACAGAGTCCGTAGTTAACTTGAATGAAATTAACCTTTTTTTTTTTTTTTTTTTTGGTGAATAACTTGCATGAAATTACTTCAACTATACAAAAGGAGACGAACAAAATAAGGCAATTAAAGTTGGACCAAAACAAAAAAAAGGATTGATTAAAATTATTAAAATTGTGGAAGTTCCAGTTCTCCTGCCAAGCTGTGTGTTAAAATTATAATCCGGCACATAATTACTTCAACCTTATCAGACACGTTGTAGACCGATACCATCTTTTCTAATTGAAAATTACAGGCCTACTAACACATTGTCTGTATATGTTATTGTCAAAGTCAATTGCATTCAAAGCCTTTTGCGTCAGCTACCCAATAAAGTCAAAAAGAGACAGAGCAGGAAGGTGCATTGATACAATACTAGAGAAATTTTTTTTTTTGGCAGAAATTTGAAAATTTTAATTAAATTAATATATATATTTATTTGTTTATTCTATACACCGACCAATCCATTATGCCATTTTGATAAAGTCCTAATGTTATCAGAAATATATGCACAGTTTATGTAGTAGCGTACTTATATCAATGAAATATTGTACTTCTCATTGATTGGCTAGTTTAGATCTATGTTCCATTGACAACAGAAAATTAACAGAAAAGAAACAGAGACTAATATGTAACAAGCTAGTTTTCTCTTTGTTAGATAGCTGAATGAGTTTGATGAAGGGACACAAACAACAATCATGGACATTAAAAGTACTCATTCTGATTCTTTGTCACCAATATGGGATATATATATATATATATATATATATAAGAGGTTATGATAGTAGCATCCATTCAAGGTAACATCGGTGATGATGGCTTTGAGGGCCGTGGAAATGGAAAATCCGGTTTCTGACTCTTTGCACCCAAGGATTTCGGAGGTGTCAGTAGAGATGGAGTCTTCCTATGAATATAACCATGGTGTACTACTTTCATTTGAGTATAAGTAGCACCAAAGATAGAGGATGATGATGGAATTATTGTATGCTGCTGCACAACTACAACTCGAAAGCAGCAGTCCATGGATCAATAAAAATGTTACCAAGTTTTGAACCATTTCTTAGATCTTATTTATAGATAAATGCTTAATTCCTTTGCATATTTATATATGCGGATTTCAACAAGATAAATGTAAGTAAAGCATTACAGAGAATGAATACTTGACTTGAATTTTGTCACCACTATGCATGCAAGTTGTTGTAAATCACTTTTTTGTTTTAAAGGTTAAAAAAGTGTCGTGTATATAATCTCTAATAGAAGAAATTGAATCACATCATACTTTCCACCAACCGGCCTCAATATGACAAGACACACACTAATAAACAGCATATATTTGACTCAATTATTTCAAGATTCAACTATATATGCATTTGCAAATTACATTAACATATAAAGTATATCAGATTATTGAAACTTCCCCTCCAAGTTAATTTCCACTTTTTTCATTATCTGGATGACAACGATATGTCCGTGGATGTTCTCCTATAAAAAACGTAGAAAACTAGAGCTTCAATTCATTGGCTGGAATCTACGAATTGGTTTACTAGTGTGTGTGTGTTTGTTTGGCACAAGTTCTTTGAAAAAATTGTTTTTGAATCTTTGACTTTAAAAGTTCTAAATCTACTTTTGATTATTTAGCTTGTTTATTAGGGGAAAAAAAATTTGACACTTTAGAGGGACATCCTATCAATTTGGTTAGTGTGACAATACATGCATGAGAGATAATAAGCTTTATAATGTGATTACTACTAATTTGTCAACTTCGACTAGAAGTTTTTGAGTTGATGGTGTACGATTTTTCTGATCACATTAATTAATGAAGTTCAATTAATTATATATCATAGTTCATTAGCCGCCAAACCCAAAGTCCAGGAGGCCAAGAAGCTTAATCCACAAGAATACAGAGTCCCTTTTTTTTTACGATTAATTATTAAAAAATAAACTGGAATATTAAAATTGGGTTTGAAACTAGCATCAGCAACGAACAAAATTCATGTTAGCTCAAAGATAGAGATAAAAAAGAAACAGAGCCTACAACTATAAAAATGTAATTTGAAAATGCCCTTCCCAGGTACAGGTTTAGAAACATCCAAATCTGGGAAATATTTATAGGCTATGATTGGAGCATATCTGTGGAGATGTAAACATAAAGTTTCCAAGAGAATTGGCCACTTAATTGGTGAAACTTGAATATGCATATACATACATGAAAAAAATAAGGAAAAACAGAGGATTCATTATAGCTTTTTCAAGTCAAGATGTGAGAGGAAGATAGAATTATAAATATAAAGAAAATTCAATTAGCTTTTACATCAACAAACAACTTAACTATATAGTAGTATTCACCCAAAAAAAAAAAAAAAAAAAAGCCTCAACTATATAATAGCATGCAAAAGGGTGACATATATTACTGCTATTATATTGACCATATTCTTGGTGGTGGTGGTGGTGGAAAACAACTTCAGAAACATTACAAAACTAATCAATCTTATGTTTCATTTTATTACTAAAAGGTGGATATGCTTTCATAACAAATTAAGTTGGTGAAGCTAGCAGCAGTACTGATGTCGGGCTATGCGATGGTGGTGACTGTGGTGGTGGTGGTGGCGGTCGAGGTGGAAGAGAAGGAATCCACTGTGATGGTGCAGGACCTAAAGAAGATCCTTGTGATGGAGGTGGTGGTGGAGAAGGAAACCATGGTGCCGGTTTGGGACCTAAAGAAGGTCCTCGTGATGGAGGTGGTGGTGGAGGAAATGGAGAAACCCTATTGGGATTGATTACTTTGACTTCAGTAGAAGACACAAATGGAATTGGATTTGTAATCCCCACATAACTACAAGTTCGCCGTAGCATTCCATGGATGATCAACACGAAAATAATAAACATGTCTCGAAGCACAGTACCCATCAATTGCTACTTTTCTGCATTTTATTCTACTGCAACTGATCATATATATCAATGTGTATATATATATATATATTGTGATAAAGGAAGGAATTAAGCGTTCAGAAAACTAGGAACAATGACCTGTAACAAAAGCGTACGCATATACATATATGGTGATAGAGAAAGAAATTAAAAGCTTGAGAAAACCAGTTACAAATTAAACCAGTAACAACATGCGCACGATATCATGCGATGAATACTCCTCATATATAATTGGCAGTATCTTCGAATCCAAAATTTCCATTCTAATTCCAAGTAAAACACGCATCACTTTATTAAATTACCACGACTCCCCTGGCCAAATGTGACTTTCCCATAAACTTTTTTTTTTCTTTTTAATTTTTAATTTTTAACGATATCAAAATATAAAAGTTCTGTTCTTGGACCCAACATATTTACCTTTTGTGATTCTTCTCTTTTCCCTTTGTTTCTTCAGGTTTTCTTGCTTTGAAACTGTCTTTCCTATCACTTACACTTTGTTTTCTAGTTTCCAATATTCTTATTGCAATTGAGTGATTAAGATCCAATTAAATATGACCCAGTTAGGTGGAGATCGATTACCTGATATCAGTCAAAGTGCCATGCCTAAATACAAGACTGTGACAGAGTCAAATCATATAGAGACCTTTACTTGTCAAGTGTACAAAAAATAATAAAATAATAAAAATTATAATTAAAAAATTATAATTATAATTAATTAATTAATATTCATCGTACATAATTTAAGCATATAATAGTATGCAAGAGGTAATTAACATTAGCCTTAAATATAATCAAATACATAAGCAGAAATTAAGGAAGACGATGGAGCTTCCGTAACTTTTTTTTTTGGGATAAAAATATGAAGATTTCATTGACTAAAAAGAGACACAAAAAGATCTAATACTTCAGCGAGCCAATCAGATCAGCTTCCCTACGTACAAGACTTTGACAGAGTCAAATCATATAGGGACCTTTACTTGTCAAGTGTAAATAATAATAACAATAATAAATAAAAAGTGTAATTAATTAATTAATTATTCGTCGTACATAATTTAACCATATAGAAAGAGGTAATTAACATTAGCCTTAAAAAATAAACAAATAAATAAGCAGAAATTAAGAAAGACTTTGGAGCTTCCCTATCATTTTTATTTTTTTATTTTTTTGATAATATATGAAGATTTCATTGAATAAAAAAAGATACATCAAGATCTAACACTTCAGCGAGCCAATCAGATACCACTCGACTCTTTATGCTTAGTATGGTTGATGATGTAAAACAACGTGTAATAATGGTACACAGTACGATCATTAACTAGGAGAAGGTGGCTATGTCGTTGTCGGTGGTGCTGATGGTGGAGGCGGTGATGGCGGTGGAGGAGGAACTTCTGGTTGGGGTTCGGGGCTAGGTGTAGGTGGTGGATTTCTGGGATGTAGACGATGTCCAAGTTGTGGAGGTGGTGGCGGAGATGAATCATGAAGCCTATCTGGTACTAGTTTGAATTTAGCAGCAAACTCATAGGAAGATGATGGTGGAGGAATTGCATAACTCATAGTATCCAAAACTAGAAGCTGTTGGATCATAACTAAACTAAACAAGTATTGAACCAAACCCATATTTTCTGTTTCTTCTTCCTTTATAATATTTGCATAACTGATACGAGCGGAGCATATGTATAATATATATATATATATATTGTTATTATGGCCAACTGGAAAATCCGTTGACTCTGGTCAATGGCATTTAATCCAATTAATATTGCCCAACCCCTACGGCCAAAAGTGTTGAAAAATCAACTAAAGATAGAGTCATGTATGAAATCCCAGTGTACGCTTTGAATTGTCATCTCTTTTGTTTGCTGTCTAACATAGATTTAAAAGATCCGGTTTTTGATTTTTAAGATTTAGAAAGTACTGCTTAGTTTTGAGATGAATGGTTAGGCAATTTATTAGAAAGAAATAAAAACTTCGGACGGATTTCTATATTTGTGGCCAAATTTTAAATTCGACATTTCCAATGTAGAAAAATCATGATGTTACATTATGGGACATAGCGTTTGACTTATTTCAAGAAATCACACAATATTTCAATGATATGCAAAATAAAAACATACCAACCGAGATCAGATCTAAATTTATCCCCTCCCAACCATATTACAAAAACTAGGACGGAGGCAGTGGTGGCGGTGGTGAGAAATGAATAGAGTAATTGGGTTGTGGAGGCGGCGGCGGTGATCTGTCGCTGACCCTTTTGGGCGCTATTTTCGTCTGAGTGGATAGCTCGGTAACATCCTCCGAGGCCTTAACGGTGTGACTAGAATCTGATAGTAGCAGTCCACAGATTAAAATGACACTTAACAGCAGCTTTGAATTAGCACCCATTTCCTAATCCTACCGTAAATTTTGTGTTTGGTTAACCAGTATTAGAGTTTATGCTAAATTTATAGTCGTTAATGATAGTTTTGTGTGGCCCTACTGTTTCTATGTATAAACAAAAACAACTTTGATTAAATTAATATATATATATATATATATATATCCAACTAATAATGGTATCATATAGTCATTAGGTGTCATACACAAAAGTCCAAGAAAGGAAGTTTCGAGGAAGATCAGGGGTCGGAGACTTTGGCAAAGTTATCCCATAATTGACCATATATTAATTGATCCAAACAAAATATAAAAAAAAAACTGGGAAGACTCTGCCCCTGGTGTTTTCCCAAATAATGCTAGATGAAAGTTTTTTTTTTTGGATAATTAACGGCATTGTCGACTTGCCACAGACTCGAACCTTGACAGGGGAAGGTAAAGAAGCATGACAACTTGCCAACTCGGATGCAATGCTAGATGAAAGTTGTTGGCATAGAAAAGAGACAGAGTGATGATTATGTACTACAGTGAAATGAATTATCTAAATTGGTTGCTTAGATTTCTGTATCACTATAAGAAATCTAATGTTTTATTAGAATTTTTTTTTTGTTGGAATTTCGCTGATTCAAAAGGTCTTGATGAATATTCCACCGTTTTAACTTAATCATCACTGTATTTAAAAAAAAAAAATCTATTTTTCAAGTGAAAAATTAATTAGAGCTCTGTTTCATCAAGATCGAATGATCAAGCAGTGTTATAATACTACTCTATATTGATTAACATTTGTCAACTATAGATTAATATTTGTATTACATCAATTTAATCTCAGTCATTGAGCACAAATTTATGGATTACATATGAATTATAATTCTTAAGCCATAATATATATATATATATATATAAATATATAGATACATTTTTAGAAAGAAAAATGCCAGAAATTAAGTTGTACTTGTTTTCCATTAATTGACCAGCAGGTCATATGGAGAAAGTGCATTGAATATGCTATATATGTGTGCGTATATATATATATAGTCGTACACACATTATACATATTTTAGTAGACTAGTATGTAAAAGGTAGCATATCAATACTAGAGAAGAGCAACACAAGTAAACCAGAGATCTCCATGTGTGTGTGTATATGGTAATACTACTACTAGGATTATGAAGACGGCAACGAGGTGAGGTGGTATGCTTGAATATTGGGAGGTCATGCTGGTGGTGGAGTTGGACTTCCAGGAGGCTTGTAAGTGATCGGAGGATTGCCTTTAGGAGGTGATGGAGTTGCTCCACCGCCAACCCTATTAGGTACTAGTTCCAATAATCTAGAGGACAAAATATAGAATGGAAATGGGGCAGAGGAAGAAGAAATAGTAGTAGCTCCAATACTTCTGCCTCCATAACTACAACTTGGAAGCATCAATAATGCATGAATCAGAACCAGAGTAGACAAGTATGAATTAGCCATACCCATTTTGCTAATTCTTGGGTGTATATGTATGTCAGATATGGCTGTGCTAGCTTTATATATATGTGAGCATCATGTAGCAGGCACATATATATGCGACTATATTATAATGGAAAATTATGTCATCTATACCAGTAATCAAGAACTTGTCAAAGTCACAATTAGAAAGTGACGAGGCCTAGTGGACATTTAAAATAAATAAATATATATGTATATCTATAAAGAAGTAAGATATTGTGATAAGAATAAATAAATGCATGGAGAAATCTAATCTCATAAGTCGTAAGCCATTGAGTAAGTTTTAATCAATTGGGTTTGCCTCAAAGTAACAACTTCGTTTGAATTCTTGATACTTCTAGGCAGGCATATGCCTGTTGCCGTACAATTTACGTTTTATATTTTTGTCATATATGTGTGATGGGATAAAGATGCTAAGAAATCTTCTGGGCGAATACATTTTCAAACCCTAGTTTGGTCAACATATATAGTTTTATACCTTTTTCTTATTATTTTTTGAAAGAATATAATTTTATACCTCAAAACCAGAAACTTACTTTTTCAAACCCAATACATTAAGTCAAAATGACTTACCGTTTTTTAAGTAAAGGTTACCGAATTTTTGCTCATATTTGTGTATTTTAGAAGTTAATTAATGCAATTGACGAGGCAAAAGCTAGCCATTAATCGAAATTGAATTAGTCCACAAGTTGTATTGATGATCAAAAAAAGAAAAATTCTGGACAATAAGTTATAGGGTAGATGAGCATGAATAAAAGGTGCCCTTGGTTTGTGTGGAAAGAATTTTGAGTATATGAAAACTGTGTTATCCATGTAAGCCAAGCAGGGAAGAAAAGTGATGGTCTTACCCATTGCTACTGGGTTCAGTTTATTGGAAACTTTTGAAACTTTGAATTGGCACCCAACCCATTTTTCTGTAAAACCAATATAATTTAAGCTGTTTTTATGTTTGGTAAATATATAGGGGCTTTAGTACTAGTTGATCACTAATGTTTCATGCTCAATAAAACGAAACAATTAACTTGAGGCTATCATAGCTGGTTCATTAATTAAGTCTCAGACAATGAAATCCAAGAGAGGAACCAACAGGGGACCAGAAACAGGGAAGGACATTTTGACATTTGATTTGATGACCCTAAAAGGGAATAGACCAAATAAACAAAAATAAAAAAATAAAATAACATAAAATAAATTAAAATAATCAGTTTACAACTGTCCTCATAGTTTGATTTCCAATGCTAAAGATTACATGTCAGTAATTTCTCATCAAGGAATCCTGGAAAATATTTTGTCTGGTCCGCATAGGAGAAAAATCAGTATACATATATACTTAGAAAACCTAACTTGTATGGTCTCTGCCAAAACATAGTTTCTGACCACTACAATGGATAACATAGCAGTCAGTAGGATATGTTAACGAAATTTGAAGATGTGTAAAGTTCATTTCTCTATAGCTTTGACCTGCCTTGTTAGTTTTCAATTTTATATGCCGTTACTTATGAGTTCCCACCTGCATCTAGTACCAATTGAGTGATGAAGATTGGGAATGAACAAATAAGAAAGTGAAATGTTTGTTACAATAGCGATTAATACAAGTAATGTAGAACATCCAATAACGTTGGAAACTTGATGCTCATTGAGCTGAGCTTTATAATTTTTTACTCTCTTTTTGGGCCATTGATGGCTTGCATTTAGGTAGAACCAATGTTACACTTGCAATGCTATTCTTTTTAGTAGGAGGGTTTGGCCCAGGTGTTCTTTTTGTAATTTGCATCCAACAACATATAAAATGATTTATACATACACTTTGTATTCGTCAATCTGTCCAGAACTAACAGATGTTGTTTGGAAAAGAGAGTTTTTATTTTTGTTCTCTTTGAACATAGGGGAAGCAGAATTTGGAGAGTAAATCTAGTAGCATCTTATTGACAATATTATTCTTACTACTGGCTTGTGTTAGTAATAGGTGGTACTTTTTTTTTCCTTTGAAGCGTGTGGATTTTAGATAAAAGGATTAGTAAGGGCAAAATATACCAAAGGGAAATAACAGAGGGTCTAATTAAACCATGAGGGTTTTATCAGTAATATGCATTTAGCTACTAACTAACTGATTCCCTTTGTAGTTTTATGTTCTTATTGTAGGTTTTTATTCTTTTTTATTTGTATTTTTTCCATGTCCGAATTATAAAAAGATTCTTGATAAATTTGGCTGCAGAAATGGGGTAAACACAATTGTCACAACCTTAATGCTTCAAGTGCTGAGAATTCAGCTAGTCCTATCGAGTACAACGAGTCAACATAGTCCTCTACCGATGTTTCCTTGTACAAAGGTGGACTTTCATCTGTCAGCAACTCTTTTATAGGACCATAAATCTTTTTCGATGCCTGAACATATGCTGTGAAGAAGCATGCAGCTGAGATTCTTGGGCCTATGCATTTAGCAATCACTCTATGCTGAGAGCTTTTAAGCTTGTCGTTGGAGATGAGCTGCATCCAAAGAATACCAAATCACTGAATGCTTCTTCTTTGTTGGAATTTTCAATTAATTGGCCAAAGGAATAATTTTTCTTACAAACAGAATGAATAATTTCAAAAACATGGTGAAATATCGTTGCTCTAACCTGTAAAAGGTCTCCAATATTAACCAATAGAGCTCCTCTCAATGGAGGGATATCAACCCATTGATTTTGGTGGAGAACTTAGAGACCACCAATGTGATCTTGTAGAAGTACTGTAAGAAAGTCTGGATCACTGTGTTTGCCATGTCCCAAAGTTCTGTCTGGTTCAGGGCATGGCGGATAGTAGTGGCAGAAAAAGGTATGCCCTCTATTACATTCCATGTCTTCCAGGTAATGAGGAGGAAGTCCCATTGATATCAACCGAAATAGAACCTGTCCTAACTTCTTGATATGCTCAGAGTACTGCAACATTATATCCCTGCAACTCGAAATCTTGAGAACAAGGCAGATGCATGTGAAGTGAACAGAGCTGAATAAACACATAATTCAGCTTAAATTTAGGCAGATCAGCTGAGAGACACCATTTATTGACCATTGAAATTTTGTCAAAAAGCTGAAGGATAAGATTATATATGATTCTTACTTTTGACAACTTGTGTCATCACCGCACCTTCAGGTTTGCTTTTTTGTTTTTGTTTTTTTGGTTATCTCCCTCTCAAGAGCTTTGCAGCCTAGAAAAGAGACTATTATGCAGTAATTTCATATATGTTTTCTTCTCTAAATCTGTACTAGAGTGCTTGCTTCTACCTAAATTCTACAAAAAGATTGAATCTAACAGTACTTTCTGCACGGTAATCATAAAGATTGAATCTATTTTTGTGTGTAATTTCTTAAGTTTACAGCTCTATCTAACCATGTAATAATCCTTCAAAAATTGGATGCGTACCTGCAGACTGCTGGATATTCTTCAGCAGGTCGTGGGTTGGGAGCCATGGTACAGTTCAAAGTGTCCCGCCAACTTGCAGTTTTCGTCTTATAAAGATCCCAGTTACTTTTGAACCGCACACTTTTTATCCTATCACGCGAATAAAACTATCCCAGTTACTTTTGAACCGCACACTTTTTATCCTATCACGCGAATAAAACTATCCCAGTTACTATTGAACCGCACACTTTTTATTCTATCACGCGAATAAAACTTCATTTTCATTTCTGGTTCTTCATTGAATCTTCTGATGCCTTCAATCATCAGGTCCATTATTTCTTGCGGTATTCCATGGTTCACCACCTGGAAGAAACCCCATGTCTCACCTGCATTTGTTATTTCCATGGCAGTTTGGTGATGCTGCAGAGTATTGGTACTTTGCATGTCTTTGAGGTCTATGGTGGGAACCTTGAAGCCAGAGCCTAACTTCTCAGAAGACATCTTCTGGTGGTATGACAAAGATCCGAGGGACTGTTTCTAACCCGGCATCAACAAGTCCTTTTACACCAGCTTTTGTATCATCAAAGGCCTTGAGTGCTTTTTTTCTCTCATATTCCTTTCCATTTTCTGAAACTGGTTGAAGATTCTGGTCCACTTTTTCTGCTTAGCAGTTTATTCGAGAACTGTGCTTAGACTTGACAAATTTCTGGTTGAACAGATTAGAAGGACTATAGTAATGTCAAGGCCAAACACTCCCAAGCTTTACAGAAAAGGTATACCTAATATAGTAAGTTGATTTCTATTGCATTGGGATCGGCTTATAGGCTTTCTTGTTAGAAAGCAAGTGATATTGCCTATTTATAAGCATTTTAAGGTCGGTTAATACAAAGATGAAATTTCCTGGTTACACATTAGCTTCTAGAACAAGGTAATCCTAGATGATAGTAAAGGTTGAGGAATCGAATGCTTCTTCATTGATACATGACCATTCGGCCAATTACAAACTTGCTTAGATATGAAGCAGCCAATCAAATGCTTTCTTCACCATTTTTCTTTTTGGGTGAATAAATGCTTCTTTTGCCATTGAGTTCCCGCTTTTCACTAAAGTCATAAATTGCATGCAATTTCGAATATATGTTCCATGGTTTGCATGTAATAAAACGTGTTTGATAGAAGGTGTGTAAAACAGGGATGGAAAAGCGAAGGGCTGGAAAACAGTGATATCCATGTAAGCCAAGTAGGAAGAAAAGTGGCGGTTAAGCCCATTGCCAACTTTTTGTATTCGTAGGCTTGGCCCTGTCGGAAACTCACCCACCTTCAGTTTTGAAATATTTATGCTATTTTTATGTGTGTTAATGTAATTATATAAAGGGCTTTAGTACTTGTTGATGCATGGTTAATGTTTCATACTCAAAGAACCCAAACAATTAACTTGGAATCCAAGAGAGGAAGCTACAAGGGACCAAGAACGGGGGAGAACATTTTTACATTTGATTTGATGATCATAAAAGGGACCGAAAACAAACAAACAAAAAAAACAAATTCAAATTAGAATTAGAATTCCGCTAATAATTAACTAGCTAACAAGGTGGTGATGTTGGCAGCAAGGTGATTGATGGTGTTGTCAGTGGTGGCAGTGGTACTGGAGGAGAAACTTCTGGGTCCTGTTTAGGGCTAGATGGCTGCACTGGTGGTGGCAGGGCGCGGGAATAAAATGACTTCTAAGTTGTGGAGGTGGTGGCAGAGATGGAACATGAAACCTATCTGATACTACTCTCATTTTAGGAATTGTATCCCTTGAAGATACTAGATAACCGTTTTATAAGTAAAGGTTATTGAATTTTTACACATTTATGTATTTTATACAAGTTAATTTATTCATATTGATGGAGCAGCAAGAAATAGTCATAATTGATCAAAATTGAGAATCAATATTGTCCAAAAGTTGTATAAATGATTACAATTTGGAGCCTCGCAGTTGGCTAGTTAAGCAACCTACATGAGCAACTATGTAAGGAAGGTAAATATTTTCCAATATATATATATATATATATATATTATATATATATGTAAAGGAAGATAAGCTATAGGGTAGCTGAGGATGAGTTTCATGTGCCGTTGGTTTGTGCCGAAGAATTTTTTTGAGCATATGAAACTGTGATGTCCATGTAAACCAAGTAGGATGAAAAGTGGTGGTCTTCTTGCCCGTTGGGTTCAATATGTAAATTTTTGAAACTTTGAATTGACACAGATTTCTTACATTTTTCTTTTTCTGTAAAAGCAGCGGAACTTTTGCTGTTTTTATGTTTTTGTGTGTGTGTTAATATAAGGACTTTAGTGCTTGTTGATGATTAATGTTTCATGCTCAATAGACCGAAACAATTAACTTGAGGTTATCACAGTTATACACAGGGGAACTGAAACAGAGTCAATTAGATGACTCAAAAAGGAACCAAATCAAATAAACAAACGAAAACGGATTCAAATTAGAACTCTGCTCATGGTTTAATTTCCCAATTCCAAAGATTGGAATATGCAAACTGATAATTGTATAATTTCACTATTATATACAATTTTAGAGTCTTCAAATGTTGTATATATACTCTGAAAAGTCTTAACTTGTAGGTTCATTGGGCTCAGCCAAAATATTTAGTTTCTGAGTTCTGACCGCCTACATTCAGATAGAATACATACAAAGAGGAATAACAGATTTTGTTCTAGTTTACTCTGGAAAAGCCAATATACTAACAAATAAGGACATTAGAAAGCAGAATCTCCATTAAGGTAGATGGAGCTGATCAGACAATCTTAATTTCTTGGACATACCTTAAAATCCTGTTCCTTATTGGCATCAGTATACCCACAGATATACCTGGCAATTCGGGTTGGTGGATCGTGTTCGTGTCAACCCATTTAATAATCGTGTCAAAAATACCTAACCCGAACACGACCCATTTATTAATCGTGTTAGGTACCTAAAACACTAACCCGACCTGTTTATAAACAGGTCAACACGACACGACCCGTTTAACACGATTATTTTAACAGGTCGTGTTGACTTATTAACCCGTTAACCTGAAATTGACCTATTAACCCGAAAACTAACCTATTAACCCGTTAACCCGAAAATTAACCTATTAACCCGAAATTTATTTTTATTTTTATTTTTATTTTTATGTTTTTGTTTTATTAAAGATGTATTTTTTGTTTTTAAAAAATTAGTAATAGAAAATTATTTTTATAAAATTTTTAATTTATAATATTTTTTAGTTATTAAATATTATATTAGTGATAAAATATTAATTTAAAATTAAATTTAAATGGGTTGTAATAGGTATATAATCGTGTCGGGTTGAAACTGACACGTTTAATAAATGGGTCGTAACGGGTCAATTTCGAGTTAAACAGGTCAACCCGAAAATGACACGATTAATAATTGTGTTAAACGGGTTGACCCGATTATGACCCGAACCCATTTATAATAAACCCAAAACCATTTATTCCGTGTCATTTTCGAATTGTGTCGTCGTGTCATGATCCAAATTGCCAGGTCTACCCGCAGACATGGTGATGCCGGTTTTGTTGGCAATGGCTGCCGAGGTGGAGGGCTGGAATATTGCGTATGGGGTGATGGAACTACTCCAGTACTGCCAACCCTATCGGGTACTACTTCTTCTAATACATAAGAGCTAACATTGAATGGAATTGGAACTTGAATATGCATATACATACATTAAAAAAAAAACAAAAAAAACAAAAAAAACAAAAAAACAAAAAAACAAAAAAACAAAAAAACAAAAAAACAAAAAAACAAAAGAACAAAAACAAAAACAAAACAAAAACAAAACAGAAAACAAAAACAAAAACAAAAACAAAAAACAAAAACAAAATCAAAAACAAAACACAGCCACCGCTTCAGATCTTGCTCCTCCGCAATTTCTGGCCCCATATTCTAGGTGTGCCATGAGGGAATATTTCCGCAATAATGGAATGTATGCGTTGATAATCTATGATGATCTGAAAACAAAAGGCTTTGCCTTCCACATAGCATGGTTCCCACAATGAGGTCAGTGACTGTCTTTGCATCGTCCTCAATCATACCTGCACTTGAGAAAAGCAGAGCCAATCGGGAAAGATGGGAGCCCTCTAATCATTCTTATATCTATTTTCCAGCTCAGGCGATCGAGAGGACATAAGGGTCTTCCCCTACTAATTAATTGGGATTCCTTTTTTAAAAATTTCCTCATCAGAGCGCCCTGTAAGATGTACTTAGAATTTTTTTTTTTTTTTTTTTTTGGGTAAAGGGGCACACTTATAAAATAGCATATAGTTATTTTATAAATTTTATTGTGTCTTTCTTGATATATAAAATTACATATAAAATGCAACATTTTCATTATATTCAATCCTAATAATGAGAATATTCTTCAAACTGAAGAAGATTAAAAATAAAAAAATAAAAAATCTTTTTTAGTTTTCTTCAAAATTTTTTTAAGGAAAAAAATATGATTTCAATTCTTTAGTTAAATATGATACAGTAATCATAATAGACTCATTACAAATTTATTATATATATATATATATATATATAAGCTTATAGATAAATTGTATTAAATAAAACAAAAAAAAATATATAGTTCACGTAAAAAAAATGAAATTATAGATATATATTGTATTAAATAAAGTAATTTTGATTGAAGATAAGTAAAAAAATGAAAAAAATAAATAAATGGGGAAAATATTAATAAAATTGGACAAATAAAAATTCAAAGCTGCCCCTGAGATAAAGGGAGGGAACATAAATCAGGGGGGCACGGTTACCCAATTATGGCTATAAGTGTAAATATACAAGTAAATATTTGAAAAAATAATAATAAAATAAAAGGCAAAAAAAAAAAAAAAAATTGAGGAGGGGTAGGTTCATCATGATCATATGCTTTTGTATGTGAATAAAGAAGGTAAAGAAAATTTAATTAGCTTTTTATATCATCAAACAATGGTGGTGGTGGGAAACGACATTACAAAACTAATCAATCTTATATATATATATATATATATATATTTTTTTTTTTTTCACTAAAAGGTGGTTACACTTTGATAACGAATTAAGGAGGTGAAGCTCGCAAGCAGTACTGATGCAGGGCTATGGTGGTGGCGGTGGAGGAGAAGGAATCCATGGTGCTGGTCCTGAAACTAAAAACTGTCTTTATGATGGAGTTGGTATTCTAGAATGAACCCAGTATGGAATTCCAACGGAATTGGAGGAGCTCCTCGTGATGGAGTTGGTGGTGGAAACACAGGACGATTTCTTGCGGGATTAATTACTTGGAATTTATTAGTAACAAACTCAAAGAATGGAAATGGAATTGTGATTGTATCCCCAAAAACATGGAAAGGTGGCGATATTGTTGTCGCTGGTGCTGGTGCCGGTGCTGCTTGCGCCGGTGGTGGCGGCGGATTACGAATCTCTGGTTGGGGTTGTGGGATAGGGCGATATCCCAGTTGTTGAGGTGGTGCTACTAATTTGAATTTAGCAGGAAACTTATAGGAATATGATGATGATGGAATTGCATAACTAAGAGTATCCAAGCCTAGAAGAAGCTGTTGGATCATGACTAAACTGAACAAGTATTTAACCACACACATATTTGCTACTTCATCTTCCTTTATAATTATATTTTGCATAACAGAGCGCATATATATTTATATTGTTATTATGGCTAATTGGAAAATCCATTGACTATGGTCAATGCCATTCAATCCAATTAATATTGCCCAACCCCTACTGGCCAAGTGTCAGACGAATCAATTAAAGATAGGGAAAGTGGGGTGCAGATCTTCTGTCCCCAAAAAGTCCTATCCTAATCTTTTCAGATAAAAAAAAACAAAAAAACAAAAAAAGTCCTATCCGAATCTTTGTCCCAACTGTAAAATTAAGCCACGTCATTTTTAATTTAAAGTCCGTTATTCATTTAACTTGCCATCTACTACCACCATATATGGCCTGCTTTAATTATTTTAATTTTCTTAAATTTTTATATGTATTATCGCTATTTTCTTCGTTTTCGGCTGTTGTCCTACCGGATCTGACCTGATTTTCACTTTTAATTTGGGTCTATTTTCTATAGACATGAAATTATGAAAACATGGAATATGAAGATCAAAATTAAATATAAAGCAATTAGATGATTCAAAGACCACAAATATACCAGGCTTAAGAGGATAAATTAATGTCTATGTTGCATCAAAGACTAGGGTGAGTTTCATCAAGTTTGCCCCGACAAGCGTCCCCCTAAAAGGACTTGTTATTTTATTTTCTGATTAATCCTTTACTTGGGTTTGGTCTCTGCCAAACATAGTTTCTGACCACTTCAATTGATAACATAGTAGTCAGTAGGATATGTTAACGAAACTTAAAGATGTGTAAAGTTCATTTATCTAGAGCTTTAACCCGACTTGTTAGTTTTCAATTTTTTATGCCGTTAATTGCGAGTCCCCAGCTACATCTAGTACCAATTGAAGGATGAAGATTGGGAATGAACAAATAAGAGAGTGAAATGTTTGTTACAATAACGATTAATACAAGTATGTAGAACATCCAATAACATTGGAAACTTGATGCTCATTGAGCTAGAACTAATGTTACACTTGCAATGCTATTCTTTTTAGTAGGAGGGTTTAGCCCTGATGATCTTTTTGTAATTTGCATCCTACAACATATAAAATGATTTATACATACACTTTGTATTCTTCAATGTGTCCAAAACTAACAGATGTTGTTTGGGAAAGAGAGTTTTTATTTTTGTTTTCTTTGAACATAGGGGAAGTAGACTTTGGAGAGTAAATCTAGTAGTATCTTATTTACAATATTATTCTTACTGCCGGCTTGTGTTAGTAACGGGTGGTACTTTTTTTTTTCCTTTGAAGCGTGTGGATTTTAGATAAAAAGATAAGTAAGAGCAGAACATACCAAAGGGAAATAACAGAGGGTCTAATTAAACCACGAGGGTTTTATCATTAATATGCATTTAGCTATTAACTAACTGATTCCCTTTGTAGTTTTATGTTCTTATTGTAGGTTTTTTTTTTTTTTTTTTTTTTTCTTTTTCATTTTCATTTGTATTTTTTCCATGTCCAAATTTCAAAAGGATTCTTGATATATATGGCTGCAGAAATGGGGTTAACACAATTGTCACAACCTTAATGCTTCAAGTGCTGAGAATTCAGCTTGTCCTATCGAGTAAACGAGTCAATATAGTCCTCTACCGAGGGTTCCTTGTACAAAGGTGGAATTTCATCTGTCAGCAACTCTTTTATAGGATCATAAATCTCTTTCGATGCCTGAACATATGCTGTGAAGAAGCATGCAACTGAGATTCTTGGGCCTATGCATTTAGCAATCACTCTATGCTGAGCGCTTTTAAGCTTGCATTGGAGATGAGCTGCATCCAAAGAATACAAAAGCACTGAATGCTTCTTCTTGGTTGGAATTTTCAATTAATTGGCCAAAGGAATAATTTTTCTGCCAAACAGAATGAATAATTTCAAAAACATGGTGAAATATCGTTGCTCTAACCTGTAAGAGGTCTCCGATATTAACAAATAGAGCTCCTCTCAATGGAGGGATATCAACCCATTGATTTTGGTGGAGAACTTGGCCCATTGATTTTGGTGGAGAACTTGGAGATCACCAATGTGATCTTGTAGAAGTACTGTAAGAAAGTCTGGATCACTGTGTTTGCCATGTCCTACAGTCCTCTTTGGTTCAGGGCATGGTGGATAGTAGTGGCAGAAAAAGGTATGCCCTCTATTACATTCCATATCTTCCAGATAATGAGGAGGAAGTCCAAGTCCCATTGATATCAACCGAAATAGAACTTGTCCTAACTTCTTGATATGCTCAGAGTACTGCAACACTATGTCCCTGCAACTTGAAAGCATGAGAACAAGGCAGATGCATGTGAAGTGAACAGAGCTGAATAAACACATAATTCAGCTTAAATTTAGGCAGATCAGCTGAGAAACACCATTTATTGACCATTTGAAATTTTGTCAAAAAGCTAAAGGACAAGATTATATATGATTATTACTTTTGACAACTTGTGTCATCAACGCACCTTAAGGTTTGCTTTTTTGTTTTTGTTTTTTGGTTCTCTCCCTCTCAAGAGCTTTGCAGCCTAGAAAGAAGGACTATTGTGCGGTAATTTTATATATGTTTTCTTCTACATCTGTACTAGAGTGCTTGCTTCTACTAAATTCTGCACAAAGATTGAATCAAGCAGTACTTTCTGCACGGTAATCATAAAGATTGAATCTATTTTTATATGTAATTTCTTTTTACAGCTCTATCTAACCGTGTAATAATCCTTCAAAAATTGGATGCGTAACTGCAGACTGCTGGATATTCTTCAGGTGGTGGGTTGAGAGCCATGGTACAGTTCAAAGTGTCCCGCTAACTTGCGGTTTTCGTCGTATAAATATCCCAGTTACTATTGAACCGCACACTTTTCATCGTATCACGCGAATAAAACTTCATCTTCATTTCTGGTTCTTCATTGAATCTTCTGATGCCTTCAATCGTCAGATCCATTATTTCTTGCGGTATTCCATGGTTCACCACCTGGAAGAAACCCCATATCTCAATTGCATATGTTATTTCCATGGCAATTTGGTGATGCTGTAGAGTATTGGTACTTTGCATGTCTTTGAGGTCTATAGTGGGAACCCTGAAGCCAGAGCCTAACTTTTCAGAAGATATATCTTCTGGTGGTATGACAAAGATCTGAGGGACTGTTTCTCACTATGCACCAACAAGTCCTTTTACACCAGCTTTTGTATCATCAAAGGCCTTGAGCGCTTTTTCAATCTCATATTCCTTTCCATTTTCTGAAACTGGTTGAAGATTCTGGTCCACTTTTTCTGCTTAGCAGTTTATTCGAGAACCGTGCTTAGAGTTGACAAATTTCTGGTTGAACAGATTAGAAGGACTATAGTAATGTCAGGGCCAAACACACGGAAGCTTTACAAAAAAAGTATACTTAATATAGTAAGTTGATTTCTATTGCAATGGGATCTGCTTATAGGTAATATAGTAAGTTGATTTCTATTGCAATGGGATCTGCTTATAGGCTTTCTTATTAGAAAGCAAGTGAGACTGAATTTTTATAAGCATTATAAGGTCGGTTAATGCAAAGATGAAATTTCCTGGTACACATTAGCCTCTAGAACAAGGTAATCCTAGATTATACTAAAGGTTGAGGAATCAAATGCTTCTTTAATGATACATGACCATTCAGCCAATTACAAACTTGCTTAGATATGGAGCAGCCAATAAAATGCTTTCTTCACTCTTTTGTTGTGGGTGAATAAATGCTTCTTTCACCATTTAGTTGTCGCTTTTCATTAAAGTCACAAATTGCATGCAATTTCAGATTTATATTCCATTGTTTACATGCAACAAAACGTACACACTTCGCCTCTGTTTGATAGAAGGGGTGTAAAATGGGGAAGATAAAAGAGAGAAGAGGGATGGAAAAGTGAAGGGCTGGAAAACAGTGATATACATGTAAGCCAAGTGGGAAGAAAAGTGGCGGTGTAGCCCATTGCCAACTTTTTGTATTCGTAGGCTTGGCCATATAGTAAACACACCCACCTTCAGTTTTGAAATATTTATGCTGTTTTAATGTGCGTTAATATAATTATATAGAGGGCTTTAGTACTTGTTGGTGTATGGTTAATGCTTCGTACTCAAAAAACCCAAACAGTTTAACTTGAAATCCAAGAGAGGAAGCTACAAGAGACCAACAATGGGGGAGGACATTTTTACATTTGATTTGATGACCATAAAAGGGACCGAAATCAATCAAACAAACAAAACAAATTCAAATTAGAATTAGAATTCGGATAATAATTAATAGCTAACAAGATGGTGATGTTGGCAGCAAGGTGGTCGGTGGTGTCAGGTGGCAGTGGCACTGGAGGAGAAACTTCTGGGTCCAGTTTAGGGCTAGATGGTTGCACTGGTGGGGCGAGGGCGCAGGAATAAAACGACTTCTAGGTTGTGGAGGTGGTGGCAGAGATGGAACATGATAATGAAACCTATCTGGTACTACTTTCATTTTAGGAATTGTGTCCCTTGAAGATACTACATCACTTCAACTACTTGGAAGTAGTAGAAGTCGTTGGATCAAAACTAAGCTATACAGGTAATAAACTGCCGTTTTATAAGTAAAGGTTATTGAATTTTTACACATTTATGTATTTTATACAAGTTAATTTATTCATATTGATGGAGCAGCAACAAATAGTCATAATTGATCAAAATTGAGGATCAATATCGTTCAAATGTTGTATAAATGAAAAAAATTTGGAGCCTCGCAGTTGGCCAGTTAAGCAACCTCCATTGAGCAACTATGTAAAGGAAGATAAATTTACCAAAGTATATCTACATATATGTAAAGGAAAATAAGCTGTAGGGTAGCTGAGGATGATTTTCATCTGTCGTTGGTTTGTGAGAAAGAATTTTGAGCATATGAAACTGTGATGTCCATGCAAACCAAGTAGGATGAGAAGTGGTGGTCTTCTTGCCCATTGGGTTCAATATGTAAATTTTTGAAACCTTTGAATTGTCACAGATTGCTTACGTTTTTCCTTTTTCTGTAAAACCAGCAGAACTTTACTATTTTTTATGTTTGTGTGTGTGTTAATATAAGCACTTTAGTACATGATGGTTAATGTTTCATGCTCAATAGACCGAAACAATTAACTTCGAGGTTACCATACCTATATACAGGGGACCTGAAACAGGGGAAAACTGAACAGAGCCAATTAGATGACCCGAAAAGGAACCAAATCAAATAAACAAACAAAAACACATTCAAAATTAGAACTCTGCTCATGGTTTAATTTCCAGTTCCAAAGATTAGGAAGATGCAAACTGATAATTGTATACAATTCACTACTAAATCAGGGGGCACAGTTACTCAATTATAGCTATAATTGTAAATATGCAAGTAAATATTTAAAAAGATAATAAAATAAAAGGCAAAAAAAAGAAAAGAAAATTGAGGATGGGTACTGGACCTAATGTAGGTTCATCATATGCTTTTGTAAATAATTAGAGAAGGTAGAGAAAATTTAATTAGCTTTTTACATCATCGAACAACTTAACTATATATATAATAGTATGCAAAAAAGGGTAACATACATGTTACTGCTAGTATATTTGAAAGTTTGGCTCGGTGGTGGTGGTGGGAAACAACCGTAGAAACATCACAAAACTAATCAACCTTACACTTCATTTTCATCACTAAAAAGGTGGTTACACTCTGATATCGATTTAAGTATGTGAAGCTCGCAAGCAGTAGTGATGCAGGACTATGGTGGTGACGGTGGAGGAGAAGTAATCCATGGTGCTGTTCCTGAACCTAAAAAATGTCCTTGAGTTCATGTTGGAGAAGGAACCCCTGGAATTCCAACGGAATTGGAGGAGCTCCTCGTGATGGAGTTGGTGGTGCAAACTTTGGATGAGTTCTTTCGGGATTAATTGCTTTGAATTTATTAGTAGCAAACTCAAAGAATGGAAATGGAATTGTGATTGTATCCCCAAAAACATGAAAAGGTGGCGATATTGTTCTTGCTTGTGCCGGTGCTGGTGCCGGTGCTGATGGCGGCAGTGGTGGCGGCGGATGACGAATCTCTGGTTGGGGTTGTGGGATAGGGCGATATCCCAGTTGTTGAGGTGGTGCTACTAGTTTGAATTTAGCAGGAAACTCATAGGAATATGATGATGATGATGGAATTGCATAGCTAAGAGTATCCAAGCCTAGAAGAAGCTGTTGGATCATAACTAAACTGAACAAGTATTTAACCACACCCATTTTTGCTACTTCATCTTCCTTTATAACATAACAGAGATGATCACAGCATATATGTATCTATCTATAATATATATATGTATTTATATTGTTATTATGGCAAAATTGGAAAATCCATTGACTAGGGTCAATGGCATTTAATCCAATTAATATTGCCCAACCCCTTCTGCCCAAGTGTTAGACAAATCAATTAAAGATTGAGATAGAGCTTTCTATATTTGTGGCCAAATTTTAAAATTTACATTTCCAATGTAGACAAATCATGGTGTTACTCATGATGTTACTTTATGAGACATAGCATGTGACTTATTTCAAGAAATTACACAATATTTCAATGATATGCAAAATAAAACATGCCAACCGACATTAGGTGGAAATTTTTCCCCTCCGGACTATATTACAAAATCATTGGAGAAAACTAAGGTGGAGGAGTAATTGCACCCATTTCCTAATCCTACACTTTTGCTTAATTATAAATTTTGTGTTTGGTTAACCAGTATTAGAGTTTCTGCTAAATTTATAGTCGTTAATCATAGTTTTGTGAGGCCCTACTTTTTCTATGTATAAACAATAATAACTTTGATTAAAGTATTACATACATATACAGCAATTAAGCAGTGCACAGATCCAACTAATAATGGTATTATATAGCCATTAGGTGTCATACACAAAAGTACAAGAGAGGGAGCTTAAACGAAGACCAGGGAAAGGAGAATTTGACAAAGTCAAGTTTTGGTCCTGGTCCCATAATTGACCATATATTAATAGATCCAAACAAACTCTTCAAAGAATTGGGTAGACTCTGCTCCTAGTGTTTTCCCTAATTAATGCTATATGAAAGTTGTCGGCATGGAAGAGAGATAGAGAGTGATGATTATATATTACACTGAAATGAATATTCATGGCTTTACTACTTTTTGATGGTTATTGTTTCATGCTCAGTACACCTAAACAACTTTTGAGGCTATCATAGCTGTTTCATTAATTAGATCTTATACATAGAAATCGAAAGGGAGGAAGCTACAGGGGAGGACAATTTTCGTAATTCAATAAATGCTCCTAAAAGGGACCGACAACGCACAAACAAAAACAAATTTTCAAATTACAATTCGGTTCATAGTTTAATTTTCCATTGCTAAAGTATGTGCACACTTCGAAAATCTAACTTCTTCTTCTTCTTCTTCTTCTTCTTCTTCTTATTATTATTATTTTATTAGTTTGTATCACACTTAGTTAATCTAACTTTTATGGTCTCTGCCAAAATATAGTTTCCGACAACTCGAATAGATAACATAGTATGGTCAGTGGAATATATGAACGAAATTTAAAGATTCCTAGAATTCAATTCTCTATAGCTTTAACCTGACTTGTCCTTTCAAATTTTATTTCCTTGCCAGTTGATTTGCGAGCCCCCAGCTACATCTAGTCCCTTTTGTACGTCTGTCACTTTTTTTTTTAATTAAATATTCGAAAGGAAAGGAGCACTCTCCCTTCTTGTTTTTTGTATACGAGTTTGTTAATTTTCATCCTGAAGTTTGTATGTTAATTGAGGCTTCGGACTAAATTAATTATTGGTGCCAAAAGGAAAAAGAAAAAGAAAAAGAAAAAAGCACAATATATTGTTCGTTGTACAGCTTAACTATGTAAAAGGTAACATATTAATACAAAGAAAGCCTTAAAAGACAAAATAGTAGAGAAAGCCGGATGCTAATAGTACATATGCAGCATGGTTGATGGAGTGAAACAACCGTTTGTGGAAACAGTAGTAATTCACTCCTTAATTGTTTATGAGAAGGTATTATATAAAATAGCTAAATAATCTGGATCCCACATTAAATATTGTTAAGTACTTGATAATGAGTGGTGTTTGTGACAACACTCCATGGCATATTGGTATGTGGTCTTGTGAGTGGTGGCAATACTGGAGGAGAAACTTCTGGTTTCGGCTAAAGGTGAGGGGTAGGTGGTGGTGGTGATGGCGACGGCGGCGAGGGAACAAAAGGACTGCTACGTTGTGGAGATGGTGGTGGATATGGAACATGAAGCCTATCTGATCCCACTTTCGTTTGAGGAGTTAATGCAGCCCTTGCAGGTACCATATAACTACAACTACCTGAAAGTAGGAGAAGCTGTTGGATCAAAAGCAAACTAAACAAGTATTGAACCACACCCATATTTTGCTTTTGCTACTACTACTTTCTAATTCCTTTTTAATATTGCATAATTAAGATGGATATATATGTCTATATATATGTAGCGCAGAGAGTATATTGTTAAGGCCAATTTCAATAATGCCCACAGTCTAATTTGAGTTGTGGAATAATTCATTTAACTGCCCACCGAGTACGTTGAAGTGTGGAACAATTCACTTATACTGCCCACCGAGTACGTTGAAGTGTGGAATAATTCATTTAATTGAAGACTGACAGAACAAGCATGAAAACTCCAGGTATGCATGAATTAATTAATTGCTCTCTCTAGTCTCCCGTTGAATTATCAAATTTTGAATCTTGCTTCCGTGAAAAACACTGTTGAAGAACCTGTCCCAGTAACAGTTGCTGTCTGCAGGCATAGCTTTAATAGATTTCCTTTTTGATTTTGAGTTTCACAAAATTTCATATGGTGGGAAATGAATTAAGAAATTCGGTTGTGCAGGCAACGATGAATCTGATAGTAGCAGCCTCACATATTAGCAAGAAACCTAGCATCAGCTTTTAATTGACACCATTAATTTCCTAAGCCTAACCTTTTGCTTAGTTATAAATTCTGTGTTTGTTAAACCAGTAGTAATGGAGTTTATGCTGAATTTATAGTCGTTAATGATGGTTTTGTTTGTGAGGCCGTACTATTTCTATTTATTAACAAGAACAACTTTGATTAAATTAGTACATAGGAATTGAGTGGATCCAACTAGTGGTATCATATAGTATCAGTGCCATCCACACAAGTCCAAGAAAGGAACTTCCGTGTGGACCAGGTGAAGAAGACTTTGACAAAGTCAATTTTTTGGTTTGGATCCCATACTTGACCCGCATATATTAATGGATGTCAACAAACTATTAATGGATGTCAACAAACTTCAAAAAAGTAGGAAACTCTGCTCCTATTTATGTTACCCCCCGTTAATGCAAAAGGAAAGTTGTGGGCAAGGGAAAGAGATACAGAGTAGTGGTTATAAATGACAGAGAAATTAATTATCTAAATTGGCTAATTAGATTTCTATTTTACAGTAACGAGAGGGGGAAAAAAAAGAAGACCAAATTGATAAGTGAGATTTTTACTCACTGTTTTTGACCTTCAATGATTGATTAATATCTTAAAAACTTAAGCTTCATTTTATTTTTAATACTTTTTTGTGAAAATTTTGAAAGTAAGCTTTAGATTGGAGCTGATGGCTTGTTATTGAATAAAAGATCAAGGGTATAGCAAATTTTGGCAAGCATGAAAATGCTCCATGCCAAAAATGGAGTCCATGCCAAGCTCCACGCCATGCTCCATGCGAGGATAGAGTGGATCCCAGTCCATGCCATACTCCATGCCAAGGTCCACACCTAACCACCCTCCGTGCTGCAAGCTTCACGCCAACCACGAGTTTTCTTTCACAGATAGAGTGACGTGGAGTCACGCCAAAATGGCATGTACCCTTAAACTCCACACATCAACATATTTCAGTTTTATTTTTTATTTTTGTGAGCATAAGAAAACGGATGATGAGGTGTCAAAAGGGAAGGGTTTTTTATCAAAAAGAAGGGTGGATCTTCATTCTTGGCAAGGGTTGAAGGAAGAAATGAGGTGAACTTTGGAGAGGGAGGAAAAAGGCGATATCCCAATTGTTGAGGTGGTGCTACTAGCTTGAATTTAGCAGGAAACTCATAGGAATATGATGTGAGATCCCACATCAATTGGAAAGGAGAACGAAGCATGCCATATAAATGGGTGTGGATACCTTTCTCGTACGATGCGTTTTGATAAAACCGTGTGGGCTGGGCCCAAAGAGGACAATATCGGACATGGGTTGGTCTGGACTGTTACATTTGGTATCAGAGCCAGTACCCGGATCGGTATGCCAGCGAGGACGCTGGACCCCAAGAGGGGTGGATTGTGAGATCCCACATCGGTTGGAAAGGAAAACGAAGCATGCCATATAAGTGGGTGTGGATATCTTTCTCGTACGAAGCGTTTTGACAAAACCGTGCGGGCTGGACCCAAAGCGGACAATATCGAACACGGGTTGGTCTGGGTTGTTACATATGATGATGATGACGGAATTACATAACTAAGAGTATCCAAGCCTAGAAGAAGCTGTTGGATCATAACTATACTTAACAAGTATTTAACCACACCCATATTTGCTACTTCATCTTCCTTTATATCATAACTGAGATGATCACAGCATATATGTATCTATCTATATGTACATATATATATATATATATATATATATTGTTATTATGGCTAATTGGAAAATCCATTGACTATGGTCAATGGCATTTAATCCAATTAATATTGCCCAACCCCTACAGCCTAAGTGTTAGGCAAATCAATTAATGCCTAAGTGTTAGACAAATCAATTAAAGATAGAGATAGAGCATGTGTGAAAAACCTAGGGACATATTTTAAGGTTCAGAAAGTATTGCTTACATTTGAGATTAATATATTTTGGTAACTCACTAGACAGAAATAAAAACCTAAGGACGAATTTCTATATTTGTGGCCAAATTTTGAATTTGACATTTCCAATGTAGACAAATCATGATGTTACTTTATGAGACATAGCATGTGACTTATTTCAAGAAATTACGAAATATTTCAATGATATGAAAAATAAAACATAACCAAGATCAGATAGAAATTTTTCCCCTCCGGACCATATTACAAAATTAATCATTGGAAAAGACTTAAGGTGGAGGAGTATGGGTTGTGGAGGAGGCGGCGGCGTTGATCTTCTGCTCAACCTTTTGGGCACTACCTTCAACTCAATGGAGAGCTCAACTAAAACATACTCCATGGCCTTACCAATGTAAATAGATTCTGATGTTAAAATATAACCTGCTGTGCTAACATGGAGGTTAATGCAGATGTGGATAAATGAGGCTGTATAGGTGTATTTCACAATGGCTCATATGTCACGTGTCATAGAACCAACTAGAAGAATGAATGTGTGAGTGCGTGAAAGTGTGAGAGAGAGAAAATACATATTTATGCTTTATAACAAATTTGTAATCATTGCATTTATGATGTAAGCAAAAATATTTTTGTTTTTACTGTTACATTGAGAAAATATGAAATATACAAGTTGAGCTCACATTTTTTTCTCTCTTCTAACTTTTCTCTCGAGCTGTCATCATCTTCACTTAAATATATACCAGAAAATATAGAATTCTTCAAGATCCATTAACATGGTATTAGAGCTTGTTGAATCTGAGTTGGTAGTAAACACTGTGATTTAAAAAAAAAAAAAACAAAATTCAAGTAAATCTGAGCTTGACCAGAGAGTGCAAGCTAAAGCTTCAGATCTGCATCATCAATGGCTGGATCTGAGGTAAGAGCTCAATATTTTTGGGTGAGAACTATGAGTTCTGGAGAATCAAAATGGTAACTATTTTCAAATCCTTTGGGCTTTGGAAATTCGTGGAGAAAGGAATTCCAATTTCTATTGGAAAGCAAAAGGGTAAGAGTGAAGAAGCTGAAGGAAGCTCAGCAATGGAAGATGATAAACAGATGATGGAGTTCTACATGAAGGATGTAAAAGCTTTGGGAATTATTCAAAGTGCTGTCTTAGACCAGATCTTCCCGAGGATAGCAAATATAGAGACCTTAAAAGAAGCTTGGGAGCTCTTGTACAAAGAATTCCATGGTGGAGATTAAGTAAGATCTGTGAAATTGCAAAGTTTAAGGAGAGAATTTGAATACACCAAGATGAAGGATGATGAAACACCGTCTAGTTATCTTACTAGGCTAAATGATCTAATAAACCAGATGAAAACATTTGGAAAGACACTGTCTAATGAGGGAATTGCCCAAAAGGTATTAATCAGCTTGACAAAACCATATGACCTGTATATTTGGTGATAGAAAATACTAAGGACTTAGCATCGGTAGAATTTCAAGAAGTAATTGCAATTTTGAAAAGTCAAGAGCAGAGACTTAACTTGCAAGTTATTGATTCTACAGAGAAAGCTTTTTCTACATTATCTATGAACTCCAAATTACAGAACAAGGGAGTAACACAAGCAAATGTAGTGAAGTTTCAAAAGTCATGGTTTTTGAAAGAGAAGAAATGGGAACCTAAACAGTGGTTTCAACAAAAGGTTTCATGGAAATCAAATGATAAACACACATTCAGCAAATACTCTTCATGATGGAAATAAATGGCAAGCTAGAGGTGGTCAAGACAATTCAAAACCACAATGTAAAACCTGTGGTAAATACGATTTTGGAGAGTGTAGGTTTAAAGGAAAGCCAAAATGCTATAATTATGACATGTTTGGACATTAGGCAAGAGAATGCACAAATGGAAGGAATGTGTAGAAAGGCCATTAGACAAATCAAATGGAACTGTCAGGGAATATGTTCTATGCAGCTAGTGAGATTGATGGCTCAAGCAAAAGCAGTGAATGGTACATAGACAGTGCCTGTAGTAACCACATGATAGGGAATATCAATTTATTGGTTGATGTTAAGAGAAATTTGTTTGGAAGAGTCCAAATGCCTAATGGAACACTAGAGAACATAGTTGGAAAAAGTACACTCATGATTGACACTGACAAGGGAAAAAGACATATCAAAGAGGTATTGTATCTACTTGATTTGAAAGAAAGTCTATTGAGTGTTAGTCAAATGGATGAGCATGGTTATTATCCAATGTTTGATGGAGGAGTGTGTCATGTATATGATGGACCAACACTAACTATGACATTGAGTGAGCAGATTGCATTAAGAGTTCAAGCGAAATTCAGTGTGGAAACTTGGCACAAAAGCATGGGACATCTTCATTTGAATGCTTTGCTTGAACTAAAGAAGAATGATATGGTTTTTGCATTACCAAATGTCAAGACCTGTCCAAAATTCCTCACCGGAACCCTAGACAAGCCCTGATCCCAGGGAAACCCTACCGGTTCCTCCAATGGAAAATCCGGCAGAATCTCCCCTAAGGGTTGGACTTACCACAATTTTCCTGCACTAAAAATACACTTCTATATACACCACCTTATTCCTCCCACATTACTACAATTTTAGTTCCACAACTGGCAGCACTTCGATAACAAATTATATAAAAGGCATATAATGGAATTAATTTAGTAAATAACCAATTAAGATATACCATCATAGATTCTCGCCACACCACCCACTTAGTGCTACACATGTCAAATACACTTTAAATATCGTTTTACAAATATGCCAATGTGTAACATAGAAAGAAAGGTAAACTACATCACATTAACAATCAAAAAACTATAACAAACGTTTTAATGATGATGGTATTGACGTAACTTGCCTGAGGGCTATTATATTCCCACACATGTATTAATGCAACTTGCCTAAGGGCTATCTCACATGTGTAACACCCCGTCCCAAATCGCACCGGAATCCGTGCACGTTGACCGAGGTTGACCGTTGACCGTTGACCGAAGGGGGTCAAAAGTTGACTTTTTGACTCGGTGAGAATTTTGAGTTGACTAGGGTACCGTGGCGAAGTGCATGACGCCCTGAGTTCGTAGACTAGTAGCACTTCGAAAACGGAGCTACGGTTTGAAAGTTATGGGCAAAACAAGTTGAAGTGTAAACTGTCTAAAAGGTGCCGGTAGTTGACTTTTTCTTGTGATGTAATTGTGAGTTGAATCTTGTATGGTTGTAAAGTACTCGTCGATACGAGTTCATAGACTAGCGGCACGCTTAAATCGGACATGTGGTTAAAAAGTTATGGACGTTTGAAGTTTACCGGATACCGTATTATTTTAATGTTTTTGGGTCGTGAACAGTGAAATGCCACGTGTCAGCTTCTGAGTGGTCCACGTGGCATGAACAGTGTCAAACAGGGTTTTAATTTTGAAAAACTCTCGGGGAAGAGAGAGAAAGAGAGAGAAGAGAGAGAAAGAGAGAGAGGAGAGAGAAAGAGAGAGAGAGGACCCGCCGGCCGCCGGCCGTTTTCACGTTTTCCGGCCTAGTTACTGTACACGCGCCGGCCAGCCAGATTGCCCACCTCATTTCCGGCAAAACCTCCAAATTTCACGGCGAACGGCCGCCGGACGCGCCCGGATCGGACGTCCGAAGTTTGGCGGCGATTTTTCCCCCTCCACCGCCGGCCACCGCGAATCGGCACTATTCCGGCCGATGTACAGTACACGCGCCATACACCCAGCATCCTCTCCTCAAGTCCGGCCTACCCACCAAAAATCACGGCCATCGGACCACCGACGCGCCGGGATCGGAGCGTTTTCCGGCGAGGGGTCGAAAATCTTCAAACGGTGATTTCTCCGCCGTCCGACCTCCGTTTTGCTCACCGTTGGTCCCGTTGGATTGCTCTCCTCACGATCTACAAATCTGCAAAATTTCACAGCAAACGGCCACCGTCGGAAATTACTGTTCCGGCGACGGTTGCCGGTGACGTGGCGGCCCGCCGGAAATTACTGTTCCGGCGAGTACCCGAAAATTCCGGCCAGCTCCAGTCCGCAGTGTTCGACCTCCTGAACCCAAATCCGACTTCCGTTTCCACCAATTCGCGACGGTTTGGGAGAATTGCAGAGCCGAAACCCGAAAAGCTTCCCGATAAAATTCCGACCCCGTCGGGTACGATCATCGGAAATTAAGACCGGATCTGTGATTAGCATCACTCGAGCTTCGATTCGGTATATAATTCGTAAATTTTAGTTATCGTTTGTGTTTTGACCCCCCGGGTATCGGGTATTATTTACCCGAATAAAATATTAATTTATTTGACTGTCTGTGAATTTTGTTCTAGGAGCACCGGTGAGTCGTAGAATTGATCCCGTAGTGGATCATGGGTTAATTGCGTGCTCCAGGTGAGTGACCCACCTTCAAATTAATTTTGGGGAATTTAATTGATGAATATATTATGTGTGAATTAAATATTTGGAATTTAATTTCTATGTGCCAAATATTTATTGAATTTATTGTAGAATTATTTATGAATTTATTGGATTTAAGAAAATGCGAATTCTACAATTTATGCCATGTGGAATTATTTTATGGTTTTGAGGATTTTGAAATTGGTGTGGTTTTAATGGTAAATTGGGCACGATTTGATTTTCAAATATTTCAAGAAAAATATTTGGTTATATTGGTGATTTCAATTTTTATGAAATATGCCCATAAAATATTATGGGATTTGATTATGATATTTCGAGAAATTATTTATGCTTGGAAAAAATGTGGATATTTGAATTGATGGATTTGGGAGTTGGTGGATTTGAAAATCATGGAATTTACGGTATGGATTATAAGGAAATTGTGGAGAATTTCCCGGTTCAAGCGGATGGATTATGCCCGCTATGCTTATGAAAAATGTGAAAATTGTTTTATGATTTAAATTTATGGATTTTATAATTTTTAGATGCACCGTGCACGTACTGGTGTTCTGATTATGTGATATGGTATATGTGATATGGTTAGTGTGCACACGGTTGTGATTAGCGCGCAGGTGGGTGTGATTAGCGCGCAGGTGATGTGATTAGCGCGCAGGTGGGTGTGAGTAGCGCGCGGTTGATATTATGAGGGTGTCCTGTGGATGCCATCGGAGAGGGCGGCCACCCCCCTTTGGCCGGGACACCAGGTTAGCAGCGGCGCTGTGGGACGCCACGCGACCGTATGCCGGTTTCTCTCTATAACCTCCTGTCTGGCGGTACCTTGGGACGCTGGGTACTGTTGGCGCCACTGGTATATAGTGGGTGCATCAAATGATTTTCAGAACTGTGTTTTAAAAATAAAATGTTTGGAAACTGAATTGGAAGTAAAAATATAATTGTTACCGCTTCTGGTATTTAATTGATGTCTTGGTTTTCGAGGAATATGGATAAAGGGTTTTGTGAAATTGTTTTAAAAGGGGAACCTTTCCAACTGAGAGAATTGTAAGGGTTTTGAGAGAAAATATTATTTCCAAATAATTATTATTTATACTTATTACTGTGATATTATATGGTATAGTAGTAGGGTCGCTCACTGAGATGATTAGCATCTCACACTCTTAAATTCCGTTCCTCTAGGTACCAGGTTGTCGGTGTTCATTCGGAGCGGACTCGATCTTCATCGCTGTTTTACTTCGTGAAGTACCCTGTTCTTCTTTATTGCAGTTGTACTAATTCTTTCACTCTTGTTGTATTTATTATGCACTGGATTACTGTATTTATTTTGAAGTGCTGAAATTTGTGGAACCAACTTGTAGTACTGTGGGAGGAATAAGGGGACAATTTTAGAAGTGTGTTTTCAGTGCAGGTAAATTTGTGGTAAGTAAATCCCTTAGGGGAGGCTCTGCCGGATTTTCCGTTGGAGAGTTCGGTAGGGTTTCCCTGGGATCAGGGCTGTCTAGGATTCCGGGGAAGGAATTCTGGACGGGTCCTGACAGTTGGTATCAGAGCTCTAGGTTCTAGTATTCCTAAGGGACTGTGCATTGTTGTGCATCCTATCCGTGTTTAATCTCTCGTTTTACCCGTGTGAAAGCGTTCTTTCTGTTTGTCTCGAAGTAAATTCGTTGCCCGAGTTTGAATAACTCTAATCTTCGAGGGTGTCAATTAGGATCATCTAGCCTAACGGGAAATTCCTATGCCCTAGTCGATGGTCGAGGATGCCTTTTCTTTTTGAAGGTCAAGCTTATCATCGTGAATGGTATCCGTTTCGTTCATGGAGAAGAGGGATGATTGCCTAAGGATGTGTGTCGATCGATTTCAAGGCGTCAAATATTTTTCCGATCGTTTATCAAAAAATTAAATGCTTTTCAAAGTGGTATTTGAAATTAGAAGTGTTTTATTCAAGTATTTTTGGTTTTTGTTCGTACATGTATTTGTATGTTATATTGTGTAATATTATACTGCACCATATGGAGGCGGCGAACCAATGTGGTCCATGTAGAGCTAGCCCCATGATCATGTTGCCTACGAGCCCGGGGAATTGGACGGCCAATATAGGCAACCACCCTGGTTTGTATTGGTAGCAGAGTGTCGGCGACAGTTGGAATCATGGATTACGTAACATGTAGAAGGTGTCGTACGTACCTCCATTACAAGCGTGCATATTTTATTTTATGCTATGGATTTTAAGATATGAATTTCAATGTGGAGTTTTAACAATTGCCTATGCAAGTTAGGTATATTTGAAAAATATATTTTATTATTTGTTTTATGTTATGGTTTTTCCAAAAGCGACTTAAGGTTAAGTATCGCCAATTAAGAATCCAAAGCAGGGTATCGTTGAGTTCAAAAAGGAGATCCTAAAGGAAGCACGTGATTCAATGTATGCGATACACCCCAAGGGTACCAAGACGTATG
Source organism: Ziziphus jujuba (assembly GCF_031755915.1). Taxonomy (NCBI): domain Eukaryota; kingdom Viridiplantae; phylum Streptophyta; class Magnoliopsida; order Rosales; family Rhamnaceae; genus Ziziphus; species Ziziphus jujuba. Next base: position 24,247,999 of record NC_083388.1, read on the forward strand.
GAATGCTCACTGGATGACATGGTGGTTTGGCACGATAAAGGAAGTTGCAAGATCCGAATAAAGGTACTTAGGTCATCGATAAGTAAAAGTAGGGAGATGTAAATAAGGATTTCGTGCTTAAACTATCATTCACAAAGAGAAGGTACGACAGCGTTTAGAGAATCAAGCAAGATCCGGATAGCGACTAAAGTTCTACTTGGTGGTTGATGAGGTTAATGAGATGAGGATGATTCCTTAGGCATGGTTGGATGTTTAAGCATGGTTATTTTCATTCTAGAAGCTAAGATCTTGATATCTTATTTCCTTGGAGATTTAAGGTTCGTATTGATGGTGCTTCATCGATTCAAGGTGGTTGATATTGTTGGTGATAATTTACAATGATAAGGAGTATGATTTTTGGGACGGAGTTAGAATTTAAGAAGTGTGGAATACTTTATTGGGTTAAGGATCTAGTGATTTGTTCATAGTATTGGTGGTGATGCTAGAATTAAGATTTAAATTTCTTATTGCTTGAGGTGTGGATTCATGGAATCTATTTGAAATGGGGGAAACTTAGGGTTTTCAAGAATGGTATTTGGATGTTGAGAATTTTATTCATGACCTTGATGAATTTAGTTAAAAGAAAGATTGATGTTTGTCGAGGTTAAGACTATTGGTTAATCAATGAGGAGCAAGGGTTTTATAATTGTAAGTACTAGGAGGGTAATCGAAGACAAGTGAATTAATCTCAACCTTAACTTGGTGATACCAGTATTTGAGGAAATTAGACTTAAGTTCTAATCTAACCTTTTAAAGTGCTGATCGAGTCACGAGAGTTGGTTGTTGGTTTAAGGATGCATGCTTTAGAAGCACCTTATGGTTAGCGTTCGACTATGACCAAGACTTGCAGATCGTGTTCTCGTGGACCAATTTGACTATCCTTAATTAGTGGGCATGAGAAGGAAAGTTGCACAAGAGGGAAGTTAAAGTCACTATTAGGCGAATGTAGTGGCAGATGCTTTGAGTAGGAAGGCTACTGGATCCCTTGCTCACATCCAAGTCATCCAACTACCTCTCATGGTGGAGTTGAAGAAGATGGGGGTGTTAATGCATATGCATCCTTCAGGAGTTCTCATGGCTAGCTTCTAGGTACGACCGGTGTTGGTGGATCGTATAGTAGAGACCCAAATGGAAGATCCTAAGTTGAGGACAATTAAGGGCAAGGTACAAGAAGGTCTTGATCCGGAATTTTCCATAAGGAGGGATGGAGCCCTCGTGTATAAAGGACGACTTTGTGTTCCGGATATCCCAGGACTCAAGCAGGAGATTTTGGAGGAGGCGCACAGCTCGATGTATGCGATGCATCCGGGAAGTACCAAGATGTACCGGACGCTTGTTAAGTATTATTGGTGGATTGGTATGAAGAGAGAAGTGGCAGACTTCGTATCAAAATGTTTGATTTGTCAACAAGTGAAAGCAGAAAGACAGAAGCCTTCGGGACTACTCCAACCTTTACCGATTCCCGTGTGGAAGTGGGAAGAACTCAACATGGACTTCGTATTCAAGCTTCCTTCCACACCTAGAAGGTACGACGGCATTTGGGTAATCATTGATCGTCTCACCAAGTCGGCACACTTCCTACCGGTGCGAGAACGTTTTTCACCCGAGAAGTTAGCCCAGTTGTTCGTGCAAGGCATACGTGGGATCAGTTCAAGATGGCCTTCTCTACTGAGTTTTGTCCTCCTGCCTACCGTGAAGCAAGAAGGAGAGAGTTCGAGGAACTACGACAGGGGAACATGACGGTGACAGAGTACGAGAGGAGATTCCGAGAACTATCAGAATTCTACATGCACCTAATTCCCGACGATCACACGAAGAAGGTGAGGTTCATAGACGGATTGAAAGAGAGCATCGGCTACACCCTTTCTGGATCAGTACATCCCACCTATCAGTCCGCCAGGGATGCAGCGCTCGAGCTAGAGAGACAGGAGGAGATACACAGACCCTCAAGGCCCAGATCTTTCGAAGGTTCGTATAGCGGAGTACCTCGACAGGGGGCAGCTAAGAAAGGCCATAGCTCAGGCTCAGACAGTGATGGGTTAAGCCCACGAGGCAGATTCCAGAGGAGAGATAGTTATCGTATGCCCCAGCCAGCTCGCCATTCGATCATTGTGGATGCAAGCTCGTATCAGCAGTCACGCATTGGTTCTCCGCGGATTTGTCCACTTTGTAGGGGGAATCATTCTGGGCAGTGTCAGATGGATGGTTTATGCTTTCGGTGTGGGCAGCCAGGCCACATAAGGAGGGATTGCCCTTATGGTAGCAGCAGTGTGCTAGAAGCAGGTCGACGGACACAGCATACGGGGATATTTCCAGGACAGAGTTCCCAGGGGAGTCAGCCAGTAGGAGTTTCTTCGGGATCAGTCCAGCCGTCTGCAGGATCGAGTCGAGGTAGAGGAAGGAGACCCCAGCAGACAAGTCAAGGCCGGGTGTTTGCTATGACGCAGCAGGGAGCCAGGACTACGCCCGACGATTTCACAGATCAAGTGATGGAAGCAGACCTGATCCTGTTGGATCTATCCGGACTTGAAGTAGTGTTGGGCATGGATTGGTTGGCAAGGAACTACTTAGTCGAGGAAGCGACATGGGAGCCCGAAGCGCAGGTGCGTGATCAGAACCCTTGTTTGTTCCAGTGACGCGCGGAAATTTCGAGGACGAAATTTTTGTAAGGGGGGAAGGCTGTAACACCCCGTCCCAAATCGCACCGGAATTCGTGCACGTTGACCGAGGTTGACTCGGTGAGAATTTTGAGTTGACTAGGGTACCGTGGCGAAGTGCATGACGCCCTGAGTTCGTAGACTAGTAGCACTTCGAAAACGGAGCTACGGTTTGAAAGTTATGGGCAAAACAAGTTGAAGTGTAAACTGTCTAAAAGGTGCCGGTAGTTGACTTTTTCTTGTGATGTAATTGTGAGTTGAATCTTGTATGGTTGTAAAGTACTCGTCGATACGAGTTCATAGACTAGCGGCAAGCTTAAATCGGACATGTGGTTAAAAAGTTATGGACGTTTGAAGTTTACCGGATACCGTATTATTTTAATGTTTTTGGGTCGTGAACAGTGAAATGCCACGTGTCAGCTTCTGAGTGGTCCACGTGGCATGAACAGTGTCAAATAGGGTTTTAATTTTGAAAAACTCTCGGGGAAGAGAGAGAAAGAGAGAGAAGAGAGAGAAAGAGAGAGAGGAGAGAGAAAGAGAGAGAGAGGACCCGTCGGCCGCCGGCCGTTTTCACGTTTTCCGGCCTAGTTACTGTACACGCGCCGGCCAGCCAGATTGCCCACCTCATTTCCGGCAAAACCTCCAAATTTCACGGCGAACGGCCGCCGGACGCGCCCGAATCGGACGTCCGAAGTTTGGCGGCGATTTTTCCCCCTCCACCGCCGGCCACCGCGAATCGGCACTATTCCGGCCGATGTACAGTACACGCGCCATACACCCAGCATCCTCTCCTCAAGTCCGGCCTACCCACCAAAAATCACGGCCATCGGACCACCGACGCGCCGGGATCGGAGCGTTTTCCAGCGAGGGGTCGAAAATCTTCAAACGGTGATTTCTCCGCCGTCCGACCTCCGTTTTGCTCACCGTCGGTCCCGTTGGATTGCTCTCCTCACGATCTACAAATCTGCAAAATTTCACAGCAAACGGCCACCGTCGGAAATTACTGTTCCGGCGACGGTTGCCGGTGACGTGGCGGCCCGCCGGAAATTACTGTTCCGGCGAGTACCCGAAAATTCCGGCCAGCTCCAGTCCGCAGTGTTCGACCTCCTGAACCCAAATCCGACTTCCGTTTCCACCAATTCGCGACGGTTTGGGAGAATTGCAGAGCCGAAACCCGAAAAGCTTCCCGATAAAATTCCGACCCCGTCGGGTACGATCATCGGAAATTAAGACCGGATCTGTGATTAGCATCACTCGAGCTTCGATTCGGTATATAATTCGTAAATTTTAGTTATCGTTTGTGTTTTGACCCCCCGGGTATCGGGTATTATTTACCCGAATAAAATATTAATTTATTTGACTGTCTGTGAATTTTGTTCTAGGAGCACCGGTGAGTCGTAGAATTGATCCCGTAGTGGATCATGGGTTAATTGCGTGCTCCAGGTGAGTGACCCACCTTCAAATTAATTTTGGGGAATTTAATTGATGAATATATTATGTGTGAATTAAATATTTGGAATTTAATTTCTATGTGCCAAATATTTATTGAATTTATTGTAGAATTATTTATGAATTTATTGGATTTAAGAAAATGCGAATTCTACAATTTATGCCATGTGGAATTATTTTATGGTTTTGAGGATTTTGAAATTGGTGTGGTTTTAATGGTAAATTGGGCACGATTTGATTTTCAAATATTTCAAGAAAAATATTTGGTTATATTGGTGATTTCAATTTTTATGAAATATGCCCATAAAATATTATGGGATTTGATTATGATATTTCGAGAAATTATTTATGCTTGGAAAAAATGTGGATATTTGAATTGATGGATTTGGGAGTTGGTGGATTTGAAAATCATGGAATTTACGGTATGGATTATAAGGAAATTGTGGAGAATTTCCCGGTTCAAGCGGATGGATTATGCCCGCTATGCTTATGAAAAATGTGAAAATTGTTTTATGATTTAAATTTATGGATTTTATAATTTTTAGATGCACCGTGCACGTACTGGTGTTCTGATTATGTGATATGGTATATGTGATATGGTTAGTGTGCACACGGTTGTGATTAGCGCGCAGGTGGGTGTGATTAGCGCGCAGGTGATGTGATTAGCGCGCAGGTGGGTGTGAGTAGCGCGCGGTTGATATTATGAGGGTGTCCTGTGGATGCCATCGGAGAGGGCGGCCACCCCCCTTTGGCCGGGACACCAGGTTAGCAGCGGCGCTGTGGGACGCCACGCGACCGTATGCCGGTTTCTCTCTATAACCTCCTGTCTGGCGGTACCTTGGGACGCTGGGTACTGTTGGCGCCACTGGTATATAGTGGGTGCATCAAATGATTTTCAGAACTGTGTTTTAAAAATAAAATGTTTGGAAACTGAATTGGAAGTAAAAATATAATTGTTACCGCTTCTGGTATTTAATTGATGTCTTGGTTTTCGAGGAATATGGATAAAGGGTTTTGTGAAATTGTTTTAAAAGGGGAACCTTTCCAACTGAGAGAATTGTAAGGGTTTTGAGAGAAAATATTATTTCCAAATAATTATTATTTATACTTATTACTGTGATATTATATGGTATAGTAGTAGGGTCGCTCACTGAGATGATTAGCATCTCACACTCTTAAATTCCGTTCCTCTAGGTACCAGGTTGTCGGTGTTCATTCGGAGCGGACTCGATCTTCATCGCTGTTTTACTTCGTGAAGTACCCTGTTCTTCTTTATTGCAGTTGTACTAATTCTTTCACTCTTGTTGTATTTATTATGCACTGGATTACTGTATTTATTTTGAAGTGCTGAAATTTGTGGAACCAACTTGTAGTACTGTGGGAGGAATAAGGGGACAATTTTAGAAGTGTGTTTTCAGTGCAGGTAAATTTGTGGTAAGTAAATCCCTTAGGGGAGGCTCTGCCGGATTTTCCGTTGGAGAGTTCGGTAGGGTTTCCCTGGGATCAGGGCTGTCTAGGATTCCGGGGAAGGAATTCTGGACGGGTCCTGACACATGCCCAGAGGCTACCACTTGTCCGAGGACTATTATACTTGCCCGATGGCTATCTTTCTTGCCCGTAGGCTATGATACTTATCCGAAGGTACCATATGGTAGTAATACTAATAAACAACAATAACAAAATTAAAATTAAAGACCTCATAATAATGTTAATAAAAATAAAAATCAATAATAACAACTATAATTATAATAATGATGATAATAGAAATTGGAATTACAATAAAAATAATCGTTATAAATAATAATAACAATCTCGATAACAGTGACAATAATGATTAAATAAATATTTAAATACAATTAATAATAATAAGAATATAATAACATCGACTAAGAATATTAGTAAGAAATTAAATCACAAATAGATAACATAACATAAATACGTAAAATCATATCTTAGAATCCATAGCATAAAATGAAATATACACGCTCGTAATGGAGATACGTACGATACCTTCTAACATGCTACGTGATCCATGATTCCAGCTGTCGCTGGCACTCTGCTGCCAATACAAACCAGGATGGTTGCCTATATTGGCCGCCCAATCCCCTGGACTCGTAGGCAACATGATTATGGGGCTAGCTCTACATGGACCACATTAGTTCGCCGCCTCCGTATAGTGCGGTATATGTAGTATAATATCAAACAATATAACATACAAATACATGTATGAACATAAAAAAAAATACTTGATGCACCATACTATATACCAGTGGTGCCTGAAGGTACCCAGCGTCCCGAGCACCGACTGACGGGAGGTTAAAGAGAGAAACTTGCATACGGTCGCTTCGGCATCCCGATAACGCCGCTGCTTAAACCGTCATCCCGGCCATGGAGGGGGGCGGCTTATTGTCAGGACCCATCCAGAATTCCTCCCTGGAATCCTAGACAAGCCCTGATCCTAGGGAAATACCACCGAACCTTCCAACAAAAAATTCGGCAGCACCTCCCCTAAGGGTGGGACTAACCAAAAATTTCCTGCACTGAAAACACACTTCTATAAACATCCCCTTATTCCTCCCACATTACTACAAGTTGATTCCACAAATTTACAACACTTCAAATGAACAACAGTAATCCAGTGCATAATTAATACATAAATGTCCAATACAGTATATAGAGCATTATACAAATAAATATGAAATTAATACAATGACCGATAAAGAAGTAATACAGGATGGAGAGGAAAAAGGAAAGGAGATGCTCCTTAGACTTTCGACAATGAACTGAGACGTCGGACTCGCCCCGGATGATCGACGTCACCCAACCTGGACCTAGGGGAACGGAATTTAAAAATATGAGATGCTAATCATCTCAGTGAGTGACCCTATCTACTGAACAATTATAATACCACGATAACTAAGTAGATAAATAATAATTAATTAGAAATAATAATTTCTCTCAAAACCCTTACGATTCTCTCGGTTGGAAAAGTTTCCCTTTTAAAACCTTGTCACAAAACCCGTTATTCATATTCCCCGAAAACCAAGGAGTCAATTATTCAACTAAATATCAAATAAAATGTAATAATTCAAGCATCCAAAATTTATAATTAAAAGAAATTAATTTATTGAATAATTAAGTAAAGGGAAAAAAATTAAATCAATTTAAAATCCCCACTCAAATAAATAATAAACACAGTATTAATTATATTCTTAATTCCAATACAATTTCAAAATATTTATTTTAAAAAAAATCCCAGTTCTGAAAATCACTTGATGCACCCACTATATACCAGTGGCGCCAACAGTACCCAGCGTCCCAAGGTACCGCCAGACAGGAGGTTATAGAGAGAAACCGGCATACGGTCGCGTGGCGTCCCACCGCTCCGCTGCAAACAAGTGTCCCTGCCATGGAGGGGCAGCCTACCCTCATCCGATGACAAACACAGGACAACCCCATAAAATCACCTGCGCGCTACTCACACCCACCTGCGCGCTAATCACATCCGTGTGCACACTAACCATATCACATATAAACAGAACACCAGTACGTGTATGGTGCATCTAAAAATCATAAAATCCACATATTTATTTTATATCTCAAAATCTCAAATTTTCCATAACATACCAGGTTTATTCCATCCAATTAAACCCGTAAATTTCCCACAATTCCATTATAATCGTCGCCATAAATTCCATGATTTCCAAATCTACCAACTCCCAAATCCACCAATTTAAATATTCAAAATTTTCCAATGACATAAATATTTTTGAAATATAATAAATTAAATCACATAATATTTCATGGGCATACTTATCAAAATTGAAGTCACCAACATAAACAAATATTTTCCTTGAAATATTTGAAAATCAAATCATGCCCAAAATAATGTTAAAACCACAAGAATTTCATATATAATTGAATTCCACAATTCTTAATACCATAAAATAATTTTCACATGGCATGAATTTATATAATGCATATTTTCTTTAATCAAAATAAATCCACCAACAATTTCCACAATAATCAATTAAATATTTGACACATAGAATATAATTTTCAAATATTCAATTCACATAAAATATTCACAAATTAAATTCCCAAAATTAATTTGAAGGTGGGTCACTTACCTGGAGCACGCAATTAAACCACGATCCACCATGGGATCAATTCCACGACTCACCCGTGCTCCTAGAACACAATTCACACACAGTCAAATAAATTAATATTTATTCGGATAAAAAATACCCAGTACCCGGGGGGTTAAACACAAACGTTAACCAAAATTGTCGAATAATATACCGAATTGAAGCTTGAGCGACGAGGATTATAAATCCGGTCTTACTTCCCGGAGATCGGACGGGTGGTGGCCGGAATCTCGCCGGAACGCTTTCGTGATTCAACTCTTCGATTCTCTCAATCCATCACGAATTGGCAGAAAAGGACCCCGGATTTGGATTCAGGGGGTCGGAATCAGTGGAGAGGGACCGGCAGTGCAACTGGGTACTCGCCGGAACAGTGACTTCCGGCGAGCCGCCGCGGTCACCGGCAACCGTCGCCGCCGCCGGCGCGTGCGGTGGCCGTTGGCTGAGATTTTTGGGGGTTTTGTAGATCGAGGGGAGAGGATTCCAACAGGACCCGCGGTGAGGCAAACGGAGGCCGAACGGTGAAGAAATCGGGGTTTGAAGGTTTTCGGCGCCTTGCAGGAAAACGCTCCGATCCCGGCGCGTCGGAAGTCATGTGGCTGTGAAATTTGGTGGGCTGGCCGGAAATGAGGAGGTGGTGAGGGGTGGCTAGTGCGTGTGGCCTGAAAATGGCCGGAAAGGGGTCAAACGGCGGTGGAGGGGAAAATCGCCGCCGAGCTTCGCCGGCTCGATCTGGGGTTTGGCCAGAAATGGGGAGTCGCTTCCGTCTGGCCGGCGCGTGTAGTAAGGGTCGGCCGGAAAATTTGTCGATTCCGGCGGCCGGTCGTTTCTCTCTCTCCTCTCTCTCTTTCTCTCTCCTCCCCGTAGTTTTTGCCAAATAAAAGCCACCGTGGGTGACACTGTTCACCCACGTGGACCAATCAGGTGTCAACACGTGGTGTTACTGTGCACTTAAGCCAGATATAATAAAATATTACGGTATCCGACAAATTTCACATGTCTATAACTTTTTAACCAGATGTCCGATTTAAACGTGCCGCTAGTCTATGGACTCATATCGACGAGTACTTTACAACCATACAAAAGTCAAAGCAAAATTATACAACAATAAAAAGTCAACTCCCAGCACCTTTTGGACAGTTTGCACCTCGACTTGTTTTGCCCATAACTTTCAAACCGTAGCTCCGTTTTTGACGTGCTACTAGTCTACGAACTCGGCGCATCATGCACTTCACCACGGTACCTTGGTCAACTCGAAATTTCAACTGGAACAAAAAGTCAACTTTTGACCCACTCGGTCAACGGTCAACCTCGGTCAACGTGCACGAATTCCGATGTGGTTTGGGATGGGGTGTTACACTTATAGCCAATATCAAACTTGCCTGCCCTCAGTCCGATGGCAACTCACAAGAGACATTACAACTTGCGCGCTTATCATAATCACATATACAGTACAGAACATCGGTACGTGTATGGGTGCATCTAAAATAAATAACCATATTTATTATTAAAATACGCAATTTTTCCAAAATTCACCATGGGAATTATACCATTTTTTGAATTCACCATCCCACATTTTTCTTTAATAACACCAGCATAAATCCACCGAGAATAATATATAATTAATTTTTTCCCAAATCATAAAATCAATCAAATCATATTCCAAGGGTATAATTATATGATTTGAAACCACCAAACTTAAACCAATATTTTCCTTGAAATATTTAAACCAAATCATGCCCAAAAATAATATTAAAAATCCAAATACACTTAATTAAATGAAAACACCTTACTCATACGTAACGAATACAATTAAATCACAATAATAAAATCAAGAATTCCTTAATAAACCAAATTTCCATTTAGCATCAATAAATATAATAAAATTTAAATCATAATTTCATAAAATTAGTCTCTTTCATAATAATTCAATTCAACACAATTTGGCATCTTCAATATAAATAATAACTTAGTTAAATATCCAACACATAAAATTCATTCTTTAAATATTTAATTAACACAAAATATACTTAATTTAACAACCCAAAATATAAATATGAGGCAATATATATACTAAATCAACATAACTTAGCATCACAAATTTAAATAGCAGTTTCTTAAATATTAAACACATATGATCTAATAAATTCTATATAACGAATATATTTAAATCACATTAAAATAACACATTAAAATCAAATAACAATATCTCTTAAAATTTAAAACATATATGATATACTTCAAAATTTTGAATGATATAAAATACATATGTATAAATGTCTTGATGCACACAAGTACATAGATATATATATATATATATATATTCACACACACACATATATATCCACATATATATATATATATATATAATTATGTATTTTCATATAACATCACACATCTCCATATATATATATATATATATATGGCCATTAACAATACATATAAATATATATATATATACATACATATATGCATCCTATGTTTACCGTACATGTGTATATATATATATATATATAAATCTATATACATGCTACCTATAATTTTTGTATAATAATTCCAATCAACATAACAAGTAAACTCACAAAATCTATAACAATCCTTTTACACCTTCTGCTTAATATTATCAACATTGTCCACTCGAATTTGATAGAAAATCAGATGAACCCGTATGGCCTAAACTGCAAATTTGGGATTTTTCAATATCTTGACAATTAATTCAATTTAACCATTCCTTTAGCCTCTAACAATCATTAAGAACCCAAATGTAATGGTAATTGGATAAGGACTTGTCCAATCTCTATCCAATTTCAATATAAACACAACCTAGCCCCATCAATGGCAACTTCCTAAATACTCAATTATAATTCACATTCTAGCTACCAATTTGAAGCTTATGATGAGAGCATCAAGAAGATACCTTCAATTGGTCCAACCACCACCGGAGGTCGCCGGAATCCTGTCGTGAGGTTGCTGCCAAAACGGGTCTCTTGTCATATCTCACGAATGAGCCAGATTTGAACCAATCCAAGCTTGGAAACAGATTCAGGGGGCCCAAATTCATGGGAAAGGACCAGTCACGCCGCCGATAGCCACCGGAAAACTGGCCAACAGGGAGGACGCCGGCCGTCGATGTTGGGAGCCGATCCCAGCACGTCCGTCGGCCAACCGGCCGGAGAATCGACGGCTGAGCTTGCCTGGTCGTGGGCCGTCTCGTCGCCTGGCGCATGTGGCCGTCCGATGGCCGGAAGAAAAGACGCAGACCGAGAGAGAGGGACCGGTCGGAAGGAAGAAGAAGAAAGTCCCCCCCGTGTTTTCCCCCCTTTTTTCCCCACGTGGGGAGAAGAAAAAAAAAAGAAAAAAGAAAAAAGAAATAAAATAAAATAATTAAATAATATTAAAATAATATTATTGTATAGAATAATAATAATAAAATAATGTGGTATTTAACCATAATTGACATGTGGCATCTCACCGTTGTGACACATGGCACCTTTTATTAAGTCACACGTGGCATACTGTTCACATATTTAAAAATAATATTAAAATGATACTGTATTTGAAAAACTCTACAGGTCCATAACTTTCAAACCACATGTCCAAATCGGACGTGCCGCTATTCTATGAACTCCTATCGACGAGTACTTTACAACCATGCATGAGTCAAAGCTCAACTTTGCATGAACAAAAAGTTAACTCTGGCACCCCTTGGACAGTTTGGACCTCAATTTGTCTTGCTCATAACTTTCAAACCGTAGCTCCGTTTTTAACGTACTACTAGTCTATGAACTCATGAAAACGTGTACTTTTTAATGGTACCTTGGTCAATGAAATTTTTCATCAGGAGCAAAGAGTCAACATTTGATCCCTTCTCGGTCAACGACGGTCAAACTCGGTCAACCTTGGTCAAATTTGAGAAATTTTTGGTGTACTTCGGGACAAGGTGTTACAATACCAAAGCTTGTAGAAATGATGAAGGTTTGTGAAGAATGTCAATTTGGAAAGCAGCATAGAGAAGTTTTTCAAAAGAATGGTGCATGGAGAGTAAATCAGTCACTACAACTAATTCATACTGATTTGTGTGGTCCAATGCAAACAAAGACACTTGCTGAAAACAGGTATTTTATGCTATTTGTAGATGATTGTACATGTATGGTGTGGGTGTACTTTCTATGAAACAAATCCAAAGCTTTTATCTATTTTAAGAAATTCAAAGCAATGGTTGAGCTACAAAATAGTTTTAAAATTAAATGCTTAAGAAGTGATAGAGGAGGAGAATTTCTATCTGCTAAGTTTATAAAATTCTGTGAATTTGAGGGAATTCAAAGGCAAATGACAATGGCCTACACTTCTCAATAGAATAGGATGGTTGAAAGGAAGAATCGAGTGGTTGTTGAAATGGCCAAGGCTATACTACATGATAAACAGATGCTCTATTATCTGTGGGGAGAAACTGTTCATACAGCTATGTATTTGTTAAATAGATGCCCCACTAATGCTTTGAATGGTGTAACCCCTTTTGAAGCTTATAATGGAAGAAAACCTAGTGTAGCACATTTGAAAATTTTTCTATCTCTTTGTTATATTCATGTACCAATTGAGACAAGGCAGAAAAGTGTAAAAGGAGATTTTATTGGCTATGGAACTTGCAAAAAAGGTTATAGGGTATTTGATCCTATAACTAAAAGATTGATTTTATCAAGAGATGTGGTATTCGATGAAAAAAATTCATGGGATTGGAAGAAAGATATGAAAAATGATGATGACAGGTCAAATTTAATAATCACGTATGTCTGTAAAGCTTCAGAAGAAGTGAATTCAGTGTTTGAAAATGGTTATCAAACACCAGAGAGGTCAGCACAAAGGGTGTTTAATTTAAAAAAGGAAGCAGTAGGGCCATTTCAAATACACATAAAAGCATAAATATGGATTCTGCACATACTGAAGCTAGTGAAATGCAAGCTGAATTTGACCACACACCAGTGAAATGGAGAAGTTTGTCTGATATTTTAGCAAAATGCAATAATTCCATCATTGAACCAGAAGACTATAATGAGGCAGCACAAGATCAGTCCTAGATTAATGCAATGACATATGAGTTGAAAATGATTAAGAAAAACAAAACTGGGGAGTTGGTGAATAGACCAACAGATAAGCTTGTAATTGGTGTTAAATGGGTGTACAAGACCAAACTCAATCTAGATGGCTCAATTCAAAAGAACAAGGCAAGGTTAGTGGCTAAAGGATATGCATAGAAACTAGGAGTGGATTTTAATGAGACTTTTGCTCCTGTTGCTAGACTCGATACTATCAGGACTTTGATTGCTCTAGTAGCTCACAAAAGCTGAAAATTGTACGAGCTTGATGTTAAATCTGCTTTTTTAAATGGTATGCTACAAGAGGAGGTTTATGTAGAACAGCCAGATGGTTTTGTCATTGAGGGACATGAAAATAAAGTGTATAAACTACACAAGGCATTATATGGGTTAAAATAGGCTCCTCGAGCCTAGTACAGTAAGATTGATGCACATTTCAGTAAGAGTGGGTTTCAAAAGAGTCAAAGTGAGGCTACTTTTTATACAAAACCAAGGGAGAAAAAGGAATATTGATTGCTGCTATATATGTCGATGACATAGTGTATACAAGGAATGATGATGAAATGCTACACTGGTTTAAGGAAGATATGATGAAAAGGTATGAAATGACAGATTTAGGATTGCTGCATCATTTTCTTGGTATGGGAGTAATACAAATAGGTTTAAGCATTTTCGTGCACCAAAATAAATATGCTTCTACATTGCTAAATAAGTTTGGCTTAACAAATTGCAATCCATTTCTCACACCATTGATTGCAAATGAGAAACTAAGCAAAGAAGATGGAAGTGGAGCTGCAGATGAAGAGTTCTATCGGAGAATTGTGGGAAGTCTTATGTATCTTACAGCTACAAGACTAGATATCATGTTTGCTGCAAATCTTCTAGCAAGATTCATGCATTGTCCCACAAAGAAGCATCTTGGCATAGCAAAGAGAGTACTAAGATATGTTAAAGGCACTCTAGACTATGGTTTACAGTAGGTCAAGGGAAGACAAATAATGTTAGTGGGATACTGTGACAGTGATTGGAGTGGATCTGTGGATGACACGAATAGTACATCAGGATATGCTTTTAGTTTTGGAAGTGGGGTGTTTTCATGGGCCTCGATCAAGCAAAGCTGTATTGCACTTTCTACTGTTGAGGCATAATACATAAGGGCCTAAGATGCAACTGCATAAGCAATTTGGTTTTGGTTTGTACTAGAAGATTTTGGTGAAATGCAAGTAGAAGCTACACCTCTGCACTGTGATAATACCTCAGCAATTGCCATTACTAGGAGCCGAGTTTTTCATCAGAAAACCAAGCATATTGACAGGAGGTACCACTTCATCAAAGAAGCTTTGCAAGATGGAATTGCAGACTTGACATATTGTGCCTCTAAAGAACAAGTTGCAGACATATTTACTAAGTCTTTGCCAAGGGACAAATTCAATTACTTAAGGGAAACGCTTGGAGTTGTTTCAGCATAAAGGTTACAGGAGAGTGTTGAAATATAACTTGCTGTACTGACGTGGAGGTTAATGCAGATGTGGATAAATGAGGCTGTATATGTCAGGACCCGTCCAGAATTCCTTCCCCGGAACCCTAGACAGCCCTGATCCCAGGGAAACCCTACCGGACCCTCCAACGGAAAATCCGGCAGAGCCTCCCCTAAGGGATTTACTTACCACAAATTACCTGCACTGAAAACACACTTCTATACTCATCCCTTTATTCCTCCCGCAAACTACAAATTGGTTCCACAGATTTCAGCACTTCTCAAAAACAACAACAGTCCAGTGCATAAATAAAACAGAAGTATCCCAATAGTATACAGAGCCTTAAGAAGTGCTAAACAACAGAAATACAACAAGGCTGAAAGAAATAATACACTGAAATGAAAGAGTACAAGAAGTACTTCTCGAAACACAACAGCAGCGGAAAACCTGGTTCGCTCCGGAAGAACGTCTACCACCACTTGCACCTAAGGGAACGGAATTTAAGAGTGTGAGATGCTAATCATCTCCGTGAGTGACCCTAACTACTAAACACTTTTAATAATAAAATAATATTAATAGCAATTAAGGAATAGACAAATACCAACAATTAATAAATAATAATAGTAACTGTTGGAAAATAATAATTTCCCTCAAAACTCTCACCAATCGCTCCGTTTGAAATGTTCCCTTTTTAAAACCTTTTCGCAAAACCCAATGTACATACCTCCCAAAAACCAAGGGATTAAACCATTTGATACACAATAAATAAATAAAAACATACCCCAATATATATAATAAAAATATAATAAATTATAGTAAATAATTTTGAACACCTTTGGGGTTTAAACCATTATTTGCAATTTACACTGACGCACCACACCATATACCGGTGATGCCCTCCGATACCCAGCGTCCCGAGCACCGACTGGCGGGGGGTTAAAGAGAGAAACCTGCAACGGTCACTTCGGCGTCCCGACAGTACCGCTGCTAAAACCATCAACCCGGCCAAGGAGGGGGGCGGCTGTGCACAACAATAACCTTGCCTGCCCACGGTCCAATGGCAACTCACGGGTGAAGTAATAACCGCACGCTAAACCACATAATAACCGCGTGCTACCACGTGTCCATACACCATACACCAGAACACCAATACTGTATGAGTGCGTCTAAAAATAAACAATAATAACCAAACGTACCGTTTTTCAAAATTACCGTGGGAAGTATACCAAATTTTCACAAAACACCATCCCACATATTTTTATTTAATAACCCGGTACGAAACATTGATAACCAACAAACCACAATTTTCTCAAAGTACGAGATGCAACCATAAAAATACCACAGGCATAATTTATAAAATATAACCAAATATTTTCGTAAAATATTTAACCCAATTATGCCCGAGAAATCATATTTGAAACCACGTACAAATACCACTGAAATACACTTTGCTCATGCACAATAAACTAAACCACAATATAACCATAATTAAATCACACCACATGAGCATAATTTAAATACCAATTTAAATACCAATTAAATATAATTAATTGTCCAAAAATGATATAAAATCCAGACACAATCAATTACTGAAAATACTTGCTCATGTGTAATAAATACCATTTAATCACAATAAAATAATAATTGAAAATTTCTTAATGACCCCAAAATTTCATTTAGCACCAATGGGTAATTATATATAAAATAATATTTTTTTCCGATTATATTTAAAATACGCCATATGAGCACAATTTTACAGATACCAAATTAATACCACATAAATACAATTAATTACCCCGAAAATATTTTTAAAGGTGGGTCACTCACCTGGAGCACGCAATTAACCCATGATCGACCACGGGATCAATTCTACGACTCACCGGTGCCCCTAGAACAAAATTCACAGACAGTCAAATAAATTAATATTTTAATCGGGTAAATAATACCCGGTACCCGGGGGGTCAAACACAAACTTTAACCAAAATGGTCGAATAATATACCAAAATGGACGAGGATCACCAATCCGGTCTCCATTGACCCCAATTCCACCGGAGGTGGCCGGAATTTGGTCGGGAAGCTTCGGCCGGTTTTGATCTTGAGGGATCTTTCAAATGGTCAGGATTTTGGGCAATCTAACCCTGGAAATGGACTCAGAGGGGTCGAAAATAGTGGGATAGAGGTATGGGACGGGCTGGGTTGGTCGGAAACGGCGAGAATCGCCGGAAAAATTTCAAGTCGCCGCCGCGACTTCGCCGGCCCGATCTGGGCGCGTCCGGCGGCGGCTGGCTGGGAAACTTGGTGGCCGAGGTCGCGAGGTGGCAGGCTACACCGGTGGCCGGCGGGTGTAGCACTCTGGCAACTGAAATCCAGCCAACCGGTCGGTCAACAGGGAGAGGGTGAGAGTCAAAGGAGAGAGAAAGGGAGAAAAAAAAATTCTGCATTTTGTCTCACGGGCTCGGGGAAGAAGGGAAGGAAAGGGAAAGGAAAAAAAAAGAAAAAAGAAAAAAAGAAAGTGTTTTCCCACGTGGGGAAAAGAAGAAAAAGAAAAAAAAAAGAAAAGAAAATAAAATATATAAAAATAATTAAATAATAATATTATTATTTAAAATAATAATAAAAATAATTTGATTTTAAACATGGTTGACATGTGGCATTTCAACATGGTGACACATGGTCACCTTCATTAAGTCACACGTGGCACATCGTTACGCGTTTAAAAATAATATTAAAATAATAGGGTATTTGAAAAACTTTACAGGTCCATAACTTTCAAACCACATGTCCAAATCGGACGTACCGCTAGTCTACGGACTCGTATCGACGAGCACTTCAAAACCATGCATGAGTCAAAGCTCAACCTTGCATGAATAAAAAGTCAACTCCGGCACCCCTTAGACAGTTTGGACCTCAACTTGTTTTGCTCAAAACTTTCAAACCGAAAGCTCCGTTTTCAACGTGCTACCAGTCTACGAACTCGTGCCAACGTGTACTTCGTAACGGTACCTCAGTCAACCTAGAATTCCAACCGGATCAAAAAGTCAACTTTTGACCCCTTTGGTCAACGGTCAACGGTCAACCTCGGTCAACGTGCAAAAATTTCCGACATGGTTTGGGACGGGGTGTTACAGTATAGGTGTATTTCCTAGTGGCTCATATGTCATGTGTCATAGAACTAACTAGAAGAATGAATGTGTGAGTGCTTGAAAGTGTGAGAGAGAGAAAATACAAATTTATGTTTTATAACAAATTTGTAATCATTGCATTTATGATGTAAGCAAAAATATTTTTGTTTTTACAGTTACATTGAGAAAATATGAAATATACAAGCTGAGCTCACGTTTTTTTCTCTCTTCTAACTTTTCTTTCAAGCTATCATCATCTTCACTACAAAATATACTAGAAAATATAGAATTCTTCAAGCTCCATTAACATCTGATAGTATAGTAGTCCATAGATTAACATCAAACTTATATAGCAGCAGCTTTGCACTCATTTCCTAATCGTACTCTTTTGCTTAATTATAAATTTTGTGTCTTGTTAACCAGTATTAGAGTTTATGCTAGATTTATAGTCGTTAATCATAGTTTTGTGAGGCCCTACTTTTACTATGTATAAACAATAACAACTTTGATTAAATTATTACATACATATACAACAATTAAGCAGTGCACAAATACAACTAACAATGGTATTATATAGTCATTAGGTGTCATACACAAAAGTATAAGAAAGGGAGCTTCAAGGAAGATCAGGGAAAGGAGAACTTGACAAAGTCAAGTTTTGGTCCTGATCCCATAATTGATCATATATTAATAGATCCAAACAAGCTCTACAAAGAATTGGGCAGACTCTGCTCCTAGTGTTTTCCCCAATTAATGCTACATGAAAGTTGTTGGCATGGAAAGACATCCAGAGTGATGATTGTATATTACACTAAAATGAATATGCATGGCTTTACTACTTTTTATTGGTTAATGTTTCATGCTCAATACACTTAAACAACTAACTTTGAGACTATCATAGCTGTTACTCCAAAGGGAGGAAGCTACATGGGACCAGGAACAGGGGATGACCATTTTGATAATTTAATAAATGCTCCTAAAGGGACCGAAACCAAACAGACAAAAACAAATTCAAATTACAATTCGGCTCATAGTTTAATTTTCCAATGCTAAAGTATGTAGACACTTAGAAAATCTAACTTTATTATTATTATTTTAGATCAAACATAGTGGTCTCTGACAAAATATAGTTCCTAACTACTAGAATGGATAACGTCGTATGGTCAGTAGAATACATGAACGAAATTTAAAGATTTCTAGAATTCAATTCTCTATAGCTTTAACCTGACTTGTCACTTTTCAATTTTTATTGCCTTGCCCGTTGATTTCTGAGTCCCCAGCTACATCTAGTCCCTTTTGTACGTCTCTCACTTTTTTTTTTTAAATTAAATATTGGAAAGGAATGGAGTACTCTCCCTTTTTGTTTTTTGTATATAAGTTCGTTAATTTTCATCCTAAAGTTCGTATGTTAATTGAGGCTTGGGACTAAATTAATTATTGGTGCGGAAAAGAATATGACAAAGAAAAAAGCATGATAAATTTACAGCTTAACTATATAAATAGTATGCAAAAGGTAATATATTAATACAAAGAAAGCCTTAAAAGATAAATAGTGAAGAAAGCCAGATGCTAGTAGTATATATGTAGCATGGTTGATGAAGTGAAACAACCGTATGTGGAAACAGTAGGAATTCACTCCTTAATTGTTTATGAGAAGGTATCATATATAACAGCTACACAATCTGGATCCCACATAAAATATTGTTATGTACTTGATAATGATTGGAGTTTGTGACAACAGTTCATCGTATACTGGTCGGTGGTGTTGTGAGCGATGGCAATACTGGAGGAGAAACTTCTAGTTTTGGCTAAGGGCGAGTGGTAGGCGATGGCGGTGGAGGTGGCGGCGGCGACGAGGGAACAAAAGGACTGCTACGTTGTGGAGATGGTGGTGGATATGGAACATGAAGCCTATCTGATCCTACTTTTGTTTGAGGAGTTAATGCAGCCCTTGCAGGTATTATATAACTACAACTACCTGAAAGTAGTAGAAGCTGTTGGATCAAAAGTAACCTAAACAAGTATTGAACCACACCCATATTTTGCTTTTGCTACTACTACTTTCTAATTCCTTTTTAATTTGCATAACTAAGATGGTTATCTATGTCTAGTTATATGTAGAGCAGTAAATATATTGTTAAGGCCAATTTCAATACTGCCCACCGAGTACGTTGAAGTATGTAATAATTCATTTAATTAAAGACTGACAGAACAAACATGAATACTCCAGGTATGCAAGAATTAATTAATTGCTCTTTCTAGTCTATCTTTGAATTATCAATTTTTGAATCTTGCTTCCGTGAAAAACACTATTGAAGAACCTGTCCCATTAACAGTTGCTGTCTGCAGGCATAGCTTTAATAGATACCCTTTTCGATTTTGAGTTTCACAAAATTTAAAATGGTGACGGAAATGAATTGAGAAATTGGGTTGTGCAGGGAACGGTGTGCATAGAATTTGATAGTAGCAACCTCACATATTACCATGAAACGTAGCATCAACTTTTAATGGACACCATTAATTTCCTAATCCTAACCTTTTGCCTCGTTATAAATACTGTGTTTGTTAAACCAGTATTAATAGAGTCTATGCTGAATTTATAGTCGTTAATGATGGTTTTGTTAGTGAGGCCGTACTATTTCTATGTATTAACAAGAACAACTTTGATTAAATTAGTATATATGAGTGGATCCAATTAATGGTATCATATAGTATAAATCCCATCCACACAAGTCCAAGAGAGGAACTTCAGTGTGGACAAGGTGAAGAAGACTTTGACAAAGTCAACTTTTTCGGTTTGGATCCCATAGTTGACCCACATATATTAATGGATGTCAACAACCTTCAAAAAAGTAGGAAACTCTGCTCCTAATGTTACCAGCCAATTAATGCAAAAGGAAAGTTGTTGGCAAGGGAAAGAGATACAGAGTAATGGTTATATATGATAGAGAAATTAATTATCTAAATTGGTTAATTAAATTCCATTTTACAGTAAAGAAAAAAAAGGGGCTGCTTGGGGGGGGGGGGGGGGGGTGAAGAATTTTGCTGATTCAAAAGATAGGGTCCTCTTGATGAATATATATTCCACTGCCTTAAACTTGATCATCACTTTCTGAAAAGAAAATTTTATTTTTCCCAAGTGAGACATTAATAAATGAGCTCTATTTTCATCAAGATTCAGAGAGCAAATAAGTAGGGGTGGGCATGGATTGGATTGGTTCGATTTTGGACCAAAATACAACCCAATCCATATTTATTGGTTTCACTAATATAGAATCCAAACCAAACCATTAAAACGTGAAACCCAAATGTAACATCCCACATCGATTGGAGAGGGGCACGAAGCGGTCTTTATAAGGTTGTGGATACCTCTCCCTTCAGGACGCGTTTTGTGAGCAAAACCTTGAGGCCAGGGGGGAGAGAGGGTGTGAACCCTGGGCCAAAGAGGATAATATCCTGATGCGGGTGGTCTGGGCTGTTACACAAACCAAACCAAACCATTTATGATCGGATTGGTTTGCATTGGTTAATCGGTTTGAAACTTACTAATTTATAAATATATAATGCAAATAAAAAAAATTTCAAATATAAAATATAAATAATAAATATAAATATAATTTAAGAACATATACTGAAGCTGCCGTGAGTCTTGAAGTAGAAGAACAGATGCTGAAGCTGCCATAAATCTTGAAGCCGTGAGTCTTGAAGCAGAGGAGCAGATGGTCAAATCGAAGCTTGGCGTGGTTAATGATTATGGTGATGGACTGGTGGTGGGCGCTAATGGAGGTAAATGTTTAGTTTAGGGTTACAACTTACAATTTGATTTGAGCTTTGGGATGTAAAAAAAATATATATTAAAAATTAGTATATAAAAATGAAAAAAATATATTAAAATTAATATATAAAAAAAAAAATAATAAAAAATATATAATTTTTTAATTATATAATATATTATTTGGATTGGATTGGATTGGATTGAATCTATATTTCCAATCCATAACAAATCCAATCCATACAATTTATAATATTTTGAATCCAATACAATCCAATTGATGTAAAAATCCAATCCAAACCGTTAAAAATGGATTGGATTAGACGGATTGAACGGGTTGGATTGGATTTTGCCCACCCCTACAAATAAGTACTATTATAATACTTTATGTGATAATTATTTGTCAACAAAATTTAATAAGATATTTTTAATTTCATGATGTATGTATTTTTATTTTTATTATTTATTTTGCACAAAAACAGTCCTACACACAATATTATACATATTTAGAAGAGAGAAATATTAGCGGTTTTCACCAGCGAACAACATATGACTAAAACCCATGCATCACTAATATGCAAAAAAATAACATATATGTTACACAACCAAAAACAAAGGCTACCAGAAGACATCTCCTGATCTATATATATAATATGTAGATTTGGATCATGATGACGGGATGAGGTATGGTAAGGAGTTCATGCAGCTGGTGGAGGTGGATCCTCAGGAGGTATTTGATGGACTGGAGTATGGCCTCTAGGAGTTGGTGGAGGTGTTCCACCTCCAACCCTGTTAGGTTTCACTTCCAATAATCTAGAGGACCTAACATGGAATGGAAGTGAAGCAGGGAAAGAATAAGAGGCAGCTTCAATACTCCTACTTCCATAACTATAACTTGAAAGCAATAGCACATGGATCAGAAGCAAAGTAGATGAGCACGAAGCCACATCCATTTGCTACCTACTTGCAATGTACGCGTCTCCGATTGTAAGCCAGATCGATGCTAGCTATATATATATATATATATATATGAGGTGTAGCAAGTTTATATCATATATGGGACTCTATAATTATGGAAAATTAGGTACCTATAATCAAGAATTTGTCAAAACCACCGGTAAGTGAAAGACCCAGTGCCTACGACATTTGGGATATGTATTAGAAAAAGTAGTAAGATATTGTAATAATTATAAATAAATGTATGCATTGGGAAATCTAACGTCTTAAGTCGCAAGCCATGCAATTTTTAATCAATTGGGTTTGCCTCAAAATGACAACTTGGTTTGACTTCTTGATGCTTATAGGTAAAAGTACATCCAACAATTTCTGTTTTATATTTGGGTTATATGTTTGGTGGGATAAAGATTTTAAGAAATCTTCAATGCTATGACATTTTCAAAACCCGAGTTGGTGAATATAATATAATTTAATACTTTAAAAGCATTATTGATGTCCGTGCAAACTCACTTCTCCAATCCATAACATTATTCCAAAAAATTATGTAAAACTTCCGAAACTTTGAATTGGCACCCATTTCTTACCTTTTGATTTGAATTTATAAATAAATAAATAAATAAAAACAGCCGAATTTATTTGCTGCTGTTTTTTTTTTTTTTTTTTTGTTCTTTTGTTCTTTTGTTTTTTGTTTTTTTGTTTTTGTTTTATTTTTTATTTTTTATTTTTTTGGTGTGTGTTTGTGTGTGTGTGTGTTAAAAATACAGGGCTTTAGTACTTGTTGATGGTTAATGTTTCGTGCTCAAAATGAAACAATTAACTTGACCTAGCATAGCAGTGTACAGGGGACCAGAAACAGGGGAACACATAACTGAGTCAATCAAATAACCCAAAAAAAGGGACTTAATGAAATAAAAAAACAAACAAAAACAAATTCAAATTAGAACTCCGCTCATAGTTTAATTTCTCAATTTTAAAGATTAGGAAGATGCAAACCGGTAACTATATTCGCCCCTATATACGATTGTAGAGTCTGAAAATGTTGTATAATAAAAAGTCTAACTTGTAGGTTTTCTGGGCTCTGATTGACTATAGTCTCTGCCAAAATATAGTATCTGAGTTCTGATCACTACATTCAGATAGATTACATAAGAAGAGGAATTACAGATTTTATTCACGTATAGCATGGAAAAAGCCAACATGCTAAGAAATGAGGACGTGGAATGCAGGGTCTTCATTAAGGTAGATGAAGCTGATCAAACTATCTTAATTGCTTGGATGTACTTTAAAATCACGTTCGTTATCGACGTTAACATGCATATGGATGGTCAACTGGTTATGGCGCTGATGGTTCGGTTGGCAATGGTGGTGGAGGTGGCTGTTGTGGTGCAGGAGGAGGACTTTTGAGATGGTAAGGAGGATTGCGAATAGGAGGTGATGGAGATACTCCACTACTGCCAACCCTATCGGGTACTACTTCCAATCTAGAAGAGATAGCATAGAGTGGAATTGGGTCCGAGGAAGAAAAAGAAGCACCTCTGATATTATTTCTGCCTCCATAACTACAACATGGAAGCAAAAGTACTGCATGTATGAGAATTAAAATAGACAAGTATTAAGTCGCACCCATTTGGTATACTAGAACTTTATTTTTTCTGCAAGTTATTACTCAGATTGGAGCAGCCTAGCTTCATATATTGCAGGTACATGAAAAAACCTTTCCACGATAGCAAATTAGGTAGCACATAAAAAAAAAAAAAAAAAAAGGACACCTTTTCACGGTGGCAAATTAGGTAGTCCAAACATGTGACCAACAACATGTCAAACCGACTATAGAAAGACATTTGGAATAAAAACATAGAAAAGTCTCAGATCCTGTAGTATATAATTAACCATAAAATATATGTCTTTTTTAAATGGAATTAATTCCGGGCAAATCTCTGTTTTATAAGGCCTGTCTCTTGAATAAGATGTAAAAATAGAAAGACCAAAATTAAATCAAATCTTCATTTGGATGCATATGCTTGATGGGATTGAGATGTTGGTTTGAGTGTGACATTTTCAAATCCAATTTGATGCAATAAAGTTCATATCTAAACAGGTGTTGTGCAACTCACTTTTCGAACACAAAGTGGGCAAGTTTTTCATACCCTCGATCTGTCAAAATGGTACTGCCATTTTTAAGAGTTCAGATATTGATAAACGTCAAATTTGTATACTTTATAGAAGCTGATGCAATAATTGATAACTAGACATTGATTGAAATTTGAAGTCGGATCAAGTAGGAACATATTTTAAGCCTACCATTCTAAGTGTGTTGTTTAGGGCAAACGGCAATCATATATATATATATATATATATATATAAGGATCTCTTTTTAACTCAATATGATTGCAACTCATTCAAATTCAAAGGAAATATAATTTCATTAATTTTCACTACTCTATGTTTTAGTTGAGATCATTAATAAACTTAGCCTTCTTTAATGAATTATATGATACATTATCAATATATGAATTATGATTAATGAATCCAATCACTTTTATGTAATTAATGCAGGAAGAAATGGGGTGGTCTTGCGCTCACAGGGTTCAAATATGAAAGTTGAATAAAAAAACTTTGAATTGGCATCCCTTTCCTAGTTACTTTTTCGCTTTGAATTTTTATGTAAGACAATTAGACTTTATGCTGTTTTTCTGTGTAAGTGCTTAATAACAACCATTAGTATACGCAACTTGATGTTTTGTGAGACTCCTATAATATATTCAAGTTGGTACACATGGTATTATTGAATTTTAAAATAATATTACATTTGTGTCGTAACAATTTCAAATTCAAAAGCTCATGATATTAATAATAATAATAATAATAATAATAATAATAATTAAATACTAAAACAAAATCGAAAGTTCCGCCAAATTCTTCTCTATTTGTCAATTTTCTAACAAGTACCTGAAATCATAACGAAAGCTTGCATAGTGAATATAAACATAATATGTCATTTATTTTAGATTTAAAAATATATTTAGAAGAGTTATAATTCAAATAATAGTTTAAAAATTTAAGATCACATACATACTAAAATTTATTTGGCTAGCAATTATCTAGCTAAATAAACAATCTTAAGTTATTGAATATACTTCAAATTTCTATTCTTATATTAACATATATATGGTGGTATAATACAATTAGTTGTCGGACCAGTTAGCGGCCATGGCGGCTATGTATGGCAGTAGACATCATAGGAGAAGATGGCCGATTTCCCTGGCCACTGCGAAGCCTGCGATCCCTATTGTGTATTGCTTCAAATTTAGAGGAAAAAACGTAAAATGGAATTGGTTCAGAGGAAGACAAAGAAGCAGCTCCATTCATATGAGTTCTGCCACCATAACTAAAACACGGAAGCAACACTAGTACTAGTGCATGGATGAGAATTAAAGTAGACAAGTATCAAGCCCCACCCATTTTGCTATTACTGGCTACGCTTTCTTCCTAATTGCATAAATTAAGTTGTAACTCAGATTGGGAAGGTCCGCTAGCTTTATATACAGCAGCAACCGAAGACTTAAAGTCATCCCCCGAATTAAAAGGTACGAAAATTTTTTTGAACCTAAATATGGGTTTGGAGCTAGATCATAACGTCCCAAACACTCCTATAGTAGTGATCGACCTTTCGTACCATTGATTTTTCAAAATGATATTTCCATTTCTTTAAAGTTAAAGGTATTATTGACTAGACGACTAGTCAAATTGTAGACATTTTATTTTATTATTCTTTTTTTTTTTTTTTTTTTGGGAACAGAATATGTATAATCGTGACACAAAAACTAGGCAATATAGATGAAAAATTAAATCAAGTACATATGTATCACCAAGCCTCTACCGTCTAAGTAAAGAATTTACAGGCCATAGTTGAACAAATAAAAAATTAATTAATACTAATTAGAAGATCAAACTGATGGTAAAATAGTTGTTTCATTAGGTGCCATACATGAAATCCAAGAGTGGAAGCTTCAGGGTGATCATGAACAAGGGAAGTTACTCTGACAGAATCATTTTTGCAGTGATAGATGTCCCTACAAGTAAGTGTATGGAAACAAACCAACAAATGACAAAGTTAAACAGCTCTGCTCATAGTTTTCACAATGCTAAAGATTATTAGATAGAAAGGAATAGGAAGACAAAGAAGAACCTTCGGATAATCCTGCCTCGATAAATATAACATGGAAGGAATAATAACTTTGCATCGATGACATTTAATGGTTCCATTTGTTTCAACGTTCACATATTCACGACAAGTAATCGATTTTTGAATACCTAATGAAATAGCATTGCTTTATTTCTATACATTTGATTTCTTAAATTCTCATGTGAACCTTATCAAGAAAAAAATATATTTACCACTTTACTTAAAAGGAGAACGAACATCAACATCTTTAACAACTCCACAACATACAGACAGATGGTTATCCAATTTATCTGGGATTGAAGATTCATCCTTTCAATTTCCTTTCGCATGATGAGCTCGCGCAGGCATTCATTTACCTACAATTTCATTGATCAAGAAAAAAGAAATTAGAAAATTCATGTTCATAACTTCAGCCCTCTCACTGCTTCAGTAAATATCTACAAAACTCATAAACAGAGTTTTCATGTTGAGCAATATAGAATGAACTTATAGTCTTTCTACAATTTGTCGGCAAACTATAATGTCTATATGCTCCATTTGTTTCAAAATCCAAATGTGAACCTTATCCAGTCAAAAAGATATTGCCACTTCATTTGGTATTGAAAAGTTAAAATTGACATCCCATTCCCTACATTTTGCTTTAAATATTTCTGTAAAAGCATTAGATTTTCCCGCTACTTTTATGTGAGCCTTTTGATGATTTTGTGAGACTATATTGTTTCCATGCTCAATAAACATAAAGAAGTTGATTGAATTAGTATAGCAATTAATTGGATGATCCAAATGATAGTATCATAGCTGTTCCATTAGGTGCCATACATGAAAATCCGAGAAAGGAAGGTTCAGGGAGGAATCAATTTTTGCAGTGATAGATGGATACAAACAAACAAACAATTAACAAAGTAGCTAGCTCATAGTTTTCCCAATGCTAAAGATTATTAAGATGCAAATTATCTGCTAATATATTCACTGCACTGAACAAACATGAAAACTCCAGGTATGCGTGAATTAATTGATCTCTCTAGTTTCTATCTTTGAATCTTGACTCCATGTTAAATACTGTTGAAAAACCAGTTCCAATGACAGTTGCTGTCTGCAGGATTCCCTTTTTGATTTTGAGGTTCAGAAAACTAAGACAGTGAGAAACGAATAGAGAAATCGGGTTGTGGAGGCAGGTGGCTGCTAGTCCATATATTAACATGAAACTTAGCAGCAGCTTTGAATTGGCCATCCATTTCCTAAACCTACCCTTTCACTTGATTATAAATTCTGTGTATGTTAAAGCAGTCAATGTTATTGAAAACGGACGATTCACGATATGAATCGTCCGATTCGGAACGAGATTGATGCTTAACGATACAGATCGTGTGTATGAATCGGTTTCCAGGTGAATTGCATGTTTCACCCAGATGAATCACACGATTCGATTGGATCGCCGATTCACCGATTTTAAATTTCTTAATCTTGTTGCCCGTTCTTCAATTAATTTACGGGAGAAGATGGAAAAGAGAGGAGAAAAAGATGATAATTGGAGAAGAGAAGAAGATGATGATGATTTATTGAAAAAAATAGAGAAGAAGATGTGCAGAAGCAGAGAGGAAGACGATGAAGAAGACGAAGATGAACATAAAAATGAAAGAAAATTTATTATTATTTTATTTATTTTTTTAAATTTTTATTTGTGATTTGAGATTTTTAATTAAAAAAAAAAAACCTTTTATACGGAATTTGCTGAATTAGGCAGAGCGTATGTATCTTTTTTATGAATCTTGAGAAAGAAATTAAGAGATGATAATATGTAAAATGGAAGGCCCGTAAAAAAAATAATTATTTTTTTAATTATTTATTAAGATGTGATGTTGTATTATAGGGCCACGTGCAAGAAATGATGTTGTAATATAGGGTGAATAAAAATAATTATTTTTTTATTATTTATTAAGATGTGATGTTGTGGTATAGGGCTACGTGCAAAGCCAATTTTTTAATATTTTAAATCAATAATAAAACGAAAAGTAACTATATATATATATTAATAATATAATTAATCAAACTTTTCTATTTTTTATTTTTAAAAAATAATATTTATTAAAATTTTATTTTTGAAATGTAGTTATTATTTTAAAAACTAAGATGTTGAATTTAAAATTAATAATTATATTTAAATTGATGAAAGATGAATTAATATTACAATAATTTATTATTTTTATTGTTAATTTGATTTAATATTAAATATATTAGTATTATAAATAATATAAATTATTGAATATTATTTTTGAATGTATCTTACCATGTATATTTTGTTTCGATATATGTTTTATAATTTTGAAAAAATAATTCATGTTTTGATTTTGAAAACAGTATTATTAGAGTTCATTCTGAATTTATAGTCGTCAATGATGGTTTTGTGAGGCCCTGCTATTTCTATGTATGAACAAGAACAACTTTGCTTAAATTAATATATAGGAAAGTAGTTGACAAGGGAAAGAGATACAGAGGTGATGATTATATGTGACAGTTGAATGATTTATCTGACTTAGTTAATTGGAATATTTCTGTATTACTGTACGGGCAAAAAACTCTAATGTTGGTCGTTGGAATTTTGCTAATTCAAAATATGGGTCTTCATCAATATTTTCCACTACCCTTAACTCTCACGGTCTAAGAAAGAAAACTTTATTTTTCAAGTGAAACATTAATAGATGAGCTCTGTTTCATCAAAAGATTGAGCAAGCAAATAAGAACTGCTATACTTCATGTAATTAATATTTATAAACTTAATTCAATGAGATTTTATTGTATTATATTTATTGAAATACATGTCTCATGCATTAAGAATATTATGCAAAAGGTAACGTATACATTACATTACAAAAACAAGAGAAACCAGCAGAAAAGTAGTACCCATACTAAGTCACCTAACGAGCTCCTTCCTGAGTTATGTGGGATTGCTCACTGTTTTTGCCCCTTTAGCCACAAGTGTTAAAAATGTCCGTCTGCCGGATTGCCTATAGGAGTTGGTACCCTTTTTTCATCATCATTCCTATTAGGTTTTGCTTCCAATAATCTAGAGGACCGAACATAGAATGGAAATGGAGCAGAGGGAGAAACAGAGGCACCTTCAATACTCCTACCTCCATAAGTACAACTTGGAAGCAATAACGCATTGATCAGAAGCAAAGTAGACAAGTAGGAAGCCACACCCATTTGCTACCTACTTGGAATGTATGCCTTTGTAGTTGTAAGTCAGATATATATGTGGAGGTATTGGGTATATATAATACACAGGACTATATTGTTAAAGAAAATTAGGTACCTTTAATCAATAACTTGTCAAAACCTCCATTAGAAAGTAGACTATATTTTGCTTTTGCTACTATTACTTTCTTCCTAAACTTTTAAGTCTATATGTATGGAGAGAAGGTAAATATTGTTATGGCGAATTTCAGTACTGCCCACCGTGTACGTTGTTGTGTGGAAAAATTCATTTATAGATAGAGACAGAACAAACATGAATTAATTGCTCTCTCTAGCCTCTATCTTCGAATCTTGATTCTGTGTGTAACACTGTTGAAATACCAGTCCCAATGACGGTTGCTGTCTGCGGGCTTAGCTTCAATAAATTCCATTCTTGACTTTGAGGTTCAGAAAACTAAGATGGTGAGAAATGAATAAAGAAATGTTGTTGTGGAGGTGGCAGCGGTGGTGATCTTCTGTTGAGTGGCCTTTTGGGCACCATCTTCAACTCAATGGAAATCTCAGCTGCAACATCCTCAGAGACCTTATCGGTGTAAATAGAATCTGATAGTAGCAGTCTTACATATTACCAAGAAACTTATCAGCAGCTTTGAATTGGCCACCCATTTCCTAATCCTACCCTTTTGCTTAATTATAAATCCTGTGTTAATTTGTTAAACCCGTATTAGAGTTTATGCGGAATAAATAGTCACTAATTATGTTCTAGTAATGCCATACTATTTCAATGTATAAACAAAAACAACTTTGATTAAATTAGCGTATAGGAATTGAGTGGATCCAACTAATGTTGTCATATAGTCAATAATCAAGTGCCATACATACAAGTCCAAGAGAGCAGGTGAAGAAGACTTTGACAAAGTCAATTTTTGGTTTAATCCCGTAATTGACCCTACATTGATGCATGCAACTTAACAAACTACAAAAAGTAAGGGTAGGAAAACTCTGTTCCTAGTGTTCCCCAGTTTAAAGCTCAAGGAAAGTTGGTGGCTTATGAAAGAGATACCGAGTGATGATTATGTATGAATCACTGTGAAACGAATTATCTAAATTGGTTAATTAGATTTGTTCCTGAAAGGAAAAACAGAAAAAATTCTGAAGTTATTTATATTTTTGGTGAAATTGCTGATTCAATAGATGCGTCTTTGATGGATATTCCACTGCCTTTAACTTAATCATAACCATCCAAAAAAAAAAAAAAAGAATGCTTTATTTTTCAAGTGAAACAATAATAGATGAGCTCTGTTTCATCAAGATTGAATTACCAAATAATTACTGTACTATAATACATAAGGTGATTAACATTTGCCAATTTAATTCTATTAGATTTTGTTGAGTTCATGATGTATGTATTTTCTATTTGTGTTACGTCCATGGTGCATAAATACAGTCCTACGTACACAATATTATACATATTTAGAAGAGAGATTTAGCTGTTTTCACCAGTTGACAATATAATACTACAACCCATGCAATCTCTTAATGATAAATAATACTATGCAAAAAACAACATATATAATACACAGCCAGAAACAAGGGAAACCAGCAGATGTCTCCATATATATATATATATATATATTATATACATATACATATATGTATTGCACACATATATTGGTGGTATGTATATTCGGATCATGATGGCGGTGATGGGGTATGCTAGGGAGGTCACACAGCTGGCGGAGATGGATTTTCAGGAGGTATTTGATGGACTGGAGTATGGCCTTTATGAGTTGATGGAGTTATTCCACCACCATCCCTATTAGGTTTCACTTCCAATAATCTGGAGGACCTAACATAGAATGGAAATGGAGCAGAGGAAAAAACAGAGGCAGCTTCAACACTCCTACTTCCATAAGTACAACTTGGAAGCAATAGCGCATGGATCAGAAGCAAAGAATACAGGTGCGAAGCCACACCCATTTGCTACCTACTTGCAATGTATGCTTTTCTAATTGTAAGTCAGATCGATCCTTACTTAATATATATATATATATATATATTTATATATATGCAGAGGTAGTAGGTATATATAATGTATGGGACTATATCATTATGGAAAATTAGGGACCTGTAATCAAGAACTTGTCCAAACAACATTAGGAAGTGGGAGGCCCAGTGTACACTACATTTAGGATATATACATAAGAACAAGTAGTAAGATAATGTAATAAGAATAAATAAATTAATGCATGCATTGAGAAATCTAATCTCATAAGCCATGCAGTAATTTTTAATCAATTGGGTTTGCCTCAAAATGACAACTTAGTTTGACCTCTTGATACTTATACGTATACAAATATCTGTTACGGTACAATTTTCGGTTTTATATTTGGGTCATGTATGTTTGATGGGATAAAAATGTAAAGAAATCGTCAATGCTAAGACATTTTCAAACCCCAACACGGTGATGATAACATGCAAACTCAATTTTCAAACCCTCCATAACATTATGTCAAAATAATCTGCCCTTTTTTTAAGTAAAGGCTATTGAATTTTTACACATTTATGTATTTAATACAGGTTACTTAATGCATGTTGATAAGGCATAAAAATAGTCGTAATTGATCAAAATTGAGAATTAATGGTGTCCTACAAGTTGTATTAATGATAAAAATCTGGAGCCTCGGAGTTGGCTGGTTAAGCAACCTACATTAAGTAATTATATAAAAGAAGATAAGTTATACGATAGCTGAGGATTAGTTACCTGTGTCCTTAGATTGTGTGGGATGAATTTTGAGTATACGACAACAGTTATGTCCCTGTTAACCAAGTATGAAGAAAAGTGGTGGTCTTGCCCATTGGGTTCAACTCGTAAACTTTTGAATCTTTGAATTGGCACCCATTTCTTGTCTTTCACTTTGGATTTTGCTGTTAAAAACCAGCAGCATTTATTCTTTTGTGTGTGTGTGTGTGTGTGTGTGTTAATAGGTAGGGTTTTGTAGTTGTTGATGGTTAATGTTTCATCCTCAATAGACCAAAACAATTAACTTGAGGCTATCATGGCTCTATAAAAGGGACCAGAAACAGGGGAACACTGAAGAAAGTCAATTGGATGACCCCAAAAGGGACCTGGAAATTCAAATTAGAACTTCCCAATCCTAAAGATTAGGAAGATGCAAACTAATTATTATATGCATTTGCTATGATATACTATTGTAGAGTCCGAAAATGTTGTATAAATACTTTGAAAAGTCTAACTTGTAGGTCTCTGGGCTCTGATTGACTATGATCTCTGCCAAAATATAGTTTTTGAGTTCTGCCCACTACATTCAGACAAAATACATACGAAAAGGAATTACAGATCTCATTCTCGTATAGTATGGAAAAACCAACATACTAAGAAATAAGGACATGCAATGCAGAATCTTCATAAAGGTAGATGGAGCTTATTATCAAACAATATTCATTGCTTGGATATACTTTAAAATCATGTTCTTTATCTACATCAAGGATGGTCATGGCGCTGAAGGTTTGGTTGGTGATGGGGGTGGTGGTGGCCACAGTGGTTCAGGAGGAGGACATTTGAAAAGGCAAGAAGGATTGCAAATAGGAGGTGGTGGAGATATCCACTACTGCCAACCGTATTGGATACCACTTCCAATCTAGAAGAAATAACATAGAATGGAATTGCATCTGAGGAAGAAAAAGAAGCAGCTCTGATGTTAGTTCTGCCTCCATAACTGTAACATGGAAGCAGCACTAGCGCCTGTATTAGAATTATAGTAGACAAGTATCGAAGAGCTGCATCCATTTGGTATACTACTGCTTTTCTTTTCTTTTTTTCTCCTTTTTTTTTTCTTTCTTGGTGCAAGTTCTTACTCAGATTGGGTATGGCTAGCTTTATATATGGCAAGTGCAAAAGATTTTTCATGATGTCAAATTAGGTAGTCCAAACATGTCAAACCGACCATAGAAAGAGTGATGGTCGGCGGTGCACCTCATTTTTTATACGGTATAGAAAAGTAAGATCCTCGAGTATATAAGCATACAATATGCGTGTTTTTCACATAGTATTATACTAATACTATGTGACGCAGTGGGTGTGAATGGGTATTTGAGCCATGCAGTAATTTTTAATCAATTAGATTTGCCTCAAAATGAACTTAGCTTGACTTCTAGATACTTCTACGCATGCATATGTCTTGTTCCACTAAAATTTCTGTTTATTTATTTATTTATTTCGGTCATATATGTTTTATGAGATAAAGATGTCAATAAATCTTAAATGCTAAGACATTTTCAAAGAATATAATATAATTTTATACCTTAAAACCTGTATTGATATGTAAATGCAAACTCACTTTTCAAACCCATAACATTACATCAAAATGGTCTGCCGTTTTTTTATTAAAGGGTTATTGATTTTTTATAAATTTATATTTTTTATACAACTTATTTAATGCATATTGATCAGGCTAAAAAATAATAATTGATTAAAATTGAGAATCAAAGCTGTTCACAGGTTGTGTAAATGATAACAATTTGGAGCCTTGTAGTTGGCTTGGCTAGTTAAATATCCTACATTGAAGCAACTATGTAAATGAAGATAAGCTATAGGGTAGCTGAGGTCCTGCGGATGAGCTTCAGGTGTTCTTGGCTTGTGCGTAACGAATTTTGAGCATATAAAAACAGAGATGTCCTTAGTGACCAAGTATGAAGATAAGTGGTGGTTTTGCCTATTGTGTTCAATACGTAAACTTTTGAAAGTTTGCATTGGCACCCATTTCTTACCTCTTGGTCTGAATTTTTCGGGAAAAAAAAATTATAAAAAAAAATAAAATAAAAAAATAAAACCAGCACAATTTATGTTTTTTTTATGCGTGTGTGAATAGTAAGACATAGGGCTTTAGTACTTGTTGATGGTTAATGTTTCATGCCCAATAGACTGAAACAGTTGAGGCTATCATAGCCGTATATACAGGGGACCAGAAACAGGGGAACACTGAACAGAGCCAATTAAATGACCCAAAAAGAAACCAAATCAAATAAATAAACAAAAACGAATTCAAATTAGAACTCTGCACATAGTTTAGTTTACCAATTCTAAAGCTTAGGAAGATGCAAATTGATAATTATATTCCCTACTATATATGATTGTACAGTCAGCAAATGATTTACATATACTTTGAAAAGTCTGACTTGTAGGTTTACTGGGCTCTGATTGACTATGGTCTCTGCCAAAGTATTAGTATCTGAATTCTGAACATTACATTCAGATAAACTACAAACAAAGAAGAATAACAGATTCTTATCCTCATATAGTATGGAAAAACCAACATACTAACAGATAAGGACATTAGAAAGCAGAATCTCCATTAAGGTAGATGGAGCTGATCAAACAATCTTAGTTTATTGGATATACCTTAAAATCCTGTTCTTCATTGGCATTAGTGTTCCGGCGGACACGGTGATGATGGTTCTGTTGGCGATGGCGGTGGAGGCGGAGGTGGCCTTTTTGGTGCAGGTGGAGGACTTTTAAAATGGACAGGAGGATTGTGTATCGGAGATGATGGAAACACTCCACCTCTGCCAGCCTTCCTATCAAGTACTACTACCACTCCCAATCTAGAAGAAATAAAATAGCCAGGCATTGGATCCAAGGAAGATAAAGAAGCAGCTCCGATGTTAGTTCTGCCTCCATAACTACAACATGGAAGCAGAAGTAGGGCATGGATGAGAATTATAGTAGACAAGTACGGAGCCCCTCCCATTTGACATACAACTGTTTTTTTTTTTTTTTTTTTTTTGGGTATTTTGGTGGCAAGTTCTAACTCGGATTGGGGCGGACTGGCTGGCTTTATATTATAGCAGCAGGTATAAAATTGGAGGCAGAAGGACCCACCTAGACTTTATCATGATCCGAAATTAGGTAATCCAAAACATGTGGACAAGAACATGTTAAACCTATCACATATAGAAAGAGATAGATGTCAGATTCGGTATGATATTTGTTTTTTAGCTAGAATTCCAGGCAAACCTCTGTTTTAGTTTGACACTAAGCTTGTACATATACGTCTTTTAATTATGATTCTCTTTGACTCCAAGCACTATCTATCCCCCATGTAACTACTCTTATTAGCCGCCATGTATGCTTGGTGGTGGTGGGGAAAAACAACGGTGGAAACGCTAATTGTTTTAATAATTTAAATAAAAACGGCATGAAAAGTTTTTTACATTTTTTTTTTAGTCATTTTTTTTTTTTTTATTACTAGTATATGTTAACTTTTCATTATTACTACTACTATATGTTGAATAAAAATTAAAAATGAAAATAAAGTTGACGCGGCTTGAGTTTTTCCGTCTAATGAATCACCTAAATTGGTTAATTAGATTATTTCTGTATTACTGTAAGAAAAAAAGAAAAATCTAATGGTATGTAGATTTTTGTTGGAATTTTTCTGATTCAAAAGATGGGTCTTGATGAATATATCCACCGCCTTTTAACTCAATCATAACTCTCTAAGAAAGAAAACGTTATTTTTCATGTGAAACAAAAATAGATGAGCTCTGTTTCATCAAGATTGAGCGAGCAAATAAGCAATAATATTCACGTGGTCAATATTTGTCAACTTAATTCAATGAGATTTTATTGTAGTACATTTATTGAAATACGTGTATTTCTAGTTGTATAACATTAATTTATTGTGCATGAATACAGTCCACCAAACAATATTATGCATAGTATTAGCGGTTTTTACCAGCAGACGACATAGCACTACAAGTCGTCCATTAATAATATTATACAAAAGGTAACATATACATTACACAAAACGAAACCAGGGAAACCAGCAACCCCTTAGGTTTTGCTTCCAATAGTCCAGAGGACCCAACATAGAATGGAAATGGAGCAAAGGGAGAAACAAAGGCACCTCCAATGCTCCTGCCTCCGCAACTACAACCTGGAAGCAATAGCTCATGGATAAGAAGCAAAGTAGACAAGAAGGAAGCCACACCCATTTGCTACCTACTTGCAATGTGTGTCTTTCTAATTTAAGTCAGATCGACGTTAGCTTTATATATATATATATATATATATATATATATATTACGGTGGACTATATTAATGTTATGGAAAATTTGGTATCTGTAATCAATAATTTGTCAAAACCTCCTTTATAAAGTATGGCTATATGTTGATTTTGCTGCTACTACTTTCTTCCTTTTTAATATTGCATAACTAATTAATATGGACATCTATGTCCATATATATGTGTGTGTGTGTGTATATAGACAAAGAGGGAGAGATAATATTGTCATGGGAATTTCATTACTGGCCACCGAGTACGTTGAACTGTGTTTAGAGAGAGAGACAGAACAAACATGAAAACCCTGGGTATGCAAGTAACGACAGAACAACAATAATTTGTCAAAACCTCCTTTATAAAGTATGGCTATATGTTGATTTTGCTGCTACTACTTTCTTCCTTTTTAATATTGCATAACTAATTAATATGGACATCTATGTCCATATATATGTGTGTGTGTATATATATATAGACAGAGAGAGAGAGAGATAATATTGTTATGGGGAATTTCATTATTGGCCGCCGAGTACGTTGAGCTGTGTTTAAAGAGAGAGACAGAACAAACACGTTGAGCTGTGTTTAGAGAGAGAGACAGAACAAACATGAAAACCCTGGGTATGCAGGTAACGACAGAACAACAATAATTTGTCAAAACCTCCTTTATAAAGTATGGCTATATGTTGATTTTGCTGCTACTACTTTCTTCCTTTTTAATATTGCATAACTAATTAATATGGACATCTATGTCCATATATATGTGTGTGTGTGTATATATATAGACAGAGAGAGAGAGATAATATTGTTATGGGGAATTTCATTATTGGCCGCCGAGTACGTTGAGCTGTGTTTAAAGAGAGAGACAGAACAAACATGAAAACCCTGGGTATGCATGTAACAGCCCAGACCACCCACATGTGATATTATCCTCTTTAGGTCTAGAGAATCCTCTTACAACACAGGGAAAGGTATTCACACCACCTTATAAGACGTGATTCGTTTCTCTTTCCAAACGATGTGGGACTTCACAATCTTCCCTCCTTGGAGCCCAGCGTCCTCGCTGGCACATCAATCCGGGTATTGGCTCTGATACCATTTGTAACAGCCCAAACCACCCGCATGTGGATATTGTCCGCTTTGGGCCCAGCCCACACAGTTTTGTCAAAATGCTTCCACAAGGAAAAGGTATCCACAGCCTTATAAGGCATACTTCGTTTTCCTTTCCAACCAATGTGGGATCTCACAATCCACCCCCCTTAGAGCCCAACGTCCTTGCTGGCACACCGATCCGGGTCTGGCTTTGATACCAACTGTAACAGCCCAGACCATCCTCATGCAATATTGTCCTCTTTAAACAAATAAAATCATATAGGGCCATGCCAAGTATTGAATAAATAATATCTATAAAAAAAAAATATATATATATATATATATGTCTCCAAAGAAAATGAACAGTAATAAACTCATACACCCAAAAGGTCTTTCAAGCCAACTGATATAAAAAATAAAACAACTAAACACCATTATTCTATGCCAAATCCAGCTACCTTGAAACTATGGCGTACCTGAAACCATAACAATAAATAATGAGTATAAAACTCAACAAGCTACTGAGTTTTTCATAAATATAAAATAAGAAAGTACTTAAAATCATAACAAATAAATATCCGAAAATAATCTTTAACAACATAAGCATAATTTTCATATAAACTCCAATTGTTAAGTACTTAGTAGGATTTGTCATAACATAATATTACCTGTCGGTAATCCGAAATCCAAAATCAAATCGTGTGTGAGGCATGTAACAAGTGGGGAAACATAAATTTTAAAAACAAACACTCACACCCGAAGATATAAGTCATATCCTTACTGTGATCATCAGTAGGTCCTCCCACATGAAACAATACGTCTAAACCCGAAGGTAAAGAACCATAAATCACTAGGAAATATCCTTACATGATTCATCTTAACACCCAAAAATATGTCATAACATACCCATAAATGCCTACAAAATACCAACAACCAGAGCAAAAATACATATATCAATTATCCAACAATTTATTTGTACAATACATATATATTTCATAAAACATAAGCTTGTAAAAAAAACATGATAAATCAATAACGCAAGTACATGTTTACCATGGTTTCAGTTTTAAAAAGTCCAGTAACTTACCTTGATCAGCAAAGTCTACAAAAGATTAACAACCTATAAATAATACCAATAGTCTCTCATCAATATAAAACAGAACCATTGTATACCATAAATATCTTACGTATAAATCCCATAATCAAGCTCTTAAATTCAAACTAAATGAATAAGAGTTGATACCATAAGATTATCATAGCCTAACCCTTGAATCTTAAAATCATAAGCTTAGAACAAGTTCAAATCACCAGAAACTGGATAAAAACCTATTAATCCATGAACAGTCTCTAAACAAGAATTCAATTCCTTATTTAAATGATATTATCTAAGTCTGAAAAGTTATGAGGATACTTTACGCATGCATAAGTAACTGTGATTAAAACAATTTCATAAAATAATAATTAAAAACCATTCAAAACTCATTGAAAAGTTAACAAAGAAAATACTGAAACTATTAGATTTTCAAAAAACTTCATTTAATGTTTAATTTGTTCTCTTTCATGAAATTTTGTGTCCATTTCAAATTGTACAAATTAAAACTAGACACTTATATATACTCATGTAAAATTTTAAAAGCCAAACAAAGGTCGAAAACATGGTCAAATTAAATTTAGTAATTAATTGACAGAAACTGTAAATCAACACTCTATACAAAAATTCATTAAAAATAAAATACCTTTACAAAAGAAGTAATAGTTTATATAATTTAACTATATATAGTAACAATGCTATTTAAAAATTATTAGGTCCAATAAAGATTGAATACTATTTTAAATCAAATTTTATTCTTTACTAAACGGACCAGAAAATAAATTCAGACAGCTAGATATAGGTAATTTAGAAAATCACCACAGCCAAAAATATAAAGAACTTGAAGCTAAATTATTTAATAATAATATTATACATACTGAGAATAAAGTATACAAATTTTTAGAGAAAAATAATTTCGTTTAGATCTGTTTTGAAATTTTTACATACAAACCACATTGCAGTCACACAGAAAAACCAGACAGAATGCATAAATTCAAAATTTCGTAATAAATTTAGAGCAGATCCAAATCGCCCCAAAAAACTTTATACTGATTCATAAAAATTTTAGTTCCAAAAGAAACCTTTAAATATTTTAAATAAATTCGAACAGTCACTCTGTACAGATCCCAAATCAATTCCAAATTAAGGTTTCAATAATAACTTCTTCAATTCAACCTTAATCAAATACTTCTATAATCCAAAAACTTCTCAAATAATATCATATAACAGAAAAAGAAAAAGATCAGAAAACCAACCTTGATCACTTGAAAGATTTAGGATCTTCCTTCCTATGGTCCAAAATTTGTTCAGAAATTTCAAAATATCCAAAAATACTAGATCCTTAACAACCTTAAATAAATATCAAAACCCTAAATTAAGATTGGAAGCCTTTAATATTAACCCTAATAGCTTTTAGGGCTAGAATAAGAAGACTTATCTGAAAAACGTAAAAAGTAAAACAAATGTACTTTCTCCTTCCTTTTGAAAAAACAAAATAGAATAAATACCCTTAAATATTTATTTTTCAATTTTCTAATAGAATTGAAATGTACTTATAACCAAACCTATTAGGATAAAAACTCTATTTTTTTCTTTTAAAAATAAAAGTTATAAAACCTTTCTTTATATATATATATATATATATACCCGTATATTACAAATCCCCCCTCTTAAAAGAATTTCGTACTCGAAATTGATTTACCTTAACTACCAAATAGATGGGGATACTTCTCGCGAATCTCATCTTCACGTTCCCAAGTGGCTTCTTCTACTGAATGATTTCTCCATAGAATTTTTACAAAAGGAATCTTCTTAGTGCGTAGTCCTTTTTCCTTTTGATCTATGATTCAGAATGGTAACTCTTCATATGTAAGGTCCATGTTGATTTGAAAAGGCTCAAAACTCACCACATGTGAAGGATCATAAACGTACTTGCGGAGCATGGATACATGGAACACATTATGCACTCCAGATAACACAGGTGGTAAAGCAAGCCTATAAGCTAAATCACCAACTCTATCCAGAATCTCAAAAGGTTCAACAAATCTCGGACTTAGCTTGCCCTTTTTCCTGAACCGCATCACCCCATTCATAGGAGCAACCTTAAGAAATACCATATCTCCTATAGAAAACTCCAAATCTCGATTGTCCTTATAACTCTTATATCGACTCTGTGCTGCCTTCATTCTCTCCTTTATCTTAACAATGACTTCACTAGTATTCTGAACAATCTCTGGCCCTAAAATCTTTCTTTCTCCAACATCATCCTAATGCACTGGGGGACCTACACTTACGTCCATAAAGTGCCTCATATGGGCCCATTTTGATATTTGTGTGATAATTGTTATTATATGCAAACTTTACTAAAGGTAGATGATTATCCCAACTACCAGTAAAATCCATCACACATGCTCGAAGCATGTCTTCCAAAGTTAGAATGGTCCTCTCTAACTGTCCATCCGTCTGGGGATGAAATGCTGTACTAAAATTAAGCTTCGTACCCATAGCTTTATGTAGACTCTTCCAGAAATTCGAGGTAAACCTCGGATCACGATCAGAAATAATCGATAAAAGGACTCCATGCAACCTCACAATCTCATTAACATACAACTAAGCATACTGATCCATAGTGAATGTGATACATATAGGCAGAAAATGAGCAGATTTGGTCAAACGATCCACAATGACCCATATAGCATTATAGCCCTTTAGTGTCTTCGGCAACCCAACAACAAAATCCATTAAAATCTGCTCTCACTTCCATTCAGGTATCATTAAAGGTTTTAACAAGCCAGATGGTCTCTGGTGCTCAGCCTTGACCTGCTGACAAACTAAACATTGCTCGACATGGTGAGCAATTTCTCTTTTCATATTCACCCACCAAAAAGTCATCTGTAAATCATGATATATTTTTGTACTACTTGGATGAACTGAATATGGAAAATTATGCATTTTGCTGAGGATTTCTTGCTTCAAATCTTAATCGTTAGGCACACATAATCTATCTCCAAAACGTAGTACTCCATCATCTGATATTCTAAACTCATGCTTTTTTTCCAATTCCTATTTCATTTTTAATCTTAAGGAAAAGAAGGTCACCCAAGTGTTTCCTTTTTACCCTTTCAATCAAAGTTGGTTTTACAAATAAAGCAGCTACAAATGCATGATCTCCTTTCTTCATAACCACAATTTCTAGATCCTCCATATCCTTTCAAATATGCTTTTGTGTAGTTAACAAAACTGCAGTAAAACCAATAGACTTCCTACTCAAAGCATCAACCACCACATTAGCCTTACCAGGGTGATAATTAATCATACAATCATATTCATTCACCAATGCCAACCAACGCCTTTGTCTCATATTCAACTCTTTCTGAGTGAAGAAATACTTAAGGCTCTTATGATCTGTATAAATTTCACACTTTTCACCATACAGATAATGCCTCCAAATTTTAAAAGCAAAAACTACCGCTGCTAATTCCAAATCATGGGTAGGGTAATTTTTCTCATAATCCTTCAATTGTCTTGAAGCATAAGTAATGACTTTCCCATTCTGCATCAACACACATCCTAGACCCTTATGAGAAGCATCACTATATATCATAAATCCATCAAAAACTATTGTAATAGTCAAAACTGAAGCGGTGACCAAACTTTGTTTGAGCTTTTCGAAACTCTTTTCATATTCATCCGTCCACTAATACTTAACATTCTTCCTTGTCAATTGAGTCAACAGCAAAGCGATCTTAGAAAAGCCTTGCACAAAACGGTGGTAGTAACTAGCCAATCCTAAAAAACTCCTTACTTCACCTACTGAAGTCAGTCTAGGCCAATTTATCACTGCTTCTACTTTACTAGGATTAATAGAAATTCCTTCTTTGGACACCACATGACCAAGAAATGAAATTCGATCCAACCAAAATTCACATTTCTTGAATTTTGCATACAACTGGTTGGTTCTTAACACCTCTAACACCTTCCTTAAATGATCTTCATGTTCCTCATGATTCCTTGAATAAATTAATATGTCGTCAATAAACACAATAACAAATTTATCCAAGTAGTCTTTGAAAACTCGATTCATTAGATCCATAAAAGCTGCAGGAGCATTAGTTAACCCGAATGGCATCAGTAAAAACTCATAGTGACCATATCTCGTTCGAAAGGCTGACTTTGGAATGTCTTCCTTTTTGATACGTAATTGATGATACCCAGATCGCAGGTCAATCTTCGAGAA
Organism: Ziziphus jujuba; assembly: GCF_031755915.1. NCBI lineage: Eukaryota > Viridiplantae > Streptophyta > Magnoliopsida > Rosales > Rhamnaceae > Ziziphus > Ziziphus jujuba. The sequence goes on from NC_083388.1 coordinate 24,291,590, forward strand.
TACACAGGCTCCTTGTAGTTGGTCAAACAAGTCTTCAATTCTTGACAGTGGATATTTATTCTTTATAGTTACCTTTTTGAGCTCCCAATAATCAATGCATAACCTCATAGTCCCATCCTTCTTCTTAACAAATAACACTGGCGCTCCCCAAGTTGAAACACTTGGTCTAATGAACCCTTTGTCCAATAAATCTTGCAATTGCTCCTTCAATTCCTTAAGCTATGAATGTGCCATTCGATAAGGTGCTTTAGATATTGGTCTTGTATCTGGTGCTAAATCAATCTTAAACTCTACCTCTCGCTCAGGCGGAATTCCAGGCAATTCATCTGGAAAAACATTAGCGAACTCATTGACAATTTGTACATCAGATATTATCAAGTCATCCTTTGAAGTATCCACAACACTAGCCAAAAAGCCTCCATAACCTTTTCTCAAACATCTTCGCACTTGCAAAGCTAAAATTACTCAAGGGAAAGGATATAGTTTAACACCTACAAATTTAAACTCATCTTCCCCTTTAGGTTGAAACACAACCTCCTTCTCAAAGCATTTCACACTGGCATGATAAGCTGCTAGCCAGTCCATGCCTAGAATTACATTAAAGTCTTGCATGTCCAAGATTATTAAATCCGCAACTAGATCTCTACCATCAATACTAACAATGCAAGACTTCAAAACTTGATTAGCACACAATATCTGTAACACCCCGTCCCAAATCGCACCGGAATCCGTACACGTTGACCGTTGACCGTTGACCGAAGGGGTCAAAAGTTGACTTTTTGACTCGGTGGGAATTGCGAGATGACTAGGGTACCATGGTGAAGTGCACGATGCCATGAGTTCGTAGACTGGTAGCACGTCGAAAACGGAGCTACGGTTTGAAAGTTATGGACGAAACAAGTTGCGGTCCAAACTGTCCAAGGGGTGCCGGAGTTGACTTTTTGTTTATGGGGAATTGAGCTTTGACTCATGCATGGTTGTGAAGTGCTCGTCGATACGAGTTCACAGACTAGCGGCACGCTCAAAACGGACATCCGGTTAAAAAGTTATGGACGTTTGAAGTTTACCGGATACCGTATTATTTTAATATTTTTTGGGTCGGTGAACAGTGAAACGCCACGTGTCAACTTCTGATTGTTCCACGTGGCATGAACAGTGTCACGCAAGGGTTTTTATTTGTTAAAATTCCCGGGGAAGAGAGAGAAAGAGAGAGAGGAGAGAGAAAGAGAGAGAGAGCCACCGCCGGCCACCGGAGTTTTCCACTGTTCCGGCCGAGTTACTGTACACGCGCCGGACAGAAAGCTTGCCCACCTCATTTCCGGCAAAACCTCCAAGTTTCACGGTGAACGGCCGCCGGACGCGCCCGGATCGGACGTCCGAAGTTTGGCGGCCCGCCGGAAATTACTGTTCCGGCGAGTACCCGAAAATTCCGGCCAGCTCCAGTCCGCAGTGTTCGACCTCCTGAACCCAAATCCGACTTCCGTTTCCGCCAATTCGCGACGGTTTGGGAGAATTGCGGAGCCGAAACTCGAAAAGCTTTCCGGCGAGATTCCGACCCCGTCGGGTTCGATCACCGGAAAGTAAGACCGAATCTGTGATCCTCATCACGCGAGCTTCGATTCGGTATATAACTCGTAACCCTTAGATGTCGCTTGGTGTTCGCTCCCCGGGTATCCATTTGGGAATTACCCGAATAAAATATTAATATTTTTGGTTTGTGCACTGTGGTTGTTTAAGTGCACGCGCGAGTAGTGGAGTGGATCCCGAGGAGGATCTTAGTTGATTTGCGCTCTCCAGGTGAGTGACCCACCTTCAAAAATTATTTTGGGCAATTAATTAAATTTAATTGGTATTTAATTTAGTATTTAATTACGCTCATGTGGTGTGGTTTAATTATGGTTTTAATGCGGTTTAATTTAATTTATTTGTTATGCATGAGCAAGGTATGTTTCGGTATTAATTTTACGTGGTTTCAAATGTGATTTCTCGGGCATAATTGGGTTAAATATTTTGTGAAAATATTTGGTTAAATTTTATAAATTATGCCCGCTGTATTTTTATGGTTGCATTTTGTATTTCGAGAAAATTGTGGTTTGTTGTTATCGCTGTTTCGTACCGGGTGATTGGATAAAATATGTGGGATGGTGTTTTGTGAAATTTTGGTATACTTCCCACGGTGGTTTTTGGAAAAACGGTACGGTTGGTTGTTTATGTTTATTTTTAGACGCACTCATACAGTATTGGTGTTCTGGTGTATGGTGTATGGACACGTGGTTTAGCACGCGGTTATTATATGGTTTAGCGTGCGGTTATTACTTCACCCGTGAGTTGCCATTGGACCGTGGGCAGGCAAGGTTATTGTTGCGCACAGCCGCCCCCCTCCTTGGCCGGGTGATGGTTTTTAGCAGTCGGTACTGTCGGGATGCCGAAGTGACCACTGCAGGTTTCTCTCTTTAACCTCCCGCCAGTCGGTGCTCGGGACGCTGGGTATCGGAGGGCATCACCGGTATATGGTGTGGTGTGTCAGGTGTAATTGTCGGTGTAATTGCAAATAATGATTTAAACCCCAAAGGTGTTCAAAATTTATTTATTATAATTTATTATATTTTTATTATATATTTGGGGTATGTATTTATTTAATTGTTGTTGTTAAATTATTTAATCCCTTGGTTTTTGGGAGGTATGCACATTGGGTTTTGCGAAAAGGTTTTAAAAAGGGAACATTTCAAACGGAGCGATTGGTGAGAGTTTTGAGGGAAATCATTATTTTCCAAAGGTTATTATTATTTATTATTAATTGTTGGTATTTGTTCCACTCCTTAATTGTTATTATTTTATTATTATTATCAAAAGGTGTTCAGTAGTTCGGGTTACTCACGGAGATGATTAGCATCTCACACTCTTAAATTCCGTTCCCTTAGGTGCAAGTGGTGGTAGACGTTCTTCCGGAGCGAACCAAGTTTTCCGCTGCTGTTGTGTTTCGAGAAGTTTCTTTGTACTCTTTCATTTCAGTGTATTATTTCTTTTCAGCCTTGTTGTATTTCTGTTGTTTAGCACTTCTTAAAGCTCTGTATACTATTGGAATACTTCTGTTTTATTTATGCACTAGACTGTTGTTGCTTTGAGAAGTGCTGGAATTTGTGGAATCAGTTTGTGGTTTGTGGGAGGAATAAGGGGATGTTTTTAGAAGTGTGTTTTCAGTGCAGGTAATTTGTGGTAAGTAAATCCCTTAGGGGAGGCTCTGTCGGATTTTCCTTTAGAGGGTCCGGTAGGGTTTCCCTGGGATCAGGGCTGTCTAGGGTTCCGGGGAAGGAATTCTGGACGGGTCGTTACAGTGGTATCAGAGCCAGTACCCGGATTGGTGTGCCAGCGAGGACGCTGGGCCCCAAGGGGGGAGGATTGTAACATCCCACATCGGTTGGAGAGGGGCACGAAGCGGTCTTTATAAGGCTGTGGATACCTCTCCCTTCAGGACGCGTTTTGACAAAACCTTGAGGCCAGGGGGGAGAGAGGGTATGAACCCTGGGCCAAAGAGGACAATATCCTGATGCGGGTGGTCTGGGCTGTTACAATAGGACTATCTATTTACTATATAATTTTAGGAAATTTGTGCTTATCTTTCTATATATATATATATGCTTTATTTTGTAGTATGCCTCCTCATAGAAAAAACATTAACAACCTTGGAAATGTTCTGGGATTAGTCAGGAGAATGCACCTCCACCATAAGGAAATGCTCAGGCACCTCAAGCAAATGATTTTATGGCCATGTTTCAGAACTTTATGCAGGCCATGACAAATGCACTTCAACAACAACCTCGTGCTGGCAATGCAACTATTGTTGAGCAATTTTGGAGGTTGCAACTGCCATCTTTTGAAGGATCAACTAGCCTGTTGGTAGTTGAAGATTGGATCAGAGAGATGGAGAAAATTTTCAATTTTATGGAGTGCATTGACATACAGAAGGTCACATGTGCTGTTTACATGTTGAAGCAAGGTGCTAGCCATTGGTGGGAGATGACTAGTAGAGCTTGGGATGTGGAAAGGAACCCAATCACTTGGGTTAGATTCAAAGAGTTATTTTATGAGAAATATTTTCCACAGACATGAAGAGACAACAAGATTGCTGAATTCATTGAGTTGAAGCAAGGTAAGATGATATTAGCCTAGTATGACAGGAAGTTTGATGAACTTTCTAGATATGCACCTTATCTTGTTGATAATGATGAAAGAAAGGCTTAAAAATTTGAGAGAGGCCTTAGGGATGGGTTAAGGAGGCCAATTTCAGTGTTGCAGTTGCGAACCTATGGATTGCAAACTTATGGAGAGGTTCTTCAGAGAGCCCAAATATTAGAGAATGATGATAAGATGCTTATGAAAGCTGAATCCAAAGAGCGAGGTAGAAGCCTATCGCAGAAGAGGACTTGGGATAAGAACAACAAATAGAGATCTAATGGGAGAAGAGAGACCAGAAGAAAACAAAGAATGAACAATTTGGAAGGATAGAATATACTGCATGTGAGTTTTGTGGAAAGAAACACCCAGGGGAATGTTATAGGAAGATTGGTGTATGTTTCAAGTGTGGAAAGCATGGACATATCTTCAAGAATTTCCCTAACGTGGGAATGCAACTCAAAAGGTCAAGAGGGATCAGCTCACTCAAGGACGTGTTTATGCACTTACTAGACATGATGCAGAGGCTTCACCTTCTACGGTGGTAGGTACTATTCCTATTTCTGGATACTCAGCTTTTGTATTGATTGATTCTGGCTCGACACATTGTTTTTGTATCTCGTAGCTTTGCATGTAAACTTGACTTGAAACCTATGAATTTGGATGGTGAGATGTGTATAGCTACCCCTTCTGGGGAGATATTGTCAGGACCCGTCCAGAATTCCTTCCCCGGAACCCTAGACAGCCCTGATCCCAGGGAAACCCTACCGGACCCTCCAAAAGAAAATCCGACAGAGCCTCCCCTAAGGGATTTACTTACCACAAATTACCTGCACTGAAAACACACTTCTAAAAACATCCCCTTATTCCTCCCACAAACCACAAACTGATTCCACAAATTCCAGCACTTCTCAAAGCAACAACAGTCCAGTGCATAAATAAAACAGAAGTATTCCAATAGTATACAGAGCTTTAAGAAGTGCTAAACAACAGAAATACAACAAGGCTGAAAAGAAATAATACACTGAAATGAAAGAGTACAAAGAAACTTCTCGAAACACAACAGCAGCGGAAAACTTGGTTCGCTCCGGAAGAACGTCTACCACCACTTGCACCTAAGGGAACGGAATTTAAGAGTGTGAGATGCTAATCATCTCCGTGAGTAACCCGAACTACTGAACACCTTTTGATAATAATAATAAAATAATAACAATTAAGGAGTGGAACAAATACCAACAATTAATAATAAATAATAATAACCTTTGGAAAATAATGATTTCCCTCAAAACTCTCACCAATCGCTCCGTTTGAAATGTTCCCTTTTTAAAACCTTTTCGCAAAACCCAATGTGCATACCTCCCAAAAACCAAGGGATTAAATAATTTAACAACAACAATTAAATAAATACATACCCCAAATATATAATAAAAATATAATAAATTATAATAAATAAATTTTGAACACCTTTGGGGTTTAAATCATTATTTGCAATTACACCGACAATTACACCTGACACACCACACCATATACCGGTGATGCCCTCCGATACCCAGCGTCCCGAGCACCGACTGGCGGGAGGTTAAAGAGAGAAACCTGCAGTGGTCACTTCGGCATCCCGACAGTACCGACTGCTAAAAACCATCACCCGGCCAAGGAGGGGGGCGGCTGTGCGCAACAATAACCTTGCCTGCCCACGGTCCAATGGCAACTCACGGGTGAAGTAATAACCGCACGCTAAACCATATAATAACCGCGTGCTAAACCACGTGTCCATACACCATACACCAGAACACCAATACTGTATGAGTGCGTCTAAAAATAAACATAAACAACCAACCGTACCGTTTTTCCAAAAACCACCGTGGGAAGTATACCAAAATTTCACAAAACACCATCCCACATATTTTATCCAATCACCCGGTACGAAACAGCGATAACAACAAACCACAATTTTCTCGAAATACAAAATGCAACCATAAAAATACAGCGGGCATAATTTATAAAATTTAACCAAATATTTTCACAAAATATTTAACCCAATTATGCCCGAGAAATCACATTTGAAACCACGTAAAATTAATACCGAAACATACCTTGCTCATGCATAACAAATAAATTAAATTAAACCGCATTAAAACCATAATTAAACCACACCACATGAGCGTAATTAAATACTAAATTAAATACCAATTAAATTTAATTAATTGCCCAAAATAATTTTTGAAGGTGGGTCACTCACCTGGAGAGCGCAAATCAACTAAGATCCTCCTCGGGATCCACTCCACTACTCGCGCGTGCACTTAAACAACCACAGTGCACAAACCAAAAATATTAATATTTTATTCGGATAATTCCCAAATGGATACCCGGGGAGCGAACACCAAGCGACATCTAAGGGTTACGAGTTATATACCGAATCGAAGCTCGCGTGATGAGGATCACGGATTCGGTCTTACTTTCCGGTGATCGAACCCGACGGGGTCGGAATCTCGCCGGAAAGCTTTTCGAGTTTCGGCTCCACAATTCTCCTAAACCGTCGCGAATTGGCGGAAACGGAAGTCGGATTTGGGTTCAGGAGGTCGAACACTGCGGACTGGAGCTGGCCTGAATTTTCGGGTACTCGCCGGAACAGTAATTTCCGGCGGGCCGCCACGTCACCGGCAACCGTCACCGGAACAGTATTTTCCAACGGTGGCCGTTTGCTGTGAAATTTTGCAGATTTGTAGATCGTGAGGAGAGCAATCCAACGGGACCGACGGTGAGCAAAACGGAGGTCGGACGGCGGAGAAATCACCGTTTGAAGATTTTCGACCCCTCGCCGGAAAACGCTCCGATCCCGGCGCGTCGGTGGTCCGATGGCCGTGATTTTTGGTGGGTAGGCCGGACTTGAGGAGAGGATCAAGGCTTTCAGGCGCGTGTGGCCGGAAAATGGCCGGAACAGTGCCGATTCGTGGTGGCCGGCGGTGGAGGGGAAAAATCGCCGCCAAACTTCGGACGTCCGATCCGGGCGCGTCCGGCGGCCGTTCACCGTGAAACGTGGAGGTTTTGCCTGAAATGAGGTGGGCAAGCTTTCTGTCCGGCGTGTGTACAGTAACTCGGCCGGAACAGTGGAAAACTCCGGTGGCCGGCGGTGGCTCTCTCTCTCTCTTTCTCTCTCCTCTCTCTCTTTCTCTCTCTTCCCCGGGAATTTTAACAAATAAAAACCCTTGCGTGACACTGTTCATGCCACGTGGACCAATCAGAAGTTGACACGTGGCGTTTCACTGTTCACCGACCCATAAAATATTAAAATAATACGGTATCCGGTAAACTTCAAACGTCCATAACTTTTTAACCGGATGTCCGTTTTGAGCGTGCCGCTAGTCTGTGAACTCGTATCGACGAGCACTTCACAACCATGCATGAGTCAAAGCTCAATTCCCCATAAACAAAAAGTCAACTCCGGCACCCCTTGGACAGTTTGGACCCCAACTTGTTTCGTCCATAACTTTCAAACCGTAGCTCCGTTTTCGACGTGCTACTAGTCTACGAACTCGTGGCATCGTGCACTTCGCCACGGTACCCTAGTCATCTCGCAATTCCCACCGAGTCAAAAAGTCAACTTTTGACCCCTTCGGTCAACGGTCAACGGTCAACGTGCACGGATTCCGGTGCGATTTGGGACGGGGTGTTACAGCCTTCCCCCCTTACAAAAATTTCATCCTCGAAATTTCCGCGCGTCACTAGAACAGATAAGGGTTCTGATCACGCACTTGCGCTTCGGGCTCCTACGTCGCTTCCTCGACTAAGTGGTTCCTTACCAACCAATCCATGCCCAAACTTACTTCAAGTCCGAATAGATCCAACAGGATCAGATCCGCTTCCATCACTTGATCTTCGATGCAGAAGAAACATTCCTTGATTAACTGGCTAGGCCACAAGGATTCTCCTACAGGAGTGGCTATTTCTAGCAGACATTCTAAAGGAGTAGGGGTCATACCGACCCGAACGACAGACTCTCTTAAGATGAACGAATGTGTTGCTCCCGGGTCTATAAGTACACATGTGTCATTACCAAAAATATTCAAAGTACCTGTGAAATCGTCGGGCGTAGTCCTGGCTCCCTGCTGCGTCATAGCAAACACCCGGCCTTGACTTGTCTGCTGCGGTCTCCTTCCTCTACCTCGACTCGATCCTGCAGACGGCTGGACTGATCCCGAAGAAACTCCTACTGGCTGACTCCCCTGGGAACTCTGTCCTGGAAATACTCCCGTATGCTGTGTCCGTCGACCTGCTCCTAGCACACTGCCGCTACCATAAGGGCAATCCCTCCTTATGTGGCCTGGCTGCCCACACCGAAAGCATAAACCATCCATCTGACACTGCCCAGAATGATTCCCCCTACAAAGTGGACAAATCCGCGGAGAACTAATGCGTGACTGCTGATACGAGCTTGTATCCACACTGATCGAATGGCGAGCTGGCTGGGGCATACGATAACTATCTCTCCTCTGGAATCTGCCTCGTGGGCTTAACCCATCATTGTCTGAGCTTGAACTATGGCTTCTTTTAGTTGCCCCCTGTTGAGGTACTCCGCTATACGAACCTTCGAAAGATCTGCGCCTTGAGGGTTTGCGTATCTCCTCCTGTCTCTCTAGCTCGAGCGCTGCATCCCTGGCGGACTGATAGGTGGGATGTACTGATCCAGAAAGGGTGTAGCCGATGCTCTCTTTCAATCCATCTATGAACCTCATCTTCTTCGTGTGATCGTCAGGAATCAGGTGCATGCAGAATTCTGATAGTTCCCGGAATCTCCTCTCGTACTCGGTCACTGTCATGTTCCCCTGTCGCAGTTCCTCGAACTCTCTCCTTCTTGCCTCACGATAGGCAGGAGGACAAAACTCAGTAGAGAAGGCAATCTTGAACTGATCCCACGTATGCCTTCTGCGGGTCTTCTCCATCTGCCACCACTTCCGGGCGTCTCCCTCTAACATGAACCCAGAAATCCTCACCATATCTTCATCGGGGCACTGCATCCCCTCTTCCAAGATTTTCTCCATGCTGGATAGCCACTTCAAGGCTGCTGCTGGGCCTTGGCTCCCATCGAACTCCACGGCTCCTAAACGTCGAGCTTGATCCACAGATCGATTACTAGAGCTTGAACCCCCTAAGGCTCTAGTTAGTTGAGAGACCAGATTTCTAAGGCTAGAACGACTTCCGGAACTCTCAGCAGAGCGTTCCCGAGTCCTACGTGTGTCCCGCCGACTCATCGTAGTAGATTCTGAGGAAACAAACAAGAGTTTAGAAACAGGGAAACAGGGACACTTAAGCACGATTACGAAAGGAAGGAATTTACGGATGGGCTGTACAGCAATGCACAGTCCCTTAGGATTACAAGAACCTATGCTCTGATACCAACTGTCACAGCCCAGACCACCCGCATCAGGATATTGTCCTCTTTGGCCCAGGGTTCATACCCTCTCTCCCCCCTGGCCTCAAGGTTTTGTCAAAACGCGTCCTGAAGGGAGAGGTATCCACAGCCTTATAAAGACCGCTTCGTGCCCCTCTCCAACCGATGTGGGATGTTACACCTATCCTATGGATTTGGCATTTAACTTATTGTCTCTACAATATCCTATATAAACCTTAGCTCTGATACCATCCGTAACAGTCTAGACCACCCACATGCGATATTGTTCTCTTTGGGCCTAGGGAATCCTCTTACAACTTAGCCCTCAAGATTTTTGTCATAACGCATCGCAAGGGAAAGGTATCCACACCACCTTATAAGGCGTGCTTCGTTTTCCTTTCCAACCGATGTGGGACTTCATAATGCATGAATTGATTGCTCTCTCTAGTCTCTATCTTCGAATATTGATTCCGTGTTAAACACTGTTGAATAACCGCTCCTAATGACAATTGCTATGTGCAGGCACACCTCCAATAGATTCCTTTTTGATTTTGAGATTCAGGAAACTAGGACGGTAAGAAATGAATAGAGAAATCGGGTGGTGGAGGATTCAACAACCAGTCCACATAGTAACTTGAAACTTAGGAGCAGCTTTGAAATGGCCACCCATTTCCTAATCCTACCCTTTAGCTTAATTATAAATTGTGTGTTTGTTAAACCAGTGTTGATAGAGTTTATGCTGAATTTATAGTCGTTAATGACGGTTTTGTGATGCCTTACTATATCTATGTATAAACAAAAACAAGTTTGACTAAATTAGTGTATAAACATATATATATATATATATATATAGGAATTGAGTGTGGATCCAATTAATGGTATCATATAGTCATTAAGTGCCATACACAAAAGTCCAAGATAGGAACTTACGGGGGAAGACTAGGTGAAAAAGATTTTGACAAAGTCAGTTTTTGGTTTAAACCCACAATTGACACTATTTTTTTTTTCTATTATTATTATAATAATTCCTGATCTAAAAAGAAGGAAGGCATACCTCGAATATATAACCTTATAAGTGTAGGTGTGAGTGAGGGGTAAATCAATTAATTGTACCAACCACATTTGACTAATAGACCTTAAATTCATGGATACAAATTAACAAACTACAAAAAGTAAAGGTAGGAAAACTCTGTTAGTAGTGTTCCCGCCATTGAAAGTCAAGGAAAGTTGTTGGCAAAGGAAAGAGATACAGGGGGATGATTATATATGAATATGACTGAAATGAATTATCAATTGGTTAATGATATGAATATGATTGTGATATGAATTATCGAATTTGGTTAATTATATTACTTAATTGGTTAACTAAAAAAATCTAAAATTAGATTTTTTATATTTTTGTTGAAATTGCTGATTCAATAGATGGGTCTTAATAAATATTCCACTGCCTTAACTTAATCATATTTTATTATGCTAGCCAAATTCTTCTCCATTTGTCACTTTTTTAAGAAGTACCTGAAATCATAACAAGACCTTGCTTAGTGAAATAAGTCATTTATTAGCTTTAGCTTTAAAAATATTTTTAGAAGACTTATAATTCAAATGGTTTAAACTTGAAAACCTGATACATGCTAAAATTTATTTAGCTGTCAATTATTTAGCTAAACACAATCTTAATTTATTGGATGTACTTCAAATTCTTGTTCTTTATTAATATTAACATAGATACATATAGTGGTAAAATACTATTAATGGTGGCGGTTGTACCATTTAGCAGTCCTGGCGGTAATGGTTGGGATGGTGGTGCCGTGGTGGTGGACGTGGAGGTGCAGGTGGAGGTGGAGATGGACATGGAGGCACAAGGCCAAAATGACCGCTGGAAGGAGACCTTACAGGAGCTGATCGATATCCACTATCATGCCTATTGGGTATTACTTCAAATTTAGAGGAGAAAACATAGAATGGAATTGGGTCAAAGGAAGACAAAGAAGCAACTCCATTAATATAAGTTCTGCCCCCATGGCTAAAACATGGAAGCAGCACTAGTAATAGTGCATGGATTAGAATTAAAGTAAACAAGTATGTAGCCCCACCCATTTTGCTACTACCTACTACCCTTTCTCTCTAGTATATAAATTAAATTTCAGATTGGGAAAGGTCGGCTAGCTATATATATATATATATATATACACAGCAGCAACCAAAGGCGTGATCTTCGAAATTCATATGTAGGACAATTTTTTTGACGCTAGAAAATTTGGGTTTGGTACTAAACCATAATTAATATCGTGTTCCTGTCCTGTCCTTGACCTGCGTGCAAAACACTGTAGTGGTGATCGACTTTTCATTCCGTTGGTTTTTCAAAATGATATCCACGATTAGTTAAAGATTTTTTAACTAGAAGATGACTCGATTCAAATTTGTAATCATCTTTTTTGTATTTTGAAACAGAATTAAGTTTATGCATAAAATAATCACCCCAAAACTAGTCATTGATGAAAAATTAAATCAGTTACATACGTTCCACCTACATTACTTTCAAGCCTCTCGTGTAAGTGTAAGTGAAGAAAATGTCGCCGACAGACTTCAGTGAAGTGTCGGCGACAATGTCGGATTTCGGTGACCATCGATATCGATGGGGGGGGAAGAACTGTCAGTGGATCAAGCATCTCACGGTGGAGTTTATCAGGCTTGCCGTGGATGAGGACGAGCTTGTCGGCGAGATCTTGGGTGAGGATGGTTTGGGCAATTGCCGTGCCGGCATTGCCGGCGCCGATGACTAAGATTTTGGTGTGGCGTTTGGTTGGGGAAGGAGGGGCGGCACTGTGGATGGACTTGAAGAAGACCTGACGAGCTGCTGTGCAATTCTCTCACCAACTCTCAACTCTCACTGTGCTCGTTTTGTTTTATTTGTGCATTTCTCTCACTAACTCTCAACTCTCACTGTGCTCGTTTTGTTTTATTTGTGTGTTTCTCTCTATTGGTATATTGGCCGTGGTGAAAGATATTTTAGGGGCCAATCTGCTCATCCTAAGAGACAAACCAATTAATATATTTTATTAAATTAAAAACAATTTCAAAAGTTTTACATGTTTAAAATAAAAAAATATTATCTAATTATGTACTATACTTTTAATTAATTGTTTTTACTCTCCACTGAAGTAAAGCATAGGTTGTGAAATTTTTTTTTTTTTTTTACTATTGGTAAATAGATTGATCTAGACACATGTGAATTTAATAAAATAAATCATGAAGATAAAATGAGTTATAATTGGTACCCATTTTTTGGATTTTAGAATCCATTAAAAAAAAGAAAAATTGGAAAAAAAAGACAATTAATTTTATTTTTCATTAAATTACTGCTACACATCCTAAAATATTTATCAAGGAAAATTTTCAAATAATATATGTTAATATATAATTAATTAATGTATTTATTTAATTTGAACATGAACAATGATAAAAATATCAATGAAAATGTCATCATTTTTTAATTATTGTATTTTTATATTATTTTATTATATTAATTATTTTATATATAAAAATTTATATTATAAATTAAATATTTACAGTTTTTTTAATTTTATCAATATTTCTATCGATATCAACATTTTCATCGATATTTATATAAAATTATATCTTTAATATTTCTGTTGATACCGATATTTTTATCACTGCATGTAATTAAATAAATATACAAACCATAGTTGAATAAATGAGTTCGAACAAACAAACAGATCAAACTGATGGTGCAATAGTTGTTTCGTTAGGTGCCATACATGAAATCCAAGAGTGGAAGCTTCAGGGGATCATGAACAAGGGGAGGAAACATCAGAATCATTTTTGCAGTGATAGTTGTTCTCCCTAGAAGTAAATGGAAAGAAACCAACAAACATATCCACTCATAGTTTTCCCAATGCTAAAGTTTATATATTAAGATGCAAAGGTTATATATTTCGGTGATGATGAGAAGGGCTGAAATACATGGAAGCAATAATAATATTGCTTGGATGACAATTAAAGTTGACAATTATGGATATGGATTCACACCCATTTGCTACTGCTAGATCTCTCTCTTGTAGATAGTGGCGTGCTAAATTTATAGCTAGTACAGCCGGTTTATCGTTATCATATATGGGAACAAATTATTATAACAAATTAATTATTAGGTAATCCATGCCAGTGAACAAGAACTTGTCAAAACCACCAAAAAGAAAGACAGAACTTGTGTAATCTGATCAATCATAAGTCATCGTTTTGGGTTTGCCTCAATGACAATTTGGTTAGTTTTGAATTCTTCAAGTTTTAAACCTAATATGTTTAGAGTTCATCCTTATTACTGTACTAAACTGTCTACTGAGCGACTAATTTTTCAAACATCAAACGGCAGTCAGGTGTTCATACCATTTATCACAATATATATGAACTGCCATTTTTCAATTTTAGGTACTTACTAAAGGACTCAAATTAATTTGTATGCAATTTTTTTAATTATTTTAAAGCAGAAACTATAAGGAAAAAACCATTCCCTGTCAAAATTCAATTATTGTACAATCACATCAAATTAGCACTCTTTTAAGCCAACTGTACTGTTTATGCACAATAGACCGAAACAATTATCTTGAGGGTATGATAGCTGTATACAGGGGACCAGAAACCGAGGAACGTTGAACATAGTCAACTAGATGACCCAAAAAGGGACCGAGTCAAACAAACAAAAACAAATTCATATTACAACTCCACTTATAATTTAACATAATTATTAAAGTATAGGGTGAAAAAACAAATTTAACATAATTTAACAAATTCCCAATGTTAAAGATTAGGATGATGCAAACTGATAATAATATTCACTACTATACACTAATATTGAGTCTGCAAATTTTGTATAAATACTTTGAACAGTCTAACTTATAGGGTTCTGGGCTCTGATAAACTATGGTCTCTGCCAAAATATATAGTCTCTGACCGCTACATTTGGATGATATACATGCTAAGAGGAATAACAAATTTCATTCTCATATAGTCTGGAAAAAAAAAAATAATAATGAATACCAACATACTTAAGAAATGAGGACAATGGAAAGTGGTATCTCCATTACGGTAGAAGGAGCTGAACAATCAATCTTTATTTCTTGGATGATGCATATATTGATGAGAGAAAACAACTAGACATTATATCAAGTAGGACCATCTTGTAAGCCTACCCCTGTATATGATTGAGAGGTGGGATGATGGTGGCATGTCAAGTAGGACCATCTTATCAGCCTATCCCTGTTTATAGTTTACAGATGAGGTGGTCTCCAATCAATCTTTATTTCTTGGACGATGCATATATTGATGAGAGACAACAACTAGACATTTAATCAAGTAGGCCTACCCCTGTATATAGTTGTGAGGTGAGGTGATGGTGGCAGTGCTAGCTGGAAGAGATGGCAATTGTGATGGCTCTGATACCATTTGGAAGAAATCTAGCCCACCCTATCCAATCCCATTTGCCTATCCAATCCCATTTGCCCAGAGGTAAATGATGTTCCAATCCAAAACTAATTGGCAATGGGTGAAGTTGGCCACTTTAGGATTCCTTTCGAGTTCCCTACCGATGTGGAACTTTATTTGCATTTCCTAACAAAAACTAAACAAAACAAGCATGGAACCACACCCATTTTTGTGTTCCTACTTCCTTTTAATATTACACACCTGAGATGGACATCTCTATGTATATATAATATGGATTTTGATACTGTAAAGACTTCGTGAGAATCTCATAGTGAAAAACATCATATACGGCTGTACACATCATCCATATCCGTTTGCCACAAAGGGGGAAAAAAAATCAATATATGTTTAAAACATTATTCAATCAATCATTAATATACTTAGCAGTGAATTTCAGATGATTAATAAATATAATTTTAAATTTTAATTTTTAATAAAAACTAAAAGTTCAAGAAAAAAGAAAAAAATTTAACAATAATCATAATATTAAATACCTAATTTGACTATGGCCAAATAAGTAGCTCACCCAACTAACAATGTCATATAATTTTAATCAGTAGGTGCCAGTACACAGTTGAAGGAGGAAAAGCCTTCAGGATGAGGAGACCTTTATTTTTCATTTTTTTCTTGGCCAACGGGGAGGAGACTTTGACAGAGTCAAGTTTTGGTCTGATCTCATAAAGACCCTAAAATGGATGAAAAAAAAACTGCAAAAAATGTAAAGGTGGGAAAACTCTGCTGTCAGCTCCTGGTGTTGCCCCAATTAATGCTAAGAGACAAAGAATGATGATTATTACGTATATAACTGAAATGAATCTAGACTGTTTAATGACATTTCTGAAAGTTCCTTTACCAAAAAGATCTAATGTGATTTTTAGAATTTTGTTGGCATCTAGCTGATCCAAAAAATGGGTCTTGATCATACATATTTTCACTGCCCTGACATAATTTCACCACTACGTCAGACAGAAAAAGAAGAATCTTTATTTTTCACGTGGATTTCAATGAGATTTATATTTTGCTTAAAAAAAAAAATTGGTATTATTTTGCTGCAATTCAGTTGTATAGGTGTAAGCGCACGTACTTTGCATTCGGTTTTGCTAGGCTAATATTCAATAGTATTATTTTGAATCTAAAACAATTATAATTGTCTCATAAATTATTAACAACTAAAAATATCTTCTTAATTACCACGTTATCATGTCTACTATATATCTCAAATTAAACAATACAAAAAATAAATAAATAAATAAATAATATATAAATATATATAGTGGGAGTCAGCTGATGCTAAAAATATTTGTCTCGGCCAAAACTTTATGGGTAATTTGTCTCGGACCGCTACTTTTGTACATTTTTCATTAGCTTAAAGTATGGAAAAGAAAAATATATATAAGAATAAGAACATGGAAAGCAGAATCTGATCAATTAAGGTAGATGGAGCCCAAAAAACAATAATCTTAATTGTTTTCTTGGATTTAGTTTAGACTAATCTTCTCCTTTATGGACATCAGCATTGATAATAAAGTAGTACCAGTAAATAACAATGGCAACAAGTGGTACCATTCAGCAATTATGGCGGTGATGGTTGGGATGGCGATGGCAATGGAGATGGAGATGGAGGCGGTCCAGGTGGCTGAAACCAGGCACCGCGGGGACGACTCATTGTAGGAGGTCGTAGATATATCCGTCTACTGCCAGCCCTATTAGGTACCACTTCCAATCTAGAGGAGTAAACATAGAATGGAATTAGGTCAGAGGAAGACGAAGAAGCAGCTCCAAATCCAAACCCAGAACTAGTTCTGCCTTCATAACTACAACACGGAAGCAAAAGTAGTGCATGGATGAGAATTACAGTAGACAAACACGAAGCCACACCCATGCCCGTTAATTTTTCCGTAAATTCCAACTCACATTAGGGGCAGGCTAAGCTTTATACACACACACACACACACACACACACACACACACATATATATATATAGCAGGTACCAAACTTTATCATTTTTGTAGTCCAAGATGTGCATTGGGGTGATCTCACAAGTCGTGAGGCATCAATGGTAAAAAAATAATAATAAAATAAAAAAAAAGCTGTTACGCATTAATGACTAGTTTTCATACTATTGATTTTTCAAAATTGCCATTTCTTAGTAATTGACTAGACCAGTAACTTCTTTTTTTTTTTTTTTCCAATACAAATATTGATGAAGCAGTCATTGATCAAAGTTAAGCAAGTAGTACCTACCATCTTTTAAGCTTCTAAAAAACGAACATCAAAATAACATACAGACCAATTGAACAAATGAACTTGAGTCGCTTGAACCACAGGCATTTCGGCAAATCATCATAATTTAATTACAGTTTGTCCTCTCCCTCTCAAAATCATTGGGGAAGGTGGAGGAAAATGGATGGTTATATTTCTCCATATAAATATAAATATAAATTTACATGGACTTATAGAAAGGGACATGCCATGTCAGCTATAGGAAAAAGTTTTTTAATCAATTAACCACAAATAATAATAATCTCATACACATTTTATGGTTTGCCCTTTCCTTATGTAAGTTTTATTTTTAAAAAATCAAAAAATATATAAATGATATATTATTGGTTGGATGATATATATGGATAGATACATAGAAACCCCATAGGGGTTACTCTTCATATATCCTCACCAGATCCTTACCATATCATATTCCTATAATTTCATGTATAAAGTAGAACATACCATGTCAAGTGCCACATAGGAAAAAATTTCCAATCATCTTTGAAAAATATCAAATCAGCTTATGATAATCAGAAAAATAATAATCTATCAATTAATCCCTTTAATCTCCAGAAGAATTTATGCATTTTTTCACGTGTGTGTCAATATATGGGGCTTCGATACTTCTTGATGTGTAATGTTTCATGCACAATAGACCGCAACAATCAACTTGAGGCTATGCAGCTGTATACAGTGGACCAGAAGTAGTGGAACACTGAACATAGTCAACTAGATGACCAAAAAAGGGACCGAGTCGAACAAACAATAACAAATTCAAATTACAATTGCACTCAAAATTTAATTTCCCAATGTTGAAGATTAGGAAGATGCAAAATTGATAATTATATTAAACTCCTATATACTAGTGTGGAGTCTGTAAATGTTGTATAAATACTTTGAACAGCCTAAGTACTTTGAACAGTCTAACTTATAGGTTTTTGGGCTCTGATAAACTATGGTTTCTGCCAAAATATATAGTTTCTGACCACTACATTTGGATAACTTACATAACAAGAGAAATAACAAATTTCATTCTTGTATGGTATGGAAAAAAAGCCAACATACTTAAGAAATGAGGACAATGGAAAGCAGAATCTCCACTAAGGTAGATGGAGCTGAACAAACAACATTTATTTCTTGGATATACTTTCTAAAAATCATGTTCTTTATCGACATTAAAAATGTATACATGGTGGTCATGGTGCTGAAGATTTGGTTTATGATTGTGCTGGAGGTGGCCATTGTGGTGGTGCTGCTAGTGCAGGAGGAGGAGTTATTAAAAGGCAAGGAGGATTGCGTTTAGGAGGTGATGGAGTCACTCCACAACTGCCAACGCTAATGGGTACTGCTACTAGTCTAGATGTCAGATTTGTAAACTTTATCAAGTTGATGCATGTATTGATGAGAGACAACAACTAGGCATTAACTGAAATTGAATCTAGTAGGACCATCTTATAAACTGACCGTGCAACTAATTAATTTACAGATTATATATAGTTGAGAAGCACATCATTATAATTCAATCTAACCCAATGGTTGAAATAAAGTGCCATTCCATTTTACAGTTACAAAGAGAAAAAGCAACATCAAGATGTATAACAACTCCACTACTTATAGGCAAATGGTAAACTAGTACTAGTAGAGAGCAAAGAGGATGGAATTGTATCCGCTAATGAAGAAACTTCATAAGCAGATCTACTATTACTGCCCACATGGCTACCAGTAGCTGGAAATTGCAGCTCTTGGATCAAAACAAAAATATATATATATATATATATATTACGGAAACACACCCATTTTTGTATTGCACACTTGAGATGGACATCTAATCATCTATACATATCATATGGATTTTGATACCGTAAGGACTTGGTGAGAATGTCATGGTAACAAACATCACATACGGCTGTCCACATCATTCATATCAGTTTGCCACATAGGGGGAAAAATTTTTCGATCTAAGTTTAAAACAGTATTCAATCAATCATTAATATAATTGCCAGTGAATCTCATGCAAATCTTATGGATTATTAAGATGATATTACATAATATTATTAAGATGATATGCACTGCTACATAGAATGTTCTAACAATAAGATTGAACTATAAGGTCACAAGAGTAGGATTTTTTTTTTTTTTTAATTAGGATATCTTTTTTTTTTATGAATTATAATTAGAATAGACTTTTGTAAAGAAAGTTTGAAAGCGAAATTACATAATAGTCTTTTTTTCTTCTTTTTTAATAAAAAATAACCGGGATCATTGCTGTGAAAGCATGAGGTTTGTCACGCCTTTGCAGCTAAAAGTGATAATATTTCTCAAAAATATGGGATTGTTGTTTGATATAATTTTATCCTTAATCTGTGAGAGGTTTTGAATCAGGATTGATCAACATTAAACCTACAAACATAAAAACATGAATGACGACAACCAACAAGTAAAGAAAATTAGTACTTAATTCTCACACAAATACACCTAAGCACAGAGATATAGCATTGAACAGTTGGGAACTATCTTCAACCCGATGGAGAGCTCCCAAACATCCTCCGAGGTCTTTCCCATCTAAGTGGAATCTGATACTTGAAGTCCACAGATTAATATGAAACTCAGCAACTTTGACTTGGCACCCATTTCCTATGGTTAAGCCTAAACTTTGTGTTTGTTAAACTAGTATTGGTGTTTGTATTGAATTTATAGCCGTATATGATGGTTTATTGTTCCCATATATATATGTATATATATATATATATATATAAACAAAAACAACTTTTTTTTTTGGTAAATATAAGTATAAACAAACAAAAACAACTTGATTAAATTTATTATAGTAATCAAGTAGATCCAATTAACAGTGTCATATAATTGCAGTACGCAGTTCAAGAGAGGAAGCTTCTGGGGATCATGAACAGGGGAGGACACTTTGACAGAAACATTATATTTAAAAAATAAAAAAAAATTCCTCCTCCCCTGAAACCTTTGAGGGGGAGAGACCTTTTTTCTTTTTTATTTTTTTTCTTGGTCAACGGCGAGGAGACCTTGAGAGAGTCAAGTTTGGGTCTGATATCGTAAAGGACTTTGAAATGGATGAAAACAAACACCAAAAAAGTAAAGGTGGGAAAACTCTGCGCCTGGTGTTCCCCCAATAACTGCTGAAGGAATGGATTTGGCATGTCAAAGAGATGAAAAATGATGTTTATACATATGAACGGAAACGAATCTTGGTGGGAGTCGCCTGATGCTACTATATGGTCTGGGCCAAAATTTTATATATGTAGTTTCTCTCTCTGACCACTAGTTTTTGGATATGGTGCACTAAATATAAGATAAGAAGCATACGAAGAGGAATAATGGTTTTCATCAGCTTAAAAGTATGGAAAAGACAACATATGAGAATAAGTACATGGAAATTATGTAGTCCAAGGTATGCATTGGGGTGGTCTCACAAGTGATGAGGCATGGAATCCACTTACGTCCTTGTAATGTAATCCCCTATCCATGAATAGTCCTTACATTTTTTCGATCAAAAACATGGTTTTCATACTAAGCTGATCTGGTCCTGTCCTTGACCAAGTCCTATGAGCTGGTTTCATACAGTTGAATTGTCAAAATTTCCATTTCTTTAGTATTTGACCAGACGAGTCACATTTTCTCTTTTGCAAATACTGATGAAGCAAAAAATATTCATTGACCAGAATTAAAGAAAGTAGTACCGTCTTTTAAGCTTCGACTGCATAACTAACTAATATACAGACCAATTGAACAAATGAACTTGAGTTGCTTGAATTACAAGAATTTCAGCACAGCATTATAATTTAATCCATACAGATCATTGAAATTAAAGTGTCACCATTAAAGTTGCAAAGAAAAAGGAGGAAAATCAAGATCTATGACAACTCCAAAGCATACAGAGAGATGGTAATCTAATTTATCCGGGATTGAAGATCATTAATCTTTCCAATCCCCTTAAGCATTAACAGACTGATGACATGCAGACTTTGATTTATCTACAGTTTCGTTGATCAATAAACATATAAAATAAAAGCCTTTTTTATAACTTAACTTCAGCCCTCTTGAAGTTAAAAGGTATTGACTAGACGACTCAAATTTGTAAAAATCAATTTTTTTTTTTTTTTTAATTCTTGTATTTTGAGACACAATTAAGTTGATGCATATATTAACGAAGCAAAATCTGGTCATTGATGAAAAATTAAATCCAGTACGTATGTACCACCATCATTATTTTTTAAGCCCCATAACTAAATAATATACAGATCATATAGTTGAACAAATGAATTTGAACCAATAAACAATGAATACTAATTAAAACACATAAACAGAGTTTTCATGTCAAGCAATTTGGAATAAACTTCATCGTCCTTCCATAAGTTTTCCCTGAACCATAAGGAGTATATGAATTTGGAATAAACTTCATCGTCCTCCCGCAATTTTTCCCTCAACCATAAGGACTATATGGTTCCATTTATTTCAACATCAAATGTGCAACTTAACCAATCAAAAAGTGTGAGCTTTTTGTAAAGCTTTGAAAGTGCTAGAAAAAGAAAGAAAATCAGAGAGCAAATGTCAAAAACCTAGAGAGAATTCTAAGAGAAAGTTTCTATGCTTAGTTATTGATTCAGAAAAGCTTACAACAAAAGCTACTTAACTACCTATTTATACTAGAGGTCACATACTCCGTATTTTCTTGCAGCTGTTACACTGACTTTACAAACTAATAGCTGTAACAGGTCTTTTAGTTGACATGGCATTTCAGCTGAGCCGGCATCAACTCTAAAACAAACACAACTGCCTTGATAACTTATCTCCAACAAAATTAAGGATAGTACCATTCATTTGGTACATATTGAAAAGTTAATATTGACACCCATTCTTTACATTTTGCTTTGAATATTTCTGTAAAACCATTATATTTTCATTTTTTCTTTTTTTATGTGTGCCTTTTGATGGTTTGTGAGGCTATATTTTTTCTATGCCTAATAAACATAAGCAACCTGATTCAACTAGTATAGAAATTAATTAGATCATCCAAACTGATAGTATCATAATCGTTAGATTAGGTGCCATACATGAAAATCCATGAAAGGAAGCTTCAGGGAAGGAGCCTTTGACAGAGTAAATTTTTACAGCGATAGATGGAAACAAGCTAACAAATAATTAACAAAATGGAAGGAAGTGAGCTAGCTCATACTTTTCCCAGTGCTAAATATTATTAATATGTTAATTATCTGATAATTTTATTCACTACACTGATAAAGGTTATGTATTTTAAAATACATAAGGATAGATACACACCTACGAACATATTGATATGGTACATGGAGCAGACATTAACATATATCCTTGGATACACTTAATTTATAGAGACGTATACTAATGATGATGGTGATATGTTTGTCACATATCATGGCGATGGTGATATGTTCAGCATATTTGTTTCAGATGGTGACGGTGATATGTTTGGCATATTCGATGGTGATAGTGGCAGAGTTAGTGATGATGTTTCAGATGGTGATGGTGATATATTTGGCACACTGGGTGGTGATGTTTCATATGGTGGTATTGGTGGAGGTGATCGTGGAAGTGGCGGCGCAAAGATGGGAGGAGCTTGTTTTGGAGGCGGTGGAGGTATTCCACTGCCATCCCTATTGGATACTACTACCAATTTGGAAAAGAAATGTAACACCCCATCCCGAAGTATACCGGAAATTTCTCAAATTGATCAAAGTTGATTGGCGTTGACCGAGAAGGGTTAAATTTTGATTTTTTGACTCGATAAAAATTCTAGGTTGACCAAGGCATCATCACGAAGTACGCATCAACCTTTAGTCCGTAGACTAGGAGCACGTCGAAAATGGAACTACGGTTTGAAAGTTATGAGTAAAACAAGTTGAGATCTGAAATGTTCGAGGATGCCAGAGTTGATTTTTTATTCTTGTAAAATTGAGTTTTGACTTATGTATGATTATGAAGTACTTGTCGATACGAGTTTGTAGACTAGTCACACGTCTGATTTAGACGTATGATTGGAAAGTTACGAGCCTGTGAAGTTTTTCCAAGATAATTGTTACTATTTATCGATCTAGGAGTGTGTGTGAACAGCGATGCCACATGTAACATTATAAAGGACGCCATGTGTCACGACAAAAAAATGCCATTTCAAATAATTAAATATTACATTATTTTATTTTTATTATTTTATTATTTTATATTATATTATTATTTTAATATCATTTTATATATTTATTTATTTATTTTCTTTTTCTTTTCTTCTTCCCTACCTGGGAAAATACCCAATGGACTCTTTCTTCTTCTTCTTCTTTCTTCATCTCTCTTCCCCTCCCCGCTCATTCACGGCAACCATTTTCCATCACCAATTTCCTCTCAATTTTGGACACCCACCAAGAAATGTTTATACCAACTTGAAACCCACATTCCCAGGAAACCATAGCCATGTTTATCATGTCACAAAATGGTCTAGACTCGCCGGGACGCCATGAAAACCGGTGAGGGATGCATTTTCCGATCGCCGTCTTCCAATGAGCATGAGGTCAACTGGGTGGTCCTTGCCCACAAATTTAGACCCCCTAAGTCCATTTCCAAGCTTGGATTGACTCAAATCTCGCTTGTTTAGGAGATATGACAAAACCCACTTCGGCAACAAGGTCCCAACAGGATTCTGACCACCTCCGGCGTCGGTTGAACCAATTGAAGGTATATTCTTGGTTCTCTCACCATAAGCTTCAAATTGGTAGTTAGAATGTGAATTATAGTTGAGTATTTAGAAAGTTGCCATTGATGAAGTTAAGTTATGTTTCTGTTGAAATTGGACAGAAATTAGGCAAGTCTTCAGTCAATTATCATTATAGCTAAGTTCCTAATGATTGTTAGAGGCCAAAGAAATGATTAAGTTAAATTAATCCTCAAGATGTTGAAAAACCCCAGCTTTTAAGTTAAGGCCAATTGGATTTTGTGTATATATGTATACGTATGTTTGTAAATATATATGTGTTTCATTCATGTATACATATGCGGATGTATAAGTGTTGGTGCATTCCATGGTATGTGCTAGTTTGATATATTTATATTTCTATATGCACATATATTTTGTGGGTATAAGAGCATGTGTATACATCTATTTAATTGTTGAAAGAGTGTATATGTGTATATGAACAAGTATGAATGAATATATATATATATATATATATACGTTGAAGATATTTATATGTGCATATATATCTATGCTTGTGTATACATATGTATGTGTGTATAAATATATATAAATATTGTGTTATGGGAATTTATGTGTATAATGCCTAAATAAAATTGTTATTTAAAATTATGGTGCCAAAGTTATGTATAGCATTTAATTTATATCTTCGAAATTAAGGAAATTGTAGTTTTCAATTGTTGCAAAATTACTGTTAATTTTGTTGTTGAGGTTATGATGCATAACAAAAGTATTCTCATTTATTTACTTATATATAACATTTTATGTGGTTCTAATGATATTTGGTATGAATTGATTTTATTAAATTACTGTGATAAAGAAAATATGTTTATGTGTTCATTTATTTATGGAATTGAATTATTGTGGAAGAGATTAATTTTATGAAATTATGGTTTAATTTTTATTAAAATTATTGTTGATTTAAATGTTGAAATTTTGATGCATAAATAATGCATTTATATGATTTTAATTATATATGAATTTTTTTTTATATTGTTTTGTTGAAAATTAATTTCATGGATTTGAAGAAAAATATTTATTTAAAATTTAGCATTTCCAAAAAATATATTTATACATTAATTAATGAATTTATTTATTTATTTATTTATTCATAAACATGATTTTATTTTATTTTATTGAGACTCCTTATTTTAATAATACTATAAAAATTTAGAGTTTTAGATGCACCATACATGTACCGATGTTCTGTAGTTGTGGATGTGATTAGCGCGCAGGTTGATTTATAAGGTTGTCCTATGGTTGCCATCGGACCGAGGATAGGCAAAGTATAATGCACAGTAAGTATCAGCCACCCCCCTCCATAGCCAGGACGCCTGTTAGCAGTAGCGCAGTAGGATGCCACACAACCGTATGCAGGTTTCTCTCTTTAACCTCCCCGTCAGACAATGCTTTGGGACGCTAGGTACCGTAGGACACCACTGGTATATACTATGTGCATCAAGTATCTTTTGTAAATATATATATATATATATATATATATTTTATATTTGTATGTATCACATAGTACGGGGACAGCGATCCGATGTGGTCCATGAAGAGCTAGTCTCGTAACTATGTTGCCTACGAGTCTAGGGGATTGGATGGCCAATTTAGGCAACCACCCCGGACTGTATTGGTAGCAGAGTGCCGGCAACAACTAGAATCATAGATTGCGCAGCATGTTGGAGGGTATCGTTTGTATCCTTGATACGAGTGTATATTTCATAATATATTTTGAATTTTAAATTATTATTGGACCTCGTACTATTCTATCTATGCATAACCTGATTTTCTAACATTATACATAATTGCTTTAATTGTCATTACTATTATTAATATTATTCTTGTTATTAATATTTCAATTATTATTTATCAGAATTATGTTTACAATTATTTTCATTATTACTAATATTATCATCATCATTATGATTATTATTATTATTTTTATTATTGCCATTATTTATTTTTATTTTTATTATTAGTATTATTTCTATTATTATTATTATTATCATATGGTATATCTGGACAAGTATCACAGTCTATGAGCAAGAAAGATAGTCATTGGGCAAGTATAATAGTCCTTAGACAAGTGGTAGCCTTTGGGTATGTGAGATAGTCCTTGAGACAACTATGATTATGTGATAGCCTTTGGACAAGTGATTACCTTCGAGTAAATATGACAGATGATATTAATACTATTTTTATCATGAAAACAACTGCTATTATTATTATTGTTGTTGATGTGATGATTTTTTTACTTTTTTTTTCCTATATTACTCATCGGTATATTTTCTAACACAATATCTGAAATGTAATTGAAATGTACGGCAATGAGTGGTGGTGTGGGCAGACTTGAATGATTAAAGGTATATTTGGTTGTTTATTTTAGTTGATTTTTCCTATTGCATATATATATGTGTGTGTTTTATACAAATTCTTATTGAAGTGTTGCCATTGTGGAAATTATTGTAGTAAGGTGGGAGGGATAAGGTAGTACCATACATGAGTGCATTTTTGTGTAGGTAAATTTTATGGTAAATCCTTCCCTTAGAGGAGGTGCTGCCGGATTTTTCATTAGAATGTTCGGTGGTGTTTCCCTGGGATCAGGACTTGTTCAGGATTCTGGTGAGGGATCTTGGACGGGTTCTGACAAGAAAACATAGAATGGAATTGAATCCAAGGAAGACACAGAAGAAGCTCTGATAGCCTTTCCCCTACCACTACAGCATGGAAGCAATAATATTGTAAAGATGAGACTTATAGTAGACAAGTACAGAACCACACCCATTTTCTACAACTGTCTTTCTTGTAACTCAGGTTATGTATACATTAATTAGTCTTTCTTGTAACTCGGGTTATGTATAAATTAATTATAACAAATTAATTATTAGGTAATCCATACCAGTGACCAAGAACTTGTCAATCCACCTAAGAGAGAGAGAGAAAGAGAGAGAGAGAGAGCCAGTGCTTACAACATTTGGGATAAAATACATATATATTTAGCATCTATGATAAAGTTAGATCCTGTAATAGCCATAGTATATACTATGGCAAGCATTCAGTAATCAGATAAATCAAAAGTCATAAGTCAAGCATTACTTATCTTTCAATTGAAGTTTCCATCAAAGTTACTATGAATGACGCTTGGAATATGCCTCTGGTTTGGTTTTGAATTCTTCTAGTTTTAATCACATTAACGTGCACATGCCCTTTTTCTTTTTTATCTCGTCTTATGTTTGATGAGGTAAAGGTGTTAAGGAAACCTCCAATGCTAAGACATTTCCAAACCTAATTAATGTGTTCAAAAACTGAAGAGTTCTATCCTTAAAACTATGCTAAACTGTCAACTAACTCACATTTCATTTCGCCAACCCAAAAAAAAAAAAAAAGAGACTCACTTTTGAAACACAAAGCAATCGGGTATTCAAACCATTTATGTCAATACATATATAATCTGCTATTTCTCAAGCTCATGTACCTTTATCCTTTTTTGCTATTTTGAAGAAGAATTTAATGCATATTTCACGAGGCAAAAAGCATTCACTAATTGAGTAGCACCATCTTTTAGCACACAATGTCAGGACCCGTCCAAAATTTCTCATGGGAACCCTAGACAAGCCCTGATCCCAGGGAAACCCTACCAGACCTTCCAATGAAAAATCCGGCAGAACCTCCCCTAAGGGTTGGACTTACCACAAATTTCCTGCACTGAAAACACACTTCTATATACATGCCCTTATTCCTCCCACATTACTACAATTTAATTTCATAAATTTGCAGCACTCCAAATGAATAACAGGAAATCAGTACATAATTAATAACTAAATGTCCAATACAGTATACAGAGCATTATACAAATAAATGTGGAATTAATACAATGTCAGATAAAGAAGCAATACAAGATGAAGAGGAAAAAGGGAGGAAATGCTTCTTGGACTTTCGGCAATGAACTGAGACGTCGGGCTCGCCCCGGACGATCAACGTCTCCCAACCTGGACCTAGGGGAACGGAATTTAAAAATATGAGATGCTAATCATCTTAGTGAGCGACCATATCTACTGTACAATTATAATAGTAATGAAAATTATAGCACACTTGATTAATTAAGAATAAATAAGTAAATAAGTAATAATTAATTGAAATAATATTTTCTCTCAAAACCCTCACCATTCACTCCGTTGGAAAAGTTTCCCTTTTAAAACATTTTCCAAAACCCGCTATTTGTATGCCCCGAAAATCAAGTGTAACACCCCATCTCAAAGTACAACGAAAATTTTCCAACTTTGACCGAGGTTGTCCGTTGACCATTGACTTTGACTTTGACCGTTGACCAAAAGGGGTCAAAAGTTGACTTTTTGTTCCGGTTGAAATTCTAGGTTGACTGAGGTATCGTTACGTAGCACACATTGGCACGAGTTCGTAGACTGGTAGCACGTAAAAAATGGAGCTACGGTTTGAAAGTTATTAGCAAAATAAGTTGAGGTCCAAACTGTCCAAGGGGTGCCCAAGTTGACTTTTTATTCATGCAAAGTTGAGCTTTGACTCATGCATGGTTGTGAAGTACTAGTCGATACGAGTTCATAGACTAGCGACACGCTTAATTTGGACATGTGGTTTGAAAGTTATGGACCTGTAGAGTTTTTCAAATACTGTATTATTTTAATATTATTTTTAAAACGTATAACGATGTGCAACGTGTGACTTAATAAATGTGACCATGTGTCACCATGTTGAGATGCCACATGTCAACCATGCTTAATACCCTATTATTTTATTATTGTTATTTGTTATAATAATATTATTTTTAATATTATTTAATTAAATTATTTTATTTTCTTTTATTTCTTTTTCTTTTCTTTTTTTTCTTTTTTTCTTTTCCCCCATGTGGGAAAAATGCCCAGCCAACCTCGATTCCTCTTCTTCTTCCTTCTTCTTCTTCTCTTTTCTTTTCTTCTCTCCCTCGGGTCCATCGGCCTTCACCATTTCCGGCCACCGGGAGGAGTCACGCACCGGCCACCATCCAAGACCACACGCCGGCGAGCTCACCAGCCAAATTTGGCGGCCGGCTGGCCGACGACGCGCCTAGATCTGGCCGGTGAAGTCGGCGGCGGCAGGTTGAATTTTTCCGGCGATTCTTGTTGTTTCCGGCCAGCCCAGTCCAAATTGCCACCCCTTTCCCCCTATTTTGGGTCCTCTGAGTTCAATTATGGTCTCCAATCATTTAAATTCGAAGTGGTTTGTGAGATGCGAAGGAATCAAGACCGGCCGAAGCTTTCCGGCCAATTTCTGACCACCGTCGGTCGAATTGGGCTCAATGGAGGTCGGTAATGTGATCCTCATCTCACAAGCTTTCCATAGATATATAATTTGTCAATTTTGGTTAACGTTTGTGTTTAACCCCTAGGGTACCGGGTATTATTTATCCGAATAAAATATTAATTTATTTGACTGTGTGTGAACTGTGTTCTAGGAGCACGGGTGAGTCATGGAATTGATCCCATGGTGGATCGTGGTTTAATTGCGTGCTCCAGGTGAGTGAACCACCTTTAAAAAATATTTTGGGGTAATTAATTATATTTATGTGGTGTTAAATTGATATATGGAATTTATGCTCATGTGGTGTATTTTAAATATAATCGGAAAAAAAAATATTATTTTATTTATATATTTACCCATTGATACTAAACGGAATTTTGGGTTACTAAGAATTTCCCGATTATTATTTTATTGTGATTTAATGGTATTTATTACACATGAGCAAGTATTTTCAGTAATTAATTGTGTCTGGATTTTATATTATTTTTGGACATAATTGGTTTGAATATTTTAAGAAAATTATTTGTTTAAATTGGTGGTTTAATTTTTATAATTATGCCCGTGGTATATTATTTGTTGAACCTCGTGTTACAAGAAAAATTATTTTTATGTTGTTATCGATAGTTTCGTACCGGGTATGTTAAAGGAAAATATGTGGGATGGTAAATGTGAAAATTGGTATATTTCCCACGGTAATTTTGGAAAAATGATACGGTTATAATTAATTTAGTAATTATTTTAGACGGACTCATACAGTATTGGTGTTCTGGTTGTATATGTGGTTAGCGCGCAAGTTATTATGTCTCCCGTGAGTTGCCATTGGACCGTGGGCAGGCAAGTTTGATATAGTGCACATAGCTGCCCCTCTCCTTGGCCAGGATGACGGTTTCAGCAGCGGTACTGTCGGGACACCAAAGTGCCGTATGCAAGTTTCTCTCTTTAATCTCCCGCTAGTCGGTGCTCGGGACTCTGGGTATCGAAGGGCATCACTGGTATATGGTGTGGTGCGTCAAGTATAAATTTTCAGATAGAAATTTCAAACCCCAAAGTGTTCGAAAATTATTTATTATATTTATTTACATTTTAACTATATTTGGGGTATTTATTTATTTATTTATTGTTTATTAAATTAATTGATCCATTGGTTTTCGGGAAATACGAATATCAAGTTTTGTGAAAATGTTTTAAAAGGGGAACATTTCCAACAGAGTGAATAGTGAGGGTTTTGAGAGAAAATATTACTTTAGTTGTTATTATTATTTATTTATTTAATTGTTGGTATTAATTAAATTCCCTTATTTGTTATATTATTATTATTAAAAGTGTTCAATAGATAGGGTCACTCACTGAGATGATTAGCATCTCACGTTTTTAAATTCCGTTCCCCAAAGCCCAGGTTAGGAGACGTTGATCGTCCGGTGCGAGCCCGACGTCTCAGTTCATTGCCGAAAGTCCAAAAAGTATTTCTTCCATTTTTCCTCTCCATCTTGTATTGCTTCCTTATCTGTCATTTTATTAATTCCACATTTATTTGTATAATGCTCTGTATACTATATTGGACATGTAGTTATTATTTATGCACTGAGTTGCTGTTATTCTTTGAAGTGCTGTAAATTTGTGGAATCAATTTGTAGTATTGTGGGACGAATAAGGGGATGTGTATAGAAGTGTGTTTCAGTGCAGGAAATTTTTGGTAAGTCCTACCCTTAGGGGAGGTGCTGCAGGATTTTCCGTTGGAAGGTTCAGTGGTGTTTTCCTGGGATCAGGGCTTGTCTAGGGTTCCGGAGAGAAATTCTGGACGGGTCCTGACACCAAGGAAAACAATTAATCAACTAAATATCAATTAAAGCATAATAGATCAAGGATCCAAAATTTATAATGAAAATAAAATATAATAGAATAAAAATAATCTCGTAACAATTACTAAATGATTAATAAATGTCATAAACAAATAATACAAAAATATTAATGAAACTTACATTAAGACAATTCAGGAAATAATTAAATAATTAAAATAAATCAATTTACTGAATAATTAAGCAAAGGAAAAAAAATTAAATCACATTAAAACCTCCATAGAAATAAATAAAAACAACATTAAATATATTCTTAGTTTAAATACAATTTCAAAATATTTATTTTGAAATCAAAGTTCTGAAAATCACTTGATCCACCCACTATATACCAGTGGCGCCAACGGTACCCAGCGTCCCAAGGTACCGCCAGACAGGAGGTTAAAAAGATAAACAGGCATACGGTCGCGTGGCGTCCCACCGCGCCGCTGCTAACAGGCGTCCCGGCCATGGAGGGGCGGCCTACCCTCATCCGATGGCAACCACAGGACAACCCCATAATCACCTGTTGGCTACTCACACCTACCTGCGCACTCATCACATCCACCTGCGCGCTAATCATATCCATATATAAATAACACTAGTACGTGTATGGTGCATCTAAAAAATCATAAAATCAATATATTTATTTCAAATTTCAAAATTTCATAAATACTACTGGGTTTATTCCATCCAATTAAACCCGTAAATTTTCCACAATTTCTTTATAAATCATCGTCATAATCCATCACACAATTTTTTCATCAATTTCAAATCTATCAACTTTCAAATACATCAATTTAAATATCCAAATTTTCCAATGGCATAAATATTTTCAAACATAATTCTTTAAAACAAATATTTTTTCTCCAATCCTCAAAATCCATTTAAATCAACATATCCTTAAAACCACATAAATTTCATATAAATAATTAAATTCCACGATTCCTCAATATATAATAAATTTAAAATAAATAATTCCCTTCAAATCCATAAAATCAATCCACACCAAAGTAATATTAAATCACATAATTTCATCAGTACTAAAATCATATAACAATGCACAATAAATCTAATAATAAACATAACAATAAATTAAAGGAATTAAAACCACAATTTTTTTAATTCACAAATATATTTTTGGCGCCAAAACACACATTGAAATTATCATAAATTAACAATATAAAATTAAAGAGTAATTTTATTAAATCACTAACACATAAAACATAATTTCCAAATAATCAATTAACACAAAATATATAGTTAATCACCCAAAATAATTTTGAAGGTGGGTCACTCACCTCGAGCATGCAATTAATCCAAGATCCTCCATGGGATCAATTCCACGACGTACACGTGCTCCTAGAACAACAATATTGCACAACTCAAATAAATTAATATTTTATTCGGGTAAATAATACCCGGTACCCAGGGGTTTAACACAAATGTTAACCAAAATTGACGAGTGATATACCGAATCAAAGCTTGTAGAACGAGGATCGCGGATTAAGGCTTACCTCCCGAAGATCGGACCCGTGGTGGCCGGAATCTCACAGGAAAGCTCATGGATTTTAAGTCCTTGATTCTCTCAATCCGTCACGAATTGGAGGAAAACAACCTCATATTTGGGTTCAGAGGGTCGAAATTAATGGGAAAGGAGGGGCGGTGCAACTGGAAACTCGCCGGAAAGTCAATTTCCCGACGAGCCGCCGTGGTCACCGGAACCCGTCACCGCCGGCGGCGCGTCCGGTGGCCACTGGCCGTGATTTTTTGTGGGAAGATAGATGTGGTGATGGGTAACTCAATGGGACCGGTGGTGAGACAAACGGAGGCCGAAATAGGGAGAAATCTGGGTTTGAAGAATCGGCGCCGCCGTCGGAAAAGCCTCGATCCCCGCGCATCGACTTTCGGTTGGCTATGATTTTTGGCTGGCCGGTTGGTTTTCAGGTGGGCTTCAAGCTAGGGTGGCACGTGTACTATTCTGGTGGCCGGAAGTGGGTGAACGGTGGTGGCCGGTTGGTTTCTCTCTCTAGCTCTCTCTTTCTCTCTCTCTCCTCCCTTCTTTCTCTCTCCTCTCCTTGGCTCCCGTGTTTTGCCAAAATAAAAGCCATCCATGGGTGACACGGTTCATTCACAGGATTGGCTGAAATTGCAACACGTGGCATACACTGTTCACTCAAGCCAAATATATTAAAATATTACGGTATTCGAAAAACTTTACATGTCCATAACTTTTTAACCAGATGTCCAATTTAAGCGTGCCGCTAGTCTATGAACTCGTATCAACGAGTACTTCACAACCATGCATGAGTCAAAGCTCAACTTTGCATGAACAAAAAGTCAACTCCGGCACCCCTTGGACAGTTTGGACTTCAACTTGTTTTGCTCATAACTTTCAAACCGTAGCTTCATTTTCGACGTGCTACTAGTCTATGAACTCATGACAATGTGTACTTTTTAACGGTACCTCGGTCAATGGAAAATTCCATTAGGAGCAAAAGTCAACATTTGACCCCTTCTCGGTCAACGATAGTCAAACCCGGTCAACCTTGATCAAATTTTTGAAATTCCAATGTACTTCGAAACGGGGTGTTACACACAGACTTAGTAGTTTGAGAAGTGAAATATGATAAATCCACAACACATTACACAAACAAATAAAATCTTTCTTCAAGCATGATTGAAGATCAAAGCCTACAATCTCCTTATGAAATATGAACTAGATGAAACCAAATTAGACCATAAGTGATAATTCATCTACGGTTTAAACAATCAAGATTAAAATTTAAAATAACAAAAAAAAAAAACTTCATTTTTGCTTCAGCGGTTCAGCCTTCTCACTCTGTTTCAATAAATTTCTACAAAATTCATCAACAGAGTTTATATGTTAAGCAATTTAGAATAACTAGTCGTCGTTACACAAGTATTGTCTGAATTACAAGGTCTATATAGTTCCATTTGCTTCAACATATTCAAATGTTCAGAACAAATAATACTACATGATATATGTTTATCAACCTATAGCATACCAAACGAAATGGGAGTACGTATTTCTTAACTTTTGATTTCTTAAATTTTCATTTGAACCTTGTCTATAATTAACAAAGATGCTATTACTTCGGTATTGAAAAGTTAAAATTGGAGTCTGCATTATTACCTAAGAATATCCCGTCCGTACAATATATATATATATTTTTAGAGGGTTTTCGGATGTATTGAGTTTTTACCTCTTTGCTCACCTTTTGTGCCAATTTTTATCAATAAAAACTTTGCCTCCCTTTGCCCATGGTTTTTTCCCGTCAAAAGTTTTCCACGTAAATCTGTTTGTGTTTTGATTTTATTCTTTTATTACTATTGTTTTTATTCTATTTTTCATATCAGGCTTTCTTAGCATTATGTTATATCACTATATTGAATTCATCATACCTAATGCAACTTATTTTCTCTTTGTTATTTGGATAAAGAGTATGTGTTTTGGCGACAGCGCACTGATACATGCATACAAATTTAGAAGAGACTCAAATGTTTCAAGTACTCATGTAATAATATCCAAAGAGGCAACATACTAAAAATACTAATTAATTGAACAAGGAAAGCAAAATTACCATATGGTATATGGAGCACCTCAGCACAATAATATTCTTGGATACACTTAATTGATTTATACACAGTGGTACACTACAAGTCTACAACGATGATGGTGATATGTCAGATGAAGACCGCGATATGTTTGGAACCCTTGGTGATGATGTTTCAAATGGTACCAGTGATATGTCCAGCAACAAGCTTGGTTGTGATGTTTCATAAGGTGATGGTGGTGGAGGTTTGAAATAGTGCAAGGGAGGACGGCACATGTTAGGCAGTATAGATATCCACCACCAAGCCTACAGGGTACAACTTCAAATTTAGAGGAGAAAACACAGAACGGAATTGGATCCAAGAAAGGCACAGAAGCACCTTGGATAGTCCTGACTCCATAACTACAACATGCATGAAAGCAAAAATAATATTGCTTGGATGATAATTACAGTAGGAACCCCACATCCATTTCCTTGTTAGCCAGATGGGGGCATACTTTGTATTTATATATATATATATATATATTCACTGACATAGTCAAGTATATCATACACCATACACTCTTTAATTATGACAAATTAATTATTATGTAGTCCATACCAGTGAACAAAAGCTTGTCAAACCACGCAAGAGAAAGCGAGAGAAGCCCATTGCTTGCAACATTTGGGATACAATAAACATATATTTAGTGTCCATGGTAAAGTAAAATCCTCTAACAACCATAATATCTGCAAGAATTTTATAATCTCATAATTCATAAATAGTAAGCCAAGTAGTTTTTATGTTTTAATTGAAATTTCCATAGCTTTGACATTTTGGTTAGTTTGACTACTTTATGCTTTTATCATGAATGATGTGCACTTGCCTATCACCGTGAGAGTCAATGTTCAGTTGGTTTCCATTTTCTTCTTTTTTTTATTTGGGTCGTATGTTTGATGAGATAATAAGGTGTTAACTGTTAAGAAATCTTCAATGCTTAGACATTTTAAAACCTATTATGGGGAAGATTTCAACCTACTGTGCTGAGGTGTCTTCTAAGTAACTCACTTTTCAAACACAAAGAGGTCAGTGTTCATACTGTTTTGTGACATCATATATGATCTGCCATTTTTCAAGCTCTAGTATTCACTAAATGACTCAAATTTTTAGACGTTTTTACTATTCTGAAGCAGAACTGATGCATATTGATAGGCCAAAAACAATTTACTGACTAATTCATATTGTATAAACACGTCAACTATGATCATCTTTTAATCCACCTGTGAAATTAGTATACAAACCATGGTAGTTTGAACAAGCGAAAAACAGTAAACTCCACAACATACAGACAAGTATTTCATCCCTTTAATCTCCTTGTGCCATATGAATCTGATGACACGCAAACAGTAACTTTATATACAGTTCTATTGCTCACAAAAAAAAAATTGAGAATTCATGCTAGCTTCAGTCCTCTCACTGCTTCAAAAAATATCTGCAAAATTCATCAACAGTTTTCATGTCAAGCAATTTAGAATAACTTATATCGTCTTCCCACATTTTTTTTGTGTCTAAAAAGTCTATATGGTTCCATTTGCTTTTAACATTCAGGACGACAAATACTACAGATGAAATGGTAGTGCTTTATTTCTATACATTTGATTTCCAAAATTTTCATATGAACCTTATCAAGACAAAACGATATTGTCACTTTACTTGGTATTAAAAAGTTAAAAATGGTCCGTGTAATATTGCTTCAAATACATAATGGATATTCGAAGCACCTTTATCATTATATTTTATGTATTAATAATTAAAGAGAGCCTGCATTACCTTAGATGGTGCACCAGAATAACATGTCAAATTGGAGGTTGAGCACTGTTACTGCTTTCATCGTAGCTAATGCTACTTATTTTCTCCTTGTTATTTGATGTCAAGTTCCTCTTATCAGACCCCTCATTGAAGTTACTGCATGATGTTTCACTCTCCTCCAATAATTTGCTTTTTGACCTTGTCCTTGTAGAAACAGGTGTAGCAATTTCAGCAGTTTGGAAATTTTGGTCCTTTTTGGAAAATTGTGTAGCTGCTGCCCCTGCCCCTGCTATAGCAGCATTAAGATTCGAAGATCTCTCCACTTCAGATTATTTTGATTCAGGGAAATGCGCAGAAATAGACACAGGCTTCAAGGAAAACTGATCTCTTGGATCTGGAATTGGAAACTTTACTGGCAATGGACCTTTGACTGGAGTAAGACCTCTAACTACAGCATCATATATCTGAACAGCTACATAAGTTAGCCCCAGTGTTAAACACACAATCAGAGAGAAAGAGAAAGACTGAATAAACATTTTGCAAAACAGAAAGAGGGGGAGAGAGAGAGAGAGAGAGTGTGTTTCAGATTTTTTCACAAAATGCACCTACTTCTCCAAGTATAAACACCCTGGTATCCACGCATCTCAAATGGAGTTAACAATTTCTGCATTAGTAGAAAAGGATAATCACTTCTGATGTAAACTTAAAATTATAAAAATAGTCATACCTAATTAGCGGTACAGTATAAAAAAAAAACCTGTGGCTGCTCACATAGCCAACAAAAGTCAGTTTGTGCCTCCAGCCTCACCTGCAGTGCACATAAAACAGTCTTAGCTTAGTAGACAGAGTCTTGAAATCATGTCATCTTGATATCTTATGAGAGAGAGAGTGCGAGAGAGAGAGAGAGAGAGAGAGAAAGAGAGAGAGAGAGAGTTCTCGAACAACGCTTCTACCCCAGCAGGTACCATCTCCCAGCCTGCTAGTTCATCACCTCTTACACATCCAACCACGTCAACACACCAAAAAGATCTAACGTGATTTTAGAATTTTGGATAAAGGTAATGTATTTTGGAGATAGAGCAATGATAAACACAAACAAATTTAGAACATTTTCAATAATTCTGTTTATTGTTAAAAAAAATTTACCACATCAAAAAGATAGACAATCATTCAAAAAAAAAAAATTCCAATAAATTTGTCTAAACATCATATTATCATATTAAGCTAATATAATTAAAAATAAATAAATAAATAAATACAGTTAAGATGACCTCTATATTTTAAGGGTCGGTGTAAAGTTTTTTTTTTTAAAACAAAACTTTTCTTAAAAAGTCAATTTTATTAAAAATGAAAAAACTTAATAAAATATATATAATTAATTAACAACCATAAATTGAATTTTACACATTATTAACGGAGAACAACTTTAAAATTGATTATCTATTTGAATCTTTAGATTTAAATGATATCAATTTCTATGCTATATAAATAGCAAACCACATCTTTAATAAAATAAAATAAAAAAATAACAATCCACATTTAACATTGCAGATGCTTTTAGAAGAAAAAATCAAATGTTTCTAGTATTTATGTAATAGTATCCAAAAAAGATGAGATACTAAAAATACTAATTAATTGAACAAAGGAAAGTAGAATCCCCAGTGGTGTACGTGGAGCATACCAACAGAATAATATTCTAGGATACACTTAATTTATATGTTTACAAAGGCATATATACTACAAATCTACGATGATGATGGTGATATGTCCGATGATGATGGTGATATTTCCGGCATACTTGGTGATCATGTTTCAGATGGTGAAGATGATATTTCTGGCGGCACGTTTGGCTTTGATGTTCCACATGGTGATGGTGATGGTGCTGGAGATTTGAAAGTAATGGGAGGATTGCGTATGGGAGGTGGTGGAGATATGTCAAACCTATTGGGTAATACTTCCAATTTAGAGGAGAAAACATAGAACTGATTTGGATCCTTGAAAGACACATAAGCAGCATGGATTGTCCTGCCCCCATAACTTAAACATGGAAGCAATAATAGTATTGTTTGGATGAGAATTACAGTACAAAAGCGTGAAGCCACACCCATTTGCTACTACTGTCTTGCTTGTTGCCACATCAAAAACTCTAATATACATATATATATATATATATATATATATGGACATAGTCAGGAATATCATAGACTATATACTTATGACAAATTAATTATTAGGTAATCCATACCTGTGAACAAGAACTTGTCAAACCACCCAAGAGAAAGCGAGAGAAGCCCATTGCTTACAACATTAGGATAAAATAAACATATTTTTAGCGTCCATGATAGTGTAAAATCCCACTAACAACCATAATAGATGCAAGCGTTGTATAATCTCATAAATCATTAGTCGGAAGCCAAGCAGTTTTTTATGTTTTAATTGAAATTTCCATCGCTTTGACAATTTGGTTTGTTTGACTTCCTTGAGCTTTTACCATAGTGATGTGCACTTGCCTACCACCGTAAGAGTCAATGATCAGTTGGTTTCTGCCTTTTTTTTTTTTTTTTTTTTTAATTACTTGGGTCGTATGTTTGATGAGATAATAGAGATGTTAACTGTTAAGAAATCTTCAATGCTTAGACATTTTCAAACCTGTTATAGGTGAAGACTTGAACCTATTGTGCTAAACCGTCTTCTAAGTAACAGACTTGTCAAGCACAAAGAGGTCAACCATGTACACCTTTTAGTGAGATTAAAAGAAACTGATGCATATTGATAGGGCAAAAACATTTCACCGATTGGAATTGAATTATTATATAAACATGTCAAGTATCACCATCTTTTAAGCCAACTGTGGAATTAGTATACAGACCATGGTAGTTTGAACAAGTAAAAATTAATAAATTCCACAACATACAGACAAATAAATAATAATTCATCCCACTAATCTCCTTGTCCCATATAAATCTGATGGCATGCACATGGTAACTTTATCTACAGTTCCATTGATCAAGAAAAAATAGAAAATTCATGTTAGCTTTAGTCCTCTCACTGCTTCAATAAATGTCTACAAAATTCAACAGTTTTTATGACAAGCAATTTGCAAATAACTTATA
The DNA here is from genome assembly GCF_031755915.1 of Ziziphus jujuba. Classification (NCBI taxonomy): domain Eukaryota; kingdom Viridiplantae; phylum Streptophyta; class Magnoliopsida; order Rosales; family Rhamnaceae; genus Ziziphus; species Ziziphus jujuba. The sequence continues at coordinate 24,331,290 of NC_083388.1, forward strand.
TCGTCTTCCCACGGTTTATCAGCCTAGAAAGTCGATATAGTTATATTTGTTTTTAAACATATCCACATATTTAGGACAAGAAATATATACTACATGTATTAAGTACTCCTGTTTATCAATTTTTGAATTTTAGATGAAATGGTAGTGCTTTTACTTCTACAAATTTTACATGTGAACCTCGCAATAGAAGAAAGACATTGTCACTTCACTTGGTATTGAAAAGTTAAAATCCATTCGTGCAATATTGCTTAATATAGATAATGGATATTTGGAGGACATATATCATTATATTTAAGGCATCTAGATCATCAAAGAGAACCGCATTGATACCTTAGATGGTTTCTGTTCCTTTTTTTTTTTTTTTTTTTTCACTTGGGTCATATATTTGATGAGATAATAGTGGTTTCAAAAGAAGAAATCTTCAACGCTTGGACATTTTCAAACCTGTTATGATGAAGACTTCAACCTACTGTGCTGCAGTGTCTTCTAAGTAACTCACTTATGGTACAAAAGTTATTTCATTAGGAAGCTTTAGGGGAACATGAACAGGGGATGGAGAACACTTTAACATGACCATTTTTGCAGTGATACATGTCCCTAGAAGTAGATAACTTCAGCCCTCATGCTGCATCAATAAATATCTATAAAACCCATAGATAGAGTTTTCATGTCAAGCAATTTGGAATAAACTTAATTAATCGTCCTCCCAAAATTTGTCCATGGACCATGAGGACTATTCAAGATACAAATGTGCAACTTAACGTCTCAAAAAGTGTAAGCTTTTTCTAAAGCTGGGAAAGTGTAAGGAAAAGAAAGAAAGAAAGAAAATATTGAAAACCTAGAGAGACTTCTAAGATAAACCTTCTGTTCTTTTACTCATTGATTCAGATAAGCTCACAACAAAAGCTACTTGACTATATATTTATACTCGAGCTCACATACTCTATTTTTTTTAAGTTGTTACACTGAAAGTGACAGCTATAACAGATCCTTTAGCTGACATGGTATTTCAGCTTAGCTGGCATTAACTCTACAACAAACACAAGTACCTTGATAGCTTATCTCCAACAAAATTAAGGATAGTGCCACCTCATTTGGTATTGAAAAGTTAAAATTGCCATCCATTCCATACGTTTTGCTTTCAACATTTCTATAAAACCATTAGGTTTACAGTTGTTTTTTATTTTTTATGTGTGCCTTTTGATGGTTTT